>NC_080081.1:10887809-12087809 GCF_949987535.1 Balaenoptera acutorostrata
AGAATAATGTGAATTAAACCAATTCAGTGCCAGGTACAGTGTTTGATGCTGGGCATCCAAAGATGAATACATTATAGTTCCTGTCTTTAAGATGCTCAGAGCCTAGTAAGGGATATGGATAAATATAGATACCCTTCAACACCCAAAATCTAATCCATCCCTTGAAAATGGCCAGATAGCAAGTTTTTGGATGGCAAGAGCTTATATTCCATCATTATGAATGGAACCAAAAGTATGATGTTCTCAGCCCGCCCAAAAACCTTCAGAAAACATTTTTAACAGTTTAATTGCCGGGACTTCCCTGGTGGTCCAGTGGTTAAGACTCCGAGCTTCCACTGCAGGGGGTGAGGGTTCGATCCCTGGTCCGGGAACTAAGATCCCACATGCTGCGTAGGACGGCCAAAAAAAAACCACCCTGTTTAACTGCCCATATAACAACCCACCAAGTATTTTCTACATAATGTAAAAGATTTAAAACACTGATTATAATTATTTAACAATGAATGAGCACTCATGGGTGTATTTGTTACAGTACATGAGACTGTATAGTAGTGGATACAACTTATGTTTTCCTTCTATGCCATATTAAACATGTATGGTAATGTACATAAACAATGTAACTACATGCTAAGGAACCTCTCTTGGAAGACAATAACATGAGATGGATTGGACATTAGTGATAACACACCCGCTTAAATGACATGCAGTGTGATCCCAGCGGGGATACAGCTGAACACGCTCTGATCCTCTGATCTGAATCCATACAAAACCTAAATTTTTTGCCAGTACACACATACAAACCCATGTTGCAATTTTGATCAAGATGGTGAATGCTGTGTTAAAAGTTTCTGCAAGTTGTTATAGTGACTACTCCAATGGTGAGAGTTGAGCTAGTACAGGAGTTTTGTACTAATGTTGAGACTGTGAAACAATGTGACAATGTATAGGGTTACATGATGGAAGGAGGAAACAAACTGAACACAGATGAAAACAGCTAGGCATATTATGTGTGCATATGGGCAAGGTAAACAAAGTATATTGAAGAAGCACATCTACTGTCACTGTGAAAAAATTCTGAATGATTTTTTTCCATTTCTCTTATTCTATTATCGCTGTTATATTGTTGTTTTTGCAGTTAAGACACGACTTTTAAAATGTGGGCATGTGCAAAAACAATGGATGCAAATATAAGTGTGAGCGCCCGTGAATGCAACCTCTCACCCCACCCCCACCATGGTCTTCAGAGCCTGGTTAGACCATGGCAAGTGGAGGAGGTCCAACACTCAGGAAAGATCACCTGGATCAGGTCTGCTTTAGGGAAGCTGGGATTCTCTGCAACCAGCAGCTACTGAATGCACATGTCAAAATTTGTATATATTAAATATAAGTACCTTGCTTTGCATAGTAGGTGGCTGAGGGTGTATTACATTTTTGTAATTTAAATTATACTTAAAGAAACACAAGGGGAACTCAGTATTTAAAAGTCCCTTGCAGAGAATTCTTTTGATGAGTAAAAATTTCTTTCACTTTAGTGGTTACCCCCCTGATTTAACGGTTTTGATAAGCTGGATTTTCTCAAAGCCGGGTATAACAGCAGCATCTCACACTTGTTTTAGACAATTACGGGACATCAGCTTGATGGAATATTAAGCAGTCATTAACATTTATAATTATGAAGACTGTGGCGATGTGGAAAAATGCTTGTGGTGTGTTAAGTGAAAAAGAGCTAAATATAAAATTATATTTAAACCATTACTGCAACTGAGTAAAAATGCATGGGGAAGAACACAGAATAAAGAAAGTATTTTTACACACGTCACATTTTGATCTCAAGGGGATTAAGTGGAGCTTTTCAAAAAGCAAATTCTACCTTTCAGCTATAGAAACTGAAGAGGGTAGACCTCACATTTTAGTGGTGTGAGCTGCTATAACAGACACCCACAGTCACAGGGGCTTAACCCACTAGTAGTTCCTTTCCTATTCATGTCAAAACTAGTCTGTGGTGGGGTGGAGTTGCGAGGCTGTGTCTTCAGGGACCCAGCCTGTCAGTGGCTCTCATCTTTTTTTTTTTTTTTTTTTAATAAATTTATTTATTTATTTATTTATTTATTTTAAAATTTTATTTATTTATTTATTTTGGCTGTGATGGGTCTTCGTTTCTGTGCGAGGGCTTTCTCTAGTTGCGGCGAGCGGGGGCCACTCTTCATCGCGGTGCGCGGGCCTCTCACTATCGCGGCCTCTCTTGTTGCGGAGCACAGGCTCCAGACGCGCAGGCTCAGTAATTGTGGCTCACGGGCCTAGTTGCTCCGCGGCATGTGGGATCTTCCCAGACCAGGGCTCGAACCTGTGTCCCCTGCATTGGCAGGCAGATTCTCAACCACTGCGCCACCAGGGAAGCCCAGTGGCTCTCATCTTAACCCACAACGTCCAAAGTCTTTCTCTGGCTATTAGCAGTCAACAAGGAGAAAGAACATGGAAGATAGAGAAAAGTTTTTGTGGGTGAGGGATGGAAGTATACATCACTTCCACCCACATTCTGTGGGTCAAAATTTAATCACATGGCAATATGGAAACGCACAGGAGGCTCAAAAATATCATCTGTGTGCCAGGAGGAAGCAGAAGCAGGTTTTGGTGAACAGCTGGCTGATCTCTACCACACAAATACCCACATCTAACAAGAGGTAGGGCAAGAACTGGAAAGCCAGGTCTTTCTAGCTTAGCTCAGTACTTACATTTTCATCTCTCATTCATATTCTCTCTCTCTCTCTCTCTCTCACTCTCTCACACACACACACACACACACGTGCACTAAAGATAAAGATTTATGTGTGGAAATTTAAACAGAAGACAGCTGTGCTACATTTAAGTACAACCAATATACAATCTAATTCTTTTTAGGACACACATTACATTCTCAATGAAAATCATCCCTGGGAAGGAAATACCAGGTATAAATCCAGGTTCTTGAGCAAGAGAATTTGGCTAAGAGCTGACTTGGCTGAGAAAGAATAAACAAATGCCTACATAATTACATGGCCCTTATATTTCCAGTGTCACTCACATCTCTGCTTAAGCATTATCCCATTGTCGATGGGTAGGAAGAAAATCAAATCCTACCTGTCGCATACATTAAGAGACCCCCTACCACTTCCCATGAAATCCCAGCCAGAAGGCACTAGAAAAGCGTTGGCATATTTATCTTCTTTGCGGCCTGTTTTTACTCGGCTCTTGCCCAACTTTTCAGATCTCTTCCACTGTGGTTGTGACCAACAAAAGGAAGGACACAGACATTGGGAGCTATTTTCAAGCAAAAACAGCTTACATAGCACATTAAAATATTATTTTGGGGTTACATCCTGAAAAACAGGTATCTGTCCCAAATTTGGCATTTTTGATGTTAAATGTTTTCATTTGGTGAAAAATCAGTTCAAACCAGGACAAATTACGAGATCTTATTGGAACTGGGTGAGGCTTGGTGAGTGTTGTTTGTGTTAAACATCTAAGTTACAGCCAGAGCTTAAATTGGACAATGAGAAAAATAAAATTGCTATTTTATATTTCTTTGTCCCCTGCCAAGACTAACCAGTACAATGCTCTGAACATTTAGGCACTTGGTAAATACTGAGCTAATCATTATAAACATCATTATTATGTTATGCTGTTTGACTATAGTTGAGAAACTACTGAAGTAAGAATGGATAATTGCATCTATAGTAAATGCTGCCAGGCTACTCTGCTTATAGGCCTGCTCTGAACTTTGTAAGGTTCACGCATTCCCTCATCCACACCACACACCCACCCTCCCCCCCACACACCCATCCATACACACCATCTACACACACAAACACATCACCCCCCCAGAGACGCAACACGCACACATGCCTCTACACACCCATCCACACACACAAATTCTATCTTGCTGCTTGCAGGGTTTCAGGTCCCTTTTGGGATTGTGACTTCTAACCTTTATTCTTGGGAATGCTGCTCCTGACAATCGTTCCATGGGGTGATCCTAAGTGTCCTGGTGAGCAATTGGGTCTGAAGTGCCACCCCAGGAGGCAGAGTAGGATGACCCAGGCCGGGTATGCTGCCCAGGGGCCACTAGAGAAACCTGTGCTTCAGGAGCCCCACCCTGGCTCACTCTTTCCCAACTTTTTATTACAATGTTTGAAAGAAGAAACCTTGCTTTTGGGATAAAGGAACGTCTAGGAGGCTCAATTCCCATGCTCTGAGTTCAGTCTCTGTTTCTGACTCTAAGACCTGGGTGAGTTCCTTACTTTTCCAATGGGTTTGCCAGCCCTTGAACCAGGACTTGCAGTAACCCATAAAATCTACATGGTGAGGAGGGAGGAAAGGGTAACTTAAGAGCTGGTGTCAGAATTCTTCAGGGAGAAAACTGTCTTATAAAAAATTTTTATTTTAATAATTGCCTTTAATAAAATTAGTATAGAAAGGCTAAGGGTAGAAAGAACTATTTCTGTTTGTTTAAAAACAAATAAACAGACAGCAACAGTCAGCTCTACCCACCACCAGAGCCTCCCATCAAGCCTCTTAGATAGCCTCAACCACCAGAGGGCAGACAACAGAAGCAAGAAAAACTACAATCCTGCAGCCTGTGGACCAAAAACCACAGTTACAGAAAGACAGAGAAGATGAAAAGGCAGAGGGCTATGTACCAGATGAAGGAACAAGAAAAAACCCCAGAAAAACAACTAAATGAAGTGGAGATAGGCAACCTTCCAGAAAAAGAATTCAGAATAATGATAGTGAAGATGATCCAGGACCTCGGAATAAGAATGGAGGCAAAGATTGAGAAGATGCAAGAAATGATTAACAAAGACCTAGAAGAATTAAAGAACAAACAAACAGAGATGACCAATACAATAACTGAAATGAAAACTACACTAGAAGGAATCAATAGCAGAATAACTGAGGCAGAAGAACGGATAAGTGACCTGGAAGACAGAATGGTGGAATTCACTGCTGCGGAACAGACTAAAGAAAAAAGAATAAAAAGAAATGAAGACAGCCTAAGAGACCTCTGGGACAACATTAAACGCATTATAGGGGTCCCAGAAGGAGAAGAGAGAGAGAAAGGACCAGAGAAAATATTTGAAGAGATTATAATCGAAAACTTCCCTAACATGGGAAAGGAAATAGCCACCCAAGTCCAGGAAGCGCAGAGAGTCCCATACAGAATAAACCCAAGGAGAAACATGCCGAGACACATAGTAATCAAAGTGGCAAAAATTAAAGACAAAGAAAAATTATTGAAAGCAGCAAGGGAAAAACGACAAATAACATACAAGGGAACCCCCATAAGGTTAACAGCTGATTTCTCAGCAGAAACTCTGCAAGCCAGAAGGGAGTGGCATGAAATACTTAAAGTGATGAAAGGGAAGAACCTACAACCAAGATTACTCTACCCAGCAAGGATCTCATTTAGATTTGATGGAGAAATCAAAAGCTTTACAGACAAGCAAAAGCTAAGAGAATTCAGCACCACCAAACTAGCTCTACAACAAATGCTAAAGGAACTTCTCTAAGTGGGAAACACAAGAGAAGAAAAGGACCTACAAAAACAAACCCAAAACAATTAAGAAAATGGTCATAGGAACATACATATCGATAATTACCTTAAACGTGAATGGATTAAATGCCCCAACCAAAAGACATAGACTGGCTGAATGGATACAAAAACAAGACCCATATATATGCTGTCTACAAGAGACCCACTTCAGACCTAGGGACACATACAGACTGAAAGTGAGGGGATGGAAAAAGATATTCCATGCAAATGGAAATCAAAAGAAAGCTGGAGTAGCTATACTCATATCAGATAAAATAGACTTTAAAATAAAGAATGTTACAAGAGACAAGGAAGGACACTACATAATGATCCAGGGATCAATTCAAGAAGAAGATATAACAATTATAAATATATATGCACCCAACATAGGAGCACCTCAATACATAAGGCAACTGCTAACAGCTATAAAAGAGGAAATCGACAGTAACACAATAATAGTGGGGGACTTTAACACCTCACTTACACCAATGGACAGATCATCCAAAATGAAAATAAATAAGGAAACAGAAGCTTTAAATGACACAATAGACCAGATAGATTTAATTGATATATATAGGACATTCCATCCAAAAACGGCAGATTACACGTTCTTCTCAAGTGCACACGGAACATTCTCCAGGATAGATCACATCTTGGGTCACAAATCAAGCCTCAGTAAATTTAAGAAAATTGAAATCATATCAAGCATCTTTTCTGACCACAACGCTATGAGATTAGAAATGAATTACAGGGAAAAAAACGTAAAAAAGACAAACACATGGAGGCTAAACAATACGTTACTAAATAACCAAGAGATCACTGAAGAAATCAAACAGGAAATAAAAAAATACCTAGAGACAAATGACAATGAAAACACGACGACCCAAAACCTATGGGATGCAGCAAAAGCGGTTCTAAGAGGGAAGTTTATAGCTATACAAGCCTACCTAAAGAAACAAGAAAAATCTCAAGTAAACAATCTAACTTTACACCTAAAGAAACTAGAGAAAGAAGAACAAACAAAACCCAAAGTTAGCAGAAGGAAAGAAATCATAAAGATCAGAGCAGAAATAAATGAAATAGAAACAAAGAAAACAATAGCAAAGATCAATAAAACTAAAAGTTGGTTCTTTGAGAAGATAAACAAAATTGATAAGCCATTAGCCAGACTCATCAAGAAAAAGAGGGAGAGGACTCAAATCAATAAAATCAGAAATGAAAAAGGAGAAGTTACAACAGACACCGCAGAAATACAAAACATCCTAAGAGACTACTACAAGCAACTTTATGCCAATAAAATGGACAACCTGGAAGAAATGGACAAATTCTTAGAAAGGTATAACCTTCCAAGACTGAACCAGGAAGAAACAGAAAATATCAACAGACCAATCACAAGTAATGAAATTGAAACTGTGATTAAAAATCTTCCAACAAACAAAAGTCCAGGACCAGATGGCTTCACAGGTGAATTCTATCAAACATTTAGAGAAGAGCTAACACCCATCCTTCTCAAACTCTTCCAAAAAATTGCAGAGGAAGGAACTCTCCCAAACTCATTCTATGAGGCCACCATCACCCTGATACCAAAACCAGACAAAGACACTACAAAAAAAGAAAATTACAGACCAATATCACTGATGAATATAGATGCAAAAATCCTCAACAAAATACTAGCAAACAGAATCCAACAACACATTAAAAGGATCATACACCACGATCAAGTGGGATTTATCCCAGGGATGCAAGGATTCTTCAATATACGCAAATCAATCAATGTGATACACCATATTAACAAATTGAAGAATAAAAACCATATGATCATCTCAATAGATGCAGAAAAAGCTTTTGACAAAATTCAACACCCATTTATGATAAAAACTCTCCAGAAAGTGGGCATAGAGGGAACCTACCTCAACATAATAAAGGCCATATATGACAAACCCACAGCAAACATCATTCTCAATGGTGAAAAACTGAAAGCATTTCCTCTAAGATCAGGAACGAGACAAGGATGTCCACTCTCACCACTATTATTCAACATAGTTCTGGAAGTCCTAGCCACGGCAATCAGAGAAGAAAAAGAAATAAAAGGAATACAAATTGGAAAAGAAGAAGTAAAACTGTCACTGTTTGCAGATGACATGATACTATACATAGAGAATCCTAAAACTGCCACCAGAAAACTGCTAGAGCTAATTAATGAATATGGTAAAGTTGCAGGTTACAAAATTAATGCACAGAAATCTCTTGCATTCCTATACACTAATGATGAAAAATCTGAAAGAGAAATTATGGAAACACTCCCATTTACCATTGCAACAAAAAGAATAAAATACCTAGGAATAAACCTACCTAGGGAGACAAAAGACCTGTATGCAGAAAACTATAAGACACTGATGAAAGAAATTAAAGATGATACCAACAGATGGAGAGATATACCATGTTCTTGGATTGGAAGAATCAACATTGTGAAAATGAGTATACTACCCAAAGCAATCTACAGATTCAATGCAATCCCTATCAAATTACCAAGGGCATTTTTTACGGAGCTAGAACAAATCATCTTAAAATTTGTATGGAGACACAAAAGACCCCGAATAGCCAAAGCAGTCTTGAGGCAAAAAAATGGAGCTGGAGGAATCAGACTCCCTGACTTCAGACTATACTACAAAGCTACAGTAATCAAGACAATATGGTACTGGCACAAAAACAGAAACATAGATCAATGGAACAAGATAGAAAGCCCAGAGATTAACCCACGCACCTATGGTCAACTAATCTATGACAAAGGAGGCAAAGATATACAATGGAGAAAAGACAGTCTCTTCAATAAGTGGTGCTGGGAAAACTGGACAGCCACATGTAAAAGAATGAAATTAGAATACTCCCTAACACCATACACAAAAATAAACTCAAAATGGATTAGAGACCTAAATATAAGACTGGACACTATAAAACTCTTAGAGGAAAACATAGGAAGAACACTCTTTGACATAAATCACAGCAAGATCTTTTTCGATCCACCTCCTAGAGTAATGGAAATAAAAACAAAAATAAACAAGTGGGACCTAATGAAACTTCAAAGCTTTTGCACAGCAAAGGAAACCATAAACAAGACGAAAAGACAACCCTCAGAATGGGAGAAAATATTTGCAAATGAATCAACGGACAAAGGATTAATCTCCAAAATATATAAACAGCTCATTCAGCTCAATATCAAAGAAACAAACACCCCAATCCAAAAATGGGCAGAAGACCTAAATAGACATTTCTCCAAAGAAGACATACAGATGGCCACGAAGCACATGAAAAGATGCTCAACATCACTAATTATTAGAGAAATGCAAATCAAAACTACAATGAGGTATCACCTCACTCCTGTTAGAATGGGCATCATCAGAAAATCTACAAACAACAAATGCTGGAGAGGGTGTGGAGAAAAGGGAACCCTCTTGCACTGTTGGTGGGAATGTAAATTGATACAGCCACTATGGAGAACAATATGGAGGTTCCTTAAAAAACTAAAAATAGAATTACCATATGACCCAGCAATCCCACTACTGGGCATATACCCAGAGAAAACCGTAATTCAAAAAGACACGTGCACCCGAATGTTCATTGCAGCACTATTTACAATAGCCAGGTCATGGAAGCAACCTAAATGCCCATCAACAGACGAATGGATAAAGAAGTTGTGGTACATATATACGATGGAATATTATTCAGCCATAAAAAGGAACGAAATTGAGTCATTTGTTGAGAAGTGGATGGATCTAGAGACTGTCATACAGAGTGAAGTAAGTCAGAAAAAGAAAAACAAATATCGTATGTTAATGCATGTATGTGGAACGTAGAAAAATGGTACAGATGAGCCAGTTTGCAGGGCAGAAGTTGAGACACAGATGTAGAGAATGGACATATGGACACCAAGGGGGGAAAACTGCGATGAGGTGGGGATGGTGATGTGCTGAATTGGGCGATTGGGATTGACATGTATACACGGATGTGTATAAAACTGATGCCTAATAAGAACCTGCAGTATAAAAAAACAAACAAAACAACTAATACTAAACTTTCATTGGGTTATTTGTATGGAAATATGTTAATATAAATGTTTCAGACATTACATGAAATTTCTAAAAATCTTATATTTGTATTTGTATGGAAATATGTATGGAAATATGTTAATATAAATGTTTCAGACAGTACATGAAATTTCTAAAAATCTTATATTTGTATTTGTATGGAAATATGTATGGAAATATGTTAATATAAATGTTTCAGACATTACATGAAATTTCTAAAAATCTTATATTTGTATTTGTATGGAAATATGTATGGAAATATGTTAATATAAATGTTTCAGACATTACATGAAATTTCTAAAAATCTTATATTTGTATTTGTATGGAAATATGTATGGAAATATGTTAATATAAATGTTTCAGACATTACATGAAATTTCTAAAAATCTTATATTTGTATTTGTATGGAAATATGTATGGAAATATGTTAATATAAATGTTTCAGACATTACAGGAAACGTCTAAAAATCTTATATGTTCTGGTATAATGTTATAAGTAATAATCCTAGTTATTACTTTAAAATGTATATCTCAGAAATAACTAATTTTCTTGTCAACTGCATTATTATGAACTTTCATCAAATCTTTAACCATGGTCATTTTTAAGTCTTTTGTCATTTACAGACAGTTCTGGGTGTACTCTGATGATTTTGCAAATATGTTCCTATAAAAGAGTTTCATCTTCAAGAAATTCATGGAAAAGACTCTGACAAGTACAGGTTTCTGGTAACTGACTGTACTGCTGAACTGAATGAATAAGCATTTTCAGAACTCTAATGAAAAACTGATGAACTCATAAAAGTGCTAACAAAAGATCAAGATGAAAAAAAAGAAATTAATTACATGGGACTGAGTGAACTGATGAGGATGAGTATAATTTTTGTGACTTTCTGTCTGAATTAAAAAAAAAAAAATCCCACAAGGACTCAGAGGAAAAGAATATACAAATCAATTTTCACTGCAAAGTAAAGGAGCTGTTACAGTGGAGGATTACTGGACTGAATGTCAATGTTATGACATAGTATAAGTGTGTTTCATGTTTGGTAATTGCAATCATTGTTGCTTTTGTTGTGGTCATCCATGTACAATGCTTGGTGTCAGTCTATCTATCTCTTGTAAAAATAAAATACAGTGTGTGTGTGTGGAAAAAAAAAAAAAAAAGAATACTAGTTGAAGGGTTTCCTAAGGAGATTACAATAGGATAAATTAACTCTATCTACAGAAACACTGGAGAATAGAATATAAAATGTAGTAGATCTGTATGTAGTAAACATGGAAAGATATCTAAGGCCTGTTAGTGAGTAAAAATAAGGATGTTACACACACACACACACACACACACACACAATATAATCCTACCTATCAAAACAGCACAGAACAATTCTCTATTTTTCTTATGGGATGTGTGTGTGTGTGTGTGTCTGTGTGATCTTGAAGATCACATGCCAACATGTTAGCACCTCTGGGAAGGTGCGCAGGACAGGCAGAAGGAGAGGAAATGGGGACGGAGAACAATGACTAAAGGGGGGTTTTAGCTTTGTATGGATTTTTTTAAAATGAAATGATTGTGTTTACATTATTGTTTTTGCAACAAAAAATTAATTTTAAGATTTCAGATTATTTATACTTCACTGTAATTAATCACAAGCCATGACTGCTGGGTATTGTAGAAGCCTAGCGCCTAATGGTACTAGGAAAGCATTATGGTAGATGCTGTAGAAATTCCTAAAGCGTATGACTCCATTAATGTTCCACCTTTTGAGATCCATGTCTCAGGCACAATTTCCGAAGGAGAAATCAAATGTAATGACTGGCAAACTGATTGCGGTCTAGGTCTTTAATACCAGAGAAATATCTAGACAGGATCATACTAAATTAAGAAGTAGTCTGTACCTCCAAAGAATTTACTTTGATACTTCTGAGAATCAGACTAACTCTGAGTAAAACACATTTTGCAAATAAAAACAGGAGAAGAAAAAAAAAAAAAAAAAAAAAAAAAAAGCACTTGAAAAAAAAAAAAAAAAAAAAGCCCTCTGGTACAGGGGAGGAGACCAACTCATTGCTGCAGCCTCCTCCCTTCACCCCCCTCCTCCCCTTCCCCCCACCCGGTGCTGAGGGCAGGGAAGTGCCAGGGCTGGGAAGAGGGTAGGAGAACTAAAGGAAGCGAGGTGAGAAGGGGCTGCCCGCAGGCTGAGGTGTGGGCCTGGGCATTTGCCTGCCCTGCATCTACCTGGTCCTTTCATCTAACTCTTATCTGACTTGGAATAGACAGCTAGCATTTTGCTGGAAGGAGCCGCCCTTGTCAGCTGGGACTGCTATTTCAAACAAGGGGGCAAGTCAGGAGTGAAAAAAGGGTTTCACAGACACGTATCAGGATTAGGGGAAACTGGGTGTGGGCTGCGCAGGAACTCTCTGTATTATCTTTCCAACTTTTCTGTAAATCGAAAGCCAGCCTAAAATGTAAAGTCTCCTTTAAAATAATAAATAAATACACAAATGAAAAAAAAAAAAAAAACAAATAAACAAAAACTGGTTGGGCCATTTGCTAGTGGAAAGAGCCCTCAGGGCAAGGCTGGGATGGACTAGGAGTGAGACAAAGAAAACCAAATTTCTCTGCAAAATAAAGTAAGAAGAATAGACAGGTTCTAGCAGTTTGAAAAGGAAGCGGGGAGGGAGTAGGAAAGGTGGTGGGACTTTGGTCCCTACTATGGCCTATGGATTTTTCTGTTTTAGGAAGTTTTGTGCTATAATATGATTCCCAGGCACTGGAGGACTTGGGGACAGCAAAGTGGCTGTCATCTAGTGTCAGGTAAGATATGTTGAGCACTTACTGTGGGCCAGGCACTAGGTTATGCAGTTGACATGCACATTCTGATTTAATCTTCAAACGCACTCTGTGATAAGCCTGCCGCTATCTCCACTTTACAGAGGAGGACGTGGAGGCTTGATGAGGGACAGACACCCAGTAAGTCAGAGTCCAAATCTGAGTTGGACTGATTCCAAAATCCATCCTATTTATTAGTCACTAGAGCATGCTGTCCTCATGAACACTGAAGACTATAGTGCTAAGCTATGGAGCAGAAATTATTTGTGGTTTACTAATTAAGGGTGATAAAAGCATCCCAGAAATGCAAAGCACTAAATAAATACTAGTATCACTGTCCTTGAGCTTGACCACTGACATCTGAAGGAAGCACTGTCATCTAAAATGGAAACATGACAAGCCAGTAAGGGCTTATTAATGTCACATGAAAATGATAGAAATACCCATGTTTGCATTCCACTGGATATTTACATTCTGAAGACCATCTTCTCAGGCACTGGACTCCCATTAAAGTCAGGATCATTTGCAAATCCAGTAGAAAATACAGACATATCACTTCATTTTTTTTCTGAGACAATAAGAAGAAAAGTGGTGCACCATTTTGGCGCAGATCCGTAAAGCAGAAATCATGGTGCCTCTACCACTCCTGCTTCAAAAAGAAGAAATTATAGCCTTTCATTCTCCAAGCAGCATGTAACTAAGGTTTAGATGAGTGAACAGATGCATGCAAAAATCAGCCACGCGCATAGAAAACATTCACTTTCACAATCTGGTAAATCTGCTAGGTATGCGTGAAACGGAGCCAAATTGATTTCAGCAGAATGCAATGTCACAGCCTCGGCATGACAAGGATCCTCCTCAGCCTCACTCATTGCCAGGCCTGTTATCATCCAGGGTCCTGGGTGTATTGATCACCCAGCACCAAGGGTCTGTGAATAGTCCCATAAATGGTGGCATGGTTTGCCCAACCCCAGTTGACTGGCTGTGTTATTTCCATCCCTAGTAATGGACCGGAACATGCAACCGTGTTCTTGCTTTTCCCTCTTTGAGGCCTTATCTGAGCTTCTTGCTACCCAGCTCCTTATCCCTCCTGTAGGTAGTTCATGGAATTATGGAATATAAAAACACAAAGTGTCCTTAGGGATCATCTTGTGCAAGTCTTTCATTTTATGGATGAGATCCAGGGAGGAGAAAAGTCTTGCCCAAGGCCACATGGGTCATTAATAATGGCCCAGTCACCTTCTGACTCCCAAACCCATGCTTTTTTCACCACATGCTGTCTCCATTGAAATTTGGACTCAGACTATGTAAGAGTAAATTTCTGCAATTCCATCAACCCCAAACATCTATATGGCTATTAAATATTTATAGTGCAAAGGGCTCTATTTAGTCTGCCCTTGGATTTCCTGATTATCTACTAGACCACAAGTCCTCAAACCCATAACAATACAAGTTTACAATCCCTCATTAGAAAACCTGGGAGACAAAGGTATTTTATTTTACTTTTTTTTAAGGTTTGTTATAAACATTTTATTCAACAGATAACATTTATCTGGCAACTAATAGGTGTCCATTCTTGTGTTAGTTTTCAAGGAAATGGAAACACAACAGACTTTCTCAAAGGTATGAATGAAGAATTTTAGAATGAAGAATTTTTTGGAAAGGCAAAAGGCTACTCAGGCAGTTTATCTTACATCACCCCACCTGGAAACCTGGAGCAAAATGCAGGACTAGTCACATCCCCTTAGGGGATGGAGTTGACAAATCACCGTACGTCAGTTTAGGGCAGGTTTTGCCGCCAAGTGGGTCAGCTGAAAACTTATAATAAAATTTTTGGCTTTCAGAGCTCTTTGGATTTTGGAAATGTGGATAAAGGATGGTGGATTCATACTCTCCTTCTCACACAAGTGGCCTTAAATAAGTATCATGGACCAGTGGGATAGTATCACTTTATCAATAAAAGGGTGGTTGGTCACTAGAATTTTCTTGGCCAGACTTCGGTTTCTCTGTAGATTTCAGTTACGCCAGTGGCCTCTCAGTTATAGCCCAGATAGAAAATGGAATGGCCCGACACTGGCCAGACCTCAGGGAACTCGGGTTCAGAAGCTGACTGCCCTGTTCCAGCTGGGATCACCGGAGGGGCAGGCACGTTACGAGGGTTACGAGGCAGCTGGGGCGGCCGTGCGGGGACTGGCAGCGGCACCTGTCCTCTTGGGCTTCGGTAAGAGCAGCGCAGAGTGGACCTGCCACCAGGTCCCCAACGGGCAGCTGATCGCGCCTGCATCTCTGGGCTTTCTCGGGCTCCAGCCGCTTCTCAGCTTCCTCCTTCTCATCAGATGGGCAGGTTTCCAGAGCTGTCAGATTTTCTTCTGCCCAAGTTAACAGGGACATTGATTTTGGAGGAAGGGAGGCCCTTCCTCCCCCAGCCCATCCTTCCCTCGCTCCTGGCTTAGCCACGCCAGCTCTGTGGCATTGTCCGGTTTTATTAGTACTGCCTGGCTGAGGCCTCCTTTCCCAGGTGGCGCCTGTGATTTCCAGCTCCTCTCCACTTGGCATGTCGACGTGCACTTCTGGTCTCCCACGGAGAGCCTGCTTACCTGGATAATGGGCACTTGACCCCCTGGTTTCCAAAGTGGGCTTCTGTACTACAGCAGGGCTTGCATCTGTTTTTATTGTTTTCTGCACTGTTGCCGGGAGGGAGTCCTGTAAACGTGACCTTGCTTGGCTGAGTTTGGGATTGATGGAAATCAGATCACTTTGGGGGTTGTAATGGGCCTGGAAGGAGGGCTTCTGGAGTGGCACAGGAGGTCTACTGCGTTTGTGAGAAAGCCCTTTGCTTCTTCAGAACTGAACATGGCTTTCCTAAAATCTGTCATCTGGCATAGAATTGTAGGCCACTGTTTCTTTGAGGAATTTCCCCACAGAGACAGGAGGATGGAATTTTACTTAGAAAACTGTAAAAATCTTCTAAGAAAAAGAACGCATTTCTGCCTTTTGGAGCAGAGAGAGCGGATAGGTTTGGAGGGGAAGGAGGGAAGGAGGGAGGGAAGGAAGGAGGGAGGGAAGAAGGAGGGAGGGAGGGGGAGGAGAAGGGAGGGGAGGGAGGGGAATCCTGTCTCCCACGTCCTCTGTATCCCTCATCACCTCATTTCTTCCCGCTGACCATTGTGATGGCGTGCGGATGGCCTCCCCATCCACCCTGGCCCGGCTCCAGTCCATTCCACCACATTCAGAATAGTTTTCTGTAAGACACTCATCTCTGCTGCTTAAAACCCTCAGTGGCCTTCCTCTGTCCTTAGAATACATGTGTAGTCCTGGCTGTGGCACCTGGCCCTGCATCACCCAGCTCATGCCGCCTGTCTGCCTCATCCTGCATGACCCCTGGGCTCTGGGCACTCCAGCCACATGACCTTTTCACAGGCTTCTTGCTGCTCCTGGGCCTTTGCACGTGCCTCTCCTCTTGCCCACAAGGCTTTCCGCTCCACTTCCCCCTGTATCCCACCCTTAGTCTAGTTATCGCCTTTGGATCCTAGTTCAAATGTCATTTCCATAAGGACTCCTTCTCTCCAGCCTGGAGTCCCGTTTTATACCCTCATAGCAGTTGTACTTTGTCTTCCCATCATCTATCACATTTATCACAACTGCACATAAACTGCAGTGGCCATCGGACTGATGTCTGTCCCTCTCTCCAGCGCATAAGCTCTGTGAGCGGAGGGACTGCATTTTCCTTGCTCACCTCCAGCACTAGCAATCTCTTGCCAGATAGTGGTTTCTCAATAATTGCTTGATGAGTTACCGAGTGAATCATTTTTCTAGCTGGTATGCCTACCTTCACCAACTATGCTATGCCTATCTAAGAGGAAAGCTCCCATGTTACTCCAGCGCACAGTGGAAACTTCCAGTTGCCAGCAATTTGGGCAGGGGTCATTCCTGAGAGTCCGAATGATGAGCCTGTGTCTCTTACTCCCTGGGGGCTACACCCAGCTCCATGCTTCTCTCTGGAAGCTCCAAGGGCCCCGTCTCACGGCACGCTGGCGTGTCTTCCCTGAATTTCCGTGTCGGCCAAGAGGAGCATGTCACGTTGGTAATAACGTCAGTAAACTCTGAAGCTGCCAAGGAGCACAGCAAGCGAAGGCGAAGAGGAAGCCGGCAGAGCCTTAAACACGCAAGCCCTGGAAATCATCTCATTACCAGAGGTGCCAGCCGTCACACCCTGGATGGAAGGGCATAATTGCCGAAAACAACTAATCACTGACAGTGTGACAGCCAAGGGACTATAGCCGCCCCTTTCTTCACTTCATGATCTGTCCCACCACGAGGGGAAAGGTGCCAGGAGAGGAAACCATGCATGACGACACAGCTCCTGACTCAGAGAAAGGACTCCCCTCAACTTTCACAAGATGCTTTGGGAGCCCTCTCTTTGTTACCAAGCTTGAATCCTTGAGGCTTTTATCCAAATGCAGTGCCTCTGGACCCCAAAGATGTGATCACCAGCTCAGCATGGCAGAGGACAGTCTTCTGTGTGACACTGGCCATTCAAGGAAGGGAGTCTCACAAAAGTAACATTTTTCTTTCTTGGGAGAGCACGTGGGCAAATGCGGATTGGGCACCCATTGTGTAGACACTACTACATAAGGTCCTTAGGGAGAAAATAAAAATAACAATGGTCCTCATAATTTCTTTGCTCAATTATATTTGTTATATAATGTATTTATGGCAATCCATTAAATTAAGTGGATGGCTTCATCCAGCAAACATCTGCATAGATATCAAAACAGAAGTTGTTGCAGGTATCTGGGAGTTATGTGTGTATAAAATTAACAAGCATAGCACCTGGATAAATTCAAGCATATCTTTTCCCCATAAGCCACCTCCTTCAACCATCTATTGAGTGCCTTTTTTGTGCCTGGAGCCGTACAAAGTGTTTAGGACACAAACATGGTTGTGGCCTCAAGGAGTTTGTGTACACTGTAGAAGAAACCCACATATAAATCAGCAACTATGCTGTGGAGTAGAGTTCTAGAATTGCAGCAGTCATCATAAATTTTTTAAATGTCTGAGGGCAGCTTTTGTGCACAGAAAAGACCATGTAGGTTACTTTGGTTTTAAAAATTACCAGCTTAAAACATCTATCTTCCTTAGGCCTTTGTGTTCAGCCTACAATATTATTATTCTGTTTATAAAGAAAATGGATTAATCCAAGTTGAAGAGCTTTAAATAAGTTCAAGTCTCAACTTGTGCCATTTACAGCTTTATTAAATTCCCTTAAACTTTAAAACCTGTATTTATGAATTTAATGTATTTATTTTCTTTTTAAGTGCTTCAAATGTTTGACCTAACAAGCAAAACCTTCCCAAATACTTCAACAGTGCTTGTAAATCTTAAATTACTGATAATGTCTGTGGGGACTGATGTTTCCTATAGACCAAAGATGACCTCCAGGCACACAAAAGCCCAGGTGATTCTTTCTTTGCCAAGAGGATCCTGAGCCCTCTTATGGTTGCTACGACAATGGGGAATTTCCAGTTCCTATCCTTCGGCTAGAGTTGGTTTTCTTGAATCTAAATTACAATCTAACCTAATTCTTTCTTCTCCCTTGAGTTGTAACCTTCTCCCCCAAGTTGCTGTTAACTTTTTTCAACTAACCTCTTTTCATGTTCTTCATATTCTTGGTTGAGTCCCAGTTTTTTTTTCTTTAAAAAAATATTTTGGGCTTCCCTGGTGGCGCAGTGGTTAAGAACCTGCCTGCCAATGCAGGGGACACGGGTTTGAGCCCTGGTCTGGGAAGACCCCACATGCCGCGGAGCGACTAAGCCCATGAGCCACAACTACTGAACCTGCGCGTCTGGAGCCTGTGCTCCGCAACGGGAGAGGCCGCGACGGTGAGAGGCCCGCACACCGCGATGAAGAGTGGCCCCCGCTCTCCGCAACTGGAGAAAGCCCTCGCACAGAAACAAAGACCCAACACAGACAAAAATAAATATAAAAAATAAAAAAAATTAAAAAATATTTTATTGTGGTAAAATATACCTAACATAAAATTTATCATTTTAACCCTTTTTAATATTTTACTGGTATTAAGTAAGTTCTCATGGTTGTGCAACCATCACCACCATCCATCTCCAGAACTTTTCTCATCTTCCCATACTGAAACTCTGTACCCATTAAATAATAATTTTCTATTCCATCTTCCCCCTAGCCCCTGGCAACCACCATTCTACTTCCTGTCTCTATGAATTTGACTACTCTAGGTGCCTCATATAAGTGGAATCATACAGTCATTTGTCCCTTGTGACTGGCGCATTTCACTTAGTATAATATCTTTAAAATTCATACATGCTGAGCAAGTGTCAGAATTCCCTTCCTTTTTAAAGGCTGAATACTATTCCACTGTATGACTACACCACATTTTGTTTATTTATCTGTCATGGACACTTGGGTTACTGCTACAGTTTGGCTATTACGAATCATGCTGCTGTGAACATGGGTGTGCTGGGTTCTAGTTCTTATAGATACTTTAATGCTACCCAACTGGATTTTGCATCAAATCAGACCTTTGTAGCTTAGTCATACTCATGCTGGGGCATGAGCCTAACTCTTGGGAGCCCAGAGGAGAAGCACCTAAATCAGAGTGGAATCTTACAGCTACTAAGAGTCAGAATCTTTATGAAAATAATGGGTCTGGACTCAAGGTGAAAATATGGAAAATTAAAAACAAAAACAAAGGAGACAAAAAGAAAGAATGAGAAATAAGCATGCAAGAAAAGGAATTTCTTTCTACTATAAAAATATCCATTGCAGTATATCTTCAAATACATGAATAATGACTAACATGCAGATGAGTTATGTAGTGGATAGTATAGGCCTTGGAATCACTTGGTGGTCTTGGGGCAAGTTGCCAAACTTCTTTCAAGTCTCAGTAAGAAAGCTTATATAAAGTGCCTGTCGAGTACTAGGTGCTAAAGAGACATGGACAGGACCTCCTGCCCCCTCTTGCTCTGCCTGAGGAGAAACAGCCAGATGTAGTTTGCAACTGCAACAGTGGAGCCCGAACTGGCTGGGGGTGAGGAGGCTCCTTTTTCCCTCGAACATCCTTGCAAGTAAGGTAACTCTACCTCAACAATCCTGGGCGAATGCCAGCTCTAATGGGAAGCATTCATTAGAAGTACAGGGCAGCTAAAATGGGGTCTCTGTACATCCTTCCAACTCTGCATTTCCACTGTTTACCATCCACCCACTTAACATAAGAATGCAGACACAGACATCTGGAGTGAAAACTCTGTTTAGCCAGATCAGATCATGCCCGTGTGTGAACACGATGGCAGGGCTGGCCCTGCACAACTCCACCGCCTTACCTCTGACTCCCAGCAGCTCAATCACCCAAGGGTGAGAGGTAATGGGAAAAAAAAAAAAAGAAATAGAAGATGATAAAGACGAAGAGAAGGAAATTAGGTAGGGGGATGACTTGAAGTAATAAGAACAAAGACATTTAATATTAATTGAGCATATTCTATGTGCCAAACACTGTACTAAACTGATTCATATACATTACCTCATTTAATCTTTGCAATAATCCACTGAGGTAGGTACTATTATTGTTTCTGTTTTTAAGAATGAAAAATCTGAGGCTTAATGAAATTAAATATAACTTGCCCAAGATTAAGAAGTAACACAGGTGAGAACCGAATCCATCTTTGCTTCTGGCACCTAATGTCTTCATTTTAATGCAAAACTTCTAAAGTCACCCAATAGATAACTGGGCAAAGGGTGTAAAGAAACAAAATATAGGAAATTCCCTGGCGGTCCAGTGGTTAAGACTCTGTGCTTTCACTGCCGTGGTCCGAGTTCAATCCCTGGTTGGGGAACTAAGATCCCACAAGCTGCTAGGCATGGCCAAAAAAAAAAAAAAGAAAAGAAAAGAAACAAAATACATGTGGAAATACACCTACTAAACACATGAAAACCATGCAAGTAATTTTTAAAAAAGCAACAATAAAGCATAATTCTACATGTACTAAAAATAGTAAAACAAAGTTAAAAGTAATACTTAATGTGGAGGCATTGGTACACTCCAATACTGCTGTTGAAAATGTATTATTAATCTTTGAAAAGTAATTTTTTATATATCCCCCTGTAAAATAATTTGACAATATATAACAAAAGCCATAAAAATGTTTCTACCCATTGATCTGGTAATCCTAGTCCTAGAAAGATATTATAAAGAAATGTCTTTTAAAAAAAGAAAAAAGTCTAAGAAGGAAAAAGTTATATAGATGAAACCCTTTATTGCTAAAATTATAAAATTTTAAGTTATATAATAATTATACAATAAAATTATATAATAACTATATTATAAACTACAGTGAAAAACTGGAGACAATCTAAGTTTTCAGTAGTAGGGGAATGGTTAACTTAACTGAAATGTAACCACTTGATGCATATACACACATCTATTAAAATAATAAATACAAAGATTTTTGTAGCAATAAAAAAGCAGAGTATAAAATTATAACTATTCAATCATGTAAAAATTATGGCTTCAAATGGGCAAAGCCTGAAAAAGAGCAGGGAAGTATTGGATGGAATTTTGTGTGAGACTGGTGGATTCAAAATGATTTCTTCCCTTTTAAAAATACTCTTTATGGCTGTTAAAAGTAATAAAAATTAGGGCTTCCCTGGTGGCGCAGTGGTTGAGAATCTGCCTGCTAATGCAGGGGACACGGGTTCGAGCCCTGGTCTGGGAAGATCCCACGTGCCGCGGAGCAGCTGGGCCCGTGAGCCACAATTGCTGAGCCTGCGCATCTGGAGCCTGTGCCCCGCGACGGGAGGGGCCGCGATAGAGAAAGGCCCGCGCACCGCGATGAAGAGCGGTCCCCGCACCGCGATGAGGAGTGGCCCCCGCTTGCCGCAACTGGAGAAAGCCCTCGCACGAACCGAAGCCCCAACGCAGCCAAAAATAAAATGAATAAATAAATAAATAAATAAATAAGAAAATCCTTTAAAAAAAAAAAAAAAAAAGTAATAAAAATTAAAAATTTGTAGTTGACAAGAATTGTCCATAAAAATAAGGGTACCTGCTGGGTTGTTTTGATGATTAAATAAGTTAATGGTTGCAAAAGCTCCTAGAAATAGTCCCTGCAGGCACTCAATAGGGTCTCCCTCCCAGCCCTCTCTGCCTCACCCCTCCTTCTTTCCAGCTTTAGTATCCTGAGGTTGCAGGATCAACACTGGTCTCACAGTACCTCTGTACTCTCTCTTCCTCAGTATGAGCGCTTCTTTTGCTTTTTTATTGCTTTTATCCATGACTTCCAGAGCTCAATAGGATCTAGACACTTAACACTTTCTAATTCTCTCATCAAAATAAACTTGCTCTTTTCTCCTTGGTTAATATATGGTTTTTGTTTGTTTGTTTGTTTTTTAAGCATATAGTATTAACAGTCTGGCAGTTCTCCCAAAAATTAAACATAGAGTTACCATATGATCCAGGATTTCCACTTCTGGGTATATATCCAAAAGAAGTAAAAGCAAGGACTTGAACAGATATTTGTACACCCATGTTCGTAGCAGCATTATTCACAATAGCCAAAAGCTGGAACAACCCATGTCCAATGACAGATGAGTGGATAAACAGAATGTGGTATATACATAAAATGGGGTATCATTCCAGCCTTAAAAAGGAAGGAAATTCTGATACATGCTACAACATAGACAAACCTTGAAGACATCATGCTAAGTGAAATAAGCCAGTCACAAAAGGACAAATACTGTATGAATACACTCATATGAGGTGCCTAGAATAGACAAATTCAGAAACACATAGTAGAATTGTGGATAGCAAGGGCTCGGGGGAAAGGAGAATAGGGAATTATTGTTTAATAGACACAGCGTTTCAGTTTGGGATGATAAAAAAGTTCTGGAGATGGATGGTGGTGACGGCTGCACAACACTGTGAATGTACTTAATGCCACTGAATGTGCACTTAAAAATGATTAAAATGGTAAATTTTATGTTATGCATACTTTACCAAAATTCTAAACAGGTATATGGTATTAATATCCCTCCTAGATAATGTATTAACAACTTACCAAGCACTATACGTATTGAGATCTTACCAAGTACATTCTGGAGGCAATGCCTTAGGTGAAAGATGAGGAAAATGGGAAAATTTCAGGTATTGTGGCATGCGAGACAGAAAGACTATAGAGCAGGTAGGCCTTTAAGTTCCCTAAAAACTGCACTGCAGAGCCCAAATCTCATTACCCCGTCTGTGTGTAAGGATCACTCTGGCTGTCAATGGAGCATGGGAAATAAACAATCGAGGTGAGAGGTGAATTTGAAGGATGAGGTGGAGGTGGTGGTCATGGGGCCAGCAGAGGAGGAATCAGAAAAACCACAGGAACAGCAAAACCTGAATCCACCTGCTAGAGCTCAAACAAGAGTCTCATCGAACAGTTCAACGTCAAATCCAGATCTTTGCAAGAGCCCTTGGGGGCCGGGTGGCCCAAGCTCCTGCCTGGGGCTCCTGATGAACGGGTGCTCAGGCAGGCCTCTGCTTCGTTGATGGGCACTCGCTCTCCCCCATTTACTCACTGTTCATTCTTCCATGGTTCTTTCTCCCACTGAAGGAAAATCTATATTCAAGTCATTCGCTGATGGGATCTGTCCTCGTTCTGCCCCCTGAAGCAGTGAAGAACATTTCCATTCCCTCTTCTCTTTGAAGTCTTTTCTGGTTTCAAGTCTTCTCTTTTTCAGAATTAATAACATCCTCAGTGTCTTCGACTGTTCCTTGTCCTCTAGACTATGGCTTCAAGACCTGAACTCCAGCCTTTGTGTGTGGACTGACCAGTACTTTTACCTTCCTTCAGTAGGACATGTTCTCCAATTAGGGCTGCTCTAGAACCCACTGTAATTATGACTGTGAATGTCTGACTCCCGTGCTAGATTGCAAACTACTTAACAGTTCATGTGCAAAGGACCTGGGAGATTATTTATTTCAGTGTTAGTTCAACCCATTGGACCCCCAAGATCAACGCATGAAACATCTCCTAAATGGAAAATAAATAACAATTGTTGAGTACTTAACCTGTCTTAGGCACTCTGGTAGATGTTTTACATACATAATTTCATTTAATCCACACATTAACTCCACATTAGAAGTATTACTTTCTCCACCACATTTATTAAGGTAGTCAGTCTGAAGTTCACACCAATAAGAATCAAACCCGGGGTGGGATTGGGAGGGTGGGAGGGAAATGCAAGAGGGAGGGGATATGGGGATATATGTATATGTATAGCTGATTCACTTTGTTATACAGCAGAAGCTAACACAACATTGTAAAGCAATTATACTCCAATAAAGTTGTTAAAAAAAAAGAATCAAACCCAATGCATTGGACACCAAAGCCCATAGCCTTTCCACAGTGGTTCCATTTCAGTTAGGATACATTAGGCTGCAGAGAACAGAAAACCCAATTCAGACTGGCTCAAGTAAACACTAAGGACAGTTACGTGACAACAGTCAAAGGTGGGGGAGCTTCTGGGTTGGCAAAGCCAACAGCTCAACGATGTCAAGGATGCCTGTTTCTTCTGTACCCCCTTTGCCACCCACAATGTTGTCTTTGTTCTAAGGCAGACTGTCCTTAGTAGTAACTGCTGTGACATGCTCCTTTGTCATCGTTAGCAAGAAAGAAAGACTGATTCTCTTTTAAGAGGAAGGAAAACTTTACTAGAAACCTTCAGCAAGCCATTCCACACATCTCACTGGTGAAGAGCAGCAGTGGCTGGCAAGGGGAATTAATTACCCTTCACTGGCCTAGTCAGACTTAGTCCTTGAGTCAGGATGGGTTCCCCGAACTCATTTCCTGATGCTCAAGGTCAGAGAAGGGGAGTCCACCACAGTTGTACCACTCCCACCTCCACTGAGAGCAACAAAGTAGCACGTGAGGGCACAGTGCTGGCCGCTAGGGATCCAGACTCAATTCCTGCCCTCATGGGGCTTCCAGTCTATAGCAAAAGATAAGCACTGTACAGGCATTACAGAGGCGATGAATGGTACAGAAGGGGAAGTACATATAGCACAGGTAGAACACAGAGCCAGGGAAATCACTGAGTCTCAGTGGTCCTGGAAGCCCTCTGAGGAACGATGCTCCCAGGGAGGCTCAGAGGATGCTGGGCAGAAGGAAGAGCACAGGTGAAGGCTGGAGTGGAGAATAAATTGTACAATGCTAAAACTAGACCTTAAGTCCATGACACACCTCCCAGCCAGAGACCAATCGTTTGTTCAGTTACTCGTTCATGCATGCATTCATTTCACAAGTATCTACCTGCAGCAGGTGAGAACATATGGACATCACTGGCAAAAAGGACTTACCTGAGAGATGATTAGTCTGTGAATGAGCCAAGCCTTACACTTTCCCCCTCATTCTCATTACCCATCTACTGTTTATTTGATCTTCCCCTAGAGTCTGCCCCCAAAAAAGGTGAATTTCAAACCACAGGTAGTACATTTTGCTATCTCTAATGTTTGGGGAGAAGGAGAAGGGGAGGAGGTGGAGGAGGAAAGAAAGAAAGAAAGAGAAAAAGAAAGGAAAGCAGGAAGGAAGGGAGGAAAAATTTGGAATCATTAAGTTAAAATATGGTTTTAAGACTGTAAGTAAATTTCAGTGATTTATGTTCTCTTATTAGGTGTTTATGAATAGGCCCATTAGCTTCTGATTTCAATCTCAGCATGTACACAAAGTGATAGTATCAGTAAGAACACAAACTGAAGGAGAAAAGGCATAAGTTGCTTGACACCAGAATTTGGGAAACAAAGCATATAAATTCCATTTAGCTTGTCTAAGAAACATTCTATTCAGGATAGCAGTAACTTTTACTTCAAGGAGAATTCTTTCTTTATATTACTTTCTTTTCCAAAACTTTTGGCTCTTTCCAAATCAATCAATAACCATCAGGATGTAGCATTCAGTCTGATTTAAAAAAAAATCCCACTGCCTACTGCACTGTCCATAAAGAAGGCCTGAGAACAGTATGGTTCTTGCCATGAGGATATCTATATATTTTTTCATTTATTTTGGTGGTAGAAACTTCACTTGGACAATGATGTATAACTCACACATTGTGAGTATTTGATAAATATCAAAATAAAGAATAGGCAGGGTGAAAAGGGAAAACACGCAGGTCACATTTAAAGGTCTTTAATCAACCTTCCTCACAGCATGAGCTCAGATGCCTAGAGGCCAGGAGACCAGGGCACTCCAGCAGGGCCAAGTGCAGCTCCAGGCCTAGGCTGAGGGCGATGGTGATTAGTCTTTAACCAAGCCCAGCCTACCCTCTGCCCCTTACTTCCTTCCTCAGAGCTAGCCGCTCCTTCTCCTACAGGGCCTGCTCTGATGAAACCTTTTTCTCAGGATAGGAGCTAATAAACTTATTCGATCAGTTAAGACTCTCTGAAGCAAGGGGCAGAGAACTGCCTCCACTACTGGCTTCTGCCAAAGGGGATTTTAATGGCTCAGGTGAGTGCTTTCGGGTCAGAGATTTTGCTCAGCGCCCGCTGGAATTAGGCTCAAGGAACATCCTCAGGGCCGGCTTCCTCCCTGCCTCTCAGTCCTGACTTCTCAGGACTTGATTTTCTGCTCCATGTGGTAAACTCTGGGCACTCTGAGCTTCCCAGGCAGGATGGCTGCAGCAGCACCGTTCCCAACTCTGCTCAAGCAAGGTCCAGAGAGAAAGAACCTCAGCCCCTTTCTCCCATGGAAATTTCGAGATTCACCCTGACTGGACTGGCTAATGTCACGTGTCCTGGCCTGAGTCAATCACCATGGCCAGCGTAGTGTCACTGATTGGTTAATCTTGAACCCCAGACTCCTTGGGGCCTGAAACCACACCTAGATGACCTGGGCTGGAATAGAAATCAGTAGCTGACCTCTGAAGAAGGAAAAATAGATGCTCAGTGGTAAACCACAAATGTCCTCTACACCTGTTCACATTCTTCCCAGGAGTATTTCCACTCTGGCAGGAGACAAAGCCTTCAAACAAAAGAGCCTCAAAAGGCTCTTTCATCATGGAGTTTCCAGTGCTCTACTGGGGAATGCCTTGTGGGTGGCGCTGCTTCTTCACCCTGCCAAGCCACCAGCCCTGGTGTGTGCCCAGGGACACCAGGCCTCTTTTCCAGCATAAACAAACGTATGACACGACTGCTTCGCGTGTAAACCTCTACCAGAAAACCAGCGTGTTGACATACACGTAATTATCCCCATTAGTACATGAGATGGATATGCACAGATTATCTACCTCGATACCTAAAGTGATTGATACCCATGTGATTATCTGCCATGAAGACACGCCCTTCCCTGCTTCTAATGCAATTACCTTCCTCCATATAGATGGAATTGATGCCCACATGATGACTTGCTTCAGATACACACGTGATTGATGCCCGTGCAATTATCTAACACAATGATATGCCATTGATTGATACCCATGTGATTATCTGCTAAGATGATACCCGTGCAAATGAAAATTGGCAAGACCTGCCAGCTCTAATAATAACCCTCACCAGCAAGCCAAAACCAATGGCTAAGACTTACGGAAGTTTTCTTCTTTAAAAATAAAAAAGCCACCCATACACTGTCGTGTGTGTGTGTGTGTGTGTGTGTGTGTGTGTGTGTGTGTGTGTGTGTGTGTGTGTGTGTGTGTGTATGGGAGAGAGAGAGATCCATCTTTTTGTGGTGTTTAAAGTAAAACTTGGAATAGGACTATAAAAATAAAATAAATGTCAAGGTCCTTCCCAGCTCTAAAACTGTCAGATTCTAGGGTCTAACAATAACTGAAAAAATGTTATTGATTTCACAAAGTAGCAAAATATTTCTTCCACCACCAATTTGTGTTTTAATTCATGGACTTTGGTTTCTAGTGACTTTTTTGCCCTTTGGTGACCATATAAGGAAACCAGGAGTAGGGAATTACTGATGCAAATAATTATCTACAGCTGAAGCTGGGGCGCCGACATGGAAATCAGCAAGGCCACATTTCCAATTCCAGAGCGCGTGCCAGTATTATAGACAAGGCCACACTCAGCTTTACTTCCCAGACTCCACTGCTCTTCTTAAAAAGAAACAGTCTAAGCAATAGCATGTTTGGTCATTTATCTTGTTCCCTTTTCCCAATTCGCTGTTCTGACTTTTGAGAAAAGCATGTAATATCCCCATAGCATTTGATGATTTTCTTTGTTATTGTCAAAAAATGCTAATCCATGAAGAGAACCTTCCTGGGTAATGTTAATTCAGCTGCCTGTTTTATAATAGGATTATGTTTTCCAGGATTTAAAAATCCCACTTGTTAGCTACCAAATGACTTCTACAACAACTATAAAATCTAATTTAATCCCTATTGGCATTAACGAAATAGCTGAGGTACAATTTATGTCTAACTACACTTAACACCCTACAACCTCCAATAAATATGTAACACTGTTTTTGAAGTTATAAAGGAAACTGTTCAGTGGGATAACCAGAGTCTCGTGGGTCCAATCATGCAATATCTCTAAGGCAGAACAAATGTTGTTTACATACAGTAAGGATTATGGGGAAAGCTTATTTAAACAGATTAATCGATGTTTACATGTATTAATGCTCCCTTTTCCATCATGCAAATTCAAGTTAAAATGATCTTCATTTCTTTCATTTGAAAATAATTATAGGGGGGAGTCAACTACTTGGTCTCTTACCATTTAGTTTAAGAACCTAATTAGGTTAGAATAAATTCAGAATAGAGCACCACACCAAACTCGAGGTAGAAGGCTAATATTGTATTTCACTTAACAAAGGGGGAAGGCATTTTCTGGGGGATGGGTGAAGATTAGGGAAAGGGAGGTGGCCCCAAAATGATCCTGTGGGCCAGATAGAATAGTAAGCAGATTCCCTTTTGTCTTTGGCTGTTCATCCTGTATCATCCTCTCTTCACAAATGGAATAGAGTTGGCAATAAAGGGCCTTCTGGGAATGTAAAATTCAAGTGCGGTGAAACAGAGACATATTTCTTCTCCAGCCCCTACCCACCCCCTCCTTCTTCAGACAGGTGACTATCAGGAAGCTTATGGTAGGCCAGATGGGAAAAGAGATGCGCGGGCAAATATTGTTTCAAGATGAAGGAGAGGAAAACAAGGAGGCTGACATGTAACATATCAAAGACTATCCAGGCACTGGGAAGTTGAACATGAATCTCACGGCAGCCCAACCTCTTTAAAGATGCAAATTGCAGTCAAACACAGAAAACAGTAGGGTTCTGTTTATCCTTTCACAAAGGGTGCAAACTGCTAATCAGGCTCCATTGCTGGGCTGGCCACTTTGTTTATCAATAAACAGGAAGACAGTTAGACTATAATTTTCCTGCCTAGTACTGGTAGCCAAAAGGAAATGCTGGCAGCTTGGTAGTACTGAGTTCCAGTTGCATCAAAACCCAATTATTATTGTAATAATGTATGGGTGTTTGCAAGTTGCACAGGCGTGCTACACATGTCCCCAGAATCATGTGAAACATATTGGCAGAGAACGAGCTTGGTGATACACGGACTAAGGGGAGCTGTCAAAATAGGCTGGTCCTCCAAGGGCTCAGCTGTGGAGTGTTGTTTAGAAACACACACGCTGGAGTTAACATGGCAGATATGGAAGTCTTCTACATGTTAATACAACACAACAAAAACATGGCTTGACTAAAATCAAACAACACATAGACTCTGAAATGGGAAATTTGATTGGAAAATGCTATAATTGCCACTACAAGCTCTGTTACCACAGAATACTTGTACACCCTTTAAAAGAGATGTTCAGAGTTATTTTCATGTCAGAGGAGCTCTCTTCCTAAGATACTACAAGATCCCAAATCTAAAATATAGTGCAAGATCCCAAATCTAACATGCAATAAAAATTTAATCATACGTGTGTTTAGGCATTCGAATTGCCCAAATCATGACCTTAGTTCTTTGTTTCATTTTGTCTGTATAGACGCACTATAAGAAATTAAGATACACTCCAAGCTTCATATAGCTTCCAAATAGGGCATAACAAATACAAATTACAAAGGGACTATAATTTCCACAACACAATGCTTCTACTAATGTTGAAATAATACATGGGCGAATAATAGTTTATCATTATATTGACCACATGTAACTCACTTATTCATCAAATGTTTGCTGAGCACCTACTATGTACCAGGCACTATGGTAAGCTGTGGGGTATACAATGGCACCCTCTTCACAATGCTGACAGTCTAGCAGGGAAGCAGACACAGGACAAGTCATTACATTAAGGTGTGATGACTGTTATAACAGGGCAGGTGAGCACCCAAGCAATCCTTACTCTGTGTCTGACTCTCCAAGGTACCAACCCACAGCTACCTACCCTGGCAACTTGAGGTAGGGGACTGTGGCTCAATTCTGCTCGGGCAATACTTGGACAAGTGAAAATCTGGCAGGTTCTGTATGGCTCTGTTAGTAAGTCTCATTAGCAAGTGTAGTGGCCAAAAGTGCATCATAGGGCTTCCCTGGTGGCGCAGTGGTTGAGAATCCGCCTGCCAATGCAGGGGACACGGGTTCGAGCCCTGGTCTGGGAAGATCCCACATGCCGCGGGGCAACTAGGCCCGTGAGCCACAACTACTGAGCCTGCGCATCTGGAGCCTGTGCTCCGCAACGAGAGAGGCTGCGATAGTGAGAAGCCCGCGCACCGCGATGAAGAGTGGCCCCCGCTCTCTGCAACTAGAGAAAGCCCTCGCACAGAAACGAAGACCCAACACAGCCATAAATAAATAAATAAAATTAAAAAAAAAAAAAAAAAAAAAAGTGCATCATAGGGTATGAACTGCCTGGCTTCCCTACTTGTTAGCTGTGTGCCCTTGGGCAAGTTTGTTAACCTCTCTGTATTCCATTCTCCTTGTAAGTCAATGGGGATAATAATAGCACCTCTTTCACAGAGTTTCTGAGAGCATGAAATAAGTTACTCCAGGCAAAGCAGTTAGAAATAGTGCTGATACACAGAAAGTACTATGTACTCACTAAATGTTCCTCAGTATTGGTCTTGGACCATCTTCAGCACCATGGTCAGCTCCAAGAGGCCTGGTCCTCTTTGGAAGGGCAGAGCTGGAAAGAATGATTGTGGGAAACTGCCTTCAGCCCAGGAATGGGTCAAAATTCAAGGAGGCCGTTGTCATCCAGACCACTCAGGAGGAGGTGTGATAATGCCTGTCCCCCATCTGACCCTCAAAGTTGAAGATGTATATATGCAGTATGTCTCCTGGGGAAATACGGAAAAACCCAGTCATGGCTCTCAGTCCAGAGAGCCACGACTGCCCTGACCACTGGGAGTTCTTGATCTGGTTCTCCCTAACCTTCTTATGACTGCAAACTTGGGCACTTCATATCCACTTCAAACTCGCTTTGCTCTCACAGACTACTTGGAATAGTTTTTTCATTTATTGGCCTTGTCTACTCTGCCTTCTCCCATGCATCTATCCACCCACAGCTCTAGGGAGGAGAAGCTCTTGAAACCCCCTGTGCTGTGAAAACCTGCACCAGTTGGGCCAGACCATCAGCCTTCCCCTGCTAGTAGGGAAGGGGGATTAGATGGTGTGGATAAAAGGCTTAGTGGAACAGCCTACTGGTGCTCAACCCTAGCTCCACTCTCCTGTGCTGTACTGGAAAAACTTGAGGAGTCTTTCAGAAGCTCATGTTTATCTGAGGCCAGCCCCTTGGCTCATCTTTCTCTTTTGGTTTTTGCTCTTCTGACCGGTGTCTAGGAAGGTGTTTTTGGTCTTGTTATCTGGAGCTAATCAATACTTTGCCCAAGAATATGCTGCTGCTTAGACTAGATCTGGCTGGGAATTCAGAGCACAAGTGCTAACTTTTGGAGGTTAATTTTTGATCAGTGAATGGCTAGTGCAGTTGCATCACATGGGAAAAAATTGCAAAAACATATCTGAAACAGACACCATACCTTTAAGTAGAAGGCAGGCTATGCCTTGCGTTAATTCATGACTTGGCACTTGCCCCTGACTAATCCACACTTTCATTTTCTTTTCCCTTTAAAACACCATCTTTCCTAACCTACAGAGCAAGTACAGAATAAGAATTAAACTATCACCACCCTGAGAAGCTCTGATGTACTTGAAAATATCTGGCAAAAGTAGGATATTATTTTTTTTTAAATTTTATTGAAGTATAGTTGATTTACAATGTTGTGTTAATTTCTGCTGTACAGCAAAGTGACTCAGTTATACATATATACATTCTTTTTCATATTCTTTTCCATTCTGGTTCACCACAGGATATTGAATATAGCTCCCTGTGCTATACAGTAGGACCTTGTTGTTTATCCATCCTATGTATACCAGTTTGGATCTGCTAATCCCAAGCTCTCAATCCTTCCCTCCCTCCCCCTCCCTCCCCCTTGGCAACCACAAGTCTGCTCTCTATGTCTGTGAGTCTGTTTCTGTTTGGCAGATATGTTCATTTGTGTCGTATTTTAGATTCTACATATAAGTGATATATAGTATTTGTCTCTTTTTCTGACTTACTTTGCTTAGTATGATAATCTCTAGGTCCATCCATGTTGCTGCAAATGGCATTATTTCACTCTTTTTTATGGCTGAGTAATATTCCATTGTATATATATACCACATCTTCTTTATCCATTCATCTGTCAATGGACATTCAGGTGTTTCCATGTCTTGGCTATTGTAAGCAGCGCTGCTATGAAAATAGGGGTGCATGTATCTTTTTGAATTAGAGTTTTGTCTGGGTATATGCCCAGGAGTGGAATTGCTGGATCATATGGCAACTCTATTTTTAGCTTTTTGAGGAACCTCTATATTCTTTTCCATATTGGCTGCACAAATTTACATTCCTACCAACAGTGTAAGAGGGTTTCCTTTTCTCCACATCCTCTCCAACATTTATTATTTGTAGACTTTTTAATGATGCCCATTCTGACAGGTGCAAGGTGGTACCTCATTGTAGTTTTGATTTGCATTTCTCTAATAATTAGTGATGATGAGCACCTTTCCATGTGCCCATTGGTCATCTGTATATCTTCTTTGAAGAAATGTCTGTTTAGGTCTTCTGCCCACTTTTTGATCGGGTTGTTTGTTTTTTTTTGTTATTGAGTTGTATGAGCTGTTTGTATATTTCGGAAATTAAGCCCTTGTTGGTTACATCACTTGCAAATATTTTCTCTGGGTCCACAGGTTGTCTTTCTGTTTTGTTGATGGTTTCTTCCGCTGTACAGAACCTTGTAAGTTTGATTAGGTCCCATTTGTTTATTTTTGATTTTATTTCTATTGCCTTGGGATACTGACCTAAGAAAACATTGGTACAATTTATGTCAGAGAATGTTTTGCCTATATTCTCTTCTAAGAGTTTTATGGTGTCATGTCTTATATTTAAGTCTTTAAGCCATTTTGAGCTTATTTTTGTGTATGGTGTGAGGGTATGTTCTAACTTCATTGATTTACATGTGGTTGTCCAACTTTTCCAATACCACTTGCTGAAGAGACTATCTTTTCGCCATTGTATATGCTTACCTCCTTTGTTGAAGATTAATTATCCATAGATGTGTGGGGATATTATTTCCTAATTGTCTCTCTAAATCAGAATTTTAAATTCTGCCTTAAAATATACCCACTAGGGGCATTCACTTTGTTATACAGCAGACACTAACACAACATTGTAAAGCAGTTATACTCCAATAAAGGTGTTAAAATATATATATATATCTCCACTAATTTATTATTGAAAACATGGTGGCATTTAATACTTTGGTATGAACTGTGGCCACTTAAATAATAAAACTTGAAAAAAACACTATTCTTTGATATCAAGCATGTTACACTGCAAGATTTCATGCTATATCCCCTTTATTCTGGTGGTGGCTATATGTACTTGGTTCTTTAGTCACAGAGATTTAGCAAACTGAAACCTCTTGGGCTTATTTTGTGAAAATCACCTCTGGTCCCCTGTTTAAAAAGAACAGATTTTAATTGGTAACCAAAGTTGAAATAAGCAAGTTTACTGGTTTTCACTATAGTCTCCAAGCTATTTCTTAGTTCATTTCAGAGGAAATGGCTACAGTTTCCACTTTTATAAAGTTTCAGTTCATTTAAGCTGAGTTCCTTTCTTTCACCCTTAATTTTGAGCTGGACCTCAACCATCTGTTTCATTGCCTAGGCCTGGCCTTTCCATAGTCAGGTATATCATGTTATAGATTATACTCAGTCTTACTTAGATTCCTAGAAATTGCTGGAAAAGATATTACTGGCAACTTGAAGCCTGCATCTCTTTGTAAAGATATTTTGCTGAGCTTATTAAATGGAAATTGCTGGCTATTATGACCCTAGTAGAGATATTTGAATCCTTGCACTAAGAAGATGCCCATTTGAAGAACAAAACGAGGGAGAAAGAGGTGGGTTTTTGTTGTTGTTTTTTACCAATTACTCCACAAAAGGGAAAGCCTATTTAAGGGTATGAAGAGATTAATAAAAGACTGAAAACATTTTACTGCTTTTATGAAAACTTGGATAGGTTTTTCTATCAGAAGCTTTAAGGATCAAAAAGAATTTACAGAGTTCCTAAGCACAGTTCAGCTCTCCATACTGTTCCCACAAGACTCACAGACACCCCAGTTCCTAGTAAAGAAATCTCCCAAGCTCTCAAGTCTCTTTTAATAAAAGCAAGGTCCCTGGGAGAGGAGCCTTCCCATCCTAATTTCACTCCCCTACTGAAGAGGAGTTAGCTCCCCACGCCCTGTATACATTTAATCATTCATTGCACATCAGTTAGCTTTCTGCCTGTTGGGAGAATACACCTCCTCACTACTCTACTAATTTATTTCAACTAAAGTGACAGCACAGGAGTATTTAAAATTTAACCAAGTGGGGACTTCCCTGGTGGTGCAGTGGTTAAGAATCGGCCTGCCAGTGCAGGGGACACGGGTTCGAGCCCTGCTCCGGGAAGATCCCACATGCCGCGGAGCAACTAAGCCCGTACGCCACAACTACTGAGCCCGTGTGCTGCAACTACTGAAGCCCGCGCTCTAGAGCCCACACTGGGCAACAGGAGAAGCCCGTGCACCACAACTAGAGAAAGCCCACGCGCAGCAAAGAAGACCCAACACAGCCAATAAATTAATTAATTTTAAAAAAAAATTAAAAAAAATTTAACCAAGTGGATTTGTGTATGTGTATGGTAAGTGTAAGTGGTAGTTTAGCATCTACATACTTGTGTGTGTGTGTGCGCACACGCGTGCACAAAAGGAAGCCAAATGAGAGAGCACAAATTAGAGAGAATACATAAGCTCAGGGTAGAAAAAAAGTTTACATCTGTGTGGCAATTAAAGGCATTACAGGGGCTTCCCTGGTGGTGCAGTGGTTGAGAATCTGCCTGCTGATGCAGGGGACATGGGTTCGAGCCCTGGTCTGGGAAGATCCCACATGCCGCGGAGCAACTAAGCCCGTGCGTCACAACTACTGAGCCTGCGTGTCTGGAGCCTGTGCTCCGCAACAAGAGAGGCCGCGATAGTGAGAGGCCCACGCACCGCGATGAAGAGTGGCCCCCGGTCGCCGTAACTAGAGAAAGCCCTCGCACAAAAACGAGGACCCAACACAGCCAAAAATAAATTAAAAAAAAAAAAAAAAAAGATAATTGGTGACCTCTGAAAAAAGAAACAAATATATATATATATATATATATATATATATATATATATATATATATATATATATATATATATATATATAAAGGCATTACAGAGGAACTCAAGAGTTAACTGGTTTAAAATGATGAGTGTCGGGCTTCCCTGGTGGCGCAGTGGTTGAGAGTCTGCCTGCTAATGCAGGGGACGCGGGTTCGAGCCCTGGTCTGGGAGGATCCCACATGCCGCGGAGCAGCTGGGCCCGTGAGCCACAATTGCTGAGCCTGCGCGTCTGGAGCCTGTGCCCCGCGACGGGGGGGGCCGCGATGGAGAGAGGCCCGCGCGCCGCGATGAAGGGCGGTCCCCGCACCGCGATGAAGAGTGGCCCCCGCTTGCCGCAGCTGGAGAAAGCCCTCGCACGAACCGAGGACCCAACACAGCCAAAAATAAATAAATAAATAAATAAATAAAAAAAAATAAGAAAAATCCTTTAAAAAAAAAAAAATAAAATAAAATAAAATAAAATGATGAGTGTCAGGAAATCTATTTACATTAATTGAAGATTAATGATAAGCCAACAACCTTGACTGACATTCCATGTTTCTTAATGAGCAACTCACACTTGCAAATGCGATGACTCCCGGGTTCTGCAGAGTCTGACAGGTAACTATAGGAGTTCCTGGTATGAATTACTGTTTGTGAAGAGTACTTAGAAAGTGGCTTATTGTGGGGTACAAAGCCGTACTCCCCTCATCTCTGCGGTGTTGCTTCCAACTGTCTCTCCACAACCACAATCCTTTGGTCCTTACGTATGTCCTGGTATCCAGGATGGGTGGAGGGAGCTGGAGCAATCAAAGAACATGGCCCAGTGAGGGTGATCCTGTGGGGTTTCTGAAGCACTGACTATTGCTTAGAAGGCAAATAGCTTCGCCTTGCTTTTCATGACAGAGGGCAGCTTCGACAAGATGGCCTAGGTCCTGGCAGCCCTAGGTCCTCTGCAGGCAGAGCAGGTTGTAGGGAAGGTAGCTGCTGCTCCAACCCCCCACCGACCAGGGTCTCCCCTCCACTGCTGAGGGCACCTCTCCTCAGACACCCCAGCCCCAGCCCTGGGCCATCCTTCTCCCTCTGTTTACCATAAATGAGAACAGCATTGTACATGGGGTTGCTCAGGACCCAGACCCCAGCCCAGTGCTTCTTTGCTCTGAGCTGCGGCAGGGGAATGCCTTCACAGTGTTGGCCACCTTCCTCCATCCTTTTGTTACTCCCTTTCTGTCAAGTACCCAGCACAGAAATGCAAAGTAAAAACCTATTGCTTAGCTGCTTAAGAAAGATAATTTTCTCTTTGTTTTCCTTAGGAAAAACATAAGTAAGATCTTTCTATAGCTGTTTCTAGCCCCCTAGTGTTAAGAAACCTTTGAGGGAGCTTGAAAGAAAAAGTGGTATTTTGCTGTCTCTAGAGTCTTTTCTTTGTCTACCATAGTTGAGGGAGAAGGTTAAAAAAATAGCAACACTTGCAAACTCCATGACATTTAGAGCAAAAACCTATCTGTGCCAGCATATTACCCTGAGAGTCAGGAATCTAAAGTACGAATCAACACCAGTAAACCCTGGCACTGTAAGCAATCATCAGTGACTTGAACTGATGCATCAGACTCTCGGCCAGGGGTACAGCTAAGACAATTGCTATTTCGGTATTTACGAAATATTCATACAACACTTGTTATGTGCCAGGCACTGCTCTAATCACTTTACAAATACCCACTTAATATAATTCTGTTGTGGTAGATACTATTGTTACCATTATTACCTTTATTTTACAGAAGATGAAACTGAGGCACAGAGAGGTGGGGTCATTTGTCCAAGGTCACACGGTTAGGACAAGATGATGTCAGAATCCAGACGCCAGAATCCGACAGTCTGGCTCCACAGTCTATGTTCTTGACCATCAAGTTATGTTCCTCTACTTGAAAGAGACATCTTAAGACACATGCTAAATATCCATTCTCCTAAATTTTCTAAGCTTTATATTTTTTTTAAATGACGCCTGCTTTTTTCTTTTTTTAAAGCAATATTTCTATAGCAGTTGCAAGTTTACAAGATGCTTTTCTATTTGAGCCTCACAGCTGGCCTGGTGGTGGGTCGTGTAGGTTTCATTATCACCAATCTCATGGGACAGAGAAAGAAACAGAGGCTCATGAGATTACAGAACTCAAGTTCCCTGGGTAGACAGTGTTAAAACTGAGAAATTTAAATGAGCCATCTGTTGTCAAACCCTCTACCCTTTCCACTGAACCGGGTTGCTGGTCTCAAGTCAAGGTGCCCGTGAGTGACATCCCAGATTTTACTAGCTTAAGTTCCCTTAGAAAAGCCTTCCTTGAACCACAATTCAGAGCTCCTCCTTTGGCTTCCGGAAGGATAAATGTAAGACACTCATTACCTTAAATTCCGAATATACTCCTGCTCTTTACAAATCAAATTAGGAAAAAATCAGACTATGTATAAGTTGCTTCTGGTCTTCAGAGGGGAACCTTCTCTCAGGAACTATTAGAGGGTGTCCTCACCCAAACAGGGAACCATACCCAGATATAAAGAGTCACAGAATCCAGAAAACAGGATATCCAACCCAACAGAGAGGCAAAGGGAATTCCCAGGGTGGTGGGAAGGGAGAGTTCAGGATTCCAATTGTGCTGCAGGCCTGAAGGACAAGTAGTTCAGACTTGAGGGGATCAGAAGAGTCAAGGAGAGATTTCTCCAAGAAGATGAAACTAATAAAATACCAGATGCTTCCAAACATATTAAGAGGAGATTTAGACAATTAGTGAAGATGTGGGTGTTGAATTAGCGACAACTGAATAGAAAAATAAACCAGGGGAAGAAACAGATAATTATGAACTCCAGGAAAAACAACAGGCTGGCAGAAAAGGAAAGGTGGGGACTTCCCTGGCGGTCCAGTGGCTAAGACTCTGAGCTTCCAAAGCAGGGGGCGCAGGTTTGATCCCTGGTCGGGGAACTAAGATCCCACATGCTGCACTGCACGGCCAAAAAAAAAAAAAAAGAAAAGAAAAGGTGATCAGTTTATTACTATGTGACTCAACTCTAATACTTTTTACACTGAATACCAATCTCATCAAAGTTACATATAATTGTACTGGGACAAGTGAAGGATGGGAAAGGTTCACATGTAATGGGGACAGGGTGGTAGCAGGAGGCAGAGATAACTCCCACAGCAGGGAGTCAATATCATGCCTGAAGTTGAGAAAATAATTCAAAAAGTGTATTATTTAGAGATATGGGAATAAATGCCACAAGAATAAGCTAGAAGAGATAAAAGGGATTATCTCTGGAGAAGGGAATGGAATAATGATTAGGGGCTGCTTTATTTCACAACGATTTGACTCTTTATATGTAAAAATAAATTTTACACTAATTTTTTAAAGTTTATAATTTAAAAATTTTAAAGGATGGGTACTTTACTTTTGGCAATATGGCAGACTACATTCTCTGAAGGGCCGACAGCTATAAAATGGATACATTGCAACAAAAGTACTTTTTAATGCATTGCTGGGTTCATTAAGAACATAAGGACCAATGTAAAACAACAACAACAATAAAAAATGAATTCTGGTTTATGAGGAGTCAGAAAAATAAGAAAGCTAGGAACCAAATACCTATATCGACCTGGTAGCAGGATACTAGCCTGAGATCACTGCAAAGCTGAGGAGAATAAACAAAGACTCCAGATTAATAATATCCCTGACTCCAAGCAGAAGCAAATACAAACTCTCTTTAGAGGAAAATCTTCCTACTCTTGGATTCCCTTGGGATTCCCAAGAAATAATTCCAATCAATATGGGTTCCCAAGAAATAATTGGCCCTTGGGATTCCCAAGAAATAATTCCAATCAATATGGGTTCATACCATGAGTATGAGTCACTGAACAACAAAAAGCAATTTAGATGCAAAAATATTGAAATTATCAGATTCAGAATGTACCAAACAGATATGAAAAAGAATCAAATGGAAGTTCTAGATATGAAAAATATAATCATTAAAATTAAAAACTCAGAGGATGGGTTACATAAATTAGACACAACTGATGAGGCAATTAGAAAAATGTTGATTAGATATGAAGAACTAACCCAGAATGTGGCAGAGAGAGACAAGGAGATAGAAAACATGAAAAGATAGTAAGAGACAAGGAGGATAAAACAAACATTTCCTAATATGTCTACTTGGCATCTCTGAAGGAAAGAACAGAAATGATGGACTAGAAGTGATATCTGAAGTGCTAATAGTAGAAATTTTATAGAACTGATAAAAGACATGAGCACACAAATACACACAAAAAAACACTTACACCAAGCAAAAGGAAAGAAGGGGGAAAAGGAGGTAAGGAGTCATACATCAATAACTATTCAATATTTTAGCAAAACTTCAGTACACCAAAGACAAAAGATCTTCAGCACAGCCAAAGAAGAAATGACAAATAACCTAGTTTTTAGGTTTGACAATGGAGTTCTCAGTAGCACTAATAGTAAACAGAAGGCAATGAAATAATATCTTCAAAGTCCTGAGAGCAAATAACTGTCAATCTAAATTTGTCTACCCAGGCAAACAATGAAGACATTTCAAATAAACAAAAACTATGAGAGTTTACTATCAACAAACCTTCGCTATAGAGAAATTCTGAAGGGTGAACACCAGGAGAAAGAAAGATAACCCCAGAAAGAAGGTCTGAGATACACGAAGGAATAATGATCAGAGAAAGTGGTAAAATATGTAGCTTAATCTAAATTAACAACTGTACATATAAAATAATGATATAGTAACAATGTAAAATTCATGGGATTAAAAAGAGATAACTGAAATGTTCCTTAAAAATAATATAAATTGGCGAGGGAGATGATTGAATTTAAAGCTTTCTAAAATTCTTGTTTTGCCCAGGAAGAAGACACAGGTTAATTTTAGGCTTTGCTAAGTATACTTGGTAAAATTTCAGGAGTAACCGATAAAAATTAGAAACATAGCCATAACTTCTAAGCTAAGAGAGGAAAAAATGGACTAGGGAAATAAATCAAAAAAGTCAAATAATCTTTAAAAGGCAAGAAAAATTAGAAAAAGAGGGAATTCCCTGGCAGTCCAGTGGTTAGGACTCTGCACTTTCACTGCCATGGGCCTGGGTTCAATCCCTGGTCATGCAACTAAGATCCCATAAGCTGCGTGGTGTGGCCCCCCAAAAAAAAGAAAAGAAAAGAAACATAGAACAGGTGAGAAAAATGGGTCAAATATAATGGTATATTTAAATCTAAATTTATTAGTAACTATATTAGAAGTAAGTGGGTTAATGTTCCAGTTAAAAGACACAGATTGTCTACATGAACATAAAACTTTTAAAACAAAAGGAGACATATTTAAATCATAAAGATAAAAGAAAAGGCTGAAAACAATATACTGGGCAAATACTGATCAAAAGAAAGCTGCTGGGGACTTCCCTGTGGTGCAGTGATTAAGAATCTGCCTGCCAATGCTGGGGACACGGGTTCGATCACTGGTCTGGGAAGATCCTACATGCTGCGGAGCAACTAAGCCCGTGCGCCACAACTACTAAGCCTGCGCTCTAGAACCTGCGAGCCACAACTACTGAGCCAACGTGCCACAACTACTTAAGGCCACGCACCTAGAGACCTTGTTCTGCAACAAGAGAAGCCACCGCAATGAGAAGCCCGCGCACTGCAACGAAGAGTAGCCCCCGCTCGCCGCAACTAGAGAAAGCCCGTGTGCAGCAACAAAGACCCAATGCAGCCTAAAAAAAAAAAAGAAAGAAACCTGGTGTATTCTTATCAGATCACATAAACTTTAAAGAAAAAAAGCGGGCTTCCCTGGTGGCGCAGTGGTAAAGAATCCGCCTGCCAATGCAGGGGACACGGGTTCGAGCCCTGGTCCAGGAAGATCTCACATGCCGTGGAGCAGCTAAGCCCCTGCGCCACAACTACTGAGCCTGCGCTCTAAAGCCCGTGAGCCACAACTACTGAGCCCACGTGTCACAACTACTGAAGCCCGCATGCCTAGAGTCCGTGCTTCGCAACAAGAGAAGCCACTACAATGAGAAGCCCACACACTGCCACGAGGAGTAGCCCCCGCTCTCTGCAACTGGAGAAAGCCCGCGCGCAGCAACGAAGACCCAACGCAGCCAAAAATAAATAAATAAATAAATAAATAAATTTATTTTAAAAAAGACTAAAATATAATGAAAATAAAGCAGTGTTGTAAAAAATAATAATAAAATAAAAAAATAAAGAAAAAAGCATTACAGGGGATGAAGAGGGTCAGGCATAATAATAGATAATTCAATATACGTGGAGGATATAATAATTTTAAATTTGTATACACCTTATAACATAGGCTCAAACTATCAGCAGCAAAAATTGATAGAACTACAGGGAGAAATTGGTGAATTCTCCATTGGAGGGTAACTTTCAACTAGCCTCTTAATTATTAATATATCAAGCAGATGAAAATTATTGAAGATTTAGCTATTGGAACAATATAATTAACAGGTTTGGTCTAACGGAAAATACATAGAACTCTGCATCTAGTAAACAGACAATATACATTCTTATTAAGTATACATGAAACATTTACAAAAATGGCTCATGTAATAGGCCATAAAGCAGAACTCAATAAGTTTCCCAAAATCAGCATCATTCAGATCACATTCTCTAAACATCATGCAACCAACCTTGAGGTCAGCAACAAAAGAATAAATTAAAAACCTCATACACACTTAGAAATTTAAAACTTCTAAGTCCCTTCTACTCAAACTGTGGTCTGTGGGCCACTCTTTATCCACAAACTCTCACCATGACCATGCCACCAGGAGGTTAGTACAAAATAGGGAACATGGGTTTAGAAACCTCTATAGCACTTGACATTGCTGCAATACCCAAGCAGCATTTAATTTTTAGAGCAATTCATTTTTATTGTATTTTATACAAGTATTGGTCCACAGTAGTTTAGAATTTTTTTAAAAAATGAAACAAAGTAACAACAACAAATAAAAATAACCAAACTGGTTCTTCACCACAGAGAGTCTGGGAAGCCTCTTTGTATCTCACGGCTCAAGCAAGAGATCAAAACAGAGATTAAAAAAATGTGTAGAACCAAATGATAATAAAAAGTATGTATTCTTATAGACCTATCTTGTTAGATTACAATTTATTTTTTTTGCCTGTCTCTCCACCAACCTTTGACTCCTCTGGGTTGGGGACCATGCAACCATCTTTGTTCTCCTCCTGCTTGCCATGGTGCCTGGTTGAGTAGGTACTCAATATTTAGTTAAATATTGAGTATTAAAAAATTTACATATTTAAACTTAAATATTAAATAAATTTAAATATTTACTCAACTAAAATAGCAGCTCTGGAACCCTGCCTCTATCTATTTTACTCCTACCTTCTTGGCCTCACCCCGTGTCATGGAGATTTCACCAGAAATCTGTGCATTACTTGGCTTATTTTCACTGTGTCCCAGCAAGCAGTGGCTTAAACAGCCCTGTATCTCCTCATGCATTTAACAATGAAAAGGAGATGATAAGAGGGTAGTGGAGATGATCTTTTCATCATCCATGCTTGGAAAGGTGAGCTGGTAGCGCCATCCTTGACATGAAGGAGCTGCTTAAACACAAATTGGATTAACAGGACAGGATTAGAGCCTGCTGGAAGGTATTATATACTTATAAACTGCTCTGGGGAGGCTCCTCTTGTTTTCATTACAAGCCCATACTCCACAGAGTCAGTCAAATGAAATACGGAATTAGTCAATTACTAAAAAAGAAATGAAATATCTAAAATGAAGTGACTAAGTTTTAATAATGCCAAGAAAGTTGAATTAGGCAATAATAGTTCAGTTTAGCAAAACCATAACTAGATCATTTGAAATGACAGTTTTAACATGGTAAGAAATAAACTCACTGAAAATGGTCTCTATTCTATCTCCTCCATCAAGAGGAATAATATTCAGACAAAAATATGATTAAGAGGTGACTTCAAGAAAGGAAAAATAATATGAGTTACGTGAGAAGTTTCAGACCTATCTGGACATTTCAAATGAATTGAAGTCCCTAGGTTTAAATGCATTAAAATCCCAAGACACTGAAAGAATCTGCAAATGTGAACACGGCACTCCTGTCGGTAAACTTTGAGAAACTACGGAGTATACAAAGGTGACAAAAGATAAAGAGAAGCCAAGGCACTAACTTTCCGAGAAAGGAGGAAAATGTGAGTTATGTATGGAATATGCCAACAGGTGAACTTGAGGCTGATTCCTGGCAAAAATTCTAAGAGGTTCAAATCTGCCATTTAATGACCCTGGACAAAACTTTGCTATAAGGAGTAAATGAGATAGTTAAAGCATTTATTATAGCACCTCTTACATAGAAAACTCTCGGTAGATGGTAGCTATTACCATTTCGTCTCTCCAGCACTTCAAAGCAAAGGTGGTAACAACTAGGTAGTACTGAAGGGTTCTTCAAGATCAAGTCTCATCTAACTAACCTCATTTTTCTGGCAAGGTGGAGGTATGTGGAGAGAGAAGGTATTGCTAGACCATGTAAATCAGGAAGGTGTCTTCATTTTGAAATGGCATTAGATGAGATCTCTTATACTATTCTTGTGAAAAGACTGGATTTTAGGAGAGTTAGGTGACTAAATAACCATATTCACAGAACTGCTTCATGAACTTGCCCTCTCCATGCTTGTTTCCTTATCTGTAGAAGGAGTATTACTTACTTGGTTGTTATACAAATTAAAGCCCTTAGAACAGTGCCTGGCATTTAGTCACCATTATATAAATGTTGGTTAAGTGAACTTGAACAGAAGTTTCTAGTGGCATGCTTGCACAGCACTTGGCTCCAACCTCTTCAACATTTCTATCAGAAACTTGTTAAATTTTTCTAGTGTGCTGGGCAAATTCTCAGATGGTATAAATGTTGGATGATGAAATCAAAATCCAAAAAGGATTCCAAGTTTTCTGTTTTTGTTTTGTTCCTGGAAGTCAGTAGAATAGCAGTTGTATGTGGTTATATTAGTGTCAAGATACTTAATTTGCTGACCTTATTATTTCAGAAAAAAAAAATTGTATGTATTATATTTGTGGGAAGTTAAAATAATGCTTTGAGATTTTTATCAAATATGGAGAGTAGTTATTTATGAAAAACAAAGAAATGTCTATTTTTGTTTCTTTGTTCCCAATTAATGTAGATAAATTTTAAAGTGCATTAAAGCAATGGTAAAGCAAAAAAAAAAAAAAAAAACATTGGACATTGGCAGGCTAGGGCTATGAAATGAAATATATGAGATAAAATTAGGGGAAAAAGTGTTTTATAAGTACTAGCCTGGCTTGCCAGAACTCTCTGTGGATAAGAAAGGGAAATTTGGTTGACTCCAAGTTCAGCATATGTAAAACAGTGTGTCTGGCAATTAACGCAGTGGTTAAGAATCCGTCTTGCAATGCAGGGGACGCCGGTTTGACCCCTGGTCGGGGAACTAAGATCCCACATGCCGTGGGGCAACTAAGCCCACGCGCCACGACTATTGAGCTCATGTGCCACAAACTACAGAGCTCGCGCACCACAACTAGAGAGGAGCCCACGCATTGCAACGAAAGATCCCGTGTGCCACAACTACAACCTGACGCAGCCAAATAAATAAATAAATAAAAATAAAGAAAGAAATTAATTTAAAAAAAGAGAGCGAGAACTGCAGTGCTCTGTCTGAACAAAGACACTGTCTGGACACAGATGCCAAGATGGCGGGCACAACTTGCCCATCATAAACTCTTCTCTCCCCTGCCCCTCCTTAGGTTCCTCCTTAGTAGTGGCTCCGGGTATAAGGATGGGCTTCAGAACACAGATAAACAGTAAGGAAATATGAGGCAGGAATGAACCATATCTCGAACTCATCTGGGTAGCAGGAAACATCCTCAGGTGGGAATAGGAAGATAGCCTCAAGGTTTGTGAAGAAATACAGTTAGAAGTTTATCAGGGCACCTAATGGCTCACTGTGCTACAAGCTAAAATAAATTCCCCTCTAATCATGACTACTACAGGATTTATCTAATCTATTCCCTATAGGAAATCAAGCTACTCCAGGCATTTTATCAAGCTTATTCCTTGTAATAATCCCTATCCCTGACAAAACAAGATTTTGTCATCCCACAGTACAGATAAAAAATTGAGGCAAAGAAGTCAAGTGAATTGCCCTGGGTCACACAGAACTAGAATTACAATTTAGTATCTAATCTTAGAGTGCACTACATGAGTTTTGGAAGGGAGCATCCTGGAATCATATTATGTCCTTCAAGAAAAGCCCTGTTTACCTTAATCTCTGCGAGAAAGAAGATGAATTGCACTTTCCTTGGTGCATCCCAAAGATGTCGAGTAGACGCTTTAGATTCCACATGTTTATTCTAATCCCTTCCCAAACACTTGTAAAGCCTTGGTTTGACCATTAGAAAGATGCTGTAAATTAACTTAAAAAAAAAAATAAGGCAAATATTTGTTTGCTAAAATCTCCAAGGAAAGCGATTAATCAAGAAAGTTGTATAGGACAACCACGCTATTTCAGACCACCTAGGAAAAGAAACTATCCAAATAGATATAAATCCAGACGGCCAGCTCCTTCTGTGCCACCAGCCCCACAATCCATTCCCAGCCCAACCTCATTGTCTAGGAACTGGATAGATGAAGGTTGAGGGAAAGCATGTGTTTAATTTAAAAAATTCCATGCAAACATCAGTTATTGTTAAAATAATTTATGTATTTCACCCAATTATTGAACAAATCTTTGCTCATTATAAAAACCTAGAAAAAGAAGTTAGGCAAACCAAAATGAAACAAAAAGCACCCACTATGCTACCACCCAGTAAGAACCTTTTGTACCTATTTATAAATTGGGTATTTTCTACGACTCATTTCTCTGATCAGGCCATGAGAAAATCAACCAAAAGCTGCAACCTTAAGGTTCTGTGTGTAGTTTCTCTTTAATTAAGGAGGGAAAATGGTGACTCATCCATTGAAGTCTATCTTTTCTTTTATCGGCACTTGTCCCAGAAGAGATAAGGCCACTACACAATATACCTGTCAGTAAAAAAAAGAGATAAACTCCTAATTCCATCTTACAGGTCTGAAAAATTTACACCACAATTCTAGGATTAAGTCATTTACCCAAACCAGCAAATATCACAGCCAAAATGGATTGAGTGTCTATCTCTCTCTCTCTTTTTTTAAGTGTGTATCTCTTTATCTATACACACACATAGTCACATATACTGAAGGCCATGATTTTAAATCTATCTTGGCTGGATTCTTCCTGTCTCTTGGAGAAAAGAAACATACACATTCAGAACCCACACAAGGGCTGGTCAAGAACACATCGATAATCAGAAAAAGGTGAGTACAGTAGACTCTTTCCAAATAGTGAGCAGTGCTACCAGGAGAGCACCAAATTTCAATTCATTTCCTTTTTCCATCATAAGGAAAATTCATGCCATTACCTTTTTGTTCACAGCCACACCATCCTCACAGTCGAGGACTGCACAATCCACATTCAGAGAGGGAATCTTCTTAATTTTCTTTTCATCATTTCCAGGTACATAGAGCACTGCCCTTCGGGGAATGTATTTGTGATTGGGTGAGGAACTGTACCCAAGCCTGGACACATCAGCTGCCAGAGATGCTTTCCTGCAGAAGACATAATTAGAATTAGTCCAGAATAGGATTCATTTATAAATTTTTGAAAAACCTTATTTTAATACAAAATTAAAATAGAAAACATGGATAATTTTTTTAACTTCTGGCAGAACATAATCACACATAACAACTAGGAAAACAATAACAACAGAAATAAGCAACAGAATGTCATTTTGGCTGAGGTTTAAAAATATATATAATACTGTTTACTGACACAATCTTCTGAGAAAAGAAGGAGGGTGTAGCTATCTCTTCTTGGAAAAACACTTCCAGTATTAGTATACTGTCCAGATAGCATCCAGGGAGAAAAAAGTTAAGAAATTTACATCCAAAAGGCCCTAAAGAACAATACTATCTACAATTATATGAAAGTAAAAAGTAGAAAATGAACAATCTATGTAAACAAAGTCTATGGCTCTCTCCCTGACAATGAATCTTTTTAAGTAGACAAATAAGTGATTCAAGTTCAATTTTAACAACAGACAAGGATGGCTGGCTACTTCTTAAGTCAGCAAAGACCATTATTAGCTCTGTAATTATGGGCAACTTGATTGCTGGAAACTTCAGATTCTTCATCTGTAAAAAATAATACTCATGTTGCAGGTTGCTGAGAAAATTAAGTTAAAGGAAATAATGCACATGAAGCGATCAGCCGGAGCCTGGGGGTTATTAGCTTGATGTGGTAGGTGGGTGTAGCGGGAATGGCAGCCACTGCTGCTGTTCTTAATGGAGAAACTCTAGCTGTCAGTAGCCCTGCCTGCTCGTAAACTCTGCTCTCTCCCCGCTTCTCCTATTGTACTAAGTTTAGCCTTGTTCCCATTTCCTGTGGAAATAAGAGGAGTTGGCCAGAAGCTCCCTTGGCTCACCGCAGCCCTCTCCCCTAACCTGGTCCATAGTTTGGTCCCGTGAAAACCATGTTTTAGCCCATTACACATGGCAAAGGAAGATGAAATCAGCTTTCACAATCAAGACCAGTTACATAATTTGAAGCACCCTGTGTAAAATAAAAGTGCAGAGCCCTTGTTCAAAATTTATTGGGAATTTCAAGATGGCAACAGAAAAACATCACACAAAGCACCAGACCCTTCTAAGCATAGGGCCATCCGTGACTGTGCAGGTCACACATCCATGAAACCAGCCCTGCCATAACAGATGGAGCTATACGTCATGAAAATCCCAGTTAAAGAAAGGTGAAAGCCCCAGCAAACTTGGTAACACCCTAATGTTTTACCCCCCCAGGGTAAACAGCATGATCCTTTCAAAAATATGCCAGCTGTATTCTTCATGAAAGCTCTTGACATTTAGCAGTTATCCTACGTTAGTGCCATCAAATATTTTACACAGTTGTAACATTTTCCCATGATTAGTGTGCCTTGTGACAATGTATCTCAAGAAAAAATCAGCATCTTTTTGGTGGCCTATCAATTTTGTTAAGGGCTCCCTCATTCTTTCTTGAAGCTAATCTTAATAAAATCTAAAACGTGAGTCGAAGTCTTATTTTTGCATAACATAAGCATTGTGCTATGTGAGATATGGTGACATATAGATGGGTTTTAAAAGTATACATATATTACAAGACATTTATCTAATATTGATATAAAATATAGTATGGACAGATAATTGAAGAATTCCCAAAGTATCTGTCATCGTTTTATATTGATTAAAAATATCTGATTTATCTTAAAAAAGAGAAAATATAATGATGTAATAGCAACAACCACATTTTACTTATTCGTACTGGAAACCAGAATTTGCAACATATCCATTTCCTTTAAAATCATAAAAATGAAATTAAAAGAGATGAAAATTTTATTTACCAAGAAATGCTTAGGGCAAAATCACTCCTCATGAGGATTTGTTGTAACTGCACATGTAAAAGCCAAAGACACCTTCATTTCATGAAAACTGAGATTTCCTCCATGTGAAATAGCTTCTGACTGCCAATTTGGATCCGGCCACTGTGATCTCCAAGCCACACCACCTGAATCTCAAAGCCTGAGCCACTCAGACATGGCTGACAGGTCATACCACTGTCACATGTTAAGCACTAGAGCAAATCATTCCTAGGATGTTTATATATGATGTGTAATTTTTAAAAACATGATCATTTAAAAAATTTTCTGCCACTCGTAAAGATGTTTCTGATTTCCCAGATAAAGTCTCCTATAATCATTGAAACATTATTTTCCTCTTATATCCCCTGCTCAAAAACTGTCAACAGCTCCCCATTATCTACAGGATTAAAGCTCAGTCTCAGCTGAGAGCCCTTTTCTCAATTTATAGTCCACTATTCCCATGTTGCAACTATCCACCCTCGGAAAATTAGATTATGACTGTCCACAATATGCTGTATTGTTTCCATTGTACCTTTGCTTCTGCTCAAAAAGTATTTCCCCTAGGTTTATTTGAAACTTACAGATCTTTCTAGCTTCGTTCAATGTCCACCTGACTGCCGAGTCTCTTTTGACCATTCATCTTTAGACTCTCTCATCTTTAAAAACAGCATTTATCACTGGTAACCAAACCAGAACCAGCAAAGGATTGGCTCTGCCATCATGGCTAAAGTTAATGCAGGGGCACATGCATTCTGGAAAACCAATGGATGCTACAAATCAAGACACTTAAAAAAGTTTCCTGCTTTTTGACCCAGTAATTTCAAGTAATTTGACCCAATTCCTTTTGGGAATTGCTATAGATAAAATGTGTCCCCCCCCAAAATTCATATGTTGAAACATAATCCCCAATATGATGGTATTTGGAGGTGGGGCATTTGGGAGGTGACTAAGTCACGAGGGCAGAACCTAGGAGAATAATGTCCTTATAAAAGAGACACCAGGGAGCTCCCTAGTCCCTTCTGCCACGGGAGGACATAGTGAAAAGGCTGACATTTATGAACCAGGAAGTACATTCTTATCAGACACTGAATCTTCCAGAGCATTGATCTTGGACTCCCCAGCCTCCAGAATTCTGAGAAATAAATTTCTGTTGTTTATAAGCCACCCAGTCTATGCTATTCTGTTACAGCAGCCCAAATGGATTAAGACAGGAATCTATCTTAAGAAAATGATCAGGAATAAAACTAGATATATATAATATTAAGAACTGAAAATAACCTTTAGGTCCAACAGTGGAATAAATTACAGTACCTACATTCAATGGAATATTACGCCATCATTAAAAATTGTGTTTATAAAAATATTTAATGTTAAGTGAAGATTGTTATTTTTAAACAGGATATAACATTACATATGCAATAACATCTCAACTTTATAAAAAATGCAAAGAAAAATATCTGGAAGGAAATACATCAAAATGTGATTAGGGATGTCTCTGAACTGTAGAATTTGGGATTAAGACTTCTCTGCTTCCAGGGACTTCTCTGGTGGCGCAGTGGTTAAGAATCCGCCTGGCAACGCAGGGGACACGGGTTCGAGCCCTGGTCCAGGAAGATCCCACATGCTGCGGAGCACATAAGTCCATGAGCCACAACTACTGAGACTGCGCTCTAGAACCCACAAGCCACAACTACTGAGCCTGCATGCCGCAACTACTGAAGCCCGCATGCCTAGAGCCTGTGCTCTGTAACAAGAGAAGCTACCGCATTGAGAAGCCCGTGCACCGCAACGAAGAGTAGCTCCCACTCGACACAACTAGAGAAAGCCCGTGCACAGCAACAAAGACCCGACGCAGCCAAAAATAAATAAACAAATAAAAGATTTTTCTGCTTCTGCACAGTTTTTTCCTATTTTGCACATTTACCAGAAAAAGCGTCACTCTTTTTTAAAAAATCCTTTTCTAATAGGCTTAAAACAAACCAATAAAATCACTTGAAAGGTCTCAAGTGGCAGCATAATACGGTGGAGAGTGTAAGAACCACCCATATGAAATGGCTGATATCTAACCATTTTGGCCGACAAATTTTATGTGGTTCACGCCAATATTGTGACTGGCAGTCAGAAGATGGGGTGAGAAGCAAGCAAGAATGTCAACTTCCTCTTAGGCGAGAAGCAACGTAATAGCTATCTCATACCGGGGAGAGCTCACCACAGGCAGTAAAGCAGTATGTACATCCATAGCTACTATGATCATCTGACACCTGTCACCCACGTGTGACGCTGGTCCGTGTAGACCGGCATCAGGAATCTTGTTGGACACAAGTGCCCTCAACTAGATCACAAGCTCGCCGAGGGAGGGGAGGTCTTACGTCTCCCCCACGTTGCTTACCACAGGGTCTTGCACACAAGAGCACAGAATTCCTGTTACCTCGTTACCCAACCAAAGCCAGCTGTCCAGAAGTGGGTATGTAAGACTGATCTGCAACCACATTGTCCTTATTCTTCTTGGGCAAGAGTCAAGTTTTAGTGGTGATTACAGGTCGGAGGTCATTTTTATTCCCTCTCTCCTTTGCCATCCTGGAAGCTTTAACCCAACCCATGGCCTGTTGCTTCTCCTTTGTTTATCTCCTCCTTCCTGTAAACACAGATGACGTCCTAGTTTGGGGCCTCGTTCACCTTTACCGAGATGACTGTGGAAACCTCTTATTTATCCTCACTGCCTCCACTTTGTTCTCTTGTTCATACATTCAGTGAGCACTTAGGAAGCATGCATTGGGTGACCTGCGCAGGGTCTCCACTAGCACACCTGGCGGGTCCCTTTGTGCAAATTAGAAAAAGGTGTCCCCTCGAGCCTGCCAGCAGGTGGAAGGGCAAAGAGGTGCCTCCTGCTCCTGAGGCGGCAACTTTGATGCATAGAGGAGAGTTGAAGCTCGGCCCCACGTGTGGCCTCTGTAGGCACCCTGAGCAGGGCACACCCCGTACAACCGACCGCATGAGACTGCCCTGACCCGCACTGTGCTGAGCACTGCGGGGAGGCGGCCCAAAAGATACAGGTCAAGTCCGGAAGGTCCAGGGAGGAACACCCAGAGGATGGCCCGCAAGCAGCTCAGGAAGGCTAAAGGCCTGTACAGAATGAAGCTTCAGGGAGAAAGATCAAAGGCAGCAAGACTGTTTGGAATACTAAGGAGGAGAAAGGTGTAGAGGGGGTTTGGGCTTCAGGTCCTGTTGCAGACTCTGAGGTCCCCGAGGGGGCTGTCACTGGGCAGATGGCAGGAGCCCGTCGTGGCTTCCCCAAGCCTCCCTCCTCCCGTACTGCTGGCATGTCCTCTCCTTCCCCCATCTCCGGCTGTTTCAAAATCTGTTCCCTACTTGAGTTGTGTTCAGCACTGACTACTGCGTATGAATACAATTGCAGTACGTGCAAGATCTAACTTATTTTATTTTATCTTACATATTTGGAGTTAGGGCCTCTTGATAGTCAACATGTAAATATATTCAAACAATATGCAAAGCAGGGGCATAAGATGAGTTGAAAAAAATCTGGTAGCCTTATGGTGAGTTCTCTCTACAGAGGGACCTTTTTTAAGATAAGACATCCCTTGGCAGGTCCAGGGGTTCTTCTAGCTGGAGGGGGGTCCCTCCTGGCCTTGTTTTGGTCTTCTCCCTTTCCTCCTCCACCTGATACCATTTATTAACCATTTATACCACAGGAGGCAGAGCTAGTCCCTAATACTGCTGGGGTTCTCCACCTGGGATTCAATATCACCACCACCTGGGGAGCTTTTAAAACTTGTCAATTCTGGACCCCACCCAGTGCAATCAAATTAAATTCACTGGTAATAGGGCCCAGGCTCAGTATATATATATTTTTTTCTTCTTTTTTTTTTTTTTTAAGCTCTCTAGGTTCTTGCCACTTAAGTGAGGTGTTGCTATAGACCAGCACCATTGGTCTCTTATCTGTTCTCATGTGAGACTCTCCCATGTCTCATGGGAGCATCTACCATCACCATGTGGGAACTTGTTAGAAATGCAGAGTCTAAGGCCCCCACCCCAGTCCCACTGAATCAGAAGCTGCATATTAACAAATCTCCAGGGGATGCTTATCTCATGAAAGTTTGAGAATGCTGTTCTAGGCTGACTCAAACTCAGGGGCATAGTGGAATCACCTGGGGAGCTTTCAAGCATGCTGATGCTAAAGCTCAGTCACAGAAATTCTTAAGTCATTGGCCTAGGGCAAGGCTGAGGCTCTGGAACTTAAAAGCCCCCTAGGTGATTCAGATGTATAACCAAGTTGAAGGACCACTGTACTAGATGATCCCAATGTGTAGCCATTGCCCTAATGCAGGAAATTTTGCTCCAACGAAAACTTCTCTTAAGTGAGTCATGTGTTACTATTATATACAAGTAGATGCTATGAAAGTAATAATAAAGTCATAACTGAAAATGCAGCAAACTTGGAAAAAAAATCCATGTTTAAGGAAAAGTCTTTCTGATAAAAAAAACTGACAAACTGCTAACAATATTTGAAATAGCAGCAATAATTAACTAAGCTAATGTCCATTTGAGGATCTGCCATTCGGTATGTGACTTCTCATCCAAGCTAGTGGTTTCTTTACTTAGCTGATAGCTAGTACAGAGGTCTCTACTTTGGCTGCACACTACAATCACCTGGAGAACTTAGAAAAAGATAAAAACCTCAGGCCACACTCCAGCCCAATTAAATCAGAGCCTTGTGGTGAGTCGCAGGCATCAGTGTTTCTTTAAAGCTTCAAGGGAGACTCCAAGGTGCAACCAAGGATGAGAACCTCTGCACCATGGTTTCAAAGTACCACCAAAGTGTCTTACTGGTCCTAGAAAGGATCTGGGATTGCTGGACTTTAAAAGTTGCCAGCATGTAATCCTACCATATTTAGGCAGGGGAGCTGGGTACCAATTATGCAACTTCCCGCTAATGAAGTGACTGGGAACGATAACTTTGAGAGGAACGGCAGTTTTCCTTGCTTGGAAACCACGGTGCTGTACATGCCCACCCACTGGATCAGTAGCCATCATGGCAGGGTTTGCAAGTGGGTGGGGAGAGGGTGAACACCAAGAAGTCCTTGCTGAGCCTGTAGTTCAAACTGGATTCTTAGATCAAGTCCACAGTGAACAGAAGGAAGTCTGCTAATTTCCAACTGCTTGAGGGTCCGAACCTCAAGCTCCCAGGAGGCAGAGTGAGCAAGGACAGGGCATGTGAAGTAAAGGAAGTCCCTGCCAGTAGCAGGGACTAAGCCCTTCAGATGCTGAGAGAAGCTTGTGGGGGGAAAGCATGAGTGATGAAACTGCGGAATATTCTGCCTGGCCTCCCACTCTTTAGGAACTTTCTATTTGTCTTCTGCAGTGAGGGATATATTGGGTTAGCCAAAAAGTTAGTTCAGGTTTTTCGTAAGATGTTACGGAAAAACCCAAACAAACTTTTTGGCCAACCCAATAGCTCCAGGGCTAGAAAATGCTCTACCCTTACCCAACTTAGTTTCTCATGACCGGTGAGCCCTGAGGTAACAAAATAGTTGCATCAGAGGAGTTTTGCTGAAGCCAGTACTACTGCCTCAGATTCGGGTATTACACTGCGGAATCTTATCCATTGATGTATTTTCCAAAAAGTCACATTTCCCCTTAGGTGGAGCCAGTGTAACTTAAATTTACAGCTTTCACAAAAACCAGATGATCATCTCAGTAGATGTAGAAAAAAGCATTTGACAAAATCTTTTATGATTAAAACAGTCAACAAACTAGATTTGAAGGGGAACCCCCAAATCTTGAGAAAGGACTAAATTGAAGGCAGTACAAACAGAATCTCAATTTAACAAATATCAATCCATCTAGCCTCTCATTGGCTGAGAACTCTCCAGTGCTCCAGCAAAGTGTCCAACCTCATGCTGTTTTGCTTTTGAAGTTCTAATGAATTCATATTCCAGGAAGAGGCCTGTATATCAGACACTTTTACAAATGCTGACCCAACTCACGGTTGGCTTACTTAACAAATCTATTTTTATTTAGGTGAAATGTATTTATACAGCAATTGGAGTTTTAAAAATAGCAACGGGGTATTAATGTTAACTCATATTTAGTTCGTGTTAGAAAATCTGACAGGCTTTTCAAAATACATTGGTGAGGGACTTCCCTGGTGACGCAGCGGTTAAGAATCTGCCTGCCAATGCAGGGGACATGGGTTCAATCCCTGGTCTGGGAAGACCCCACATGCCACGGAGCAACTAAGCCCGTGTGCCACAACTACTGAGCCTGCGCTCTAGAGCCCGCGAGCCACAACTGCTGAGCCCACGTGCCACAACTATTGAAGCCCGCGCACCTAGAGCCCGTGCTCCGCAACAAGAGAAGCCGCCGCAGTGAGAAGCCCGCGCACCGCAACGAAGAGTAGCTCCCACTCGCAGCAACTAGAGAAAGCCCGCGTGCAGCAACAAAGACCCAACGCAGCCAAAAATAAATAAAATTTTAAAAATATATACATTGGTAAGTTGGGGAAGGGAGGATTTTATGTCAGCACACACAGGTCAGGAACCAGGGCATGTTGGCTAGATGCTGCTTTCAACCCCAGATCTGATTCTAGTTTTCACTAGGTAACAAGTGATCACTAGGGGGTCAGATCCTTGGGAAGAGCACAAAGATAAACGAAGTCCCTGCAATTCTCAGGCGGTGACCACTCAGCCCTTGTCAGGTGGCTGAGGCACTGAGGGGCCAGAGTCCGTGCAGAGATGGGGAGAACGTGACCACATGGAGTGGGGAGCACAGGGGGCTCGGGCTATGGATCGGCCACTGCAGACCAAGTGCTTCCCGTGTCCCGGGAACCACCATGTGGGGTCACACTGCCGCCTCCCTAGGAAGCAAGGGCTATAGGAACTTGGCATTAGGAGAACTTCTATCATATTCAGAGAGAGGGGACCTAGCCCTGTTCTCAGGGGGCTGAAGTGGATTCTCCTCCAGGTCTCCCTCTCCTCCCATCTTAAGTAAGAGGTGCCCTTTCCCAGGGCCTCACAGCACCGGGCACTGAGGACCTGCACCACCTCTCGTGAGGCAGCCAACAGGCAGCAGCAGGGGCTGGCGTTAGACCTGCTCTCCTAAGCCTGAGGTCAGGTCCGCAGGGGCGAGGGCTGGGAACCTGCACGGCCAGTGCAGCACGGCCCCTGGGGACCCCCCCGTGGCAGGATGCCTGGGTTTGCTTCTCAGGATCCTGCTGCCTGGCCTGGCTCTTGTGGTGGTCAGCACCACACTGGCGGCTACAGCACCTGGGAGCATTCCCACTGCTTAAAAACTTCTGCTCCTCAGCCGTAACCCCCAAGTAGCCAACATACAAGTCTGAGTTTGCCACACCCCCCGGTGATTCAATGCTGGCCACGCCCTGTGGGGGCAGATGCTCAGCTGGGCTGGTTCCCCTGCCCTCAAGCTACCTGCCCAGATGCTACTCCTCTCCTCTGGCCCAGGCAGCTGAGGCTCCAGAGGGCCCCAGCGCGGGGTTCCGCCCAAGTTACAACCAATGCAGATAGAGAAGAAGCTTGCCAGAGCCCAGGCAAACATCCAAATCCAGGGCTTGGGAAGGCAGGTGGGACTGAGGGTGGAGGCCTCAGCTGATCTCTCTTCACAAGCAGCAGAGCTCTCTGAAGCCAAGGCCAGGTGGTATATGCTGTACACGGTCCAGGGACCCTAACTGAGGACTCCACATCTTAGCCTTGACGCGGATACTTGGCTCTGAGATGCTCTTGCCTCACCCATGGATGACCTTCAGCCAGCACCATATGCTGGAGGGCTCAGATGGAAACAGGGAAGGCCAAGGAACGTCCAAGTTGTTCCCCTTGTCACATTCACGCTATCACTCCATAAACAAAAATGTATTGATCCTGTAAGTTCTGGGCCTAATACTTTCTTTGAATTATCTAAATGGCAGTCCAGACTTAACCAAGTGCAGAAAAGAACTTGATTCAGGACTTTTCATGATGTCACTCTTAAATTCAAAACTGAGTTGAAAAGCAATTGTAACTACAATAATGATTTAGGCAGCACAATTAATTCTAAATCATTTTAGTAAATAATACCATGATGGTTAATTTTACGTGTCAACTTGACCAGGCCACAAGGTGCCCAGACATTCGGTAAAACGTTATTCTAGGTGTGTCTGTGAAGATATATCTGGATGAGATTAACATGTGAATCAGCAGACTGAGTAAAGCAGACTGCCTTCTCTAACGTGGGTGGGCCTCATCCAATCAGTTGAAGATACCAAATAGGCCAATACTCCCCTGAGTAAAAAAGGAACTAACTCCTCCTGCCTGATAGCCTTCCATATTTTCCTGCCTTGAGACCTGAACTGAAACATTGGTTCTTCCTGGTTCTCAAGCTTGCCAGCCTTTGGACTGGAACTTACACCAATGGCTCTCCTGGGTCCCCAGCTTCCTGACTGCAGCTCTTGGGACTTGTCGGCCTCCATAATCATGTGGGTCTTATTGTCCTTATACTACATCTCTTATATATATCACACACACACACACACACACACACACAGAGACATACCCTATTGGTCTGTTTCCCTGGAGAACCCTGATGAAGACAACGCCTAGACATTACTTACTAGATAGTTAACACATATCAGGGCCTAGCTTCGTGCTCTCCACACACCTCTGCACCGCCTCTCCCCATCCTGACCCAACACGGGTGTATGCGTAGCTCTCAGCACCATGCCGCCCAGCACATAGAGGGACTGGACCCGACAGCAGAATGAAGGAAAGGATGGACTCAGGGCTAGATGCGCGGTGGGCTGGCAAGCATTTAAGGAGAGAGGGCCACATGTGTCCATTAGCCTCTGTCTTCAGGGGGCTAAAAGGGATAGTGGGTGTGATCATGGTTATGCTCTTCACAGACTTCCCCAGACTGTCTTCACAAAGGGTTGTACTAACTTATTTTGCCACCAGCGGGGCATGAGGGTGCCTAGCTGGCCATGTGCTCATGCACAGCCCTTTGCACTCTTTACACCAAGGTTTTGGACATTCCAGGAAAAGAGGCATGATATAGTGAGTGAAGGTGCCCATGGAAAGGGGCTGGAGATCTGAAACGCTGGGTAAAGGTTTATAACGGCCTTATTTGAGCAATGATGAAACAATGTATGGATCGTGTTAAACCTTCAAGATCAGTATTTCCCACCTTGAGCTGATCTGTATTCTATCATTTTACACCTCTGCTGGTCAAATTTTTTTTTTTACTGTGAATTTGTTTTTTACATAACATAAAATTTACCATTTTAACCATTTTTAAGCATACGAGTCAGTGGCATTAAATACATCCCCACTGTTGTGTAACCATCACCACCATCCATCTCCAGAACTTTTCATCAACCCGCCCATTCCCTCTCCCCCCAGCCCCTGGAAACCACTATTCTATTGTACTTTCTGTCCCTATGAATCTGAATGCCCTAGGTACCTCATGTAAGTGAGATCATACAGTATTTGTCCTTTTGTGACTGGCTTATTTCACTTAGCATAATGTCCACAAGGTTCATCCATGTTGTAGCATATGTGAGATTCTCCTTCCTTTTTAAAGGTTGAATAATATTCCATTACATGTATGTACCATATTTTGTTTACCCATTCATCCACTGATGGATACGGATTATTTCCAACTTTTGACTATTGTGAATGATGCTGCTATGAACAAATATCTCTTCAAAACCCTGCTTTCAATTCTTTTGGGTATATACCAGAAGTGGAACTGCTGGATCATATGGTTTTTTGAAGGAAAACCATACTTCTTTCTATAGCAGCTGTATCACTTTACATTTCCACTCAAACATTATTTTAAAATATTTTCTGCTGCATTCAAGTCCAGTTACCACTAAAGGGGTGTTTCTGAACCAAAAAAAAAGAATCATCTTTTATGTGCCCTTGCCCTTTAGAAACTGCCTCCACAAATTCTAACAAATTTTGCTAAATTCCCATTTGTTTATAAACATAAAAAATAATAAGAAAACAAATAAATCATTTTGAAATAATACATCAATAAATTGCTATTTAGGACACCACACAGAAATGATACGGCCCTTTTGTTTTGTTCTGTTTGTTTGTTTTTCCTGGGGCTACCTCTACCGTGCCCATGGCAGCTCCAAGAGCAGGTTAGCACTGTGGAGCAAGGAAGTAGGGAAAGATGGGGGACAGGAGTTAGGGCGGGCCCTGTGTGGGGATGCAGGGCCTCTGCATCCCTCTGGGATCTGAGCCTAGATGGCTCGGGCAGAGTCTGGCGAGTGCCTCCGTGGAAGCGGTACTTTCTGGCTGGCTTGAGGTTGACGTATGTGGCCTTCATTTCCTCAGCCTCAGGGTCCCGCACATCTTTGAATCGCTCCCCTTCGGTGCTCGCTACCTGGTTGTCGATGTACTGGATCAGCTTCTTGGGAGCCTCCTTAGGAGCCATAGGCCGGCGAATCTTCTGATCATCTGCGCTATCCACCATCACGTACTTCTTTCTGCAGGATGAAGGACTTCAGCTCATCCTTTTGGGGGCCTCTGAGGCGCCTGGGCAGGTCCTGGTTGGGGCCATCCCAGGCTGGAGGCCTCTCCTCCTTCCCCTCTACCAGCATCTGCACAGCTTCTTCCAAGTCCCCTCGAGCTCTGGCCAACACCCACTGGGCCTGCTCCACCGAACAGGGAAGGAACACCTCCAGAAGTACGTCCACCCCCGGCAGCAGCTCCTCCTCAGCGCCGGATGCCTCTTCTTGGGTGTCCCGAGCAGCAGTCGGAGAAGACATCGTCTCTTCTTTGAACCGCTGCAGAGGCTCTGGGGCGACAGATACCTGACCTTGGACCTCAGAGTTCTGTGGTTGCAGGTTCTCTTTGTTCCTGGCACCACTCAACTGCCCTGAGAGCCTCTGCATCATTTCCCCTCTTGTACCCCTTGGGATGTGGGCGAAGCTAGGCACATAGGCCTCCATCATCTCAGTGAAGGCCTCCATATCGAAATTCTCCTCCGATGGGCCTGAGGGGCCCAGGTCCTCAAGGACCCCGAGCACACAGAAGATGACCTCATCCCAGCCGCTGAGGTCAGCCTCTGGGAGGTGCGTCTGAACAAAGGTAAGGAGGGCTGCACAGACACCCCTCTCCAGCTCCACGCCCTCTCCTCTTCTGCTCCGTCGGGCGCCGCCGGCGACTCGTCCCGCGCGGTGCAGCTCTCATCCCACAGCCCCACCAATGAGCGATATGGCCCTTTAAAAGTTCTCTTAAAGCAATTTTGACTCTAAGAGCTGATAAAGTTTGAAAATAAAAATTTCTCACAGAAGATTATGCACAAATCCTGATTCTTAAAGGACTCCTCTAGTTGGGGCTGCACCTTCGATCCTTCGAGGGAGCTGGAGGAGCACGACTGTACTGTCACTGCCTACTCCCTATGCTGGGAACATAAGTACCGGGAAAACCTGAGCTCTCTGTTGTAAGGCCCATGGTCTGACCTTGTATGACAATTCTGATGCTCACAGAAGAATCTGTGGGACTAGAATAAAGAGCCCATTCATCTATCCTTTCCTATACACCCCCCAAGTGACAGTAAAATTCACCTATAAATTCCAGCCACGCTTACGACTATTGATAACTAGGTATTTACACCAGCATCTGTAACAATTGAGGCCTACGTATGTTCTCAGTTTGCTAAGTTCCCAACTGCCCAGAGAGATTCCTTCCCTATTTTGAAGAACCATGTCTCAGTTACCATGGCAACAGGGCAAGGAGAAGTGGGGAGCTTTCCATGGGCACAAGAGCAAAAGAACAGCTATTTGTCCTCCCACTGGCAGAACAGGGCCATTCGTGAGATTAGCATGTGGTACAAACACAAACAAGCATGCAGTCCGCTTCAGAAAAGCCAAGAACATTTTCAGGGCAAACTCTCTCACAAAGCAATTATATCACACCTTAATCAAGTGCTCCATTTTGTACTGAAAGGAAGAGATACTCTTTTGTGTCCAAAGCAGACACACACAGGATAGCAGTTTGTGGTCCGCTGTGGACTCACTTCGAAGGAAGGAGTCAGGGCACAGGATGGCGAAGACCCACGGGCTGTGGGCCGGCCTTTCGGCCGTTGTGGGGTGCCATGGAGAAGGAGGGATGCTGAGGGACTTCCCTCCTGGCCTATACTTGCCGTGGAAACCCCAGGAAAAGAGGTGAGTGTCAAATAAGGGACAGATTTATCAGAAATAGAGAAAAAAGCAGAACCCTTATTTTTGTTCACTTCGGTAAAATTTGTGTAATGCTGTTTCAGTACAGATCTCTTCCTCCTCAGACCATCAGAACACCAAAGGGCAAAAACAAGTGACCCAGTAACGGAACTCTTTTTTTCATACAGAATGAGAAAGCAAACAAACATCCATATGAAAAATTACTCATTATCCTAAGTGAAATAAGCCAGACACACAAGGGCTAATACTGTACAATTCCACTCCTGTGAGGTACCTAGAGCAGTCAATTCGTAGAGACAGGAAGTATTATAGAATGGTGAGGGGGAAGGGGGAGGAGAATTACCGTTTAGTGGGTACAGAGTTTCAGTTCAGGAAGATGAACAAGTTCTGGAAATGGACGGTGGTGATGATTGCTCAACAGTGAGAATGTACTTAATGCCGTTGAACAATAAGCTTTAAATAGTCAAAATAGTAAATTGTATGTTATGTGTATTTTACCGCAGTGAAAAAAAATTTAAAGTTAACAAATCTCTTTCCCTTGTTATATCCATGCTATTGTTTCATAAACACAAATGTACTGATCAAATTCAGTACGGATCATGCATTCGATAAATACCGAGTCCACCACGAGCTGGCCCTTAGGCCAAGGGTTGAGCAAACACGGACAAGAAGCCATGTGTCCAGCAGACCCTGGCTGGTCACTGAATCCACTTCTTTGGCCACAGAACTGTAGTTCTCCAGATAGGTGCATGGGTGGGGTAAGTCCCAAGAACAGGGAAAACCCTGTACAACTGGGTGACCATTAATGGGTCCCGAAGAAGAGAGCAAGTTTTCCACGACAACAGAGATCCACGTGTATATCGCGAATGGATTAGTCCTTATACATAAAGGTGGCCACAGCACCACTCTGCCCCGTGGCACTTGGCTGCGCGGTAGCACTTCTAAGGGCAACGCTGCCATTTTTCCGAAAGGCAAATGAAGAGGAGTTTGATACAAGCTAAGGCCGAGTCAGCCCAGCAGACGATAAGGAGGAAGACAAGGGCAGGGGTGAGGGTATTTGAGAGGAGGTGAGGGAGAGGAAGAGAATGAGGAAAAGAAAGGGAGGGAGGAGAAAGGATGGGTCCTGACGGAAAGCAGGCGGATAAGAAAGTGGGAGGGAGGGAAGGAAGGCGGAGGTGAGGGCCAAGAGGGAGAGTGGGGGATGGGACGAGAGGAGAGGAGCTTTGTTTTGCTGCAAAGCTCCTTGATTCCGGTTGAAGAGGGGATGACAATAGAGCATGTGCCTGCTAGTGGCATTCACCGTAATCCCACTTTCTTGCTCTACTTTTGGTGAGAAGAGGAGGAGGAGAGGTTTTATCTGAATGGAAAACTGGAGGGATTTTATTCCCCCCCCCAACCCCCGGAGTGACACTGAGGTCAAGAGGGAAACCTGCACTCCTTCACTGAACACGTTTAAGAACACAATGTGATTAGCATCTCTTCTGTTTCTGGGCTGCTTCAACCTGGGCCTCCTGGAAACACAAAGAAGGCTAAGGATGTTGTTTATCAATAGTTAACTGAGTTAATGTCGCTGAGAACTGCAGGAATGATGCTCAGGACCCTCTACCCATAGTGATTTTTTTAAAATTAATTAATTAATTAATTTTTGGCTGCGTTGGGTCTTCATTGCTGGGTGCGGGCTTTCTTTAGTTGGGGCAAGCGGGGGCTACTCTTCGTTGTGGTGCGCGGGTTTCTCATTGTGGTGGCTTTTCTTGTTGCGGAGCACGGGCTCTAGGCGTGCTGGCTTCCGTAGTTGTGGCACACGAGCTCAGTAGTTGTGACTCGCGGGCTCTACAGTGCATGCTCAGGAGTTGTGGCGCACGGGCTTAGTTGCTCCATGGCATGTGGGATTTTCCCGGACCAGGGCTTGAACCCATGTCCCCTGCATTGGCAGGCGGATTCTTTATTTTATATTTATTTATTTTATTTTTGGCTGTGTTGGGTCTTCGCCGCTGGGTGCAGGCTTTCTCTAGTTGTGTGAGCAGGGGCCACCTCTCGTTGCGGTGTGCTGGCTTCTCATTGCGGTGGCCTCTCTTGTTGCCAGAGCACGGGCTCTAGGCGCGCGGGCTCAGTAGTTGTGGCTCGTGGGCTCTAAAGCGCAGGCTCAGTAGTTGTGGTGCACGGGCTTAGCTGCTCTGCGGCATGTGGGATCGTCCCGGACCAGGGATCAAACCCCTGTCCCCTGCACTGGCAAGCGGCGTCTTAACCACTGCGCCACCAGGGAAGTCCCCATAGCAATTTGATAGATGCATTTCCCAGAGTTGGGAACGATGAGAGGAAGCACCTGTGAAGTACAGAACGTGGGCGCTTTCGGTAAATTGTAATTAAAACCTAAAGGACATGCCAGTCGACTTCTCTTAGCCTCTGCAGAGACGATTTGGGGTTTTGGATGGTGAAATTCTGAGTGCATGGAACCAACAGCTTACTTGTTCCACTTCTGGCCATAACTGAGCACCCAGAGCAGAGCCTTATGTTTGGATTGTTCACTGCTGGCATTCCTGCCTAAGAAGATCTGATTCTAAAACAAGTTGCAGAAAAGACAATATTTAGTAGTTAATGTATTAAAACAGCCAATGGAGAGTATAGGAAATATTATCACCACAGGCCCACCAGAAAATTTCACACAAAAAAAGACCATTCACAAAAGTTCTCCATTTAGAGATTCCATTAGTACTGGGTTATCTTAGCTCAAAAAATAATAAATTTAAAGCTGAGATGACCAATTCCTGGCTTGGGCAGAACTTTAGAGGTAACTGAGCAAATGTGAACTAGAAAGATCAATCTCTCCTTAACTTTTTTTTAAGGTCACGAAAGAAGACTGTCAACCTGACAGATGTAACCATGGATTCTTTTACAGAGTCCTTCAAAAGCTCAAAGGCTGCTAAATGTGTCAAATTATGCATCTCCCCCATGACCGGGTTCTTTGATATGAAAGTAATCATATCAAATTTTTTTTTCCTCCAGAAAAATGGATCTGCAATTTTGAGAAAACAGTTCTCTCCGCATCTTATTTATTTTATTTTTTTGGTAGCTGTCATGAAAATCATCTAGGTTAACGGAATCTTCGTTTTCTCCCTAGACTCTCTCAAAAATTCCTTTCAAGTGTCAGTCGCAATGAAATGAGGCCAAAATGTTACACAGCTTAGAATTTTGATATTTTGTTAGCTATAGTCCTTTGATTACCCTGATATGTAGATTTGGGGAAATTTTAATACTGATCTCTCTCTAGCGCTGAATAATTTTTAGAAAAAACACAGTCTGAGTCTAATTGCCAGACCCATACCACACACACGAAAGCTGTGAATACAAGCTGTGATCACGAATCACGTGTATGTGGCTTTGACTGTGTGGGACCCACAATAAGATTAAGATTGTTTTTTTCCTTCTTAATTATTCAGAGCTAAGTGTGATGAAAATTAAAACTAAACATATGGATGTGATCATGAAGGCTTTCTCTAACATAGTTTTTTTTTTTAAAGTATGTTTAATGTGCTACAGGCACTAACTCCTTTAAATATTTAAGGCAAGACTTCCTAGAACTTCTAATTTTAGGGGAGCTTAAGATTTTTTTCTTATTCAATGCCACACTTAGCAATGCACCAGCCAAAGTGCAAAACAGCCTCTTTTTCCTTTATATTTAGTTCTTAAAAAACCCACTCTTACTGAATATGTATTGTTACTTAGTTTTCTGTGGAATGAACTGGTCAGACTCAGAGAGTAACACTTTTATTGTAAATACACAGGGAATAAAATGAAAAATTAAGAGGTGAATCCTTTCCACAAGCTGTATGTCCATGACAATCTATGTTATGGTTTATTTTTGACTTGATTCAGGGTTTTCTATGATAATGGAAAGAGAGATGGAATAGGTTATCCAGAGAACAAGATAACCAGACAATTTTTTTGCATGTGTCTTTGTAATGTATTAACTAATTTTAAAAGCTAATTTAATCTTATTTCTATCTGGAGTAACACCGATATTTGTCTTCCTTTGGTATGTGCAACTGATATGCTAAGAAATAGGTGGCTCGGAAGTCTGTTGGGTGACAAGGACAGACCACTTGAGATTGAAAAGTTGTTGTAGGTTATCATGGTACCATATGGACAATCTCCAAATGGTCCTTCCTCTGACTCTGGTTTCAGAAATGCAAACAGGGGACAGAGAAGCTCTGAGCTACAAGTTAGGAGGCCTGAAACATCCATGCGTAGATAGACGGACATTGGATTTCAGCTTCTGCCTGCCTGGCACATTTCCCTGGCACCCTGGTTCCATGCTTCCGTCTCACATGTCCTTTCTTTCCATTCCCATTTGCGCCTCCCAAATCTCTCACTGACTCCACATTTAGCTGAGCTCACATTTCTTTGCTAACCCCAAACTCCTAGATGCACTTCCAGGGGGAATTCAACTGCCATCCATCACTCTAAATTGGTCCTCACCCTGACAGTCACTTCTGTCTTCCTCCTGGTTCTGCTCACTTAGCTAAGGTTAGGCTGGAGGGCTTAGCAGCATGCTGACTGTCCATATTGGCCAACCAGCTCCCAGTTAGTTTATGTTTGACTAAGTTACCCTTGCCAGGTCTCTGTGACTATAGTACAAGTGCTGAATACAAGAGGCTCTATTTTGGTTCAAAAACCAAATAATAAAGCAAACTTTGTAGTAGTTCTCCATGGCATCCAGCATTTTAAAGAAAACAGAGCAAACGAGCAAAACCTAAGAACTCAGTTTATCTCATTCCCAGCAAGATCAGTAGACTGCAATAACAGCCCAAAGGCAGGAAAAACCATAGGATATTAAATTACAAAATACCAACATTTACATAGTAATTCCCACTAATTAAGAAAGAAAGATATAAGTTGTTTGTTATAAACATCACCAGGTCTTGAGCAAACACCAAGAGCTCACCACAGAGCCAAACCAAGCATTTGTCTAATCAGAGCCACTTTCCAAAGCGTTTTATTGGTACAGCTGCAGAGCGCACATTTTATCACACATGCTAATAATCCCAGTTATGGTACCTACATTTTAATCATTTGTTCTGGGCTTGTTTCTCAAACAATTAGCACTAATGAATGGTCAGAATACCTCGGATCATATATGTCTAATTGCAGTCAAGAGCGGTTCTGGTCTGCATGTACATTTCAATTTACCTCTGGGGATAATGTTTGTTAATTGTATTTCTTTATATGCAAGCTAAGAAAAAGGCAGCTCCAGCAAAAAAGGGACTAAGTGTTCTCCTCTTTCCCTTTGTTCCCACAAGAAGCTAAAGTCACTTCAAGAGGCACTTAATCCCATCATCCGCGGTTACAATTGCCTTGCAGCATCAATCAAAAAGAATCTGAAGTAAAATGATGCAGCTATATTGTGTAATTAAAAGCAATTCAGGTAGTTATTGCTTGGGGCCCTTTATGGGTCCAAATACTTAAAATGGCCCTGCAGGGATCCTAAACACTGTAGTGTTTTAAATTTGGTCAGTAATAATATCTGGAGAAAAGGAAGAATATGCAAAAAAGAAAAAAAAACCCAAAAGACCTCAAACAGCAAAAAAAGCCCGCTAGCCTCTCCTAGTGCGAATTGTAAAGCAAAAGACCAGGGAGAGCAAAAGCCTGAAGTGAAAAAACCCATGACTCGCAACTACAAAGTGAAATAAACATAGAAAAAAAGGAAGGAGAAAAAGAAAACAATTGATGTTTTCCAAATTCAACAGTCCCTGTCCCAATCCAACTTTTGCACTTAAGAAAAAAGAGTGTCATAATGTTGGCTGGGTCTCTTCAACCTGAAATGAAACAGCCTTGTACGACCTATATTATAAAAAATAGAGGCTGTGTGAAAATCCAAACTTATTAAGAAAATAAAGTAAATTTATGGTATGTTTAATGTCACAGTTACTTATAAAGGCAAGATGTGAAAAGTACTTTTTAAAAGTTTGGCACAGTTTTTTTAAAGTGATTTACTTAAATCATTTTTAAAAATTAAATGCTTTGGCTTTTAAGGCTTCATATATGGCTTTTTAAGCCAACAAGAGTTTAGCACAGTATTTTCTGTTGTGTGCTTTTAACAAAGAGCCATCCTTGACAGGAGGCTGGGAAAATGCATAATTCTCTGGTTTTGATTCTTGGCTAAAATATTTTTAAGTAAAAACACAACTCCTCAACAGATGTAAGACTAGATGTTAAAATAACAATGTGTGTTTAAGTTTTATCATTAATTCCCCTTTTATAATAAAAATGGGAAAGAAGGCTTCCTGTTGATTTACGAAAGGATTTCAGGGAAAAATGCTAAGCGTGTGCCAGAGTGAGCTATTGGACGTTAAGGAACTTTTTATGAAAGACACCAGTTTACTGCCAGGATAAGGTGCATTCTGGAAGCAGATGACTACTGAAAATACTCCATATCACTAGAATACAGCACTTCGCAGCAGCCTCTATAAATACTTTCTAAAATACAGCTTAGTGGCAAATGTTAATTGTGGCCTGAAAAGTATTATGTGTGAGCATGTGAGGGTCATAAGATTTAACATTCAAATCACAAAATGACTGTCAGGTGAGATAGCCAACAACAGTTCATTTAAACACAGAATTGACCTCATTTTCCACACAAATATTCTAGTAATTTAAGTGAGTGCAAAAGCCTACAGCTGAAAAATGCAAAAGTATCCCTCAAAGTTTAACCTTATATGAACTACTGATGCAAAACGGCAGAATGGAACCAATTGTGTTTCATTCTTTAACAGAATCAAACTATAAAAAAATCTGTCATTTAAAAAAAAAATCTGCTAACCATGCTTCTTCCATTATATTGATCATAGTGTTAGGGATACTATATATGCTCAAGCGGTTTTGTGTCGTAAGTACTTCCTATAAACTTAAACCTATTTATTATTATTCAGCGTCCAGTCATCAAGCATCCGTTCAAAATCATTACCCTCAATGGGTGGGGAGTGGGGTCTGACATCCCCCCACTGCAGTATTCTCATCACCCTCACCTTCTAGCTGCCCTTGTGAGGCATCACACTCCGTGGGACTAAGAAGAGCAAGTGGGTGACAGAAGTGCCCTGGGATTACTTGAGCTTGATTCCCTGTCTCTCCACCACCACCACCAAAGTGCCCAGATAATTTACTTCATGATCAGGTACCAGTGCTTCTTTGCTACGACTGTGCTGCCCTACCTGAAGGCCAGGCACCAAGCTGAAAAAAAAACCTTCTATTTTGGATCCACCGAAGTATCTGTTCATGTCCTACAGTTTTTATTTCACTAGCCTTTGGATTTAGATAGGCAGGTACTTATTCTTAGGGAAAGGAAGTGTAAACTTTTAACAAGGGACATTTTAGGAACACCCAAAACTGCACTAAGTAAGAAGGAGAAAAACAGATCAATGATAATGAATTGCAGGCAAAAGTCTGTACTGCGATCTGTCTCCTGTAACAATTCCCAGACAGGCGCTTATCAATACCATAGTTCTTTCCTCCCACGCCCCAGGTCTCCTCACTGCTCCCCTGTCCCGGATGCTCCCCTGGAACTCCCCGTGGATGGTGCCCACCACAAGCTGCCAGGAGCAGCCCTACAACCGGCCCCTTCAATTCCTGCCATTGATCCAGCTGTGTGCATGCTGGCTAAATGCTGCCAGGTCAAGCTGGAGAACAGGACTTGAAAATTCAGTGCTAATTACTCTGATTACAATCTGTGTCTCAAGCAGCCAGAGCCTCCGGGAAGTTGTCTACATGCGACCTGTCTCTGAATCAAAAATCTCAGTTTGAGAGATGCAGAATCTATACCTGAGGGCTTTTCAGCTCGTTAAGTTATAATATGGGCGTCAAGTCGTTCATGATACCTTCTCCCGAAGCATATGACTAAGGCAAGCCCAGAACATGGAATGTACGAGACAGATGCAGAGGGGAAAGGATCAAACAGAACCCAGGTAGCCACGAAAATTGCAAACGCCAGCCCTGCAACATGATGCTCAGATGGCGATTTTCTTGAGATGACTTGAGACCCTTTGAACTCAATGAAGGAGTGAGTAGGGGCTTCAGGGAACATGCTCCCAGGCGTCCTCGGTCCGCAAAGAGCCAGAGCCAGCTTGTCGTGAGAACCTTGAACTTCTCAGGATCCATGCCAGTTATGTATTTACCACTGAGCTCCCAAAGGCAGATGTACTGGAGTCAGAGAAAGTGATTTCATGAATATGTTTATATGACATAAAGAATCCAAAAAACGTTGAGGCGGGAGAATGCTAAGATACCAGTTTGTTTTCCTGGGCTCACCAGCGTTTCTTTACATAAATTTGAATCATTTGGAAATAGGCTGGGGAGCAAGGCAGCTAGTTTTGCTAGGGAGTACATGGCTCATTTTCCTTTCTTCACAGACTATGTGCAGATATGCTTGTCCCTGACCAAGTTTATATAAATAGAGTTCTTCCCGGGGCATGAAAATTAGAACAGAATTAATTGCTCTGAATCATCATGCAGAATTCTAAAGGGATTTCTATTCTCACAGTGACATCACAATGCTAGGTTTCCAGACACTGCCAAAGAGTTGAGTGTGATTTCGCCTCTAACCCATCACGGGGGCCCTTCTGCAGCTGGTGGGCACCACACAGGCTTTCTGATATGTGCCCAAAGCAAGGATTCTGAGGAAGAGAGGCTTTTCAGGGGACACTTTGGCGCTAAGTGGAGTCCCAAGACAGTAGGCAAAACCTGAACTGTCATTTTGAGCCTGGCCTGAATTGGCCAACACACGTCAAACACCACAGGGTCTCTATGAAAATATGACTTCAAATATTTTTCTTTCCTCCCCTCATTTCCTTCTTTCAAGTACTTAGTTCACAAGGTGTGTCTGTTATGTGTGTTTATTTGAAAATGAAACTGCTTTTAAAGGGCTCAGTTGTTTTACATCAAGAACCCTGAAAATAGAGGATAAAAATTTCAGTATGAACCCATTCTACAGAATACCATTATTTGATGACTTATTTAAATTATTTGCTGATTACTCAATCTAAATACAATTTTAAAAATAGAAGTGATTGTATGTTTTAAAATTTTGGTAACTTCAAATGATAATTTTTCTCTTTTTAAGAATTAAATGAAATCACAGTGTTAGCTTACCAAAACAAACAATTCCTGCATTTAAAAAAAACTTACTGAGCTCCATGTCAGGCGCTCCTGCCACTCAAAGTGAACAATCTTGTAAGTCAAAACTTTTGGATACCTTAAGTTTTCATTTTTTTGTTTTTTCTGTGTACAACGAGAGAGCCGGCAAATCTCCTTAGTCTGTTTCTGAATCTGGGTCTATGGGTCTGAATCTCTGGGTCTGTTTAGTTGGGAATAAGAACTTGGCCCTTTGCTTAATTTCCAAAATGTACAACAGCTCATACAGCTCAGTATCAAAAAAACCAAGCAACCCAGTTGAAAAATGGGCAGAAGACCTAAATAGACATTTCTCCAAAGAAGAAATACAGATGGCCAACAGGCACATGAAAAGATGCTCAACATCCCTAATTATTAGAGAAATGCAAATCAAAACTACAACGAGGTATCACCTCACACAGGTCAGAATGGCCATCATCAAAAAGTCTACAGATAATAAAAGCTGGAGAGGATATGGAGAAAGGAAACCCTCCTACACTGTTGGTGGGAATGTAAATTGGGGCAACCACTATGGAAAACAGCATGGAGATTCCTTAAAAAACTAAAAATAGAGTTACCATATGATCCAGCAATCTCACTCCTGGGTATATATCCGGAGAAAACTCTAATTCAAAAAGATACATGCACCCCAATGTTCATTGCCGCACTATTTACAATAGCCAAGACATGGAAGCAACCTAAATGTCCATCAACAGATGAATGGATAAAGAAGATGTGGTACATATATACAATGGAATATTAGCCATAGAAAAGAACGACATAATGCCATTTGCAGCAACATCGATGGACCTAGAGATTACCATGCTAAGTAAAGTAAGTCAGAGACAAATATCATATGGTATCACTTATATGTGGAATCTAAAAAAAAATGATACAAATGAACTTATTGACAAAACAGAAACAGACTCACAGACATAGAAAACAAATTTATGATTACCAAAGAGGAAGGCGGGAGGGGAGGGATAAATTAGGAGTATGGGATTAATAGATACACACCACTATACATAAAATAAACAACAAGGATTTATTATATAGCACATGGAACTATATTCAGTATCTTATAATAAACTAAAATGGAAAAGAATCTGAAAAAGAATACACACACACACACACACACACAGACACACACACAACTGAATCACTCTGCAGTACAACAGAAACTAACACTACATTGTAAGTCAACTATACTTCAATAAAAAATAAAAAAGAACTCGGCCCTTTGGCTTGTGGACACTAATACAAGTTGACTAGCATCCAGCAAGGCCTGGAGTGGGGCCACGCTCCTGGGTGTGGACCACCTTGCTTACCATCTTCCTTCCTGGTTAATTGTAGGGACCATCCAAGTCATCATCACTGGGTTTCTCAATGGCCAAGAAACCCTTACATTTGTTCCTTTTCTCAGACAAATTCTTCTAACAACCGTCTGCCCTACACCATACCACAGGCATAATCTGTCCCCTGCAGGCTGAAAAACAGCTCACTCTACAAGCCCACTAAATAGAAAATGCACCAAAAATAGGCTGTTATCAATACAAATATGTACAAGGAAGACTGCTCCAAAAATAATTTCAATTTTATACAATTGATTTGTTCTTTCAAGGAGCCCTTAATTTACTCAATCCCTGATTGAGTTGTTACATGAATCAGGAAGGATTAACTATGAAGATAAAGGCAGATATTTCAATCAGGGAATACCCGCGATGGTTTAATTAAAGAATTTTTGCATCTCACTTACAGAACATTGCTGCTTAAGTATGGCATGGCATTTATTTAAAATGTCCCAGAGGCAATTAAGCCCTTGATTAACAATAAAATTTTCTTCCTTAACTTCATTCTCAATTACCATGAAGCTCATTTCTCATTGCCTGGAACTTCCAGCACGTGGTACTCATGGCTTTAACTTGCATGTGATTCCACATAAGCCACCTAAAAAGGTTAGAAGGATTTGAGGTACACAGGAACTAGCCTCTTCTAAAAGTTGGAAGTCTTACTTGTTTTGCAGTTTGCTCACTCATCTCCTTCAGCTTGCAGGCTAGCCACGTCCACGTATGTGTGACAGCTCCACTCCAAGTTATGGGAGGAACAAGGGGATGTGGTGACCAGGACACAATTCCTAACTCTGAGAGTTCAGTTTTTCTTGAACTCAGAGCAGACCTGGATCTGGTGACACCTTAAGCGTATCACTTAACCTCTCAGTCTCAGATTCAGATTCTGAGTTGGATGTAATAATAGGATTGTTGTGAGAAGTCTAATGAAATGATGCACGTGACACACCTGATAAAGTGCCTTGCACACAGGAAGTCCAATCAATAATAGCTCCTACTATTAAGGATAGGACACCCTTCTTCCTCTTCCCTGACCTCTGTGAGCTAGTCAGGTGGGTCTGGAACAGAGGGTCGCCTAGGATTCACACACCCACACAGACAGATGGTGGGAGGCACTCTGTCACACCCAGGAAACACGCCTACCAAGGGGACTGGGGAGCCCACTTCCATGCTAAGGGTCGGCACCACATAAAATAAAGAAGCCAGATTTATGTCTCCTCTCTGATGCCCCCAAGTCTTCACAACTTAATAGCTGGATAAGCGATCTACACATTTTGACTTATCTGTGAATTTGTCATCAGCTCTACAAGAGTGTTTCATGATTATCTATGTACATTAATCTACGTCTGAAAAGAGAGAAGAATCAAAAGGGTTTTGCCATTCATTTTATTTTAACGTTATACAAATTTTTATTCAGTAATTCACTGATTCAACAAATAGATATTGGACATGGAAGCCAGGCAGGGATATCCAAATAGGGAGGAGAGAATCAGCCTTGGGGGAAGTCGAGGTCTAGCTGGGGAGACTGGGGTCTCTAAGGCAAGAGGGCAAATTCTAACTCTAGTTGGAAAACAGTGGGAGGGGTGACTCTGAGAAGGCTTCTCAGAGGTGGTGACAACAGATGGGGCCTTGGAAGGAGGAGGACAAACTCCAGAGGCAAAAAGTGTATTGTGGACGCAGTATAATGAGGAAGATTGAGACCATCTCCTCAAGTATCACCAGTGATTTTCTTTCTTTGCAAATGCCATGCCTACCTCTAATTCTTATCTGTTGCCCTCCTGCATGTGGGGGATTTCCAGGTATAAACATCAGCTATTTGAAATACCAAGACAATGTCCTTTTTCCAATCCTGTACTCTGTCACAGATGGTGACCAAAACAGTGACACTCAATATCCTAAAATTTTCTGACCTAAAAAAAACTCCCAGACTTCCCTGGTGGCGCAGTGGTTAAGAATCCACCTGCCAATGCAGGGGACACGGGTTCGATCCCTGGTCCGGGAAGATCCCACATGCCGCGGAGCAACTAAGCCCGTGCGCCACAACTACTGAGCCTGCTCTCTAGGGCCCATGAGCCACAACTACTGAGTCCGCTAACCACAACTACTGAAGCCCGCTCGCCTAGAGCCAGTGCTCCGCAACAAGAGAAGCCACCGCAATGTGAAGCCCGCGCACTGCAACGAAGAGTAGGCCCCACTCACCGCAACTAGAGAAAGCCCGCGCGCTGCAACGAAGACCCAACGCAGCCAAAAATAAATAAATTTTAAAAATAAATTTATATTAAAAAAAACTCCCTTCTTTACTCTTCAGTAACATTTATTTATGCTTTTAAAATCATCTTTGAAATATATAGGACTTAAGTAATAATTCTTCTCAAGTAGATAGGGTGTTCCTTTAAAATCAGAATCATGCTGAAAGGAGATACAACCAGATTATATTGTGCATTACCTGAAGCTTATGAGAGCATTATTTAGGGACTTCCAGTATACAAGGGACAGTATGTTTGTACACAGATACAAAATGTTAAAATGAAAGGCACCAGGACTCATACACACTAAGGCAAACAAACTTAAGTTCTCAATGGTAGTCTTTGTTCTTTTTTTTTCTTTTCAACATCTATTGAGTCCTTTACTTGCATTATCTCACTTAATCCTTCCCAAAATCCTACAAAATAAGTACTATTATTGCCATCTATTTTACATCGGGCAACACAGGTTTATTTTATTCTGTAACCTTAAATTTTCAAACAGGCAGCAGCTGACACTATTATGCCACATTTCACAACTGATACCAGTTTTTTCAGGGCACTGCACAAGCCAAAGAATATTAACTCCATCCATACTGGCTTCACGCTTAAAAAAGAAAATTGAAATAGAGATTTAGGCAAATAATGACAGTAAAGATGCCTTTTTTTCTCTTCAAAATTTTCTTTATGTGACAGTTTAGAACAGGACTCAGCAAACTTTATCTGAAAGGGCCAGATAGTAAATTATTTCAGACTTGTGAGCTGAGAGACAAACTCAAGGATATTATACAGGGACTTGTGTAACAAGAGGGAACACAAATTTCCACATACTTGGTAATGACAAAATTCAAAATTAAATTGCGTACAATTTTTTTGTAATACAGTTCTACTCACGAGAAGAATAGCACTCCTTTTGGGGGGATAGCATCTCGCTTAATTGGAGTTCAAAGGTAATGTTGCCTATTCTCAATTCATTCATCTGGAAAAACCATTCTTAGTTCGAGAGCTGCACAAAAATAGGTGGCAGGCAGAATTTGGCTCTGGGACCCTGGTTTAGAATATTTCTCTAAGGCTAGAGCCACAGACAACTTCATTTACCCTGGAGACCCAGAGTTTCACAGACACAGGGCCCAAGTCACAGAGAAGTACCCATCTTTGAATCACAGGCCAGTGTACTAGTCCTGATTATTATTCAGAGACATCAACAAGCAGAAAGCTTCCAGGGCTCCTGGCTCCCTTCCCATGGGATTCTCATTTTTTTATATCACTTGTTAACTTGGGAGGTTTGAAGTCGCTGCCACACCTACTAGTTTGTGCTGAACTAAAGAAAAGTCAGTTTGGTGTAAATCACGAAAAGCAACTGTATATTCTCCTCTATTTGTGGCATTTAAAAAAAAATCTCAGTTTCTCTTATTCCCCTTATCCTGACACCAATAAATTTCTTTTTTGGCAAAGTTTTAACAGATCAGTTTTGTGTTCCTAAGTATATCCAGCATTTCACCCTCCTTTTAAATACAAAACCCAGAAACTTAGTCTTCTGTGGGCTCCCTGATCTTTGTGCGACCACAGGGTAGGGGTGGGGGAGGACAGGGGAAAGAGGTGAAGAAGGAAGATACTGGCTCACAAAAGTCCAGAGAGTATTTGACTAAAAAAATATAGAGCAGGGTGGAAGAGATGAATCAGAAATCCCACAAACAGAGGAGGTTATTTTTTTCTTTTAAAAGATTAAGGATTGCAGGTTTTCATGCTTACTCAGATGGAACAAGAAAATATTTCAACCTCTTTGCTTCATTCAGTTTGGGTATGAACAAAATAAAGGTCAGGCACATTCAAAACATCCATTATAATTTTCTTATTCCCTTTAAGATGATGAGACAACTGGTGAGAGATTCGGGATTACACTCCACTCAGTGAACGATCATGGGGAAGGAAAATGGGAAGCACCCCCAAAACTCAAAGGGGGCCAGAACTGGTACTGCTCTTCCCTGCCTTTCACGGTGACAGACATTCTAGGTAAAGCCTCCTCGCCATTGCGAGTTAAATTCCAGTTCTAGCATCAAGCCGGACACTCTGATTCCAGTTGTTCAGAACGAACGGGGAAGTGCACACAGCTGTTTTATACAAGTGTCCAAAGGAGCATGAGCCGTTTCTTTTGAGGAGAGGAACCATATTTTCCAAATTAGTCCAACTTGTGGTTGACAGGCTGAACGCCCATTTATCTCCAGCTATAAGGAACACGTGCTCCTGATGACTAATCATGCCTTCCAGGAAGCAGTTCGCCACCACCGTGTTGTACACTGGGAGTGCACAAGATAAAACGCAAGGGAAATAGACAAATGAGGAGAGGGAGGAAGTGAAGGCAGTAATTTTGACAATAAAGTGGAAAGGGTTTCAAGGGTTCAAATTACAACAGGGTCCGTTCAATTCAGCTTGAGCAGTCCTCCTTGTCTACACGGATAAGTCTGTTGATTTGCCTGTTAGCGCCAACTCCCCAGTGATTAAAATTTCTTCAAGATCTCCTCTTCTTTAACCAACCCTACTGCACAGTACATCACTGAGACTCCAAGATCTTAAAAAATAAATCTAAATAACTGGTCACAATGAGAAGGAAGAACAGAAGGTAATATTTGAGAGGGGGAAACAGAGACAGAGAACTGACTTTAAGAAATCATGATTTTAGGGAGTCGTGATAGTAGGAAGCACTCTTTTTGCTGACCCTGGCACCATACCTTGTACATAATGTATGCTAATTAAACATATAAATGAGTAAAAAAAGAACGTAAAAGCCAAAAATCTTAAACTAGCTTTATATAAATATCTGTTCCTTAATCATGTAGTAGTGATAATAATTATTTGTAAAGAATTTTAAAAATTAGAAGAGCAAGTAGAATCACACTGCTTACCTACCAACCAGTATACTGCATTAACCATGAAAATGAAAACAGTGATACAGTCAGGAAATTGCGAAGGAAGTCAATGTATTCATATTTTTAAATATCTTTGAGTGAAGTATAAAGTTGTCCTGTAGAAACTGAAGGTGGGGTGCAGGTAAAGAATGCCTCTTTTACTACACACTGTGTTTTTATATTTTAGCTCTATTTTTAAGCTCTCAAGATATTTATAGCACTTATTTAATGGCTATGTTCTCAGAGACCAAGAAAGGGGGTACAGGTTTTATTTAAAACTCACTTAAAATAGCAAAATTACGAAACAGTGATTCATTATCATAATCCTCCTGTGGACATAGATTAAAATACACAGGAAACCGATTTCTCTCTGAAAAGTGAAGAAAGAAAAGACCTCTTTAAGACGCTGCTATACAATGACAAAATCCTGAAAACAATTTGGTCTGAAAGATGTAGGCGTCTTTACATAATATAATGCATCCAGAAAAGAGGAAAAAGAAAGAAAAAAAGAAAAAACCGAATATATACTACCAACAAAAACAAAGCCCCTGCAGAATATACTGCAAAAGTCCAAGGCTTCTGATACTATTCATGCAAGTATACCTATACTTCCTGTGTTTGAAAATGTGCCAACCCCTTAGCCTCCAATGCAGAAGTAAGTGACAGTTTTACTAAAGAATTGAGTACAGATTCCTGAAATGCTAAAGCAATGTGAAACCATTTTGTTGTGGAGTTTGTTATTCCGTTTCTTCTTAGCTAGAAAACAAAGAAGTCGGAAGTGACAGCACAGGCCTTCTGAATATCAGAAGACTCCTAGCTTTCCCCCTCTCCATCATGCAGTATGGCCACTGTCCATGTTTTCCCACACTCTATACATTAAATGTGTCCATTAGAACTCTCCTGCTAACCCTCCCCCACCTCACAACCTGTACCTTCTCCCACTTCTGAAACCAGTACATGGCCTTCTCCATCACCCACCACATTGCAAATTGCAATATTTCTGTTCTTTCAGTGGAATCATCAGTGGTTTGATGCTTTGAGGCATTCTTTCATTTTTAAAAGCAAGCTAGAGAGTCATTTATTCTGCTGTTAGGCTTTTTATTTAAGTAAAGAAATTAAAGTCATCTTCAGCTTAGAAGCAAGGTTTGCTAGCCCTATTTTGACCATACCAATCCTTATAACTTTTCCGCCCATGTTTACGTTTCTTTATAGAGTGCAACCTGCCTATATTGACAAAGTACAGAGTATAAAACCCTCAATGCCCCTCCCTGAAGCCCTCCTAATGAAGCTCTGTCTAGGGCTCCTGGGGGCTTCTCTCACAGACTGGGGCTGGGCTGCCTCCCTCCCAGTCACGGTTTCCATGATCCTCGCCACTGTGGTGTCCACCCCAGGCGTCCCACAGAATCATCTTGGGCTGCTTTGCTGCTCTCTCCGGGGCCTCTGGGGCCCTTGTCCGGCCAGCCCCCCTGTACACCACTGCTCAGAGGCGGCCCTGGGCCTGAGTCTCACTGTCTCTCCACCTGCAGATGGACCCACCTTGCCCCTCCTCTTGGGCCTAGCTTGGCGTGTCCTGAGGAAAGACGAAGGGCAAGTACTTGAGGTGGCAGTCCCAGTTCTCACTAGCAAAGAGGTCAGCGAGGCAGCCAAATGCTTTCTGCCCAGACTTGGCCAGTGCTGGGGCTGCCCCCACTAAGGCCCATTTTCTGTGCCTCCTGCCTGCCACTGGGCCTGCCACGCCGTCCTTGCACTTGTAGGCTGTGGTGGAGATCATTTCTACCACATCTGCTAGTCAAATTTTAAAAGGCAAACTCAGATGTCGAATGATGTCCGTTAACACAGGAATGTAAGGCCTCAGCCGCCCAACTGAGAGGCTGGTTTCCTGAGCATCTGCAGGTGTACCTTGAGATCCACAGCTACAGTGACAAGCCCTTGGAGAGATGGGGCCCTAAAGCACCTGTCACCCTCCAGCCAGTGGTTGGTCGTAACGGCACTAACAATAGTAACGCAGCACTGATTGCGGGTGGGGAGTCGGGACAGTCACACCCTTGAAACACTCAAGTACAGACTGAAAGTGGCCCAGGATGTGATGCTCCTCTTTCTCTCTTCCTAAACTTTATCCACACAAGAAAATCTCACTTTGCTAACTGACAGAGAAAGAAAAAGAATCTTTCAATGGCTCTTCAGTACCTCACCAATGGGCCACCTGTACTGTCTCTGGTCCCCTCTGGAGGAGGGAAGGAGTGATGAAGTACCTTCTGGCCCCTCTTTCCCCTATTCCCATTTATGTACATTTCCAAAGCCCATCAAACTCTGAAGATATTCAGCCCCCAAAAGACCTAGGTGTCCAAAAGTACACACCTTACCAGCTGAAACTATGCCTCAGAGACATAGATGGCAAGCACCACCAACCACCACTTCCCGTGTCCTTTCCTTACGCCTAATTGATACTCAAGCAGATGACTGATAAAGGAGTCCAATCTAAAAGGTCGTAGAAGACAGGTTTAGGAACTGACTTATAAGTAGAGGCCCTTTTGGCTAAGATCCCATATACACTATCTCCACAGAAGCAGCTGAGTACATTTGCTAGTCACCGACAGTGTATAAGGCACACTGCACCACGCAGGCACACCGCAGCACGCACGCGCACCACAGCACGCACGCACACCGCAGCACACACGCACACCCTCCCCCACTTAGGGCTCACACGCTGGAAAGACGAGACATCAGGCAGAAGCATTCTTTTCAGCGCTACCTGTTTTGAGCTTATGATGAGAGAGAACTTTTAATGCAGACCTTCATCCTAATCTACAGGAAGAAGACAATTGGATGGTCCTTGACATTATGCTTTCTCAAGCTCTGAAACAGCAAGGCCCCGTAGAACTTCCAGAACATAATTATGCAGAAAGTTTTCAGCATTACAAAGCAGAAGCAACAACTGTCTTGGACATTTCAAAAAACTGCTGTTTTAAATCAAGTATTAAGAAAGACCCAAATTATACTGAATGGGTTTTCAGGAATACTCACCAAACACAGTAAAAGCGGTATAATGGGATCTGTAAGATTACTTCTAACATTCTCTGTAAATAAAGACCAAAAGGTATCATTTTCTGTGAGATCTATTATAAGGTAAAAGGACAATTTTCTTAAGCTAGCACTTTGTATAGTTGGCCGTGGGAGAGAAAACTAGGGATTTTTTAAGCCCAGATCTGTTACTTGCCTATGTTTCAAAGGAAATGGTTCATTTGCTAGGTGGCCTACTCTTGCTACTTTCTGGATCCTAGACCTGACCTGAGGGTGGTTTGGCAGAGGCTGAAATGTGCTTCTGTTCATCCTTTTTTCACTTGGTGTCAGAAGACAAGGTGCCCAGACGACCACAATCCTCCGATTTTATTAGAGACCTTCCACCCTGCCTCCCCGCTGAGACCTTTATCTGAAAAAGAACCTTCAGCCCAGGAAGAAACGTGGCGACAGGCTTGATTTTGTTGAGGAGATTAAGGCTGTGGCCTCTTTCTTCTCAGCAATCACCATGCTGATTTTGTGAAAAAAGTAACAATGGAAGATTTCCACTGTAGGGAAATATTTAAAATATCTGCAATTATGCTTCAAATAAACAAATGAGGCAGGTATTCCCTGGATCTAAAAAAATCTTTGAGGTATTTTCCACAAGAATGAGGTGCTAAATATACATCCTTGCTCTCTTTTTGGTGGCACAGAGAGAGAACGACCAGATAATTTCCTGGCCCCTGAGTGTGCATGACGGGAATGAGAATGTAAATGCTGAGGCCCTGGGGATACCTATTTCTTAGGAATAAGGGAGTGGGATTCCCAGAGGATTCCACATGGGACAAGCCAGGTGCTGGATGCTTTACCACATTCAGAGAACTTAATTCACACACCAAGCCCTGAGCCCTTGCCTTTCAGTCCAGGAAAAGTAAGTGACAGCCTGTGTCCTTTCCATGACACCATTCTGCCTCCCTGGCTCTCTCTAGTTTCAAATCTGGAAAAATCTATCAATCATGCAACTTCAGTTAGCATTCCAAGAACTACTCAGGTCAGGCCTGAGTGATCTATTCATAGACAGGCTTCACCCTCACAAAGAGTTAAAGCTGATTATCAGAACTAGTATACTTAGGGGTTTCCAATATTTATACTAATCACTGTAAATATAAATAAAAAAACAATTACATTGACAATTATAATAATGGTGATACAACACTATGAGCCTGGTATACAGTAGCCGTTTAATAAATAATATTTGATGAATGAACAGGTATGTCTTTGGGTTCTTAATCTGGGAACAGTACCAAAAAAGAATCAACGAGAAGTCTAACATCTTATTCATTTCAAAATGATTTTTAAAACTCTTATGATTGGCTATTAAACCATTAGCAGGAAAGCAGTAATTATCATGAAACATACTCTAAAATTAGTTCTGAAATCTTGCCTTAACTTGTTTACATAAACATGTCTCACATATAAATGCATTAAAATAAACCCAACTACCCCTCTATCAAATAAAAAAGCAAAGAACAAAAAACCAAGTGCTTCAACTGGAAAAGAAGCAATTCTATCTACCCATACCCAAAACTATCTTCTTAAGTCAGGACTGTTAACCTACTGCCTTCACACGCATGTGCAGTGGCTGAATTCTGTCCTGTTAAGGACAGAAAGCAGCAGCCCTAAGAACCGACCCAACTATCTAGTGAATAAACCACAAAGGAAAGGGGATTTACACAATCACAACAACGTTCCCCTGGGAGCCGTTCCAGTCCATCAGAACCCAAATCTAACTTTGCAGTGGCACCTAAATGCCACTTTGCATTTGCAATAAAGTAAATTGTATACCTTTCCAAAATTAGCTTATAAAATACAATAACTATGTGATTAAGTTTTTAACTAAGTGCTTTAAATACATCCTAACCTATTTCTAGATGGCAACAGCCACTGGGTTTCTACAGCACAGGACTCAAACGTTCCCTCGTATCCCTGATGGCCTCTCAACAAAGTTGGTAAATAAAAGAAAGCAAATGACAAGAGAATCCAGTTTCCTACCTGACCTGACCAGCCCAGGGCTAATCTTCAACTCTCCCACAGCAGCCTCAGTGAAAGCACATACTGGTGGCCCTCACTTTGTCCCTTTCTTGCTTTTGTTTCCTTTGAGAGCCATGCCTGAAACTTCCCCAAGCTGTGAGTTTCTGAGTAAGAGGCAGATCCAGTACCTTTAAAAAAGTTCACCATGGTAAATCACCATCATACTTACAGTTAGTTCTTTCCTTCTGTTACATCAAGATTTCTTTCTGCCACCAACCTGAGAGCAGGCTCTTCCCTGAGCCAAGATCTCAGATACCGGTCATGCTTAAAGACCGACCCTGCTCATCAAAGATTAGAGAGCGGTCTGCAGCATTCACTTCTCTTCACCATAGCCAAGTAGGCCCGATAAATGCTAATACTCAGCATGATGCGTCAAGAACTTTAAGCCTCAGCAATGGCTAAGCAGAAAGTATCACAAATTTACTGAAATTATCTGTGGCACAAAAGAAAAGAGAAGGAATTAAAGTCTCTCTCTTAATGCAATGCTTGACTGAACTACTCCAATCCCTTTTTAAACAGGATACTGGTGGCAAGTGACCCTGATGGCAGGCCCTAGTGAGATACACAAGGAACACTTGTTCTATTTTTTTCTTTTATGACCTCATTAAGGAGGATTTTGAAGATTGTTCCTGAATATGAGAACAAAGTGTCTTAAGACATCTCTAGCTTTTTATGTCTTTAGCCTTTTACTGCTGACATGGCCTTTGGGTCTGTGTTTATAACTCGGTACAGTTACGCTCACACTCATCTCCCCCCCGCAAAACAAGAATCAAGCAAGGTGATCTGGCTGAAAACAGTCAGAGCTGCACACCTCTAGATGCAGAGATGTGCTAGTTTCTTACACTGGACAGTTCTGCCAAGACCAACTTGGGATCCACTCTTTTTTCATCTCCTCCGAGTTGTAGCTGCCATTAATTAGCTCTGGCGGCTGTTTTGAGGCTCTTACCAAGGGAGGGTGCAGGCTGCCAAATCTGCTAGTGTGAAAATAGTCCACCGCCAGCAACATTTTTCTGAGTGTTTGTTGACTCCACGCTTCACTTTAATATGGAAGATTATATTTTACGATCAGAAACAAACAAACAGATTTATAACCAAAGACTTGAAAGGAGGCAAACAGGGAAAAAGCCAGCCAAGGACTGAGACTAAATGTAGTATTTTTATTGACTTCTTGGAAACCAAATAACCTGGCATATTAGTGTGTGCATTTTGCAACAGACATTCAGCCCCATTGTACTACTTAGAAGAGAATAAAAAGAAACCCTACTGCTTGAAACCCAGCGGAACATCCCCACAACAGGGCACAACTGTTCCCTCATGCATGAATGGGAAGGAGATGAAAGAAAAGATGGACTTCTGAGGTACAGCAAAAAACAAAGACAACAAAAGTGCTGATCATGAGGGAATGACACAACTCGCTGCAGCAAAAGGGATGAGAGAAAGGAACTCAGACAATGGTGGGACAGCTAAGTGACACGTAGGAGAACTGAAAAATCTACAGAAGTGTCGTTTCTCTCCACCCTTGATGAAAAACAATTAAATGTTGGTACATCTGTCATAAAAAAGATCACTGAAACCTGTTACCATCATTATGTATGGTAAACTCAATTGCCCAAACTGTAACTCTCCAATTAAACATTGCCACCTCTGTTTGTCACCCTTGCTAAAATGAAAAGTTTTAACTTCTATGATGCTTTACAACATCTGAACATGTTGAAACAAATTATAAAGGCTGAGGGGTACTGAGAATGTGTATGTACACATGTATGTGTACACAGAGGTTTAAAACACTCTGTGTAAAAGATGGGCTTTAGGAAATTGGTATATAAACTCAGCTTTTGTTTATAAATATTTTCCTCTTGACTCACACTATAATTATGGAGATATTTGCTCTAAATTTTGGATTGGTTTTCATCTAGTAGCAGCTCCAAATATTTTGGCATTAAGTTTCTTTGCTCTCAAACCCCACTACCAAGAAGATATTGTTTGTAAACACTTAATATGAATGAAAGAAGCTCATGATTTAATGCCACTTTTAGGTAAATGCAGTCATGTGTAAGGAATGGGAATAATTACTTTTTGATGTTTCTGTTTTTCTTAAACAGAGGCACACCTGTCCACACTTCACTAATGCTGAGCCCTGCTAATGAAGTGTTCAGTGAGAAAATCCCATCAACCAAAGACATTAAAAAACCACCATATGAAGTCTGCATGAGATGTTTATTGCTCCAGAAGTCCACCAGCCTGGGAAAGTCACACTGCTTTTAAGTGAGCTCCTGAGCGTTATTCCTTGCTTGATAACGTGCAACCCCTCACAAAACCCAAAAAGCAGTTATTGACCCTGTCAGAATGCCTGATTAATGGATAAACGCTGTAATTGATTAGCAGAGAAGTGTGAATTAAAACAGGGCACGGCATCAATAACCAGCTTCTAACAAAGGTGGTTGACGTAAAAATGTGAAACAAGAGCCTGCGGCTATATCTCATCAAAGGCACGCTTTTCTTAAAAACAGGGGAGAGAAAGGGAAATAAACAGGCCTAGTGTCCTGCTCCCTGTGATTCTTTAATCTTTCCTCCTGGTGAGGATGCCGAGTGGAGCCACCAGCGAACGGTATGGGAACTCACTGTTCGCCCACTTTCAGTCCACCTTCGGGTATCAAGCAGTATGAAGCAGTTAAACGTCTCCATTGTTCCAAGACTTAAAGAAAAAGCACGTAAGAAGTCCTATTCTCTCTTCATTTTGTTTGCTTGGAACTCTCTTCACTTATGTCCTCATAGAAAAATAAACTCTGCTTGCTCCGGTGCCCCTGGAGAGGTAGAATGTTGCTTCCATCTGCTTCTGGACATGAAAAATAAATTCATTCATTCAGTCAGTCAGTCAGTCAGTCAGTCATCTAGCACCTGGTACGGACCAGTTATTCCTCTGAGCTGGGGAGTACAGAGATGAATAGGTTTATGGTAAGCTGAGTGGATGCAGACCCCACTCCTACTTAAAAACACACAGAAATATTGGAAAAACTAAAGCAAAAGTTAAAAAAAAGAAAGGTTTAACATATAGCTGAGCTTGAAAGAAAAAGGAAAAGGAAATCTTCAAGTACTGAAACAAAGCAAGAACGCCAGGGCCAGAGTTCCTGGAGCCGATGCTGTGTCTACAGAGGGGTATCAGCCCTGGAACAAAGACTAGGGGCCGGAGTGTCAATACCCACGTGGGACAGAAGACACCAACTTGGGCTTGTGCAAGGTGAAGGAACTGAACAAAACTGGACCCCTTTAAAAGCTATCTAATCCATGAATAGGGAACTGGAAGAATTATGCCCACAAAGAAACAGCAAGGCAGCCTGAGGTCTGGCTTGGGCTCTGTGAAAATAAATAAACCTTTTGTATGAGTCATCCAAACCATGATCCTGTGTTAAGAGCAAGTGCGGGCGTTAAGTTTATACCACCTAGATGGGTTTGAAGTCACAGATAGAGAAGTTAAAATTAAAAACTTGAGTTCAAGACTCTAAAACAACTGAGTCTTGGTTTGCAGAAGAAAAACGCTAAGCAGTGCTGCAAGAATGTATCCACAGTCCAGGGCACATGGACTCCCAGAGGCAAAAACAACCCCTGCTGAAGATGAGCTCACAATACCGTCCCAACCACGTCAGGAAACAAACCACCAGGTGGGAGGGTCACTAAGCACAACATAAGGGTGAATAGGTACCTGAGAACTAGAAATAAGTGAAAATTTCAGAAGGAATATGAAATATATAAGTTTGAAGTTATTAAAGTGACACAGGAAGGAATAGTAACCATGGAAAGGTTAGGACAGTATTGGAAATAAAAATTAATTTGAAAGAATCAAATAGCATTTTTAAAAGGAAAATATATAGTCATAAAATTAATAAGTAAAACAGTAGATTAGACATGCCTGAAAAAAGAATCCGTGAACTATAGGATGGACGAAAAGAAACTACACAGAGTGGTTTCTGTGCCACCACATGGCACAGAGAGGTAGGTGATGGAAGTCATGAAGTTAGGAAACAAGATGGGCAGAATGAGACATTACAATAAATGTCGAAGAGAGAATGGAAAGAATGAGGATTCACAACTGAGAAGTTTTCAGAACTGAAAGGAATATTTAAGTTCTCAGATGAAAGAAACAGAGTCACAAGCTAACTAAGTAAACAGAAAAGACTGATGACTCACGAAGAGAGAACAATTTTGCTGCACAATATAATGTTCCTAGGCAGCAAAATAAACCCTAAAATAATGGAACAATATTTTCAAAGTACTGCAGAAAAATAACCTTCAGCCTTGAATTCAACTAAGTTGTCATTCAAGATAGGGCCAAAATACATACATTTTCCAGACAAACAAAGGCTGAAAGAAGTTATCTTTACTGAGAGAAGTGACCAAAGGTATACTTCATAATAAAAGAAACTGAATCCAGAAGCAATAATAATGTTGTCTCATTTAAACAAAGTACTAAAAAAAAATCAACAACAAATAAAGTACTAGACTCTGATAACATACTAGACAGAGAACATGAAAGATTTGAGGTAGATATCAGAGCTAAAATATTCTAGAACACTTTGTTCAGAAGGAGAATAGAGATATTATCAGTTAACTTCAGGCTTTGTTAAATCAAATATGCATATTAAAATTATAAAATAATCACCAAAAGAAAAAAATTGAATATATAACTTCCAAATCAATGTGGATTAAGGATGTTAATATTAAACAAGATAGAAATTAAGGCAAAAAAACCTCCCAAAACCCTACCTAGGCATAAAGAATATCATTATCTAATGATGAAAAGAACATTTTATCAAAAAGAAATAATATTCTTCAAACTGTAGACATCTGAAATAAATGCAAAAATTACCAGAATTACAGAAGTAATTGACAAATTCACAACCAGAGGCAGAAATTGATAGGTCTAAAAGACAAAAATTTAATAAGAATATACAAGATTTGAACATCATGTTAATAATCATTAGCTAATGCACATACAAAGAATTCCTCACTGAATTATTAGAAAATACACATTTTTTCAAGTACACATGGAACATGTACAAAACATGACCACTTACAAGGCCATAAAGGAAGTCTCAGGAAATACTAGTCAATTTTGTACAAACGGAATTCTCTGACCACAGTGCAGTAAAGTCAGAAGTCAATACTTCTGAAAACTTAGACACATATTTTTAAATAATTCATGGATCAAAAAAATATAATTAAGAGAAAATATTTAAAATATGTGAAAATGAAACACTACATATCTAAATCCAGAGACACACTAAGAACTAAGGTAGTTCTTAGGGGGCAATTTATAAGTTTAAATGTATATACTAGAAAAGAAAGAGTAAAATATTAATGAATTCGTTTTTCTACTCAGGAAAAAAAAATTTTTTAAGAGCAAAAGACAATCCTAGGAAATTAGAAAGAATAATAAAAATAAGAGTGAAAATTAATGAACTAGTTAACAAAGTATAAGGAAGGTCATCAAAATCAAAAAAGATTCTTTGAAAAGATAAATAAAATAGGCAACCTCTGGCAAAATCAAGAAAATATTAGGAATAAAAAGAAACTAAAACTATAGATGCAGAAGATATTAACAATAAGAAGAGAATGCTAGGAACAACATTGTGGCAAGAAATCTGAAAACAGATAATGTAATAATTTTCTAAATAAATATAAGTAACCAAAAGTGATTTAATAAGAACTAAGAGGGCTTCCCTGGTGGCGCAGTGGTTGAGAGTCTGCCTGCTAATGCAGAGGACACGGGTTCGAGCCCTGGTCCGGGAAGATCCCACATGCCACGGAGCAACTGAGCCCGTGTGCCACAACTACTGAGCCTGCGCGTCTGGAGCCTGTGCTCCGCAACGAGAGGCCGCGATAGTGAGAGGCCCCCGCTCGCCGCAACTAGAGAAAGCCCTCGCACAGAAACGAAGACCCAACACAGCCAAAAAAATATATAAAAATAAAATTTAAAAAAAAAAAAAGAAAGAAAAAAAAAAAAGAACTAAGAAATCTGAAGAGATCATATGCTACTAAACATATTGAATTAGTAGTCAAGATACACACACACACAGTACAGATAATTCCTAATAAGTTTTGAAAAGCCTTTAAGAAACAGATAATTCGTAACTATACAAATTGCCCTAGAGAACAGAATGAGGGCAAGTTCCTCAAATAATTATTCCCAATTTATTTTGAAGAGAGTATAAAAACCAAAGAAGGCAAAAACAAGAAAAGAAAATTTACAGGCCTGTCTCACTTATAACATAAATGCAAAATTCCTGAATTTTAACAAACAAAATCCAGAAAATGGAAAAAAACTGTTTTATATCAGTAATACAAGGATGATTTAACATTAGAAAATATATTAGTATAGTTCATTATATTAACAAGTTAGAGAAAAGTCTTTTGAACATCTCAAAAAACGTAGGAAAAGCATTTGACAAAATTCAATAATTAATTATTTTTGTGCATCCAAAGACAATATCAACAGAGCAAAAAGACAACCCACAGAATGGGAGAAAATATTTGCAAATCATATGTCTGATAAGGGATTAATATCCAAAATATACAGAGAACTCCTAAAACTCAGTAACAAAAAACAAACAACATGATTCAAAAATGGTCAAAGGACTTAAATAGACATTTCTCCAAAGAAGATATACACATGGCCAGTAGCACATGAAAAGATGGTCAACATCAGTGACCATTAGGGAAATGCAAATCAAACTATTGATACAATACAATGGGATACCACCTCATACCCATTAGAATGGCTACTATCAAAAAAACAGAAAATAACGAATGTTGGCGAGGATGCGGGGAAATTAGAACCCTTGTTCACTGCTAGTAAAAATGTAAAGCCACTATAGAAAACAGTACGGTGATTCCTCAAAACTTAAAAATAGAATTACCATATGATGGAGCAATTCCACTTCTGGGTATTCACCAAAAAGCACTGAAAGCAGGGTCTTGAAGAGATATTTATACTCCCTTGTTTATAACAGCATTATTCACAATAGCTAAAATGTGGAAGCAACCCACATGTATATTATGGATGAATGGATAAGCAAAATGTGGTATATACATACAATGGAATATTATTCAGATTTTAAAAGGACGGAAATTCTTACATATGCTACAACATGGATGAAACTTGAGGACATTATGCTAAGTGAAATAAACCAGTCACAACAAGACAAATACTCTATGATTCCACTTATATGGCATACTTAGAGTAGTGAAAATGATAGAGCTAAAAAGTGGACTGGTGGCGGCCAGGAGCCACAGAAGGGGGAATGGGGAGTTGTTTAATGGGTACAGAGTTTCACTTCTACAAGCTGAAAAGAGCTATGGGGATGGATGGTGGTATGGTCATAATTCACAAAATTGTGAATGTATTTAATACCACTAAATTGTACACTTAAAAATGGTTAAAATGGGGACCTCCCTGGTGGTGCACTGGTTAAGAATCTGCCTGCCAATGCAGGAGACACGGGTTCAAGCCCTGGTCTGGGAAGATCCCAAATGCCACGGAGCAACTAAGCCCGTGTGCCAGAACTACTGAGCCTGGGCTCCACAACTACTGAGCCTGTGCTCTAGAGCCCGCGAGCCACAACTACTGAGCCCGCGAGCCACAACTACTGAAGCCCGCGCACCTAGAGCCTGTGCTCCGCAACAAGAGAAGTCACCACAATGAGAAGCCCACGCACCGCAACGAAGAGTAGCCCCCGCTCACTGCAACTAGAGAAAGCCCGTGCACAGCAACGAAGACCCAATGCAGCCAAAAATAAATAAATATTAAATAAATAAATAAATTTATTTTTTTAAATGGTTAAAATGGTAAATTTTATGTTATATTTTACCATAATAAAACAAAATTAGGGAAAATGGTCAATAATCATTCATTGTTTTTTTAAAAAACTAATAAAAGTTCATAAAGTTGGCTGGATACTAGATCAAAATACTCAAAAGCAGAAACATGGCAGATGAACATGTGTTTACCTCCACTTCCTTTCAAAAACCCACATTAAAGTGGGGAGGAGTATGAAGCCACAGAAACAGATGTAATGGAAGAGAGATGTCAACAAATTTGGAGAATGGAAAGTGAATCAACAGGTGGAAAAGCTAACTGCTAACTGCCCACAGCACTGGGGCCAAAGAAGTGTGGCAGGTCCAAAAGAATGAAGCTTCTCTCCACAACAGAACTCTGCAAAAGCTTAGGAACTGAGGTTCCTGGTGCCTCTGAAGGCAAGGATGTGGGTCTGAACAAAGGATTGTTTATACTGTATAAAGGGCAATAAGACCCTCCCCCTACTAATATCCTCAATCCAATAGTCAAAGGAAGTAACTCTCTCTGGAGAAAATGAACCAGAACAGCTTCCAACTTGCGGATGCAAAACACAGCAATGCGGAGGACTTAATCAAGGAGCTGAAAATTGGGACTAAGTGAAAGTCAGCACATAGAATGGTGAGGATTCCCCAGGCCTTGTCCCCTTGGCTTCCAGAATGCTGGCAGCCAAGTTTCATCCCCGGAGACCGGAAGCTGGAGGATTCCTCTCTAAGAAACAGAGGGCCTACAGACACTGATATCTGGCAATCCCCTGGTGAAGGTGTCAGATCCCTATCTGATAACCCTGCAGTGAGGTCGGATCAATTAGCATGCATAATGAACTCTCCAGCGATTTCTAAGTTCCTCATTCTTAAATATGGACTGATAACCACAGATCACCAGACATTTGATGAAAGCCGTTAACATGAAAGATAAAGACTAAAACAACCAACCAGGCAGAGCACTCAAGAAAACTCTGAGTACAGAAAAACTCTAAATCTTGTATTATTTCATAAAAATTTAAATTTACATTAAAATAAAAATCAAGCAGCATTCCCATACACCAGCAACAATCAAGCACAGATTTTGTTTAAAGCAACACAAGTCCTGTCTTCGTGGCATTCAAATTTTAGTTGGATTGAGAGACATGCAAAGAGATAAATCACAACACAACATTGTAAGTGCTAAAAACAAGCCATTATTTAGACCCAAAAATCAGGAAAATGTTTTCGAGAAACCTAATGAAGTCAGTTTGGTATATACAAAATTTGAGTAGCCGTGCAAACATCCCAAGTTGAAGGAAGATTCTGAGACCATCATAAATGAAAAGGATGTCATCATTGAGGGGAATAACTTAGAGAGAGAAGGACACCCTGGGCAGGATCGTGACTTTAGTGCTCAAAGAAGGATGTAAAAACCCTTCTGGAAAACCAAGACGGAATGTTCAGTCAGAATAAATTCCAGGGAGATGAGTATCCTTGATGCAGGGAGAGAGAGGAGAGAGTTCTGGGAAGTGGAGCATGTAACAGCACCAAGAGCCGGAGAGAGTCAACTAGTATGCGAATTAAAAAACGGGGCCTTGGAGGGACTTCCCTGGCGGTCCAGTGGTTGAGACTCAGCACTTCCAATGCAGGGGACTCGGGTTCGATCCCTGGTCGGGGAACTAGGATCCCACATGCTGTGCAGGGCGGCCAGAAAAAAAAAAACAAACGGGGCCTTGGAATTGGCCATTCTGAAGGCATTTGAGACCTAAGAGGACAGTTTCAGAGTCAGAGGGATGAATATGTTCCTAGCAAGCTGAGAAGTCAGGGTGACTTAGTGAGAACTGACGAAGGTGGACACACACCTCTTCAAGAAGTTAGGCATCAAGAGAAGTTGGGAGACACATCAACAGCTTGAAGATGTGGACACAAAGGAAAGTTTATGTTTTATACTCAGCTCTCCTACCTGTGGATTCTGCATCCAAGGATTCAACCAACTTCAGATCAAAAATATTTGGAAAAAAAATTCCAGAAAGTTCCAAAAATCAAAACCTGAATTTGCCACAAGCTGACAACTATTTACATAGCATTTACATTGTATTGGGTGTTATAAGTAATCTAGAGATGATTTAAAGTATAATATAGGGAGAATGTGCATAGGTTATATGCAAATACTATACCATTTTATATAAGGGACTTGAGCATCCACGGATTTTTGGTATCCTCGGGGTTCCTGGAACCAAAAATGACTGTACTTCATTTTTTTTTTTTTTTGGTACTTCATTTTTGATAAAGATATGTGTAGAATATCTTTGCAGGCTGTGGGGAAGGATTGCACAAAGGGGCAAGGAGGAAAAGATGAGGAGAAAGAGGGACTGAATTTGTGTACCAAGATTCTCCAAGGAGATGGAAGAAATGAGGAGGGGCCGACACAGGAGAGGAAGGATGACTCCTTCTCATTTGAGAAACTTAAGGAGGCAGGAAGAAGGTTCCTTTCCACGTGGAGGGGTACAAGATGGAGAGAGGCGAGCTGCTTGAGTCAATGGGTGCACTTCTGGAGACCAACAATTACTCCTTTTTTTTTTTGGCCGCACAGCTTGCAGGATCTTAGTTCCCTGACTAGGGATTGAACCCTCGCCCTGGGGCATGAAAGCGTGGAATCCTAACCACTGGACTACCAGGGAAGCCCCTGAGTAATCCCTGATTACTCTTTTTTAAAGAAAGGATATTTAAATGACAGGGAAATTGAGATGAACCATGGAGAAACTGAACAATCAAGGAGATAGATTTTATACATTCTGTGGTAGCAGGAAAACTGGTTGGGAGCTATGTGACAGTACAGATGAGAAGAGGCAAATCAAAAGGGTGGTGAGGAGACAGGGCTGGAGGTGGCCAGTTCACAGGTCACTGTACAGCACGTGAAAGGAGAGTGTAGGAAATGGGCAAAGAAAGGAACTGGGAAAACTGAGGGAGTTTAGAAAAGCAAAAGCAACATCCCTGGAAAGATAACTCCCTCCTTCACCTCTTTCCCCTGCCTGGGTAAAAATTCACAAATTCCCTCATGTCCTATGTTGACTTCATAAGTCTCAATGACAAAGACCACTGACAAAAATGCTGTGCAGTGTAAATAATAACAGCTTTATTACTGCCCTAGCTCCACTGGGGCAGAGAAAAGCAGCAGACGGTCTCCGGGAAGAACAAATGTTAGCGCTGCCCAGTCCAGAATGCAACCCACCACATTGCTCTGGGCCTCTGGAGGGGAAGAAGAACACTGTCCGATCTCAAGTTTCTTAAAAACAAACAAACAAAGAAAAACCCAAGCCACCAATTTAGAGATAGGTAAGCGTGAAGTCAGCTATAGAAATGCAGTAAGAGGGCTCTCTCCTCCACTAGATCTTTCATCTTGCTTCATTTCATACAGCTGCTCATCTGCATTTCCTTTTTATTGAAAGAACACACACACATAAAAGCCTACAAATAAACTGTTACCTCTCATCAAGAGTTTGGGATTGGGGCAATCTCTAGGAGTTAACAATTTATAAGGGGTTGTGATCTTTCAAAGAAAGAAAAATCAAGCCGAGAAGGTGAGAAATGTGATAAGAGAGAAAAGAAACTTTTCAACTACAGCTTTTTAAAAACAGACATAGGAATGAAGGGCAGGGAAATTTTCTTAAACACTTGTTCTTGCTAGGAATTTTTTTTGCATGCTCTTTCAAGAGAAAGAAAGAAAAGGAAAAAATACAAGCTGAAAAGGAGCAAATGTATTTCCCATGGGCCAGAAAATAGAGGCTGGTTCTCAGATCAATGAGAAACATGGTGGGCAGGGGATGACAACATCAGCTGTATTCATTAGCTACGGCTGCCATAACGAAGTTCTACAAGCAAAGTGGCTTACACAGTTCCAGAGGCTGGAAGTCTGAAATCAAGGCAATGTTGGTTCAGAAGTCTGAAATCCAAGGAGGGAAGGACTTGTTCCAGGCCTCTCTCCTTGGATTACAGATGGCCATCTTCTTCCCATCTCTCTTCACATTGTCTTCCCTCTATGCACGTCTATTTTTGTGTCCAAATTTCCTCTTTATTTAAGGACACCAGTCATATTGGATCAGGGTCCACATAATCTTAAATTAAGATTAGTTAAGATAACATCATCTTAACTAATTTCATCTACAACAACCATACTTTCAAATAAGGTCACATTCTGAGTATTGGGACCTCAATACATGCATTTTGAGGAGGAAGATAATTCAACTCATAACAACAGGTAGTATTTATTGGGTTCTTACTGGGTGCCAGGCACTGTGCAATGCACATTTCATGTAATTCTCTGAAACTATTATCCCCATTTTATAAATAAGGAAGATTGGGCACAGAGAAATTAAGTAATTTACCCAAGATCAAACAGCTGGTAATTAACAAAGTTAAGATTTCAGAACCTGGTCCAAGGGAGTCCAATGTGCTAAGCGCTACCCTTTACTCTGTATTTAATAAGACAGTGTTTCACCCATTCAGAAATCTTTGTGATAGAATCAATACATAAATGCCCAAGAGAATGAATGAAGTACATGAATGGGGAATGAACATGTTGATGGGTGGCTGAGAATTTCTACACAGTAAAGTAGGGCCATTGCCCAAAGCACCCATCAGGTCTCCAGCAGTATCCTTAGGTCCAGGGTGGACGCTAAGTGGCACGTGGCAAGGAGCACACAGGCTGTGGAGTCCGACAGAACGTGTTTAGTGGCAGGAGACACACGCATTAGTGATTTGTGTGTGTCCAATTCTAATGAAACAATTCTGAAATGATTTTTGAACGTAAGGGAAATGATGAGATTTGAGGAGCTAGCCTGGGAAAAACACAATCTGGGCAACTACACAAATCACCAGGCTTTATCAACTCCCTAATACAAAGTCAACTGTCATTTTAGCAGCAACGAGATTAACTGCCATTACAAAGAGAACTTTCTTTAGCAACTAGTGTTTCAAACTTTTAAATCTGTTTTATTATAGATCATATAGAAAAAAACAGTTGAAAGAGAAATACTTTAAATAGTATAATATATGCCTGGCTCCAACAGCCACTTAACTCACTAAGAACAAAGATGTAAATCAGCCTATGAAAGTCTCCCAGATCCTCTGAGCCTCTCATCCTGTCTTGGGGGCTAACTGTGACGTATGTGTTTAAAATCAAATTTCAAAATATGCATTTTTCCAAGAATCTGCTTCTAAATGTAGCCACCTTCCCCTTCTGGCACTTTGCTGAAGGAATGGAGATCTGCTCCAGTGCTGGAGGGAAAATAAATCTGTGACTAATTTAATGACATGTTATCTAACATAACAGCACAAGAGATTTGAACTTGACTGTACACGACTATCCCTTTTCCAACTGTTTTTATGCCGAATACCCAAGAAAGGTGCAATTACTCCATATCACCTTCCACACAATGATACTCTATTGATAAGCTTTTATCTCAGAAATACAGGACACAATAATCCAAAACTACTAAGAAACCAAAAGCCATCTCTACCATATGCAGCCCCCGTGCCTCACCCACAAGAGCCTCATAATAACTGGAGCCATTCAATGAGGGACCTCTCAGGACGCAGACCAGGCAAGAGACCTGGAGGGTGGTAGACAAAGTTTTGAAATGGTTTTATATTTTGCTCCTCTGGGTGTATTTGGCTCAGGAGCACATTGTATCTTTTCCAGTGGCCTTGCCTTCATTGTGTTTTTGTTCTTTTAATTGTGGTAAAGTACACATAACATACAATTTACCATTTTAACCATTTCTATTTGTACGGTTCTGTGGCATTAAGTACATTCTCACTGTTGTGTAAATGTCACCACCATTCATCTTCAGAACTTTTATCATCATCCCAAACTGAAACTCTGTACCTGTTAAACGCTAACTTCCCATTCTCCACTTCCTCCAGCCCCTGGTAACCATTATTCTGTGTACTGTTTCTATGAGTTTCACTACTTTTGGTACCTCATGTAAGTAAATAGAATCATATAGTATTTGTCCTTTTCCATCTGGCCTATTTCACTTAGCATAATGTTTTAAGGTTCATCCATGTTGTAGCATGTGTCAGTACTTCCTTCCTTTTTTAGGCTAAATAATATTCCACTGTATGGATATACTACATTTTCTTTATCCATTCATCCATCAATGGACATGTGGGTGGCTTCCACCTTTTGACTATTGTGAATAATGCTGCTATGAACCTGAGTGTGCAAATATCTGTTCCAGTCCCCGCTTCCAATTCTTTTGGGTATATTAGGGTATACACCCAGAAGAGGAGTTGCTGGATCATATGGAATTCTATGTTTAATGCCTTCACTGTATTTTTCTTACAAACATGGTAAATGTTGTAAACAGATGCATCCTTGCAGTGTGTGCTGGGTGCAGTGTGTGCTGAGGTTTCTAAACGCCCTAGATAACTGGCAGTCACCTCCGAGTTCTTTGAGTTTGGCTGTGTATAAAATGCTAAAGGAGATAAAAGACTAAGCCTAGGACCCCTACACAGGATAATCTGTGCAGATGAAAAAAGTCTGTCGACAACTGAGCACTTAATAATCTAGGAAAATGAAATATTCTACTGTAGTGTGCTACTTCCTTTTACATTCATTTCAGTAATTTAAATAACAGATATTTATTGAGTGCTGACTGTCATACAGTCCCCAAACCTGGGGTGTGGCCCTCTCCCTTCTGGGATTGTCTGCACATTGCTGAACACCCAGGGCATAGGAGGTACTCAACATGTTGGTTGGTTTCCCTGTTCACGTGTCATAATGTGAACACATAAAATATCAAAGAAAGAAATGCACTGAATTAGACAAACAAATTAGTAAATGGATATGATCATTATTTAAGTCCTACTTACATCCAAATTAGTTTACAATCATGATTTAGATTTATAGGAAGTCAACCTATGCCAATTGAGCTATTTTAAAATTCACAACTGGACTTTAAATGTTCCGAGAACATTTCTATAACTGAGTCATTGGACCTCCAAAAAGAAAATGAAACCATCACAGTAATATGAATATATCTTTCCTTATTCTTCCCTGAAATGTGTCAGATAAAGCAGTGGTCCCCAACCTTTTTGGCACCGGGGACCGGTTTCGTGGAAGACAATTTTTTCACAGACTCGGGGGTGGGGAACGGTTCAGGCGGTAACGCGAGTGATGGGGAGCAATGGGGAGCGGCAGATGAAGCTTTGCTCGCTTGGCCGCCGCTCACCTGCTGCTGTGCGGCCCGGTTTCTAACAGGCTGCGGACCAGTACTGGTCTGCAGCCCGGAGGTTGGGGACCCCTGAGATAAAGGAAAAAGACATCTGAAGCCTTGGAGGGAATGGATGGCACACTTCACAGAGAAGGAGAGGAAAGATCCGAATGTCATTAACAGCATAAAGAAGGCTAACTTGCTTAATGAAGGCTTGAGTACTGACATAAATAACATCCACAGACGCTTTTCTCCTTTACAGCAACTGCTTTCTCTAGATGTCATTGACCAGTGTAAACACAGGAGTATTTCTACATACACAAGCTTTGGTTTTGTTCTGTAAATGCAGAATTTACAGAATGTATAAGCATTCTACATATCTTTATGCATGCTATACATTATGATACATGCACAAGTTTATAAAAGTAGGAAAGTTCCCAACTAGTGGATGGAAGAAGACTAAGGCCAAATTCTCCATTCTACCCTAAACCCAGAAGATGAGTTTTCAAGGAAAAAAACAAATGCTTTATATAAAAGGGAAAAAATACAAACACACACACAGAGGGAGAGATCTTTCTGAATATTATCTCCTATGTGGAGAAAGAACATATATATGAAACAAATGCAATCCAAAGAGATCCATACATTAAAAACAAGAGTTGAGAGGTAGGAAGGAAAAAAAAAAATCACCTGACTTCATACTAAGAGGCTATGGTCAATTAAACAGAGGATGCACTATGGAGATGGTGGCCCAGGAAATAAAGGATGAAATGGAAACACAAACTGGGTGTTACGGCAACCCACGAAATAACAGAGTTTAGAACTACTGGTGTTTGTGTGATAGTCTGAATCCAGTGAAATTTTCATTTCAACTAGATTACCTGAGGTGGCCTTTTAAGAGAAAGTGCCCTTTTCTGTTGAAAAGGTATTATATTCACATGGTTCCAGGAGGGTACCAAAGAGTTCACAGTGAAAATCTTCCTCTCACCCACCCTTCCCTTTTTCCCCAGTTCCTCCGTGAAGCCAGTCAGCGTTACCGGCACCTTGTGTACCGGGAGCGAAGTGTTTACATATACATTCAGAAGACCTAGAGGCAGCTCCAGACGCCCAAAGTAAATGAGATGGAGCCATAAGAGGATGTTTTCTAGGGAGCATTTTAATCTTTTCCCCCATCCCCCTTCTTTAAGGCAGGAAACTCAAGGCTCTCAGAATATTGTTTTCTTCTGAACTCACAGGGAATTCTGCGTGAGGCTTTGTTTTCCAATGGTGAGCCAATTTTTTTAAGAGCCCCAAATAAGTAAATTAAGTTAAAAAGCAGATTAAAAAGACAGATGTGATGAAGATGGTGCCTAACATATAATGGAAAATCAATAAGTAGCTGTTGAATGAATGTGAAAGTGGCTCTAAAATCTAACATACCTGGGTTCAAATGTTGGCTGCCACTTACTGGGGGTGTGACTGAGTCTTGCTTCACTCCTTTGATAAAATGGGGATAAACGCACATAGCTGCTGTTATGTTTTTGGAATTAGATGAGACAATATATGTGAAGTGGTGAGAATTCCCGATATGCATTAAGTGTTCCATAAAAGGTTGCTATCCTTATTGCTGCCATAAGCTACTCATGACCTCTAACTACTTTTGGTCACAGAGATGATTTGGAGATTTGGTCCCCCCCAAGGACACCCAAGGCTGTCACCGAAACACCTCTAAGCTTGTACCATGTTGGGGTGAAGTGACAATCGACACGGGCTTATGGCTGTCTTACATCATCCTCTGCAACATCACTGAAGCAATGTCAACTTCCTCTGTACCCAGAAGGGAAAATTCACACTCCCAAACTGACACCAACAAAGGAATCTTGACAATCAGGGCGGCGGGGGGGAAAAAAATCCAACTTTCCCATAATGAACAGTAAATCACTTGTTTTAAAGTTCATTCGTGCTGTGCTCAGAGACAAGAGAATAGATTGACAGGGTCCCACAAATACCTTAACACCAAAAAGAAGAGCATTAAAATGTTGATTCTTGAGGCATTACCTTTATCACTGTGGCAAATATACATTTGGATTCACTGAAGCCTTGGTCTAAAGGCCATCCATAAAATGCAAAAAGCCATGACCGGCCATGTCTTCAAGCATCACAGTGTGAAAAAGAATATAGAGGCCTCTGCACCCTCAGCTACTGGGTAAAAGTTGTCTGTTGTGATACTTTGTAGCACAAGGGCTGTCACAGCATTGAACAGCAAAGGAGTCACAACTCCAGACTTTACAACACCAGTACGACCGACCGCAGGACTGTCCTCATTTTCCTACATCATGGGTCCCGTGCCCAACAAGGGGTGTTTACAAGTAGCTATTTAGCACCTTCCTCGCAATATTTTTACACCATGTTCTTGCCTTTCCTGTGGAGAAGAGAAGTGAGGAAAATACATTTTCTCTTCTGTGCCAAAATTTAAAATAGGAAAATGTAATCACATTAGGGTTGGTTATTTTTAATGGCAATGTTTAAAATCTCCTCTGTGTCAATGATGAAGAAAAAAATCTTACTCCTTAAAATGACTCTTTCATAGAACATCAGGGTTAGTTTGTGAGTGGCACGTTTTAAAAACATTTAATCAGTGATCTGAATATATGTCAACACCTTCTGGCGGTGTGCTATAAAATGTGAACCTTGTCAACAGCAACAGAAAAAGGTGACACACTTGGGACACAGAGCTTTTACGCTGACACACAGTAATAATATAATTTTAAAATTTATCATCTGTTTAGCTGCAAGCAACAACAATTAATCTTTTTGACAATTCATACAATGCTTTAAATGACACCTGGGAAGAAAAACAACGCATCCTAATTTTTACTTTCATTGTCTTCCAGGGCTTCATAGCTACAAATGCGTATAAAACCACACACAATAAATTTTGTGATTAAGATTAAAATGTTAGCAAAAAATATTTCCCTTGTCACCTCATGCCCCTCCTTGCCTCAGTTAATAAAATTACTTAACATGAGAACCATAAGTGAGAGCGAGTCCCACAGGAAGTGTGGGCCACTGAGGGTTCATTTCTGTCACGTCAAATGGCATTTTATTCCCAAATCATTTAACCTACAACTTTGCATGACTACTTATAGCCTGAATGGATTCTGGTGGGGGCCCAGAAATGACACTAATCCCTCTACTAGAAACTCCATCAGGGCATGACAATCCCAAGCCCATCTAATACCAACAACATAAAAAATACAGCCAGGCAAATTGTCTTCAAAATGTTCAGAAGCATGTGAATATATACATGTTGTATGGATTGCTGTTTGTGTGTCCTGTGAAGCTTCATGGGATTTAGTGCTAGATTACATTAACATCCTTAATTAATCTCTTTCCTATTATACATTAAACCAAAACATTTTTCCTAATACACCTGCTCACCCAGTGCCCTGCTAACCCTGAGATTTAAAAGCCTGTGGGTTAAAGCAAAGGCAATATCAGCACAAAAGAGGGCTGATGTTACTCTCATTAGTAAATCACAAGCTTGTGACATCTGCAGGTGAAATGAAATGGGAAGGTAGTTGCAAACCACCCCACTGTCCACACACTTCTTTCAACCAGCCTTCCAAGACTCTGATTGTACCCAACTGACAGATAAGGAAACCCGAGTGCTGCAACTCTAACTCAGAGATTCACCAAAGCCACATCCAAATCCCAGGTATTTTCTATTGTCACACACCCTAAACTACAGCTAAGACTCAAAAACAAGAAAGTAGCTCAAAGAGCTTTGCCAAATGGGTTCAGGCACTAAAATACATGGCCCATGCTTTGGAAAAGTATTGGTCGCAGAAATATATGGAAAAATATGAGCTCTGCTGCAAAGCATAGAGAAGATAGGGTCAAAGGAAGATGTAGGTCATGATATATAGGCATGCACGTTTGTGGAAAAAAATAGAGGGTTGAGTATGTATAGCTCTTTGTCTACAGTTATTTTCTTCTTTTCTGATCTTTGTTTTCATTCTTTTCCTTTTCCTTCTTTCCCAAGTCTGGTCTTCCTAGGAAGTGATCAAATTGATTTTTGCCACGTGCCATGTGTCTTTTATGCAGATTAGGACCTGAGTAGTGGATTTTAATTCCAGTGTTTCCTAATGAATCATCAATATTACGTGATTTTTAAAAATTTTTATTTATTTATTTTTGCCTGCGTTGGGTCTTCGTTGCTGCGCGCAGGCTTTCTCTAGTTGTGGCGAGCAGGGGCTACTCTTCGTTGCCGTGTGTGGGCTTCTCATTGCGGTGGCTTCTCTTGCTGCGGAGCACGGGCTCTAGGTGTGTGGGTTTCAGTAGTTGTGGCTCACGGGCTCTAGAGCACGGGCTCAGTAGTTGTGGCGCACGGGCTTAGCTGCTCTGCGGCATGTGGGATGTGGGATCTTCCCGGACCAGGGCTCGAACCCACGTCCCCTGCAGGCAGATTCTTAACCACTGCGCCACCAGGGAAGTCCCAATATTCGTGATTTTGAGGCCAGACTTCTATATGCCCCACAACTTTGTCTACATGTTTCTTAGAAAAAATTGCAAATTCTTTTTCAGAAAAGATTTCCAGAGAAGAGCTTGCCATTCTATATTGCATGTCAGACTTTCTCTAATGGCTATGCTAACTTGGGGACCATTACTCTAAATGTATATTTTGAGCCTTTAAGCAAAAACCTCATAAAGGTTTCCTTCATCCTTTGTTAATTACCGATGAACTGATCCCTCACATGACATGTCCCCAGTGTGTCCCGCTCTGTCTGAGCTCTAACGAGCTGCTTGTGTAGCATTTGAAACAGTAGCAGGAACTTTTAATTATGGACACGTTATTTTGAAAGGCAGAATTCTGGAATGAATTCTAGATCTGTGAGAGGGCTGTAGCATACCCGAGCCACTCCATTCTCACTGTGGGGACCAGGAACCTGAGATGGAGGGCTTGGAGAATTTGCTGACATCTGTGATCCTCATCTCCTGACGTCTGTCCAATTTCCTCTCAGTGCTTAACCATTTTCCTAGCCCTAAAAGGCATAAAAATTACTTTCCCACCGAGGAGTTCTTTCCCCAACTATCAAAGAGGGAAAAAAATCCCCCATACTTAATCAATTGATATACAAGTTTCCTTTTAATTATAGCTAGTGTTAATATTTAAGTCTCAGGCCTGAAACAGACCTCTCCAGCTAGTGGGAAAGGCCATAGAACATACACAAGAGAACAACGCTTAAAATGTGTTTAATTACAGGGAGCCCCTCACAGCATGGAACCGGAGCACAGGGATCTCAGAAAGCAATTTTCCATTTAGACTGTGCTCCTCAGCTAATTAAAAAACCAAGCGGGCCAGCAATCTGGACAAGGAGACAATGCACACTCCGCACATTACAACACAGGTAAAGGTATGTGTGAGCCTAAATGGAAATGAGAGCTGCAGGAACCCAAATGTGAAAAACAGCCATTTATAGCAGTGGCCCTGACGGATGGGTACGTGCCTGACTGGCGAATGACATACTGCCCTCTTACTTCGTGGCTGAGACACGGGAACGCTCCGGCCATCTGCTGTATCTGCACAGATCCCCAACTCGGAGAAGAGAAACACACGCTTCAGTTGCAGCTGGAACGCACATGCTTCCTGCTGACATGGGCTCTTGGCATGGCCAGGATTTCAGGTTTGAGCCCTCAATGACTGATATTTCCCCCCAACTGTCTGATCAGGTTTCCCAGGTTTTTGCAGGAATCTGTTTGTTTGGGGGATGGGAGACATATAAGGGAGGGAGGGTACAGAGTGGTCACTGACTTTCCAAAGAGCTCAATTCTACTCTATTGAAATGCCTCACAGATGAAGGAAGGAGGTTCCAGAGATTTGGTGCAGGTTTGCGCCAACCATAAAGCCTGCTCAGCTTCCTTCCATTTACAGTTTATTGCATTAACATTTCTTTTGTGCTGGCTGCTGCTGGGAAGCTATTGTAAATTTGGGCAATTACAACTTTTGTTCCATCTGTCCCTCCCCTCCTCGGTAGGCAGTGTGACATCAAAGGTGGCCCATTCAGCAGAGGCTGGCTCTGTCTCTTAAATCCAACCTGAAATAGATGTTATTGGAAAGAGCAGGTTCTGAGTGAAAGGTAGCAGGATAAATCACGAAGATGCTGCTCTGGCCTTCTGAGAAAGTCTTAAAATAAGCTTTCTTAAACCCCCTGCACAAGCTCCCAAGTCAAAGCCTGGGTAGGCATTTGAGGGCCTCCTTGTCCAAATCCCCCTAAAGTAGATGTGTGAACCATGTCAAACAGGGGCATGCCCCTGAATGTCAAGGTTTCCAGCCCTGCCTCTGCTTGGGTTTCAGTGGTGCTTAAAATAATCTCTCTCAAAGTATCTGCATAAACTGGAGTGGGTCCTAACTACTGCTGTGGGGCTGAGGCAGCCTGGAGAAATCCCAAGAGCCTGGTGAGGCCCCGCAGCAGATAAGAAGGGTCAGCAACCAGCTGGAAAGCTTGATGGACAATACGGAGCTGCTTATATTCCTGACAAGCTGTCACTTGTTACAGGGAAGAGAGAGAGTGTGTATATGTCTCAGGGGTGTTGGGAATTTCACCGGTCAGTTTCATTCTCAAGAACTTTCTAAGAACCTACTATGTCCCTTGATGGGTGCTGGATTGGGAGGGTGGCATTCAAAGATGAACAAGAACAACCCTTGTCTCAAGAAACTTAAAACCTAGTGGAGGAGATAGGCCTAATGATAACTGACTATAAGTTGCTTCATAATGAGTTTCATAGCACAGTCACAAAATGCTATGCATTCCAGTTCTTCAAAATGTTAAACACAGAGTTACCATATGACTCAGCAATTCTACTCCTAGGTATACCCAAGAGAAATGAAAATGTATGTCCACAATGTACACTGATGTTCGTAGCAGCATTATTTGTAATAGCCAAAAAGTGGAAATAACCCACATGTCCATGATGGATGAATGGATAAATACAATGTAGTATATTCCTACAATGGGACATCATAAAAAGGAATGAAATGTTGATCCATGCTACAACAGGGATAAACCTGAAAAACATGACGCTACAGTGAAAGAAGCCAGACACAAAAGGGCACAGCTATACGATTACAATTATATGAAATGTCCAGAATAGGCAAATCTAAAGATTTGGAAAGTAGATCAGGGGTTTCCAAGGGAAGGAAAGAGGGGAACGTGACTGCTAATGGGTGTGGGTTTCTTTTTGGGGAGAGGAAAATGTTCTGGGATTAGGCAGGTAGTAGTGATCATTGCATAACTTCGCGAATAGACTAAAAAATTTTCAATCATACATTTTAAGAGGGTGAATTTTATAGTATTTGAATGATATCTCATTTAAAACTTTTTTATTTTTGGTCGCGCCTCACGGCTTGTGGGATCTTTGTTCCCTGGCCAGGAATTGAACCCCGGCCCTCGGCAGTGAAAACATGGAGTCCTAACCACTGTACTGCCAGGGAATTCCCAAAGCTTATTTTAAAATGCTATGGACCATTGTAAAGCAATTATACTCCAATAAAGATGTTAAAAAAAAAATGCTATGGGAGGTTAGGATTGGAAGTAATGTGACTAAGGGAACAGGGCTGTTATATACACCTCCTCTGCTTGTATTAAGAACACAGTATGGATTCTAAGCACTTTGTTAACATGAAAGAATGAAGGAAGAAAATAAGTAACTGGATTCATTGCTCACTTGGATACCTCCTGGCTATGAAGAATGGACACTGAGTTTCTACTTTCTGAATTATTATTACTGCGATACAGTCCATAGAAAATAACATTCTAAAAACATAGGGATTTGGAGCTCTCTGTGCAGTGCGAGTTTCAGGTTTTGAGGATTCTAGAAACTCCTGTCTGTGTTCCCACCACCCCATGGGCTCTGTTTTCACCATCATGTGGAACAGCTGGTATTTATTTGTCTTTTAAGTGATTTGAGGGCAGTAACTATACCTTTTATCCCTAGCCAGCAGTATGTAGAAGGGACTCAACAGGTGATTGTGGAAGGAAGGAAGGAAGGAAGGGAGGGAGGGAGGGAGGGAGGGAGGGAGCGAGCGAGGAAAGGAGGGAGAGAGGGAAGGAGGGAGGGAAGGAGTCACTATTTGCTTATAATGAGCTTATAGTCTAATTCTTCGAGCTTTCTTTTTATTTATTTATTTGTTTGTTTATTTATTTATTTTTGGCTGTGTTGGGTCTTCGTTGCTGCACACGGGCTTTCTCTAGTTGCGGCGAGCGGGGGCTACTCTTCGTTGCGGTGCACGTGCTTCTCTTTGCAGTGTCTTCTCTTGTTGCAGAGCATGGGCTCGTGGCACGCGGGCTCAGTTGTTGGGGCTCGCTGGCTCTAGAGTGCAGGCTCAGTAGTTGTGGCGCACAGGCTTAGTTGCTCCGTGGCGTGTGGGATCTTCCTGGACCAGGGCTTGAACCCGTGTCCCCTGCATTGGCAGGTGGAGTCTTAACCACTGCGCCACCAGGGAAGTCCTCTTCAGGCTTTCTTATTTCTCCATTTTCTAATCAGGAGGTGTTATTGCACTAAAATTTTTTTGGTATTCTAATGCTATTTTTATACATCAGAAGTAGTCAAACAGTGGCAAATTCTTATGGGTCAATCTAATACATAGTCACAAGAAACCATCATTTTGGTCCTATTTCATTACACGAAATGTGTTTTAAATTTGGGGCTCTGAAAGCTCCTTAAGGAACACCAACTGACAGGCAAGGGGGAGGGTCTCTGATCCCCGACTATCTCCTCCAAAAAAATAAATCAGAGTGTCTATATAAGAGTTGGTTTGAACTAAAGATCTAAAGACATGTGTCTAAAAATTAGTTCATACAGCTTACTTTCAAGTCTAGATCAACTTAGTTATTCACTAAGAAAATGACCCTCAGGTCAAGGAAGCAAGGAGTAATGCTTCAGCTTTTTGCTTTCAGTTCATTTGAAAACCGTAGTGCTTACAAATTTTCATCCTATCTACCAACAGGGCATCTAAGGAGAGGCATCTACAGAAGAGGCAACCATGTTGGAAATTCTGCATGGGGCAGTGATAGTGGGTTAGAAACTCAAAGCAGTAATCCACGGGTTAATCAAGAGAGAGACTAAATCCAGAAAGCGCTGTTAACCCAAGCCTTTCTGTAGTGTCTATACCACCCTGCTGCCTCTAACCAAATAGGACACTGTAGGTCTCAGTATGACAGAAAGCTTTTGTTGAAGTAGGAGGTTGACAGCTATTTGTGGGGAGGGGTTTTTGTTTATTTGTTTGTTATTCAAATAACTTTTCCCCCTGTGGAAATTCAAAAGGAAAATGGCAGAAGTATGTAATTAATGGTTTTTTAAAATAGATGGGATCCCCCTCCCCGTTGAACTGAAAGTATGCATTGAAAAGGAATCCACCCTATTAAATGGTAAATTCTCATGTGTAAGTTTGATATTAATTCCTTCAAAAGAGTTGTGCTTGCAAGTCAGGTAAATGACAGGAGGGTCTGTCTAAGCATCAACATCCTCTGAAGGGCAGCTGCTCAGGAACATTCTCAGATCATAATGACAAACAGAACTGGAACACTGATGATATTTGATCAATTCGTGATGGGGGAGTCACCTAGTTCTCTCTTCTCCAAGCTGTGTGGTATTAATGTGCTTCCTAAAATACCTTCAAAATTATTTTTTTAAAAAGTGCATGCCGTGGGAGGTGGCGGCGTTGGGGGCGGGAAGGTGGTGATGGGGGGGAGGGGGCTGGAGACAAGGGAAGATTCCAGAAAGGAAAAACCTACAATAAAAACTACCTTTTTGTTTTTTTAAGATTCCTTTTAATTGGCTCTTAAAGCAAAGACAGAAGCTGAAAACATTCCATGTAAATAAACGGCAAAGAACTCCAAATGCTTAGCAGACCAGAACACAGGAAAGAGCTTGCTTGGTACCGCCAGGCATGACTGGCTTTAGTGGATTTAACAATAAAAAAGAGGACGGTGCCGAATGACCAAACTACATGTGAACTTCCCTTCCAGCAAGAAAAGTGGTTAACACTTTCCACTGGGGGTGGGGGGAGGGTCCAGAGAGATAAATTCTACTTAACACAACAATGTGGATAGCATTTAGGCCACATGCAAATTTCATCTGCAGAGCTTTGCAAATGGAATGCAATTTACTGCTCAGAGGATGTAACCTATTTGAGTTAGAGAGCTAATTAATAAAACCTTCAAAAAAGAATGCAGAGTTAAGTGCCATCCATCTCCTGGGCTATTTCAACTTGGTTCTTTACATTTGCTGTTAAACAAAATTCCAAATATTGTTATAGCAAATCATGTTTTAGATATCTTATGAAAAGGCAAGTTAGGTTTTGGTCAAATTTAAGCCTCTTTGAAAAACACTTGATAAGTTGAAGCTGCTTTTCTCCTCTGAACTTGTTCTGTGATGGATACAATTTTCAACAACTATAAAAGTTTCAAGTCATGTCACATCTAGAAAGTAACAGTAAATAAATGTAACTGTTCATAAATGGTGCTAGATCTTTTTTGCAGTTACTGAAGTTGAAATAATTGAGTACAATCTTCAAAAAGCATACTCTCACAGATACAGTTGGGCACATGGGATGTAAGCTATACTCCTTCCTTGCTGTGTGAATCACGGAATTAAAGATAGAAATGATTTTTATCTCCAGTTTTCCTCTTGACTTTTTCTTCCCTAAAGGAGGCCTGTGCTAGATAATTTTTGTTTTTTTTTTTGTTTTTGTTTTTGTTTTTTTAAAATTTTTTATTTATTTATTTATTTATTTATGGCTGTGTTGGGTCTTCGTTTCTGTGCGAGGGCTTTCTCTAGTTGTGGCAAGCGGGGGCCACTCTTCATCGCGGTGCGCAGGCCTCTCACTATCGCGGCCTCTCTTGTTGCGGAGCACAGGCTCCAGACGCGCAGGCTCAGTAATTGTGGCTCACGGGCCTAGTTGCTCCGCGGCATGTGGGATCTTCCCAGACCAGGGCTCGAACCCGTGTCCCCTGCATTGGCAGGCAGATTCTCAACCACTGCGCCACCAGGGAAGCCCATAATTTTTGTTTTTCAGTGATAACAAGGGAAGTTTGAGCCTGATTATTCCTTTGGGACAACCTGTCAATGATTGAGAGGATACAATTCAAAATGTCCTGCAAATAATGCACTCATGGCTCATTCTTGATTCTGTTTCCCCCTGAAGCTTGCTGAAGGAAAGCACGATGCTTCTTCATTCTGTCTTGGTATATGTGCTTCTGAATCCTGAAATTCATAATGAACTATGACCACTTTTCAATAACTAGGCTTAAAAATTCAAAGACTTGATAAGAGGATGTTGAGTAGAAGAAGATACTTTATGAATCTGTATTAAGCCCCAAGGACTAGATCCTAAGACCTCCTACATTTTAGCCAGAGTGTACTTGCTAAGGATGGGAGGGGCAATGCTTGGGGTGTGAGGCTTATTTTATGGAGAGTCTTTCAAACCCTGAGTGGGCAGACCTGGAAAATGCAGGTCTTACCTTGGCCACAGTCCCAAAGGTACATCTGTACCACTGGCTTTTGTCAGGATGAATGATGGTATTGAGTCATTTCAGGAAAGCAACTCATCTGCCAAAATATGACTGCCAAGATATTTGGAATAATGTAATTTAGCACTTCAATGTAATTTTACTTCCTGAATTTACAAATACAGAAAAAGTTGCCTCTGGCCATTATAGCTTTTGCTCTGTGCTTTAATACCCAGGAACAGCTATTTTCACCATACTCCATTCCGTATAGAAGCTGGAAGAGATATACTGAGCATATTTCTTCTCTCTTTATGTCACCACTTTCTCATTCTCAGTTCACTTCTCATTCTTCTAGTAATGCCAAGCTTGTACACTTAAAAATTTTTTTGAAAAAAGAAAAGCTTCAGGAATGATATCATTAGCAAATGCAAATATGCTAATTCGCATAAAAAGATAATGCTTTAAAAGTCCAACCTGTCATATGTAAAATTATTGTAATGACATATTCAAGAAGAATCTGGAGATATGCTGCCAAGAAGGCAACACATTTAAGGCAATCTTATTACAAAGTATATGAAATCACAGACTGTAATATCCTGCAACTATCTGAATTTTAAAAGCTCAGTTTACAAATATATACCAATATTTTTCTCACTTTTAATCACTCCCCCACTGTTTTAGCATAAGAGCTAAAATAACCTAAAACGGCCCCCTAAAACACACACAGCAAGTCTGTTACACAGATCTAGAAAACAAAAAAATGTATGAAGGAAAGAATGTCTTAAATAATCTGAAACAGAGTAGCAAAAAAATGTGTGGTTTCTAGGTTTCAGCTACTAATAAAGAATTTCCTGGGAGAATTTTACTTTAAAGCAACTCTAGATGAAAATGCATATAATTAAGGGAAAGACTATTGCTTCAAACAGATTGACTGTCTTTAACAAGTTTCTCTCTCTCTAGCTACTCAGATATGCTATATTTCCTAATTATCACCTTTTAAGGGCCATCTGGGCCCATTCCTCCCCATCAGGGGGCAATTCCATTTGCATTGTTCCTGGGTTTAGTCATGATCAAGTAGTCTGGTGGTAAAGTTCATTAGAAATTAGAACAGAAGCAGTCAACCCAACACAGTAAACCAAGTATCTGATACTCAGGCACCCACAGTAGAGATGATAAGCACTTCATACCTATTCTCACATAACTAACAAGTCTTCCATGTGCATTTTATCAAATTGCTTAAAGAAACATTCAGCTAGTCCCTGACCAGGTGTGTAATAAAATTTGATTAAGTCTCCTCATACTGCAAAATATTTCTCAATTAAGGCAACATAACTATAGTCCCTTATGTGTTTTGGTTCAAAAGTCTATTAAAAACCCTTTTAATGATTCCCTCATTTAGCCTACCATTCACAAGCAGTATACTACTTCCTTCCTGTAGAGAACACACAAGAATTATCCTAATTGTATTTTCTGTGAAACGAATGCACATTTCTGAGAAAGCATATCCAACCCACAGACCGACACTGATGGGTATAGGTTCCAAAGACATTCCCTTTTGTCCTAATCAATAGATCATCCTATACGTTCACACGCTCTTTACAAACATGTTTGTGTGCCAAAGGCAAGCTTGGCCCCTGGATATGCTAGATGGTTAGGCAGCTGCCCTACAGCAGGGCTGATTGGAAACGGCGTGGCTAATTCAAGGCAGCCACACATGAGGGTTCCCTGCTTCATACCTCTTAAGGTCAGATACATAAAACCCAGGAAATAGTTACTGCCTCATCTTGCAATTGCTAAGCCTGGCTTGCAATGGCCATCTTAATCCGAAATGCCAGCCTGTTGAGATCGACAAGGAGCACTCCCTGCTGAGACCCACAGCCCCATCGGGCTACACCTTAGTCTTGCAAATGAAGACAGCTGCAGCAGGCCCTAATCTATGCAAGGCAGGTGTAGCCCTGGGGCTCTCCGAAAGTGACCCTAGGAGCTCTTAGGGCTGTGAAGTGAAGAAGTTACTGTTATAAAAAGAACTATTTCATAGCCTCTCATTATCGAGGTTACTATGCTTTTTAAAAGAACAATGGCTTATTTCCTCCCATTTGTACCTTGATTTTCTCCTCTGCCTGTCTGAAATTCCCTTATTTAGACAGTCCCTAATTCTGAGCCCAGCTGGGACACTTCAAATTGGTGGCATACCTCACCCTTAACCAATGCTATTCATTCAATGCTATGCTGAAAAATTGGTCCTATGTCAAGTTGTCCATTTTTAAAACCTATCCTAAAATCTACTCTCCATACATTAGTAGAGATTTCAGGAGAAAATTATACCTATAGGATCTTCCTGAGATCCAATAATGAATAAAAATAATTCAATATTGCTTCGTACAAAGAATCTACAGCAAAACATAGCACCACTGAAACTGAGCCAACAATAATTAACTCAAGAAGTAATCACTGAGTTCCTCCATTTCCTCTCTTACCCTCCCGTCTCTCTCTCTCTTTCTATGAATGGGTTAAAACAAATATATCTAGGTCTGAAGCCAGTTCCTGGTCTCCAGTCTCCCCCCAGGAGCTGAGGAAACAGAACTCCAGGGCTGTTTCTGCCTTAAGAGGGACTGGGGTGCACCTGGAGAGTGCTTGGCCGGGTCACCTGCAAGGCCACCAGCTGAGTCTGTGCCAGGTCACTGAGCCAGCGTATGTGGAGGGTTCCTGGCAGAAAGGGGACTCAGCAAACCTTAAAGCTTCTCCTCTGTGAAGACCAACCCCCCCATCTGAAGGACTGAAGTTTTTGCTGAGATGATGCTTAAGTTCTGTAGGTTTCAACAGAAGAGGTGATTGAAAACCCAACACCTTGTATGTGATTACTATACTGAAAGTTGGTCATCAAACGTCATTTTTAATAGTATTACTTTAAGGCATGCTTTAAAAATCTGGGAGCTCATATATGAATTTTGAAGTAAAGATGATAAATATTTTTAAACATTAGGATTTTCTTGAAGAATTATTTTAGAACTTTATCAGTTCTACTATATTTTCCTACCCTTCACTTTTGGAATACACATAATAGGCTTTTTTTTTCCCCCCAATTCCTATAGAACTGTTGAGTCTTTAAAAAAGTATAAAATTTAAAACAAGTGCAGAAAGCCTGTAAATGTGCCAGAAATACCGGGCTACACTTCCACACCCATTACTTCTAACAATTTCACAAGAAGGAGCACATTTTCATGAGTTGTCTGATGTTTTAGCAACAAGACTCCTATGGGCTTTAATGGAAGTCACACAGCTAAAACTCCATGTACCACTTTGAAAATTTAAGAGTAATTGCAAAGTCCCCCTTAGAGGGTCATAGAAATATTAAAAACCAAAGTATTTTGCTAAGAACTCCAATTATGCCTGAAGGCTTACATCAGATTTTATAAATGATTGGTCACATATATAATGTACTCTAATACTGTTTTATTGGCTGGTTGTTTTCTTTATAAAAGAGGGTCTTTGTGAAGTCCTGTCTGAAAGGGAACATACAATACAGTGAACTGCAGATCTGGTGTTCACTTAAACCCATGGCTCAATCTTACAGGGGAGGTGTGTGTGAGAAATAAATGGACTTGGGAACATTTTATCTTGCTATTTATAGACTCAGAGGGGATCATTTAGTTTGCTATTCCATCAGGCTGATAGATTTTCAGGAAATACATTAAACTGTTGAACAAACCCAGTCTGCTGCCCTGGTGAACGTTCATCCTAATAATCCGTTTTGACTGGCTGAGTCAGTACGACTGACCCCCTGCATGTGATACAGTGGCAGCCTTTGTCTGAGGATCCTTGTCATAAGTAGGACTTCTGACTTCTTTCCAGAATCATGCACAAGAAGTTTTATTAATTTGGGGGAAGAATCCAACATTTCTACTTTAATTTTTAAGAATTTTAAAATAATATCAAACTAACAGAAAAGCTGCAAGGATAGCACAAAAAATTCCTGAATACCCCTTACCCAGATTCACTAGTTGCTAACATTTTGCCACAACTGCTTTATCATGACTGCCCCTCTCTACTGGTTGATTGACTGATGTTCACATATTATGCATATGTTTAGTTTTTCTTCTGAACCATTCGTGAGCTGTATTCATTGTGCCCTCTTACCCCTAAATACTCCCCCAAACCAAGGACACTCTCCTACAAAACTGCACTACAATGTTCAAAATCAAGAAATACAACACTGGTACAGTGCTGTTATCTATTCTACAGACCTTATTTAAATCTCATAAATTGTCCCAATAATATATGTCCATTTTTTTCTGGCTCATGATCCAATCCCAAATCACTCATTGCATTTAGTTTTCAAGCCACTTTAGACTCAGTAAACTGCAATACTACATCCTTCTGAAAGACTTTGTTCACAGACAAATGACTCCTCTCATAATCTCTTCATGTTATGGCTCTGGTCCAAAATAGTCACAAGGGAAAAATCAAAATTTATAGAAAAATGTGTAATTTTTATCTTCCTTTAATGGGACAAGAAAGAGCATGTAGGATTGGCCGTGGTAAGACATCATGAAAAATGTGATACATTTTCACAACTAAGCTGTTTATTTGGTTCTAGCCTGATACCAATATGACTAAAGTTTCAGGCTAGCGAGAGAAATACAAGTGGTCTAGACCCTTAAGCTCAACAGCATCCCATGCCTGTGCTGCTGCTCAGAGAGAAGGCTGGATATGGAGCACAGGTATTCCACAGGTACGCAGTAGTGGCACCAGAGAACACACACCAAATTCCTATTCTACCCTGATGGAATCATCATCATTCAGTGATGGAAGCACGTTGGGTAACTCAAGATCTTACTTAGGTATAAAACAAACAAGTTTTTCTACTAATCGTGACAAACTCTAGGTTTGGGATTTCGGGGTAAGAGATTTGGTCTGTTACTGACCAGCTCCTGTCAATTATTTTTGAAGGCCTCATGCAAAATTGCCTTTTATAAGACTAGGTCAACTTAGGTATCATTCTTTTATTTTAATGGGACAGGAGTATCTGTCAGGCAACTGATATACCATCCCTACTAATGACCACTTCATGAGGCTATGTTATGCAGCTTCTAACTTTATTCACAAAATATTTCACATGGAATCTATGAAATGGGAATATGTTTTCATGCAAGGGTGCACTGCATCCTCAGACCTGCAGGCATGAGTGCAGAGAAGTATCAGTACAATGCGTGCCCTGGAAGTCAAAGGTGGTATCAGATATTCTCTTGTACATGTGCGGAGGAAGACAATGCTTTTAAAGAATGCCTCCCATTTGTTGTTACAGGCATTGCCGTATTGAAATTCTCCCATTAGTAGACCAACTTCTACTGCCATTACCCATAAAAACACCAGCCAGTGAAAGCTACTCTATACCAGTTTGCTTTCAGCCAAAGTCTTGAATACAAAAGCTTCCAGCACAAATATTGAAAAATGCAAACTGGGCATCCTAAATTTTTATATTAAATATTGCCCCAAGAATAAAACATGGTCATTTAGATGTTGTTATTTAAATTCTAAGTATGCGTGCTAGAGAGTAATATACACTGCTCTTTGGAATGCTGTTTCTCACACCAGGACCTAGTGGGCCAAATATTTTCTTTGAATGAAGTTTAACAACAGGCTCCTGGAAATCTGAGGGCAGCTGCTGAATTTTGTATATAATTAATGACTAGAGGAATCCATAGTTAAAAACATTTCTTCCGGGTGGGACAGGGAGGGTGGGAGGGAGGGAGATGCAAGAGGGAAGAGATATGGGGACATATGTATATGTATAACTGATTCACTTTGTTAAAAAGCAGAAACTAACACACCATTGCAAAGCAATTATACTCCAATAAAGATGTTAAAAAAAAAACCAGAAAAACATTTCTTCCCATTTCGAATAGACATTTCCTTCTCCCTCTTCCTCTCACGTTTTGTAAACAGTAGAATTACGGTTTATATAAAGTGGATTGTGGTTACTCATTACATGACACTTGGACAGATGTGTCCTTTGCAGATATATAACAGGTCTGTGCTTCACTACCCCCCAACACAATTACTCGTATCTCCATCTGAGGAGCTCTAAGAGTGATTCAAAAGGTAAAAAGAAAGTCCCAGCACAGTGGACATCTGAATAACACTCTGGTAAACAGAAACACAGATCCACCAAGTGAGGAAGATGTAAGCGGAATACCCCAAAAGACCACATTGTTAGAGAGGAGTTCTGGGCCATTAAAGAGCATTTCTTCAGGCCTAAAAAAAGTGCAGTTCCCCCTTCATAACATGTATCCAGGGCAGAGTCTAATTAGCTCTACAATTTAGGCCACAAAGCTTTTTTTTTTCTAAAGGAGCAGTGTATCAGCAATATAAGCAGTTTAAATATTATGAATGAGAAAAACCAATCACTGCACACATACATGCTTGGTTTTTCACTGCATGGAACAAGGATCGCACTTAGTAGGTCCTCATTAGATGTGTGGTAATGCTGGGAGAATTATCCTGTACTTTCCATTTCTAAAGAGTTAACCTACATAAAAATATCAAGAGAGTGAAATATTTCACACTAACGCTTACTGCCTACCTTTTCGTTAATTATACAACAGATGATTCTAACGAAGCTGCTCTGGGAGTCTCCTAAAACAAAAAGGATAATAATACTTTCCTAATTTTGGTTTGGTTCTAGAAAAGGCAAATTGGTACATAATTAACAATTTGTTGGTGCAAATTTATCTGCATCTTTTAATTGGTGTTAATTAGATTAGGACTAAAATTTCTTTAATCCTCTATCTTGCCTTTTTTGATGCAAACTAATTTTCTCAGCTGGATGTCAAAGTTTCCCATTAATTACACTTTTGTAACTGGAGCTTCTTCAACCACGAAGACTCAAACATATAGAACAACAGCAGTTTTCAGAAGGCCTAGGGACCAGCCTTTTGGGGAAAATAAGGAATGGTGAGAATTGACACTTTGGAGATAACCAGTGAATTCACCCAAATTCACTGGTGAAGCAAGGCTTCCACAATTAGCAAATCATGGTCTGTCTGATGACAGCCTCCAGCATTTGGTGGCTGTAAATAACATCCTGTAATGTAACTCTGCCACACAATGCAGATGTTAGAGCAAAACAACAGTGACAAAATGTTTAGCCTTACAGTGAAGAAGATAATCTGCTTTTAAATGCCAAGGATAACAATATGCTGCCTTTTACCCTATTACCTAGGAGCCATTCCTAATACTGGTAGAACCATTTCCGATGGAAAACAAACACAAATGTACACCATCTTAGGTGAATTAAGTTCCACATTTCATATGGCTTCCTCTAAATATTGTAACCCCTCTACTATGGTTAACATGTCAGGGGGAAAGCCACAAAATACATTCAATATCTTTTATGACAAGGTGACCGGAAATAAAATTTTATGTAGTTAAGGATTTTTGATAGTTCTTTATCCATCGCATTCCTCTCACTATGCAGCAGTGATGATTGAAACCTGATGAGTACTGCAAAAAAAGGCTATAAAACATTTTATGTACAAATAAAACAGTAGCCATCAAGTTTTGCTATGATGTCCGAGTAGATATTCAGCATGAAAACATGATAAAACAACTGTAAACTGATTGTGATCAAATATAATTACAATGACTTGTCTCCAGTGAATGACATGAACTGAACACAGTCACAGACTTCTCCAAAATTACTTTGGGCAAAGAACCAAGAGAACACTATATTCTTTCTTCACTAAAGGCATTTTGCCAAATAAATCGCAAACACACAAGCTTTAATAACCACTGCCAAAAAAGCACTTGGGAACTCATTATGGAAATGTTTAAAACCACACACACACACACACATATACATGCATGTGCACACGCACACACATGCAATCATATTTGATAAAACTCTTTCATATTAATATAATTCCACTGAAAAAGCCACATGTTTGAGATTTTTAATTGGTGCTCCCCTGAAGTAAATCCAAGGACTGATAGGCAATTACAAGTCTTTTTTCCTCTCCTCAAAGTCAATGTATTTGGCTGCCTTTCCTGGCATCTTTATTTTGGTGATGCTGTAAGAAGATCTACTTGAAGATTTTTACGCAGCTCAAAGTAAACAATGACCTGGATTCTGAAATAACCTTATTTTTTCAATAAGCCAATGCAGGTAGATTCTCTCCCTCACTCTCTGCCCCTTTTGATGAGGTTTAAATACAGTATTATGTTCCAAAACAGAACAAAGAAAAATATCCATTCATTGAGCACTGCAGTAACTCAAAGTAACTATGGCAGGAACAGCTCTAGGAATTTAGGGACCAGGAAAAGAAAGAGAACAGCATGCATTCTAGGTCCTCCTTTTTAACCCTGTCTCATTTCTTGACCTCTTGCCCTGAAATGTTGGCAGTACTGCTATAAACTAATTATTAATATTAGCAAGAAAGTAGAAATCTAATTCCACTCTTAAGAATATACCCCAGAAAACACATGTCCACACAAAAACTTGTATTCAAACATTCAGCAGTATTATTCACAATGGCTAAAAAGCAGAAACAACCCGAACGTCCATTAACTGACCAATGGTATTTACAAAGTGGTCTATCCATACAACAGAATATTTTTCAGCCATAAAAAGAAGTACTGGGGCTTCCCTGGTGGCGCAGTGGTTAAGAATCCGCCTGCCAATGCAGGGGACACGGGTTCGAGCCCTGGTCCGGGAAGATCCCACATGCCTCGGAGCAACTAAGCCCATGAACCGCAACTACTGAGCCTGCGCTCTAGAGCCCGCGAGCCACAACTACTGAAGCCCGTGTGCCTAGAGCCCATGCTCTGCAATGAGAGAAGCCACCGCAGTGAGAAGCCCGCGCACCACAACGAAGAGTAGCCCCTGCTTGCTGAAACTAGAGAAAGCCCGCATGCAGCAACAAGGACCCAACGCAGCCAAAAATAAATAAATAAATAAATAAATACATTTTTTTAAAAGTACTGATATTGATACATGCTAGAACACAGATGAACCTTGAAAACATTATGCTAAGAGAAGGAAGCCACTCACAAAAGACCGTATAACATGACTCCACTTATATGAAATCCAGAAGAGGCAAATCTATAGAAACAGAAAGTAAATTTGTGGATTCCTAGGACCGAGAGGTTGCAGAAGCAATGACTACAAACAGGTATGAGGTTTCTTTTTGGGCTGATGAAAATATTTTAAAATTGACTGTGGTGATGGTTGTACAGCTCTGTGAATAGAGTAAAAACCACTGAACTGTGCACTTTAAGTGGGTAAACTGTATGATATGTAAGTTATATTTCAATAAAGCTATTACACATATATTTTTAAAAGTAGAGATCACTATGTTTGGGTCCCTTTAATGCGTGTTCCAGTAGAAGCTTCAGGGTCAGCCATAAAGATTGATGAGTGCTCCAAATACACTTTTATTTAAACTTTGTCCTCCCCTGAAGAGGAAGGAAAATTAGGAAAATTCCATACTTCCTCCAAATTTGCTCTTGTTGAGGCCACCAATGAGCTCCCCACCAACGCTGCTAAATTCAGAGGCCAATTTTCAGTTCCCAAATTACGTGACTCACCAGCTACATCTGGCACAATCACCACCCTCACCCCATCTTTTTTTTTAATACTTTATTTATTTATTTATTTTTAATTTATTTGGCTCTGCCAGGTCTTAGTTGTGGCACATGGGATTTTTAGTTGCGGCATGCAAACTCTTAGTTGCAGCACGTGGGATCTAGTTCCCTGACCAGGGATCGAAACTGCGCCCCCTGCATTGGGAGTGGGGAGTCTTAGCCACTGGACCACCAGGGAAGTCCCTCACCCCATCTTGATATATTGTTTTCATTTGATTTCCAGGACACACAACCCTTGGTTATCATCCTATCTCACTGCTTGTTATTTCTCCATCTCCTCTGCTGGATACTCCCTCTCACCTCCCCCCAACCCTGCCCCTTAATGAGTGTCTCACCGGGTCTGCAGCCTTGCGCTCACTCCCAAAGTGACCCCACCCAGTCTTACTGCTTTAAATACCACCTCTATGCTAGCAACTTGCACATGTAGATCTCCAGTCCAGGCCTCATTCCAAATGCTAGACTCCTATATTCAACTGCTGTCTTGGCATCTCCACCTGGATTTCTAATACATAATCTCAGATTCAGCATGTCCAAAGCTAAACTCCTGATCTCTCCCCCTCTCCCTGCCCCCAAACCCAAGAAAACCAAGCTCCATCTAGAGCCTCTCCCATCTCACTTAAGGGCAACTCTTTCCTTCCAATCACTCAAGCCAAAGATCTGACAGTCATCCTTGTCTCCTCTTTTATTTCCAACTGAGAAACATTCAACCCACCAGGAAATCTTACTGGTTCTGTTTCGGGGTATATCCAAACTACAACTCACCACTTCCCACTCTGGTTTGAGCCACCGTCAGCTCTCACCTGGCTCAAGGCAACCATCTTCTGACTGGTCTCCCTGCTTCTACCCTTGTCCCCTACAGTCTATTCTCAACACAGGTTCCAGAGGCATCAGTTTAAAATATGAGTCCTACCATGTCTCTCCTTTGCTCAACAACCTGTGATGGTTTCCTCTTCACTGTGAGTAAAGGTGAAAATCCTTACAATGATCTGGCCCCCGCTACCTCTCTCATCTCATCTCCTACTGCTTTTTACCCCTCTCACTCCACCAGCCTCCAGGCAACCTTGCTACCCTTGGACACACAAGGCTGTTTCCTTTGCCTAGCACACTCTCCTCCAGATATATGCATATATATGATACATAAGTCCCTCACTCCTTCAAACCTCTGCTAGCATTTCACCTTCTCAATGGGGCTTATCCTTATCCCCTATTTATTATTATTATTATTATTATTATTATTATTATTATTATTATTATTATTTTGGCCATGCCTCGTGGCTTGCGGGATCTTAGTTCCCCAAGCAGGGATCGAACCCTAGCCCTTCCACAGTGAAAGCACGGAGTCCTAACCACTGGACCGCCAGGGAATTCTTACCACCCTATTTTAAATGGCAACCTGACTCCCAACCCCACCCCTACCCATTTCCTTTGCTCTGCTGCAACTTTTCTTTCACCATCTTCTAAAATTCTCCATGATCTACCTATTTACTATTTCTGTTGTTTGTTGTCAGGCTGCTAAAACACAAGTTCTGGGAGGGTGTATCTTTGTCCTGTCCACTGTTGGATCTCAAGTACCTGAACATGGTAGTTCCTCAATACATATTCGTTGGATGAATGAATGACTGCTGAAAATCCTACTGGACCCATCACCTGCCAACATTTGTTTAATGGTGACTTTATGAGTTAAGGGCATAAAATTTTGTTACACAGAATGTTAAACAAAACAACAGTGGGGAAAACTGAGGTAAAGAGTTATTGCTGCTGTTTAATATTTATTATAGCCCTAAAACATGCTAGGTAACACAGAGGAGACTCTCTCAACTCCATGAGTCTTCAATGAAATTGTGGATGTTGAGATATTTACACTCGTGTAGCAAATGAAAATTCACAGGTAAAGGAGGAGAATGTGGTATAGGTCTCATAAGAGCTTAAGTACCAGCATTTGGAGCAGAGAGGAAGGAGCAGATTAGAGAGATGTCCATCTGACTTGGTCTTTGAGGTGTTCAAAGGCTTTTTTGTGTGTGGGTTGTTTTCTTGTGTTTGGATTGTTTTCTAGTTTGGCCGCACCATGCAGCTTGCAGGATCTTAGTTCCCCAGCCACGGATCGAACCCGGGCCCCTGGCAGTGACAGCGCCGAGTCCTGACCACTGGACCACCAGGGAATTCCCTGTTCAGAGTTGTACGGTGGTGCTTCTCCCTGCAGTGATGTGTAAGATGGTCCTGAAATAGAGAGAGGGTCTGAAAATAGCCCATGCTGTAACAGGAGAAAAGTTAAAGTGACCTATTTTGTTTGTTAACACTGGTCTTGTAAGCAAAATGCGTTGCTGAGTTTAGAAAAAAGAACACATTGATGTTACAGTTTGCAATTTTAGAAATGTTATATGAAATTTTCCAATGAGACTGTGGAAGCACTGCCATATCCTAAGTCAAAATTTTATCCATTCAAAAACTTATTGTTACGGCATTTTCTGATTAAGATTAAAAAAACTCGCAAAGCAAAAGATCCAAAGTAGTCACTTACAGTGTATTTGCTTTTTCTTGAGAAGGGCTTTAACAGGGGCTAGTAATAACATAGTTATTACTAACAATAATATTCATAATAATAAGAATAGCTAACAGCTAATAATAATACAGCTCTATATTAAAGAGCTCTCTCACCTTCTAGAAGACAGGAGACAGATTCAACACTCAAGCATCACCCAGGAGGCCTGCAGCGCCTGCTCAGAGGTGACAGCTCCAACAAGCAGCATCTCATCATCCCTGTGCTCACAACTGCAGCTAGCACAGTGGAACTTGGAGTTAAAATTTAAAAAATAGGGACTTCCATGGTGGCGCAGTGGTTGAGAATCTGCCCGCCAATGCGGGGGACACGGGTTCGAGCCCTGGCCCGGGAAGATCCCGCATGCCGCGGAGCAGCTGAGCCCCTGCTCCACAACTAGAGAAGGCCCGCACACAGCAACAAAGACCCAGTGCAGCCAAAAATAAATAAATAAAAAAAAATTTTTTTTTTTAAATTAAAAAATAAAAACAGTAGTAACTGATTACGATTTATACTTCTGGACCTTCAGCACAGCTTGCATTTTTTTTCTAAGCATATTTTTTCCTTTTTTCTTTTTTTCATATTTTTTCTCTTTTAATTACAAAAAGTCCATATCATGTCCCAATACTAGGTCAAAAGGAGAGCAGCAATTCACCCAGGCTACTCAGGAACCCCTGTGGTCTGTGCTGGGTAATACCGGCCCACACATGAACATCTTTGAGTTTTGCACTAGCTCATTATAAAGTTCTCATTTATTCAATATGATTCTTTAGAATACACTTCCGGGCAAACTTTAATGTTGCCCAGAAGTTTCATTTTTGTATACAAATATCGTTTAAAAAGATGAGGAGCCCCACAGAATGTGAAGGATTGAATAAAACAATAATGCTTATCATCTTAAATCCCAATGTATCTGTTCTGATCAGTAAACTTTGAATCCCAAATCTATTTTCTTTTGCTGCGCTGTGCGGCATGTGGGACCTTAGTTCCCCAACCAGGGATCGAACCTGCGCCCCCTGCAGTGGGAGTGCAGAGGCTTAACCACTGGACCACCAGGGAAGTCCCCCAAATCTAAATGTACTAAATTGCTTTCATTATGATTACTCCCAATACTAATTACAATAAATTATGATTAATAGTTATATGACTGAGTTCTAACCATATGCCAGGCAATGATCTTAGGAGTTTAGATACACAGTCTCATTTGACCACGATAACGGTATCCTCATTTTTCAAAGGAGAGAACTGAGACTCAGAAAAACCAAATAACTTCCTTGGGGTCACAGAACAACAAATATGGTGACAGGATACTAACCTCCAGGGCCTATGCTCTTAACCATTAAGCTCTCCTGCCACCAAATTAACACCAGGAAGTGAAGGAATGTGCATTAACCACTACAAGGTCACAATATAAATTACTAAAAGTTTGCATACTAAGTTGCTCAGGTTTATTTGTTCAGTAGTATTTGTTGAGCACTTACTATGTGCCAGCTATTCTACTAGACACTGGAAGAATACAGTATGACAGGATCCTTGGCCTGGAGGCTGCAGGCCTGTGTGGGAGTCTTCCAAAGGGCATGAGCTGAGAACCGAAGGTGAAGGAGAGGAGGTGAGGTGGGGAGTGTGCGCTTGTGGTGGGTGGGTAGCATGATTCCGGAGATGAGCCCAGGCAGGAGTCTCTCACCCATGGCTTCCACCTACCAGATTGGGTCCCTGTCACCTACTGATAGGACTTCCACAATAATTTCCTAACTTAGGTTTGCTGCTTCCAGTCTTTCCCTTGCCTCCACCAAGCCCTTGAATTTACCTTGCCCACTGTCATGGATTAATCTTCCTAAAATGCAATCATACCTGTCCCTAGTTTGAAAATTTTTAGAGGCTCCTCCCAGCTCAGACCTAACTCCCTGGTCCTGGTAGTCCAAAGTCCTTCATTAAGTCTCCCATCCTTCATTAAGGGTGGGGCTGATAGATGCCTGTTTTTAGAGCATGTGTCTGGAAACTGTGAACAAGTTATAGTTCAGGAAGTAATAAACTGCCATGGGAAACTCCACATACAATGATTTGGATAGTGAGAACTTTTAAAGTATCATTTAAACCCAGGGTAATTTCTAACAGATCTTTCACTAAAATTAAATAATAGAATGAGAAAACATGCCTATAAGGAAACCTAACAGATTGACTAAGACCAAACCTGTCTTGCAGTTCCAGGAACTCTGACTCTAATCCTACGATGTGTACTGTGTGGGGTGAGGAATACTGTTTATATCTCAGCTGCAACAGCTTTTAAAAGCTAAAAATAGGGACTTCTATGTGGAATGAAAAAGAAACTTTATAAAATCCATGCAGTTAAAGGCTGGCTCTCAGTGAACTAGGAAATCTTTCAGAAGTAAAGAAAACAAAACTATAATTTTAAAACATCACCCAACTTTACATTTCCTATTTGGCAAACTGGGGTTGCTGGGGATACCCAACCTTTTTAAGGCTTATGACCCCCCCCATTCTTAAAGGATACTGTAAAAAGAGCCTGTGGATTTTTTGTAAATGGCTAGAGAAGGATCTAGAAGGAAGGAAGGAAGGACAACTTCCATGTTCTTCACAGTATCTTGGGCCCTTAATGCGTCACTCCCTGTTCAAAGCTGAGGCCCTATGAAAGCACCAGTGGTTCTGCCTGGTACTGAGGACACCTCTGGGGGCTCCACCTTCTGCCCTCCGCCCTGAACCAGCATTGCCCAGCTCCCTGGTGCTTTGAGCCCAGCTTCTGTCCCTCCAGTTCTTCACCTAGATTAACACCTTGATTTGGCTGTACCACAGCCTTTGAGTTTGGTTTTATCCCTTAATCCTATTTCACGGATTGGCTCCAGTACCTTGAACCTGGCCAGGTCACCCTCAGCCCACCCCTCCGGAAGGAAGCCCGGCTGGGGTTGCTGTGCCGGCCTCATGTCCACACCTTGAGGAAGTTCAGTCACAGGCAATGGAGAGCGGTAGGTTTCCTCTTTCTTCTACCTACCAAACACATCTGTCTACTCCAAATGGCCAACAGTTCATTAACAGTGAAATTTTATTTTTGCTCCTCATTTTTTCATACTTATTTGGCAAGCATTATTGAAAAATAATGGGCAACAGCTTTATTTCTCAGATGGCCACAGAATTCTTCAAATTATATATACACACACATTACATACATATCCTTTTGTTCTGAAACAGACCATTTGCCAACTGGAGTATTAGGGAGACTTTAGTCTTTAGAGGAAACAGGTGAACGTGGAATGAGTTGATTGTTAAGATTTACAAGAAAATGTGTGACTATTAGGAATATCTACTCTAGTCAAAAAAGTAAAAAATTAGCTTTTTAGATAATACCAAATACATTATATAACTTCACAAAAAATAATTTTTAATGTGGGTGTTAATTGCTTCCACTAAAATGTTCAATTTTATTCTGTAAACACCCAAAGACTACCTAGGAAATTGAGGCTGACACACAACACACGTACACACAAAATTGTGTCTTACTGATCACTATTGAATCCTAAACCTGTTACAGAATAAGATGCAGGGCGGCCTCTCCAGGCTTCCAGAGGCAGTTTACCGTCTATAAAAAGCAATATCCTTTAAGCAGGACTATACTGCAATCCATTCCATAATCTGGCTGTGTGTGCGTGTATGTGTGTGTGTGTGAGAGAGAGAGAGAGAGACAGAGACAGAGACGGGGGTGGAGGGTGGAAGAAACAGTGACAGTGGCAAGATTACAGTAGATTTAAGATGAAAACAATGGATTATGTGCTCCATGTTCCTCCTTCCACTCTGTTCAGAACTTATCTAGCTTCACACCCATGGGATGATTACATGCGGGGGGGGGGTGGGGGGGGTGGGGGGGGGTTAGTGACAAGTGTCAGCTCTAGTATATCCTGGCAGAGCAATGACTTCTGACAAACCCTGAATCCTAAAGCTTCCAAAACAAAACCTCCCAACACAACTTCCTTCTCTGTTTGCTTTGAGGTCTACACGAAGGTCATTTAATTTAGGTTGGAAACCCTCCAAGCAGAATTCTGACATGTCTTCAGTGTGCAGACACTCAGTTGGGGTACAGGACATTGGGACACCACCCCCATGTGCTCTGCTACATTCAAGGGTGAGATGCACTGGCCTCCCACGAGACCCCAAGTACAGGCAGCATCATGTGACAAGCAGGAAAACCACCACGGAGCAGCCTGAAGATCATCAAGAACATCCCTAAAGTCGGCAGGTCATTTTAAATTTTGTTAATATAGGTGGGTCTGGTGGCTTCTGGGGGCAATGGAAATTTTCACATTAATGGTGTGAATTTTGCACCATATTTTGACACCTGCTACATCTGATTCAAATGCAAAAACAACAACAACAACAAAAAAACCTGAGTCTGCATAATGCAAAGCCATTCATTTTTCTGTTTCCTGTCCCAGCAGGAATAGAAAGCAATTCCAAGCCACTCTGCAATATATCCAAGGTTAAAGATTCTGGAGGGAGGAGCCTGCCAGCATCTCATGTCCCAAATCACTGAAGCATTTCAGTAGACTAACTGATTCAAAATAATAATTAAGAAAGAAGAAAGAAGAGAAACCCTGTGAGATTTGTGAAAGTTCTGGTGCAGAACAGGTTCTTTCTAGAACCATCTCAGGGCAGCTCATCATGTTGGACCCGACCTCTGGAGTCTGCTCCAAGTCGCACTACCAGAGCCCCTCCGATTCAGTGAGGGTCGACTGCTCAAAGCCACCCTAGTGCGGTCACAGTCAGCACTCGGCCCCTGGGGGGGTCTCGGCTTGCCAATGCAAGAGTTCTCTGGGTGACAATCTATTTATCTCCCCTCCCCCATACCCTTCCTAAATGTCCATCCCCTCTTCCCTTAATCCCCATTGCTACTATTCTCTATGTGGCCTTCTCAGCCTGCTGCCTAGAAAATGTTCCAGAGTCCAAGGTCCCTCAGGCCTCCTGCCTGGAGTTCCTCGGAGCAGGTAGCCCTGAATAGGGAGGTCTCTTCTTTCTTCTCATCTTCAGCTTCTCCAAATGAAGCCCACAATAAATCCCTCCCCAGACATATCTTGGAAATGATTAATCTCTCAGATTAACCGAATGGGCTCAAATATAAAAATATTTTTAAAAAACAGTAGGGTCGTTAAAGAGTGACAGATTTAAGCGCCATCTGGGCTCGCTGGTCAGGGTGGCGCGAATTCCATCAAACGGCTGAACGGTGCACGATCTGGGAATCCCATCTGTTTTATTTAACATGAATCAGTCCAACAGTTTGGCCATTTTGATGTTAGAGTTGTTTAAAGAAAACCCCAGACGTATAATACCAATAGTTTTTCCTCCTTTAAACTTCTAGAATGCAAATTACATGCTTGATTATCACAATTAAAGAAATGAAGCTTGATTTGATTCTAAGAGCAGCCCTAGTGAAATTCTAAATAGATTTTTTTTTTTTTCATAAAATGATTATTTTCCCAGTTTTACTTTTTTAAAACCTTTGGGACCATATGTGGAGAATTTTCTTAGGGTTATCATATGAAAGTTTACTTTAATAATTTTTTTTCACTGAAAACTATACTGATAAGATTTTGGATCTTGTAGAATAGCAAATTTTGGGGTCTCGTTTCTCATTTTAATTTTTCCTTCTCTGCTCCCCTCAACGAAAATATTTTTAATGAAAATAATATGAAAGTATTATAATGAAAAGTAATCAAGAATATCACTTAGACAATTTTAGTTATTCTTAATAAACATGTATTTATTTATTTTTTAAACAAAGTCTTTTCCTAGTTTTTATAAATTGCTTTTAACCTTAAGCACTTTGGACTGCTTCCCTGTCTTGCTGTGCTATAATAATTCTTAGAAATACTAATCAGATTTTCCTGTGCCCAATAACATAGTTCTGTTTCTGAACGGTAGCAGTAAATTGTCCCAAAACGAATACTCTGGCTACTTAGTCTTTAACAAGCAGGGGGAAAATATTATTATTAAGAGTAAATATATTTTGCCTGTTTTGAGATCTCATAAGAAAAAAATCATATTGTCAACTACAAATCAAACTATCCTTTAATTGGAAAATACTCTTCTGCTGTGATATTGTGATTATAACCTCTATCTTTAAAAATATGGGGATAATTTTCCTATTTTTTCTATTTTATTATTATGCTATAACATAGCATACTATGGTATCTTACATGTGAAACACATGAAGACAAAGCAATCATACAACAAAAATTCACATAGCTGTGCATTAAAAGGGGGATTGCACATTATCACATGATTTTATTCCTGCTTTTATCATCTTTTATAGCTATGATGTGGAAGTAAAATAAATTCTTCAGTCCTAGATTTATGGTTTTTAGTCATTTTACATACCAAATATATTTCCTAAAACACAGAATCCTCTGGAAATATAAAGTTGGCACTATGTGGTATGTTACAAGTATGTGCATTTACTGTTTCCTCATCTATAAAACCAGGATAATAATATCTTCCTGTAGAACTCTTTCAAGGATTATACTTAATCATGTTTGTAAAAGTACATTAAAAATTCTAAAGTGCTGTGCAAACGTAAGGTATCATTAGTAATCATAATAACAATAATTCTATATTCTTATGGAACAAAAACTACTAAAAAATAAAACATCCTTTCTCTAAATCTCCTTTATGATTAAATAAAGAAGCACATTTATATGAATTGTTTCTAAAGTAGCATTTTACAACTGGCTTTAAAGTACCCACTTCAGGGAATTACAAAGAGTCAGAGAAAAAATTTCCTACAATTGACACGTTTTTAAATGCAGAAGCAAACAGTCAAATTGTCATAAACTTTATTTGTATCCTTTACTTTCCTAAAAGTTGCTGTGGCGAATTCAGAATTCTAAAAAGCACATGAAAACTTTTGTCCGAGGGGACTGGCCCCAGAGCTGAATCAGGATTTATGTCGCTAAACGTCAGTGGTCAAGAGTTAAAATCCATTTAGGTAACTGATGAAGGCAAATGATGGGACCACAGATGTTTTCTCCTTTTCCTTCAAGTTTATAAAATCACAAACAGAGAAGAAGAGAATTTTTTGGAGGAGAAATGCTATTTACAAAGTCTTTAAGGAGAAAAATTCTGATTACTAAAATTTCAGTAAATTTGCAGTCTCATCCCTCCCTGCATCACCTGAAACAAAAGAAATGGGTCCCAGCAACGGACCCAGTGTATTCTTCCCCTTCCCCTATGGGGACCAAGGCTGGCCGTGCTCCTGGAATAGCAGTAGCGAATGGGATCCATCTGAACTCAGCTTTCGTGACACTGGAGCAGCTCAGGTTGTCCCTGTGAGATGCCAGCTGGCTTCTGCACAAAGGTGTTGAGCTTTGTCTGTTGTTAATCCCTTTGGCTTTCTCAGCATCTGCAGGTCATGCAGACACGCAGTGGACACTTCTATCAGGTGGCCACAGTACTGAGGTCTGGTCCCCATGACCGTGTGGTGCTCACATCCCTAGGCATATCCCCAACTCCAGGGCCTGGAGCACTCACTCAGCGGGCATACCCAAAAAGAGCTCAGTTACACTTGGTTGTGAGCTGGTTCTGCTACCCAGCAGCGGAGTATGAGGACACACTAGGCCATGGGATGGGGGGTGGGCAGCAGTGACTGCTTCAGGTAAAAATGACAAGCAGTTACAGTCGTGGGAGAACTACCACAGTGACATTCTTCCTTGGCCAGGTACAATGACCTTAATGAGGCAGCGCACATTCAAAGATGCCAACCAGAAAATGTTATTATTGATATTTTATACCCACTCATGTGGCTAGTATCAAACAAAGCCCTGTTTGCTCCAGTTTCATACAGACACACAATTTGCTTGCTCCAGTTCAATCAAAGGATGCCATTTCTAGGGCTTATGAAGTATAAGAAAATATTCCCCTTGGGGTTCACCTAAATAGCACGATGTGAGCTAAGAGAAGTGGTAAGCCTGTGCTGCCTAGTTTTCTTCTAGCACACTCTTTGACAAAATAATCATATTTTGAAACTGTAAGTCATTTAAATGTATCTCATTCCCCATATCTGGATGTATCTGAGTAATTTTATTTAACCTTGGTTGAAAGAAAGTGCTGTGTCCTGCATCCAGCCTGAGATGTTTTTTCTTTGTACCAACAGTGATCGCCTCGGATCTCAGCGCTGTATTTTGAGCCACTGAACAGTGGCCTCTTTAAAAGTAATGTAAACCAAAAAAGCACATTACAAGAAAGAACAACAGCAATAAATAAGTGCTTGTGCGACCTAAAAAATACTTAATTCTCAATCATGTCTCGTTATCCCTTACCAAAACTAGTGTAATGTGCAGTGAGACAGGGAAATACTTTATAAATGTGTTGTACTTTATATGTTATTAAGTCAGATGGTGGCAAAAGGTAAAATGGTATGACCCATTTGTCAGGTTATCCCATAAATCTGTACTTTTAAATGGGACAATCTGTCAAATTAGCAATACGAATGAAAAAATAAGCCTTCTCCTAAAAAAATCTTTATTTTCTACTCATTATGACCATTGCCTGACAAAAACAATGTTTTAAACACTTAGAAAATATAAATCTATTTTTCAAAGAATAATTACAACAAAACAGGACGAATGGCCTACCGTCAGTAGCTAATGATTCTCTCTGGTCGAAAGTAGCTATGGGGAAGAGACACTAGAAGAAATTTAGAATCTACTTTGGCTCAAGATAATTGATGAAATTCTATTCCCCTTTGTTTTAAGAAAAACTGTTAGTAGCTGTATCAGACTTTTAAGAATGATTTTGAGTGCTAACATCTAGTCAAATTATTAAAAATCACACAACACAATTAAATCTGTGCTGAGATGTATCTTAAATAATCCCAAACTTCCAAAACTCCTGTGTCTTTGGTAAAAGCATCATAAAGTACGCGACAACCACAGTAAACCTCTTTAAAGTGACAAAATAGCAAGGAAAGGTCAGGGAGCCAAGCAGGTCAACAAAGTTCTTCTTCCCCGTTTGGGGTCATTCTTCCCTCCAGCACTGACTGGTCTCCCCGTAAATTCCACATTAGCTCCTCCCATCAGCGGCAGCAGAAACACTTGAACTGCCTTCTCTCTCCACAAAAGTTTAGTTTGCTGATTGGGCATGAAACAAAGGGAAGACAGCAGGGGTACAGTTTATAAGGGGGCAGGCGAGGTTGACAGGCTATTGTGCTCTGGAGGCATCCACAAGCTGTTAATTCTATTTTAACATCGTTAATAAGACTGTTAACACATCAGACTTTGTTTAAAGACCTTGAAAACATCAACAAACTATTAAACGACCCACCTGAAATAAAATAGTATCCACTTTGGAAGTATCAAAATCATACTTTTTAAAAAAAATCCTTAAGATGAAAAGACTAAAGAAAGGAAAAAGGAAATTTATTACTGTAAAATGCGTGCAAGGACCCCAAATTCTTATGTTTAATACTCTTGAAACATTCTTTTTTATTTTGACATCACCTTCGATCTATGCGTTTTCCAAATAAGGAAGTTACATCAAAACACAGTCAATTCCTTGTGCATATGCAAAAAGGGATTAAAAACACAGGCTTAACTAAATATTTTAAATGAATAATTAGTCTTTCAGATTAACAGCAGTTAATTTTGCAATAGAATATAAAAATGTTTTGATCTCAGTCTTTAAAGAATTAGGAAAACACTCCATTATATCTGTAAGGTCAGTTTTTGTATACCTTCATGTCCAACTAAAAAACTGTTGAGTAATTTCAGTAAGAGTGAAAAGCTCCAATTCATGACTTAAGGAAAATAAAATTTTCTAAAAATTATTTTATTTTTTCCTCTTTTTCTTCACTTAGCTTAATTTTAGAAATGAAGACTATTCAAAATGAAAAGTATTATGCTTAAAATCAAGGAGACTAAATAAGCAGTAATCTATATTCAAAAATAAATATTTGTAAAGAAGAAATTTTCATTTGAATTTTTTGGTGTAAATTCATTTTTCAGTGTCAAACTTTTTCAATTAAAATAGCATATTTCTTATGGGATAGTCTACTAAGATTATTATAATTGACATTTAACTATCTTTTCATTCAAAGCAAAACAGCCCAAAATATATAGCAAATAATTTGTAGTAATTTTAAAAACAATTTTTAGACACTGTATATATCTGAAACCTAATGACAGAAAAAATTTAAAGCATTCTGGATGTGGCTTAAAGTACTGATTTTCCACCCCACTGTAATACAAAATATGTAGGTGTTAATTTTAAATATCCTTGTCTGTGATTTAAAAGAACAATTATTTCATACTCTTGCCAGTATGGGAGAGAAAAATAAAAAAGCATGAAAAATTATGATAGTGTTAAATTATGGAGAAGGGATATACAGCTTTTAGAAGAGAGCAGAGAATGCTCAGCAATATTTAAGTATTTTGACTCTTTTGAGTGCTGCTGTTTGTTGGTGGGCTTGGGTCGGGGGAGACAGTGAACGAAAAGACGGTAGAGAATAACCACAAACAAGGACATTAATACGAGAATACAAACGTGTAAACTCTGGGCAAACGCTGCGGTAACTCTAAATGCATCTTCGTGCTGAACGCTTGTACGTATGACAGTGTGCTCTCAACAGGTTACAGGACCAATGCACAGAGGCTGCTGTGTACAAGGCGTGGCGACTTCGAGTGACACAGTCTGGGAAAGCATCAGTCACCACACATTTTGAAAAGTGGAAATCGAGGCAGTAACCCTGAATGATGACCGATGGAGAAATAATATTTGGCTGCCACTGTTCAATCGCCCTTCCCAAATACAATGCCGTGCTTATTTCTCCGGCTTCTCTCATGTTTCAGACACACATATTTCAATCCAAGTGTTTCAGTTGCCATAACAACTTCATAAATTTGTTTTCAGATGTCCCTTTTAATCACATCATTTACAAAAAGCTGGATGGGTCAGGACAGTGCCTCAATTTATTCCATTCACACCTGGCTCCTGAGGAGTCTCTGTATTTGTTCCTTTTCTCTAAGAAGCTCAAACACCTGAAAATAATGTCACTATTCCTCTCTCTCCATAGGCAAAGGAGATTTTTTAAAAAAATAATCTGTGTGTGTGTGGCCTTATTTTCAAGTTTTTAAAACCCAGGCAACATAATGCCCAGGAATCATCCTCTGGTTCATGAAGTACTGGGACTGCGGTCGCTACCCACTGGTGTACAGCAGGGCCCTACGCATAGAGCGGCCGCTTTATTTCCAGATATCAATTATTTATGCCACCCAACAGGTTTCTGATAGAATCTTTAGCAATTTTAATTGGCTTCAGGTGACGACTACTACTACCTAGTACCTTTAAAATATTATCTACCTTATGATGGGAAAATGAAACTATGCTAATTTATAACAGTTCCAATGGCATGCATTAATTTTTTAAACACTCTGGGATATTTTTGGATTTTGTTCCAATAAAGAATAAGGCATAATATCCCTGGCACCATTAAATAAATGACTTTTGCCAACATCAACAACCAAACAATGGAAAACAAGACTCCGCCAACAAACAGAGAGGGGGTGTCAAAAAATTCGGCTGGGCTTTTTGCATATGTAGTGAAACCGAAGGCACTTCCCCAGAAGGTATTGAAATGCACAGATAAGAACACAAAAGGCCCTGAAGTGGTTTTGAGGGTCACAATTTGCTATTAAACACAGCAGATGGAAACATGTGAAAGTCCACTTAAGGATACTCAAGTGTAAAATAAAAAACGAGAGTAACAGACAAGTTAGGGCAATCTGACGATTCTAGAGTTTTATTTTTAATTGCACTCTCAGTTTGTTAGAACAGAAATACATAAATTTAAACTTAGAGGAATGAGTTGGAGGGGGAAAACACTCTTTATAACCCCATCTGTCGAAAATTAAGATGCATGGCGTATGGTATGCAACTAAGTACCAGAAAAAAGTAAATATTGGTTATATTTAGGGAAGAGTATAAGAACAGATGTTATATAAAAAGTTAGACCTTTTACTTCAAAAAATACTATACATGACTAGTTCTTTGCCACTGGGGGAAAAAACCTCTTTTAATTATGTAAAGAGCGAAGAGAAGGTAGGATTCTTTACCTTTGAATACTAAATTAGGAAACAGCAGCATCAAAGGCAGGCTTGATCTGTTCTGCCTGAAAAATTAATAGGCTTGACAAGTCTTCTACAATAGCTTCTCGGGTTGCAAAAAAAGAGGCTCTAGTGACACCAACAGTCCCGGGAACAAAATGCAGCTGTGATGGAGGGTTTGGGGCTGGGGGAGGGCTTTTTTGTTTGTTCGGGGGTTCTGGTTTGTTTTTCTTTCCTCCCAACGGTAAAGGCTTCCGCTACAACCCCGTGGAAGATCTGCCCGGGGCTCTCCCCCCTTCCACCAGCTTCTCTCTCCCTCCTTCCCTACACAGCCAGCGCCCCGATGCCCGTCGGAGAGAAGGCCTGAGCTACAAGAGGGCCTGGCTGGGGGGCCGGCCACCCTAACCCCGCAGTTTCAAAGGGCAGGGAGTTGAAAGGAGGGGAGGACCGCGAGAGGGGCAGGGATGCTGAGGAAAGACATCAATTCAGCATTCCTCAGTGGCTTCAGATCTTCACACTTGTTTTCTTTCCCCCTCTTCCCTCCTGGAAGGGTGAGGCGGGAACCAGCACTTCAAAGGGGAAGCTTTCTCGGTGCTTGCGTGGAAGGACGCGTTAGCTAGCTCTGGCTCTTCCCACCAGCGTGATTAACATTAGAGGTTGTTATTGTTTTTGACAAAAATTATCTCTCTTAAAGAAAACCACCTTTCATCTCCTGAGTCGCTTGCTGATGAAGCTGTTGGTGTCAGAGAGGGTGGGGAGCGTGACAGCACAATAGCCGGGCCCTCGCTCAGTCCCCTTCAGAAAAATGTAGGGAACACCTCTGTAGAGCAGGGGCACCCAGGCGGCCTGCTGCTCGCACATCAATCCTCATCTTTTGTCCACCACCTCTCTGCACCCCACTCCTGTGGTAGGGAGTAGGGAGGGCCGGCAGGGGCCAGAGCTTAAACGGAAAGGGGAGGGACGGAAAAAGATTGCCAATTCAATAGTAGGAAACCAACCGTATGGGGCAGGATGAGGCGGGCGCACAGACTTGGGCTCCCCGTCTGGGACTGAGAGGAAACATGGAGGTTCAAGGCAAGTGCCTCCTGATGAAACAAACTTGGCTTAGTTACTGGGAAACGCTGATAAAGAAACTAGCTGAAGACGACTATTTAAAGGTGAAGGAAAGCAGAGCTGCTTAAAGCACTCAATAACAAATCTTAATTGCTCAAAACAAAGCAGCTGAGTTTCAAGAGCGCTTAGGAGGCCTTTCAGCTGTAACTTGCGGCACAAAGCCCGTGCAATATTATCTTAAAAAAAAAAAAGATTTTCAGGATCAAGGAACCAGTTAGAACTTTACCTTTTTTTAAGGGTTTAATTTTTTTTCTATCTCAGCTCTCCTCCCGCAATTAAGTCAAAATTTAGATAATGTTACTACAATTTAACTACAAGCCATTATTTTACTGCCCTTTTACAAGCAAATATAAGGAAAAGAGACCCACGTGCCTTAATCCTAAAAAGCTCAAAATCTGGACTGAAAGGAAGAAAACATTCCTGAACAATTATATAGAAAGTCAAGAAGGATTTTTGAAAGAGCTATCAAAAGACAATATTTGTATAGATTTTGAGCCTTAGCAGCTAGCCTGACACAGCAAAACCATTGTATTTTCCACTAGTTTTGTTTGGCTATATACAGCTGTGTTTTCACAGATGCAAAGCCATGTGTCTCCACCAAAAGGTCTAGCCTTCCCTTCAGATGTGAATGCAGATCAAAGGTTCAAACGCAGAAATACAAGATCCTTTTCCCTTTGGAACATGTTTTTATTTTTCTGCAGTGGCTGCAAACCAGAATTTCCATCTGTTGTCCTTCTGCGGTGCACAGGTTAACCTTAACAGTGGGGCTCAGAGCACTGTTATCTCAGCTAAGAAGTGCACAGATGAATCATGTCTGCATGGACGCCCCGAACGCGCCCCAAGATGTCCACGCAGCTGAGACAGAGCTGAACCAGGCAGTAGCAGAATCCATAATAGTTGACAGATAGAAATTAGTTTCCTTATTTCTTTAAATATCAGAGCAGATTATACAATTTTAAGATGGGGTTTAGCTTTTATACAACATGCACCTTTATAAAGATAACAATATCACCTGATTTCCTGCTTATCCCTTCTCCCTCCTGTCCCCAGATATTTTGCATTTGAATCTCAGCTCATGGGAAAATTCTCCAAGAAGAGAAAATAATTTCATAAAATAACTTGCTAATCTTAAGTGATTTTTTATTTCAGTACAAGTTACTAACCCATAATTTTTAACGGAAATGTTTTAAACATTTCTTTCACCTATTACCTTTTCTTTCCCCTCAATTTCTCCTTGAGAAATTGAAATAACTCCTTCCAAATAACTCACTTTCCCCTCAATTTCCATTCCTTTTATTGAACACACCCTCAGAATGACTGAAGAGAAACAACTTTCCCTCTGTTAAGTACTCCAAAAATAGATTTACTGCCATGTAAACATGTGCTTAGGAAAACAGTAAAAATACAGCACTGCAGCTAAAAAGGTGGGAGGCCTTTAAGGTATTTTTGGCAGGTTTTTAGACAGACGGAGAGACTTATCTACCTATCTGCAGAAGATCAAGAGAGGCTAGAGGGAGGCATGGATGGAGATGGCACATAACAAAGCTTTGGCTAGTCCCTAGAGAGATTTTATAAAAGCCCGAAGTGGAAAATGGCATGGACCAGTCCTAACACTAATGTGTGAGTGCCATCTAGTGGTCTGCCTAAAACTGCACCCTAGTCTACCTACACCTAGAAACACTCCGTCCTGTCTGTGGCTCACCACCTGTTTCCCTGCTCCACTTTGGCTCATTCCAGCACGCCCAACCCTCCTGCCCAATAACTGTAGCTTTTCTGCCCTAATATAAACCAACAAACAAGAAGAAAACAAACAATAAGAGGGATGATCCCAAAGGTTGGAGGCGTCTACCAAAAGAAAACTGTGCTGTCCCAGGTGTCCCCCCAGGGCTACTTCCAAGCCACGTGGGGAGGCTTAAAGGGGCTGTTTCCACATAAGGAATTGTTGTGACCACACCTGAAGGACCAGACCAAATAAACAGGGAGTCTGTTGTCTACACAGGCGCACTCTCTGGTGTCAGTGTATCAATCTTCTGGAGGGAAACAGCTGTATGACTGGACATCAATATTCCTCCGCAGGTACTGAGAGGCAGAGAAAGAGAGGTCGTCTGTTACAGCTAAAAAGTCCCTATGCCAACTATCGCTTTCCAGCTCAAGTGACTCAGAAAGGTGAAGACGCCCCCTACCCCAGGTGGCCCAGGGAAACTAGAACTCATCATCCCCTCCTGTTCTGAGAAGGGGTCGCCAAGAGGAGGGTAGACAGCTCACGAAAGAATAAGGGGGGCACCCATGTTTCCTGCAGAGCTGGAGCGAGGCCCCTGCCAGGGCACACGGAGACTCACAGAGCTTAGTAAAGTGAGAGACTGATTTTCCTTAGATGACCCGCCTCACCTCTTCTCCCCTCCTCTTTCACTTTAATAATATAAGGTTACGTCACACACACTGTGCTCACGGCCCACACGTGGTATTAAGCTCTTTCAATCTTATCTCACCAAATCCTCACAAAAACTCTCTGAAATCCTCCCCATGTCACAGATGAGGAAACTGGACTAGAGAGAAGTGTTGCCAGCTCACCACCAGCAAGTGGCAGCACTGGATCAAGGGTGGTGGTCTGGCTCTAGGCTGTGCTGCCTTCACAGGAGCACCTTTTCCCTCTGAAAGAAAACATGGGCACTTAAAGCTTTCAGCGGTTAAAGAGGCTGCTTAGGGACTAACAGGGTCGGCTGTCAGATATGCAGGGTGAAGGCTACCGGGTAGTAAGTGCTCTCCAGCTGTGTGACCTTGGGCGAGCCATGTAATATCAGAGCATGAGTTTGTCCATCGATAAAATGGGGATGTGCTATCTGCCTGTCCGCCTCAGAGGAGTTGCTGGAAATGCGATGAGATCGTGTGTGGACGAGCTCTGTGAAGAGTCAGGTCCAGTGGAACGGAAGTGGTATCACCTTCATCATGTGGGACCATCCCTGCTACCTGACGTACAAACAGGGAGGGCTGTGCCACAAACTGACCACAGAAGCAAGGCCGACGACTTCCATGCTTCACATACTTATTTTGATCTAAAGTTCCATGGAGGACAGACACCTCCCCCACCCCCTGTGTGTCGTTTACTGGGATGAGAGAGGACGCCACCCCAGTTATGCCACGGCCCAAAGGGCAAACCTGGAACTAGGAAGCTTGTCTTATGAATGATAATGAGAAACAACAGTGCTGATATTAATCCTACTGGACAAACGCAGTGGTTACTAGCTCAAGCATGCTTCCTTGCAGTGCCCCTCACCCCTTGGGCCACCAGAGGCCTCATCCTGCAGGACCTACACATGTTCCTGGAGGCCCAGGAGAAGGGGGGATGCCCAGAGCCGACTCTCCTGTCCCAGTCACAACAGGCCGCTGTCCTGGCTTCATTCTGCGAGTCACACACCCAGAAGAGCACATACTATCCTGACGGTAACAAGATGCAACACTGCAGCACTCGCCATACTCCCATGGGTTCTTTTCCCCTTCCAGCTTTCCTGAGATATAATTGACATATAATACTGTGTACGTTTAAGGTGCACAATGTAATGATTTGATATACACATATGTTGCAGAATGATTACCACAGTAAGGTTAGTTAACACATCCATCACTTCACATAATTACTATTTTTGTGTGCGTGGTAAGAACACTTAAGATCTACTTAGGCCTGGCAAGCAGGAGGGTTCTCGAGACAGATCAGACATTACACAGAAAGAATGGGCTTTGGAGTGGGTCCGAGCCAGTATCTGGTTCCGCCAAGCATCCGTGTGTGATCCTAGCAAGACACTTAACTCTCTGGGCTCGTACTCATCCAGTATGAAACGGGGATGACAACAGCTATCCTGAAGGGCTGGAATCAGACTTAAATGAGATGATGTATTCAAGAAGCTCAGAGCCAACCTAGGAGTGGGACTCAGTGCATAGTCAGTGATTGACAGAAAGGAGGGAGGGGATCGCCAAGGGATGATGGTGGTGTGCATTGCCATGGGAGCTACATACCGAAAGGACTCAAAGCACTGTCCACACTGCCCCTGCCCACGCTCAACAGGCCAGCTGAGCACAGCTGAATGCTTAAGAACACATTAAGGTTCTGAAGCCGGGCAGACCCAGGCATACGGGTTGAGCTTCTCTACCTGTTCTCTCAGTAACCTTGGCCAAGTTTCTAGACCTCTGTAAACATGTTTTCTAATCTGTAAAGTGGGGCTGATAACAGAACCAAGGTTATAGGACTGTTCTGAGGCATAAAAGTAGGTAAAGCACCGAGTACAGGTCTGGAACACGTGTGGCAGTGTGAGGTTTGAGATATTAACCCTTGGGTTTGATCCTGTAGGATTAAAATCAGCACTGTTATTTCCCATTATTAATAAGACCAGCTTCCTGCATTTCAGTTTTGCCTATTGGGCACTAGCAGTGAGGACCCTAGACATTTTTTACCTTTATTAAAATACTATTTACTTAATTTACTGGAATTCCCTGGTGGTCCAGTGGTTAGGACTCCAAGCTTCCACTACAGGGGGCACGGGTGTGATCCCTGGTCGGGGAACTAAGATCCTGCGAGCTTCGCAGTGCGGCCAAAAAAAAAGTACTACTTAATTTAAAAACTGTGCCTTGTCTCAGTGTGGCTCACCCCTGGCTTTGAGGCTACAGGCTTTGTGCTCTGTCCACATGTACCCACTGCTCTGTGATTGCTTTGGGGACTTTGATAGTTAGCAAGACTATGGTGACATGGAAGCAACATATTGTAAATGGTAAAGAGAAGATTCTGGGCCAGAAGATTCGGGTTGGACAGACTCACCCCACCACACGCAGGGTTTGGGGTAAGGGGACATGGCCCAGCCAGCCCCTCCTCTTCGCGTCCCTGGCTCAGTCCTGCATGTGTGTGGACAAGCCAGTGTGTTCGTCCAAGCTCCACGGCTCGCCCTCCAGCCCCGCCCCACCCTTCAACTACCCCTCGCGTCTGGGGTTCAAATGCTGCTACTGACACTGTCTGTCTCCTAGGATGGACCACCTATCGATGCCCAGCTAACGAGGACATTTCCCAGTCTCTCTGACATCTGCGTGTATTCCTGGGAGGATGTCCTGGTTGATGAGGTGTGGTCGGAGTGCGCAGAACTATGGAATCCCCTAAAAGGAAGGAGTGCATCCTCCTACTTCCCAAGTGATGGGCAGGGTCTGAGCAGCCTTCTTAGGTAAGATGTATGCCGTGTGCTGAGGATGCAAGAGCCACAGGATAAAAGGAACCTGGGTCCTCACTGAGCCACCATATGAGCCCTCTACCACCTACCCACAGTTTAAGTGAGAGACGAAACTATCTTTGATAAAGGCATCGTATTTTCGGGCCTTTTTGGTCACAACACCCAAACCTGTATCCTGACTTGTATACTAATTACTGGATGCGTCTGAATGAAATGGGCACCTAGCCCATTGTGTCTAGCATATTATCACTTGACTCAATCTAATTTTGAGCAGGAGAAGGAACAAGTAAACCAAAGCTATCCTACTGATCCACTCGGACATTGGACCACTGTGGGATAAAATACCTGGAAAACAAATGGAAAGCCAAGAAAAGGAGAAAATAATCATAGCAGGTTCACGTGTGGTGTTTTAAAATTTGAAATAGATGTAGGTAATTGAGGAGGTATTTTAAAATGAAACAATTATTTCATTTGATCATTAAACATTGACGAATGAACACCATTACCTTCAGGTGAGTAATCTGAGGCACAGACACTTGCCCAGGAGTTACCAGTGAGTAACTTTAAGTCCAGATTCCAAGTTTCCTAAGTGCTCCCTCCCAGAGATGATTTTCTTTCTTTCATCCATTTTTGTCCCTAGATTATCAGCCTCGTGACAGACTCGTCAGTGTCCCGTCACTTAATCCTGCTCTTTTAAAACAGCACATCCATCACGATACTTGCATTCTGAAACATCTACAGGTGTTCCTAGTTGCCTACAAAGCAACATCTAAAATCCTTAGCCTAGAGGTCCAGGCTCTCCAAACTTGACCCAAACGTGACTTTCTGATCTCATTTCCCACCACTCCCTCAACACACCTCTGCCTTCAACTGGCTTATCTTTTCCCAGCACAAGGCACACCTTCCTGCCTTCGTGATTGTGCTGACACAATTCCACCTCCCCAGTGTTATCCCCCTTCTACCATGTGTGTTCAAAGCCTACTCATCCTGGAAATGTTATTTTGTCGCTACTTGCTGGTCATCTTTCAGGTTGTGTCTCCCCTCCAGCTCGAGACTGCAACTCCTCCCACCTTTCTATCAGCCACCCCAGGTGGCTGGCACAGTCCTTCCCACTGTTTCAGTTGATTGATTTACAAGGAGAGACAAGCTTCAGGGGCATCTTAGCCTCCAGGGCCCAACCAAGAACCGACTGTCCCCACACAGAGGCATCTGAGAAGCTTCGCCCTCGAGTGTGGGGATGAGAGAGGACGTGACCCCACTGAGCAGTGTGAGGGGTACTGCGGGCTCCCACACTGCCTTTTCTCACCTCACCCATGCTGCTTCCTCCACCCTGCACCCACAGTTTCCACTTCTGGCTAACTGATGCTGGCTAGCAGGGGCTGCGTTATCATCCCTTCCCAGGGGTATATGCATTTTAATAGAACTTCCCTCTCTGGGGAAGAAAGGCTTGCTCAGAATCCCTAGCAAGGCCAGTCTGGGTGCTCAAATGCTAGAAATGGAAGTCAGTCCCCTGCAAACGCTTATTGGCTATTGACTGCCCCAAGATCCACTCCACCTCTTGAGAATTTGCCTCATCCTGCCTATAGCTTACAGTCTGCTGGAATTATCATCAAGGCGCCCAGCTCTCTCAGAGCCAACTGGTGGACACAGACCAAGCAGACACTCCCTTCCTGGAGTTTGCATTTTGTGCTGGCAGCACATCCATTCTGGTGGCTGAGCTAGGACAAGATGGAAGAGTGATGCTAATGCCAAGATGCCTAAGCTGCCTTCCCACCGATTTTGTGCGTGTCCCCATACCCTTCCAATAAATCCCCCTTTGCCTAAAAGAGTATTTGTATTTCATTATTTGTTCCTTAGGAATTTTTGTTGCCTAAAAGAGCCAGATTCAATCTGTTGATTAACCAAGAATCTTTTTTTTTAAATTAGTTTTTATTGGTGTATAGCTGATTTACAATGTTGTGTTAGTTTCTGTTGTACAGCAAAGTGAATCAGTTATACATATACATATATCCACTCTTTTTTAGATTCCTTTCCCATATAGGTCATTACAGAGTATTGAGTAGAGTTCCCTGTGCTATACAGTAGGTCCTTATTAGTTAATTATTTTATATATAGTAGTGTGTATATGTCAATCCCAATCTCCCAATGTATTCCTCCCCTCCCTTTCCCCCTTGGTAACCATAAGTTTTTAACCAAGAATCTTAACTGACTGAAAGTCACAACCCAGAATTCCATTTCATTCAAAAAAATGTTTATTCAGTTCTTGCCATGTTCTCAGCACCAAGACAGGTACCTGTTTGAAAGCAGATACAGGACTCTCTCTACCCTCCAGGAGGTTTAATTTGATATGGGGGACAGGATAGGGTGCAAAGAACAACAATTACACATGAGCAAAGCCATAGGGATGCAGAGGAAGGGTGTCTGTTAGCCAGGGTGGGTGTGGGTGATCGGTAAGACTTCATAAGAGCAAAGTGATATTTGATCTGCAAAATTTCACCAGGGAGAGAATGGGGAGAAGGACCCTGCAGGCAGAAGGAACAGCATGAGCAATGTCAAGGAGATGGAAAAGAGCGGGGGTGTCTCATTACAGTAAGAATTTTAATGCGACTATAGGATCAGGTACAAGGGTGGGAAGGAGATAATTCTGGAAAGGCGATTTTGGGTCAGGGTGTAAAGGACACAGTATGGCCATGTAAGGTCTTCAATCTTCAGTGTTGGGAGCTATTGGAACTTTTAGAGAGCAGAGCAATGAGCTTTGTATTTAGAAAGCTCCTTCTGGAAGATGGAGGGGATGGAGGAGGGACCAGCAAGAGGGAGACAAGAAGGGGCCAGGATGGAAGCGAGGAGGCGATGGCGGGAGCTATGGTGAAGATATGAAGAATCAAAGGGCTTGGATGGAATCAAGGATAACTCCAAAGATTTCAGCCACAAAACATGGAAATGTGACTTCAGAGCCATGGCCTTGAGTGGTGCAATGACCAGGGTAACACATCTAACACAGAGACCTCCCCGCTTACCTTACTCCCCAGAAGAGCACATTTACCTTTGGCCAAATCAAGATTCAATCTCACCCCTGAATGAGCATTTAGTGATAAAGTTTCTGTCTCCTAGGCAGACAGAAGCGGTAAGAGTGCAGGAACACCTGATGTTTCTAACACTGTTTTCTATTCCCCCCTTCAAAAATATTTTTTCATGAAGACTCACAGAACATTTAACACATAAGTCCTTCATCACTGTTTCAAAATTTCCCCACCCTTCATGTCCTTTAACAGCAAATAAATTAAGATTTGCCAAAGAAACCGTGACATTGTAAAGGTATATCTCACTGAAGTCTGCCTAATTGTTACATTTGTTTGGTTTTTGACACAATTTTTAAGGTGCTTATATTCTTCACGGAACTACACCTGGACTATCATATGAAAAATGGGTGCCAATTCGAAGTATTTTGGCTAAAACCAGTTCCCGCACACCATTGTCTTATGCTAGAAGTGAGCTGGCATGAACAACAAAGGGTTGCTATTAATAGTAGAACACAGAACGCAAGCAGAAAACTTCAGTGAAATTTTGTTTTTTAAAACCTACTGTTTAGTGCCCAGAAAAGGGACAGACTGTGCAGCATCTGTGCTGGGCGGATATGGAACTAATAAACCATTGCCGTTTTTACTACACATAGGCAGAATATCATAGTACATCCAAAGCCAAACATTTGCTGTCCGAGAAAAATGATTTACGTTCCAGGGCTTTTCTTTCACTTGATATGAAAGTTTATGCGCATTTAGGCATCCGAAATAATTTTATTAATTTAACTCTCCTGTAATCATTAACAGTTTTTTTTTAATTTGAGAGGGGTTACATTTATGAATGAAATATTACTATAAACATATATACATCCTTATGTTCAAACGTAAAACATCCATTTCAAAGTCTGATTTGCAGATGTAAAGCCATATAACACATAAGATTGGGCTGGAAAAAAATGATGCCTTTGATGCATGTAAAAAAAATGACTAGTTTTGGGACCTCCCTGGTGGCGCAGTGGTTAAGAATCCGCCTGCCAATGTAGGCGACACGGGTTCGAGCCCTGGTCCGGGAAGATCCCACATGCCGCGGAGCAACTAAGCCTGTGCGTCACAACTACTGAAGCCCGTGAGCCACAACTACTGAAGCCCACGAGCCACAACTACTGAAGCCCGCACCTAGAGCACGTGCTCCGCAACAAGAGTAGCCACTGCAGTGAGAAGCCCACTCACTGCAACAGAGTAGCCCCCGCTCACAGCAACTAGAGAAAGCCTGTGTGCAGCAACGAGGACCCAATGCAGCCAAGATTAAATAATAAATAAATTTTAAAAAATGACTAGTTTTTAGAAAACTACTAGTGAAGCTAGATGGCTAACTTTCTACTATCAGTCCAAGAACGCCGTAAGAAAAGCGTATCTTCTTACTGAATTAATTTTATCGGAATATCAAAGCAAGTTTATAAAAGACTCTAAACATCGAAGGGCTTCCCTGGTGGTGCAGTGGTTGAGAGTCTGCCTGCCAATGCAGGGGACACGGGTTCGAGCCCTGGTCCGGGGAGATCCCACATGCCACGGAGCAACTGGGCCCGTGAGCCACAACTGCTGAGCCTGCGCGTCTGGAGCCTGTGCTCCGCAACAGGAGAGGCCGCGATGGTGAGGGGCCCGCGCACCGCGATGAAGAGTGGCCCCCACTTGCCGCAACTAGAGAAAGCCCTAGCACAGAAACGAAGACCCAACATAACAATCAATCAATCAATCAATCAATCTTTAAAAAAAAAAAAAAAAAGACTCTAAACATCGATGACAGTACAATATCCTTCCTCAATAAATAACTACCCAAGGCTGATTTCTTAAGCCTTAGGCACACTTGGCCGTCCTATCTGCTCTGGAATACATTAATGTAATAAAAAGGCGCTTCTAAATAGTAACACAGGCAGTTCCACTAATCAGATTATCATCATAATGTACTGACAATGAGAGAAGTCACAGAAAACAAGGACTGACAGAATACTATTTCAGAATTCAAAGAACAATGGACTACTTATTTTGGCATTCCATAATCATTTTACCTACACACTCTTTTAGAAAACTGGTAAAATTCAGGAAGCAGAACCTAGAGGGCTAATACATATTTGGAGTCTTCTGAACAGTCAATGGCGTTCAGATTTTTGTCCTAGGACTTGAAAAGTTAAAGGCATGGTCCTGCCAATTGTGAGATGCCCTCTCCAACACAGACCACCCACAACTGCGGATTTTCCATCTGGTGAACAAAACAGGCAGCTCCCTAATTATTTTTAAAAAGGATTTTTTCCCCCTAACATACTTTCTTTATTTGTCTGTGACCTGGAACTTAATGGAAAACCTGGTGTATGCCAACTTCATTTCTTCTAATGAAACATCCTATTTTATTGTTTTAACTGGGTTTTTTCAAAGACTCTAAGATAGAAATTATCACCCCAGAGCTAACACACCAAATCACCAAGACAATTCCAATGAACAACTGTTTTCTCTGAACAGAGAGTATCTTGTTTAAATATTAACCACTGAAGTTTTCGCTTACAATCAACATGATGAAAATAGGAGGGAAATTATTTTCAATCGTTTTCAACTGGGCACCCATACTGCTAATGTCAAAATCTATGGCTTTTCCAACAAGATGGCCACCTCTGCCAAAAGCATGTTCAGAAATGCCAACTGTAATTAAAATCTGGCACCTGTCTTGGGCACCAAATTTGCTTCTAATATCTCCATGTTGAAATGTGTCTCAGCTTTGAGAGGACGTTAAGATGCTTCTTGCTCTCTGCCCTTCGGAAAAACACTCGAGTGGAAAAATTGACGGCTGTTTTCCCAAAAATTACATTTTTACATCTTAACTATCCTAAATCTTCTCTGCTTTCTTTCCCTGAATCTGTTTGTTTAATTAGTCCCAAGAGAATCAGCATACATTCCCTTCACACATTTTTTTTTTTTAAATAAACCTCAGAAAAAATGGGCAGTGAAATGAGTTCTTCCTAGTATGGAGTTGTGCTTGGGGGGTGGCAGTGTGGCATGGATAGATTTCACAAGGGTTTAGATACTATGGAATTGGGAGGCTATAGAAGCGGTGGGGGGTAGGGTGCTTCTCTAAGAAGGTTTTTCAGAGACCAGAGCAATAAATCTTGATGTGATGTGCAATGTCCTCTCTGACTGTTGTCTATGGACAAGCCTGTGCCCCAACTATTGTTTTGTTGAGCTGGGGCCCTAGAATCTAAGGTTTTTGTTCTTTAAAGAATCCATAGGGGCTTCCCTGGTGGCGCAGTGGTTGAGAATCTGCCTGCCAATGCAGGGGACACGGGGTCTGGGAAGATCCCACATGCCGCGGAGCAACTAGGCCCGTGAGTCACAATTACTGAGCCTGCGCATCTGGAGCCTGTGCTCTGCAACAAGAGAGGCCGCGATAGTGAGAGGCCCGCGCACCACAATGAAGAGTGGTCCCCACTTGCTGCAACTAGAGAAAGCCCTCGCACAGAAACGAAGACCCAACACAGCCATAAATAAATAAACAAATAAATTTTAAAAAATTTTAAAAAAAATCTGTTTAAAAAAAAAAAAAAAAGAATCCATAGCATTTCCCAAAAAGAAAATCCCTTCTCTCTTACAAGCCTTTCACACGCTGGACACCTGGCTCCACTTAGGTGAGGCCAGAGTGGTCCTCAGGCCCAGCTGAACTTTGGAAACTTAAATCTATTGCACAGCTTGGCCCCAACAAGCCCAGTGGACAAAACGCCAGAGTGTGAGATGGCCCAAAAGCAGGCTGGTGCCCGCCTTGCTCACCATCAGAGCCCAGGGCCTAGCAAGGTGCCTCCCATGGAGAGGGTGCTCAGTAAACACTACAAAAAGAAGAGTGGGCGGATCCCATGTGAGCACATCTATGTAAAGACCACCTTATACTAAGACACTATAAGGTCACTTTGGCTTCAATAGTAAAAGGAAACTGATGAAGTGGATTGTAAACCCTTCAAGTGCTAGAAGATGCCCTTCTACCAAGACTCGTTAGGGGGCGCAGACACACAGATGTTCTGACTTTGAAACTTGCCAGCCTCCCTCCTCGGCTGACTGTCAGCAATGCTATGCACCCCAGGTGCCCCTTGAGTTCCTGTAACACCTCACTCTTCATCAGAAGTGAGAAAGGGGTAAGGAAGCACGATAGACCACTTAAGGTACAAACAGATTTTACTATTAAATAAAGCAGAAAGTATATAAGAGCAGAGCCTAATTTATGACAAGGCTATGCTCAAAAAGACTCATCAAATCCTTAAAAAAAAACTCACCAAGAAGTTGCTTCTTTGGAACTGCAAATGAATTTTTCCCGATGGAAAAGATGTTACAAAGGATGGTCAGGCACTCAGGAGAGCTCATAAAAGCCCATTTAACCCCACAGTGTTCTAGAGTGCTGGTTTAACTACACCCAACCACTCTGCAACAGTGTGCTTATGGGACGAGAATGATGAGTTTCAACTAGGGAACTCCACAGCCGCAGGAACAAAGATACCAAGACACGGCTCGCAGCCTATGAATGCCCCATACTCCCTTAAACAAAGCCATCTCCCTGGATCAGAAATTCCACTAAGGCAGCATTTTTCAACAACAAATTTTTTACTGCAACGCACAGGAAAAAACGTTTTATGTGGAAAGCCCATAAACACACACATCCACCACATATTAAAAGAAATAAAAGTTTTATAAAACAAAACTTCACCTGTAACATACTTTGACTAGAACAGTTTCTATTTTATTATAGTTCATTTTTTCAAATGCTCGTCCTGACCCAATAAATATATTTACAGCTCACTATGGGTTGGGACCCCCAGTCTAAAACACCACTGCCCTGGAACGGCCCAAACTGAGGAGCAAAGGCATACAGAGTGGTGGCTGCTGAGGTGCATTCCCTCAACTTCTTATACTGCAAGGCTAACTTCTAACATGACTGAATACAACGATAAAAATGAGACACTTTCCTGCAAGTATGTCAGAAATGCATGCGTCCCTGAGTTCAGGCTCCCACCTCTTCAAGCAGTTCCCTCCTGCTTTTCTACCTTGTTGAAGAGGTTAGGTGTTAGCAGAAAACCTGAGGATGTAGAGAATTACAGATACTAGGTAACAAAGACAGAGACTGCAAATCATGCCGATGAAAAGCCTGAAGATCTGTAAACTTTAAAAGAAAAAAACCTCGTTATTCAGAATACTTAGATACCACTTAATCAATGCTTGGGCTTTTGTCACCAGAGCAATGCACAAACTGTGGCTGGTAGTGGGAACCAGTCATTACCATCCACTAGGAGCAGAGAGAAGCACAGTATCCCAAGCCTTCTAGCCCTTTGGTACAGACCTACCACATTTTCTCTCCAGAGGAAAGTCCAAAAATTCTGGGTGAAGGAATGACCCTGGTGACTCTAGGGTCAAATTAGTACCCGAGAGGAACCCCATGAGCCCAGGGGCAAAGTCCTCATGAAGGCCCAGTGAGCACTTGAGTTCAGAAGATTAGAAAGGAGCCAATACTCTGGTTTTCACCCTAGTGGTGGATTCAAGCAACCCCCTCCCACCCCTCACCCCGCCCCCTGCCCTATGACCAATGCCAGCCCTCTCCCATGTCTGGCTTCAGCTGACGGTGACTGGATATTCCCAGTGACCAGAACCACATTCACAAGAGGTACACATTAGCCAAAGCTGTGGTACTGAAGGGTTAGAGTGTGAGGCTCCCACCAAGGCCCGAGTGTGGGCTTTCCAACCAAACCTGAGGATTCTTCCCAACAATCTCTCAGAACCACCTTGCACTGTGTCTGAGAATCTGGGACCCTTACAGGCATTCCTCTGGGAGGACGGGTCCTCCGTGACATGTGTCATATGGGTTTTCATCATCATAGGTATGCATCTTTTGCATTCTGTCACATTTTATTTTAAAATTCCATTCAAAAAATTGGGGAGCATTATTTCAAGATTTAATTTTAAACAGTTTAATTTGACTTAATGTTTCAAAAAGGGAAATGCACCAATCTCAGAAACATCTCATTCCACTGAGTTCATCTGGGACCTTTTATTTCTGTGCTCTCTTTCCTTCTTCTGTTACGGGACTTTTTAAATAAATAAAGTGACTTGGGGGGTTGTATAATAAGCAATGGAAAGATGCATATAGTGTCAACACCACAATCTAAATAGCTTTGGTTCATCTGGGTTCCTAACTTTATCCATTAACAACTCATTTTAACCTGTACGTTATAAACGACTAATTACCCATATTTTAAAATCAGCAAGGGCTTCCCTGGTGGCGCAGTGGTTTAGAATCTGCCTGCCAATGCAGGGGACACGGGTTGTTCGAGCCCTGGTCTGGGAAGATGCCACATGCCGCGGAGCAACGGGACCCGTGAGCCACAACTACTGAGCCTGCGCGTCTGGAGCTTGTGCTCTGCAACAAGAGAGGCCGCGACAGTGAGAGGCCCGCGCACCGTGATGAAGAGTGGTCCCCGCTCGCCGCAACTGGAGAAAGCCCACGCGCAGAAACAAAGACCCAACACAGCCAAAAAAAAAAAAAAAAAAAAATCAGCAAAAAGCATAGTATGTCAATTGGGGTTGTATCAACTGCAAACAATGTATGATTGTAGGCTTACATTGGTGATCTGAGAAAAGACTCCCAGCAGGATTGAAGGAGAAAACTCCATAGAAAAAAATTATATATTTGTTGTTTGGCAATATGGTTTATAAAGCCAACCAATGAAAATCCTATGTTAGAAAGACAATAAACGTGAAACAAAGTAAAACTAGGCACTTATTCTTCTTGTTAAGTCCTCCCATAAGGGGAACATTTTTAGGAAATGGATTGGCATGAGCAGTTGGGTCTGCACTGCCCACCATATATTCATATACATACATGTGTGTATTTATGTATCTATGTCTATGTCTGGGTACGTGCATACCTATTTCCAGAGCAGTAACAATTGTACAGCCCTGAAGACAAAATAGCAGGGGGCACTGCCCATTAAGTTATCGGTTCCAGGCCTTCGCTTCCTAATTGACAACTTCAGGGCTACTTTCATCACTTGTCAACTTCAAACCCACACTCAATTTTTCCTTTTAGATGATGCTGCATCTGTAATACAGCAGTGTTTCTGAATATTGCAGCATGTCTGCTAGGAATATTTCTTCGGAAGTACAGCTTAATAAAGGGTGGAAAGGGAGGAAACCTGCTAAATGTTTTTCACATCTATCAACAACTCAAAAGAACACTGTGGGGAAAAAAATGTATTTTTATGCTTAAGATATTTTCCACTAGCCTTAGCAATAATTCAAGCTATTTAAAGCAAGTAGATATGGATTTAAATAAAACATAAAAGGGTATTTGATACAACCAAAAATACCTTCAGCCTAACACGGTGAAGCTAGTGAAACATTAAAGATGACATTTTATGTCAATTCACATACAAAAACCATAGTGAAATATATATGGCTCCAAACTAAGTGATTTTTAAAACCCATAATGAGACGAGCAAAGTATTAAATAGTTTAGTATGCAACTGTCCAGTCTATTAAATTGCCTTGTTTGAAAAAATAAAATAATTGTTTTAAGTTGATAGGTGCTTTAAGCATTATTTTCATGATTAAAAGAACACCAAAAATAAATGAACAAATTCAAATTTTACTTTTATATTATCAAAAGCTAGATTAAAATCACATCATTCTGTTTAATTAAACACTACAGTACATAGAAAATATAAATTTTCAACTAAGTATACATCAATCACATGCCTGGAATTTTCCCAGATAATTTCATTTTTAAATACTTTGTTCAATTAGCCACTTCCATAAATGTATTCAAATCACGTGTTCAAACTGTGTATACTAATTTGTGGTTCTAAAAATACAGTCACCTTGTGTAGGCTAAAAGGATAGGTTTTATGGTTTGTTTTTTTTTCTTTCCTTTTTTGCTTTCATTTGTTATATATAAATGCATTTAAACAACTGCTAAACCATTGGGGCACTCCTTTAAGAATGATTCTAAAAACATGTTCTAGAACTGGATTTGGTCAAGTATTTATTGTTATGGTTACCAATATTTATGAAACAATGTATGATTAAAGCATAGTAATTTCTGCATATTTAGAGGCTTAATGCTCCGTACTGCCACTGTGACCATAATGGAGTGGGTTAGGACATGGAGAGAATCCAGAACCATTCATTTTTTCCTATTCGCCAGCAGAACTATCATTTTATCTGTACACTAGCCAAGAAAATAAGATCCAAGGCACACTGTACACAACAAAGTTAACCATAAATGTCCTCTTTTAAACTTTGCCCCTTAGAATCAGACATCCTTCTCAAGAGTGTGGGGAGGCAGCAGTGCCCAAACAACTCTAGTGAGAGGAATGGGCTCAGACCACAGGGTGTCCAGGCCCGTGGGGACAGCTTACACTAGCCAGGCAGAGCTGGTTGACACACCGTGCTCAGAGCGTGTTTGCGGCCCTTTCTAGCCCAGACATTTGCTGACACTGCATCAGCTGAAGCTCAGCCAGTCCCAGCAGATACTGTCTCTGTTTTCATGCGTCATAAGCTAACAGGTAATCTTTTCTTTAGATTACTCAATCAGTATTTTCCTAACAGAACTTTAAGACCTTGGTAAAATCTAATAGTCCTATTTAGCCATACGTTTAACGACCTGTAGCAAGGGTGAGCAATGGAGAATGGTTAAGCTATACCTATAGTAAAGCATTTGTCAAAGCTGGGGTTAGTGTTTTGCTTGTGGAGGTTAAATTGCTTCTTCAAAGATACAATCTGAGGAGTTTCTGCTGAAAATATGCATAAAGCTCCAAATTTCACGTTACATGAAATTCCACAGAGTTGATGATAATCACTCCTTTAACTTAGCAAGCCTATTCTCTTAAAGTTCAAATTTATTGTCAAGAGTTCAATTCAACAACACTGCTGTCTCAAGGAATACAGTCTAATAAGAGGGAGACATCTTATCAGGTAGATTCAATACAAGTCCAAAGTGTTGGAAGAATAACAGCTATAACAGGTACCATGCTAAGCTCTTTATTTATATTATCTTTATTCCTTCTGTTTCAGCAAAATAAATAATAGTACTGCCACCATACAGATGAGGAAACTGAGGTTGGGGGATATTAAATAACTTGCCTGAGCTCAGATAGCCAAGAGACTGAAGGACAAGAATTGAAACCAAATCTGTCCAACACCAGACCCTGTCATTATCCCTCTCCAAGGTGAGTCAAGGAGAAGTCACAGGCACGACCTCTCCAAGAGTAGGACAGAAGCATTAACAGGAGTTATGGGAGTAGAGAGGACCACTTGGTCCAGCTTGGTAGGGAATAAGTAAGGCTTCTAGACAAGATATTTCTTTTTTTTTTTTTTTTCCACAAAACTGGTTTTATTTATTTTATTTTTTTGACCGTGCCACAGCATGTGGGATCTTAGTTCCCCGACCAGGGATCGAACCCATGCCCCCTGCAGTGGAAGCGTAGAGTCTTTAACCACTGGACCACCAGGAAGTCCCTAGACAAGGTATTTCTGAGGTGAGAATAATTTTCTGTGTGAAGAAAAGAAGGGAAAACAAGAATAAGGAATAACAGGAGAAGGCCAGGAGTGAAAGTGTGGTAAAGAACTGGAAACAGTACGGCTGGAACCTAAAGTGTGGGAGATAAGGCTGGACATGAGGTAGGGGCTGAACTAGGAAAGCCTTGTGTTAAGGAACGTGGACTTCATCCTGTAAACAATGGGAAAGTGCCCATTCAGCCCTTGGGGAGGCAGGGTAGATCATGGAAATAATGACAGAGAGAAGAGACAGATTTGAGAAGTATTTAGGTCAACTGGCAGAGCCTGGTAACTACATGTATCTGGGGTTGTTAAAAAGGTGAGTCAAGGAGAAGTCACAGGCTTCTGGCTTGGGTGACAGCACAAGTGATGGTACCATTACCACCTGAGATGCAGAACCCAGGAGCAGAAGGAGCCCTGGGGCCCTAATATCAGCCACTCACATGTGAGAAAGCATTAAGCCAGATTGTGTGTGGGGATGGCAGTGTTAAAGAAAGAATTTTTGAGCAAGAACTGCTTCTCTGGAGTTTTCCCCTGAGTGAGAGGGGAAGTCCAGGGATGAAGAAGAAGATGCCAGAAATGGAAAACAATGTCAAAGGCCAGAGAACACTATCTGACAACCCCATCACAGCCTTAGTCAAATGACAGTGTCCTGTTGACAGAGCAAGAAAGAAATCCAGAATCCTGACTCCTAGTCTATATTTTCTTCATTTCTGTCAATCTCTTTTAAGGAAGAGAGAGAGATTATTTTCCCACCTCATACCAAGTATCTCTATTTTTTCCCAACTATTTCAAGACATTTTAAAATTTATTTTTTAAAAATAAAAGTGATACATACACATTAAAAAAACATTCAAAACAAAACTTTAGTCTCCCTTTTCATACTCTAAGCCCTCAATCTCTTTCTCTATCTGTTCATTCATTGTGCCTATATTTTCCATTAAGTTCTTGAACACACTTATGATAGATAGTCCTTGTCTGATAATTGCAACATGTGGGTGATCTTGAGTTTGGCTTCAATTAACTGCTCCCCCCATTTTTTCATCTATGTAGTGACTGTTCCCAGTTTTATGGATATAATTGACATATTATATTAGTTTAAGATGTACAACAGAATGATCTATGTTATATAGTGATTTTTGAAAGGGCATTAGGCATTATGATTAATATGTTGTAGAGACTCTGGATTCTGCATATTTCTCTGAAGAGTGATTTTTTTATTCTAGCAGACAGTTAACTTTGCTGAACACAAACATCAAACCCTGTCTCCCCTACAATGGGCAGTAGCTAAGATCTCTGCTCAGTTCTTTCATCTTTCAGCTTCTGCTTTTTCACCAGTTCCCTTGGGATCTTCCCTCCACACATACAGTTTAGTGGCTAGCCAAGGATTTGTGCCATTTTGTATAGAGATTGTGGGGTTTACCCCCTTTGTAGCTTCCTCCCCTCTGGGATTTCCCTCCTAATTTTCTGGCTGCTCTGCCAGTCTCCATCTCTGCCTTCTAACACCTCAATATAGTAAGGCTGTGGCTTTTTGCCACTTAAGTTAGGTGGATTTGGGAGTGCCTGTAGGTAAAAAGCCACAAACTTGCAAACTTTACCCACTGTAGTTTGTCTTTCAAGGGTAGATTCTCTTCCAGTTTCTGCCTGATTTTGTTTCCTCTCTAGTGCCTTAAAATGAGTTAGTTTTAAAAAATACGTTGTGAATATTATAAATGTTATCTACAGGGGGGATCAGAGCAATCAAGCTACTCCACCATTCATGGAAACTATCTTATTCTTTTTAATAGCTACATCATTACTATGGTATGACTATATCATAATTTATTTAACAAATCCCCAATTTATGGGCATTTTATTAATATATTAGTATCTGTTTTGGTAACAGTAAAAGAATCCTTCTTTCCAGAGGTGTCCAGACTAGCTGGCTGAAATGTAGTGGTTCAGCAAACAGGCTTCAGAAACAGGCGTTTGGCTCCTGCTCCATCCTTTAGTAGGTCTGTAAATTTGGGTAACTTGCCTAACTTCCCTGAATCTCACTTTCTTCATCTGTAAAACAGCTAAAAGATATTTAGCTAAATATCATACTTTCCTCATGATAATATTAACGTATAAAAGCATAATCCTTGCATATAGAAAGAGCTCAATAGAGTGTAGTCCTCCCCAAGAATAAGAACTGGATCCAGAAGAAGGCAGAGATGGGGTCAAGATAAAGAGTACAGTCCGCTGGGGACAAGAGAGCTCAGCTGGGATGGGCGGTCGTAGAGGAAGGTGAAAGAAAAGAGAAGAGAAGAAAAAAGGGAGGCCAAAAATAATATGTCTTTGTTCAAGGTAAGATTCCATCAAACACTATCTTTTTCAAAACTCTTTGGTCAACACTTGCAGAAGGCCCTGCCTACAACCCTTCCACTTTAGAATTTCTCTGAACTTTCTGGGCTCCTACCAGCCTGATGCATGAATTATTACTAGGAATTCTTTTCAGAGACTGTACTAACCATCAGCCTTCCTAAAGCCTCTCCCAAACCCAGGAAGACCATCCTCACAAATACATTAATGCTCGTACTACAAGTGGCTCCAAGAGTACAGAAAAGGGAGGAGGCATAAAAGAAGCAGATGGCTTTGAAAGAGGCACTGCATGATTTATCAGGACAATATCCCTCATTTTCCCTCTCGGAAAAGGGTTGCTTAAGTAGCCCACGTGATGGTTAAACAAGGAACGTCCCAAGCTGCTTCTGCAGGAGAGGATGGCAATGTGTCGCCAGCACGCAAGCATGTTTCTGCTTGATGGGAATAACCCACTTCCAGCTTGGGCCCCACCTCACAGTGATGTGGACCACAGGGGCAGCAAGCAAGGCTACCTACGTAGAGAAGCCACATCCAAACAACTCCAGGCACCTCTCAGGGCCAGTGGGGGTGAGCAGAGCCTTTCTGCCACATCACTGGAGAAGACTACCTGCTGACTTGTAACAGGTACATGAGCAGAGGTTGCCTTCAAATGAATAAACACCAGCTCCAAGCAGAAAGGCACATACTAGAACATTCTGAGATCCTCAAAAGAGGATCAGCATAAAAGCTCCTTGGGAAAGGAAGAAGTCTTCAAAAGAAACCGGGCTTAAAACAGGAACTCTAAGCAACGGGACCCTGGGGCCCAGCGGGAGCCGCGGTTTCTCAAGATAATACTGGTCTCTTGTACTCGAGCCACCTCGCTGCAGCCCAATCCCATCTGTGTCCTCTGGAAAGAACTGGACCTTGATACGGAGGATGGAAATATTGCTGAGAGCCTACAGTTTCCACTGTGATAGTCCCTCTGGGTCACCCATGGAAATCAGAGAAAGAGACAGCAAGAGGGCTGCAGAAGGACCTGAGGCTCTCACCGCAACAAGACCTGAGAGCAGGAGGGCATCGTTGAGCATCAGGGACAGCTCTGACCAGACTGGGGGCAATTCAGGTGACATATCTTACTCTTGGAGGAGGGTAGGCGCGGGGACTTGGAACACTGAGATTTAAACAGTCACATTTGTACTGGTTAGGAGGCAAAGCCTGGAGCACCCTTGGTCACACACACTATGCCCAGGTGGACTCCGTAGACCTTTCCTGATCTACAGATTGTTGAATTCTCACCTAATCTGCTTTTCTTCATCGTTTCAGTTAAAGAACTACTCTTAGGATAATTAGCAGAGATTCTGAAGCTGGGCTGGCCCGCTGTGAGGGCCATTTGTCATTCCCACAGGCAGCTAAGAACCTGAATCCTGTCTCCATGTTGAAACTCTCCACCTTATGAGTGAATGGAAGCTGGAAATGCTTCCCCACTCTCCCAGCGCCAAGGGCTCTGCCTGTCACACACACCTGCCCCAGTCTGGGAATTCAGAGTCAATCACACAAAGATGCAGGAACTGTGCAGGAGTAGCTGTTTCAAGGTAAAACCCCCATATTAGCTGTGACACAACCGTCATCAGAGCCAACATTTATTTTCAAACTAACAAAAGTATTCGGTTTTACTTGTTCCACTTGTAGCAGGGCCCCCTTCCTCCCCACCCTCATTCACAAAGGCAGAATAAGAAAATACAATATCACAGTAACAAGTAGGAAATAACTGGCCATTGTCTTGGCCTTTTACAGTTAGATGTTTCATGGGATTTGCCCACGACACTTAAAGGCACATTTGTGATTCTGATAACCCAACACTTTAAACTGTATTACAGACTGATTACCTTCCAGAGCCTAAAGCTAAGGTTTACAAGCCTGTTCTGCCTTCCTGCAGACCCTCCATGCTTATAAATGACACCTTCCAGTGTCTTAAAGTATGAGAGGTAGCTAGCCCCAAATTCTCAGGCTGCTAATGGTTTCACATAAAATGAGCTCCTACAATTTTATTACCATCCTGGTGTGAATTCACAGGTGAGGGGCCACCAGGGAAAAGATGAGGATATGTCTCTCACTCCTGGCCTCCTGACTTTTCCAACTTTTCCACTAGATGTTTCAAATGATTTCTTTAACTCCCAAGGCTGCTGACTAAGCCAAAGAGGCTCTACTATGTTACTTAGAGAAAGCAGGAGTAAGTCATCAAGTCCCTCTGGAGAGACAGGGAATACGAATTCATATCCTACCTTACACTTGTAAAGCTGATAAAGCAACTGATCCAATATATTTTGACTTAGATACACATTTAGTGGGTATCAGTCAATTTGCATGTTAAGAAGTAACTACTGGAAAATGTTAAATTTCACATTTCAATCAGATAAGCCAGACATCGGTTCAGTATACATCATATATGATACAGTATCTCTCAACACAAAGATTACTATACTTAGAAAAGTGATCATGTTAGCATACAAGTGAAAAAATCCTGATGGGTTCTGTAAACTGCACGATTCAGTACCTCTGCATTCATATGAAGTTTTAACAACACTCAACATGCCAAATACAGCACTGATGAGCCGCTTTTGAAAGAAACCTTTAAAACAGAAAATACATGAAATTCACATGTTCAGATATATCTAACTTTGTATGACTATTTCTTACCTTTGAAAGTGACTTATGACAGACTAAATAGATAAATGGATAGATGGTAGATCTAAGAATATTTACATTATTTCTCCTAGAGGAATCAAAAAAACTAAAAACCATACAATTAAAAATAATTTTTCAGTTTTCAAAAGCAGTTGACCAATAAATAATGAATACCTAGTGGTAGGGACAGCGGATGTTTCTCAGTGTCTTTTAAAAATAGAAAAGGTAAATTAACTTTTAAATGTCTAAATGTGAAAACAGTTCAGTATGGCAGGCTCTAACTACTTTTAAAACTTCTTAAAAATTTCAAATTCAAATAAAACAAAATTCCACCAAATGGCTTATATATAAAAAAGCTTTCAAAAAACAGCTGAACTTAAAATTCACACACAAAAAGCTTTCCTTTTTAAGGCCAAAATTCTTCTAAGATCATTTGTCATAGGCTTAGAAGTGGTGAAAACCAAACCAGCTGCCAAGAATTATTTACTCTGTAGCACAGACAACTAAGGATGTAACTAACACCCACTAAGTGACCTGCAGAGAAAATAGAAGGTTAATTTATTCTGCATGCTTTCCATTTTACTTTCTGTTAAAATAATACTCATCACCATATTCAACTCTTTCTTCATGCATTTTATCCTAATCAAAAATAGAGGCGAAGGAACACGGGAAAAAAAGTGGGAGTGGCAAGAAGCAAACAGATCGGGATTTCTCAGTCAGAAATTTAAGATGAACCCTTTCATTAAGAATAAACCTATGGGGCTTTCCTGGTGGCACAGTGGTTAAGAATCTGCCTGCCAATGCAGGGGACACGGGTTCGAGCCCTGGTCTGGGAAGATCCCACATGCCGCGGAGCAGCTGGGCCCGTGAGCCACAATTACTGAGCCTGCGCGTCTGGAGCCTGTGCTCCGCAACAAGAGAGGCCACGATAGTGAGAGGCCCGCGCACCGCGATGAAGAATGGCCCCCACTTGCCTCAACTAGAGAAAGCCCTCGCACAGAAACGAAGACCCAACACAGCCATAAATAAATAAATAAATAAATAAATTTAAGAGTGTCCCCCACTTGCCACAACTAGAGAAAGCCCTCGCACAGAAACGAAGACCCAACACAGCCATAAATTAATTAATTAATTAATTAAAAAAAAAAAAAAAGAATGCTTCTGTTTAAAAAAAAAATGAAATTTCCTCTGGTTCTCTCAAAAAAAAAAAAAAAGAATAAATCTATGATAAAGTACATCATGACTACTTTTTTCCTCTCAAAAATGTAGGATTAAAAACTGTAATTATTATAACATCTACGATATTCTCAACATATTTTTATATACATAGTAGCTTTTGGATCTTTCTAGATTCAAAAGCACCAGCCGAAACACAGAGCCAGAGTGAATGCAGTGAACCGAGCCCATGCCAGGTAAGCCAGAACTGTAGACAGCCCTGCAAGTGTAGTGACAACAGGGCCGGTTTGTTAGTCCTGAAAATATATAAGTTCTTTGTAACTGAAGCTCTGGAATGGCATCTGTCTTAAATTACATCCACCTGGGATTGCGTTTCAACAATCAATATAGAAGATAACTGGAACTTGAAAACCTCACTTTTTTGGTAACTGACATTTAAACTGTTTGAAGTTTCTCATTAAGGTCTCTTAAGAAATTAACTACAGATGTTGGAAACTAAGTGTACAGTACTCAGAGAAATGAAGTCACCTGAAGTCTCCAAATAACCAGAAGTATTTAAATATAGTAAATGCATTGGAAGGAAAGGATGGACGGGCCTGCCCCACAGGCTGTGGAGTTTCATCACTTTTTCTCTCTTCCAATTAGGTTTCCCAGCACATTTTGAATGTAATTAAAAGAAAAGAGAGAGGCAAGAGGTTGAAATGACATGGGACTACCACTTAGACCAGAGTACAGAGTGAAGAACTAACTTGAGATGGAGGCTGACAGAGATTTAACATCTCCACTGCCTTCCGGTTACCAACACAACGTACATCTGAAATCCTGGTAGGACCTTAGAAGCCCTTCACAGCCTGACCCTAACTGACCTGCTCAGCTTCATGTCCAGCCCCTCTGCCACAAGGCACCCCACACTCCACACTGACCCACTCCTAAGTCCCCTGCTCTGCTCTGCACATGCAGTTCCCTTGGCCAGGAATGCCCTTCTCCTGTCATCTTTTCAGATCTGCTCAGAGGTCCATTTCCCTGTGAATAGACCCCATGCCCTATGAAAGTCACTCACCCTCCTCTATTCCCACGTAAACTACACACTTCTTAGAACAGAGCCCACATCTTACATGAAATGCATCAAATAAAGGACCTCCAGGTGCCTGCCACGGAAAAGACCTTCCGGAAATTTTCTCCCATTCCCCCTTCTTAGCTGCGGCCTAGGACTTAGTAGGGGCATAATTCTCCTTCTTTTCAGGAGAATGTATAAATGAATGACTGAATAATAAAAATAGATGTGTTATAGGGACTTTTACTTAAAAAGAAGACCATTGATATGTTCTAGAACTTCCTGTTGAAAAAAATTGTTCTATGAAGGAAAATACTTTCCCCATTTACCTGCATAATAAAATCAGTGAGTCCTGCAAGAAAGTGCTTTTGTCCTCACTAAAATAAAAATCAAATTTAAAAACATCAAGAGAGAGAGAAAACCACATCAAGCAGTAAACCATATGGTTGTGAAGATAAAAAGATAAGCTTCTCATCCCTCATTAACAACAATCCTGAAAATACTAACATTTTTACTAATTCCTCAAAAACAGTACACTAATTAGTAAAAGGCACCTGTGTCAACAGTCCTATTTCCATTTTTAAAAGGTGTTTCTTCAGCTGATACCTGGGGTCCTCACTTAGCACATGACACGTTTGCAGAGCCTAACCGCTCATCACCGCTGGTCACTGGCTGGCTGCTGATGCTTAGCGGTTCCCGCACACAACAGAATGTGTGCAGCCATCCAGCTGGTTTCAGAAACTTGCTAGTTAGTAGTCCACCCAGGCGCTGCACAGAGACAGGAATTAGGAAAGGTGGTAACTTTCCCTCAAGGAGTGTACAGCTCGATGGGCCTCAGATGAGCAGAAGAGTTCCCGAATGGGGGATTCTGCCCCAAATCAGCCTGTGGGTTCCTTAATTCCTGATGGAGAAGACATGAGACTTCTCCAACAGCAGCTCAGTAATTCCAATGTTGGCGAGAAGGGGGTCCATGCTCTCTACGACACCTCATTCTAGTATGACACCCCAGGGTGTCTGGGGTGGAGGTAGTGGAATGATGAGGGGTAGGGAAGAAGCAAAAGCAGAAAAGATTTCTGAATGAAAGAAATATTGTTTCGGATCCTGCTAAGCTTCCTCCATTGAGCTGAAAGACCATGACTTTATTTAATACACCTTCCAGATGCTGAGTTGAGGAAAAGAAATGTGTTCCACAGGTGAGAAATTCTAAAATAAACAGAATGTACCTGGGGCAGAAACACTGGCTGGGGAGGTGCTTTTGACCACATAGACTTGGACTGTACCAGGTTCTCCCAGTGACACCTCCGTGTTGGGGTACAGCCACGTACTGCCATTAAAATCTCATCTTCCCCTCCCCACACTCATGCTGGTAAATGAAAAATGTAGACAAACATGTACAGAGGACACCCACTTTATGCTTTCGAAAACTCTTTCCCAAAAAGAGAATATTGAGGAATCTGAAAACAGCCCTGGACTGTGTTCAAAAACTCAAGCCAAGAAACAAACTTCAGATTTGACATCTTAAATTAGCAGGAATGTTTAGACAAATCTATAATCGAGGAAAACATACATACACCCACACTCACAGCAAAAAAGTTTGCCTTTCCACCCTCTCATGTCAAGTGGATAATTAGTCATGAATTCTGTTTACTGTGACCATATGATGATTTTTCTCAACCAGGTATTTTTTAATAAATACCTACTATGTGTCAGACACTGTGCTGGGCACAGGCTCAAAGGGGTGGATGTGGAGATTCCCATCTCGTCGAAGAGACCAAACATAAGAGGGAAATGCACCCATTCACATCTCGTGACTAAACTGTGTGATGAGGAACAAGATGCCCTGAGGGAGGAAATGGGGGTGGGAGGATATGTCTTAGACAGTGGAGCTGAGGTGGACGAAGAGGGGCTTTATGTATCTGTCTTGTTTCTTTTTTTCTTACATCCACTGTTTATCGGTGTTATGAGCCAGCACTCATTTCATTTAATTCTAACCACTCTCTGTGGTATCACGAGCCCCCTTTACAGATGAGGGACCTGGAAGGAGCTGGCTAGTAAGTGGCGGGGCCAGGGCCCTGGCTCAGCTCTGTGTGATCTTGGGAAAGTGTCTGAACCCCAATGATCCTCAAAGCCCATCGTCTTTGCCCTCCTTGCTTAAGGAAGCAAGAGAAGGCCTATGATGCTGGGGTGAGTAGAGTGTGTGAGAAGGGTGGAAGTAAGTGAGATGCAAGACATAGAAGGGGTGAGACCAGACACGCCCTGGAGGGCCACGGGAGGGAGCTTTAAGGATGCTAAGCAGGGAAGTGAGATGAACCAATTAGTGTATTTAAAAATAGTTTGCGGACTTCCCTGGTGGTCCAGTGGTTAAGAATTCGCCTTCCAATACAGGGAATGCAGGTTCGATCCCTGGTCAGGCAACTAAGATCCCACATGCCACGGGGCAACTAAGCCCGCACACCACAACTACTGAGCCCGCGTGCCTCAACTAGAGAGCCCATGAGCTGTGAATCACAGAGCCCACATGCTCTGGAACCCGTGCACCACGACTAGAGAGAAAACCCACATGCCACAACGAGAAGCCTGTGCGCCGCAACAGAAGATCCCATGTGCTGCAACTAAGATCCGACAGAACCAAAAAATAAAATTAAATAAATAAACAAAATTAATTAAAAAAAAAAAAGTTGCCTGGGAAAAGTGAATAGTTTTCAAACAAAAAATAGTTTGGAGGAAACCACGAGACACCACTTCACACCCACTAGGATGGCGACAATAAAAACAATAGAAAATAACAAGTGTTGGCAAGGATGCAGAGAAATTGGAACCCTTGTGCATTGCCAGCGGAATTGGTGCAGCCACTGTGGAAGACAGTTTGGTGGTTGCTCAAAAAGTTAAACATAGATTTACCATATGACCCAGCAATTATATTCTTAGGTATACCCCCAAAAGAATGGAAAACAAGTACTCAAATACTTCTGCATGAATATTCACAACAGCACCACTCACAGTTGTCAAAAGGTAAAAACAACCCAAATGTCCATCTACTGATGAACGGATAAACAGAATAAAGTATATACCTACAATGGAATACTATTCAGTCATAAAGGGGAACGGAATACAGGTACATGTTACAACATGGATGAATCTTGAAAACATTGTGCTAGGTAAAAGAAGCCAGTCACAAAAGGCCATATATTGCATAACTCCATTTATATGAAATATCCAGAATAGGTAGAAAACAGACTAGTGGTTGCCAGGGGCTGGGAGGAGTAGGAACAGGGAGTGACTACTAACAGGTACAGGGTTTTCCTTGGGGTGATGAAAACTAAATAGAGGTTATAGTTGTACAACATTGTAAATGTACTAAATTGTACACTTTAAAATGGTTAATTTTATATTATGTAAGTTTTACCTCAATTTTTAAAAATGGGTTGGAGGGGTATAAGTGGATGTAAAAGACCCCCTTCCAAAAAAAAAAAAAAAGACCCCCTTCACAGTGGTCCAGATGAGAGATGACCACTAGGATGGTGGCATTGGAGACAAAGAGAAAGGGACAGAACCATGAAATATTTTTGGAGGCAGACGCAACAAGTCTTGATAACAGAATATACATCCTAATATCTATGCAGGTGGCATGTAACATGGGAGGTGATGAGGGAGGTGAGGCAGGCAGCTCATCAGACAGCTACTCCGAGAACTCAAACCTGAAGCTAGGAGAGTGGGTGTGGTAAGCAGAATAATGGCCCCCAAAGACATCCATGGCCTATCCCCTGGAACCTGGGAATATGGTAGGTTACATGGCAAGGTGGAATTAAGGTTGCCAATCAGCTGACCTTGAGATTGAGATTAGCCTGGATCATCCAGGTAGGCTCAATATAAACATAAGCATCCTTATAAGTGGGAGAGGGAGGCAGAAGTGAGAAAACCAGAGAAAGGGCAGCATGAGAAGAATGTGACCCACTGTTGCTGGCTCTGAAGATGGAGGAAGGGGCCATGAGCCAAAGAATATGGGAACTTTTAGAAGCCGGAAAAGGAAACGGATTCTCCTTTCATGCCTCCAGAAAGGAATGCAGCTCTGCTGACACCTTGGTTTCAGCCCACTGAGACCCATATCAGACTTCTGACTTCCAGAAGTTGAAAATAATAAATCTGTGTTGTTTTAAGCCACTAGGTTTGTGGTAATCTGTTACGGCAGCAATAGGAAACTAATAGAGTGGGGAAGAGTTGACAACTGAAGGAGAGAATTAACAGACCTGGCAACAGATGTGGTATGGGTAGGAAAGGGAGATGAGAGCATCAAAGATGACTAGGAGTTTGATCCTAGATAACCTTAATGAAGGGAAAAGGTGGAAAGAGCCATCAGAAGGGGTTGGGCTTCAGAGAGAAGGGGCAGATGGCTGTTGTCTGAGAGGTCTGGGGAAGGACGACTTCTAGGAGGAAGTGGCATTTGTAACGGGCCCTGAGGTGAGAGGCATGAGGAAGGGTGTGAGCAAATCAGAGAGGGGAGAGGGATGGGGGGGTATGAAGAAGGATGAGCATTCTGGCTAAATGCCACAAGGTGAGCAGTGCTGGGAGAAACACTGGAAAGGTGGGTGATGGATGAGGTGGCCTGTGCTGCCACACTAAGGGGTCCAGACTTCAGGCAGCAGACAGTTGGGAGATATCAGGGAATTTATGCTGTGTATGGGGGTGGGTAACAGGATTGGAGGCCAGCTTTAGGAAGCTAAGTAAGAAGTGGGTGCATGAGTATGAGCGTGAGGTCAGGGGTTCCTAAGGGTTAGGCTTCTCCCCAGTCTCAGGTGTGTCACCAGACCCCTGGTAAATCCCAGACTGTTCTGTAGCACAGGGAGAGACTGACAACCCGAACTTACAGCCTGGACCTTCGACTAGAGGATGGGGGGTGGGAGGGGCACCACAAGCCTCTCTGACGTCCACATTTGCTTTCCTGGTAGAGGAGAAATTCTCTTTACGGGACAAATCCTTTGCAGGTGAGGCATTTGCAGAAGACATTCGTTCAAATGTACAACATTTGGGTGGGGCTACACACACGACATTTGCACATCCTGGTTTTCTCAGAGTCTCTGGGCATCACTAGGTGAACGGCTGGCCATGGGACCTAAGAACACTGTGCTTCAAGCACTGGGGCATTTGTGGGGCAGCCTGAGGGTTCCAGGAGGGCAGGAGGAAACTGGAAGCGGACAGCATACAAGCAAAAATCACGTCTCTACTTTCCGAGTCATTCTTGCAGATAACGCTAATTTAGGACATCCACCTCTTCTTACTCCTGAGTTCTTCTAGGTTCTGTATTCCCACTATACCCCAATTACTTCAGAATCATAGCCCCTCTGTACTGCGGCAGTCAGCAGCCACTTGATTGAGGGCTTGAACAGAGCACCTGGCAGAGGTCCCTACTGCAGAGAGAGAGAGAGAAACGGTGAAGACACCTCCTGACCTGAGGATATGAAGGATGAGGATGAATTAACACACGAACAAAAATCCCCCAAGATGGCAGAAGGGAGGAGTGTAAATCAACCAGATGCAGGCTGTGCCTATAAATTTGGGGGAAGCAAAACTTTTATTATCTTCAATCTCTGAAGTCAAATTGAGCTGAAATGGACCAAAATAACCCAAAGCTCAAAAAGCCATATATTTTATATTTCTGAATTCTCCAAAGTCCTCTTGCTTTAGGTCAATAATTCCTTCCTAGATTATGGAATGTCAGTGGGCAGGAGGCATCTAGTCCACCCTCCTTGTTTTAATTGTGAGAAAAAGGCTCAGTTTAGACAAGGGCCTTGAACAAGGTCAAGGGCTAACTGCGGCGTCAGCACTGGACTGCAACCCCAGAGCATCTACCCAGGATCTTCCTGCTCAGAGCAGAGAGTCAGTAATTTGATCTTGGGAACTGTTTTTTCTTTTTTGACATTTGTAAAAAAAAAACCTGAATAGCACCAATAAGGGATATTAAACCAACTCTGATTTTTAGGAGCTTGAATAAGTTTCTACTTTAATCTGAACTAAAAGTATTTTGTGAAGGCAGAAATCACCCACTGGTATGATTTAAAGATGTTATCATTGTTTCAAAGGAATCCACTTTAGACTCAAAACCTTAACATCATGTTTCTGTGCTCTATATAAAACATGCACTAACAATAGCCAAAGGGTGGCAACAACCCAAAGATCCACTGATGGATGAATAAACAAAATGTGGTATAGACATATAATAAAATATTATCCAGCCTTAAAAAGGAAAGACATTCTGATTCCCTACAATATGGGTGAAACTTGAGGACATTATACTAAGTGAAATAAGCCAGACAAAAGACAATTATCGCCTGATTCCACTTCTATGAAAATACAGAATAGCCATTCATAAAGACAGAAAGGAGAATAGTGGTTACTGGGGACTGGAGGTAGGGGAATGGGCAATTACTGTTTAATGGGAACAGGGTTTCAGTCTGGGATGAGGAAAAGGTTCTGGAGATGGATGGTGGTGATAGTTGTAAAAAAAAGGTAAATGTACTTAATGCCACTGAACTGTATACTTAAAAGTGGTTAAAATGGTAAATATATGTATACTTTATGATAATAAAAAAGGCACTAATCTCCAGATACAGTACCTTTCATTCAGCAAATCTATATTGGACACTTATCGCATGCCAGGCACTGCTTCATGGCCAAGGTATATAGCAATGGGATAAACAGACCAAGTCCGTGTTCTCATGAATATGGGGGCTGCGGATGGGGTGCAGACAACCAATAAATAGATAAACATACAGTACGGCAGGTGGAAATGAGTGCAATGGAAAAAAACATTAGGCAGAGTGAGGTGGAGCGAGTGTAGCACGTTAAGGGGGTATGTGCTTTGTTGTACAGGGTGGTCAGGAAAGACCTCTCCGGTGGGTGACATTTGAGCAGAGACGTAAAGGGACAGAGTGCTGCAGGCTGAGAACACAACCGTGAGCAGGAGGCCGGTATAGCTGGAAGGGGTAAGAGGAGGGAAGAGGTAATAATGAGGGCCAGAGCACAGAGCTACTTCTTAAATGTCTCACAAACTGTGCAAGGGGCCATTTATAGGTCAGTACAGAAATATGCCCTCACATCTAGCTGTCTTTCATTTGTGTTAAAACAAACAGGAAAACCAATTCTCCTGTCTTAGTATACTAAGATGCATGCACCTAAGGAGACAATTTACATCTTCCATTGCTAGAGCGCCCTCCAGTGTTTCTATATGAAAACAGCATCTGGCACGGATTCTTTTTCTTTTTTTTAACACCTTTATTGGAGTATAATTGCTTTACAATGGTGTGTTAGTTTCTGCTTTATAACAAAGTGAATCAGCTATATGTATACATATATCCCCGTATCTCCTCCTTCTTGCGTCTCCCTCCCACCCTCCCTATCCCACCCCTCTAGGTGGACACAAAGCACTGAGCTGATCTCCCTGTGCTATGCAGCTGCTTCCCACTAGCTATTTATTTTACATTTGGTCGTGTATATATGTCCATGCCACTCTCTCACTTCGTCCTGGCTTCCCCTTCCCCTTCCCTGTGTCCTCAAGTCCATTCTCTACGCCTGTGTCTTTTTTCCTGTCCTGTCCCTAGGTTCTTCAGAACCTTTTTGGTTTTTTTTATAGATTCCATATATATGTGTTAGCATATGGTATTTGTTTTTCTCTTTCTGACTTACTTCACTCTGTATGACAGACTCTAGGTCCATCCACCTCACTACAAATAACTCAATTTCGTTTCTTTTTATGGCTGAGTAATATTCCATTGTATATATGTGCCACATCTTCTTTATCCATTCATCTGTTAATGGACACTTAGGTAGCTTCCATGTCCTGGCTATTGTAAATAGTGCTGCAATGAACACTGTGGTACATGACTCTTTTTGAATTATGGTTTTCTCAGGGTATATGCCCAGTAGTGGGATTGCTGGGTCGTATGGTAGTTCTATTTTTAGTTTTTTAAGGAACCTCCATACTGTTCTCCATAGTGGCTGTATCAGTTTACATTCCCACCAACAGTGCAAGAGGGTTCCCTTTTCTCCACACCCTCTCCAGCATTTACTGTTAGTAGATTTTTTGATGATGACCATTCTGACTGGTGTGAGGTGATACCTCATGGTAGTTTTTTTTTTTTTTTTTCATGTATTTATTTATTTTTGGCTGTGTTGGGTCTTCGTTTCTGTGCGAGGGCTTTCTCCAGTTGCGGCGAGTGGGGGCCACTCTTCATCGCGGTGCGTGGGCCTCTCACTGTTGCGGCCTCTCTTGTTGCGGAGCACAGGCTCCAGACACGCAGGCTCAGTAGTTGTGGCTCACGGGCTTAGTTGCTCCGTGGCATGTGGGATCTTCCCAGACCAGGGCTCGAACCCATGTCCCCTGCATTGGCAGGCAGATTCTCAACCACTGTGCCACCAGGGAAGCCCCTCATGGTAGTTTTGATTTGCATTTCTCTAATGATTAGTGATGCTGAGCATTCTTTCATGGGTTTGTTGGCAATGTGTATATCTTCTTTGGAGAAATGTCTATTTAGGTCTTCTGCCCATTTTTGGATTGGGTTGTTTGTTTTTTTTGATATTGAGCTGCATGAGCTGCTTATAAATTTTGGAGATTAATGCTTTCTCAGTTGCTTCATTTGCAAATATTTTCTCCCACTCTGAGGGTTGTCTTTTCGTCTTATGGTTTCCTTTGCTGTGCAAAAGCTTTTAAGTTTCATCAGGTCCCATTTGTTTATTTTTGTTTTTATTTCCTTTTCTCTAGGAGGTGGGTCAAAAAGGATCTTGCTGTGATGTGTCACAGAGTGTTCTGCCTATGTTTTCCTCTAAGAGTTTTATAGTGTCTTACATTTAGGTCTTTAATCCATTCTGAGTTTATTTTTGTGTATGGTGTTCGGGAGTGTTCTAATTTCATTCTTTTACATGTAGCTGTCCAGTTTTCCCAGCACCACTTATTGAAGAGGCTGTCTTTTCTCCATTGTATATTTTTGCCTCCTTTATCAAAAATAAGGTGACCATATGTGCATGGGCTTATCTCTGGGCTTTCTATCCTGTTCCATTGAGCTATATTTCTGTTTTTGTGCCAGTACCATACTGTCTTGATGACTGTAGCTTTGTAGTATAGTCTGAAGTCTGGGAGCCTGATTCCTCCAGCTCCGTTTTTCTTTCTCAAGATTGCTTTGGCTATTCGGGGTCTTTTGTGTTTCCATACACATTGTGAAATTTTTTGTTCTAGTTCTGTGAAAAATGCCATTGGTAGTTTGATAGGGATTTCATTGAATCTGTAGATTGCTTTGGGTAGTATAGTCATTTTCACAATGTTGATTCTTCCAATCCAAGAACATGGTATATCTCTCCATCTGCTTGTATCATCTTTAATTTCTTTCATCAGTGTCTCATAGTTTTCTGCATACAGGTCTTTTGTCTCCTTAGGTAGGTTTATTCCTAGATATTTTATTCTTTTTGTTGCAGTGGTAAATGGGAGTGTTTCCTTAATTTCTCTCTCAGATTTTTCATCATTAGTGTATAGGAATGCAAGAGATTTCTGTGCATTAATTTTGTATCCTGCTACTTTACCAAATTCATTGATTAGCTCTAGTAGTTTTCTGATTGAGTCTTTAGGATTCTCTACGTATAGTATCATGTCATCTGCAAACAGGGACAGCTTTACTTCTTTTCCAATTTGGATTCCTTTTATTTCTTTTTCTTCTCTGACTGCTGTGGCTAAAACTTCCAAAACTATGTTGAATAACAGTGGTGAGAGTGGACAACCTTGTCTTGTCCCTGATCTTAGTGGAAATGGTTTCAGTTTTTCAGCACTGAGAACGATTTTGGCTGTGGGTTTGTCATATATGGCCTTTATTATGTTGAGGTAAGTTCCCTCTATGCCTACTTTCTGGAGAGGTTTTATAATAAATGGGTGTTGAATTTTGTTGAAAGCTTTTCCTGCATCTATTGAGATGATCATATGGTTTTTCTCCTTCAATTTGTTAATATGGTGTATCACATTGATTGATTTGCATATACTGAAGAATCCTTGCATTCCTGGGATAAACCCCACTTGATCATGGTGTATGAGCCTTTTAATGTGGCACAGATTCCTTTCCCCCCCCTAAATTTTGGTATTTGGCCAAAAAGTAAAGTGGGTATATCATCCTTCTCACAAAGAATACTGTGAGATTAAGTAAGAAGACAAGTCAAGTGTAAGTGCTTTAAAATAAGCCTGCACTACTTGTAAAGTGGTACAACGTATACATATGCATGCAATTATGTTTTTAAATGACCATATAAATTTTAAAAAGGTTCATATTTTTTAAATATACAATTTTTTAATATTTATTTTATTTATTTATCTTTGGCTGCGTTGGGTCTTCGTTGCTGTGTGCGGGCTTTCTCTAGTTGCGTCGAGCAGGGGCTACTCTTCGTTGTGGTGCACAGGCTTCTCACTTTGGTGGCTTCTCTTGCTGCGGAGCATGGGCTCTAGGCGCGCAGGCTTCAGTAGTTGTGGCACATGGGCTTAGGTGCTCCGTGGCATGTGGGATCTTCCCAGACCAGGGCTCGAACCTGTGTCCCCTGCATTGCCAGGCGGATTCTTAACCATGCACCATCAGGGAAGTCCCAATATACAATTTTTTAGCAATGTAGAACTTTCATCTCAAAGGCAAACACAGTCTACCACCAAATTGTAACCCTAATTTTACTGGGGGTGGCAAGGAGGACAATAAAGTACAAAGTGCTGTCTTTAAATTTTTTCAGTATTCTGGGGTTCTGAGTATTAATATTTGAAAAGTGTCCTGCAAATACTTACATAGCACTTTGGTCACTCTGCCTTCTCAGTCAGAATACAGCATGGGGGACTTCCTTGGTGGCACAGTGGATAAGACTCTGCACTCCCAATGCAGGGGGCCTAGGTTCGATCCCTGGTCAGGGAACTAGATCTCACATGCATGCCACAACTAAGAGTTCACAGGCCACAATTAAGGAGCCTGAGAGCCACAAATAAGGAGCCCACCTGCCACAACTAAGACCCCACGCAACCAAATAAATAAATAAATATTGAAAAAAAAAGAATACAGCATGAGGAAACAGTTCAGACAGACTTGTCCATACCAAGCATACTATTAAAATGGAATCCTTACTTTCTCATGGAAATTGGCTTTGATTCCTTTATTATGAAATCAGGCACTTTTGTCAATCTCCTAGCCTAAGAGGAAGATGTTACACGTGGCATAGTTTTGAAGAGAACTTGTAGAAGTAAAATTACATGGCTGTTTACAGAAACACTTGTAGGCTGGGTCAGTATGACAGCTGAGGCCACATAGTGAAAAGCCGCTAGTGGCTGACAGCCAGGAGATGGGGTTCTTTCTAGGCCTGGCACCGCCAGCTATGTGACCAGCAAAACAAGACAGTCTGTGCTTATTTTACTGTGTATGGGCCTGCTGACGCCAAGGAAAAGAGGTAAGTAAGCCTTTAAAAGGCATACTGCAATCCAGGTATCTATCACCATTTCTGGAGGGCAATTTGACAATAAGCATCAAAAGGCTTAAAATCTTTGACCCAGCAAGTTCACATATAGAAAATTACCTCCAAGGACTTAAGTAAGGGTAGCCACAGAGACCTGGATATAGGGATATTTATCTCTGCATTTCCCAAGGGAAAAAAAAAAACCAAACTTGGAAATAAACCCAAAGAACAACTGTGGTTATATACAAACAAATATATATGTGATAGCTGAGGAACAATAGTGAACATCAATGCTCAGAGATTAGGTTAACATCCTAAAATTTAACCAAAACATAAAATCAAAGCAACTAAATAAAAAGCCATCTTAAGTCTGGCTTATAGTTGGAGAAGGAAGGAAGGGAGGGAGGAAGGAGAAAATGAGACAAAGGAGGGAAAGAAGGAAGGAAGGAAAGAAGAAGGAAGGAAGGAAAGAAGAAGGAAGGAAGGAATCTCAATTCTGGGGCCCACTGATTGTCTACATCATTCAAATGAATTATTTAACTGATAAGCTATATTCAAGTAAAAACATGAAATAAATTAAACCTTTATGAATTATAATGGATTTAAATTCATACCCAAGTGACCTATAGGAAAACACAAATACTATTTCCTTGAAATTTTCTTTATTGATTAATAAAGTTCTAAACTTAACCTGTCAAGATCATGAGCAATGCATAAGGGAATAAATAAGAAACATGTAACAACAGAACACAACCCAGTTGCACTCAGAGGCAAGAAAGCATATTGTTTCTTACAATTAACAACTCTTCCAATCTTACGAATATTAATCAAACCCACCAATAACCACTCCCCAAGGAGCCCAGCTTTCTTCTCCCTGTCTTCCTAAAATCTTAGCCACATGCACCTGCAGACTTCCCCACAGGGAGTCATGCATAAAATGGCAGCTCCTACAGAGTGGCCACTGTAACATTTAGTTAAGAAAACTGTGACCAAAGGCTGTTTTCAGAAATTACATCAATCAAAACTTGGCTGTTGCAAAGCCATCACTGGAGAAAATAACCACTTCAGGGAAGTGCCAACGCTGAGTGGTGTCAGCCACTCTGGATGCTACCTCATTTGACCATGTATGATGTCCTCCACCGGGCTTAACTACAACCAAGCATATGCGTCACCTTCTAACCTCAAATGTAATTTCAGAGAATACTCCATCCTCAATGCACCACTATGGAGTATTTCTAGAAGAATGAAGTGTTTATGCCACTCAAACATTCTGCAAAGCAGGGGCACTCAGGAGAGTTCCCTGAGAGGACAGAGACTTCGGTGGCTACAGTTATTCAGGGTAGAACAGAGAAAAGCACATGTGATGAAACTGTCCTCAACTCCCTTCTGGATCATGGGCCCCGGGGAGCAGCGGGTAAAGGTTTTTCAGTTCATCTTCGGGTCCCAGCCTTTCCTCCCCACCCTCGGTCTCTCCCTGGGGCTACCCAATATCCTTCCTCCCAGCCTGCGCCCACACAGATGGTTCTAGTTCACAGTGAAACTCTCTAACAGGGCAATGGTACAATGGGAGTAGAAGCCCTCCACAGCTGGTATGGATCCACAAGCGAACCTTATGCTGTTCCACAGGCTTGGCACAGCCTTGCTGGCACACAGCCCCTTGCTGCGAATTTCCCTACAGCTACATCTTCTCCAGGAGGCACCACCTACATGCATTTGCGTCTTCCAGTTCAGGCCTAGCTACCACTTTTAGTTCTTGCTCACCAGCTTGGCTACTGCCCACTAGTTTTGGCTCTAGTTTTACCTCATTTCCCACCAACTCCTCCGTCCAGCCCACACGCATGTCCCCTGCCTCCAGGCTACTCCTGGTCTATATACCGCTTTATGGTATTTCTTATTTCCTCAGAGTCTCCTCTGTCTTTCTCTTCTCTTCAGCCCTGCTCCTAGCAGAGGCCCTTCTTTCTCCGTGAAAACATTCTGAATACTCTATCCCATCCCATTCTCTTAGGAAGCCATTCTAGCAGGCTCTAGCTCCAATTCTTGAATCTCTGGTCTACCATCTTAGATTATCTTTACTCCATTCTTTAGCCCTTCATTTCTCTATCTCTAGAGTAAATAACCATCCTGGTTTGCCTGGAACAGAGGGGCTTCCAGGAATGTGGGACCTTCAGCACTAAAACCAGGACAGTCCTGGGCAAGTTGAGACAGTTGGTCCCCCTACCTCCCCGGACTACTTAAAGTTACTTTCTGCCTCATAACCAAAAACATGATTTTTGTTTACAGCATCCCATTTAGCTTCTCACCATGCATTTGGGCAACTCAAGTCTATTTCTAATGATGTCAACAAACATTTAAAAATACCTAACACTTCACATTGACCTTTTAATACCAATTCAAGTGACAAAGTACACATATTCTTATTCTGAGTTCTTTTCAAAATGATCATTCTAACATTTCACAGTTCTTTTTAACCCCTGACTCCTCTTTAGCATTCTTCCTATAAAGATTTCTTCCCTTTCTCTCTCACTGCTTTCATTCTTCTCTGCCCTACAACTTCTCCCCTCTGCACCCTTCTTCTCCCATTTCCATCCTCCATTTGGATGGCATTAAAAGGTCAAATTAAACCCAAAGTAAGCTGAAGATAGGAAATAATAAAGATAAGAACAGAAATCAATGAAATAGAAAACAGAAAAAATAGGAAAAATCTATAAAACCAAAAGATAGTTCAAGAAGATCAATAAACTGATAAAACTCTAGCCAGACTGACCAAGTAAAAAGGAGAGACAAAAGAATTACAAATACCAAGGAAAGAGAGCAAGTCACTACTGACAATATGAACATTAAAAGGATGATAGGGCTGGAGGTGGGAATGAGGGTTAACTGCAAATGGGCTCGAGATAATTTGGGGGATGGCAGAAATTTGGGGGTGATCTAAAACTGGATCGTGGTGACGGGTTGCACAACTCTACAAATTTACTAATGATTATTTAATTAACACTTACAAAAGATGAATTTTATGGTGTGTAAATTATACCTCTATAAAGCTCTAAGAAAAAGGATAAGGGACAATCATAACTCTATGCCCATGAATTTGACCACTTAGATGAAATGGACAAACTCTTTGAAAGACACAAACTACCAATGCTCACTCAAGAAGAATTAGATAACCTGAGTAGCCTTTTATCTATGAAAGAAATTGAATTTGTAGTTTAAAATTTTTTCCACAATGAAAACTCCAGGCAAAAACATTTATGGAAAAAACATTACCAACCTGATCAAAGGCAATTTAGAATATCAGTAGCCATTATGAGGAACATTTGAAATCTTCAAACTTAATTTCCTTAAAACCAAATTGGACTACAATAGTTCAAAGTTTTCCAGAACTGAGTGGAATGCTTATTTCGATTGGTATTTTGAGGCTTTCCAATGATATCAGGAATCTAAAATTGCCTCTCTGTAAAATAAGGTTTTAAGACTGAGGCAAAGGATTAAAGAAAGATAAAATGGCTGCTGAAGTCTCAGGCTCTTCTTCCTAGGCTTCTTTGTCTCAGACTCCACCTCCGATGCCATCTTCCTCCTTCTCTTCTACACCACCTATGCCTCCTCTATACCCTCAATCCTCCCAAACTAATTCTCTTGCCAAACTTCCCCTTTTCTCTGAAACTCTCCCCACTCCCTTTTCCTCTGAACTTGTCAGAATTTATCCTTTTAAGATTAAGTCTTCTGAGGGTCCAGAGGCTAAATCCTTAATTTCTTATTCTACCTGGCCTAAAGATGAACTGCGAGCCATAGTCAAAGATTCTCCTAAAGTAACCGAAGATCCTCACAGGTTTGCTGAAGAATTTAATATAGTCATTCAAACTTATCAACCTGTTTTTTCCTGACTTACATTGGCCGGTTCATATACTTGTTGATGAAGGCCAGGCTCAGCTTTGGATGAAAACCACTAACTGGAAAAGTCCTGAAAGGTCTCTAGAATTACAACTGGGAGACCAGCCCACTAACTTCTTATACAATCAGGCTCAGGCAATCACGAGATGACTTCATCAAGCAATCCCTAGGGCTTTTCCAAAGCCTGTTCATTGGAACAAAATTCAGGCTTGCACACAAATATCTGAGAACCTGTTCATGATTATTACAATCAACTTCAGATTGTTTTCAAAGAAAATTCTGGTCTTCTTTCAGATGTTGATTCCACCCAGGTAGCTTTTAACTCCATGTTTATTAATGGGCTGAACTGGGACCTTCCCTTGAAGTAAAAAGGACCAGGTTGGAATGGGAAACTGTGTCCATTCCAGATTTAGTTAATCTGGCAAAACAGATCTTTCCTACTCTAGATGAGTCACCTCCAAGGAAGACCACCAAAATTCTTAATCTTCAGCTCTAGCAAATGAAAGCTCCCAGAGAAAATGAAAACCCTCCTGTTTTCTGCTGTTATTGTAAAAAGCTAAGACACTGAAAAAGAGACTGTTACAAATTTAAGTGCTTTAGGCAACTCTGGCCCTCTAACCAACCTTTCTGGAAGAGATTTTGAGGGGTCTATTTGAATTTTGATGGGAGGTGCACTGTGAATTTTGCCAACATCAGTTGGAGATTTTGCCCATAAGGGAAGTGGTAGCTGATTCAATGGGGACAAACAATCAGTGTTTCCAGAAACTGCTCTAGTACCGTCAGAGATGGAACAAATAAAAGATGTCAAAGGGTCATTTAATTCACCTGGTAGGTCACTTTGATGACTATTGTCAAACTGCAGTTTGCCCAAACCCAGTTTCGATGTTTAGGGCATCTGATATCAGAACAAGGGCTAAACCTAGATCCAGATAGACTTTATGGTATCTTAAGTTTCCCCAAACCCAAAACTAAGCACCAACTGCGAGGTTTACTCAGGCTAGTTAGTTACTGCCAAAATTGGGATTCCAAATTTCTCTCTTATGGCCAAACCTCTATATGTTTTACTCAACAATAATAACCCTGACCCATTTTTATGGGATGAACTGAATGACATAGACTTCAAGGCCTTAAAGGAGGATATGATGAACCCACCTGCCCTTGGGCACACCCATTATAGATTCCCCTTTTCTTTTTTTGCATATGAAAAGGAAGGGAACACCCTTGGCGTACTCACCCAAAAACATGGGGACCACCATTGACACACAAGGTATAATAGCCAGCAACTAGGCCCTGTGGCACAGGGATACTCCCCTTGCCTTAGAGCCATTACAGTCACTGCCCTCTTGCTTAAGACCACCAAGAAAATTGTTGTGGGATCCCCTTTAACCATTTTTGTACCTCATGCAGTAGAAGCTCTCCTGAATTCCCACCATACCCAACATTTCTCAGCCAGACATCTCACCTCCCCTGAAGTCCTCTCATTACCTGCCCCTCACATAACTCTTTTACACTGTAATAACCTTAACTCAACTACTCTTCTCCCCTCCGCCACGGAAAGAGTTCCTCACCACTGCTTAACTCTGACGGACCACTTCCTGACTCCTCACAATGATCTACAGGAAATTTCATTGGGTAACACTGACTTCTCACAGTTCACTGATGGTTCTTTTTCTTAAAGGTGATGAAGGCAAATATTGTGCTGGGTATGCTATTACTACTCCTTTTGATGTTGTTGAGGTAGCATCTTTACGGCTACTTTGGCCCAACAGGCTGACTTATATTCCCTTACACGTGCTTGTGATTTAGCCAAGGATAAAACTGCCAACATTTAAACTGATAGTAGATATGATTTTTGGAGTAACTCGTGATTTTGGAATGTTGTGGAAGCAACAAGGCTTTCTTATTTCCATTGAAAGTAAAAATTTAAATGGCCCCTATGTTCAAGAATTATTAAAAAAAAAAAAAAGAATTATTGAATACAGTACTCTTACCAGCTGCTTTAGCTATTATTAAGGTTCTGGGACATTCTAAGCTTGATTCTCTGGAAGCTAGGGTAAATCACTTTGCTGATAATTCTGCAAGGAATGCTGCCTTTAAAAGGACCACCAGTATCCAAACTTCTGTCATGATCCAAAGGGATATTTCACCAAATGATAATTTAGAAAAACTGGCTAGAGAAGCCCAAAAATTGGCCTCAGAAAAGAAAAAACAAAATTGGAAATTCAATAATTGTTGTTTTGATAAAAAGAGAAAGCTCAGGTTTGGACCAAACAACAACCCAGTCCTACCAGACACAGTAAAATTCCTACTCTTCACCACCATACATTCATTAAACCACTTGTCTACTGACAAAATGACAGCCTTCATGAATCAATATTGGTGGGGAAACATTAGGAAGGCCACAAAAAGTGCCTACCTCACTTGTCCCATTGTCCAAAGTACAATCCAGGGAAGCTGTTCGTGTTGCTCCCAGACATTTTAAACTGTTTAATGAACCATCTGAGGTCTGGCAAATGAATTTTATACAATTTATTCCATCTAGTGGAATATGTCATGACCTATGTTTTAGTCATGACCTATATGTTTACACACTGGACTGAAGCTTTCCCTTGCAGACAGGGAACTCCTCTCAAACTTCATAGTGATTGAGGAATCCATTTTTACTGGCCAGGCACTTACAAAGTATGTGCTGCTTGTCTGGTTTTATAACACTTTCACTGTACTTCCGACCTTCAATCCTCTAGTTTAGTTAAACAGACTAACGGCATTATTAAGACTCAATTGGCAAAATTTGTAGAGACCCTCCAAATACTTTGGCCAAAAGCATTGCCATTGGTCCTTCTAAAACTCAGATCCATCCCTTTTGGAACTCATAAACTCTCACCCTTTGAAACAGTCACAGGATGCCCAATACACTTGGCTCCTGCTTCTTTTGACGCACAACTGATAAAAGGAGAGACACTCCAATATTGCAAAGGCTAACTGGTACTATTAAAAGTAACCATGTTTTGATAGAGCAATCTTTTCACAGTGTGCCCTCAGGAAATGAAGACCTTAAGCATCACACATTGCAACCTGGAGATTTCATCTACTGGAAAAGACACCTCCAGAAGAACTTTCTTCAATCTCACTGGAAAGACCCCTATCAAATACTGTTAACCAACCCTTGTGCCACCAAACCCCAAGAAACAGACCCCTGTATTCATGTGACACACCTAAAGAAAGCACCAAATTCTGACTGGAACCGAATGTCACCTGGTGACCTGAAAGTAAAGATTTCCCAGAATTGAAGCAGATGCTAACTGATCAGACAGCTTTCCCAAGAAATCTGTACCAGGCCTTTTCAAAGTTTGTTGCCAAACCTTTGATGACGTAACACTTCAGATGATCTCCAATGTCTACGACCTTGTTAACACAGAGACTTCAGATAAAAAGTGCCTGAGAGTTCCCCCTCCGGCCCCTCCTTGTTACTGGAATGTGACCTTAATAGGTTCCCAATCTGTGCACTTTCCCTACAACATGAAACACTATACGTAGGGAAGGTCCTTCCAGACACTGCAGCACAAAAAGCTGCTGAAACGAGAAAACGTGACTTGATCAGCAATGCTTTCTGAGAAAAATCTTGATCAAAAGGTGGAAATATGAAAAATTAATTAAACAGAAACCTTAATTACATAGAGTTGGGAAACTAGAAGGGGGTACTCTCATCACCTGGCACCACTGCAGAGCCCAAGAGGAAGAAGAAGACTGCTCTTCTTTCCTGCCAAGGACTCAATAAATGAAAAGCCATGGAGTCTTTGCTTACTACAGCCCTCCCAACTTCCTTTCCTTCTCTATAAAAGGATTCTCCTTCCCTTGTCATGCAGAAAGTTGAACATGTATTGCCATGGTTGCTGACCCTGAATTGCAATTCTCTGCTGATCCCAAATAAACCCATTTCTGCTAGAGAACTATCTGGCAGTCTATTTGCTTCAGGTCAACAACCCTTTCCCCAGTTTGGTGGTAGCCTTGAAAACCAACAGCTAAAACTACAGTGAAAACCAGCAGCCTGGCAGCCACTGGAGGGGGCAGGGCAGGACTGGAGCTCTTTCAAAGCTACGCTCCCAGAGGACTGCCACTACTTGACCTGTCTGGTGGTTCCCTGGAAGACCCCACTGACCTGACTCAGAGTTGAACAGTGGTAACAGCATTTTCCCCAAAGTCATTTTTCAAAAACCATCAGAAGCAATTATTTAAGATCACAGCTACCTGAGATAGTAGATAACAGTTGGGGTAAACAACAGGTTAAAAAACAGCTTAAACAGAAAAGCTGGAGAATGAGATATCCATAGAGTTTGAAAAGCTCTGACATATTCCTGGGAATCTAAAAGTCTATGCATATGTGTAGGGCAGTTGATGGCAGATCCACCTTATAAGAAATACTAATGGAAGCTCTTCAGGCTGAAAGTAATCCCAAACAATAATTCAAATTCATACACATACACAAAGAGCAATGGTAAAGGTAACTGTGTAATTATAAAACACTGTTTAATTGCATACTTCTGTTCCTTTCTTCTCTTGTCTAATTTTAAAAGCAACTATATTAAAAAAATTATATAATTGTATTGTTAGGCCTATAACATTTAGAAACGTAATATATTTGCCAGTAACAATACAAAGGAGGGGGGTAGGAGCAAAGATGTACTGGGTTAAAGAAATGGCACCAGATGGTAACTCAAATCCACAGGAACATTTGAAAAGAACCAGGAACAGTAAATAAGAAGATTACTATAACAAATACTATAAAGTAAGTGTGCGTTTGTGTGTGTGTGTGTGTACTTGCATCTCCTTCTCCTAGTTACTTTAAAAGACATAAAATTATATAAATGATAACTACAAGCCAAAGCAATCTTGAGAAAGAAAAACAGAGCTGGAGGAGACTCCCTGACTTTAGACTATACTACAAAGCTACAGTAATCAAGACAGTATGGTACTGGCACAAAAACAGAAATATAGATCAATGGAACAGGATAGAAAGCCCAGAGGTAAACCCATGCACATACAGTCACCTATCTTTGATAAAGGAGGCAAGAGTATACCATGGAGAAAAGCTTCTCCAATAAGTGATGCTGGGAAAACTGGACAGCTACATGTAAAAGAATGAAATTAGAACACTCCCTAACACCATACACAAAAATAAACTCAAAATGGATTAAAGACCTAAATGTAAGACACTATAAAACTCTTAGAGGAAAACATAGGCAGAACACTCTGTGACATAAATCACAGCAAGATCCTTTTTGACCCACCTCCTAGAGAAAGGGAAATAAAAACAAAAATAAACAAATGGGACCTAATGAAACTTAAAAGCTTTTGTACAGCAAAGGAAACCATAAAAAAGACAAAAAGACAACCCTCAGAATGCGAGAAAATATTTGCAAATGAAGCAACTGACAAAGGATTAATCTCCAAAATTTACAAGCAGCTCATGCAGCTCAATATCAAAAAAAACCAAACAACCCAATCCAAAAATGGGCAGAAGACCTAAATAGACATTTCTCCAAAGAAGATATACAGATTGCCAACAAACCCATGAAAGAATGCTCAGCATCACTAATCATTAGAGAAATGCAAATCAAAACTACCATGAGGTATCACCTCACACCAGTCAGAATGGCCATCATCAAAAAATCTACTAACAGTAAATGCTGGAGAGGGTGTGGAGAAAAGGGAACCCTCTTGCACTGTTGGTCGGAATGTAAACTGATACAGCCACTATGGAGAACAGTATGGAGCTTCCTTAAAAAACTAAAAATAGAACTACCATATGACCCAGCAATCCCACTACTGGGCATATACCCTGAGAAAACCATAATTCAAAAAGAGTCATGTACCACAGTGTTCATTGCAGCACTATTTACAATAGCCAGGACATGGAAGCTACCTAAGTGTCCATTAACAGATGAATGGATAAAGAAGATGTGGCACATATATACAATGGAATATTACTCAGCCATAAAAAGAAACGAAATTGAGTTATTTGTAGTGAGGTGGATGGACTTAGAGTCTGTCATACAGAGTGAAGTAAGTCAGAAAGAGAAAAACAAATACCATATGCTAACACATATATATGGAATCTAAAAAAAAAAAAAAAAAGGTTCTGAAGAACCTAGGGAAAGGACAGGAAAAAAGACGCAGACGTAGAGAATGGACTTGAGGACACGGGGAAGGGGAAGGGGAAGCCGGGACGAAGTGAGAGAGTGTCATGGACATATATACACTACCAAATGTAAAATAGATAGCTAGTGGGAAGCAGCCGCATAGCACAGGGAGACCAGCTCGGTGCTTTGTGACCACCTAGAGGGGTGGGATAGGGAGGGTGGGAGGGAGACGCAAGAGAGAGGGGATATGGGGATATATATATACATGTAGCTGATTCACTTTAGCTGTTTCTGTTATACAGCAGAAACTAACATAAAAATGTAAAGCAATTATACTCCAATAAAAATGTTAAAAAAATGATAACTACAACAAAGTATCACTGGATTTGTAACATATATAAATATAATATGTATAACAATAATATCATAAAAAAGAAGAAAAGGGAATAGAACTATATAGATATAACATTTCTCCATCTTCTGGAATTAAGTTAGTATAAATCAAAAGTAGATTCTGATAAGTTAAGATGTATATGGTAACATATTATACATACAATGAAATATCCAGCCATAGGAAGGAATGGAGTTCTAATACACGCTACACCATGGAAGACTCTTGAAAACACTATGCTAAGTGAAATAAGCCAGAAACAAAAGGACAAATATTGCATGATTCCACTTCTATGAAATACCTAAAATAGGCAAATTCAGAGACACAAAAAGTAGATTAGAGAATACCAGGTGCTAGGAAGAAGGAGTTATTGCTTAATGGGTACAGAGATTGTTTGGAGTGACGAAAAAATCAGGGGGATAGTGAATATGATAATGCCACTAAACTGTACACTTAAAATGGTTAAGATGGCAAAGTTTATGTTATACATATTTTACCACAATTTTTTTTAAAAGATGCATATGGTAAGCCTTAGAGCAACCACTAAAAAAAAAAATAGTGGAAAAAATCATTAAAGAAATAAAAAGTATTACATAAGAAAATAGTCACCTAATGCAAAAGAAAGCAGTAGAAAAGGAACAGAGAAACAAAAAAGACATGAGACATATAGAAACCAATACCAAATAAACACATTACAAGAAAGGAAAAGTACAGACCAATGTCACTCATGAATACAGATGTAAAACCCTCAAAATATTTTGCAAATCAAATCCAACAATGTATAAAAAGAATTATATGCCATGACTAAGTGGGATTTATGCCAGGTATACAAGGCTGGTCCAATATTCAGAAATCAATTAATGTATATGCCACATCAACAGGCTAAAGAAGAAAAATCATATGATCATATCAATTGATTACAGAAAAAGAACCTGACAAAATTCAACACTGATTCATGTTAAAAAAAAAAAAAAAACCTCAGTAAATAGGGAATAAAAAAGTTCTACAAAACACCTACAACTAACATCAGACTTAACGGTGGGAACTGGATGCTTTCCCTAAGATGGGGAACAAGGCAAGAATGCTTCCTCTCATCACTATTTAACATGCTACTAAAACCACTAGCTAGTGCAACTAGACAAGAAAAGGGAAAAGAGAATCTTACCGTATGATGAATATATGAAACAACTTCACTGAAGGGGATGGAAGAAAAAGGTGCTAACCTAAGTAACTGTGGAAATGAGTGGAACCTATAAGACTAAAGGGAAAGGAACTGCACCTAAGCACTGCACTCTAGTTGATAAAGCTTTTTTCCCATGGAGTATGGCCTAACAAGTCAGATACTGCTACATGTGTATGCTGAAACTGAATAACTGAGTAACTGGATGGTGCATGGTGGGAGCCAGGTTTCTCACTGGGGGAGTGAAAATTTACAAACAAGCAAGGTGAAGAGGCTAGAATGATTCTATGGTTACATCAGAAATATTTCTAGATGTGTATTTATGCATGGGTTACTATTCACACATATTTCTTTGAGGATTTAAAAGACATCCGTAGCAATAGCACACCTACCTGTCGGCAGTTATGTTCCCCCAACTTGAGGACAGGGTATTTATATAAACTGAGAAGTGGCAACAGAGAGCTGCAAGGCTGGAGACAGGATAGGCGGGGAAGCATCAGGCACAGCAAGAGAAGCAAATGTTGGAGGGTCGGGAAGAGGTTTCAGCACCTGCCTATCAGCAATGTTGCTGATACTCTAAAAACAGAAGAAAAAAGCCAACAGAAGCCAGTCCACTGGCCTGAAGCTGAAGTGCAACGCAACTGGGATAGAAATTAAGGCATGTCTAGGCAGACTTTTCTAAGTTGACCTTGGGCACATTTACTTTTCCCGTCCCCACGTGTGCTGAAGGCGCCAGGACCCACAGGACTTAACTTGGGGTGTAGGCTCTGGGAAGGGCCCTGCATGAAAGCCTGCTGCCATGGCCTTGGTGGGGTGTGTAGGCGTGCTGAGAATGAGCCAGTGTGCTAAGGGAGATGACGAGCATTATGAGCTGGGCCCCAAGAGCCTTAGAAGTAGGTGACTGGGTGTGGTCACTCGACCCACTGTTGAACAGGCCACAGAAGCTGGCCCCTTCGCAGGCCAGGAAAGGACTTTCTGTAAGGGTCTGGGTAGACCCCTTCAGGGGCTCCTCTGGCTCCAGGGGTGAGCTCCGGTGTCCAGGGACATTACCAGGCCCAGATGTAGGAAATGGGAAGGTGGGATGCATAAAACCAGGCGGGTCCTGGTATGGGACACCGGTGAGTCAGGAAGCACCGAGCAAGCAGATGTAAAAAAGTTCCAGACCAGGGCTTCCCTGGTGGCGCAGTGGTTGAGAATGTGCCTGCCAATGCAGGGGACACGGGTTTGAGCCCTGGTCCGGGAAGATCCCACATGCTGTGGAGCAACTGGAGCAACTGGGGCAACTGGGGCAACTGGGGCCGTGAGCCACAATTACTGAGCCTGCGCGTCTGGAGCCTGTGCTCCGCAACAACAGAGGCCGCGATAGTGAGAGGCCCGCGCACTGCGATGAAAAGTGGCCCCAGCTTGCCGCAACTGGAGAAAGCCCTCGCACAGAAACGAAGACCCAACACAGCCATAAATAAATAAATTAAAAAAAAAAAAAAAAAAAGTTCCAGACCAGGAGCCACTGACTTGGTTTCTGAACCCAACTCTGCCATTCTCCGCTTTGAGAGTCACTTAGCCTCTCCTAGCCTCAGTTTCCTCATCTTTATGAACGACTCACCCAGCTTCTTCACATGGTGATCAGCGAACAGAATGAGATACGGTATGTGCATGTAGTTGGCAAACAAGCAAGTCTCAACCAGCGGTTCTCAAAGTGTGATCTGGGGACACCTGGGGGTGGGGGCGGGGTGCCCTGAGACCCTTTGAGAGGGTCTGCGAGCTCTTCCCTTTTCCAAATAGATTGTGCATGAGCCTGGAATTTCCTGGCAAACTTCCTCCAAGACAGCTGATATGAGACTCCAATGGTCCTTAATTAAACTGAAGAGATTTTCAAACATATAAAACCATGCCACTTTTTTTTAAATAGTTATTTTCATTATAGATGTCATTTGCGTTAAATTTGAATGGATTTGTTATTTTTAAATGAATATTTAAAATTTTTGTTTTAATTCCTCATACCGTTAAAATCAACAGATACAAGCAAAAGCTCTTCGGGGTCCCCAATAATTTCTCAGCCTGTAAAGGGGTCCTGAGACCAGACAGTTTGGGAACTGCTGTGCCCAACAACAGCGGAGGCGAGCCGCCTCTCAGCAGCCTCTCAGCATCCTCTGAGAGGCTGACTCCAGGCCCCCTTTTATAAAACACGCATACGTTCACGGTTTCCACGTGTGGGGACGCTAGTTTTGTTTTCTGGGTATCAGAGATCCAACGCTTGTACCCATTTCCCCGGCTCAAGCAAGGGCCCTCCCACAGGGAGGCACGGACAGTGTGGGGCGACCCTCGCGGGGCGTCGGCGACCTTGGCAGAGGTCGAGCCCGCGCGCGCGGGAGGCGCACGGTGCTCCCGGCCGGCGGGAGTTCCCGCCTGTGGGCGAGAAGGCCGCGCCTGCGCGGCGCTGAGCCGGGTACCGACCCACGGCGAGCCTGGCCGGGTGGCGGGGGACTGGGGACGTGCACTCACAGCCTCGGCAGCGCCGCTGCCGCCGCTCCGCGCGCCGCCCTCCTCAGCAGACGCACCGCCATCTTGTCTGCGCGTGGGCCCCGCCCCCGCCATGTCCGTCTCCGCTTCGTCCCGCCCCTGTCGCCACGCCCCCACGCCGCCGCGTCCCGCCTAGAGCTCGTCTCCACGCCCCGCCCCGTCCCCGCAAGCCGCGCCCCCCTGCTCTTGCGCACCTGCCCCCTCCGGCTGTCAGAACTTCCAGGCTGTAACGCGAGGCAGAGCAGAGAGTCCGAATGGGTGGATTTTTGGGTGACTGAATCCAACCCTTCCCCGTGCTTCTGGGTTTTTAGGGCGGGTTTTGAGAGACCTTGCATTTTCCCAGCCAGACGTTGCCAGATTTTCCAGGGATTTCTTTACTGTTTTTGTTTAAATACTATACCTAACAAAGATTGTGACTCTCACCGTGTGCGTGCCTCGGTTAACAGTTAATCCATTATGGGACATATATGACTGTAATAGGGTCAGAATAGATGCTGCTGGCAGCTTTCTGGGCCAAAGAAATACTTGTTGAAGACACGGGGCAGCAAACACAACGCTTCACTCCAACTCCTTCCTGCCAGTCTGTCAAAACTCGGGCTTCACAGTCAGGAGAATGCTAAGGTATTAAAACAGCTTACCATCTGTGTGACTTTGGACAAATGACTTAAGCTCTCCCTGCTGCAGTTTCCTCCTATAAGATGGGAATATAAATAGTACTCACCTCATAGGGTTATTATAAGGATATGTTGCGTTAATATACCGAGAGCTTAAAACCTCTTCTGGCCCAGAGCACGTGCTCAGTAATGTTAATTACTTCTCATTATTATTATCATCACACCAATTCCTTTCTTAAAAATCTTTGGTGACTTCCAATGAGAAGTGTTAAAATGAAAAACAAATGAAGAACAACCTTGAAAATTCCCTGAGCAGACAAAATCTGTTTCATCATACAAGCAAAGCCTAATTTAGCTTATTTTGCAAGACAACTTGACCTAGGTCATTTCTTGCTTATGCCTCTGGAAATCACAAGCAAAAACTTGAACTATTTCCCAAGGTAACCACTGACCAATTCCCTATATTGAAGAAAACTCTAGTATTGTAACCAATCACTGTGAAGAATAAACAGTCACTACTCTCTCACTAAATAAGCTGCTTTGTAACAATATATGCCCGAGCCTCATTCCATGTTTTGGTTTGAGTGCTCCCAGTCTGCAAAATGTCTTTTTGATGTGGGCACAATAAACTTCTACCAATTACTACTTTGGGGATTCATTGGTTTTACTTCTGTTATTTATGAAATTTTGACAGAAGCATTTAGAATAAAACCCCAGTTCTTCACCATGACCCTGAAGTCCTTACTCGATCTGGCCCCTGCCTGTCCCTTCAACCTTATCTCAGCCCCACCCATCTTCTTTCTGTGGGTTTTTTTTGTTTTTCTTTTTTGTTTTTTTAGTGCGATAAGCCCCCTCCCACTTCAGGGCCTTTGCACATGCTGTTTCCTATCCCCAGAACGCTTATGGCTATACTGTCGCATCCTCCTGGACATTTACCCTACCTGCCACCTGCTCAAAGAGCCTGAGCTGACAACCCAAACTAGAGCATCCCCCTGGTCTATTTCACTGGCACAGCAACCTGATCATTTCCGTCACAGCCCTCATCACAATGTTATTTATCAATTTGTGAATTTACTTTCTTATTGTTGACTTTCCCCTGGTGGTTCTCAAGGTGGGAGGGAACTACTGCCCATAATCAGGTGGGCTTTCAGAGTGCATTATTGTCATTTAGGGTGCAGGGCTAGGGATGTTCGGGCAATCCCACTCATAGAAAGGCTGCTAGTGCTCTGGTCTAGAAACACCATTTATAGGAATAGAATGTGAGCTCTCTGAGAGCAGGGACCCAGTATATCTTGTCATTGCTGTGTGCCCACAGCATCTGGCTCAATGACTTGTAACCTGTAGGTATTTAATAAATATAAGATGAAAATGTTCCTCTAGCCTCATTATAATTCTGAGAACTGCCATATGAGTTGTTATCCTTACTAAAAATGCCCTGGTCCTTACGGCTTTTTAGGTAAAATACAACCTCCAATGACTTATTTGCTAAATGATTCAATTTCTTTCAGATTCTGCTTGAAGAAATTGTAGCTGTGCCCATTCTCACCAGGACTGCTGTGGTTTTGTGTTTTTTTTAAAGGTTTATTTTTATTTATTTTTTTTAATTTTTTGGGCTTCCCCGGTGGCACAGTGGTTAAGAATCCGCCTTCCAGGACATGGAAGCAACCTAAGTGTCCATCGACAGATGAATGGATAAAGAAGATGTGGCACATATATACAATGGAATATTACTCAGCCATAAAAAGAAACGAAATTGAGTTATTTGTAGTGAGGTGGATGGACCTGGAGTCTGTCATACAGAGTGAAGTAAGTCAGAAAGAGAAAAACAAATACCATATGCTAACACATATATAGGGAATCTAAAAAAAAAAAAAAGGTCATGAAGAACCTAGGGGCAGGAGGGGAATAAAGACACAGACGTAGAGAATGGACTTGAAGACATAGGGAGGGGGAAAGGTAAGTTGGGACAAAGTGAGAGAGTGTCATGGACATACATACACTACCAAATGTAAAACAGATAGCTAGTGGGAAGCAGCCACATAGCACAGGAAGATCAGCTCGGTGCTTTGTGACCACCTAGAGGGGTGGGATAGGGAGGGTGGGAGGGAGGGAGACGCAAGAGGGAAGAGATATGGGGATATATGTATATGTATAACTGATTCACTTTGTTATAAAGCAGAAACTAACACACCATTGTAAAGCAATTATACTCCAATAAGGGTGTTTAAAAAAAAAAAAAGAATCCGCCTGCCAATGAAGAGGACACAGGTTTGAGCCCTGGTCCGGGACGATCCCACATGCCGTAGAGCAACTAAGCCCATGCGCCACAACTACTGAGCCCGCGTGCCACAACTAATGAAGCCTGCGCGCCTAGAGCCCGTGCTCCACAACAAGAGAAGCCACCGCCATGAGAAGTCCCTGCACCACAACAAAGAGTAGCCCCCGCTCACCGCAACTAGAGAAAGCCCGCACCCAGCAACAACCCAACACAGCCAAAAATAAAATAAATTTACTAAAAAAAGAATTAAAACAAAATCAATTCAAATAATACCTTGCATAGAAAGAGCAAGATGCAAATTTACCCAAAGCCAGTTAAGCCTTAGGGCCACTGACTTGCACTGGTCCCCTCCAAGTCCCCACTAATGTGTTCACAAGGGCATTTTTTTTTTGTAAATTGTACCAAAGTAAAATATTTTAACTACCATTGGTTAAGACACTTTCTTCGTCTACTTCAACCGTTCCTCTCTTGGGCTTCCTTTGTGTTGGGTGCCGTTGGAGTGGCTGCAGGTATTTTGGGAGTCTGGCCAAGGAGAAGCTGAGCTGGGATATATTTGGTTTAGATTTAATAGAATACATTTATGTGATTTGCCATCACTTCCATGTTTGGTTATTACTAGCAGTCCTGGTTTAGGAATGGCTTTCAGAAATTCTGCTATCCACTGTGCTGACTCACCAGCATAAAGATGCAAAGGTCGGAGGTCATACCCCAATAAGGATGTACCCCTGGGGCACCTGGCACCAGAAGTGTGGGTAGTAGAAGAGAAACAAAGTTTGAACGGCATGGAGCCAGAGACCATCTGTGGAAAATTCTTCCAGTTATCAGAAATGTAAAATTGTAAAGAGAGAGTTTGGTTCTTAGCTGTATCTGGCCAGCACGGAAGCTCTCTCCTGTCTGGACTACACTCTAATAACATTGTGGTGGCTTTCGCAGTGTCGGCCCAGCTCGGCTAGGACCACTTCTCCCAGAATTTCCTTGCCTGTGTGGTACGGGGTTGGGGTCATTCACGAGACATTTGCATGAGCTCTGGAAGGTGGAGGTGAAGCAGCAGGTCACGTGCGCTCACCCTGCTGACACGGGGCAGTCAGTGTTAACTTCCTCTCTTTTGAGATTATCTACAGATCTCACTACTTTACCTTTATATCCACCCATTTTTTTCAACTCAAACATTTATCGACATGATTCCTGACCTCAAGAAGCTAATCTGAATGAAATTCAGGCACGTGCTACAACATGGATGGACCTTGAGGACATCATGCTAAGTGAAATAAGCAAGTCACAAAAGGACAGATGCTGTACAACTTCACTTATATGAGTCTCCTAGAGTAGTCAAATTCATAGAGACATAAAGGAGAATGGGGGTTACCAGGGGCTGGAGGGAGGGGAAATAGGGAGTTAGTGTCTAATGGGTACAGAGTTCAGTTTTGAAAGATGAAAACAGTTCTGGGAATGGATGGTGGTGATGGCTGCACAACAGTGTGAATGTACTTAATGCCACTGAGCTGTACACTTAATATGGTTAAAATGGTGAATTTTATGATGTTCATATTTTACCAAATAAGAAAAAAGATTTTATTTACTTATTTACTTTTATTTATTTATTTTTAAACGGAAGTATAGTTGATTTATAATATTATGTTAGTTTCAGGTGTATACCATAGTAATTCAATATTTTTATATACTACACTCCATTTAAAGTTATTATAAAATATTGGTTATATTCCCTGTGCCATACATTACATCCTTGTATGTTATTTATTTTATACCTAGTAGTTTATACCTCATAATCCCCTTTATCTTGCCCCTCCCCTCCTCCCTCTCCCCATTGGTAACCACTAGTTTGTTCTCTGTGTCCATGAGTCTGTTTCTGTTTTCTTATATTCATTCATGTTTTATTTTTTAGATTCCACATATAAGTGAAAACATCTAGTATTTACTTGTCTTTCTCTGTCTGACTTACTTCACTAAGCATAATACCCTCCAGGTCCATCTGTGTTGTTGCAAATGGCAATTTTTTATTCTTTTTTTTTTTATAGCTGAGTAATATTCCATTGTATGTATATACCATATCTTTATCCATTCACCTGTTGATGGACGCTGAGGTTGCGTCCATATCTTGGCTATTGTGAATAATGCTGCTATGAACATTGGGTTGCATATATCTTTTCTAATTAGGGTTTTCATTTTCTTTGCATAAGAAAATGCAAACAGGAGTGGAATTGCTGGATCATATGTAGTTCTATTTTTAATTTTTTAAAAAGGAGATTTTGAAAAGAAGCTATCCATGAAAGAGGTAGACAGGTGTAAGTGGGAAAAATGGGTGGGTTCTGAGGTCTGCTGGTGATATGGAGAAAAGGGATATGGAAATAGAAAGGATGCTGCAATTCCCTCTGTGTGACAGGGGCAGGGAAACCAGGAGGCTCTGCAGAGACGGGATAGCTCCCGGGACGTGGAGAGTGAGCCTGAGAGTGTTAGGAGAAAAGCAGAGCAAGCAGAGAAAACACTGCTCCAGATTGTAAACCACAGGAATGGCCAAGTCTCAACCAATGTTGCCCTACAACACACAGGTCTCCTGAGTGGAAACACGTTACATTGTTACCACGTGGTGTTATGTCATGAGACTCGAATAACTCTCACCGTTAACCGTCGAAATATTGAGTTTTCATACTGGCTCAACCATAACTACAGTTTTGGAAAATAGTCACACCCAAGGAGATAGTAGATAAAAATATCTGATCAAACCATGGTTTACTACAACCATTTCGAGCTTAAATAACTTAAATAACCATTTAAAGCCATAACAGTTAGGAAAATGAAGCTGCATTATTCTTTTGTTACAAACACCAAAGTCTCTTTATCATAATTCATTTTCCCCTTCCTTTTGGTGTCTGGCTGATGTAGGTTATTTTCGCCAAAGTTGCGTCTCAAAGGCTGGAGGGCCAGTGTCACTGATTCAAGATTTCAGAATGTTGCACTTAGAAAGAGGAATATTAGAAGTTCTGTGGAATAATTTTTCAACAGTGGCATAGATGGAACTGCACTCTGAAATCATCCATCCCTCCTGCTGCTCTGATACAAAACCCTCCCAGCCTTACCTCCTGGCAGGCGCTGCCTTTGATAAGGTGGTGACTATGTCTGGCTTTCTTGGGGAGAAAGGAGACTGTCTCTCAAATTTAGGCCAAATGCAAAATAACTAGCGACCACATTGTGGACCTTCTGAGCCTTAGCTTTCTCTCTATAAACTGAGGAAGTTAGACTAGCTGACCTCTAAAATTCTTTCTGGCTCTCAAATGCTGATTGTATAAGATCCTTTTCTAACCTCAGCCTCCAAAACTGCGCTGCAGTGCCGCCTAGTGTCATACGCAGGTTCTCCCCCCACCCCCGCCCCCGCCCCCACCCCGCTTCCCACACACTCTCTGGGGACTCTCCCGACCCTTCCCCTGATCCACTTTCTTTTTTACAAAGCACTTATCCACTTCTAAATTGCTAGATAATAGGCTTATTTGTAATGTCTTTGTTGAATGTAAGCCCTATGAGAACAGGGATTTTTGCCTGTTTTGTTCACTGGTGTATCCCAAGCCCCTGGAACATATCCTGGCACAGGGCAGATGTTTAGAATTAATTTGTCCAACTCAAAGTGTTGAGTCGTGAGGCATCCTCTGCCAAGATTATCCTTTACATCAGGGAGTCTCCAACTCCTGGGCCACAGACCTGTAACGGTCTGTAGCCTGTTAGGAACTGGGCCGCACAGCAGGAGGTGAGCGGCAGGCTAACAAACGAAGCTTCATCTGTATTTACAGCTGCTCCCCATCACTTGCATTACCACCTGAGCTCCGCCTCCTGTCAGCATTATGGTGAGTTGTATAATTATTTCATTATATAGTACAATGTAATAATGATAGAAATGAAGTGCACAATAAATGTAATGCGCTTGAATCATCCCAAAACAATCACCCTGCCACCACCCCGTCCGTGGAAAAATTGTCTTCCACGAAACCGGTCCCTGGTGTCAAAAAGGTTGGGGGCTGCTGCTTTACATAATTTTCCCTGTTATTTTAATTCACTTTATATGTTAAAAGTTATCTTCAGTTGCTGTTTCTTAATTGCCTACATGGTGGGGTGAATAATAGCCCTGAAGATGTCTGCATGCTAATTTCCAGAACCTGTGAATATGTTATTTTGCAGTTTTGATGAAATTATGGATCTTGAGATGGGGAGATTATCCTGGATTATGTGGGTGGGCCCAATGTAATCACAGGGTCCTTGGGACAGGGAAGCAAGAGGATCAGAGTCAGAACAAGATGTGACATGGACTCAAGGTCAGAGTGATGAGAGGCCACAAGGCAAGGAATGTAAGCAGCCTCTAGAAGCTGGAGACGGCGAGGAAACGGCTTCTCCCCTCCGGCCTCCAGGAGGGACAGAGCCGTGCTGACACCTTGATTTTATCCCCATGAGAGCTATTTTGGACTTGTGACCTCCAGAACCCTAAGATAATAAAGCTGTGTTGTTTTAAGCCACCAAGGTTGTGGTCATTTAATACAGCAGCCACAAGAAATGAATATACTTGAAACGGAGCAGGACCCTGTGGTCCTTCCCCCTCACGTCCTCCACCTGCCTTTGTCTATGGAAAAACTTTAGCCAAATAAGTTTAATCAGAGAAGTAAGAAAATGCAGACACAAAGGAAAACAGTTCAACAAGACTGAATACTAATAGTTTACTCATTAGCATAGTCAAGGACCTGTTTTATAGATACTGAAACCCTCACCAGGTGGAAGAAGCTAACTACATGATGACCAGACTGTAGCCATGACATAAGCTGCCACAATTCCGAGAACTGGCCTCAAGGAAATGGGAAAAAACTGACCCCGGAAAGGAAGGTTAACTGTACTTAAAACAATCAAAATGACGCCAGTCAGACCACCACATGACCAATTACAAGATGACCGTCAGAGCTGACTGTGCTGTTTCTACGTGTAGCCTCCTGCCTCCATCTATAAAAGCTCTTGCCCACTGGTTGTCAGTGAAGGGGAGTCAGCCTTTGGACAGGCATCCACACACCCCCTCGCACCCGTTGCCGGCCTCTGAAATACAGCAAACTTTCCTTTCCACCAACATTGCCTCTTTATTGGCTTTTGAGTGGTGAGCAGCCCGACCCCACTTCCAGTAACACACCTAGTAAAAAGAAAACCTTCCCAAGCACACCTCCATAGACAAACTGGCTCTTAAAGAGTGCTTTTAACGCCAGTTCCAAGTCCAAAGTGACACTGTTGGTTCAAATGACCACAGATGTCTCTGTTGGTGTCAGACAGAATCAACAAACTTTTGCTCTGGCCAGAACCTCCTTGACTGAAAGTTTCTAAAGAGAGCAGCTTAAGTAATTTTTCAAGCCAGAATTGGAATCCTTTTTCTGTATGTCATTTGAAAAGGACTCTCCACTCCTGAACTGATTAGAGACACCAAGCACTTACCACTGCCTGAAGTCACATTACACACTTATTTGCTTATTGCCTGCCATTTCTGTCATTCATTTGTTTATGGTGTGTTGCTTTCCATTAGAATGTAAGCCCCATGAGGGCGGGAACTGAGTTTACTTTGTTTGCTACTGTATTTTCAACGCCTAAAATGATGCCTGAGACACAGCAGATGCTAAATAAATATTTGTTGAGTGAATGGCTGGGAAGTTGACTTGCTAAGAAGATGTAAGAAATCCTTCAGCACCACTTTGCCCTACCTCTGAGAAAAAACAAATGATGGCTATTCAAATGCAGCTGAAAATGATGAGATTAAGAAGAAGAAGAAGAAAAAAAAAGCAAGCAGTCCCAGGTTGTTAGTTTTGAGTGATGGGAGGAAATGAAGGAGTCACATGAAGGTAAGAGTGAGAATGCGGGTGGCACAGGAGTTACAGACAGGCTTCAAAATGATCCCTTGCCTGTCTCTTCACAAATTACGCATTGAGGAAATAAAAGAGATATTTGCCTACTATAAGAATCTATTAGGTCCAGCAATCCCACTGCTGGAGTGGGATATCCGGAGAAAACTATAATCTGAAAAGATATATGCACCCCTATGTTTGTTGCAGCACTATTCACAATAGCCAAGACATGGAAGCAATCTAAATGTCCGTCGACAGAGGAATGGATAAAGAAGATGCGGTACATACATACAATGGAATATTACTCAGCCATAAAAAGAATGAAATAATGCCATTTGCCACAGCGTGGATGGACCTAGAGATTATCATACCAAGTGAAGTAAGCCAGACAGAGGAAGCCAAATATGATGATATCGCTTATATGTGGAATCTAAAAAAATGATACAAATGAACTTGTTTACAAAACAGAAACAGAACCACAGACATAGAAAACAAATGTATGGTTACCAAAGGGGAATGGTGGGGAGATAAATTAGGAGTTTGGAATTAACATATACGCACTACTATATATAAAATAGATAACCAAAAAGGACCTACTGTATAGCACAGGGAACTATACTCAATATTTTGCAATAACCAATAAGGGAAAAGAATCTGAAAAAGAATATATATATATATATATATATATATATATATATATATATATATATATAAAACTGAATCACTTTGCTGTATACCTGAAACTAAACCAACATTGTAAACCAACTGTACTTCAATTTAGAAAAAAAAGAATCTATTAGGAATTTTGGTTATTAACGTATGGTGCCAGGGAGAGAGGCCCATGTCTTGGCCACTACCTACCAGGTAGCCCTGTGAAAAGTGAACAGTAAAGATGCTAAAAAAAAAAAGTAAATAGTAACAACGTGAAAGAACTAATGTGCAAGGTTATTCCCTATATCATGGTTTGTTATCACAAAATATTGGGGGAAAAAATCTAAATGTTCATCACCAGGGAACCGATTTTTTAAAGTATGGTACATGAAACAACAGAAAAGTATGCAACCATAAAAAGAATAAGGAAATAAATTATTTCCTTCATAGTTTATTTCCTTATTCTTTTTACTAATATAATGTACTAATCTAGAAACTATTTTGTTATGTATAATAGAAGACATTGCTAGTGAAAAAAGACAAGGCACAGAACAATTGTATTATATTCTATCTTTTGTGTAAAAAGAAGAGTAAAATAAAAATGTTTCATGTTTTCATATAGTCAATTATTTAAAAACTCTGAAAGGATAAAATAATGCTGCTAATGACAGGGGTTACCTGTTGGAGAAGGCGGGAACAAGGCAAATGGAGAAAGGGAAGGGAAAGGTTTTCACTGTATCCCTTTTGCAATTTTAACTTTTGAATCATGTATATGTATTATTTATTCAAAACACTAAATTTAAATCATATGAACAACAAGGCAAAAAGAAGGAAAGAGAAACCACAGTCTCACCCAGCTAGACCTGGGTCCCTAACTCAACCTGATGCAGAGCTCCCTGCACCGTGTTTGTATGTGGACACTGGGATACCATATGCATTTTAGCATCTTTGTGGCCACTGAGCTCTGTGTCTGTTTCATATCCCATATTGGATTAAAAACTCCCAAAGTCCCAGCCTGTTTCCCGGAGTGAGGGCCCAGGGACTTGCACAGCTGACAGAGTCTTCACAGCCTCTATGGACAGGAGACTTGATAAAATGTGTAACGTTGAAACATATAATGAAAGCTGGTTGGTTAAGACCCTCTGGCTTTGGTGGAATAATCTTTAATGCACCAGACAAGAAGATTGCTAACCAGCCTTATTACTGACAATTTCCTAATATCCCTGATAGGGCAGGCAGGTGATTTGAGGATTATCCAGACACTGACAAATCCCCTGGGCCCTGACAGTCTCCTTTACAAAAGAATCAAATCTGTTTATTGCTGATAATAGATGGTATGCCTTAAGGTTTGCTTGTAAGTAACATGTGCGTTGCTTTTTTTTTTCTTTTGGCAACAGGAACCAAACTTGGATTCATCCTGATAAACCGGGCATTTGGGACTTTATGGGATGTAATTGCTCTAACAGTTTCCTAATCCCCATTTGCTAAACCTTTGCACCCCAGCTCACCATGGCATAAACGGCCTTGATCCAGGGCAAAATGGTCCATGTAACCAAAGAGCCTATTCTTGTGGCTGACATTCACTAATCATTCTTCCTCGTTTTTATGTGTAGTTCTGAGAATTATTTAAAAGGACAAAGCAAGTCTTGAATTTGTAGGTGTGACAAGCTGAACTCTTCATTTGTCTCTGTATTCCTTGCAACAGGTACAGTAGCTAACACACTGGAGATTCTCAAAACCAGTTGTGGGATTGCCTTGTTCATAAACTATCATCATTACTCCAGTGAAATGTTCTCAGATATCTAAATTTTAACAAACTACAATTGGAAACCCAAATAGAGAGTAATTTAAATTAGCTTTGTCATTCCTTTTGATTTATAAGTAAAATGTCATCTGCCAAATTCTAAACCTATGCATATTGTCAGTATTTAATCTTATCCATAACATCTCAGTGAAGGTGGTTATTTTTTAAAGTATTGCTGCATAAGAAAAATTTTCTAAGCATAAGTTAATATCTCACTTAGCAAGATCTGCCTGACCTTTGATCTTATGACTATTTTCCTATGTAAGTTGCACCTGAAACTGATAACACTAGCCCAGACCCGGAGGGAACTCTGGGCACCTATACTTTTTTTTTGGAGGGGGAGGCACCTATACTTCTGCACTTTGCATACTAGTCTAGGGATCCATGAGGACCTGCCTGGTGAAGAACGCAATCGTTGGTATCCAAACTCATCCTATCCCACCTGTAATATTCTTCATTCTAATTTTCTGCCTAATGAAACAATACAGCTAGCCATAGGATTTCCAGCCTTCAAACAAGGCCCCTTCTGAAGGTTTTGTCATTAGTTTTCTCAAAATTAGAGGAGTTTTAGGATTCCAGAAGTTGAAAAGGCCCAACTGTTAAATGTCTCTCTTTTTAAAGTCCCATTTAGTATTCAGTATATGTTCATTATAGACAAATTGAAACCTATGGAAATAAATCAATAGGGGCATAGGGAGAAAGTTAACATCCCAAGGTAATTGTTAATATTCTGATGGCTTCCTTATAGACATGTTCTTATGCATTTTTCTCTGTGTGTGTGTGCGTGTGTGTGTGCGTATCTTTTTCTCTCTCCAAAGATGGATAGATAATTAACATATATAGACACACACACACATACACATGTATCTTAAAAATAACATCACATATGCATTCTGTTTAAAACTTGTGTTTTTCCTCTCAGTAAATCACTGAAACATATATTTTAGGTAATATTGTAACACTCCAACCCACATGGAGATACTCAGACTTTTGTGGAAAAGAAATCAAACAAAATACATATATAAAAATACTAAAGACAAATCCAGGGAGAGACCATATGTAAGCTGTGAGAATGAGTTCAGAGTATTAGAAAATTACTTCCTTCTAATTCAAATTTTTTTACTCTGGTAAACTTTGAAAAATATTTTTCACACCATAAAATTTTTATAGGAACACAGCTAGGAAATTCTCCTATTGTCATGCAATCCTAAGCTTAAAGTTCGCAAAATCTAGTTTTTGCTTCTTCTTTTTCTTCTTCTTTTTTTATTTTAAGCCTTTTAATTTAACTTATTGACCCCAGTATTTTTGCTACATCCATTGCTAGGATCAAATCGTTATTCTTTTCAAAAGCATTTCTTTAACCTGAGGTCAAACGAATGTGAAATATGAGGAAGTTATAAATAGACTGAAATCTAGAACAACCATAACCTTGATGTACTTTATCTAAATTTTTATAACTTTGAAGTGCACCGAATACAGAAAGAATGCAGAGCTTTTCTTTTCCAGCCAGAGAAACCACACACACAAAAAGAATAAAAAATGATCTCTTTCTCATTTCTGTAGTCAATTTCTCAATCCAAAAAAAGAAAGTGGGGGAGGATTTAAGTCAATCCAACAAAAATAAACTGTTGCTACTGTTTATTGAGAAAATAATTCCTTGAGATTTCTTTTTCCCCAAAGAACTACAAAAAAAAAAAAAAAAAAAACCATAAAGAAGATCTCTGGCTTAGTTTATTTCCTAGAGGAAAAATTGTTTAACATCTGTTTATTTTGTAAAACCTACCAATAGCAAGTGGGCCCATAAAATTTCCCCCTTTTTTGTGTGTGGTGGGAAAGAAGCAGGGGGCAGGCTAAGTTTGGCCTGCAGTTGGAATATAGTTTGCTGTCTGGAATTGCCCAGTCTTGTTTGGTTTTTATAAGATTCCCAAGGTCCATGAACTCATGTGTCCCAGATGAATAGCCCAAAGGGAGGGGCTTGGGTTGGACGGTTGGAGTGAGACCAGACAGTGGATGACTCTGAAATCCAGGCAGTAGAGTCTAGACTTGACTCTCTGTGCAGTGGATTGGGTTGACTCCAGTTCTCCCCCTCTCTACATTTACACCTTTCCATAGGCTCAGAGTAGGTAGAGTATCTCTCCTTGTCCCTTGACTTTGCGCTTGGCCAATGATGACAGTGTATCAGTTCCAGCTCTAGGCCTTGTGAGGCCTCACATCTTTCTGCATCATTGTGAGAAGAGCACACCCTGGCAAAGCCCACCAGGAAGAGGAGGAGGGGGAGGAAGGACCCGTGGAACAGAGCTTCCCCACAGACCTGCAGTAGAAACAAAGCTGCCCCAGCAGAGAGCAGAGCCCCCAGCCCAGTCCAGACTGGCTGAACCTCAGCAGACATATAAACGCTTGCCAGGAATAAGTACCCATCGTGTGACACCCCTGAGTTTTGGAAGGCTCTGCTGTGCTGCATCATTGCACTAATACAAAATGATACACACCTTTAACCAAAATAAAAATCATTTAAAAATTTTTTAAGAACCTATACTTTAGGGAGTTTAATGTGTGGCTGTGTACAGGATGGATGAGATGGAGAAGGGATAGTATAGTAATCCGCATGTCAGGTGATGAGCCCAGAACACGTGTGGAGGCAGCAGGTACAGGATGAGGCAAGACACTGACAAAGGATTCACGGTTAGAGAAATGCAAATTATGTAAAACGAGATTCCCCTTTACACCCACAACATAGGAAAAGTTAGAAAGTCAGATGATAGCAATTGCTGAGAACGGTGTAGGGAGGTGGAAATTAGCATGCAATGCAGATGGGAGTGTAGACTATGCTATCTTCCGGAGAGCAGCTCAGCAGAACTCAGTAAAATTCCTATGTGTACACCCCATGACCCAGCAATCCCATGCCTGGGTGCAACTCAGGAAGTTTACCCAGGTCCGTAAGAGGAGGTAGATAAGGATGCTCATCCCAGCAGTTTGTGGGAGCAGGTTGTTGGCGACAACCTAGTAATATCAAAGGGAAGGGCAGACAGCAGTTAGTAATGAACAAGAGGTACGTATAGCTGCATGGGTAGGTCATGCTGTGGAGGAGAGAAAAATGAAAAGAGAATGAGACCCATAGCCCAATACTGTATGTATGTACATATATAGGGATGTATGTATATATATATATATATATATATGTATATGTAAGTATATGCCTGTATTTTTCAGAATTATGTACATATGGACATATTCAAGGACATACACCAAACATATTACAGGAGGATGGAGTAAAGTGGGAATGGGAGCGAGGTTTGGAAATTAAGAAAAAAATAAGAGAAGGGTCTTACATATACAGATGATACTAGTGGAATTAGCTAAATTCTGGTACCTGAATTCCAAACATATGGATGTGAACTTTCATCAGAGAAAGTGGTGGCAGCTTCCAGACTGGAGAACTTGAGTGAAGGGACAGGACTAGAGATGGTTTGAGAGCTCTCCATAGAGTGTTACCACTGGAGCTCCAACATGAATGAACTTTCATTCGTATAAATATGTGACTTCACTGGTTCTTCCATTGCAGTATATCCCATTTGTGCCAGCTATCGATTTATTGCCTCAGGGCTCCAAATCCACCTTACTTTGCCCTGCCCTGTGACGCTGGAGCTGGAACCCTGTAAACATGTCTCCTTTGCCTCCTGTCCCAATGGTAAGTTTTATCAGTAGCAGGGACGGGAAGGACACTGCAGGTGAAAGGGACTTTTTTCCCCCTAGTTTCAGTGTCTTTTTTCTTGTTGCTACAGCGTAAAAGCCAGTGGGGCCAGCGGGAGACCCAGTGACACACACAGAGTCTGAGAAGTTTCACTGTCACTCCTGCAGGTAGCCTCCCAGGGTATTTCACCAGCATCCCAACTGCTTTGCCAGGGGGACCCAAGCACCCCAGCAAAATGCTACCCCATCCAGTGGCCTCGGTCATACCCTCCCCAATAAGTTCTTAACCTGTATGTCTTCCTTGGATAATCTGCCTCTGCTCTAGAGGTAGTGCTTTCTCCCTACAGCTGTGATTCCTGTGTCTTCAGAGTTCTCTTTACAGTTAATTCTCTCTTACCAATTTAGTCATCTCTATGCTAAATTTTCCCTGTTCAAATTACTGGTGTGGTTTCTCTTCCGACTGGACCCTTCGAACAGTAAAGCAGGAAACAGCACAGCACAAGCCTTTCCACGCTTCTCATCCTTCACAGCTGACTTGCACTGTCTCCTCTGTTTGTCTTCTTGATTCATCGCAATCAGAAATTTCATTGATAAATTCCTAACCATCCAAAAGTCATCTTTCAGACCTTTTCTCTCTTAATTGCTTCTCCCTGATACCTACCATGTTTCAGACCATTCCTTTTGAAGCCAATATGGTTCTATACGGTAGCAAGAGCTAGCATGTTGGAGTTGGACAAAATTGCTTTGAAGTCTCAGCTCTGTCAGTTACAAGCCTGGTGACCGTAATCTTTGTGAGCCTTGGTCAGCCTTCTCATCTGTAAATTGGGGAATAATGATGTTGATACACAGGTCACAGATTATTTTAAAGAATAAATATGGTAATTTATGTAAAGCATCAAAGCATAGGGCCTGGCAAATAGTAGGCGCTCAACAAATGCTGGTTCCCGTATGTTAATGGCCCTCCACCATCCCCTCCCCAGTGGATTCTAGGCTCCCTTCTACAGCACCTTCCTTGGGCAATGTTGCCATACAGGAGACTCTAACTACCACCCACTTACTCGGTCATGCCTTCTAGATCTATCTTCCTCCGAGACCTCTCTTCTAACCCAGCGAGGGGTCTGACGTCACCTGAGCACCTAATCACACCTACAACCCCCTTGCGAACCCCTCAACACCGAGCACTTTCTCGCCTGCACCTCCATGTGTCCTGATCACAGCTGACCAGCCAGGGACAAGCACTCCAGCAAGAGCTACACCTCGAGGCCGGCCACAGCAAGCCTCCACCCAAAGCTGGGGGTCTCTCTACTGACACAGTGACCCTGGAGACCCAGTAGTCCCTCTCTGTGGGCTCTTTTAGTGTGAGACAGAGAGGAACGTGGTATGCGCAGCCAGAACTGAAAGAAAACAAGAAAAGTCAATTTGCAGATGCCTCATGGCGATCACGCCTAGGGGTAGGCAGTGGCATTGAAGAGAAGGAGAAAGAGTCACAGAAGAAGCAGAGATGTAGCAAAGCCCTGTCATCGGGAGTGGAGTTCCTACAGAGCCAGCAGCAAAGGACACCCCGTGCTGGGCAGCTGGAGCGGCTGGGAGCTCCTGCTTGTCGTGAAGAACATGCCAAGACTCCAGGGAGCCTAGATGCTGAGATGACTTCCCGTCTTTCCTACTTCCCATTGCTTCACTTCACTCATTCATTCTCTCTGTCTCTGTCACTCTCTCATAGAAATAGCTTTATATAGCTTTTCCCCCCGATTGTAGTAGGAGATGCGCATTATCATGGTCTTTACAATAAATGCTGCCACCTGAAAAAACCCTGAAAGGGTCTTTGCTCCTTACAACCTGAAGGGGCCTAACAACATCCCAACAGAGCTTCAGACTTGTCTAGATCCATCTGCCAAACTGACCATAGGAGACCCTTTCCTGGATGTCTGCTGAACGTGTGCATGAATGCATACACACACACACATGCACGCACACGCACACACACACTAGCAGGGGGATACAGGAAAAGTGAGCCAGGATGGGACACAGTAAAGAAGCAGCTAGAAAGGCAGGTAAGTGCCTTAAGACAAGGCATTGAGCAGATGCCAGTAGATTCAAGCTCTGGTTCTCAGACATCAGGGGGCATCAGAATCACCTCAATGGCTTGTTCAACCTCATCTTGCTGGGTACCTCCCCACCCCCTGCAGAGTTTCTGATCCAGCAGGTCTGGGTCCGGGCCTGAAAATATGCAGTTCTAACAAGTTCTCAAGTGCTGCTGCTGTTGTTGACCGGGGAACCACACTGAGAGCCACCAGAGTTTCAAGAAGAAGTGAATGGCTAAGAAAATCGAATACCTCAGAGGCTTGGCGTGAAGTACTGGACAGATTGAGGAAATGTCTATGCTGTCAGTTCAGAGAGTAACTTCCAGAGAATAGCAGATTGGTGGCTTCCTGTCCCCTGAAAAAATACCAAAAAAGCTATTCCTGTCCCCTGGGAATACCTCATTGTCAAAAGCTGCAGGCAGCGTGGGTGAGCCCTCTTCATTAAGGCTGTCATCAATCACACTGCCCCAGTGCCCAGCCCTGACTAGGACAGTCGCAGTGGGTTAGCGGGTCAGTCAGCGTTTGTCACCCTCAGCATCCTGCACTTTTAACCAAACCCTCAGGTCAAAAGCCTTCAGTGCGATAAAAGCATTCGTGGTCTGAATCCACATTTCAATAGAACAGAAACTGAAAATAAGCAAAATCACTTTGAAAGGTGATTAAGAGAGTCACCCCTTGAAAACAGCTATTATTTGTCCATCATGCAGGTTAGAGGTCAAAATAGGAACGAGGAAGCAAAGGCTCTAGAGCTCCCTCAGAAGGACATTTTAATTTCAATTCTGTCCCCACTTTAGAGCACATTTCATTACTTGCTGAATATGGGAAGTTATTGGTTGCCTACCGTTTAGTTTCCTAGAGCTGCCATAGCAAATTACCACAAAACAGGTGGCTTAAAGCAACAGAGGGACTTCCCTGGGGGTCCAGTGGTTAGGACTCCATGCTCCCACTGCGGAGGGCCCAGGTTCGATCCCTGGTCAGGGAACTAAGATCCTGCAAGCTGTGCAGCACGGCTAAAACAAAACAAAACAAAGCCCAAATCAAGGTGTCAATAGGGCCACACTCCCTCTGAAACATGTAGGGGAGGGTCTTTCCTCGCCTCTCCCATCTTCTTGAGATTTGCTGGCCATCCTCGGCATTTGCTGGCTTGCAGCAGACATCATTACTCCAGTGGCTCTTAGTCATCACGTGGCATCTCCCTGTGTGTCTCTGCCCTCACATGGCGCTCTCCTCTTCTTTTGAGGACACCAGTCATACTGGATTAGGGCCCACCTAACGCCAGTATGTCCTCGTCTTAACTAATTCCATCTGCAAGGACCCTCTTTCTAAATAAGGTCACATTCTGAGGTAGAGGGAAGGGGGAGGAGGGCGGGTAGGACTTCAACATATCTTTTCTGGGAGGACACAATTAACCCATATTATCTACCCAGGACCCTTTACTCCTTCCTGATGAAACCCAAGTTTTCCCAGGATTTCCCTGGCAGTCCAGTGGTTAAGGCTCCGCGCTCCTAATGCAGGGGGCCCGGGTTCGATCCCTGCTCAGGAAACTAGATCCCACAGGTCGCAACTAAAGATCCCACATGCCACAACTAAGGCCCGGCACAGCCAAATTTATCTAAAACCAAAACAAACAAAAAAAACCCAGGTTTTCCCAAAAGCATGTTAACTGATACAACTATGAACAAAAATATCCAAGCTGAGACTGGGAAGACCCTGCCCATGTGGCGATGGCTTGTCCCAACAAGTCATTCCTGTGTAAAAAATAGGTACCTGGGGTAACGCACAGACTGTTCTCTTGAAGCGCTTACAGCTATGGGGACTCTGGGCAAAGTGACAAGCCTTTAAGAGATGGGCACATCAGAAGGCCATATAGAGTCGTGGCATGTCTCAGATCATTAGTGTGCCGATTATCTGCTTCCCTGGATTTATCCCCGTTAGTTGGGGGAAGGTCGACCCTTTAAAAAAAAATCGGAGCTTCCCTGGTGGCGCAGCGGTTGAGAATCCGCCTGCCAATGCAGGGGACACGGGTTCGAGCCCTGGTCTGGGAGGATCCCACATGCCGCGGAGCAACTGGGCCCGTGAGCCACAACTGCTGAGCCTGCGCGTCTGGAGCCTGTGCTCCGCAACGGGAGAGGCCGCGATAGTGAGAGGCCCGCGCACCGCGATGAGGAGTGGCCCCCGCTCGCCGCAACTGGAGAAAGCCCTCGCACAGAAACGAAGACCCAACACAGCCATAAATTAATTAATTAATTAACTAAAATTTTAAAAAAACCAAAAAAACATTAAAAAAAAATCTATCTAAGCTCTTATAATAAAGCCTAACATATAATAGGCACTCAAACTGCATAAATGTTTCAAATATTGTTAAATATGTTTATTTTGCGAAATCCTTTTTCTGCCCCATTGTGAGCAGTTATCTGCCTATGCCACAGAACGAGTGAGAAAGTATTTTACTAAAGGAGCAGATATTGGTTTTCCCAACTCGGAACCGAGGAAGTGGATGCAGAGCCTGAGGGACAGCTGTGGGTGATCAGGCTGGGACCACGTTCAGTGTTTTTGCAAGTAGATTAAGTAAGACAAAGTGGCAAATGCTGAGGCAGAAAATGCTGGAATGTTGGCAGAGAGTCTGTGTTTTTCCTCAGGCACCAAGTAATAGTGGGTCCCCAGGGATTTGGATGTGGCTCAAGTGGAGCTCAAGTGGCCTTGGAAGGAGGTTGGGTAATAGGATGACTTTAGCTCAGCCCAGGAAAAACAGCGTGGACCAGACCTGCAGGGGTTTGAGTTCAGGTGCAGTCAGGATTTAGTGACAGTTTCCTTCCCATCCATCCCTGACCCACAAAGTTGGGTGCAAACTCAAGGAGACTTTGATGGACCCACTTACACATTGCAAAACAGATATGCTAGGAAAATTGTTAAAGATTTGGAAATGGGCAAAAGAGATTATTAGTATCCTTCCAATAAAATGCTGGGGTGTTTTCCCCTGACCATAAAGGAGTACCAGATCCTGTAAGGTTGTGTGCACCTCTGACTGTCTTTGATTGGACTAGTATACACTTCTGTAGACATAGAAGTAAACTTGTAGAAAATGGATAGTCAGGCAAACGTCTCCTGTCTCTAGCAATGCCAATGAGTCCTGTTCATAGTAACGCAAAAGAATCTTATCCAGTAGAGAATATAAGTCCCTGTAAGTCTCAATCTCATTTGACCTGGTTATAACCTCTTACTTGTTCTTTCATTAATTAATAAGTTAAATAAAATCTTTAACATGCAAGCAGTCTGTATTTGTCTGAGAGTCATATTTTACCTTTCAGGATATTATACTTTAACAGGTAAAGAGGTAAATGGGAGTAAAGTGAGGATGGCATGGATGCCTGGAGTCTCAAAGTTTCAACACAGATGTAGTAACTATGGAGAAAATCAAGCCAGTGTTGGGGAGGGATGAGAAAGTAACATGTTGGGGAAAAAATTCAAAAGCGGTGAAGTCTGTCATTGGACCTTTCCGATGCTCTTTTCTCTAACCTCCTAACACCCTAACTTTCCTCATCTTGCTGACCCACGGCTATATAAATCTCCTCTCTAGAAACCCCACCAGGGTCTGAACCCACCCCACCATCCCCAAGATCCAAAATTCCTTCTTCCTTTCCCAGCAAGACCCTCTGCCTAACTAAGAGGTTGAAACTGAGTACAATTCCTCAAGGGTATTTTTTTCTTTCCTTTTTGAGAAAAACAATTTTTAAGTTTAGATTTATGCCAAACTGGTGAAATTGTGGTAGAATATATAACACGATAGTTACCATTTTTAAGAGTACAGTTTAGTGGCGTTAAATACATTAATAATATTGTATAAATATCATCACTATCTATACCTAAAATTTTTTCATCTTCCCAAACACCAACTCTGTAGCCATTAAACGATAACTCCCACCCCTGTAAGTCCTACCCTACTTCCTGTCTCTATGAATTTGACTACTCTAGGTACCTCATATTAATGAAATCATACAGTATTTGTCCTTCTGTGATAGGCTTATTTCACTGAACATAGTGTCTTCAAGGTCTGTCCATGTTGTAGCATGTGTCTTAATTTTCTTCCTTTTTAAGACTGAATATTCCATGGTATGAATATACCACATTCTGTTTATCTGTTCATCTGTTGGTGATCATTTAGGTTGTTTCCGCCTTTTGGCTAATGTGAATAATGCTGTTATGCATTTTTTCTCTTCTTTTTAAATTACTTGGCCAGAAGTTTTAAAAGATCTCTCACTGGGGCAGTGTGTGCAGTTTGAAGACTAGGAATTCCACTTTACCTTGCCCTCATCTCCTCACAAACCAGGATCTGCAACCTGGCATCCTGCTGCTGAAAGATGGCTGTCCTCCAGCATACTTTCCTGCAGCATATGCCAAGGAATGCTTGCTATCTCCCCTCGCTCCCCATCCTATTAGCTGGTATATTAGTTTTGTACGGCTGCCATAACAAAATATCACAAACTGGGTGGCTTAAAAAATAGAAATTAATACCCTACAGTTTTGAGGCCATAAGTCCAAGATCAAGGTGTTGACAGGTTTGGTTTCTCCTGAGGCCTCTCTCCTTGGCTTCTAAATGACTGTCTTCCCTCTGTGTGTGTCTGTGTTCTCATCTCCTGTTCTTATAAGGACACCAGTTATATGGGCTCACCCTAATGACCTCATTTAACTTAATTACCTCTTTAAAGGTCCTATGTCCAAATACAGTCACATTCTGAGGTACTGGGGGTTAGAACTTCAACATATGAATTGGTGGGGGGGACATAAGTCAGCCCTAAACAGCTGGTTCAGGGTTGAACCAGATTGACAGCATATCACTCTCACACACCCTGAAAGTTTTTACTCTGCTGGTTTGATGAAATTGGGCTTATGGAATAGGTGCGCACATTTATTGACATAGCCTGGAATCTGCTTAGTGGACAAAAAAAACACTTAAGACCAGACCGAAACTGCAGAAATCCCTGGAAGGAAATTTCATTAACTCACTGACTCAACTGCATCCCAGGACAGGGTTTTCTGGCTGCTTCCTGAGAAGAATGTCAGGATGCTGCCAGCGAAGGTGGTAATGGGGGTGGGAAGGAAGCTGGCTGTGGACTTTGTGATTTTGGGTAACTTGCTTAACTTACCGGGGCTTCAGTTTCCTCCTCTGTGAGAGGGAGGGTCTCTTTAGGCCCTTCCTGAATACTCAAACATGGGCCAGGAACTCCAGGCATCACCTGGAGCTGGTGAGATGTGCAGAATCTCTGGACCCATTCCTGGCCCGCTGAATCAGAACCTGCATCTTAAGATCTCCAGGTGATTCACAGGCACATGGAAATTTGAGAGGCACTGATTTAAGACTTGTTGGGTCTGGCAGTCACAGAGGGAGATCAAAGAGCCAGTCACTATGAAACAATTTCTCACCTCCTTCGTTTCTTCCCCTCAGATAGCAGGTTGGAGGAAAGACGTTCATCCCTGCTTCTAAGCTGCTGTGAATACAGGTAGGAAAGGCTCCCATCCTATAGGCAACTGTCACCCCATTCAGAGCAGAAAATAAGGGTTCAAATGCAACGGCCCCCCGCCACTTGCTAATAATCCTTGGCTGCAAGATCCAGGGAATGAGCAAAGACCAACAGGATTACTGGGTTAATTTCAGAACTCCCTCCACCCTGCCCCATCTCCACCCTGCAATCTGCCATAGATTCATGTTATAAAAAGGGAGAGCTGAACTCAACAGTAAAAAACAATCCAATTCGCAAATGGGCAATAGACATTTCACCAAAGATGGCAAATAAGCGCATGAAAAGATATCCATTATCAGTAGCCGTAAGGAAAATACCAATTAAAACCACAATAAGATGTCACTACAGGGACTTCCCTGGTGGTCCAGTGGTAAAGAATCTGCCTTCCAATGCAGGGGACGCGGGTTCGATCCCTGGTCGGGTTCGATCCCTGGTCGGGGAACTAAGATCCCACATGCCGTGGGGCAACTAAGTCCGTGCGCCGCCAACTACTGAGCTCACGCATCTCAACAAGAGAACCTGCGTGCCGCAAACTACAGAGCCCACGTTCTCTGGAGCCTGTGCACAACTGCAGAACCCACATGCCCTGGAGCCCACGTGCCACAATTAGAGAGAGAAAACCCACACGCCACAACTAGAGAGAAGCCCGCGCACCACAATGAAGACCTGATGCAGCCAAAAAAAAAAATAAAATAAATATAAAAAAAGATGTCACTACATACCTATCAGAACATAAAAAAATAGTGACATCAGCAAATGCTGGTGAAAATGTGGAGAAACTGGATCTTTCATATGTTCCCAGTAGGAATGTAAAATGGTACAGCTACTCTGTAAAACAGTTTGGCAGCTTCTTATAAAACTAAACCATTTGACCCTGTGATTTCATTCTTGGGCATTTATCCCAGAGAAATGAAAACTTATGTTCACAAAAAAATCTGTATAAAAATGTTCAGGGAGGCTTTATTCATATTAGCCCCAAACTGGAAATAACCCCAATGTCCTTCAATGTGGGTAACAAACTCTGGAACATCCACCCTCTGGAACTTTCTCAGCGATAAAAAAGAGTGAACTGCTGATGCACAATACAACCGGGATGAATCTTCAGAGACTTATACTGAGTGAAGAAAGCCAGTCCCCAAGGTGACATACTGCTTGAGTCCATTTAAATGATATTCTTGAAATGACAGAATTGCAGAAATGGAGAATGGATTAATGGTGGGAGGAGGATGAGGGAGGTGAGGGTAGCTATACAAGGCCAAACTGAGGGATCCTTGTGGTGATGGAAGTGTTCTATATCTTCATGTATCAATGTCAATGTCCTGATTTTGATATTGTGCTATGGTTTTGCAAGATGTTATCACTGGGGGGGGGGGGAACTGGGCAAAGGGTACGCAGGGTCTATCTGTGTAGTTTTTTACGATTGCACATAAATTTACAATTCTCTCAAAAGAGAGACAGAGAGAGAGAAAGAAAGAAAAAAGAAATTATTCTTTAAAAAAAAAAAAAAAGACATAGAGACCTGGGTCCTGGTCCTCATTAGAGCAATGTGCTTCAATTCTTTGCCAGTTGAGGAATTCTGGTGCTTCTGCTGGGTATGAAGTGGGAAGGGAGAAGGTCAGAGAAGGGGAAAAGGACTTTTTTTTTTTTTTTTTTTAATAAATTTATTCTATTTATTTTTGGCTGTGTTGGGTCTTCGTTGCTGCCCCTGGGCTTTCTCTAGTTGCGGCGAGCGGGGGCTACTCTTCGTTGCAGTGCGCGGGCTTCTCATTGCGGTGGCTTCTCTTGTTGTGGAGCACAGGCCCTACAGCGCGCGGGCTTCAGTAGTTGCGGCACGCAGGCTCCAGTAGTTGTGGCTCACGGGCTCTACAGCGCAGGCTCAGTAGTTGTGGTGCACAGGCTTAGCTGCTCCGCGGCATGTGGGATCTTCCCGGACCAGGGCTCAAACCCGTGTCCCCTGCATTGGCAGGCGGATTCTTAACCACTGCGCCATGAGGGAAGGCCACGGAGGACGTTTTATTTATTCTCTAGAAAGCCCTACATTTCTAGGCTAAGTAGACAAGTGCTTGGACCATCCTTCCTCAGGACATAACTGGTTGCCAAAGCCCAGCCAAACCTCAGAACCTGCCAGAAATCCTAAGAAACCTACAAAACAGATCTTCTGTGCCCTCGTGGGCACCACATGTCAGAAGCCCTGTTTGTCAGCAGGATGGGCCCGGGGGACACTGCTCGGCAGCCTCCAGATGTGGGAGAAGTCTGTCTGGGGTGTTCCTTCCACCACACGCCACCAGGAGGCTAGGCCTGGCTCAGCTGTTCTTGCATCAAGGCCCTGGGCAGCTCCTAAGACCTGCCTTTGGCTGAGGGGCTCATCAAATTCCCCTTGAAGACAAGAGGGAGTCTGTGGGACAGGTCATCTCCCTGAGGACTGCCGGGTGCCCAGTTGGAGGGTTCTGTAACTTCCCTCCCACCACATCCCTTGGCATCCCACCTACTTGAGTCTTGCCCCTTCATTGTTTACAGGGTGCTCACAGGCTAGTGGAACTTCAGCCTCCTGCCCTACCCGGCGCAGACAAGGATAGTAAAGGCACGAACCAAGGGCGACACCTTGAGCTGCCCTGCAGTGCACAGGGCAAGCGGCGGGAGGACGGGAGTCAGGCTCCGTAAACGGAGAGCAAGTCACTGTCCTCCCTTTACCTCCCCACCTTTTTCTGTCTCAAAGACGGTGGCCGTTCAACTGCCACACCCTCTCCTATATTCATGTTTTCTGTTCACCAGAAAGCCAGCAGACTGGGCTCCTCGACCAGCAGGTCCCAGTCAATGCACATTGCTGGGTCAGCCTCCAGTGGTTTCCACCACCATCCCTTGCCTTGACTCGAGGGGCCTGGGGCTCGCCTCCACCGCCCAGTCAGCAGCTTAAGCCCTCAGAATACACCACAGGTTAGCTCCTTCTTGCCGGGAGCAGGATCAGGGTGTATGGGGCTCCCCACCTCCCAGCGACGCTCACAGCTTCCAGCAATTTCTCTCCTTCCGATAGCGGCCACGTTACGATTTTAAGAAAATAAAGAGTAATGCGCTACTCTGGATAACGCACACATAGAACATCTAGAAAAGCTGGTGAAATCAGGATAAAGATTGCAATGCCAAACCATTGTGTTTGCGTAACTAGAACACTGAGAGGATCAGAAGGAACTGTGGCTTAATATAAAATGACATCCTGACCCAACTCCCGTTTAGCCTTTCGTCATTTGCTGACAGAATTTCACATACGTTTACTCACACATACCTCAGAGCAGCCTGAAGATTAAATATCTGAATGTAAGTGCAAGTCAGACGGGATCAAAGTAGATTTTACAGATTTTTCACAGCTCTGAAAGGTAGGCTGCATCTTCCAGTGGAAGAGGGCAGCTCACGGGCACTGTGTAGGGTCTGCGCTTCCTTCCCTCGGGGCGCATTTCACCAGCAGCACCTTGGGCTTTGGTTGGTGGGGGTCGCCACAGCCTCCTGGGACCATCCTAGGAGGCCAGGGCGCAGCAGGGTGAGCCTGGGGAATTGCCGGAACCTGGAGCCTGAGCCGGGAGTGTGTCTGAGGCACCCGTGCGCCTGGGCTTCCGGCCACAGCCTAGGACAGTGAGGGAGAACACGGGGAGTCCCTTCAAAACCCGGAGGGGCTGCTCCAGCGCGTGAAGTCAGCCACCTCGGGGGAGCAACGACGAGGTGCCGAGAAGGAACTACTCCCCAGCTGTTCACACCGATCCTTGGATTTTTTTTCCCCTGGGAAACAAAGCCCATTTCACTGTTACTCACATGGTTAAAAATGCAACCACCCTGACATGGATGTAAAAACAAATGAAATTCACACCTGAGGTAGAAATAAACCACATTGTGGCTTCTCCTGAAATTAAGCTTTGATAAGACTGGGTGGGGAGGGTAGGTGGAGAGAAAGCCGAGGAAGGGCACTCAGCTGCTGAGGCAAATGGTGCACGCGAGTGTGTGTGCACAAGTGCACATTTTAGCCAGGCATCAGGTTGTTTTTAAGTCCCTTTTCCAGAGATCAGTAACAAGGGGCCACATTTCTGCATAGCAATTCGTGGAATCAGATGCTGCCTCCATGAGCTGGGATCTTTTTCTAGATCTCCTGTCATTGTGTACTGTCTCTGGGCAGTGGAGCTAGAGCAACTAGCCAGCTATGGGACAAGAGAATTTTCTCTTCAAATTTCTTTCCCCAAACAGGTCCTAAGAGGTGGTCTATACCACTTTACAGATTTATTAAATGTCAACGAGGTGACTTTTATAACAGCGATGCTTTGTACTAATATACCAAACATACCCAGCCCAATAAAAATACAAACTCCACAGCTGCTTTCTTAAAACTCTCACGCCAATTCTGAAACCAGATACTATTAATACTGTCAGTTAAAGGAATCAAAAAAGAGGTTTTTAAGTAGGTAAATTAAAAACGAAGTTTCAGTTTCTGGAAAGCAACCGTTAACAATGATTGTCTCCAGGGGAGAAAAGTCAGTGACTGAGGATGAAAGCAGACTTACTTTTCTCTATATTCTCTTGTCCATTTTGAACTGTTTACCATTGTGTGTGGATTACCTATTCCAAAGAAAAATTTAAATTAAAGTGAAAATTAAATATTCAGAATCTAAACTGAAACTGTGAATACAGACTATCCCTGTTAAAGTGCTTTTTCTTAAACCTTCAAAATAAAGGGGAAACAAGCTCTGCTATTTAAAAAAGCCCTCCCTCCTGCACCACCCCCCCAAATTTCAATTGCTGTGTATAATTCCTTTGAAGAGCAGAGTAACCATGTGTGGGAGTTAAAAATGCATTTAATCATTTCCCCCCAAATTTGACAGAAGTGTGGCAAGGAGGGCCATCTGTTTTATTTGAATGAGAAATGACCCAGCATTCTGATTTCAATTAGCCTCTTTGTAGCTTTACGTTTGAGCTGATTCCACGGGTAACAGTTCAAACTAAGTGTAGAGAGAAGCTGGCCGAGTTCTGCCAGTGCTGATTTGTTTTAACAACTGTCAATGAACATAGAACAAGTGTACAAGACGATGTTGCTGGAAGCACATTAAAATGCAAAATTTTACAGCATCAAAACCCCACATTCTGGAACCTGAGAGCTAAACAAAATATTGAAATAGTGTCTTTATATCGTTATATCAAATAATTTAAATATTTAAAATCAATATCACTTATTTAAATTCTTAGTTTCAAACGACAAATATACGCCTACGACATGCAGAGTCCTGTTATGCCGTGGGCCTGAACCGAAGATGATACAAGTAGTGGTTCCTGCCCTTGAGAAGTGTGTGATCTATTTGCAAGGATAAGCCTGCAAAGTTATACAATAATTTGAGTAATATTTAAGACAATAATAGAGCTGTCAAACATCAGTACTGAAAAAATTATGATGAATTCTGAGGATGGAAAGGGAATACTTTAGTCAAGGGCTTTATATTGGAAGGGATCTGCTCATTAGTGGTAGAGCAGGGCTGAAACACACACACCCCATCTAACACCTGTGTCCCTTCCACATCACCTCTACTCCCTTTTTACACACAAGCGCACGCGCACACACACACACACACACACGGCAGGTTTACAAGGGTGGGTGCACTCCCTCTAGAATGGTCAAAGGTAACCCAATGATGCAACACTGCATTGGTGATGGTCCAAAGCCACTCCCATAGCTCTAGGGAAGCCAGCCTGAACCTCAGCTCCAGTTGTCACTGCCTCCCAGGGTGTGTTTGTCAAAAACACCAGATTCCTGGGCCCCCATCCTGCACAGGTTGACTGCCCAGTTCTCTGATAAATTCATGTAATGGGTCTCAAGGAAGTCATATGAATGGGGGAGGGGGAGAGTCATTTTTGATGGCAGCTAGTTTGTGCAATTACTGATGTGCAATTTACTGGAAGTGTAACTGATTCACACTTTCCCACGGCACTCAGGTGCTCCCAGTCCTTACCATCTGCTTCCTTGATGTCCTGAAAGAAGGTTCTGTGACCTCGGTTCTGCAGCTTCCACAGTTTCTCAACATGTCCCTCCCCAAGGAGTTGGCCAGTTCTCCAAAGCCACATCATCCAAGGCAGAGGAGTCATGGTGGTGACGGCCACTGAGAGGGGACCCTGTGGCAGGGCCCTGGCTCAGCGGCAGAACCATGGGATGGATTCTGAGTCCCCAGCTCCTTCCACCCGAGCACTGCTGAAGCAGGAAACAGGGAACTCTCCACAGTGCGGCTAACCCAGCCCCACCTGCTTAGTTTACTGCCGTACATGAGACAGTCCCAGTCAACATGCTGCAACACGGTTATTTCTTAACTCTAGGAAATCCAAATTAAGACAATGTAATCATAAAGAAGAAGAATTGCTAGTCATTGTTAATGTACAGATCATAAAAACTGACTTTTTAAAAAAAATAAAAAATACTGTATTTTGAAAAACAGGTAAAAAATATGAAATTCTTAATGGCAATGCAGTAAGTAAGGCTCATATTAACTACTATACTTACATAATTTATCTGGCTAGATCTGCATGATTAAAATTTCTGTTACTGCCTAATAGTGAAAAATTTTAGTTTTGTTACAAAGCCCAGGAGACTGGAATTTCATTTAGCTCAAAACTCAGAAAGTATTACATTAGCAAAAATCAGTAAAATCTGACATAATAGTATAAATCATTAAAAACACCATTGGTAAATGGATTTGCATTTACAGAATCTCCATGAATATGCAATGAAGACGTTTTTACAATATTTATTAAGATAAGAATTTTATAAATTGAAAGACTCAGAGGCACATAGTTTAAAAGGCCAATACCATGGGAATAATGAAGTCACCACAGAAAAGAAGATATGAACAGTTACAACCAAGACAAGATTTTTTTAAAAGCCACATCCCCCCAGTACACAGCATACGAATTATCCTTCAAAATTACCATGATAAAAAGTTACTTCCTTCAAAGAAAAATAATTCTTTCCACCTACCAAGCCTAGAAAATCCTATTTACAATGAACTGTCCTGTATTTCATCAGTATTGTTTAATATGGCCTCTTCTACTTTGTCATTAGAGTACTGAAAATTTTATAGCTATTATATTTACAAATGCACATAATATTTAAATTTGCTCTTCACTGAGAACAACGGAAAATATACTTAATCAAATCACAATACAAATGTTTTAGTGTTGATAATACATTCTGTGGAGACAGGTGTATGGGGAGAGGTGTATTTAGAATTATGTTGTTTCTGAAGGATTACTAGACCAATAAGTCTGATAAAACTCAAGGTAGTCACAAAAACAGGTCTTTGTTGATGAAGAATTTAATTTATTTCTGTTTTAACTGGACACACGGGGCTTCTTCAGTCAACCTTCACCACACTGTATATTTTGGTAACAAACCAAAAGCATGCAAAGAAGCCAATTGTTCCTATAAAAGAAAAAACAAAAATAAATCCCTTTTCAAAGGCAGCTTCATGATTTACACAAAAATATAGGCTTAAAATGATTGGTTCCTTAAAAAAAGCCACAAAACTATAAATCATTACTTAACAGGAATATACCATAGATCCGTGAACTTTTTTGAAAGATACAGAATTCAAATCAAATTTCTTTCAGAAATTGATAGAAAAAACTTTTTATGCTATAAGATTACTGAACGCTTTCTGTAATATATTCTTTTTCTTATTACATGGAAAAGGCTAAAATTGAAGATGAAAAGGATGCCAATTTTACTTTTCTACTTAAGAAAAGTATTTTCATTTTTTTTCCCCACGTCTTTTTTGGGAGTATAATCGCTTTACAATGTTGCTGTATAACAAAGTGAATCAGCTATATGTACACATATATCCCCATATCCCCTCCCTCTTGCACCTCCCTCTCACCCTTCCTTAAAAAACTAAAAAACAGAACTACCTTACGACCCAGCACAGCAATACCACTACTGGGCATATACCCTGCGAAAACCGTAATTCAAAAAGAGACATGTACCACAATGTTCATTGCAGCACTATTTACAATAGCCAGGACATGGAAGCAGCCTAAATGCCCATCGACAGATGAATGGATAAAGCAGATGTGGCACATATACAATGGAATATTACTCAGCCATAAAAAAGAAATGAAATTGAGTTATTTGTAGTGAGGGAGATGGACCTAGAGTCTGTCATACAGAGTGAAGTAAGTCAGAAAGAATATTTTCTTATCACAAAATGGAAAACTGCCATTTAATTAATTCAACATATGATATGAATGGCTTAAATATCAGAATATCAGATTCACAGAGTAATTAAATGGGGATATTTTCTAAGTACAGTTAGCGGGAATGATCAGTTTTCAAAGAATTACAATAAAATAACTCAAAAAGATTTTACAAAGTGTTGAAAGTGATATGATTAGAATAGTAACAAAGGCACACCCCCTCTGAAATGAGAGGTGGTGTGGTACTGGAGGACAGAGCAGCTCTGTCATGAGCTGTATCATCTTTGGATTAGACACCTGGAATCTCCAAGCCCCTTTCTTTATCTTATTTAAGAGGGATAATTTTATCTGCCCTATCTCCATAGACTGTTATGTAGAGTAAATGAGATGATTCATGAAAAAATACATGCCTTAATTTTCAGGTATTTTCATCCCTCTACATGCCAAAAAATCTGAATGCTAGACAGGTGACAAAAATGAGGCTCCAAGGGGTTACGTAACTGCCTAATGGCCTGTGGCTGGTAAGAAAGGCCAGAATTCAAACTCACTTTTTCTGACTTCAAGTGTAGCATTCTTATAAACTATACCATGCTTAGATTTACTAAACATAAATTCAGAGACTCTGTTTTAAGAGAATATATTCTAAATTGTGAAACTAACACATTTTTAAAGCTGAGGCATAGCTTTTTTCCCAAGATTACCCCCTGAGAAATAGTCAGTAGGTAGGGGTGCAGAAGAATACAGAAGGAGATACATACATGCCCCTTGTGGAAGTTTTATCTTTAAAGTTCCAACAGTTTTCACCATTGTTTTAAATGTAATATAAACAGAAAGTATTAAAGTAGATTTTCTAAGTCAAGAGACTATACATGGGCCATTACTACAGAAGTTATGAATGTTATTATTCTCACATCATACATGTACCGAGTACCTACTCTGTGCATGTCATGCACACTGCGTGTGTTTTGGAGGACACACAAATACACCTTTTGGATATTCAAAGGGTCATTATTAAGACTTGGGAAGAGGTTGGGGTTAATTTCGGAAAAGTAATGGTGAAAACATAAATATATTTAAACAATCTTATGGTTAGCAAGAACTTCAAGATAATAGAAGGTTATTTTAAGATGAGAAAAAACATTTTATCATCATTCTAGCAACCCTAAGAAAGTTAAGTTTATTTTGTTCTTAACAAAATACTTCTAGTATTTTATTTTGTTCTTTTTTTTTTTTTTTTTAAAGAAATTCACGTTCTTTTATTTATTTATTTATTTATTTATGACTGTGTTGAGTCTTCGTTTCTGTGCGAGGGCTTTCTCTAGTTGCGGCAAGTGGGGGCCACTCTTCATCGCGGTGCGTGGGTCTCTCACCATTGCGGCCTCTCTTGTTGTGGAGCACAGGCTCCAGACGCGCAGGCTCAGTGATTGTGGCTCACGGGCCCAGTTGCTCCGCGGCATGTGGGATCTTCCCAGACCAGGGCTCGAACCCATGTCCCCTGCGTTGGCAGGCAGATTCTCAACCACTGCGCCACCAGGGAAGCCCTTTATTTTGTTCTTAACATTGAGTAGATATAGTGTACATACTAAAAGTGGCATCTTTCCTTATGTGACAGAACAATTATTTTGTCTTGTATAACAGATTGACTTAAATAAAAGGTGTCAGTTCAGAGTCCTGAAATAAATATGGATGTCTCCACTTCAGAAAAATTCAAGTCACTGAAAGGGCTCAGCGCTCCTATGCAGAGAACCTTTTCCACAAAGTGAAACACACTGAAAGTTACTGGCTCAACTGGTTGGTTCAATTTGCTGTGGCTCCAGAATTTAATTACAAAATTTGTTTTTCTCTAAATAAGTAGAAATATGACACTTTAAACATCAAGAACAATACAGTTCAGGTGATGGTTAAATTATCATTGTAACATGTGCCTGGAAAAACAACAAGACATTCACCAAGATCATTATTTTTTGTGTGCAGCAAGGAATAAATTACTCTATATATGCATGCATGGACACAGATACAGATGCACAAAAGCAGTAATCCTTGTTTCACAGGCTATGACTGTTTTACAGACATTTATTAATCAAGACTTATGGCTATGGACCTAAATCTGTCACATAGCATCAAGATATGCACCCCCCAACTTCTACCCCACTATGTCTGACCAATGAATGACCTGCAGTACAGAACTGATGTAAGTGCCTAAAGCTTGTTACATACTGACATAGCAACAGGGGCACTTCAAAATTCTACCTAATTTTCTTAAATGTTAACAGATGAGTAAAAAATAGAAAAGTTCTAATTTTTTAGAAAGTTTTTTTCTGGGACTTCCCTGGAGGTCCAGTGGTTAAGACTCCATGCTTCCAATGCAGGGGGCACAGGTTTGATCCCTGGTCGGGGAACTAAGATCCCACATGCCGTGCAGCCAAAAATAAATAAAAACTTAAAAAAAAAATTTTTTTTTAAAGTTTTTTTCTTTTTGACTCCTATATTTCCTGACATAGCATGCAACACAATCTTAGATAAAATTTTAGATGTACATTTTTTATGACAAAGAAAGGTCCCCCCTGTCTTTTTTTTTTTTTTGGTGTAGTCCTTCCACAAATGCTGACCAAGCACCCACAGGGCTCTGAGATACAGAAAACTTATCTAGGTGGACAGAGAAGATATACACATAGAAATACCAATATAAAGCACACTGTATCCCATTAGGTACTTGGATTTTAAAGTGGAGATATAAACCTGTAGTTTAAAACTTCTAGAATAAGGGATGTCCTATGATTATCTTTTCTTGATATCATTTATTCTCAATCTCATCTTGACTTCACCGCCTCAATTTCTACTTACTCCTAAACTTAGGTAGTTAGAGCTTTTTATGCTATTTCTGAAATGAGCAGAAGCAAGACTGTTCCATTAAGAGATTAACAGGGGGGGCTTCCCTGGCGGCGCAGTGGTTGAGAATCCGCCTGCCAATGCAGGGGACACGGGTTCGAGCCCTGGTCTGGGAGGATCCCGCATGCCGTGGAGCAACTAGGCCCGTGAGCCACGGTTACTGAGCCTGCGCTCCGCAACAAGAGAGGCCGCGACAGTGAGAGGCCCGCGCACCGCGATGAAGAGTGGCCCCCACTTGCCGCAACTAGAGAAAGCCCTCGCACAGAAACGAAGACCCAACACAGCCATAAATAAATAAATAAAATTAAAAAAAAAAAAAAAAAAGAGATTAACAGGGGAAAACCTTGAGAACTACTGGTTGAGATGCCCCTGTACTTGCAGCACAACAATGGACCCCGTTTAGTCTCCTCCCCTCAGGTTCTGTTTTCTCACCTTCGGTTTACTGATATTCACCTCACAGGGAGGCAGACCAAACTATGCTTAGCTGCGCTCAAAACTAAATACAGGAGCACTGAGTAGCACAAGCTTTCATGTAATTGTAATGTGCCTAAGAGCTTGTAATTTGGATGTAAGTTAAAATAATTGTAATCTGCCTAAAAACTTATTAACTAAAAATAACTCGTTCTAATTCTTACCTGTAAAAAGAAAGAAGATCAAAACCATTATCATGGTATAACCAAAGTACAGAATTGTACTTGCTGTTCCTGTGATTTGCAGTTTTGAAAAGAAGTAGTGTATTGCATATATTAAGAAATAAACTGCAGTAAAGCCACTGGTAAGGAATGAACGCCATTGCCAATGATAATCCTGGGTAGAAAAGAAAAAAATGAAAGATCAAGAATTACTTTCCAATTAATAGATAACGTGCAGTAGAATAAAGTTATAAAGCAAACACAGCTAAGTGAAATAGCGCCCCAAGCCTAATTTTTGCTATTGGTTCCAGTCTCTTTCTCACTGAACTTTGCCAATTTCCCTCCTCACTAAAGGTGCTGAGAAGCACCCTCTAGCTTTGATGGAACTACTTAAAGACTGGCTAAAAACGTGTAGAAAAATCTTAAACAGTTTATGAATAATGAAGCATTAGGCTATATTTTAAAATGTATGTTTCCCAAAAAGAAAAGAAATATATGAAGAGCTTAGTTACATAATTCAAAATTAGTATTACTTATAGTCTAGTCATCCCTATATTAGGAAGAAGATTATCCTCAAAAAAAAAACCTGGTTGAAACCCATTTTTAGTTATTACTAACAATTTATATAAGGTAGGTTTTTAAATACAGCTTCTCTTACTTTTACATAAAGTGGCTTACAGCTTAGCAGGAGATCTTCTAAAAGATACTTCACTATCTTACCCTTTGGAATATGTAAAAAATATATATATATTTCAAAAGCACACCAAGATTAGAAAATCCTAAAGAATCCACACACGAAAACTACTACAACTAATAAATGAATTCCACAAAGTTGCAGGGTACAAGATCAACATGAAAATCAGTGTTTTCATATACTGACAATGAATGATCCAGAAAAGGAAGTTTAAACAATTATTCCATTTACAGCAGCATCCAAAAGAAAAAAATACCTAGGAATAAATTTAACCAAGGAGGTGAAAGATTTGTACACTGAAAACTACATAACACTGCTAAAAAAAATTAAAGATGATTTAAATAAATGGAAAGCCATCTGTTTTCACGGATTAGAATACTTAATATTGTTAAGATGGCAACACTCTCCAAAGCAACCTACAGATTCAATGCAATCCCTATCAAAATTCCAACAACCTTCTTAGCAAAAATGAAAAAGCCAATCCTCAGAGTCATATGAAATTGCAAAGGGCCCTAAAGAGCCAACATAATCTTCAAAAAGAAGAACAAGGTTGGAAGACTTACCCTTCCCAATTTCAAAACTTAATACGAAGCCATGGTAATCAAAACAGTGTGGTGTTGGCATAAAAACAGCATATATACCACTGGAACAGAATTGAGACTACAGAAATAAACCCACACATCTATGGGCCAATGTGTTTTCAACAAGGTTGCCAAGGCCATTTAATGAGGAAAGAATAATTTCTTCAACAAAAGGTGCTGGGAAAACTGGATAGCCACATGCAAAAGAATGAAGTTGGACCCCTAACTAATACCACATATAAAAATTAATTCAAAATGGATCAATGACCTAAAACTATACACTTGGAAGAAAACATGGGGGTAAATCTTCATGACCTTGGATTTAAGCAATGAATTCTTAGAAACAAAAGAAAAAAATAGATAAATCAGACCCTCAAAATTAAAAGTTTGGTGCAAAAGACATCATGAAGAAAGTGAAAAGACAGCCTACAGAATGGGAGAAAAAATTTACAAATCATATATCTGATAAAGGTCTAGTATCCAGAATATAGAAAGAACTCTAACAATTAAACAAAAAGATAAACAACCCAACTTACAAATGGGCAAAGGAATTAGGCATTTCACCAAACAAGATACCCAAGAAAATATGCTCATCATCATTAGTCATTGGGGAAATGAAAATCAAAACCACAATGAGACACCACTTCACACCTTCTAGGATGGCTATAATTTAAAAACCCAGAAAATAGCAGGTATTGGCAAGGATGCAGAGAAACTGGAACACTTGTGCATTGCTAGTAGGAATGTAAAATGGTGCAGCCACTGTGGAAAAAACAGTTTGATGGTTCCTCAAAAAGTTAAACAAAGAATTACCATATGACTCAGCAATACCACTCCAACATATATACCCCAAAGAACTGGAAACAGGTACCCAAATAAATATTTGTACACGAATGTTCATAGCAGCACTATTCACAATAACCAAAAGGTGGAAACAAGCCTAATGTCCATCAATGAATGAATGAATAAACAAACTGGAGTACATCTATCTATGCAATGGAATATTACTCGGCTATAAAAAGGAATGAAGCACTGATACATGCTACAGTGTGATGAACCTTAAAACATTCTGCTAAGTGAAGGAAGGCAGACACAAAAGGTCACACATAATGTATGATTCCATTTACATGAAATACCCAGAACAGATAACTCTGCAGAGACAGAAGCAGATTGGTGGTTGCCAGGGTCTGAAGGGGAGAGAAGAACGGGAAGTAACTACTTAATGGGTATGGGATTTTATTTAGGGTTGATGAAAATATTTTGAGACAGAGAGAGTGGGTGCACAACACTGTATATGTAATAAGTGCCACTGAATTGTTCACTTTAAAATGGTTGATTTCATGTTATGTGAACTTAATCTCAATTTTTAAAAAAGCGTCTCAAGTTTAACAGTCAGATTTTATCTCCTGTATAGAAAACAACTATAAAAGAATGATTTAATACAATCTAAATCTTTAGAAGTGACCTAAGGACACCAACACACATCACCATGCTGCCAAGTATATAACTCATAACAATGTAATCTCTGAAATGTTTTAATAAATTTTTCCACTTAAAATGTTTATTTTCACTAAATTTTCAGTCTACAAGTATCTGTATCACAAAAAAAGAATATTAATTTTAAAGTCAGACAGTTAAAGAATAAAAATTCAGCAAAATGTGTTATTCTCAGGAAATTAACATTTTAAAGTTAAGCTCTAAATAAATAAATATACTGAATTAGGATACTATCTTAATTCAATCTTAAAGAAGGCTACATTCGATTTAGGAATACAGGTCAATTTCTACCTTAATAACACATATTTACAGAAATTACTTCAATTACTGTTAAGTCCCCTACATATGAACCTTCAAGTTGAGAACTTTCAAAGATGCGAACGTGCATCTGGTTCCAGCAAGGAACCAGCACCTGTGCCATCAGCGTCAGGCGTGAGTGAAACTGCAGCTTGCCCTCCGTCTCCTACTGCTGACGATCCTTCAGCTCTACCATCTCCCACCTCCTCTCCCTCCTCCAGTCAGTAACTCTTCTTGCCTGTTCACTCCATGCCAGTCCTTGTACCCCAATTGTTGTACTGTACTACTGTACTTTTCAAGGTGCTGTACTTTAAGATTAAAAATGATTTTTTTGTTTTTTATGTATTATTTGTGTGAAAAGTATTATAAACCCATTACAGTACAGTACTATACAGCCGACTATGTTAGTTGGGTACCTAGGCTAACTTTGTTGGACTTATGAACAAACTGGACTTATGAACGCGCTCTTGAAACAGAACTCGTTCGTATGCAGGGGTCTTACTGTAATAGTATTCAAAGTGGCCTTATGCCAAAATTATAAATAATGTCCACAAATTAACGTAATTGAATATTGCTAATACATACCTCTGCACATAGGTGGAAATAGCAAAGAAGTATAGTTGCTTCAGAACAGGTAATAACCAAAATGATAAACACCAGGAACAGGAAGCCAAACATGTAATACATCTGGTGTGACCTATAATCAAACATATCAAGATGAAGCTATAAATATTTCCTCTTTGACACAGAAAATGACAAAATCTTCTTCTCATTTTTCTTGAACTGAAAATGTTTGCTTTTTCTCCCAACTAATCAAAGACAAATTCTCATAGATTTAGACAGTGATGGGGAGGGGATGGGGCAAGGGGAGGAAGGATGCAGCAGTGCTATTGGACTCTGCCTTCCTGTTCAGGGAGAACCTGAAACTCTTATTTATTCAAATATGCTTAGCCCATCTGTCTACTGGTGAGTCAGAAAAATTTGATAAAATTAATGTGAAGACAGAGCCAAACTAAGAAAAGGTTACATTTGGTACATATTGTTTTCTATCATATATGATAAAAATCAGTTGAATTTGGAAAAAACACTAACAGTCAGGAATGAAAGACAAGTTCTAATCACTAAAAAGCTCCAATTTAGTTCTAACAATGCTACCTGGGACCTTGGTACTTTCTGTAACATATGTCAATGCGATCAAATAAGGATCATAATATACTGCAATGTACACACCCTAACAGTGAGGCTCAAAATTGCCACTACGTGCTTTCCCATTCAAACAAGAAATCAGAGAGCGAAGGGATCTTGGGATAAGAAACGACTCTGTAATTTTTCCCCCCCCCTTTGGCTGTGCCACGCGGCTTGTGGGATCTTAGTTCCCCGGGCGCTCAGCAGTGAAAGTGCAGAGTCCTAACCACTGGACCACCAGGGAATGCCCAAGAAGCGACTTTGAAGGCTGTCTAGCTCAACCCTTCCTCCAATGCTGGCTTGAATCCCCTCTATCAAGAGCTCAGAGTATCTTCTCTGAAGCACTACAGATGACTTATTAAAGAGCACAGGTTTGGAGAGATTTAGGTTAATTTTCTGTCATACAGAAAATGTAGCTGTGTGACACAGGCAAATTACTTAACCTCCAAAATCTCATTTTCACCTCTGTAAAATGGCATAATACCCACCTTACAGAGGTCTGAGAATTAAGTAAGAGTAAGAAATAATAAGCCCTTGATTAATAATAACTAATCACAATTATTCTTTCTCACACTGAAAAGATAAAATAACCTTTTGTCTCTTAAGATTTCCGATAATTGGAGAATGGCTTACATTTATAAGGTATAAATAGTAATCCATATAAACAAAAAGAGAAAGCTAGTACTACATATAATGGGAATGGGAATAAGAGGACTTGACTTAGTCCTTAGCTTACCAAATACTATTCAGAATGAAGAAAAGCTGTATAAAGATGCACCCAAAGGGCAAAATCCCTCCCATGATAATACCAGGTAATGGCTTTGTGTAGAAGGACTGTTCAGGAATTTGACGTGGAATCTGATTGGTTCGAACTGGGTGTTCAATGGCCTTCAGAAAAAAACAAAAGAAAGGATTCATAATTATATATCTATAATCTAGTACAGAGAGGAAAAAATTCTTCTCTGTACTAGATTATTTGCCTGCTTTTTCTCAGCTTCCATGCTGACACGAATGGCGATACAAGTCTACCTGAGTCATCCAAGTGACATTTGTATTTAGAAGCAACAAACCAGATACCACCAGGTACAATATTCAGTCTGTCTTCTGGAACAAGCCACCACTGTTTCCAGCAGTGATCCAATGACTAATGGCTTTAGACAAAGTAAGAAACACACAGGAGGAGATAATATAGTACTCAGAAAATAGTACTTAATAAAAAGGTAGAGTTAGGTTTTTCCTTTTAATTACATACTTGCTGTAAGAAATCAGCTGGTTCTGAAACTGTGGTCAATGTATTTTTTTTGGAGATGGACAATGTCATCTTTATTAAAATTGCTCAATTTTACTAAGACTTAAGAACACGAAGAAGATAATGAATGGCTCTATGAAGCTTTATAATCCTAAGTTATTGGTGATGTTCTCAATTATTCTCCCTTTCGTAACACATTATATGGTAGTATAAAAACAAATGGAACCTAAAGTACCTAAACAGTTACGTAAGAGGAAAAAAGAGTACATATGTAGAAATTCATTTCCTTGCAAAAAAGTTCAAGAACATACTTCTATAGTTTTTGTGATGACATATCAAAATTTAAAACTTGATATTCTCATTGAGATTATACTCCTGTGGACTAGATTATTTTACATGTAGGTATATGTGTATATAGGCAGAGAACCACTAAATCGTTCTTCAATTTTTATATTTTTAGAATTTTAAGTACTTATTTAATCTATGTAATTAAAAAAATTTCAAACCATATCAGTTTACTACTTATGCTATATAGATTTTAAGTCATAAGTTAAACAAAATGCCAAAGAACTGAAAAATCTTTTAGTAGCCTGGCATGGTAGGTGCAGTGGAGACTCTGAAGTCTCTTAAAAGTCAAGGTAGATAAGTTTCTTCCAGGGTTTTTTCAGGTCCCCTCACAAAGTGTACTACACTACGTAATTTCTCTTAACCTTGTGGAGATACTTTCAGAGGAGAGCAAAGATAGTGAAGTGGAGTTAGAGGAGGACACTGAAGAATTCTCATTTTCCTCTTAGCCTGAGGGTAGAAAGGGGGCAGCAGAGGTGGAGACTGAAAGACTGAGGAACTGAGACTTGATTATATTATTTCTTAAAATCAAATATTAGCAGGTAAGCATATAAAATTTATTCCAAAGCTACATATTAAAAAAATTGCTACTCTTACTGTATAGTCACTTTTGTTACAGCTTCACTTCCTAACCCATACTCAGTTTTACCCAGTTTACTTAGTTAAGTAATATAGATTAGAAACACTTATGGTTAAGAAAAAAATGCATGTACTTTTTAGATTAAAAAAAAGTAATAATTTATTTTTAAATACATTCAAATTTTTCATTAGTTTAAATTAGCATTTCACTTCCTATTAATCCATTTTAGTTTCCATTTCCATTTACTTACAAAACTTTGAAATCTAAGTATACATCCATAACCTCTCTCTACCACACTCTTCTGAGTACTATTTTAAGAATGACTGCAATCAAACTAGGAAGTCATCAATTTTCTATGAAATCCAGATCCCACAGGACTAGCTTGTATCTTTTAGATACCTATGTCTTTTAAGGTGGCATATGCTAATTTCCACAGTTGAGATTCATTTGAATAAGTTAACACCTATAAACTTACATTCTTCTTAAAACCAAAGTATGCACCAATAAATGTTAGAGGCACAGATATGCAGAACCAAAGAGCCAATATGGCAACCAACGTCCCAAAAGGAATAGCTGCTGAAGATCCTTCTCCCCAGAGAATCAGATTCATTATAAAGAAGTCAGCAAACACAATCCTGAAAGACACAATAGGTTTTTGGGTAAAACCTGAAGTGGAAGCAAAATGATACAGTAGCAATCATATGTAGTTAATATCATGATTTCTGTGTTACACACAAGGAAAGTGGAACTGCTGAGTCAAAGGGTATGTGAATTTAAAACTTTAGTAGAAACTGCCAAATTGCTCTTCAGATTGGTTTTGCCTGGCTTGAACTCCTATCAGCAGCTTATGAAATTTACCTCTTTCCATATTTTCATCATGCTTGGGATTGTTAACTTTGTTGTTTTAATTTGCATTTCCTATTGACAACTGCAGCTGAGCATCCTTGTGTCTGTTGGCTTTCTAGGTTTTACCTTTGGTGACTTGCTGGTTATATTCACTGCTCATTTTTCATTTGGGTCGCAGGGCTTTTGCAAAGTCACATATGTGAGTTATTTATATACTCCAGCAAATAACTCCTTGTTAAATACCTTTCTCCTAGTTTATGACTTTTAAGAACCCAAACATATGAATGTGTGTACTTCGTCCCTTTCAGTCATTCTTCTATGAGTACATTTTTAAAACATGGCTGTAATAATACTATAATCACTTCTGTATACCCCCCCGCCACACACAGTTTTTAATGTTATCAAAGTGATCAATTTTTTCCTTTACCTTCTGTGTAACTTAAGAAAGCCTTTCCTAACCCGGGCTCGTAAAAATACTCTTCTAAATTTTTGTCTAACTGTTACACCCGTTATATTTAGGTTTTAATCCACCTGGAACTGATTTCATGTGTGTGAGGTAAGAAGAGAATTTTTCTCCCTTCATGTGGACAATCAATTGTCCCAGCATCATTTTACATTGTTCCTCTGGTTGGTGATGCCACGTCGAGCATGCTTCTGTGTATACATGGTCTACTTCTGTGTTCTCTGTCCTGGCAGCCACAGGACCTCTACAAATGCCTTTGCAATACCTGGTCTTCTCATCAGGTAACATGGTGAATTTGTATGTATCTCTAACAAGCTTTGTAGACTTGTCATATGGACTGTCCCTATTTTGAGAAGTTACTTCAGGTGTTGCAAAGTTTTTCTGTTGCTAATACTCCTGTGAATACAGTCTTTTCCCCATACAACTACCACTTCCATTAAGATGTTTCACTTGCTACTGGTGGTATTCATCATCTTGAAATATTAGCTGATATCTAGCCATTCTGCCAAACTCTTTTACTAATTCTACAAGTTTATAGCTCAAATTTATGTTCTCTGTATACAAATTATGTCACCAATAAATAATAATATAATCTCCACCTTTCTTTTTCTTTCATGTCTTAATGTAACTAGAACTTAAATAACTGAAGCCCTAAAAGTGATTTATGAAAATGTCTCTAGTGTTTCATCATTAAATGATGTTGGTTTTGAATTAGAGATGAGATTTTTATTAATAGAAGGGAGCACTTCTCTCTCCATTAAATTCTTTTTTAATCTGGAAACAATCTTTAATATTATCAAATGCCATTTTGCTGTGCCTACTGCAATAATTATATGCAGGTGCTTATTTATAAAAAAAATTTTATGAATTGATTTCATATTATCAAATGATCCTTCTTTTCCTAGATGAACACCAATTCCCTGTGCCCTGGGGACTTGGGTTCTTGGCTCTTCTCCTTCTCTCTACTTACCTCATCATCCCCTGGTGAACACCTGTTTTTAAGGGTGGGATGAAGATGATAAATCAGAGAAGGTTTGATCAGAGATGTAAAAAACTAGCATAGGATAATTTCTGTGAAGGCAAAAAAGGAAGGAGTTTCAAGGAAAAGGTATTCCAATGTTACACAATGTAAAGAGGTAAAGACAGGAAAAATGGTTTCTAAATTTGAAAATGGGAACATCTTTGGTAACCTTAGACAGAAGTTCACTAAAGTGATGCGGGAAAAAGATTATGTGGGTTTACAATGTAAATATATGCTAAAAAAATCAGAGTAAGGGAGTATAGACTATTTCTTCAAGGCATTTTGTTGAAAATTGAAAAGAAATAAAGACAGTAGACTAGAAGATGCTTATAGGAAGCTCTTTTTAGAATATGGGAAACGTAAGCATATTTGTAGGAAGAGATGAAACACATGACCAGAACACAGAGAAAGTGAGAAATGGATTATGTCAGAGATTGGGGGGATGTTTGAAAGGCAAGATTCCAAAGGAAATTGTGGCTGACAGTCTTGGTAAGAAGGGGCACTTCTTCAACTGACAGCAGAGGTAAAGAAGACAAAGGATATGGCTTGAGGAAAGCATAAAAATCTGAATAGAACATGAATGGCTGAGAGGCATGTGAATCTTCAATGGAGGTGAAAATCTGAGACTATTTAACCCAATCATGTATACAAATGCCAGCTATTCTTTCATTTCTGGCCTGCAAATGGAACAGTCTTGGCTTCAAGATTTAACCCTTGGCCTACTTTATTGCTGCTGATTATTCAGAGGCCAGTTCTTGCCCTCCATTAATCTGTGAGCGGGGGATAAACTGGGTTCTATTTCTAGGACCAGACACACATCAGATACTTGATATCAGAAGCTATCTTCCAAAGCACCACAGATGTTCTGTTTTTTTCATTTTTGGTATATGTTACTCTAATCTAATTAATGGAATATGCTTAAAAGTAGCTATACTTATGATAAAAATCCTCAAATGTATGCCTGCCTGAACGATCTTCAGGTGAGGATTCATTTCTGTGATTAGGTCAAAAACTTTATATGCAGCCTTACATGACAATATGCCAGACTAAGAAACAGACCTTTAAGAAAAGGAATATAAAAATTTCTCATGTCTAAAGGTACCCTTTCCAGATAAGACATGTAGTTGCCATTCTGCAAATGTTTATTAAATATTCACTTTTTAAAAATTAAATTCATGTTCTTGGGTACACAGAGACAGAAAAAGATTAGACTTACAGGACAGAAATTCTGGGAACTAAAATATGACTATGTCAAGCAAGTTATTATTGAAAAATTCACTTACCCAGGACAAAGAAATGATGTTAATAAAACGTTTGTTTTCCACTTCTCACCTCCAAAGGCTGTACAAGAAAACAAAAAGTGGCATTAACATAAAGACTTTTCTTCAAAGCAAACCAAATATCCATACCTCAGGTCTCGTATTGGACAAATTAACAGACAGCACTGGGTACCTATTCCTAGAAAATGACACTAGCAAATGTCCTAATACTCCCTAATCAAATGATCCAAATCAGAGATGCATATCACAGGACTGCCCTGGATAAGTCCCGCTCTAAAGATTGTTTCAGCATAAAATAAATCTAGTGTCAAAGGAAAGTCATCCAAACCAGTTTTTCTTTTCTAATCTTTCTTTTAAACTTCAAAACAAAACAAACCCTTAAATTCTAACCCAGTTTTAATTAATGGGACTAGATGGAAAAAGGGTGCACTGCAGATTCTCGTTTATCTTGAGGTCAGTTTCAGAATTCGTTATAAAACTAGGAACCCTCAAGCCTGACATGCAACACACTTCAATGTCCATAGTAGGTCTGAGTCTCCAGGATGCCTCCAGCATTGTAGTTTCAGGTAGGCCGTGGGTGGCGGTGGGGAGACCAGTGTGTAGGATCAGGTGACCAAGAAGAGTAGAAGGGTTACGGCCACTCGACAGAACAAATTTACTTACAAACTTTTTACTCTCCTTTGCCCCTCTCTAAATTTTTTCCCCACTTTATTTTATTTTATTTTTTATAAATTTATTTATTTTTTATTTTATTTATTTTTGGCTGTGTTGGGTCTTCATTGCTGCACGCGGGGCTACTCTTCGTTGCGGTGCATGGGCTTCTCATTGCGGTGGCGTCTCTTCTTGCAGAGCACGGGCTCTAGGCGTGGGCTTCAGCAGTCGTGGATCGCGGGCTCCAGAGCGCAGGCTCAGTAGTTGTGGTGCACGGGCTTAGTTGCTCCGTGGCATGTGGGATCTTCCCGGACTAGGGCTTGAACCCATGTCCCCTGAATTGGCAGGCAGATTCTTAACCACTGCACCACCAGGGAAGCCCTCCCCACTTTAAAAAAACAATTAAAAACTTAAGTCTCTAGACTAAAAAAAAAAAAATGAAAATACTCCTCTGCTCCTAGTTTAAAAGTTGGAGATAAAACTAGCTGAGACCTGAAAACCGCTTTGATTTTTAAAAAAAGTTTTATCAACTTATAAGCAAGTTTAAGTACCTCTTGCCCTAAAAGAAAACAACAAATTATATATATATGATTTGAATTCACAGCATTACTGATAGGCTACTGTGAAATTATGAATTTTGGGCTTAATACAACTCTACTCAAAATCCTAATATATTTTTTGAAACATTAAAAATGCTTCTATAAAATGAAGCATGTTTTGACTAGGGCCATGTGACAGTGTGTCTCAGAATGTTCTGCCTGATTAACATGCTACTTAATCTGCAGCTAGGAGAAATGAAGGACGGAGAGAAGATGAAGGGGAGGCGTGTCTGTCGGGCAGAGAGTACGGATCAGAGCTCAAGCAGAGGGAACAGCATGTGGGAAGGCAGGTGCACAGGCTGACTGAGGAACTCAAAGAAACCCAGCGCACAGCAACAGTGAGAAAGGGGGAGCAGGCAGGGGTCCAAGCGTACCTCACATGTGTTAAAATACATCTGACCACCCTAATCCTATGTCTATTAGTAAAGAATGAAAGAAAAAAAGAACTCTAACAAAATTCACAGAAATTAAACACACTCACATACACATACATGAATATAGAACTTCACATACTCTATGCATCTAGCAAAGTCTAATATTTCTATTTGGGGTTGAGTCTAGCCAACCACACCTTAAGGCCACCTGTGTAACCCTACCATGTTTTAGGGTTATTCCCTAAACCTTATGCCTATCAGAAGACCTTGGGCAACCCTAGCCCTGCGTCAGCATCTCCCTGGCATTTAAATTCACAGATTACCTATGTGACCGTCTCAACGGGACGACAGGATTCCTGAGCAGGACCCCGGCAAAGCTGCTTTCTAAATCATCTAATCATATCCCCATCCTTACTCTGTGGCTCTGATCGTTTTTTTCACTGAACTTTATTTTACTTCTGGAAAGCAAGAATACAAGAGAATGCAACAAATCATGCTACAAAAGTAACTCACTTCAGGGCTCTTTAAAACAGTGAGATCTTAATTTACTTTAAGTACAGTTTACTTTTATAAATATTAAACTGATGTAAGTACGACCTCTCTCATATAAGGTATTCCTGTATATACTACTTGTTGGTTTTTTTTTTTTTTTTTTTAAAGTAGAGGGAAGGATTTTTAATTAATTAATTTTTTTATTTTTGGCTGTGTTGGGTCTTCGTTTCGTGAGAGGGCTTTCTCTAGTTGCGGCAAGCGGGGGCCACTCTTCATTGCGGTGCGCGGGCCTTCACTATCGCGGCCTCTCTTGTTGCGGGGCACAGGCTCCAGACGCACAGGCTCAGTAGTTGTGGCTCACGGGCCTAGTTGCTCCGCGGCATGTGGGATCTTCCCAGAACAGGGCTCGAACCCGTGTCCCCTGCATTAGCAGGCAGATTCTCAACCACTGCGCCACCAGGGAAGCCCCTACTTGTTGTTTTTTAAAACTTATTTATTTTTGGCTGCACTGGGTCTTCATTGCTGCGCGCGGGCTTTCTCTACTTGCGGTGAGCGGGCCTCTCACCGCAGTGGCTTCTCTTGTTGCAGAGCACGGGCTTTAGGCGCACAGGGTCATTAGTTGTGGCGCACGGGCTTAGCTGCTCCGCGGCATGTGGGATCTTCCCGGACCAGGGCTCGAACCTGTGTCCCCTGCACTGGCAGGCGGATTCTTAACCACTGCACCACCAGGCGGATTCTTAACCACTGCACCATCAGGGAAGCCCTATACTACTTGTTTTAATGAATAAATCAGTGATACTCACTCGTACACTTTTTCCTTTATTAGTCTAAATATGTTTCTATGAATGTAGCAAATCTAAGTTGTTCAGCCAAACCTGTGATGTCAAAACTTAAGAAGGAGAGACGGGATGATGGATAAGCAGCACCCAAATTTGTTTAACCCACTGTTTAAGCTTGTGAAGTCATCCACTTCACAAGCTTCATTAAATAAGGATACACACCTATAACACATATTGTTTAAAGAGCATCAACTACCAGACACAAAGGCTCAGACAACTGATGTAGCAGGTTAGACTCCTGACCTGAACACCCAGCGGGGTGGCTTTTACTTACACTTATAGAACCTGGCAGCGACATAGCCTGCAGGAGTGCCCAGCAGCACCCATAAGACCACAGCACAAGTCATCAGTGCTCCTCTGTTGGCAGGTGACAAAAATCCCAGGCAAGCAAAAACTAAAAAATAAAGTTATGAATTTTATTATGGTTTCCTTTGAAGTGATAGAAGACCCCTCTCATTTTTTAAACAATAAACTAAATACAACTTCATGAAAATACGCTCTTACCAGGCAACCACACTGAAACTTAGTAATATTTAAGGCACTGTATCTACAGGATCACACATAAAGCAAGCTCCAATTTGGAAGTTTCCTGTCAGGGTCCGTAAGACCCCACCTTTCCTGTTATCAGTGGAGGCTCGCTGGATGCTCATGAGTGCTTTCAGCTCTTCTGAGATTCAAGTACAGCTTTTAAAATTAACATCAATAAAAATTATTCCCACTATAAAATAGTCTCACTTTTTGTTCCTTGTAAAAAACAATACTGAGTCCTCTGGGGTGAAAAAAACCTTATAACATTAAAACATAAAGAGATAAGACAGAATCTAATCAAAGAACAAAACAGGGGAAAAAAGATTTCATAGTACTATTCGCTTTGTGAACACAAGTTACTGAAAGGCTTGGTCAATGACTTGGGAAATTCTGGTTCCTACCCTTATTCAGCTAGTTCGTTTTATTTGTTCTTCCCTATATAACCCTCCCAACTAATAAGAAAAGAAGTACTATCTTATATTTATAGCAATTCCTAGCTTTAAACTGCAAGTCAGAAGTTATGGTTTTCTCAGAAAGAAATCCAAGAACAGATGCAGGTGGCTTTCCAATCCCAGAAGCACCAAAGTTCCCAGTGTTTCCCCTGGGTGCACACAGCCAAGCACACACCATTGCACACCCTCTGATCAGCACCAACTGAAGAGGAGAAACTCACGATCGATGACAGGAAACCAGACAGGGTAACTTTAGACGGTATACTGGAATTTCAGCTAAGGTGCACCCCCCACCCCCAATTCCTCCCAGGCCTGAGAAATGGACTGTTCTGAAGCAAAACAGTCCATATTCGAGCAGTGAAGGGAAACAATCCCTATCATTTTCTAACCTAGGCTCTCTGAAACGTTCCTTCCTTACAAGTTCACTTTCTAGCTGACCCCAACAAAGATCGGAGAGGGGCAGAAGGCAGCTCTCAATAAAATTTTAAAGCAGAATTTCACCCTCAAGCATCCATTCTGCTCTAACGCCACCTCAGCTCTCTGGGGATTCCGTGCAATCGCCTGTGTCCAAACCTCTTTCATGACTCGTTTTCCCAACGTACCCTCTTCAGTGTAATATACTTACAAATGCTAGTCTCACCCATCACACCGGCATCTCCTTATCTAAGTTGTTAGTAGATCAATATGTTCTAGTTAGTCTTCAAACTGAGCCGAAAGGTGCAAATCAGTAAACCCCAAACTTATTCAGGTGCCAGACATCTGGCATTGATAATTCTCTTCCCAAACATTTATGTGGTTAATTGCATCATAAAAACTTAGAACAATTTTACTAGCAGAAAATGATTATAGTATTAGGCATTTAATATGCAATCAAACATAAGAACAAATGTTTGCTAAAAAAATTATTGAAAGGTCAGTGGTTTCTGAATTCTTCTAGTAACATTCATGTGCTACTGTTCACCAGTAGCACGCAACAATAAAGGAAACATGGGGAAATGAATGCGTAATTCAGAAAATTCTTTTCATAAACATTTTTTTCTCTTGTAACTAGGAAAACTGAAAGCCCATGGCATTAATATATTTCCAGAGAATAGTCTCAGAGCCACTCCTGAAGCTGATGAATACCTCTAAGGGATTTCTATTTTTAAAAAAAAGAGAAGAAAAAGATTGTCCTAATTGACAAAACCTTAATAAAATTTCTGAAGATTTTCAGGTGGCACAAGGAAGAGAGACTTTTTGTGTAGGAAGATCTTTCCTGAACATTGCTAGAGAAAGAAAGAGGTCTTGCTTCCTAAATCCTGCCAAGGTGGAAAGGTCTACAAAGAGCTTCCTGTCCCATTCCCTTCTTCTTTCTCTCTCAGTGGAAGCCAAGAAATCTTATGCTCTGGTGGGACAGGATAGTCAACCTGCGTGACCCTGCTGCCAGGCTGCCCAGACTCAGACCCAGATGGTCTTTGAGGATCTAGTCATCTGCAGCTGCAGTGCTCCCACAACAAAGGCCTGGTCTCTATGCAGCTGTGAGGGAGACATGAAGAGTCAACTACTGGCACAGCTAACCTTGCCCCAGGTCACTTATGGCCAAAGCACACAGATTCTGAGAACCAAAAGGACTCTCAGAAACAACCGAGCCTAGCTACAACTTAGGAAAACTGGATTTCAAATAATTATTTAGAGAAAGTAATTTCTAGTTTGTAATTTTCACGGAACACTTACACAGAGTCACGAAAGTCATAATTAAAATCTGTGTCCCTGATCCCAGGAAGACTGACAGCAGCATCCCTTTTCTTGGAGGACGGAATATATCACCATGAACTAGCTTCCAGCCAAATTCTTCCTGGGCATCCTCCTAAAAAGGGAATAAAATCGTTTAAGTGCCATGTGGTATCACCAAGAAAACTAGACAGTTTGTTCACTGTTGAATATGCGGATATGGAAATTAAAAAAAAAACCTTACAAATGTTAGTATTTATTTCAGTTTTGAAGTATAAAGCTTGACTCATGGAGCTTTATAGCTTTCTTGAATTATTTTGAAAGGAATGTTGTGTGTTAAGGTCTATAAATATAGTTACTGAGAAACTTTAAGAAGAAACACAAAGATAATGTGATACCTAGTTCTAGTCTAATAAGTCAAGCTTTATGATCCAATTTGATGGCGATTTTAAGTCATACTCTATAGTCTTCTTCTTCTTCTTTTTTTTTTTTTTTTTTAATAGTCTTCTTAACCTACACTTACTAATCTCCAAAACAAGCAATATTAATAAGCTTGTGTCACCAGCCCAAACTGCTCCCCTATCTCCAGACACACATACACACCTGCCTAATCAACAGCTCCACTGGGTTGTTTAATGGACACCTTGAACAGAATTATCCACAGTGGAACTGATTCTCTCTCCCCGCCCCTACCTGCTCTACCTGCACTCTCCCTCAGTAGATAAAAGCTCTATCCTTCCAGTTGCTCAATCCCCAAAACCTCAGAGTCATCCTTGATGCCTCCTTTTGTTTTTTTCACACTTCACATACAATCCTCTAACAATTCTTACAGTTCTAGCTCTAAAATATATCCACAGGATCCACCACTAGCCCCTGGTTCAAACCATCCCTTCTCACCTGGCTCTCACGGACTTCACTAAACTAGTCTCTGTTTCTGCCCTTGTCTCCATTCAGTTGATTCTCAATACAGAACCAGAAAGATCCTTTTAACTAATCGGGTGGTTCAGACCAGAAACGTGGGGTCATTCACTGGCTTCTCTCCCTCTTCCACCCTCTCCACAGTCAACTGGTCGATCAGAATTCCATCCCACCTCCTGAACACCCTCTGTATCTATCTGCCCACTTCCCTACTTCTTCCCTGCCACCATCCCCTATCTCTGGGAACTCTCTAACAGTCTCCTGACTGGTCTCTGTGCCTCCAATCTTGCCCGGCTCCAAACGATTCTCCACATAATGTTCAAAGTGATTTTCCTAAAACATGAATCTGGCCATGTCACTGCTGTTTAATATTCTTCAACAGCTTCTCAATGACCTTCAGAATGCACAGCTTAGAAGTCCTTCAAAATTTGGTCCCTGGTATTTTTTCAGCCTCCTCACTTAACATTTCATCCAGGGTACATCTGTATCCCTCCCCCAAATTCCCACTCAAATTTCTATCTTTGCAAGCAGTAGACAAAATTTAAAAAATAACATTCTAGTATTTCATAGTTTCACATTTTCATTTAGATCATTAATCATTTCAATATAAGCAATAAAGTTGGAATCTACCTTATTTTTTTCTAGATGGCCACCCCCCTAATCCAAAAGTATTCATCAAATCTATTTTTTCTTTGTTGATACACTTTTGTTAACCTCCAAATTTAGACTCATTATTATTATATATAGAAAATACTTACTTGGAATTTCTTTGTTCACCAATCCTCCTAAATCTCTCTTTAGGATTGTTATTTAATTATTTTCTACTAAAGTATTTCTATAGTAATTCCTTCAGGTCTGATAGACTGATTCACTGCTAAAGTATTTCTACAGACATTCCTTCAAGTGAAGGTCTGTTTGTGGTCAACTGGTTTTGTTAGTCTGAAAAAGGTATTTCATCTTCATTTTTGAAAGACAGCATCTCTAAGTACATGATTCTATGTAAATAGTTAATTTCTCTCACTGCCAATTTAAAAATATTATGTTTTGAGCTTCCATGGCCAATTTAATTGTTTTTCCTTTGCAGATGCTCACTCTTTTTCCCCTCTGGCTGATTCTAAGATCTCTTTTCTCTGGTGTTCTGTGGTTTTGCCCAGTTGATCTAAGTGTGGATTTCATTTTATTTATTACACTTTGGATACATTGCTTATCCTTTATCTATGGATTCTTATCTTTCATCTATGCTGGAAAATCGTAGCTGTTACTTTTTCATATATCTTATACTCTGTAATTAATAATCTTAATATCTGAAATCTTTGGGACCTGGTGTAAATTTGTTGTTTATTGTAAATTTTTGTGAATTTCTGATTAATAGATCATACTTTATTGACCTTAAATGGGGGGAATCCTGCAACTCCAAATTTGAGAGACTTTCCTTCAGAGTATTTCTACTCGATTCTGCTGAGAATCAGAAGGCATGTACTAACCTAGAACCATTTTGCTCCCCTTCAAGAATCCAGGCTTAATACACAGGAGATCGAGGTTCACCACTGACCCAAGGTTTAATGTCCCAATTGGTTAAAAACTTGATATAAGCACGGATCCAAAGGAGAACTTCAACTTCTCATGCTTGTACTGCTTCCTGCTCTGGCCTCACTCAATTTGGGGGGATGAGGTGGATTTGGGGAAGTCCTTGGATACTTTTTTTTTTTTAACCTATCATAAGCCCAGCAATGCATCAAGTCTGGTACATCAAGGGCTAATTTGTTTATTCATTCATTCAGCAAATATCTGTTGATCACCAACTATATGCTTGGCACTGTTTAAAACACCAGAGATACTACAGTGAGTATAACAGAAAAGTTCCTCTTCTCATGAGTACACCTTCTCATTGGAAAGGCAGACAATAAACAAAATAAGTAAAATATATAGTACTCTAAATGGTGATAAGAAGTATGGATGTCGGGTGTGGGTGGAGAGGATGTAATTTTAATGGGATGGTGAGGAAGGTCTCATTGGGAAGATCATATCTCAGCGAAGACCAGAAGGACGTGAGCGAGCTCTCTGAGGGATGAACACTTGAGGAAGACAGAAAAGCAACTGTAAAGGCCTGGAGATAGGAACCCGCCTGATGTGTCTGAGGAACACCAAGGCAACCAGCATGGCTGGAGCAGAGCTCCAAGAGCTACTGCAGAGCCTTATGGGCCACTGTAAAGACTATGGCTTCACTGAGTGCAGTGGAAGTCACTGGAGGGCTGTGATTGGGAGTGAAATGACCCTGAACAGATACACTCTGACGGCTATGATAAGAGACTGGCAGGAGGGAAAGAATGGGAGCAAGACTGGAATAGGGTTTCCTGGCCTGTCCCCCAAAGCCACCTCTGTACAAATAAAGAAAAAATTCCATTAACTCAGCAATTATTTGGAATTGCCAATTATGAACAAAGTATTGTGAAATTATTTTAATCAAATATTTAATAAGGCACACAATCAATAAAATCGTGGAAAAGAAACTGTGGAGTACAAGTGCTAAAAAGCTTCTAAACATTAATATGTTCTTTTTTCTAATTAGAACAGGACAGAGAGATGGGGGGAGCTAAGAAGCTGGGGAAGAGAAAACAATGAAAATCTGAGTTTTATGTATTCATTACAAGTAGTAATTCCTGTGGAAATTTTGTTAAAGAGCTGCTAGGAAATTAAAAGTATAAAATGTAAAACATTATGCAACTTAAAATGCGAATAAATGAAGTTGAGGCATTAATTACTTTGAATCCACCAAAAGGTTGAAATGATAAAAATTCAGTTAAAATTAATTTAAAAAAATCAAACATACACACATATAAAAATTGCTTGGGAGCTATTCTACTCAACTTGGCCATTTCCCAAATGGAACAGAGAAATAGAGACCTATTTTTCTGCTGGAAATAGAGACTCTGACAGAGCTGATGGCACGTAAGTGAAAAGAGGGCAGAGCTGGAGCTGTGCACCTGCACCCTTTCTGCACCCTCTCCTGATGCAGACGAGGCCGTGAACAGTTCAGCTCTGAGAGCTGCGGTCACTAAATTTCTACAGAAAACCAATCCTTAAGGATCATTTCCTTATTTGAAAATGTGAATTCAGGGTAACTTTTGAGAAGAATGTTGTAAAAGCAGATTCCGTCTAAAGCTATTATTTAAATTTTTTCCAAAGAAAAAATAAAGACTGTCCTCGGCAGACCAAAGAACAGTTCAGAAGTTTCACTCACCGTAGAATCCATCTGATTATATCTGGCAATATCTTTATGCAGCGTCCGTAGCATAATCATAGCCACCATTCCAGACAAGAAGAGGACAATGACCAAGGAGTTCATGATGCTGCAGAAATAAGCATGTTAGGATTAATCTACAGCTTAATCTTCGGAACAGCAAAACTCTTTAAAAACTATTTACTGAGTAACATTAAAACAGCATTAATCAAATTAAAAACTTGACCTAAAAATCCAACGAATTCAATGAACTGTGTTCTGCTACACGGCCTTCTAGTAGATACATAACTGTATGTACTTATCATAATTTTGTGGTCTGTTGAGAACTAGAATTTTTTTTCTCCATGGTCAACATTAATAACTACTGTGCCCAAATTAGGGCAACATAAGCTGCAAGGATCAACAATGGACTGGTCTGTACCCTCAAGAAATCTACTGAAAAACAAAGTTACTCAGTAAGTTAATGAGTAACAAAAAAGATGAGTCAGTGAGGTGGGAAAAGGAGAGTGATGGCACCATGAACAGCTCTCTAGATAAAAGTTTTGAGTCATGCTTAGAAGAGAGAATAATAATAATTAATAATAATAAACAGTCGTAACAGCCACAGCGGCTTGTCTATTGAGTCCTCTTCCGTGCCAGGTAAGGTGCTCAAATGCTCTGTTTCATTACCGCCTTCAATCCTCAGAATAGTCCCATGAGACAGGTTATTTCTAAATAAAGAAATGGACTCTGAGAAACTGGGTGATCTAGCCTGACTCACAACCAGTGACTGAAAGCCAGGACTGAACCCAAGTCTATCTAATTCAAAAGCCCAGCCTTCTGAATAACTGGAGAATCAGAGTGAATGGGATGTTCAAAGGGAGAGAGAATAAAATAAGGACAGAGCATAAAGATTAATTCTATACTCTTACCTAAACCACTGAATGTGGGTATGAGGCATAGATTCCAGAATGTAGTCCCATCTAGATGCCCATCTGATATTCTTATCTTCCTAGAGGGATTTAAAAACACACACACACACTCTTTAAATAAGAATTTGCCAATGAAGCGTATTAGGAATCCAAAAATTTCCATTCACAGCTTAACATTCCAGTCAACAGATACAATTCCTCATTATCATAACTTGGGTTAGTCATGAGACTGATGGACCTAGATTTACTCAAGTCTCAGGAAAATTAGGATAAAATTAAGCAGTAAATAAAAAATAAGAGTTCCTAAAAGTATCTAGTTACTTGTATTTTTTTAAAGTCTTACTTTAAATCTTAATTAGCAAAGGCTTATTTTAAATGTCAAGATTTAGAGCTTTAGAGTATTTAATGATTTTCAGAAAATTGAGTGGAATAGCTTATTCTTTATTCTCTTTGATGCTATCTATCTATACCTATGAGACATCTAACCAGACCAGAGTCTAACCTAGGTACCCTGAGCATCTGGCAGGTGTCACCCACACTGAGCTCTTAATACCTAGAAAGAAATATGTACAATTTACTGCACCAGGCTTGCAAAATTACACACTATTTAGGGACAGTAAACGTCACAACTATATTGGATTGCCAAGATAGTTTATTAAAAATAGAGGTGGAATTATTGCCCAAGATTCTCATAAAATGAACTTTTACTTTCCTCCTAAGAAAACCCTCCCTTGAATTACCTAGGAACCTATATAGATCATCTACCATCAGGAAACTCTCCATTTAAGCTTACACTCAAATCCTGATTTTAAAAATGGTGTTGTTTGCCCAAATGCTTGTTGCATATCTTTGACACTTTCATACTATCCTTCATGCCTGATTTCTACCTTTTGCCTTGTTTGTACCTCTTATGGCTTAACACTTTTAATCAGGCTCAGTTCTCCAATTCCCCATACTTCTTATTTAAACGAAGACTTAGTTTTGAGTGCAATTATGTTGCCTGGTGCACTGACAAACTATTCCAAAAATTAACTCATTAAAAGCTTATCTATTTGACAAGCTAATCATATTTTTAATTAGTTTAAGTAATATGAATTAAAAATCAATTTCTGAGTTATACTAAAGATAAAAATCACACTCACCTGGAAGCTAACAGAATAAGTATAGGCAATTCTGATCTCCCCAGAAGCCTTGTTACTTATATCCATGGGGGGTCCAGAGCAGTCTGGTTTATCTATATGGGTGTGCTTGAAGCTGTGGGAAGAAACATTTTGGCAAGATGCTGATAAAATAGTTTTTTAAAATGGAGTAAAGGTCAGAGATTTTGTTCGTATTTCACAATGCTGCTGATAGTCAAAAGTGATTCATATCACACTGAATAGTACAAATATTTACTTCATATAAATAAACGGCTTAGTTATTATAAGTGTACAAAATTGTTACTCAAAATAAGAACCAAACTTTGGAAAACATTACTTGAAGAGCACTAAATAATCTTTAAAGAAATCAAAACAAACACTGAGGGAGTTTAAATTAACTGCCATCCTATTATGGCATGCATTGCTTTACCACTAGTGGCACAAGAAAATGGCTGTATCAGTTGGGTGGGGGGGTGGGGAGTCATGGAAAGAAAAGAATACTCAAAGAAGCATCTCACAAATAACTGAGGAGTACTTTCACACTAAAAGAGCTGACAATTTGAAGAGATGCCCTTTCAATGACTTATCACATACTGGCATCGAACATTGCATGGAGACTTTTGAAATGACACACTAATCAGCTCATTTGGGCCTCTGAAAGCCGCAAATATCTGAGGTAATGCTTTTCCACTGTAAAAGGGAACATGGTCCTAACCACTTATGCTCTCCATTCCAAGCTAACATAGAAAAGCTGTCAAAAACTGACTGAAAAACAAAACAAAAAGGCACCTTGGCTACTTACCATGACAGGAAAATAAATATTTGTATGGTTTCTCTGGGCAACCCATAACTCAATAACAAATCATGCTAAAGGGAGTTTTAGTAAAATCAATTAAAATACCAAATTATATGCCAGAATACTGATTAAGGAAAAAGTTAATTGGTCCCAAAATATTTATTCTTTGGGTCTAAATTTCACTTACAGTTATTTATTTTTTATCTCCTGTATAATTACCTTTTTGGTTCAAGTTTAGCAGCCACTAATCTTGCTCCCATGGATCCAGTTTCAACAACATGGTAGTGTATTTTGATGTCAACATGGTTAAAGATGTAAAATGTATCTCTTTCATGGAATTCTGACTGTGGAGCAGAACTTAAAGTTAGTGGTAGAAAACTGGCTATAAAAGAGTCAAAACATAAAATTTTAAAATGAGCCAAAACAAGTAAGAAAATTTGAACTTGGACAGAATTTTAATCCTTCCCCATAAAAATGTGTAAGTTTTAAGTTTAAACTTTTTTTTTTAATTGAAGTATAGTTTTTAATTGAAGTACAATGTTGTGCTAGTTCCTGGTGTACAGCAAAGTGATTCAGTTATATATATATTCTTTTCCATTGTAGGTTACTAAAAGATATTGAATATAGTTCCCTGTGCTATACAGTACAACCTTGTTATTCATTATATTTTATTTATAGTAGTTTGTATCAACTAATCCAAAACTCCTAATTTATCCTCCCCCTCTTCCCCTTTGGTAACCATAAGTTTGTTTTCTATGTCTGTGAATCTGTTTCTATTTTGTAAGTAAGTTCATTTGTATCATTTTTTTTAGATTCCACATATAAGTGATACATATTTGACTTTCTCTGTCTGATGCATTTCACTTAGTATGATAATCTCTAGGTCCAACCACGTTGCTGCAAGAGGCATTATCTCATTCCTTTCTATGGCGGAGTAATATTCCACTGTGTGTGTGTATATACCACATCTTCTTTATCCACTCATCTGCTGATGGACATTTAGGTTGCTTCCATGTCTTGGCTATTATAAATAGTGCTGCTATGAATACTGGGGTGCATGGATCTTTTTGAATTAGTGTTTTTATCTTTTCCGGATACACGCTCAGGAGTGGGATTGCTGGATCATATGGTAACTCTATTTTTAGTTTCTTAAGGAACTTCCATACTGTCTTCCATAGTGGCTGCACCAACTTACATTCCCAGCAACAGTGTAGGAGGGTTCTCTTTTCTCCACACCCTCTCCAGCATTTATTATTTGTAGACTTTTTGATGATGGCCATTCTGACCGTTATGAGGTGATACCTCACTGTAGTATTTTGATTCTCATTTCTCTAATAACCAGTGATGTTAAACATCTTTTCACGTGCCTACTGGCCATCTGTATGTCTTGGGTGGAGAAATGTCTATTTAGGTCTTCTGCCCATTTTTTTGGTTGTTTTTTTTTGTTGTTGTTGAGTTGTATGAGCTGTTCGTATATTTTGGAAATTAAGCCCTTGTCAGTTGCATCATTTGCATATATTTTCTCCCAATCTGTAGATTGTCTTTTCATTTTGCTTATGGTTTCCTTTGCTGTGCAAAAGCTTATAAGTTTGATTAGGTCCCATTTGTTTATTTTTGCTTTTATTTCTATTGCCTTGGAAGACTGACCTAAGAAAACATTACTACATGAGAAAACATGTCAGAAAATGTTTTGCCTATGTTCTCATCTAGGAGTTTTATGGTGTCATGTCTTATAAAGTCTTTAAGCCACTTCGAGTTTATTTTTGTGTATGGTGTGAGGGAGAGTTCTAACTTCATTGATTTACATGTGGCTGTCCAGCTTTCCCAGCACCACTTGCTGAAGAGATTGTCTTTTCTCCATTGCATATTCCTGCCTCTTTGGTTGAATATTAATTGACCACAGGTGTGTGGGTTTATTTCTAGGCTCTCTATTCTGTTCCATTGATTCATATGTCTGTTTTTCTGCCAATACCATGCTGTTTGGATTTCTGTACCTTTGCAGTATTGTCTGAAGTCTGGGAGAGTTATGCCTCCATAAGCTTAAACTCTTTATAAGCCAAAATTAACTGGCAGAGGTACAAATTACACTTCTTTAATGTTTTAATTTTTACATAAAACTTTAAAAGTACCTGACAAGACATCTCTTATTGTCTAGCTTTTCCCTTAGAAAATAAAAAAAATAAAAATTTAAATATTATATGTTATGACCATGCTAAATGTTACACATTTTAACACTTTTCCTCCATGGAAGTTTAAAACTTCAGAATAAACCAATAACCTAAATTATTCAAGAGTCCTTGGTCAACTCTCACAAAAGCATTAACAAAATATCCAGTTTCATGATCGAGCTCATGCTAACTTCTACTACCAGGTCATATTCATTAAGAGATTAAATCAGGTTGACTTCATTATACAAAATTTAATATATATCCCCAATAATTTTGATTACTTTCTAAATTAATGTCTTCACTTTATTATTTTATTTTTTAAATTGTAAAAGAATGGCCTCAAAGATTAATACCTTTTAAAAAAGGTATAATACCGAACTTTTACAATACAATATTCTATGGACTTAAATTCGCAATACAAATTTCATGGACTTCTTATGAGGTCTTTTTGGCAGTCAACCATGAATTTTTTTTTAATATGTAAGACTTATGAATTTAACTTTTAACAGAGTCAGAACATACAAAGTCCTAGCCCATAGCATAGTGTTTAGCATATAAGAGACACTGCCAGTAAATGTTGAACTGAATCTGAATTATTTTAGTTCTAGAGTTATGAATTGTTAATCTGGCTTAAATTTAAAGACTAGGTATGGGAATTCCCTGGTGGTCCGGTGGTTAGGACTCAGCGCTTTCACTGCAGCAGCCCGGGTTAAATCCCTGGTTGGGGAGCTAAGATTCTGCAACCTGCACATCAGAGCCAAAAAAATAAAAAAAGGACCGAGTAGTTGTCCTTCAGAACATCTGAATTGCACTCATTCAATGAATATAACAATTTTTGTCCAGATAAAGATTGACGCCTTTTACCAAAAAGCCATATTTTAAAAAATAGTATAGAGTTAGTTTATCACAAACTTACGTTAATAACACAGGCATCTTTTGCATGGCCTTTATCTGTAATGTAACAGCCAATAGGAAATCCAGGATTACAGAACCTCTGACCATCTTCAACATCATAACACCATGTTACCGGCATATTATCCACAATCCTATGCACAGAAATAAAAGTCAAGTTAGAAACCACCAAACATGACTAAGAATTACTTCCCAAATCTGTGTCAACACTTTGTAAAATTTCAATGTCTAAAAATGCCTTAAGATGTCAAAACTACAATCAAAGAATTTTGATAAAATGTGGTACTTCGTAAGTAATAGTATTGTGCCAATATCTGACACACTGTAGTGGGAAAAAAAATCTCTATACCTTCTTTGAAAGGGAGTAAATTAAATAAATTAATTTACTGCAATCGCTAATATAACAATACCATTATCTAGACACCTAAGTATAATTTACCTTCAGCGAACACTCAAAAGCTCTGAATAGGTGCAAAGCAATATATTTAGTTCCTTGGGAACAGTTTACGGAATAGTATAGAAACAAACGTCTTTTATTACTCAGGTAATTCAATAAAAAGGAGAAGAATATAACTGCAAGATATGGGGAAATATTCAACTTAAGGGCCACGCGAAAAAGTGAAAATAATAGTATCATCTATTAAGACCGTGTAAATCCAACTTATGTCTAAAAGAAATGCTGCTATAAAGTTAGAGAAATAAACCTTTCAAGTTCTATAGTGAAAAGAAACTTTTTTTTAAAAAAGGATAAAAGTAAAGAATAAAATTTTGTAGTCCTGTATAATTACATTAAAGTGCGAGCATGGGGTCCCCTATGCCCAAAACACATCACAGGATACAAATTTTAAAAATTACTAAAAATATACTAGCTGTATTACAGTCATGACAACACTCCAGGGCATGTTTTATTTGTGAATTAATGTATGCCTTAGGAAGTAAAATTATGATTCTATATTCACCCAGGGTGTACGTTAATGACCTAATAAAACATGTCTCGTCACACTTAAATGCTATTTAATAGTACCCAATGTACTAAATTTTAGAATCACCTACACTGTTAAGTTGCTTATTATTATAGCCAGCAGGCTAGTAGTTCCCATGAAAAGACTAAAATATCAGAAGCATGAAAACCATGTTATATAATATAAATAATTCAGATTTTCTGGAGGCCTCAAGAATCAGTTAATTGCTTTAATTTTTTAGATAGACAATGAAGTTCAATCAATGAATATATACTTGCAATATATTAATTTTAATATCTTTACACTATTATATCAGAGAGAGTACTACATAAAATTATAGTGCTAGTTACAAAATGAGAATTAAGGGGCAATTTAGGTTTTTTTTTAAAGGTGAATGTCCTAAATTTATCATTTATATAATGCCTTGACATAACCTTTGCCTGGCTGGAAACAAAAAAAACCCAACAAACCCTTGGAAGTAAATGTAAGAAAACTTAAAGAATATAATTTTCAATTACTGCCTTGCTAAATTGGGAAGCAGTAGCTATTGAAATTCATAACACCAAAAATATTTAAAAATTCTATTTTCAATCTGATACAGTGAAGAAGAGTATAAGAAGAGGACTCAAGAGGTTAAAGGTCGAATGACTGGCCCCAATTTTTTACCATTAAGGACTGCATTCCATTATTTCCCTCTACCCTCATGGGCTCCATCTGAAACACTTCTAGCAGTCAAGCTTCATTTATTAATAACTCAATTTTCCCAATAAATTAATTTCTAGAGTTTCTGATCAGAATGGAATAAACCATGTGGCCACAATACACTCAAAAAAAAAAAAGTGCAGCCAAAAGCAAAGAAACTTGGCACTTAGGTTATTCCACATAGTTTTTTTTTTTTTTTTCTTCACATAGTTTTAACATAAGTTAATGTACGCTATCTAATTAGGGTTTTGAATTTTTGAAAATAGCACATCATTCCCCGTTGCCAGCCTACTGGGATCCAAGATTGGTAGTACTCACTGGACTAAAATATCTTCAAAGACCCCTCTCTGTCCAATAAGCCAGAGTCTGGTGGTTTTATGGTACTAAAAAAATTTAAGTACTTTGATAACTAGTTAAATAAATTACACTTTTATAAATAAAATGTCACAAAGACTTGGAAACTTAGGCAAAAAGTGTAATCACAAACCGTGCAGAGTACAGGGAATTCAAGTGTCTGCTGCTGGTATCAAAACATTATAGTCAGGGGACTTCCCTGGTGGTGCAATGGTTAAGGATCTGCCTGTCAATGCAGGGGACACAGGTTCAAGCCCTGGTCCGGGAAGACCCCACATGCCGCGGAGCAACTAAGCCCACGAGCCACAACTACTGAAGCCCGTGTACCTAGAGCCCATGCTCAGCAACAAGGGAGAAGCCACTGCAATGGGAAGCCTGTGCACTGCAGCGAAGGGTAGCTCCCGCTTGCCGCAACTAGAGAAAGCCTGCGTGCAGCAATGAAGACCCAAAGCAGCCAAAAATAAATAAGTAAATAAATTTATTAAAAAAAAAAAAAATCAGTCAGTCTCAAGAAGTAGCTTAACGTTATTGACAGAGTAAGCCAAGAAGATCCTCAAATTACATTCTAAAGTCCCAAATAAGAATTAAAAGTATTCATCAATTTAGATATGAAAATTAACTATTGTTAATTAACTGACTGTTCTCTATAATGAGAACAATGAGTTGGTGCACTAACTAATAATCAGTCATTTTAATCGTTCAGAATGTAGCGTGGTTAAAGTGTTATAGGGGAAGAACTACAGTTCATTCATGTGATGGAATGCTATACATTACAAAAAGAATGAGGCAGATATAGATCTATAGATGTGCTTTACATGGAAAAATGCCCATATTTTCTTAAACAAAGTGATCAATTTGCAGAATAATGTGTACAATAATTCCGTTGTTATTTTAAAAGGTACATACTCTTTTATATACCTACATGTGCATAGAAATCTGGAAACATACAGGAGAAATAATAGTGCTACCTCTGGGGAGCAGGATTAAAGAAGTTGAGGGTAGTAGAAAACACTTTTTATAATCTTTCATATTTCTAAGGGTTCCTGCTATTTTATCTCTGTCAATTCTGCTATCTATGCTTAAAATCAAATTACATAGTAAAAATGTCTGAAGCCAGCCAAGGACAGAAATATACTCAACTAATGGTTCATATAAATTCATCAATATGAATCAAATATTTTCTAAATGTGTAATGAACTGATTTAAGGACTAAAGCCCATTGCCTAGAATTACCAGACTGTATATCTGTGATATGGCTTAGATTTTTTGTTAATGGATTCAGACCTGAAATCATAAACTTTTCTGATTCAACTACAAAAATCACTATCCACCAGCATTGTTCCAGTTTATTTTTTTAGGCAGAATTGTTTAAGTTTGCAACTATTTTAAATTATTCTTCTTGTTATTAAGCATCTTGGGATCAAAATAGTACCTATGTTAATTGCATCATAAATAAGTTAAAAATATTTCTAAGTACTTTATTGTCAGGAATCTACTGAAGAAGAGGTGCTTCTATTATCTTTAAGAGGAAGACTCTAAACAGGATTCTAAGAACAGAGGGTAGAAGAGAAAGCTAAAAATCACCCACAGTGGCCTAAAGAGTCATTCTTTCAATTCAGTCAACAAATGGCCAGCTGCCAGAGTAAATGGAGGTAGAAGGGGTGAAAAGGAGCCTTAAGGCTCATAAGGACTGAGCCTTAAATATGATTTTGAAGGCCGGAAAGAACAATTTTAAGCAAAGAGAAAACACCAAGGGAAACTTTTCAATTACTGATGAATGAGAAATGTATCCCGAGTTACATTAACTCAGCAATTAAGTAGTATTCTCAGTAGCTTACAGGAAAAAAGCTCTTGGCTTAGCAGAAACCAAAGAAATGAAGAGATGGAGGAGACTTTCAAGTTCCTGTTAGCACTGAGGGTCAGATGAGAAAGAAGCTGATGCAAGTGTAATGGGCACGTTTCCTTCCTTCTAACAGAGCCCTGCTATGGGAGACTCATTTCTGTGTAGTTCAGTTGTATTTTACCTAGGTCTAGACAATCAGAGTGAATCACCCTAATCACAGACTCGTTCATGAATGGGCATGTGACCCAGGGTTGCCCCTCTCTAGGACTTTTTTGTTCCACGTGTACAGAGGGGAGGATGGGGAGAAACCAAGGAGGCAAGAGGGAATGAGAGGTTCCAACAGTCCTACTGAGCCACAGGATCTGGTCATGTCCAAACTGAAATCAATGGTTCTCACCTCCCTAAGTGAGGGAAAATGGGTCAATCTGAGATAGTGACAGGACAAACATTCAAGAGGAAGTCTATGAAGATAGTCTTCCTGTTCACCACCTCCAGCACCTTACACTTTTTGGAAGAGGCAAAACATATGTAAATCATGACCACCATAGAACACATGCATTTGCTGGCAAAATTATCTGGAAGAATAACAATTGGTTATATTTGAAAAGTTGGGTTTTCGAGACCCTTTTTTAATACTGTTTTAATATTGTATAGTAAGTAAATACTACTGGGGAAGCAAAAAAGAAGTTTTAAATGCTTTTTTGATTATGATGCAAACTGGTAAAAACATTGTTAATGTTACATCATATTTATAAAATAAAAAACAGATTACACAAATTACAAGTATTTTTATTGGAAGAAGATGCTATTTCTCAAATATCAAATGAAAGTTAAATTTTGTTTTCCTATGGTCTTTTTCACGGCCTGCAAATATAAAATAACAGTATTCTTCTAGAAGACTGATCCAGGTCCTTTCCCAAAGCATAAATATGCTCCTTTTAACTACGTATGAATAAAAGAAGTGCTCTAGGAAACAGGTCTGTGTACCTAAACAAGTACCAGATATTATAATAATCTAAGTGCAGAAAATGATGATACTTTAAGCTGTCAACCTTAGTAATCCTCTGGCAAATAAAAGTCACTGCTTCATATTACTAATAACAAAAAAAGGAAATAAATTAATTTGCTATTTTTATAGAGTCAATGAAATATTTACACATTCAATGAAACAGAGGTTTCTTTTTGAAAAGGAAAAAGCCCAAAATCCCAAATCTCCACGTCTTACCAGTGATGTTGATAATTCAGTAACATGCTTTTTTTCAAGAATTCTAACTTCTGTTTGTCTTCAGCTTTCTCTGTATGGTACGTTTTTGTACAAACAAGCTTACAGGTCTCCTCCTTATTAAATGTAAACTGTATTAAAATAAAGTGGAAAGCAAATTAAGAAAAAATATCCAGGTCCTTCATGCCTGTAACATAAATAGAGTAAAAGCACTGGTCTCCTTAAATTACTTAAGTGCATTAATATTGATAATAAACATATAGAAATTCCCCACAGATCAATCAGATTTAAATTTCAATCTTATTCTGTTTCTCTAAAAACCTAAGTCATCAATTTTTCTTTTAATAAGTAACAGTTTTTATTTTTATTTTTGATAATTTCAACTAACCTGTCTCCTAAATATAAGTGAGCCCTAGGAGGGGAAAAAACCCACACATAGAACAAAACAACATCAGTATCTCCATAATAATGTCCCCTGATAATGTTTTGGAAATTATGGATTTGAAGACTTTCTATTAATAAACAGGTAAGGTTTTATGTCTATGTAGTCATTCAGTGGGTGTTTGTTAAGTGTCTCCTGTGCACCAGGTGATGGAGGTTCAGCAGTGAACAACACAGACTGCGATGGCACAAGAAGTCGTCAAATCTGGATGTCTAGAATCAGAACAAATGTGAGTCTTTTTACTCACATTTGAAAAGATTGTCAATTTTTAGGATGTTATGTAATAACAAAGCTGAAACAAAAATTGATAATTTTTTAAACCGAAGTTTAAAAACTAAGGAGTCCTCCAATTCTGGAGTCTAGGACTTATTTCATGAGCATGAACACACACACATTATATTATTCACAACATATTATATAATGTAGGTTTACTTTACCAGGGCCTATTTATGTCTTAATTTTAAAAATCTATTTCCTAGTTTTCTTAAGGCTATAATTTATTAAACTAATTATATATACTCCATAATGTAACTATATATAGTCCAATACACCTTTTAATAAATTCAAACTTTATTACAGGGAGTAAAAAAAAACCCCAACTTGCGTGTGTTTCACTTCAACGTAGTCCATCCTTTTATACATTATTTATTAAAGTCCCTAAACCAGTTACTGTGCATCCTCTGACAAACCAATGTCTCAAGTGTAGTTCACTGCTGCCACCTGTCAGCCAACAGTTTCGGTCTCAAGGCATTGCTATTCTGTGAATACAGCAATATTTACGTAAATATTTAACAGTTTAAATCTTATATGAACCTTATAGGTTCCATCTAAAAGACTGGGAAATGAAAAAAACAAACGTATACATACTAAGGAATCAGAGGGATAAGTGTCAAACTTAAAGCAGAGAGAGACATTATTAGTTACCACAAAAGTAGCAAATCTTACACCACAGTCCGACGCTCACTGGGCTCAGGCAAGTCAATGGTGTGTTCAATTGTGAAGGAAAATAGCAACCCTAAAGATGACACTTAACCATCATAATAAACGCTTATTACCTCACGTAACCCTCCCAACAGCCCTATGACGAAGTCTTTGCTGACTCCTCCTCCGTCTTCCTCACCCATTAATACCAACTGCCCCAAGGCCCGGTCCTTGGAATTCTTCTCTTCACTATTTTTACCCACTCCCTTGGGGAGTTCATCAATTCCTGGCTTCAAATACCAACTATACACTAATGATTCTCAAATACATGTATCTAGGCTGAACCTCTCCTCCAAACTGCAGACACGTATCTTCAACTGTTAACTCAACATCCCTACTTGTATGCCTACCAAACATCTCACGTCATGTCAAAACAAACTCTTCCCCATTCCCTCCAAACCCGCTCTACCCCCAGACTTTCCCATCTTAGAAAACAGAAACTCCACACCCCACATCCCACCTCTCGGCAAACTGTCGGCCCCAACTTCAAAACACAGCCAGTTTCTGAGATGCTGACCACTTCACAACTCCCACCCTTACCCCAATGATCTGAGTCACCATCAAGTCATGCATATTTTCATGGCGGATTGTGAGAGACTCCTAACTTGCCTCCTGGCTTCTCACTCTCCTACAGTCCATTCTCACTGCAACAGTCCTGGTGATCCTGTTAAAATCTAACCCTACCCAAAACCCTTCAATGCTAACCATCTTGCCCAGATGTACAGGTCAAAGTCTTTACAGTGGCCTACGAGTGGGCTACATGATGTGGTCCTATTACTCCTTTGCCCTCATTTCCCACTATTCTCTGTCTTGCTCACCAGCTTGAGTCGCACCAGTTTTTCTCTGTACCTTGAATACATCGGGCGAGCGACATCTCAGGACCTTTGCTTTTGCTGCTTCCTTCACCACATCCTCCCCTCTCCCCACGTATTCACATGGCTCACTCCCTTACTTGCTTCAAGTCTTTTGCTCACCTCTCAGGTGAGACTTTCTCTGGCCTATTTAAAATTGAAAATTCTCCATCCACCTTCCCTGATTTATCTTCAATAGTTCTTTCATCAGCAATTGACACACCATGTGTTCCAGTAATTAGTTTTGTTTCCTTCTCCCCATCAGAATACAAGTCCACGAGGACAGAGACTTTTTTGGTTCACTGCTGTACCCCACAACTACCACAGTGCCAGGCACGTGAAAGACATTCAGCAGTTGTGTTAACTGACTGAATGAGTGAACATGAGTGGTTAGACCTGAGATTCTACAATCCTATGATAGGCGGCTCCAGCTTCACATAATGCACACGATATCCTGCACTGTTTTTTTCCCGACCTCAGCAAAAGTCATCGATAAAAGATGGCAAAGCAGATTTGGGGTTTTGTTTTGTTGCTGGTTGCTACCATTATTTTTACTGCAGATCTAAAATAAGGCAAAATTCTTTGAAAAGAAAGGACAAAGAATCAATACTGAAATCAATGCTGAAAAATACATCAATACATTTATGGTTGCCCTGGGGAAAAAAATCTGATATCTTGGTCCCATGTTTCTGTTAACCTATGCCTTGATCTTAAGAAATGCTTGCTCTGTCTCTTTAAGCTTGGGGCTTAAAGAACTTGTTTTAGCACAAATCTTGATCCTAAAAAATTCTAGAAAACTCCGGGAAAATGTTAGGTGCACATTCTTTCTCCATTTTAAAACACTCCTTCTGTTCTTCTATTTTACCTCAACTCCTAGGACAAAATTAAATCTGAAAAGCACTAGGCCTGGGCTTCCCTGGTGGCGCAGTGGTTAAGAATCCGCCTGCCAATGCAGGGGACACGGGTTCGAGCCCCGGTCCGGGAAGATCCCACATGCCGCGTAGCAACTAAGCCCGTGAGCCACAACTACTGAGTCCGCAAGCCACAACTACTGAAGCCTGCATGCCTAGAGCCCATGCTCCACAACAAGAGAAGCCCACGCACCGCAACGAAGAGCAGTCCCCGCTCACCTCAACTAGAGAAGGCCTGCACACAGCAACAAAGACCCAACGCAGCCAAAAAAAAAAAAAAAAGCACTAGGCCTAAAAGAAGGGTCTTTTGCATAAGGCATAATCTTTACATAAAAATAAATGAACCCTGAGTAGAAGCCTACTAAAGAAGTAATTTGCCTTTAAAGTCTACACCAAAGGGACAAAACTTCTCTATGGATTTGCATATTTTGCTGTTTACTGTTAGAGACTTCTGTTGTCCCTCAAGTTCACTGAAAGTGTTACTGATGCTCTTCCCGCCTTCCAACATTTCTTAAGATCAAGGCATAAGTAAACAGAAAGATGGGACTGAGAGACCAAAGGAGTATTTTAAGGTAGTTATACAATTTAATAAATATGCTGAAAATCACCCTCTGCTATAAAAAGAATGCAACAATTTCCAAAGTAATCTTTCAAAATATCACATCAGGGAAATATTATACAATTAATATGCTTGCCCTACTCAATACCACCCATGTCCATATATTTTGAGTTCCTTCTTTTCCAGTGACTTCATCTCATTAGGCCTTCAAATCTACTGTCTTTGAAAAATTAAAAAAAAAACAAACTCTGGCATCTTTACGGTAGAAAATCTCAAATTAAAACATTTTAAGAGGACATATTTACAGCTGAAAACTATGAACCTGTAGTGAATTAAAGGTGTACAATTATGTCTTCCCCCAGTGCTTCACGGTGTAGATACGGTGCTGGAGTAAGAGGGTTAATGGGACTAACCGAGGCTTTTTGGGGATTTGCTGGACAGATGCTCAACGTAGTAAGGGCCAAGGGAGACAGACGGTGGTGCTTAGTGAGAAAGCAGGCAAGGCAGCCAATCATGGGGTCACAGAAGAGACGGGTGTGACACCAAGAGAGGGAGCTGTTAGGCTGGGGTCAGGTTACAGTCACTGAAATGAGTGTGCCCACATGGACAGATGCCCACAGAGTTAAAGAAAAATGCACAGTGCAGGATAATATTTTAAAACATAAACACACACATTTAATTCTATTTATATATGCTTGTAAGTACATGGAAAATTTCAGGAAAGATTAACAAGAAACTGTGATGTGGAACAGGGCGGCGGGGGGAGAGAAACTTACTTTTCTTTTTATAGTCTGTACCATTTAGTTTTATATACGGTGATACATTATTATTATAAACTAGTTTAATTTTTCTAAAAGAGAGAGATATATTAGTCTTTGTGCAGCAGGAGAGCAGATGGAAAATGAACACGGGACTGTGAAATTCAGAAGGATAACAGGCTTAAAAGATAACAGATTTAAAAGGCAGAATAATTCTGGATGATGAAGTACATATACTGAAGAGAATATCTTATATTGTGCTTAGCTTGATTCAACTGATGTCCTAAAAATGTATCAAAGATGTACCAAATATACTTCCACTGATCAAAACGGAAAGGTTAGCTTCCCCAAAACCCAACGGGAAAGCTGAAGTACTGCTGTATCTGCTAATAGGGAAATTCTAGGGAATCTGTCCCCAAATGAAGCTGCTGGGACAACTCTTCATAACTGAAAACTGGGTTCCAGGTCCCTCTGTAAGGTGAGGCAGGGAGTCTGAGCACTTTTAGGCCACCACCTTATCATTTATTGGTATAATACTGACTGTAGGAAATGTTCCTTTGAACAAACTTATTTATGACATATCGTGAGAAGGGGAGGGATCCTTCTAAACTGTGACTTTAAGAAATTTTTCCTGGATGCAAAAGAGAAATGAATTCCTTCTTAGCTAAGTTATCACAGGCTTTTCTACAAGGGGGGGGAAAAAAAGAAAAAAGATGCAACTAAATAACTTTTATAGAACACTGAATACAAACCTTATATGGTGACGGTTCAATTCTTTCCCCAAATAATACCTGACCCAGATTTTCAGATGGGCGTTTTCCTTCTGATGCTTGGCAAAAATCAAACCTGCGGGCAAGAATATTTAAGTTTTTAAGCATAAAAGGAAGCAATGAGATATCAAACGCCTAGCCAACCTAGAGGACAGATTAGGTACTGATCACTCCAGCAGCTCTAGTAGATGAATAAGAAATATATTCCTACTGCAAGTTCCATGTACCACATCTCCCCAAAACAAAACAAAACAAAACATCTGAAAATTATGCCTTAGAATGCTTTGATTTTTCAATAATACTTTTATTAAGATGTAAATTACAGAATTTTAAAAATGGACACATTATAATTTATTGTTCATTTCAATGATAAAATTATTTACACCCTAGTCTTCGAGGGAATTTTGCGTAACTCACCTCCTTTTGTTATCTTTCTAATTCAAATATTTACTTAATGCCATTTCAGGAAGATGTATCAACTACATGGGTTTCCGTCTCATCCCAATATACTGGCCAACGTGAAAAGCAGGCTGGACAGGCCCTCCGAGAACACGGAGCTGTGGAGAGGCCATAACCAGGCAGCTGTAAGCTTCTCTCTGTGCTATAATTTCCTTGTATTACTAACCAAATTTTCATAAAGTTTTGTTTGAACGTTACAGCCTAATCTCAGCCTTGCTATAGAATATTAAAGGGCAGTTCTGTGCTCACCATGGTCACCATGGTTGAGACCAGCACAGTGATGGCTACAGACTAGTTAGATCCCTAAGAGGAAGATGAATCTTGGGTGATAAAAAACTGGGGCTGGGAAGTCCCCAAATGAAGATTCTCCATCTACTGGATATAAGAGATTCACTGAGTTTTCCCAAGAATAGCCACAAAGATTTAAGAAGAGAGATTTGTTTATTTAACAAAACAAAAACTAGAAAAAGTCTCCAATAGTTACATAAATTATGGTCCATTCAGTCATGAAATTTGTATTCTCTTCTTACACATGTTTAGGCACATGGATTCTTGTAGGATAGTCAAACTTTTCGTGTGTGTTTTCTACAGTAAACATATTTTCTTTCAAAACTCTTAGATACCAGAGAAATTTAGAAGCCAACTAAAATTTAGGAACATATTTTATACCCAATATGGCATATAGTGCTCAAATGAACAAAGGATATTTATGCAGCATTTTTTATAATATCAAAAAATGGAAATAATGAAATGCTCATAAATAGAGAATTAGTGAAACAAATCATACACAGACTCTATACGATCTCTACAAAGGGATAATAAACAGCTACTAAAAAGACTGAGGTAGCTGTGTATTAACATAGAAAAGATGTCCACATAGATTCAGTGAGAAAAACAAGGTGCAAATAAAATATATAAACCTACTTTCATTTAAAACAAAAATGTATAAATGTGGTTGTGTATGTTATAATAAGCAGAGAAAAAATGCAGGGAGCAGACAACAAAGCAGTTATTTCTGGGGATTGATTATGTGGGACATGTGGATTTTGTTTAAAACTATGTGGGTTTTTTTATAATCAAAAAAATTAAAACAAATTGGCCATTTGTCCAGTCAGGTAAAAGAGGAAATCCACTGTTTTAGTTGGTGCTTCTGTTGCATTGCAAAGTGACATCAACAGATCACATTTCACATTTTAACCCTACCTTAGAACTAAACAATACCCCTTTTAAAAATGTTTTCAGGCCCTGTACATTTTTTAAATGCATATGAATTTATCCATAACTGTGGAGAAAGTAAAGTTCTAAATGTACAAAATTCTGATGAGTCATAAAATTTCATATAAAAACCAAGCTGAAAAACTTACGCTGTATATTCATAAGGGAGAACAGATTCCACTGAGTCAAGCCTGTTCACAAATAGTTCTATTTCAGCCTGAAAATGAAGAAACACAGAATTAGAATATAAACAACTAGAGACCAAAACTTAGGTCATGCCTAGAATTAAAAAGGAATTTGACTTTTGAAATGAGAAATTTTATGATATCCAACTCACTTTAAAAAATTACTTATAAATCCATTCACTGAGTAGTTTATATGCATTTAAATTACGATAAAATAATTTTCACTTGCAAATGTCTCCAATAGTTTCTAAATGCTTTAAGTTCTAAAAATTTCTAAAAAATTAAATAAGTATTTAAATTAAAGAAGGTATCATTCACTACAGCAATATAGATTGTTTTTAAAAATCTGGTTTTCAAATTCAGTATTTCATTCTGCAGCACAAAGATAATTTTTATTTTTAAACAGTTTTATAAAAACATTCTCGGGGCTTCCCTGGTGGCGCAGTGGTTGAGAATCCGCCTGCCAATGCAGGGGACACGGGTTCGAGCCCTGGTCCGGGAAGATCCCACATGCCAAGGAGCAACTAAGACTGTGAGCCACAACTACTGAGCCCACGTGCCTAGAGCCCGTGCTCCACAGCAAGAGAAGCCACCGCAATGAGAAGCCCGCACACGGCAACAAAGAGTAGCCCCTGTTCGCTGCAACTACAGAAAGCCCGTGCGCAGCAACGAAGACCCAATGCAGCCAAAAATAAATAAATAAAATAAATAAATTAAAAAAAAAAAACACAAAACATTCTCACAGCATTCAAGGAATGCTGTCAACAAGAAGAAAAAAAGAAATGGATGCATCCAAGAAATATTTTGAAAATAAATTTGATAGGACTGATGGGTTTTATGTGAGAGTAAAGATAACACACGCCTTAAGTTTAAAGACGAGAGATGCTTTAATTTTCTCATTTTGACAAGTTACAAAAGGGACACTGGAAGAGGATTAGGTTTGAGGGGAGAGATCATGAGTTTGTCTTTAGACATGTTTTGTTTGAAGTGCCTTTGAGATACCTAAGTATAGAAGGATAAACAGTCATGGCATTCAGAAAAAAAATCTGGAGATATGAATTTGAGACACATCTGCAATTAAATTCAATATGAGACCACTAAACTTTGGCTAAAAGTTTTCAAAAGCTATAACACCTGTGGCTCTTTGAAATGTGAAGTGGTTACAGCCTTTTGGAAAGCAAAATACATATATTCTTGCACCCAGCAATCCTACTTATGAGAACTTATCTCCTAGGAATAAAATCATGTGTGCACAAGAGATCATGTATAAGAATGTACACTGCAGACTTGTTCATTAAAAAACTAGAAACATATTGTAGTATGCCTCTTGATAGTAAATTAGCTATTAAAATAAACACCATGGGACCATTAAAAAAAAAAAAGAAATGTTGCCAGGTAGGTAAGAAATTTCTAGATCAATTGTACTAGAAACACAATCTCATGCTCTTAAGCAGACAGGAGACAGACAATGACGACATGGTTTAATTCTGGAGGACTGCTTTGATCAATTTGAGAATGCTTAACTACAAAGGTAGTAACAGAGAAGAAATTCATAAAGACCAAATCAAGTTCAGCAACAGGGGAGAGGGAGAACAGCTGTACCAACTTCCTAGGAAATATGGGCTAACTCAAAGCCACACCTTCCTACTGAAGCTCCCAGGATTTCTTCAACGTATATTTGAAGTTCCAAAGGAACTTGTACCCATGTACCCACTCTCCCAATAGGGGCTCATTGCTACTCAATACAGAATTCTTTAGTTGAAAATGTCAGTAAGTAATCTGTGCCCTGAAGTACTTTTGGTACTAACCAAAAACAATTAAATAGGAGCTCTTTACCTGTATTTTATAGGGTTAGATCACTATGGCTGCCTCTGGACTCTGATCTGAGGCTACCTGGAAGGGCATAAAGCCACACTTGCCATTTTGATCTCATTTACTAGTGCTGTCAGCAGTCCGCTATACCTGTTAATAACCCAAAAGTGAGACAAGATGTTCAATGTACAAAAACTAATAATACACTGTCATTGGAAAGACAGCAAAACACAGTGGGCAAAAGTAGACCTCTGGGGCCAGTTTGCCTGGGTTCAAATCCCAGCTCTACCACTTATACTTGGTCAAATTATTTAACATCTCTGTTTCCTCATGGGCGCTTCAGTTTCTTTATCTGCAAAATGGGGATAACAGTAACTACCTCACAGAGGTATGAGGATTAAATGAGTTAACACTTATAAAGTATGTCAAACAGTGCCTAATACATGAAGTGCTATGTATTTGTTAAGTAAAGAAAACCAAATAAATTTAATGATATTCAGAATAGGGAATGCCTAAACTACACTGCTCATCCACTAAAATGCTCATCCAATATTCATGATATACAATGGAAGACATTAGCCTTTGTACACGGTACTGAAAACAAACATAAAACCCCTAAAACCGTACTCAAATAAAATGACAACTCAACGGTAACACTGTCTCAAACACAAAAATAGTTTAACTGTGTCTCCTTGTACAAAATATTCAAGACTATATCACTGGTCTTTTTGGCTAAGAAGATAATGGGACATGATATTTAAGCTTACAGAATGCTTGAGTAATTATCACAAATTTATATAACTGTTGTGAAGGCAAAATTCCCCGTTGATAGCTTACTCTGCCAAAATAATTTTCACTAATTATAAGGGGTCAACACTGCTATGAAGAGACACCAGAATCCAAGCGCTCTACTTAATGTATCTTAACGAAGACTGAAAGTTTCTAAAAAGCTAATCCAGTTCACATCTTTAGATTTCTTTCTAGGGAGGAATGCAGCTATTATATTCTACACAACTTTCTCTGTTTTGAGTCTCAAAATCCACAGATCCACATTTTCATCACATAAGCTAACTCCCTTGTGCCACAATTAAGCATATTCCTTACTCTCAGTACAAAGAGATTAAGAACACAGACTCTGAAGCTAGGCTGCCTGGGTTTAAATCCTGGCTCTGACATTTACTAGCTATGTGATCTTGGGGAAGTTTCTTCACTTCCCTGTGCCTCGGTTTTCTCATTTGTAGAATGGAGGTAATAATAATCCCTGTTGCAACTGGTTTTTAGAAGATTCGAGAACAGTGCCTGTCACAAAGTACTAGGTAAGTATTTACTATTATGCAGCAACGTCCAATAGAACTTTAAGCAATGATGAAAATACTCTTTATCTGCTCTGTCAAATACAGTAGCCACTAGCCACACGGGGCCATTGGTCACTTGAAACGTGGTCAGTGTGGCTGAAGATCTGAATTTAAATTTTTATTTAATTTTACATTTAAAAAGTCACAGGAGGGGGCTTCCCTGGTGGCGCAGTGGTTGAGAATCTGCCTGCCAATGCAGGGGACATGGGTTCGAGCCCTGGTCTGGGAGGATCCCGCATGCCGCGGAGCAACTGGGCCCATGTGCCACAACTACTGAGCCTGCGCGTCTGGAGCCTGTGCTCCACACCAAGAGAGGCCGCGATAGTGAGAAGCCCGCGCACCGCGATGAAGAGTGGCCCCCGCTCGCCGCAACTAGAGAAAGCCCTCGCACAGAAACAAGGACCCAACACAGCCAAAAATAAAATAAATAAATAAATAAATAAACTAAAAAAAAAAAAAAAAAAAGTCACAGGAGGACTTCCCTGGTGGCGCAGCGGTTAAGAATACGCCTGCCAATGCAGGGGACACGGGTTCGAGCTCTGGTCTGGTAAGATCCCACATGCCGCGGAGCAACTAAGCCCGTGTGCCACAACTACTGAGCCTGCACTGTGGAGCCCACAAGCCACAACTACTGAGCCTGCATGCCACAACTACTGAAGCCTGCAAGCCTAGAGCCCGTGCTCTGCAACAAGGGAAGCCACTGCAATGAGAAGCCCACATACCGCAAGAAGAGTAGCCCCCGCTTGCCCTAACCAGAGAAAGTCCACACGCAGCAACGAAGACCCAATGCAGCCAAAAATAAATAAATAAAATAAATAAATTTATTTTAAAAAAAAGTCACAGGTGTCTAATGGCTTCTATATGGGACAGCACAGTAATGGAAAAGAATAAAATGCTGCTTAGTACCCTTTATATACCCTCTTCATATACTTAATATTTTACTCTAGTCATTGCAATCTTCCCTTTACTTGGAAAAATAACTCGAATGTTAGTCTATCCCAGAGGTTGGCAAATTTTTTTCTTAAAGGGCCAGAGAGTAAATATGTTAGGCTTTGCTGGACAAGCAGTCTCTGCCGTTATAGTACAAAAGCAGCCACAAACATTACATAAGTGAATGAGCCCAGCTGTAGCCCAATAAAACTATTTACGGGGATTGAAATTTGATTTTCATGTAATTTTCACTCATCCCTAAATATTCTTTTTCTTCTAATTTTTTTCTAATCACTTAAAAATGTAAACACAGTTCTTAGATTGAGGACCCTACAAAACAGACAGCAAGCTGGACTGGACTCCTAGTTCATCCTTGAGCTCTGTTTACTAGGTATTTTTCAATGTTCTTTAAATTCATATCTTAGGAAACCCAAAACAGGGCAAAAGGTTCAGAGATCTGATGCCATTTAAAAAAAATTTTTAGGACACTGTTGAAGAGCATATAAATTTAGGGTAAAAGTTTCTTCCATTTCTACCCAATGGATGAGGCAAGAATTTATGCTTAGCCTATGATGTTCTCTCTGAAGTTTCATTGTACATCTCTTAGCTATAGGATTATAAGATTGAAGGAAAACCTTATTCTCATTTTCTGACTTCTCTCATCTCTCCTTTGAGTCTTAATCTTTCAAAACGGAAAGGTCTTAATCTTTTGAATCATCTATCTCCTTGATCATGCCAGCTGCTTTTCTCGGGACCTTGCCCTACTCTCACATCTTTCTTAAAAGGTATAGCACTGAGAATTACAGGCAGAATTCAAGGTATAGACATCAAAGCTTCATATATGTATAGAATGACATTGTTGCTTTTCATTAGCCTTTTTGGCCAAAAGCATAAATTCTTCAATGACACTCTTCATCTCTTTCCAATGTTCTGTAACTGATAGTTTAAAGCTCATCACCTCAAATATATAATTGTTAACTGTTTTTCTTCAAATATACTTTAACTTGTCCATGACCAAATTAATTTACTACCTTTTGTTCTCTCATATAACTTTAAGAGAGCTTCTGGAAGTATATTCCCAGTGGCTTTATATTATGTTGATACAAGAGTTTAATACTACTAGCTAATTAAAACATTTCACATTCATTCTTTCTGCTAAATTTAAGATCCAAATTAGCCTCAGGGACTTCTGGAAGTCTGTCTCCATTTTTACTATTCCCCATGGTTTATTCCCTACCCCTGCTCGCCCTTAAGCTAACCCACACCACTTGAAATTCCAATTTAACCTTTTTAAAAAACAATCTTGTCAAAACTTTAGACATCAAATTCACTGGCTCCCTCTAAGTCTACTTTAAGTCTCTGAAGCAAACTCCAGAAGCCAGGAAAATTTCTCTTTCAGACACCATGCTAGTCTTCTGCTTATATAATTTAGTATCATTTAAACTGATTATTACCACACTTATTCCATTTCAGTCTATAGCCCAAAGACCCACACGCTTTCCCTATTTTCTTATTTGTACATTGTTAATTTTTATCCATCTCACACTTGGCATTTTGTCTACTATCAACTCCCCATTAAATTTACCTTATCTATCAACTTTTCCTGATCTGGTGAAGTAGCTTCAAATTCTACTCCAATAACAAAAATGTTAACGTCACTGAAGAAGCATGTTTCAGCCTTGCTGTGTGATTCATACGGATGTCTACAATTATCAAGGTCTGTCCACAAAATTTTCCAAACTATTGAGAGCAAAATTCAAAAACAATTCTTCTCACAAATCTTTCACCTAAAAACAAAACTAATTTTAACACACAGCATATAAATAGGGAACACAACTTCAGTTTGGAGGGAGAACAGAGTCAGACTGCTGGGTTCATTTCAAATCCTAGGTCTATTGCTAATAAATATGTGCTTATGGGCAAGTAATTCTGAATGTGAGGAATGAATGACGTAATAATAAAACAGAAAACGATATAGAAGCTGGTTTATAGTTGGCACACAATAAGTTAAATGTTTAACTATAAGCTAGATAAAGATAGCTATTATTACCTATTATTTTAGAGAAGCTGGACCTTCCTCAATCCAAATATGTATTAGTATAAGGATAACCTTGAGGGCTTCTGTGAGAGGCCCTCCTTCCTCCCTCCCATTAAAGGACACTAAGGATAGTGGCTTCTGATCTACTGTTTATGCCTCTTCATTACTCCCTTCTTGGCCATCAGTCTAGGGAAGGGGAAGATAATTATCAAGCTCAATTCTCATAATAGCCTTATGAGCTAGGAATTACTTGCTCTACTTTAAGACAAATAAGTTCAAAAACTGGACTGCTGGCTCAAAAAAGTGAGTAAACTCAACTGCTGCTACCATTTTTAATTTTTGCTGCTCTCAGTCCTCCACTTTTCTTCCTTCTAGTCTCTTCTGACACTTTTCCACACTTACTTTTACAGGAAAGTTGGTCCATCATAGATATCACCACTAAATTATGGACCTTTTTCCGTCGCTGGGTGAACTAATCAAAACACACCTTGGATACTCAGTTCATTTTGGCTATTTCTGTAGCACTTTCATTTATTCTTCCTTTTTTAAACTGTGAGAATTTGAAAATTTAAGCCTTATCTCATTTAAAACATGCTAAGAATTGTAAATTTAAACTGATACATTTAACACAGAATAGAGCAATTTACAACATATTTGTAAATAATGCTACATTTACAATACTCTATTTTAAATATTGACCCTTATAGTGAAACAGGAAATTTTCAAAAATATTATAAGTATTATAAGAATAATATTACGAGATCCTCGTAATATGACAGTAGGACAAATGTTAAAAACAAGAAAGGAGAAAGGAAATGAGACTGCTAGTGAGTTTATGTGGTTTCATGAGGGGCAAAAGTATGTTACAAACACAACATTCGTCCCTAAAAAATATAAATATACACACAGATAAAACAAATAGAAGAAAATATAAACAACTGTTGGCTCTAAGGGTCTAGGTGGATATACAGGTGATCATTATACTATTCTTTCAACTTTTTTGAATTTTGAAAATTGTCACAATTAAAAGTTGGAAAAAGAAAAGGCTTTAAAGATGAGAGTAGACTTTAGTCATACTATGAAGTGACAGAAGCCAAATCAAAGCAATAAGAAATAAAGACTAAAGAGTAAAGTTTAGTGTGGGAAGATGTTAGAAGCAGGAAAGATGACTTCAAAAGAAGTAATAAATAGGGGGAAATAGTAGAATTTGCAATATATGTGAAAACCCAAGAACATTCACAACAACAAACCCTGAAAAACCATGAGAAATTCATTCAATCAACACATTTATTCAAAGCCCATTACGTCCTGTACTAGACACCGTGAATGCCATAATAATATAAAACCCATGAATGGTTGCCTTTCAAAGAATTTATAATCCAGATGGGGAGATAGGGCACGCATTCAAGGAAGTAAAAGAAAAAAGTGGCAAAGCTATTTATGTGTTCTTAGGGTAGCTAGTGGAATTTAGTTTTCTTATTAAAATAGCAATCACTGTAAGAGGGCAATATTTGATTAATTTTAAGGTTATTTTCCATTCTAAACATCTTCTTTATTACCCACCCAAGAGTTAATTATGTGCATCTCCTTCTGGAGATAGCCAACTCCAAGATATCACTTACATGACTCAAAAGAGCCTTAAAGGTTACTTTCTTCACATTCCCACTTTCAAACTGTCCCCAAATGAGTTATTACAAGCATGAAAAGTTGTGACAACATTAACCATTTTAAGAAAGGTACAGATTAATCCTAAAGCAAGACTGTAAATTCTAAAGCAAGACATAGACAAAACAAGACTGATTACCACCCTAAGAAATCTTTTATGGAAATGCTTTTATTTAATTTAGAGCTCTATCATCTCCCTTTTACATCCTTTTCCTCACAAACGTACAATTTTATTTCTAGTCCCCATCTGCCCACTCTACTTCTGATCCCAACTTTGGTCACAACTACACCCTATTTTATTACTTCAAAGCATGCCATGCTATAGGACTGCATTTCCCCCCTATTTCCTTGTTCCTTTGTTTTGATTCTGCTTTTACAACTGCCATCATGTATGTCCCACCCGACACCTACAACTGTTTTTCAAGGTAGAAAGAAATCTCAGTGAAGAAATATGACTTTGTACAGTGATCAAAGCAAGTGACTAGTCACAAAAGTGTCTGAGATACCAAGGTACAGCCATAGAAAAGGAAAACTATGGAAGCTTCAATTACTTTAATATTGGAGAAGCCCACAGTGGGAAAAAGTCTGAAGAAGGAAAACCTTGGCTCAGATATAATTTTAAAATCCCAATAGAAATGCTGGAACTCACAAATGGATGTTCATGAGCTTTGAGTTACCTGACCAACAATGCCCAGAAGCTGATCTCCTAGATACTAAGGTTCTTCCTCCACTTCCCATCAAAAAATAAAATTTCAACTTTAAACTGTATCAAAGAAAGGAATAAACATAAAATGTGACTGGTTAAAAACTGATGACATAGGTAAAGAGCTTTTTGTTGTAACTGCAATAACTGTGGAAGTCCAGGATTACAAGCAGCCCAGGATCTGCAGGGCAGGGCAGGAGAAGAGGTACAGCGCTCAGCCTAAAAGACCCAGGAGTACCCCAGTGTGGTGAAGAGCCTAGACTTCGGACTCAGGCACTCCTGGAGTTGCATCTTAGCTCTTTGCTACTTATGAGGTATGCTTGCTTGAGAGGGTACTGCATCCTACCCAGCTTCAGTTTCCCCATCTAAAAACCACAGGATTGTTTGGAGGATTAACTAAGATTAATATATAACTGGCACACTAAAATACACAAATTGTAGTTTCTATCATTGTTATTAGCAAAGGGCACTAAATAGGTATGAAAGGTGAGAGTAAGAAGAACAAAGAAAAATATATTTCACAAATTTCTTAAAAAACCTTTCATCAAAACTTAGTTAATTTTCATGGCAACAGACAATGGCCTTGTAGAGTACATATATTTAGGTAGCTACAGTTAACTACAGTACAACACTATGAGGACACTGCCATAGAAAACTGCAAGGAAGAATAGAAGTAGGGGGTTGGGGAACTGGGCTCTAAGGCTGACTGAGCTCAGACCAGTTTCTAGAACTTAATGTGTGTCTGCATGTGGAGAACGTGTCTGTGGTTTTGTTTCAGATGTTCAAGAACACACCTCTTGAAAAGGGCTTCCCTTTGTAGAGAGCAGTAGGACAGTATTTTATCTGTATCAACAACGCTTGCTTTCCTAATCCTAGCTCTCACATCCACTATAAGGAACGATCAGTTTTAAAATAGTTTTATTCGAAAATTTAATTTCTGAACACAAACCTTCTCAGTTCCATGTACTTTTTCACAGGAACAAAGAACAATCGTTGGAATGTGAATTTATCCAAAGTCATTCTTTCCAATGCCAGATTTCATATGTGAAACAATATCAGTAACCCTCATACACTGATTAGTTTCCAGTAGCTAAGAATCAATGCTCTTCTTCCAGAAAAAAACTATGAAAACATAAAACTAAATATCGATAAATATATACTGATTATATTGTTAGGTACACATGTAAATTATATTTTTTCTTTAAATATTTCAAAATCTTCAAAATCTCTATGGTCAAGTTAAAACAGGTAAATAATACATTCATTCTTGTGTTTGTTCAGAGAAACGTTGAGAACTGTTTTCTTAAATTTGACTAATTCCATATTTATAGGCAACTGCTCCCAAAATAACAGACACAGAATTTATTAAAAGCTTCTAAAAGTAACTACTGAGAAAGGAAATTTAAAAGTGTGATTCTGATTTTTTTATTAAAAAGTTGTTAAACTAATCCATTTAAACTTTTTTTTTTTTTAAACACCAGGGAGGTATATTTGGTCATTTTTCCTTACTGGACAGGAAAGAAAATCTTACTCTTTCATCTAAGAACATGATCTGTTCGTGCACACACATCATCAAACAGTAAAAAAGTGGCAAATGTTTTCTAGAGTTAGTTGTTCATGTTGACAAGCCATTAAATAATTGCTTGAAAGTTAAAAGCAGCAAGGGTGAACTGCTCACTAACCTTCAGTTATCAGCCATTAGAATGCCACTCAGCACACTTAAGACTCAATCTAAAGGTAACTTCACATTTATCCACTTCTGACCAGGGCTTATTCTACTTACTGCAGTCAACATATTATCCCCTGAGCTTAAGAAAGCAAAATGCTAGCAGAAAGGAATACCATGGTTCAATTCTTTAATACTGTGGTTTGAAAAACTAACAAAATAAGACAAATAAGAGAAGAGAATTGAAAGACAGAGAAACCTCAACAGCAACAAAAGCAATGCAGTATTAAAAAATGTTTTAGGTACCATCACATATCTATTAAATTGATAAATAAAAACTATAAAATACTGTGAAGACACATGGAATCATTTAGCTAATGGCATTGTAAATCAAACCTACCTTTCTTCAAAGAAACCTGGTGATATTAAATAGAGCTATAAAATTGCTTCTTGCCTTTGACCTAGTAATTTGTGAATATGCAATGAATTCCTGCTAAATACATTCTAGCAAAGTTACTTACAATAGAGAAAAATCGGGACCAATCTAAATGCCCTACAAGCAAGAAACAGCTAAGCAAACCATAGTATTGTAATACTACAATGAAATACTGTATAGTCAATGAAAATGTGCACTATGTTGATATTCAAATGTACCTGTAATGATAGCAAGCTAAAAAAAAAAAAAAAAAAAGGCACCGAACACACACTATTTATAAAGGCTAATGAAAATCATAAATCAGAAGTTAGAGGAATATGAATATGACTGGACTCCTGTTTCTATGCCAGTAAATTGAACATAAAATAATTTTAAGAGGAGACAATGACCAAATCCTCAGGGCTCTTTTGATTGTCTCTCAATATACATAGTGAGCTAAATACAGGACATGGACTTCACAGGATATGTAAAGACTCTACTCCATAAATTACACTTATGCTGAAGATAAACTTGGTTCACCTCTACACTTATGAATATTGTATAATATTGCAACAATGATAAATATTGTACTTTCCCTCCAGGAAAGGCAAAATATCTTTCAAGGGGAATATAGAGTAAGCAAATATGATTATCTCTATCTTACAGATGGAAGAACTGATAGAAATAGTATCAATGACTACCCAGTTCATCCAACTGCTGATTCCCTAACCTAAAAGCATCTCTGCAAATAATTATTCCCATTTCACAACTCCCATTTCCAATTTTTAAAATAAGTCCTTTCAACTTTTCTGACAGCGTAGACAAGACTGTCTTCCTTAACAAATATGGAATGGATGAGAAAAAAAATATTAATACCCCGATTGAAGTAATGAAAATTTAAACTGTTTACTGTTTTTCTCCTTTGAGAAGCAAAGAGAAGAAATATTAAAGTGTACTTCAAACTCCCTACACCAGTTAGTCAAATTCTAGGGAAAAACTGCTAAAAGTGCCTCTTTCTACTGGTCTAAGATCTGTTTCCACCGCCCAAGATGTGAAAGCAGCTGGCAACAAAGACGAAATCCAAACATTTCAGAAAAATGATCTGTCTTGCCTGTTTTATCCCTATACCTGTGAAAACTAAAAATCCAAAAGGACTCCCTGAAATTAATAAAAAGTTAACTAAAAAGTAACTACCTAAAGAAGGACCTGCTGAGGAAACAAAATTATCTAACTAGCAGACCACCTGTAAATTTCACTCATACTCATGTCTGAAGTCCATCTCAAATGTCACTTCCTCTCTGTAGCTTTCCCTGAAGACTCCAATCCGCAGATGTTTCCTCATTTGTGTTTTAGAGCACTTTGGACAGCCATCTTTTATAACATATCAGATTTTGATAATCTGTCATAAGCTTATGACCTCTGAGGTTCCTAGGAGACAGGAATATCTTTTTTGTGTCTAAGGCACTAGTTAGATAATATACGATTGCTGTTAAATTTAAAGACCAAATACTAAGTTTTAAAGGCTGATTACAAAAATATTTAATGGAAAAACCTGTGTGCTTGTGAGACTAGCTCTCTCTTCCACTTGGAAGTACTATTTTCTTTCAGTCAGAACTCTCAAAGAGTGAAAATTTCTTGCACTGCAAGGTACGAGAGTTACAGTATTCAAGCACTAACTGTTGATGTGAGTACACCTAAAAGATCCTTAGACATTTTTAGAGATCCAAGTTTTTAAACAGAAACTGTAAAATGCCATGAAAAGTTTAATAGCTTCTTTAGTGCCCTAAAATAAGCTCAAAATTCAAAACTATAGTAAAGCTAGCAGTAATAAACACCAGCTTAAAAAAACCAAGCTTAGTAAATAAAACTACTCATAGATTGTAAAAGTTTGCTGAACGATTATTTGAACTGTTAAAAGTATTAACGGTTTCAAAGAGTTTCTTGCGCCCCAAAGGGTAAGTTTTAGCAACCTAAAATAACTGTGTATGTATACTTTCCTGCCCTCTACCTAATAACCTAAAAGCAGGGTACTTTACCTACGTCTCTTTTACTAGTGGTTAAACTGAAAACCTTGAGTTTAAGGTGGTAAGAGATCGAAGTTTTCAAGATCTGCCCTAGGAAGAAAACGCCGGTTTCTCCTGTTGTCTGCTCCTTTTAAGTGTTTAAAACAATCTCAGAGAAACTACTGGGATCTTACATATTTTTTGCACATTAAAATTTTTTTTACACTTAAGTGGTAGACATTAACTCTCAACCATCACAGCAACTCCTTATTAATGCAGTTTACGCGGTTCTGGGTGTTAAATCCCACAAACAAGGAAGCGACTGCTAACCGTGAGGTTAAAACACCTAAGTCCTAGAAAGAACAAGTCCTCATAACCAACCAGGGTTCCAGAAAAGTAGAAAACAGGAAGCAATGAAAATACAAGTTACTGGAAGACCTGGCCGTCCCCTTCCTTGGAGGCGGGACACGGGGCTGTGAGCGGACACTCGCCCGTGGAACGCTCGCTGACCTGCACGCCTCCAACGCCAAGCGAGCGCCGTACCCACACAGTCCCTGTTCCGGGAACACTGAACCCACCTGCTCGTGCTACCTGGCCCGCCGAGTCCGCCAGAATCTACCCCGCTACGGAGGCCGTTCCAGAGCCTGCGCCCCACAGCGCGGCCAACCCCACGCGCTTCTGGGGACACCCGACCGCACCCACTGCTACGCCCCCTTCCCCTGGGACGCCGGCTCCCCCCGGCAGGGGGAGGCTTCCTCTTCCGACTGTGCACCGGGGGGTCCGCCAGGCCGCACCCACCTTGCACTCGTCGCTCTTTTTTTCTTCCTCGCAAAAGTTGACGGGCGCCAGGCCGGGCAAGTAGAAGGCGGCGCTCCGACGCGGGCCCGGGGCCGCCCCCAGCAGGAGCAGCGACAGCAGCAACTGCCACCGAGGTGGAGACGGCGCCGACAGCCTCGCGCTCATAACGGCTGTTTCGGGGAAAGGGCAGCAGAGCCGCGGGGGGTGAACAGGGAAGGAGGGACGGGGAGGCTCGGCGACGACAACCAGGCCGCCGGAGCTGAGCCAGGCCGGCCCCGCGACGGATAGTTCCGGTTGCGCTAGGAGACACCGCGGGTTCCGCAACAGACTCCGAAGCGGACCTCGACGGAGCATGCGCAGCACCGCCTGCACATGCTCAGTGAGAGCGGCCGCAAGCGCCCCGAGGAGTTTCCGGGAGGGAGAGTGGAGGAAATCCACTTGCCAGGTTTTCAGCGGGTCGGCTGGGGTGTTTGCCGCGGGAGAGGGTCCAGCGCTCCTGTTCCTGTTCCAAATTCCGATCTAGAGCCCCCTTGGGGCGTCGTGGAGCGTCTCACTTGCCCAGCGCCCCGTGCTTGCTGCCTTGCCCCGGTTTTCCACGGTTTCCTCACTACAGTGCCCAAGGCACACCAGCCCCTATTACAGAGGTGGTGCTCCAAAAAGTACTTGCTGATGGAGGCTGAGTTGGTGGAGGGAAGGAGAAGTTTGGGAGACGGTTGGGTGCAGGATAAGGAAACCAATGGGGAGGAACTAGCCACAAATCTTCAAATAGACAGCTACTCAGAGGTGTGTGCACGGACAGGTTCCCAGCATTGGATGCGGTGGCTCATTCTTGCGTGGGACAGTGATTGTTTGCATAGACTAAACAAGATCTCTTTAAAGAGGTGAGTGGAAATGAGGTGGGGGGAAAAATGGGAGTAGACAAATAGGAGCAGGGAGTGTTGACATTTCTTTGAAAAGGAAGACAGGAGCACACCTGAGAGCCCAGTGAGAAATGTAGTTCCAGCAAAATAGAAATCTGGTATGATCATCCCTGGGCAAGTTTCTGTCACTTTTCCTATTGAAGTGATGCGATGTCCGTTTGTATATGCACAGACGTACTTGTGTGTGTTTGTGTGGTGCATTTTGAGTATTTTCATGGAGAAACTTGCTTTTCGTGACAAGGGAAAACACACAACATAAAAGACGTGAGTTAAATTTTATTCGGGGACTTTACTGAGGACCATAGCACAGGAGACCGCCTCTCAGATAGCTCTGAAGAACTGTTCTGAAGAGGTAAGGGAGGAGCCAGGATATATAGGAGTTTTTTGGCTGGAAGAAAACAGGTAGGCCAACATCAAAAGGTTACTGCTAAACACAAACAGACATCTCAAGTTAAAGGTTTTAGTGCTTTTGTATGTATGAGAAGATGCAAGAATCTGAGTTCACTGAAATTATTCCTTAGATATGCATCTTAACTATCCAGGGCCAGTATATAAAGCACAGAATATTTTTTCTCCATCCTGAATTCCCCTCAGGGTGCACTGTTGGTGCACGACTGCAGTAGCGAATAGCTTGATCCTTGTAGAACTGGACTGGTGGGCAACAGTCTTTATAAAGTCAATTCCTTTGAGCTTTAGAGTTCAATCGAATCTGCAGAAGAGTGCACCAACTTAGAGTACATAAGCAAGGAATCATAAACCAGAAGTACCTCCTGCTCAGAATTCAAGAATTGGCAAGTCAGGACTTCCCTGGTGGCGCAGTGGTTAAGAATCTGCCTGCCAATGCAGGGGACACAGGGTCGATCCCTGGTCCGGGAAGATCCCACATGCCGCAGAGCAACTAAGCCCGAGCACCACAACTACTGAGCCTGTGCTCTAGAGCCCGCGAGCCGCAACTACTGAGGCTGCGCGCCACAACTACTGAAGCCTGTGCGCCTAGAGCCTGTGCTCGGCCACAAGAGAAGCCACCGCAATGAGAAGCCCGCGCACCGCAACGAAGCGTAGCCCCTGCTCACCGCAGCTAGAGAAAGCCCGCGCGCAGCGACGAAGACCCAATGCAGCCAAAAATAAATAAATAAATAAATACTAAAAAAATAAATAAAACTAAACTTTCATAAAGTTATTAGAAAAAAGAATTGGCAAGTTTGCTAAGTGGACAATTCAGAAAAATATGGAGACCCATGCAATCCTATCTAAATTCTTGCGGGGATCTGCACATTTCCCCCCCCCGGAAGGTTTATAACATTTATTAAATTTTCAAAGGAATCTATGACCCTTCAAAAAAAAGGCTAAGACCCACTGTTCTATACTGTGGCATAACCAGAACAATGAAGGAATTCTTCCTTGCAAAGGTAGTTTGCACTATGAACTCCAGCTTTGGAACACTACTGTCTAGTTATGTGGACGTTGAGCAAGTTAAGACACCAAGTCCCAGATAATAGGGGAGAACTGGGAAGTAGAGAGAAAAGGATGTCCATCTTCTTTAGTTTGTTGTGAAGTTTAAGGGTTGGGTGGGGGGGGGGGGGGAAATGCACATTAAGTGCTGGGCAGAGGAAAGGCAGCCATTTTTATAACCCAAACGGGGGTGAGGGTGGGTAGGCAGGTGAGGGGGGCCTGAGCAGTGAGATCGTGTCTAGGTCACTTCTCCCTCGAGCAAATCAATTAGCATATTTGTTGAAGTTACTTGGGCCAGGGAAAAGAATTTATAATATTCTATACTTGAAGTCATAGAGATTTCCAACATAATAAGTAAGAAGAAGCAGTGTTCTCTCCATTTAGAAAGGAAAGGGGCAAGACAATTTTTGTTCGCTATCTTCTAGTTATCTGGTGCCACTAAATACTTATCTTCACTATCTCACCGCTCCCAGCCCAACCTTTTCCTCCTCCAGTGTTCCACAAAGCAGGAAATGGGCACCGCTGCCCACCTGCTTCTCAGGCCAAAAACCTGGGAGGTAACCTAAATTTCTCTTTCCCTCACTCCCCACATACAGTCCTTCAACAAGCTGTGCTCGCTGGGCCGCTAAACTAGACTAAATCCTTTCAATACTTTCCATGTCCACAGCTACCCCCTAGTCCAAGCCAAAATCTTAGTTCTCTTGCACTAGTACTTACTGCTGTTAGCCTCTCAGGTTCCACTCTTGACAACAGCGATCTCATAAAATCTTTATCTCCCTCAATTCCACTCTTTTGCTTAACCCTGGCACCCCACAGTACTTATCACTACCTGGAATTAACGTGGTTATTTGTTTACTGTCTCACTCCCTGTTTACACGTAAACCCCATGGGAGTAAGGACCTCTTCTCTACAACCCCAAGCCTAGAGCAGCGTCTGGCACATAAAGTAAGGGCAAGTAACCGCAAAGCACTACAGGACTGGTACTGGCCGGACCCCATAAATTCTAGATCTGAATTTAGACTCTCGGACTTTTCAGCGCCGAAGTAAACCTGAGGTTTTCCACACGCGTTTAACCGCCTCTATTCACAGAGGAAAGAAGGGGGACTGACTGCCCGCAGTCAAACGGCCACTCATTGAGACCGAGCCTGCTGCAGTGGGGATGTCTAAGGGCGGGTGGTCCCTAACCTTCCTTCCAAACCAAGCCACTGCCTCTATCTGCCGAGCTCAGCATCAGCAAAAACCCGGAGAAATGGAGTCTTCCTCAATAAAAATGGTCACCGGACTCCAGGCGCAATCCGGTCCGCCCATTGTGCGAATCGCGCGTGCGCACGGCCAACCAGCCGCACCTCGCCAACCCCTACCTACCCCGGCGACCTCTTCCCCGCTTCCGCCTCCATAGTTCAGACACGTCATCCCGCAAGGCCGGGTCTAGTGGGCGGGGCCGCAGGGCGGGGCTCGGCCGCGGGGCGGAGCGAGCTCCTTACTTCCGGATCCGGCCTGGCCCCGGGTTCTCTCGGTTACCTGGCGCCGCTGTCTGTCAGGTAGCCCGGAACTGTCGTGGGAAAATCGCCGCGCTTCTCAGTCAGGCCGCAAAATGGTATCCCTTCTTTATGGGCGCTTTTACCCTAGGCGCTGCCACGCAGAAAGGCTGAGTGGGTATTCTAGTTCCAAACTAGGAAGAAATGAAGTTTTGCTTCCATCCTCCCCTTGACTGTGACGCTCCCTTTCTCCCAGTACTAATACTTCTGACTCGGCTGTAAAACTTGAGGGATTGGATTTTCTCCTTTCCTCTGCTACAGGTAGCATTTGCCGGCTCCGATTTAAGGCTGTTAACAATCTGGCGTTTGTTTCTTCCACCCCTTTACACCAAAGTTATTTGGACAGTGTGTTTTTCCGCATTTCCCACGTCTTCTGTGTCTTTACTCGCAAATGAAATATAGGATGCTCAGTTAAATTTTAATTTCAGATGAACAATGAATAATTTTTTAGTCTTTGTACGTCCCAAATATTCCATGGGACATGCATATATTTAATCTGGCAACCCTACTTCTGTGTCACATTGTAGGAAGGGCAGCTGTACTCTGCTCGTTGTGTGCCTGTAGTGATGTTTTTAGAAGATAAAAATCACCTCATTGCCATTCTATTTCTGATATAAAATTGTGATAGTCCAAGGGACAAAAAGTCAACCATTGTCCTCTTCCCTCCCATTCTAAACACTGAAACTTGCAAATAAAATTGGCCCTGAGGCTGTAAACACAACTCGTGGTAGTTCAGAGCCAAGGTATCTTAAGTTTTAAGATGAAAAATGGTTCCAGGACAACATGATTTGTAGGCTAAAAGTAGGAGTTGTAACCAGAAGAGGGATTATTTGGCCAGCAGAACCTGGGAAAATGAAAGCCACTGAGGCAAACACTAAAGTATAAAGACTCCACATCTGCCGTGGTTGTAGCTCTGTGATGTAAATGGAGGTATGCTAATCATATAGCCAATTCGACTTGCTCTGAATTTATGTCCCAGCCAACTTTCTGCTTACAATGTACTTGTCATGTAGTTTGATTACAGAGAGAGAATGTTTGCTGGATTCACGTAGCTGGTCTCCCCTGGAATTGTTGTTTTAACAACTATATTGAGGTATAATTTATATACCATGTGATTCACTCACTTTAAGTATACAATTCAATGAGTTTTAGCAAATTGACTGAGTTACGCAGCCATCGCCATAATACGGTTTAGAACATCACGCCAAATAAGAGGACTTTTAACATTTATCCCCCTTTCCACATACAGCTCCAGGGACCACTAATCTACTTTTGGTCTCTATAAAGGTGCTTTTTTCTGACTCCTCTGGGTTTCTTTAAAATTATTAATTAATTATTTTATTTATCCATCATTTCAGTGTCTGTGGCTAGTATAAATTCACCCTACAGATAGGTCTCTTTTTAGTGTCCTGACAAGTAAATAGTCGCAGGCTGTTGGATTATCCTGAGTTCCCCAATGTCAATGCCCTCCAACCAAAGAACACCAGGAACACACCAGGAACCACTTGACTAGTGGTTAGGTATGTCACTAGTAGACTTTATTGCTTGATACAGTGAGGGAGGATGCACGCCCTGGGGAACCATGGGGTGTCTCAGTAAGAAGGTGTTAGAAGGAGACTCATTATAGGATTTGGGGCTTGTGCTGCATGATCTGGGGGAGTGTTTAAAGAAGTGGAGCTTTGCTCTGGGTTGGATGCTGCCAGGAAGCAGTAGTAATTCTTAAGACTGGATATCTTAATAAGTCTTATCTAGAAGGAGGGCAGACTAGACTGAGGCTAAAGTTATATAACTGGTAAAGAAACAGCAGGCATTACTCTTAGCCAGAGTAGGGGGATGTTTGGTCATTCTGTGGTTTGGACAATGTTCAGGGTTTTGCCTGTTGTTTAGACATAATTACAGAGGGCTCCTGTTTTGTCTTGAACATGATCAGAGAGGCCTTGCTGATGTTCATGTTCTGTGAAATTGTTTATACTCAACAAGGCCTACCTGTGATTACCAGGCCAACTCCTCCTGTCAGGGGCTGCTTTGCACTTTTTCACCAAGATAATGCCATCTAGTGGGCACTTTGTCTGGATAAACTAGCCACCCATTCACTCCTCTGTGTCATTAGATATATTTGCCTTTTTCCTGAAACTTCTGTGAAAAATATTAGGCCACTGGGTAAACCCCAACCTCAAACTCAGATTGTGATAATTTTTATGGATTTTTAAATAGTTCACCTTCATCTCGTAAGTGAGGCAAGTGAACAATTTTAGTGCTCTAGTTGTTTGCTTCTTTCATGACCCTGCATCTTTTAAATGCAATTTACCAATAGTTGCTATGCATATAACCAACAAAAGTTTCCTATCCAGTACATAAAAACTCTTATGAAAGACAACTAAGTAGAAAAATGGGCAAGAGATAAAACAGATACATCAGAAGAATAGATAGCAAATGGTCAACAAAAATGAAAACATGTCCAACCTCATTAATCATGAGGAAATTGCAAATTAAACCCCAATGAGATAGGCTACACCCACAGCAGAAGGGCTAAAATTTAAAAACCGACAATATCAAGTGTTGACAGGGTTGTGGAACAACTGAAATGCTCATCCACTGCCAGTGGGCATGCAAACTGGTGGAAAGTTGTTTTGCACACATATTCTATAACCCAGAAATTTCACTCCTAGATCTAAATGCCTATTTACATTCACCAAAAGATGTGTTCACCAAGATAGAACTCTAATGTCCATCTACAGTAGAATGGATAAACACATTGTAGTATAGTTCTACCATAGAATACTACACAGCAATGAAGACAAATCACTGTTAAACACAACAAGGTGTTTTAATCTCAGAAACATATTAAGTAAAAGAAAGACAATGAGAATACTTGTATGATTCCATTTATATAAAGTTCAAAAACAGGTAAAACTAATCTATGATGCTAAAAGTCAGGGTAGTGGTTACCTTTTGGGATCTATAAAGAGGTAGTGATTAGGTAGGCATGTGGTAGTGCTGCTGCAGTGCTGGTAACGTTCTATAGCCTCACCTGGGTGGTGGTTACCTGGGTGCAGTCACCTTGTAATAGTTCATAGAGCTACACAGTTATGATCTGTGCACTTTTCTGTATGTTATACTTGAAAAAAAGCTTATTAAAAGATATAATTATTGTGGACTTCCCTGGTGGCAGTGATTAAGAATCCGCCTGCCAATACAGGGGACACAGGTTTGATCCCTGGTCTGGGAAGATCCCACATGCCGCAGAGCAACTAAGCCTGCACGCCACAACTACTGAGCCTGCGCTCTAGGGCCCGCAAGCCACCACTGCTGAGCCTGCGTGCCACAACTACTGAAGCCGCGAACCTAGAGCCCATGCTCTGCAACAAGAGAAGCCATCGCAATGAGAAGCCCGCACACCTCAGTGAAGAGTAGCCCCCGCTCGCCACAACTAGAGAAAGCCCATGTGCAGCAACAAAGACCCAACACGGGAAAAAAAAAAAAGAAAAAAAGATATCATTATTGTGTGATCGCTTCAGCAGCACATATACTAAAATTGGAAGATATCATTATTGTGAATAATATCATTATTGTGAATAATATTGTGAAAAAGTTGGTAATCATTGAAGTTGGGTGTTGGGCACAGGAGGGTACCCTTCTCTCTATTTTATGCATTTCAAATTTTCCATGATAAAAAGTTAAATATATATGTATACATATACATATGTTTCTGTGTATGTATATTTGTGTACCTATATATTTATGTATGTGTATATATTTATTTGTAAATGTTTGAGTTGCTCCTTGGCTTGCCAATCTCTTCAAAAGTGAATAAGATTTTCCAGAAACCATAGCAATATGAGAAGAGCCATGTAATTCTTTTATACCGTGTTGGATTTGGAAATTGGCATTAAAGAAGTTCAGCATATTTAGACAGTATTAACCAATGAAAGCAATATATCTAATATGTGAAACAACCTGAGTGAACATTTTTATACACGTATTAATGGAAATATGTTGAATATATATTATATGTATATTATAGATATACATATAAATGAAGAGAACAGGAGACAATATGACAATGTCTTTTACTACAGGTCAAATCCTATTAAAATGAACTTTGGCAAGGATTACAAATTTTTTATTTCATCGGAATGTTTTAAATATGCTAGAAATAAATGAGATTTGAATGTCATTTGTGAATTGTGTTTGAGAGAAATAAATACATCATTCTGTTCATTTTGCTTTGGACTCCTGACTAATGATTGATTTGAAACTTCTGAGTATCACTAGGTATAGTTCCCTAAAATAAAATGTTGGACAAAGTTTTCAGAAAAAATGTCCAGAAAGGGAAATAAAGAGAAAGGGTGCAGGAAACAGGATATGATTGCCCAACAAACCATATGAGGCCTGTCACCATGATTATTCTTAAGTAGCTGCTGAAGGATCCAAAATATACAAGTTCCCCCACAAGAAAAATATTTGAGTAACTTGGGGTTAGAATGTTTACTGAAAATAAAATGTGGACTGAGGGAGTTGGGGAGTGTGGATTGAAGGGTAACCGTATAAAAACAATTCAGTGGAGTCACAGTGTGGTCATGTTTTCTTGAGCACTAACTTTAGAACATAATACCCATGTGGGATGAACCTCACTATTGAATCTTGTTGAACCACCACAACTACCAATAACCACTTGTTTAAACATTTTAGAAGACTGATACAAAACAGAAAAAGCCTGTAGGCAGACAGGAACACTTTAACATCCTCCCCATACCTACTGACACAAGAGGGAAATGGTTTTAATGACCAGCCATCTGCCCAGGGACTTTTCTCCTATTCCTGAGAGGTTCTTAATGTCATGGAGCATAAGAATTACCATATAAGGTAGAAGGCAATACTCCATGCATTCTGAACTTTGAGAGCTACTTAAAGGACTTTTAAAGGCACTTTCAGCCTTATACAATTTTTGCCAATTGTGCTGACTTTAGAACCCAACACGCAATTCAGCCATGTTCCATGCAGTTTTGACTCTTAGCTAGGGTTGCAGGTAAAATACAGGGTGCCCAGTTACTTTTACACTTCAGATAATTTTTAGTATAAGTACATATGTCCCATGTCTATCTGGAGCATATTTATTTAAAAAGTATTTGTTGTTTGTTTTTATTTGCCAAATCCAGCGACCCTAACACTGATGGATCTTTGATTTACAAGGATTTGAACAAGGACTCTAAAGGGGCCTTCACAATTAAGATACATTGAAATAAAACCGGGGGAAAACATTTGCAATAAAATATAGTTATTATAGAATAATAAGAAAAAGATGAACTACCCCTATATAAAAGTATACATGAAGAGACACTTCACACACACACACAAAGATATACAAACAGCAAAAAGCATTTAAATAAATATTCAGCATTATTTGTAATGAAAGAATAACATATTAGAAAAAAGACATACTTTTTTTTTAAGCTACCAAGGAAGCAAAGTTAAAAAGCAATGATAGTGCCCCATGTGATTTCATATCTGATCATGAGACTTAAATATCCTTTTTGGAGGACAGTTTGCATTGTGTATTTTTTTAAAGCCTTTAAAATGTATATAATATGAAAGAACAATTCTGCTTCTCAGGATCTGTCCTAGAGAAATACTTAGAATGTGAAAAGATTTAGCTCTAAGTATGTTCACCAGTGTAATGTTTTTAAAAGTAAAAAATTTAAAAACAACCTAAATGTTCAACAGAAGAGTTGTTAAATAAATTACAGTAGTACACCCATGCAAGGGAATACTCTACAGCCATAAAAGTTACATTGAGAAGAAGTAATAACATGGAATGATGTTTAAGATACATTGTTAAATGAAAAAAGCATATTATAAAACAGCATGCACCTTCTGATTTCAGTTTCGTTTTTAGAAAATATATACACACTGTTAACAGAATGAAAAGACAGACTATCGACTGGGAGAAAATATTTATAAATCACCTGGCCAACAAAGGACTTGATTTCAATATAAAGAACTCTCCAAACTCAACAGGAAGAAAACAAACAACCCAATTAAAAAATGATGAAAGGCTTGAACAGACACTATCAAAGAGGGTGTGTGGCTTGCAAATAAGCACATGTGTTCAACGTCAGTATCCAATAGGAAAATGCAAATTAAAACCATGATGAGATACCACTATGCACCTATCAGAATGGCTAAAATTAAATGCACTGGTAATACCAACTGTTGACAAGGATGTAGAACATCTGGAAACCTCATATATTGCTGTTGGGAATGCAAAATGATACAGCCACTATGGAAAACAGTTTGGCAGTTTCTTACAAAGTAAACATACACTTACCATATGACTCAGGAATCCCACTCCTAGGTGTTTAAAGTCTAGAGAAATGAAAACTTTTGTTCACACAAAAATTTGTACACAAATATTTATAACAGCTCTATTCACAATCACCAGAATTAGAAACAACCAAATGTCTTTCAATCTGTAAATACATAAACAAACCATGGTACATTCGTACAATGGAATACTACTTAGGAATAAAAAGTAATGTGCTGTTGATACATACAACATCTTGGATAGATCTTATACACACTGAGTGAAAGAAGCCAGTCTCAAAAGGTTACAGACTCTATGATTCCATTTATATGACATTTCCCAAAACCCAAAGCTATAGTGACAGACAAGTGCTTGCTAGTTCCAGGGATTAGGGGTGAGGGAAGGTATGACTACAAAGGGATAATGAGGGAATTTGGGGAGTGATAATATTGTGTACCCTGATTTTGGTGGGGGTAACACAATATATGCATGTGTTAAAACTCATAGAAATAGGTGTTCAAAAATGGGGAAAAATCGCTTATATGTGGAATCTAAAAAAGTGGTACAAGTGAACTTTTTTACAAAACAGAAATAGCCACAGATGTAGAAAACAAACTTATGTTTCCCAAGGGTGTAAGGGGTGGGGAGGGATAAATTGGGAGATTGGAACTGACATGTACACAGTACTATATATAAGAGAGATAACTAATAAAAACCTACTGTATAGCAGGCTTTTATAACAGGGAACTCTACTTAATACTCTGTAATCACCTATATGGGAGAAGAATCTAAAAAAGAGTGGCTATATGTATATGTATAACTGATTCACTTTGCTGTACAGCAGAAACTAGTACAGCATTGTAAATCAACTATATTCCAGTCAAAATTAAATAACTAAATAAAAATGGAGATAAATATATAAACAGAAAAAAAGAATGGAAGGACACACATGAAAATTCTTAGAGTGGGTTATTTCTATGCAGTCAGATGCAGGTGATTTCCTCCTTCTCAGTTCTGCAGTATTTCCATTTTTAAAAATAATGAACATATGTTTCATCTGTAAAAATATTTTATATAGACAGGTTATATGTATTTAAACACATAAATATATATATTATATATATTTACATATATATGTAGAAAGATTTTTTTTATAGGAAAACTTGAGTGATACCTGCCATTATTTCTTTTTGGTTCAGCCTTTTGTGGGCAAAGAAACTTCACCATGCTATTGGAAAAATATCTTTTAGATGAGATGTTTCTTTCACTTACGAAAGCACTGGCAGTGCTCTCATCTTCCCATAAATCTTGTGCTCTGCCCTGGGCCATAGCACAGTGTCCTGGCCTCTGCTGCACCATTAGGTTTGTCATTAGCATCCGTTAACCAACAACTTCCACTTTGTGGTATGAGGCCAGAATTCCTTCCGAAATGGAAAAATGTTGGTGTGATGATGCAATCATAGACTAAGTACTGTATTTGTTTCCCTTTCACATCATTCTAGTGTGTCTTACAAATGGATCAGAGTTCTTATCAAGAATTAAGCATTAGGAAGCTGCCAGGCATTGCAATAGCACTTGGCTTATTTGATTTTGCTCTACAAAAGTAACCAAGTTATGCTAGGTGAAGTTTTTATTATTTATTTATTTTATTCTTTTATTTGTATTTTTTAATTTTTTAAAGTTTAGCTTTTTTTTAAACTTTGGGTTTATTTATTTATTTATTTATTTATGGCTGTGTTGGGTCTTCGTTTGTGTGCGAGGGCTTTCTCTAGTTGTGGCAAGCGGGGGCCACTCTTCATCGCGGTGAGCGGGCTTCTCTCATTATCGCGGCCTCTCTTGTTGCGGAGCACAGGCTCCAGATGCGCAGCCTCAGTAATTGTGGCTCACGGGCCTAGTTGCTCCGCGGCATGTGGGATCTTCCCAGACCAGGGCTCGAACCCGTGTCCCCTGCATTAGCAGACAGATTCTCAACCACTGCGCCACCAGGGAAGCCCTAGGTGAAGTTTTTAAATGGCTTTATCCAAAAATCTAGAGAGAAGGACTTAAACCAAGTGCATGAGGCCTCCTTAGTCATTATTTACCTCATCCAGGACAGAAGCCCGAGATTCTGACCGCAGACTGAGCAGCAGACCCCTACAGGGCTGTGGCAATCAACACTCTAACCACTCCCTGAGGGATCCCATCCTCCCTCATCTATTCCGACCATGGCCACCAGCAGGAAGTGAGGCCACAGGCATCCCACGGGCCAACTTGTTTCTCAAAAATCCACAGCTGTTAATGGACACTGAGCCTCTGACAGCTTGACCGTGAGCAATTGGCTGTCTTGAGAGCTATACCACGCAGGGCAAGGATATTCCAAAAGGCTAGGACAGGCAGGTTATAACTTTTTAGGGGTTTGGTCTTGATTCCCATTAACAGTTCTAGAACTCAAACCGGGACCAAAAATTCTGTATATTTCCACTGCTACTCAAACATATAGGTACATGCATAGAAAATGATCTGGAAGTAACAATAGTAAGCTTGAGGGGGGTGGGGGGACTTTAACTTTGTCTGTAACTATCGAAGTTTTTACAACTTATATTATCTATGTAATTTAAAGTAATTTAAGTCCTAGAATTCTTCTGGGGGCGGGTGGGGTGGAGAAAGATGGATAAATTCACCACTTTGTCATTTTATAAGAGCAGTTGTTCTGAAGGAGTTAAGGACAGGAGAATTTGAGAGAAGTGAGCGTCTTGCATTCTCTCCTTAACTATGGAAATCTGGAAGCGAACACAGCACCTGAAGAAGGAATTAGGCTCTGAGTAACTCTGAATAGGGAAGGTAGCTTCGTAGTTGGGGAAAGAAGCTTCGAGAAATGGGGTTTGACAGTCTACTGATCCAACAGTTCTCACATTGGATTATTTCTGTTCTAACTGCTGAGTGAATAAGAAGTGGAAAAAGATCCAGAACAAAGAGTGACCACATGACTGAAGGAAAGAGATGACATCTGGAAGGGTGGACATACACTGCACAGTCCATGGAGGCAGGAAGGCAAGCTGGGGACGAGGGGCAGGGGATAGGTGCCGAACCGTCCACCACCATATTTTCTTGCTAGTTGCACTGGCATAAATATCGTTCATTTTGCAGATTCAAGATCTTTCAGGTTGCAAGGAAGAGGGGCACATTCAATGGTAACTCAGGTAATAGGGAATGCACCATGTAGATTTCATGCAAACACCCTGAGAGCCAGGTGAGACCTTTGAGAAAGAGCTTCACGGAATCTGTGTGCCAGCCTGAGAGGAAGGTGGCAGCATTTTACTGGTAGAAAGTGAAAAGAAAGGGCACCGTCAGGCTTTCACTGACTCCCCACTGAGGGGGGATTTCAAAGGCTCGTGTCCTTGAAGAGATCACTGTTTAGTGAGGAAGCCAACGACAGTAATTCAGTGGACAGATTCCGTAAAGAAGTGCAAAGTGAGGAGGGAACGGAGGGGAGATTGTGACAAAATTATCTGGGCAAATTTTCTGAGGATTTGCTAACTGGGTTGGTGCGTGCAGGATAAGTGTGACTGAGGGGCGCTGAGGATTCAGCCCCAGTAGGACCAGAACCAGGACCACCAGGATCAAAGATTCAGACCTGGTAACAGAGAGGGTTGTAGAGGTTCAGCATAACAAAGAATAGCCTGAGGTCTGCTTAGAGGAACATCGTAAGAGGTACTGTGTATGAAGTTAATAACTCCCACAGAACAGGCTTCCCTGGTGGCGCAGTGGTTGAGAATCCGCCTGCTAATGCGGGGGACACGGGTTCGAGCCCTGGTCCGGGAAGATCCCACATGCTGTGGAGCAACTAAGCCCGTGCGCCACAACTACTGAGCCTGCGCTCTAGAGCCCGCGAGCCACAACTAATGAGCCCATGTGCCACAACTACTGAAGCCTGCGCTCCTAGAGCCCGTGCTCCACAACAAGAGAAGCCACCGCAGTGAGAAGCCCGCGCACTGCAACGAAGAGTAGCCCCAGCTCGCCGCAACTAGAGAAAGCCCGCACGCAGCAATGAAGACCTAACACAGCCAAAAAAAAAAACTTTAAAAATAACTCCCACAGAAGAGACTGAATTAAAGAATCAATCTCACAAGAAAGCTGAAGAGTTGAGTCACTGTTTAGCATTTTGAGAAGCTCGCTTCTGAAAGGTGCTAACAGCGGACAGGCAGCAGGGGGCTTCTTTCTTTTCTCCTTCCTTCCCTCCCTCCCTCCCTTCCTCCATTCCTCCCTTCTTTCCTTCCTCCTTTCTTTCCCTCCTTGCTTCCTTCTTTCCATCATTAAGGAGTTCTTTTTCAGGAGAATCAAGAATGAGAATATTTCATGACCTGTTATTAGGAAATTGCAGTCAGTGATTCAGTGCAGGAGAATGAGGTACTATGTTAAGCTAAAGGCAATAGAAGTTCACAGGAGTAACAGGGGCAAATGTTCCACCAGGGAGAAAGCAAGTCACTAAAATAAAATACCATAGCTATTAAATACATCCCACTTGTAAGTATTCAGAATTTCCAAGTAAGAAAATTAGACTCCTTGATGATGCCCTTAAATTCTATTATTTTTATTCTGGGTACAATCTGACATGTCTAATAAGAAAAAAGTAATGGAATAATTAATATGCTCCTATTTTTTATACATATAATTGTATTTTTCACTTTATTAAATCTTAAGATATTATTGTTAAAGACATTACTAAAATTACATGTATATACTCAGTGTCTCTCAGAAAACAGAGTTCCGAGAATAATGGTGGGTCATTCTATATTTGAAGAAAAACATCTGTTTTTAGAGAAAACTTTCTTCCCTAATGCATTTATTCATTTAGTTCATTTGTTCTTTCCAGTTCTTTGCATGATTCTCTTCAGTAATACAGTGAAGGCAATTTACCCAAAGATTAATATTTTCTTGCTAGTTGCAGTGGCATAAATATTGTTCATTTTGCAGATTCAAGATCTTTCAGGTTGCAAGGAACAAGGGCACACTCAGAGTAGCTCAAGTGCTAGGGAATGCACAATTAGGATGAGGGAAATGTCTCAATATCAAAGCCAGTAGGTTTCAAAGGATATCAAAGCAGTACGAAAATCATTTGATAGGAACTCAGAAGACACGGAAGTTGAGAGTCTGTTGTCCCCTAGGTTAGGGCCCTGTCCCCATGAATACTCATCAGCGTCTCCTCATCCATTGCTCCCGTCACTAGTGATCAGTCAACTCATTGAGCCTTGTCATTCTAACTCCCTTGAGAGGACTGAACTGATTTAGCCATCGCTGTCCAGTAGAGGGCTCTTGTGGTAGTCAGAGTTCTTGGTTGCATGTAATAAACTGCGTCATTTTCTAGGGCTGCCCTAGCAAAGTACTACAATCTAGGTGGCTTAAGTAACAGAAATGCATTATCTCACAGTTCTGGAGACTAGAAGTCTGAGATCAAGGTATCATCAGGGGTGGTTCCTTCTGAGGGCTGCCAGGGAAGGATCTATTCCAAGCCTCTCTCCTTGTCTTGTAGATGGTCATATTCATGTTCACATGGCACTCTTCTTATATGTGCCTGTGACTGAATTTCCCCCTTTTATAAAGACACCAGTCCTAATGGATTAGAGCCCACCCTAATGACCTCATCTTAACTAATTACATCTGCAGTGATCTTATTTCCAAATAAAGTCACATTCTGAGGTACTGGAGCCTAGGGCTTCAAAATATGAATTTTGGGTGGACACAATTCAACTGATAACACAAATCCAGATCAAAACAGTTTAAGTTAAAAGGGGATATTACTGCAGATCTTCAGGAAGGACAGGGGCTCAGGAACAGTGGAAACCAGAGCCTGGAGGACCACCTTGACTCTGGTCTTTACTTCTCTGTAACAGCTTTGTTTACTTCTCTTTCATACAGTTTACATCCACAGGGCGGGGGATGTGATGAATGACAGCTCCAGAGATCCACATTTCCATCATCAGAGAAGAGATGAATAATAGATTCTCTGGCTGCAAATTAAAACATTTCAGGATAAGGGCTGTGTTGTTCTGATGTGGTTTCAGAGCCCACCCCTAGACTAACTGCCGTGGTCACAGTTCTTTCCAAACATGTGCCACATGGTCAGAAGGAATGTTTCTCAGAAGAAGGAGGATATTTTTCTTGGTGGAATAAACAAAAGATACCTATTACCTTGTCCCTGGTGGGTAGAGTTCTCACAAAAGACCATCTCCAAAACTGCTTCCTGCCATTGGACCAGGTCCCTAATAATCATCTAATCAGTGTGGCTATGGTCATGGTGCGCTGTGAAACCACCTGGTACCAAGCATGGCATCCTACATACAGGGATCTCTTTAGTAGGGATATATGGACAACGTAAGCTTTTTTTGTTTTTTTGGCTGCGCCGGGTTCTAGTTGCGGTACGCAGGATCTTTGCTGTCACGTGCAGGATTTTTAGTTGCAGTATGCGAACTCTTAGTTGCAGCATGTGGGATCTAGTTCCCTGACCAGGGATCGAACCTGGGCCCCCTGCATTGGAAGCATGGTGTCTTAGCCACTGGACCACGAGGGAAGTCCCAAGGCAAGCATTCTAAGATATCTCAAAATTGCACAATGTAGCAAGAAAGCCCATCATATAGATGAATTTTATAAAGCCAGTTTATAATAAATTGTTTTCTTATATATTTGCGCTCTCTACTTAAAGTCAAATGCAGAGGAAAATATCCTAGTTAATTGAGCACTACACATGTAAAATTCTCCGGTTCATTCAGGTTTTACCATGTTTTACTTATTCTGAAGTGTTCTGGTGACTAGAGATCATGTGTCAGGTAAAAGAAAAACCGAACACTACATTTCCAGAAAACTTCTGTCCACACAAAAACCTGCACATAAATGTCTACAGCAGCTTTAGTCACAGTTGCCAAAACTTGGAAGCAGCCAAAATATCCTACAACGGGTGAAAGTATAAACAAACTGTGGTCCACCCAGACAATGTAATATCATTTGGTACTAAAACGAAATGAGCTGTCAGGCCATGAAAGGACATGGAGGGACCTCAAATGTGTATTGCTAAGTGAAGGATGCTAGTCTGAAAAGGTTGCATACCGTGTGTTCCAGCTATATGACACAGTGGAAAAGGCAAAACTATGGAGATAGTAAAAAGATGAGTGACGTGAAAGATAAACAAAGCCTGATGCTAGTTCAAGTGATAAGGATTTTGGTCAGTTGCAAAAGGGAAAAGAACCCAGCGTGGACTGAATTCAACCTTGATCCGTGCTGAGGTGACTGGGTGTTTAAAGGGAGAATGAAGGTGGGGGGAGGGGGAAGCGGGGACTTGAGAAGAGTCAGGGAAGTGAACAATTACAAAAAGTGGGAAATGGGGTGGGTCCACGTGAAACCATCTGGGTTTGCTAAGTTAGGCTTCTTCCCTCCCACAGAGGCTGGGAGAAGGGGGCCCTATCTTCAGGCGTTGGCTGGAACAGTCACTTCTTTGGGCAGCCTTGAGTTTTCTCAGGCAGGCACTTTAAGGGGGGAGGGGGGATTAGGGTCATCCCAGGGATACGGACTTGAGATGTTAGAAACCATGCTTGTGTTTGACCAAGTCTTCATGGGCCAAGGTTGAGGCCTGGTGGAGAAGAGGGCTCAGAGGAGCCTGGGTAGAATTTGGAGAAAATTACTGTCAGTGGTTACCAGAAGTTTGGTGGAGCACAGGGGACTTCAGGGGTAGTGAAATTATTCTGTATAATACTATCATGGTGGATACATGTCATTATACTTTGTCAAAACCCACAGAATGTACAACACCAAGAGTGAAACTTGGGGCTTCCCTGGTGGCACAGTGGTTAAAAATCCACCTGCCGGACTTCCCTAGTGGCGCAGTGGTTAAGAATCCACCTGGCAACACAGGGGACACGGACTCGATCCCTGGTCCGGGAAGATCCCACATGCCGCGGAGCAACTAAGCCCGTGAGCCACAATTACTGAGCCTTTGTGCCACAACTACTGAAGCCTGCGCACCTAGAGCCCGTGCTCCGCAACAAGAGAAGCCACTGTAATGAGAAGCCCGCACACCGCAACGAAGAGTAGCCCCCGCTCGCCATAACTAGAGAAAGCCTGCGGGCAGCAACAAAGACCCAAGGCAGCCAAAAATAAAGAAAAAAAAAAAAAAAAAAAAAGAATCCTCCTGCCAATGCAGGGACACGGGTTTGAGCCCTGGTCTGGGAATTTCCCACATGCCGTGGAGCAACTAAGCCTGCAAGCCACAACTACTGAGCCTGAGCTCTAGAGCCTGCAGGCCACAACTACTGAGCCCATGTGCCACAACTACTGAAGCCTGCGTTCCTAGAGCTGATGCTCCACAACAAGAGAGACCATCGCAATGAGAAGCCCACGCACTGCAAGGAAGAGTAGCCCCCGCTCGCCACAACTAGAGAAAGCCCGCGTGCAGGAATGAAGACCCAACACAGCCAAAAATAAAATTAATTAATTACAAAAAAAAAAAAAGAGTGAACCCTAGTGTAAACTATGGACTTTTGTTAATAATACTGTATCGACACCTGCTCATCCATTGTAACAAGTACGGCACATTAATGCAGGATGTTAATAATAGGGAAAATATGTATGGTGAAGAGGGCGGTATATGTGGACTCTGTATTTTCTGCTAATTTTTTTCTGTAAAACTAAAACTGCCCTAAAATTGTCTATTTGTTTTAAAATGGAATTTTCAGGTTTTTTCATTATGTTTGAGTGGAATCATTAAATTTGAAGTGAATAACACTAGTTGTTATTTTAATATAATATGTTACAGACTTGAAGGTAACTTTAGCACGCTATGTGTAAAGGAGAAGTTACGATTGAAAAGTTGATTGCTTCAAAAGTATTGCATAATGTTAAAAATGTTTAAAATAAAAGGTAGCTTCCTACCCCACCCAGGTGACTTCTCTTAGGAGTTTGAAATCTCCCCGCAACTACCCTCATTATTTTGGTCCTCACGAAATCTTTTTGTGTGTGTGACAGCAGGGAAGCTGTTATAGTTCCTTCTCAGAGTCAGTGAGACAGTTTTCAGAGTTTGGTTTCCATGAGAAAACACCTATTCAGTGCCTGGCACAGAGGTCCTAAAGAAATAATATTTTCCCTCTCTATTGGAAAAGGTACCTCTTTATTTGGAAAAGGTACCTCTTTTTATTGGAAAAGGTACCTCTTTATTTGAGGTAAAGCATTTTAAAACATGCTCAAACAAAAAGACTGAGGCTCTAAAAGAAAATAGTTTCTCCAAAAACTGAGACAGAATGCTGAGGAGCTGGGAGACTTCCTTCTTTATTTCCAGGGACTACTGACTTTATTACGGCATTAGCACACCCAGTCCCAGGAAGGCATAGCCTTTTGATTGAAAATACCCAGTATTCGGTGAACATCGAGAAGGGCGCCCTATTTGGGTAATGACTCAGATTAGATATCCAGCTGTCCGTAATTTTAGCGTTTGCTTGGTTTTATGAAATCTTTTATTGACTTAGGCATTCTGGTTCAGGTTTTGTGTTTTCCTTCTCCACCTGTTTGTGGATAGATTTTTATGAGTAGTGTGGAATTCCTTATTTTACACATTTACTTACATTTCATGCTAGATATTTGATGAAGGAAATTGAGCTGTTCTTTCTATTGCCTTATGAGCAGGAGATCCTGGGGTAAACATTGCTGTGTGACAAACCAGGACCAGTAGGAGTACTACGGAAACAAGCTTTGAAAAGAGAGGTAATTACCTAAAATTAGATCAAGCAAAAACTGCTCTATTAGGTAAATCCTGTTGCTAAATTGCTTACAGCAAGCGAAGCACGGGATAATACTGTGTTGGATGAAAAAAAAAATTTTTTTTAAGCCTTAGCAACAGGAAAATGTGTCAAATATCTAGTGTTATCAAGTTCTCTCTTATTTTTCTTTCTTACTTTTCCAACTTGAAAGAAGACATGGGGAATTATATAGAGACAACCGATTCAGGGCATGGGGGTGGATGACCCTGTTTTAAAAAATGTTTGAAAATAAGCAAGTTAGTCACTTTGAGATCAAGTGATATTGCTGAGAAATTAGTGATCTTTTTCTAGAACTTAATGGACAGACTGTTTTCAAAACTAACCATTTGTTCTAGTTGCCCTACTTTCATTAGGGCATTACGAAAGGCTTTGAGGCATCATGGGGATTGAACTTCCTCAAGAAAAGGGCCATAACACAAGTAAGGGACTGGAGAACTGGGTATCTTGGCAAAGTTGCAATTACAGCTGTTTGTGATTTCTATAGGAGTTCCTTCTCCAGGGCTATGAATTCAGCCCAGTAGGAGAACTTTGAGCTATTGGTACATACTCTGTCTAGCTATCTCATGCCTGTTGGGGAAATCTACAGGCTGCAGGAGGTCCCAGTAAGTGGGGAGACAGGACATTGTATCGTTCTTTTCTCTCTCCCTCCTGCACCCACCACTTATAGCATAGTCATCTGACTTAAATCAAAGTAAGAGCTGATAAATAATTAAAATCATAATTTTGAAAACTATGTATAAATTTGGGAAAATGCTTATGACATCATATTACACAAAAGAAGCAGGACACAAAAATGAACTTTGCTCTACACCACTGTAAAGCAATTATACTCCAAAAAAGATGTTTACAAAAGAAAACTTTGCTGTGATTACGACTGTGTAATAGTTACGGATACATATGAACGTGGTCTCCAAGACAGCAGGACAAAATGAAAAACATCTGGTTTCTGGGGAGATTTTTAAAAGATCTTTGAGTTGGGTTTGCTTTAATCTTGCTGTAGTTGGTACAAAAAGAAAAAGAAAGGCAGAGTGACATTAAAAATATTGAATAACTGGTATTATACACCACGGAGGCCACTCCAACAAGCAGCTCCCATAATTACAGAGCGAGCCAGATGGTGGCAGGTAAACACAGCCTTGCAAAGCCAGGTTGCACTGGGCATTTCCCATGGGTCTGGGGGTTGGGAGTTGTTGCAGTCCCAGCGGGATGCTAGTGGGTAGATGCCCCCCAGCGATGCCTTATCTGGAGCCAGAGCAGTGGGTGGGGTGCGTGTGAAGCACAGGATGGACTCCGCCATCACCTAGTAACCAACCAGCACTGTACTATTTCCACACTTTGGCAACCGGTACAGCTGTACCAGTGCCTGCAAGCAGATAGGACTCCTGATTAAGAACCATCCTGAAAGAGAGAATGAGATGATGCTTTTAAAGCCCTTATTGACTATAATGTCCCGCACCTGGTAAATACTCCATACACACTGGCTGTTGTAATAGTGCTGCATTCCTGATTTCACTTTTATTCTTATTAATAAGCAAAAAAGCACACAGCCTAGGGGTTCCACCAGGAGAGTATGGAAGTAGGGTGTGCCCATCACACCTTTTTTTTTTTTTTTTTTTTACAGAAAGAGGTTTATTATCCCTTAATTTCGCTGTCCCTTTCCCCCAGATCTGCCCATCAGGTATCGCCTAGCTCAGCAGCCCTCTGGTCTTTGGTGTGGAGATGGGGACAGAGAAGAAGAAACAGCAAGGACTTGAACCTGGGAAACGCTGCTTAATGTCAGCACTATCCTTCCAAACAACATTCATGGAAACACATTTCCCTACACAATCAGGACAGGGACCGGGAGTTAGGAAACTCCAATAACGGTGCCACGTACACACCAGAAAAGTAGACACAGTGCTACAGCTGATCTTCTAACCTTCTCATTTTATACATGAGAAAACTTAAGCTCCAAGAGAGTAAGTACCTTCCTCAACTTGGTAAGTTACTTTTTTTTTGGTAAATGCATTTTTTTGTGTGTCTTGTTCATTTTACTTTATAAACACAGATACCTACTTCCAGGTATCAAGAATGTGTTAAGAAACACAGCTGAGGGCTTCCCTGGTGGCGCAGTGGTTGAGAATCTGCCTGCCAATGCAGGGGACACGGGTTCGAGCCCTGGTCTGGGAAGATCCCACATGCCGCGGAGCAACTGGGCCTGTGAGCCACAACTACTGAGCCTGCGCGACTGGAGCTTGTGCTCCGCAACAAGAGAGGACACGACAGTGAGAGGCCCGCGCACCGCGATGAAGAGTGGCCCCCGCTCGCCGCAACTAGAGAAAGGCCTCGCACAGAAACGAAGACCCAATACAGCCAAAAAAAAAAAAAAAAATTAATTAATTAATTAAAAAAAAAAAAGAAACACAGCTGAAAAGCACAAAAAAGGATCAGCAAGGGTCTGTCATTACCCATAGTGCACGGAATGATTAGCGTTCAAACACGTTCTGGAGGGGAACAGGCAGGCTAGGGATCCCCTCTAGCTATGGCAGGCACGGTCCCTGCTGGTAGAGGAAGCCAATGCCTGTTACTCATGCTCATCCATCTCACCCACCATGGGGAGTGGGGCGTTTCCATCACAAGCCCAGTGTGGCTCATCCTCTTCTTCTTCCCCGGAAAAGGAGCCTTGTGAAGATGCCCACAGAGTCACGAGCTCTGCAGCCTCGTCAACACTCACACCTGTGGGGTTTCTCCCTACAACACCATCATTTCCAACAGAACGCTGTGCTCTTTCTAGTGGCTGACATTTAGTGCGTGTTTATTATGTGCCAGGCATTGTACTAAGCAGTTCGTATGGATTACTTCATCCTATCCTGTTAGGAAGATATTCTTATTATGTGCATTTGCAGATGGGGAAACTGAGGCTCTGGATGGGTGGATAAATGGTGGGTAAAGCTGAGGTTCAAACCCATTCTTAACCATAAAATTGCCTTTATGAATGATGGTCTAAAATAAGGTAAATTCAAACTTCTTCAAATCTAGGGATCAATAAATGATAGATGTAAAATAATGATATCTAACACTTATAACAAGCTTATGAAATAGGTGCTATCACTACCTCTGGTTTATAGAAATGCCTAAAGTACTTCAGGCTCTTTTGATAAAACCACATCCAGAAGAAGGAGAAACACACATAGATACAAGCACAAGACATAAGCAAATACACACGCATTTAGACTTGGATGAAGAAATATACTCATAGGCAGAAGCATATTGTCTTCGTCAGCTTGGGCTGCTATAGCAAAATACCACAGACTGGAGGGCTTAAACAACAGACATTTATTTCTCACGGTTCTGGAGGCTGGGAGTCCCAGATCAAGGTACTGGCAGATGCGGTTCTTTGTTAAGGCTCTTTCCTGGCTGGCAGATGGCAGAAAGGCAAGGCCTTTCCTCGGTACCTGCAGGAGGAGAGAGACAGCTCCAGGTCTCTTCTTATAAGGGCACTAATCCCATCACAAGGGTTCTGCCCTTATGCACTAATCTAAACCCAAATACTCTTGAGAGTTACCTCAGTAACCAGAGGGGGAAAAAAATTCCCATTATAAACAGGTATTTGTTTTGCAGACAAAAGAGTATTTTCCTTGGAACCCCTTACTAAGACACAACTCCATGAGAGAGGTATCATTAATCCCATATTACAGATAAAGAAACCGAGAATCAGAAAGTTAAGTAATTTACTCAATTGTTTTAAATGCTTGCCAAGTTTGGGGGACCCCCTTCTATGGAATAGGCATACTTTGATTCCCTCTCTCTCTCCTAAACTTTTTATTATGGAAAAATTCAAATTACACATAAATTGGGAGAAAGTAGAAGAAGCCTCCACGTACCCATCACCCAGCTACAACAGTCACCAACTCATGCTATCTCTTGTTTCAACTATGATTGTTTTTAACACTCAACGAGATGGAAATTTCTGCACAATGATAAGTAGCAACCAGACAAATGGGTAGTGTATTTTGCCTTTTATTTTCTATCTCAAAAAATTTGTTCAACAAAATCTAGGCAATATCTCTATAACTCTCCAGCCCCTTGCTGAGAGATGAATTTTTCAAATGTCTAAGCACTGGGAATTCCCTGCCATCCAGTGGTTAGGACTCTGTGCTTCCATTGCAGGGTGCATGGGTTCAATCTCTGGTTGGGGAACTAAGATCCAACATGCCTTGTGGTGTGGCTAAAAAAAAAAAAAAAGTCTAAGCATTTCAGGGATTCTTCTTACTTGTTCTTAGGGACAGATACAGAAATGCTGCTTGTGACCCACAGCCAAGCTCTGTGGGGAGGGCAAGGTGCCAGCTTCAAAAAGGGGAAGGACTCAATTCCCTTTGATGACCTATCTTGGGGCAGTAAAGATGGGTCATGTGACAGCCAGTCATAATTCTAAATGAGTATTTCAAGCACTTTTGGGGGACACTTCCTTATTTATTCTTTAACACAAACGTTAAACAGTAAGAAAGTAATTTTTAGACATAATTTAGTGAATAGGAAATTTGGTGAATATTATCCAATCTCTTGGAATTTGGTGAATATTATCCAATCTCTTTTCTTACTATAATACATATAATTTATCTTCTGAAAAAGATGTATTACTGTGACTTAATACCAACATACAGCAGTCACAATTTGTTCATCCTATTTGTTCTTCACAAGAAGGAAAAAATCATTAGTTGTATTTAATTTATAAGCCTATAAAGGAGCATCTGACCAAAGGTCTTCCAGACCATGAGCTTCACTCAGCAAGCAAATGACACAGACACAATTGGAAGCCAAGGCCCATCTGTCTCATCTGTGTATCATTCAGCTTTGCATAGTAACAAATGGCCCCTGTAGAGGAGGAAAAACTTTTCTTCTACCCTCTTATTTCTGTCCCTGTGGCATATGAATTAAACTGACAAAAAATAGATTAATAGGAGGAAAACAGCAGTTTACCTATATGTGTAACACAAAGGATTGCTTAGAATTTGGGGCTTATATACCACATTAATAGGTGAAATAGAGGGGATGAAATGCACGTATGGGAAAGCAAATGACTTTTTGGAAAGATGAAGAGTTTTCAGGAGAACAAACAGGAGATAAAATATTGGTGATAATGTTTGTCTACATACGCATGAGTGGTCTTTCCATCTCCTGCAGGGCCATAAAACTCCCCTGGAAAAGGGATTTGGGGAAGGTTTTTTGTTTGTTTGTTTTTGATAAATTTATTTATTTTTATTTATTTTATTTTTGGCTGTGTTGGGTCTTCATTAATGCACATGGGCTTTCTCTAGTTGCAGCAAGTGGGGGCTACTCTTTGTTGTGGTGTGCGGGCTTCTCATTGCGGTGGCTTCTCTTGTTGCAGAGCACAGGCTCTAGGTGCGCAGGCTTCAGTAGTTGTGGCATGCAGGCTCAGTAGTTGTGGCTCACGCGCTCTAGAACGCAGGCTCAGTAGTTGTGGCTCACGGGTTTAGTTGCTCCATGGCATGTGGGATCTTCCTGGACCAGGGATCGAAACTGTGTCCCCTGCCTTGGCAGGCGGATTCTTAACCACTGAGCCACCAGGGAAACCCTGAGAGCTTCCATTTGAAACAGGTGTTTGTGACTACTGCTCATAATCCATTGGCCAAAGCAAGCCATACAGCCAAGCTGGAGGATAATGAGACAGGGAGAGCACACTCTTCCTACAGGGAGGCCGCTGCAAGTCACAGGGCAACTGGAAAGGGACTCTCGGTGATAAGGGGAGTGAATAATTAGGAACAATACTATTCATACAGTTTTTCAGTCTCTAAGATATACTCTTTCCACTCCATTCTGCTTAGAAAAGTTTCAAAGAGAAAGTAAGACTTGAGTTGGATTTTCAAGGATGGTTCTAGGCAGGGGTGAAGCAGATGCTAAGGCAGGAATATTTGGAAACAACAAATATATGAAAAAATGCCTAACCTCCATGTTACTATCTTTCATGAAACAAGATATTTTTTGCCCATCAGACTGGCAAAAATTTTTTAAATTGATAATATTCAGGATTTGTGGAAGTGCTATTCACTTATAAACTGCTGGCGGGAGTATATATGGTTTAGCTCGTGTGAACAGCAATATCGCAGTATCTACTGAAAATGAAAACGCAAATACCTTTTTTAAAATTAATTTTTATTGGAGTATAGTTGCTTTACAATACACACAAATACCTTTTGATCCACTGATTTCCACTTCTAGGAATCTCTCCTATAAAAATATTTGTTCATGTGCACAAACATATATGTACAAAGGATGCTCAATGAACTGGAGAGCCAAATGCATGTCCATCAAGGTGAGAACTGTAAAATAAGCTATAGCACTGGAATACTATACAACAATTAAAAGATATATATACACATAAAGATACATATATACATTAAAAGGTATATATGTATATATATGTGTATATTACATAGGTATGTATGTATATATCTGTATGTATACATATATGTGTGCATAGATATATGTATGTATGTATATATATATATATATACACACACATATATATACATATACACATTTAAAGATCATCCAAACCTTTTTAAGCACAAAAGGCAAGTCACAACATATAATATAATCAAAATGCATAACATAATACCATGGAAACTACATATAACTGTAAAAGAAGTCTTAGCAGGATGCTCATTAAATTGTCACAGTTCTTACAGCCACAGCAAAATTAGTTGGGATCAGTGGTGACAGTAGCAGTGTAGGACTTTACTTTTTACTCTAAACACTTTTGGGTTGTTTGAATTTTTTACGAATAGAATATATTCCTGTATTGTTTAGCATAACATAATTAAACAAATTAAAATGCCTACAATTAAAATAAAATAATACCAATTTATTTTGTAATATTCATAAAATTCAGAGAAGTAAAAAGATCATAAAAATCACCACTAGGGTCGTTTGAAAATGACTCTAAAGGCAAACTCATTTGAAAGACTGGTCATATACAGTATTCTCTTGTTCTGCTAAGCTTCATTCTGAAAATCAGATACCCATAAGATAATATTTCATGAAACCCACCTCCAGATAGCTTTAATCAGTTGACTTAATTTTGCTGGCAGCTCATAAAGTCCCATCTCGAAACACTTCTAGTAACCACAGCTGATTGCAAAAGTACTGAGGGAACATTGTGATAGAAAGCTGAGCTGAGAGATGTCTTAACGCAAGAGAAATTTCTCGACTGGTATTTAAAAGAGAGTTTGACTAAAACTGATGACTGTACAGCCTGATTCAACCAATCACGTGCGGCGTTCCTGCCAAGTTTATTACCTGCTTAAATCAAATCAATAATCTTGGTTATATAAAGCACGGTTCAGTGGTTTCAATTTTCTTTTGTCATCAGAAGGACTGAATAGGAGCTGGAGTAACTAATGGAAATTCCTTTCATTCTTCATCAAGCTGAGTTAGAGGTTTCCTGAAGCCAGATTTTCTACCAACTGTATAAACTGTTAAAAGCCTCGCACCCAGAAAGCTATTCACTGCCATTTTCTTCCTTGACGCACTTTTCCTTAGACCCGCACTGTCCTCTTCTTCGTTAGCACTGTTACATTATTCATTTTAAAAGTCCCATTCGTTTTATGAGTGCCCTGGGGCTAGGATGCTTCTGCAATGCATTTTTGTTTGGACGGCTATCCCAGTACCATATTTAGGCCTCATAACGCCAAGAAATCATCCTTAATGGTACCAGGTAACAAATCCAATACTCTCTGCTAGGTCCTTCTGTGATCTTTAGAAAACACCCAGCACTGTCCACATGAAGGAAAGGAAGCCCAGCGAGAATGGGTAACTTATCCAGCTCATGGCAGTCAACGTCTGATGGATCTCCAACTTCAAAGTAATTTTGCCTCAGCACCACCTGGATTCTGGTTCAGGGCAGCATGATGCCTGGTATGCAGTGACAAAGGATGGAGGCTGGCTCTGAATTCAGGCACCCGAGGCAGTTTTCAATCTCTCTACACCACTGACTAAAAACAGCTTTATTAAGGTATAATTTACACACCATAAAATTCACTAATTTTTAGTGTATGATTCAATGATCTTTAAAACTTTTACAGAGTTGTGCAGACATCACCACAATCCAATCTGAGAACACATCCATCAAAAAAAGCCCCCCAGCCCATTTATAGTCACTCTCTGGTTCCCCGGCCCCATTACCAGCCCCAGGCAACCACGAATCTGCCTTCGGTCTCTATAGATTTGCCTTTCCTGGACATCTCATGTAAATAGATTCTCACAATACGTGGTCATCATTTTTGTCTTTCTGACCTCACAATGTTCAGATCATCATTTTGACATGGCAGTGTATTCCGCTGACTGCTCTCTCTTTCTGCCACGTAGTCACATCTTGCCTTGTTGAGACTTAAGCTCCCTGTGGGTAGGTAGGCACAATTTCATAGCCCCTGTGGTACACTCTCTCAGCGTCCTGTCTCTTTCTCCTTGTTCAAACCATTTCAGTGCATGCCAGCCCAAGTTCAAACTGCTGGAAACTTCCTGTTTCCTTTTTAAGTGGAGGGCTGTCGGGCTATCTTTATGGCAGGGGCAAGGAATTAACTTCCCCTGGGAGCAGCCCTAACCAATGGCTGACCGGACACAGTGTATAAATACCCCAACTCTCTCACTTCTCAGGAGCCCTTGGAGGTATGTGTTCTGTACTGACTCTCAAAGAGTTTCCCTAGAGAGACCAAGTTCTCCTTGTCCACAGTAGCTCCTGGCTTGATTGCTGACCCCATACTGGCTGCCTTGCCGTCTGGGTCTCCCTCCCCTACTCCCCTTCTAGTGTTTTCTTTTCCCTCAAAATAAACTACTTGCACTGGGATCTTTGTCTCAGTGTCTGATTCTGAGGGAACCCAAATTCAGACACTCCCCACCATGTGCTCAATAGATACTGAGCCCAGGGTAGATGTCTGTTCCACCCCAAGCTTCCTATTTCGCTACTTTCATCAATTCATCCCTGTTACATAATAACCAACTGGTATAGGGTGGCTATAATAAAAAACAGATAATAACAAGTGTTGGCAAGGATGTGGAGAAATTGGAGCCCGTATATACCTGTGGGAATATAAAATGATGCAGCCACTGTGGAAAACAGTCTGACAGTTCCTGAAAAGATTCAACATAGAATTACCATATGACCCAACAATTCCAATCCTAGGTACAAACCCCAGAAAAATGAAAACATATATCCACACAAAAACTTGTACATGCATGTTCATAGCAGCATTATTCACAATAGTATGAAAGTGAAAACAATCCAAATATCCATCAACTGATAAATGGACAAATGAAATGTATTATATCCATACAATGGAATATTAGCTATTAAAAAAAATGAAGTACTGATTCATGGAAGTACAAATGGATGAACCTTAAAAACAGTATACTAAGTGAAAGAAGCTAGTCAGAAAAAGCCATATATTTATGGTTCCATTTATAGGAAATATCCAGAATGGGCAAATCTATAGAGACAGAGAGTAGCTTAATGGTGGCCTAGGGTAGAGGGAGTGCAGATAGAGGGTTTGGGAAATGCCAACTAAAGGGTATTGTGTTTCTTTGCAGGGTGATGAAAATGTTCTAAAATTGATTGTGGTGATGGTTGCACAACTGTGTGACTATAGTAAATTCACATTGAATTGTAATACTTTAAATGGATAAATCTTATAGTATGTGAATTATATCTCAACAAAGCTTTTACTTTTTTTAAGAAATGCTAAGAAGTGTGGTTATTTAGGAAATCACCCAGGTCACCCTCCACTTATGTTCACAAACATGCCTTTGTATCTTGGCCCTCAGATTTCTGGCATCAAGATAAGATGGCAAATAAGTACATGAAAAGATGTTTCACATCATTAGTTGTTATTGAAATGCAGATTAAACCATAATGAGATATTACTACACACCTATTCAAATGTCTAAATTTAAAAGACTGACCATACCAAGTGTTGACAAGGATGTGGAGGAACTACAGCACTCATGCACGGCTAGTGGGAATGTAATACGGTATAGCAAGTTTGGAAGCACTTTGGGAATTTCTTAAAAAGTTAAACGGACACCAGTCATATTATCTAGCCATTCCATGCACAGCTATTAACCCAAGAGAAAAGGAAATATATGTCTATACAAAGATTTGTACATGAATGTTCATAGCACCTTTGTAAGAGCCCCAAACAGGAAATAGCATTTTATGTACTGCATGTCTGTATACCCACAAAATTCATATGTTGGAACCCCAATCCCAGTGGGATAGTGTTAAGAGGTGAGGCCTCTGGGAAGTTATTAGGTTTAGATGAGGGCACGAGTATGGAGCCCCCATCATGGGATTAGTGCCCCTATAAGAAGAGAAAGAGAATAGAGCTTCCTCTCTCTGCCCTGTGAGGAGAGAGGGAGCTCTCTCCAGAAGAAGAGAGCTCTCACCAGAATCAGGCCATGTTGGCACCCTGACCTCAGACTCCCAGACTCCAGAACCATGAGAAGTAAAGGGCTTGTTGTTTAAGCCACCCAGTCTATGGTATTTTGTTACAGCAGCTGGAACTGACTAAGACACAGCCCAATGGATAACAAATGGGTTAACAAGTCATGGTACATCCATACAATGGAATGCTACCTGGGAATAAAAAGGAATGAACTACTGATACCCACAACAACATGGATGAATCTCAGAAAAATTATGCTGAATGGAAGAAGCTAGACAAAGAAAAAGTACAACGATATGATTCCACTTATATAAAACTAGAAAATGCAAACTAATCTATAGTGACAGTTGATCAGGGGTTGTCTAGGGAGGGGGGTTAGGACGAGAGGCAGAGATTACAAAGGGGCATCATGAGAAGACCTTGGGTGTGATGGAGATGGTCACCATCTTGACTGCAGTGAGGGTTTCAGGGATACACACACACACACAAACTTAAACTGTACACTTCAAATATGTGCAGTTTATTGTATGCCAACTGTATCTCAGTTTAAAAAAAGACATAATCTCCAGGCTCTGGGTAGTTTACTATAAAATGTGCTAATCATAATCCTAGATTTCCATATTCCATTTTTCAGGATGAATTTAACTATATTGTTAAAAAAACAGAAAACCAACCTTTTTAAAAAAATTTGTTTTTTCTCTATTTTTGATTTTTAGATGACTATATGCACAGATTTCCCATGGTTTGCTATACTTAAATAACAAAACAGGGTATAGAAGAGAATATGAGTGAGCTAAAAACCATGCAAGGAAATACAAAGGTCATCTAATTTGAGGAACTATTCAGTTCATAAAAGTTTATTTTAACATTCCACCAAATGGTCATTTCAACTGTGCTTAAATTTTAAAAGATGAGGAACTCACCTTTTCCTGAGACAGTCTATTCCATTTGGACAGTTTTATATTAAAATGTTATCCACATATTGAGCTGAAATCTGTCTTTCTCTTTTTATTTTTGGCTGCACCAGCATGCCATGCAGGATCTTAGTTCCCCAACTAGGGATGGAACCCGTGCCCGAAAACCAACCTTCGATACCTACATTTTTTTTTTTTTTACTGGCTTAAAATTTTTATTTTGGAAATACACAATTTTCTCTTTTTTTTTTCTATTGTCAAAAATCATTTGCATTATTATTATTATTATTATTTTTGATACCTACATTTTTTAATCTTCAACTTCCCGCCTGGCTCTTGGGTCTGCTAGCCCCTCTGACTTTAGCATCTGTTGCAGCCACAGGTAGGAGATTCCCTTTCCTAATCTGAGCCCCAGAAGAGCTCCACCAGCTGGGCTACTGCTCAGTCTCCTGCAAAGAGCTTCCAGGCTAGAAAGGGAGCAGACTGGTGGTTACAACACAGGTAACAAATACAATGATAGAGCTCTGGGGCGCAAAGCCTAGGCCCTGACTCACCCTACAGGCCTGGAGGAAGGCTCTGAAGAGGAAGTGTTGTCAGAACTGAAGAGTAGGAACTGGTGAGGGAGGAGGCTGGAGAGCTACATGGGGTGCAACATAGCCAGAGGCGAGAGGAAGCCCAGTGGGTTTGGGGGAGCTCAGGCAGTGGCTGAGAATGGTTGACAGAAAAGAGAGAGATGGGATGGGAGAGGTGACAATGGGGAGAAGGAAGCCGTGGCAGGAAGAGAGGAGGCTGGAGAGCTGAACGCCCTGGATCTGAGGGGTACCGGGGACCCACTGAAGATCTTTATTTAGGGGAGAGCTATGATCAGAGTTTCAGCTTAGAAGCCAACTTTGATGTAGGCAAATGCTAGGATGGTATAAATAATTCCAGCTGAAACTACCTGGTCTTACATCTCTGTATCCTTCGTCACTGCTTGTATTAGTGTTCTGTTGCTGCGTAACAAATTGCCATATACATCATGGCTTCAAACAACACACACACTTATTAGCTCACAGTTTCTGAGTCCAGGCTGGCTTAGCTGGGTCCTTCACTTAGGGTCTCACAAGGCTACGCTGAAGGTGTCTGCCGGGCTGTGTTTCCACCTAAAGCCTCCACTGCAGGAGAATCCACTTCCAACTCATTCAGGTTGTTGGCAGAATTCATTTCCTTACAGGTATAGGACTGAGGTCCCTGGCTTTTGCTGGCTGTCAGCTCAGGTCCTAGAGGTTACTTGCAGTTCCCTGCCCCATGGACTTCCTCAGCAGGGCTTCTCCCTTCATCAAACCATCAAGGACAACCTATGTAGTTCATGCTGGCAAGATAACACCTTATGTGTGTGTGTATATATATATATCTGTATATACAGTGATATAATTGTACAATGTATATCATAAAGTAATCATGGGAGTGATGCCCTACCCCTTTTACCATATAACATAACCTAATCAAGTGTGGTATTGGTTAGAAGCAAGTCAAAGACCCTGCCCACCATTCATCAAGTGAAAGGGATTACACATGGCTTGAACTTGGGGGACCCCCTGGAATCTGTCTGCTGCACTGCCCAAATGTAAGAACTTCCAGCCTCAGGCTCCTCACCCAGCACACAGCTCAGCGGGGAGAGAAGTATATATCTTCATAGTTCTTTGCTACCACTTCCAGACCTTGCTCCTCCACCCTCCAATAAGAATATTGCTCCTTCAAACTCCACCATTTGTCTCTGTCCATCCTCTTTTTTTTTTTTTTTTAATATTTATTTATTTATTTGGCTGTGCCGGGTCTTAGTTGCGGCATGCAGGATCTTCGTTGCGGTCTGCGGCATCTTTAGTTGTGGCATGTGGGATCTAGTTCCCTGACCAGGGATAGAACCCAGGCCCCCTGCATTGAGAGTGCAGAGTCTTAACCACTGGACCACCAGGGAAGTCCCTGTCTCTGTCCATCCTTATTCTCTCTATTACCCACAGACCTCCAGCCAAGTGTGGGTCCCAAGTCCACTGTGGGCAGCCCTGGGGTTGCAGAGGGAAGCTCTGAGCACTTCCTCTTCCATAGAGGAGAAGCAATTCTGTACCTGAAGTATCTTTACAAAGAGGGAATGGAAACCACCAGGTGAAAAACAGGGGGTGGCTGGAGAGAAATGTCCATTGGTATAAACTCAGGCTTCCTATTTATGTTTTGGACCCAGTTTCCTGAGTGGATCTTGTATCTGCTCATCCTGTTTTAGCTTTTTTCCCCCTGTTTTCCGTACTTCTAAATAATATCCTATTGCTTTTCCTTGATTTTTCCACTTTAGAAATTATCTATCGACTTCTTAGTATAGCAGGTGAGGGTTTGGCTTCTTCATACACTCTTTCCAACCCTTCCTCCTCACTCCCCAAGTAGCTACATCACGATTTTCGGTTAGGTTGTTAGAATTTACTAATCTTTATTGACAGACATTTAATAAACAGAAAGCTACCTGTACTCAATGTAAAGATGGCACCTAATCATAGTGCAACCTGGTTTTTTCTTGTATAAATTTTAATTTTCTTAAATTTAATAATTGTTTTTGTTTTCATAATGTACCTATCACAAGTTCACCCCCATATTTCATATCAGAAATGTAAGTCTTTTGTTAATTATTCAAACAGATTAAGTATTTTCAATTCGCTCTTATTGGAGCCTCCTGTTTGCTGCACAGATGTTGTCCTAGAAGTTCCCTTCATCATCATTCTGGATCCATGTTTTACTCTCTGTTTTGGTGAAGTACATCCTCCAGGAGCTTCTGAAAGGGGGTGCGTGGAAAGTACATTTCTTGAGACCTTGCACATTTGAAATAGTTTTTATTGTACCATTACATTTGAATGCCAGCACATCTGGATATAGAATTCTAGGCTAAAAATAACTTTCCTTTAAGATTTTGAGGACATTTTGGTCACATTTCCTAACTTCCAGAGTTGCTGCTGAGAAATCCAATGCCATTCTGACCTTTAAGCCTTTGTGTGTAATCCGTTCTTGCTTCATAAATGCAATGTCTTCTCTTAACTCTCCCAGGATATGTATCTATCTGTCTGTCTGTCTGTCTGTCTGTCTATCTATCTATCTATCTATCTATCTATCCATCAATACATCCATCCATCTATTTAAGACTTCCTTCTCCCAGCACCTCCCTCAGCTTCTCCCCCATTTTTCTCCTTTGTTTTGATCTCTTCCTTTCCCACTGGAAGCTTTCCTCAACTGTCTGGTGATCCCTAGCAGTCCTACAATATTTAAGGGTGGGGCCCTAAAAGATGGATGGAGCTCTGTAGTGGGTGGAGTTTGTTGACTGACAGCCTTCACTCTAGGGGTATCTGGCTGCCTGATTCACTGGGGCTCCCTGGAGAGGTTTAGAGAAGATACTGTGCTTTTCCAGTCATACAACCAGGAAGTGATAGAGCTACTAGAAAAACCCAGAGTTGCCCACAGAAGCTCTTTCTGTCTCATTACCCTGTCTCCCAGCTTCCCTCCTTTCCTTCTTTCTTTCTTATCTCTTAATGAGTTAGATAGTAATAATAACAAAAATATTAATAGTGTAGGGGAGGAAAAATAATTTTCCCCTACCCTTCCTAGTTCTCAGCTGGGACCTCACCTGTAACAAAAGACAAATTAACAAGAGAAAAACAGAAGTTTATTAACCAGTATACCTCATGTATACATGGGAGACACCCAGGGAAAAATGATTAGCTCTCAGAGGTGGTTTAGAACTCAAGCTTAAATACTGTCTTCAACTAAAGACAAAAGAGAGAAGGGTGTGGAGGAGGCCAGTCATGGGGAAGTGACCAGGAAAGGCACGGTAAATATGAGTAAGGTTTGTTATGTAGAGTTAAGTTGGTGCCTTCTCCATTGATAAGGGCTTAAAGTTGTCTCTGGGGATTAACCTTTGTCCTTCCTGTTAGAGAAGGGAGGAGGGACAACTTTATAAATTTATGTCCTGCTTTTAGGCAAATAGGGGAGGACAGAGAGCTTTTCTTATAGCTGTTTCTTCTCAATTGCCTTCAGCTCAACATAATTCTTATGCCAAAGTGGCATATTTTGGGGTGGCATATTTTGTGGTAGCATATTCTGCCACCGTTCAATAGCTACAAGTCATTAAATATCAAAAAGTCCTGTGCTATGCTAGGGGCATGACCTATATTAGATGCCCTTGAGAGCAGAAACTCTTCTGTGTCATATTATCACACCCTAGGTGATGTCAGGGCTTCAGAAAAATATAAAAGCACATAGTTGTCCTTACATAAACATTGGAGACTTTTGCCAGACAGGACTGGGGTGTGGTCTAATACATGTCATTGAGGACAGTAAACTTCGTTTACTTAGAGTCAAATCCTTAACATTTTCTACTCATTAAAGGACAAGGGAAAATAGTAAGTACAAGATCTCTAACTTGGGAGCTGGTGACCCACATTTACCATGGTAGACACTAAATGTATATATTACTTCATATACTTTTTCTAATTATTTTTAAATTTCTAAAACTATCTTGAAAAATTTCAAAAATACAGCAAAGCTGAAAGAATTTTACAGTGAACACCTATATACCTATCACCTAGCTTCTACTACTAACATTTTATTATATTTTATCAATATCTATCCCTTTATTCTTTCCTCGACCCATCTACAACCTATTCTATTTATTTATTTATTTTTTGGGACAAAGTAAATTGCAAACATCAGTACACTTTCCCTTAAGTATTTAATTAAGCAGAGTTCAATATCTGTTTGGTTTTTTTATTTTAGTGTAAAATTTACTTTCAATGAAATGCAAATCTTAAGTGTACATACACTGTTTTGAAAATGCACATTTAGGGGTGGGATAGGGAGGGTGGGAGGGAGACGCAAGAGGGAGGAGATATGGGGATATATGTATACGTATAGCTGATTCACTTTGTTATAAAGCAGAAACTAACACACCATTGTAAAGCAATTGTACTCCAATAAAGATGTTAAAAAATAAAAAGAAAATGCACATTTACCTCTGAGAGCCTAGACTCTTAAGCACCAGCGGGGCAAAGATTAAGGTGCTACTTGCCTGATTTGCTTTTATTTAGGCTAGGTGGCAGGGCCAGGACTCACCCTCAGGGTCCTGCATGTAAAGTTGGATCCTCTTTTTATTTAAAATTTTTACATTTTGTTCATCATGGATTTTTTGCATTGATTTTGGTTTCCTAAAATTGTATTAAAATATTATTTATCTGAATTATGGAATTTTTTGCACGCTGGCGCCCCTTAAATTTTGCAGTAGGAGCGAATGCCTCACTCACCTACACTGCTAAGTAGGAAGTCCGAAGGGAGGACCTGTTTGGAGCAGAAAAAGTCTGGAACAGGAGCTGAATCCACTTGCTATTCAACACAGAAGCCAGGTGGTTCAATCAATAAAAACCATGGTTCCGGATCACTTCCCTTGCGTACTTAATTACTAACCCCGAGTGATAAGCAAGGCACGATCTGGCGATGACAGTCACAGGCCAAATGCCCATCCACTGGCAACGTTCAGCAGCCACCTTAGGACTAACATTTTTCCCGAGCTCAGGAATGGAAGTAGGAGGGTCCCAAATTAGGTGGCGTGGCCTTCTGGTGAGTCTCAAGAATTGGAGAAGACGTTGTGGAAAGAATTGGTTTTGTATTAGTAAGCAGACCACCGGAGCTAGAAACTGGGAGCTAGCGGCGGCGCTCTGCTGGGCGGAGTGCCTTACCTGAGCAGCCCGCTGGGCGTGAAATTGACTCGGAGCCGGCCACACAGGTCAACTTTCCTGCCAGCGGGCGAAGGGCTGCGGCTTCCCGTAGGGAGATACCGCGAGCAGCCCACCTGCCCTGACGCGGGAGACGGGCTCTGGGGGCCTGAGGGGCTGTGCGCTGCTGGGACTTTGTTGCAACGCACTGATTCTTAGCAAACGGCTTTGTTGGCCTCTGGAGCCCGTAGCTTCTTTGTTCCAGGATCCGGGACCTTGATTTTTAGTGATTTCACAACCTGGGCCATAGCAGGGTAGTTTCTGTATGATCTAATTCTAGGAAGTACGAAATAAAAACGGAGCCCATTACTGCTGCACAGACCTTCAACGGTAGGGGAAAAAAAAGTGTATTCTAACGGAAAACGATGCATTGTCTATTAACATACCCTCTGTCTTAGCGGATTCTGATTTTTTACTTCTGATTCTGATTCTGAGCTATCTGACAACTCGAAGGGCAGCAGATAACTGGTAGCCATGTAAATTCCATCCTAACTGGAAGAGGTCCAGCTGACTCCCCCGCCTCAGCTGGTGGGAAAAAAACAGCTTTGCTTCCTTTACTATTCATTTCAACTTTTCTTTTACTCCATGTATATTTGTGCTTCTTGACTTCTGCATTGAAACAGTTATAAAATCTGCCTGATTCCCTCACTGAATGAGGAACTAAATAGTATCTTTGACACGTCCATTTTTTTATATTTGAATGAGAATCATGAGTTTATCTTCTCCTGAAATTTATCTTTAACAGCCTCCACTTTCTAAGTCTCTCTAGGATGATAAAGTAACACTCAAGTTGGTTTGTGCAGCCCCTCCAAGGGGAAAGCATGCGTCTTGGGGAAGCAGGAAGGGATGGGGGCTCACACTGACTGAATATGTTCTGTGCATCTGCTACTTTACAAACAAAACTGAATTGAATATGCACAACCCCAGGAAACAGCAATTGCTACTCCATTTTATGGAGAAGACAACTCATGTTCAGAGATAAATACTATTCAGAGATAAGTATCATTGGAGATAACTATTATTCAGAGAGTACGTTCAAAGATAAGTAATTTGGCTACCTGGGCTCTTTGGTGGGGTTAATGGCAGGCTCTGGGAGGGCTCACGCCAAGGAGCACTTCCCAGAACCTCCGCTGCCAGTGTCCTCGTCCCCACGGTGAAACAGAGCCACCCCCCGCCTCTGCAGGAGACCCCCCAACACCAGCAGGCTCATCTGTAGTCCTGAAGACGGCATTGTTCATCGTTTTCCCGAGGCTACTATTCCATTTGGCTCATCTGTAGTCCTGAAGACGGCATTGTTCATCGTTTTCCCGAGGCTACTATTCCATTTGGCTCATCTGTAGTCCTGAAGACGGCATTGTTCATCGTTTTCCCGAGGCTACTATTCCATTTGGCTCATCTGTAGTCCTGAAGACGGCATTGTTCATCGTTTTCCCGAGGCTACTATTCCATTTGCTGTGTGGACGAAAGGCTCTTGCTGCTCCAGCCAGGCATCAGGGCCGTGCCTCTGAGGTGGGAGAGCCAACTTCAGAACACTGGTCCACAAGAGACCTCCCAGCTCCACGTAATACCAAACGGCAAAAATCTCCCAGAGATCTCCATCTCAACATCAAGACCCAGCTTCACTCAACGACCAGCAAGCTACAGTGCTGGACACCCTATGCCAAACAACTAGCTAGACAGGAACACAACCCCATCCATTAGCAGAGAGGCTGCCTAAAATCAAAATAAGGCCACAGACACCCCAAAATACACCACCAGACGTGGACGTGCCCACCAGAAAGACAAGATCTAGCCTCATCCACCAGAACTCAGGCACTAGTTCCCTCCACCAGGAAGCCTACACAACCCACTGAACCAACCTTAGCCACTGGGGACAGATACCAAAAACAACGGGAACTACGAACCTGCAGCCTGTGAAAAGGAGACCCCAAACACAGTAAGATAGGCAAAATGAGACGACAGAAAAACACACAGCAGATGAAGGAGCAGGCTCAAAACACACTGGACTTAACAAATGAAGAGGAAATAGGTAGTCTACCTGAAAAAGAATTCAGAATAATGATAGTAAGGATGATCCAAAATCTTGGAAATAGAATAGACAAAATGCAAGAAACATTTAACAAGGATGTAGAAGAACTAAAGAGGAACCAAGCAATGATGAAAAACACAATAAATGAAATTAAAAATACTCTAGATGGGATCAATAGTAGAATAACTGAGGCAGAAGAAAGGATAAGTGACCTGGAAGATAAAATGGTGGAAATAACTACTACAGAGCAGGATAAAGAAAAAAGAATGAAAAGAACTGAGGACAGTCTCAGGGACCTCTGGGACAACATTAAACGTGCCAACATTCGAATTATAGGGGTACCAGAAGAAGAAGAGAAAAAGAAAGGGACTGAGAAAATTTTTGAAGAGATTATAGTTGAAAACTTCCCTAATATGGGAAAGGAAATAGTTAATCAAGTCCTGGAAGCACAGAGAGTCCCATACAGGATAAACCCAAGGAGGAACACGCCAAGACACATATTAATCAAACTGTCAAAAATTAAATATAAGGAAAACATATTAAAGGCAGCAAGGGAAAAAAAACAAATAACACACAAGGGAATCCCCATAAGGTTAACATCTGATCTCTCAGCAGAAACTCTGCAAGCCAGAAGGGAGTGGCAGGATATACTTAAAGTCATGAAGGAGAAAAACCTACAACCAAGATTACTCTACCCAGCAAGGATCTCATTCAGATTCGATGGAGAAATTAAAACCTTTACAGACAAGCAAAAGCTGAGAGAGTTCAGCACCACCAAACCAGCTTTACAACAAATGCTAAAGGAAATTCTCTAGGCAAGAAACACAAGAGAAGGAAAACACCTACAATAACAAACCCAATACATTTAAGAAAATGGGAATAGGAACATACATATCGATAATTACCTTGAATGTAAATGGATTAAATGCTCCCACCAAAAGACACAGGCTGGCTGAATGGATACAAAAACAAGACCCATACATATGCTGTCTACAAGAGACCCACTTCAGACCTAGGGACACATACAGACTGAAAGTGAGGGGATGGAAAAAGATATTCCATGCAAATGGAAATCAAAAGAAAGCTGGAGTAGCAATTCTCATATCAGACAAAATAGACTTTAAAATAAAGACTATTACAAGAGACAAAGAAGGACACTATATAATGATCAAGGGATCGATCCAAGAGGAAGGTATAACAATTGTAAATATTTATGCACCCAACATAGGAGCACCTCAATACATAAGGCAAATACTAACAGCCATGAAAGGGGAAATTGACAGCAACACAATCATAGTAGGGGACTTTAACACCCCACTTTCACCAATGGACAGATCATCCAAAATGAAAATAAATAAGGAAACACAAGCTTTAAATGATACATTAAACAATATGGACTTAATTGATATTTATAGGACATTCCACCCAAAAACAACAGAATACACATTTTTCTCAAGTGCTCATGGAACATTCTCCAGGATAGATCATATCTTGGGTCACAAATCAAGCCTTGGTAAATTTAAGAAAATTGAAATCGTATCAAGTATCTTTTCCGACCACAACGCTATGAGACTAGATATCAATTACAGGAAAAGATCTGTAAAAAATACAAACACATGGAGGCTACACAATACATTACTTAATAACGAAGTGATTACTGAAGAAATCAAAGGGGAAATCAAAAAATACCTAGAAACAAATGACAACGGAGACACGACGACCCAAAACCTATGGGACGCAGCAAAAGCAGTGCTAAGAGGGAAGTTTATAGCAATACAAGCCTACCTCAAGAAACAGGAAACATCTCGAATAAACAACCTAACCTTGCACCTAAAGCAATTAGAGAAAGAAGAACAAAAAAACTCCAAAGCCAGCAGAAGGAAAGAAATTATAAAGATCAGGTCAGAAATAAATGAAAAAGAAATGAAGGAAACAATAGCAAAAATCAATGAAACTAAAAGCTGGTTCTTTGAGAAGATAAACAAAATTGATAAACCATTAGCCAGACTCATCAAGAGAAAAAGGGAGAAGACTCAGATCAATAGAATTAGAAATGAAAAAGGAGAAGTAACCACTGACACTGCAGAAATACAAAAGATCATGAGAGATTACTACAAGCAACTATATGCCAATAAAATGGACAACCTGGAAGAAATGGACAGATTCTTAGAAATGCACAAACTGCCGAGACTGAACCAGGAAGAAATAGAAAATATGAACAGACCAATCACAAGCACTGAAATTGAAACTGTGATTAAAAACCTTCCAACAAACAAAAGCCCAGGACCAGATGGCTTCACAGGCGAATTCTATCAAACATTTAGAGAAGAGCTAACACCTATCCTTCTCAAACTCTTCCAAAATATTGCAGAGGGAGGAACACTCCCAAACTCATTCTACGAGGCCACCATCACCCTGATACCAAAACCAGACAAAGATGTCACAAAGAAAGAAAACTACAGGCCAATATCACTGATGAACATAGATGCAAAAATCCTCAACAAAATACTAGCAAACAGAATCCAACAGCACATTAAAAGGATCATACACCATGATCAAGTGGGGTTTATCCCAGGAATGCAAGGATTCTTCAATATACGCAAATCAATCAATGTGATACACCATATTAACAAATTGAAGGAGAAAAACCATATGATCATCTCAATAGATGCAGAGAAAGCTTTTGACAAAATTCAACACCCATTTATGATAAAAGCCCTGCAGAAAGTAGGCATAGAGGGAACTTTCCTCAACATAATAAAGGCCATATATGACAAACCCACAGCCAACATTGTCCTCAATGGTGAAAAACTGAAACCATTTCCACTAAGATCAGGAACAAGACAAGGTTGCCCACTCTCACCACTATTATTCAACATAGTTTTGGAAGTGTTAGCCACAGCAATCAGAGAAGACAAAGAAATAAAAGGAATCCAAATCGGAAAAGAAGAAGTAAAGCTGTCACTATTTGCAGATGACATGATACTGTACATAGAGAATCCTAAAGATGCTACCAGAAAACTCCTAGAGCTAATCAATGAATTTGGTAAAGTAGCAGGATACAAAATTAATGCACAGAAATCTCTTGCATTTCTATACACTAATGACGAAAAATCTGAAAGTGAAATTAAGAAAACACTCCCATTTACCATTGCAACAAAAAGAATAAAATATCTAGGAATAAACCTACCTAAGGAGACAAAAGACCTGTATGCAGAAAATTATAAGACACTGATGAAAGAAATTAAAGATGATACAAATAGATGGAGAGATATACCATGTTCCTGGATTGGAAGAATCAACATTGTGAAAATGTCTCTACTACCCAAAGCAATCTACAGATTCAATGCAATCCCTATCAAACTACCACTGGCATTTTTCACAGAACTAGAACAAAAAATTTCACAATTTGTATGGAAACACAAAAGACCCCGAATAGCCAAAGCAATCTTGAGAACGAAAAATGGAGCTGGGGGAATCAGGCTCCCTGACTTCAGACTATATTACAAAGCTTCAGTAATCAAGACAGTTTGGTATTGGCACAAAAACAGAAATATAGATCAATGGAACAGGATAGAAAGCCCAGAGACAAACCCACACACATATGGTCACCTTATCTTTGATAAAGGAGGCAAGCATATACAGTGGAGAAAAGACAGCCTCTTCAATAAGTGGTGCTGGGAAAATTGGACAGGAACATGTAAAAGTATGAAATTAGAACACTCCCTGACACCATGCACAAAAATAAACTCAAAATGGATTAAAGACCTAAGTGTAAGGGCAGACACTATCAAACTCTTAGAGGAAAACATAGGCAGAACACTCTATGACATACATCACAGCAAGATTCTTTTTGACCCAGCTCCCAGAGAAATGGAAATAAGAACACAAATAAACAAATGGGACCTAATGAAACTGAAAAGCTTTTGCACAGCAAAGGAAACCATAAACAAGACCAAAAGACAACCCTCAGAATGGGAGAAAATATTTGCAAATGAAGCAACTGACAAAGGATTAATCTCCAAGATTTACAAGCAGCTCATGCAGCTCAATAACAAAAAAACGAACAACCCAATCCAAAAATGGGCAGAAGATCTAAATAGACATTTCTCCAAAGAAGATATACAGATGGCCTACAGACACATGAAAGAATGCTCAACATCATTAATCATTAGAGAAATGCAAATCAAAACTACAATGAGATATCATCTCACACCGGTCAGAATGGCCATCATCAAAAAATCTAGAAACAATAAATGCTGGAGAGGGTGTGGAGGAAAGGGAACACGCTTGCACTGTTGGTGGGAATGTAAATTGATACAGCCACTATGGAGAACAGTATGGAGGTTCCTTAAAAAACTACAAATAGAACTACCATACGACCCAGCAATCCCACTACTGGGCATATACCCTGAGAAAACCATAGGTCAAAAAGAGTCATGTACCAAAACGTTCATTGCAGCTCTATTTACAATAGCCAGGACATGGAAGCAACCTAAATGTCCATGGACAGATGAATGGATGAAGAAGATGTGGCACATATATACAATGGAATATTACTCAGCCATAAAAAGAAATGAAATGGAGGTATTTGTAATGAGGTGGATGGAGTTAGAGTCTGTCATACAGAGTGAAGTAAGTCAGAAAGAGAAAAACAAATACAGTATGCTAACACATATATATGGAATCTAAGGGAAAAAAAAAAAAAGGCCATGAAGAACCTAGTGGCAAGACGGGAATAAAGACACAGACCTACTAGAGAATGGACTTGAGGATATGGGGAGGGGGTGGGGTGAGATGTGACAGGGTAAGAGAGTGTCATGGACATATATACACTACCAAATGTAAAATAGATAGCTAGTGGGAAGCAGCCGCATAGCACAGGGAGATCAGCTCGGTGCTTTGTGACCACCTAGAGGGGTGGGATGGGGAGGGTGGGAGGGAGGGAGATGCAAGAGGGAAGAGAAATGGGAACATATTGTATATGTATAACTGATTCACTTTGTTATAAAGCAGATGCTAACACACTATTGTAAGGCAATTATACTTCAATAAAGATGTTTGAAAAAAAAAAAAAAAAAAAAAAGATAAGTAATTTGACCAATATCACTTAAGATTTGCAGTTAAGATTTGAAGTCATATCCGTCTAAGCCCCAAATTATGCCACACGGTTGCCATCCAGTGTGAGAAGGTGGGCCTGCCATGTGTAGAGTTTTTAGGTTTGAGGGATATTTCTCTGCCATGTCCTGGGTCACAGGGATACTCAGGATACGGGTCTGGCACACTGAGTTGTTAATTTGTTCAACAGAGGAGAGGCCTTACCAACGTCAAAAGGAGAAATAGGTGGGGTCCACTGGTTACTGCATTTCCCTCATTCTCTGATCCTGCTCCACCAGGAAAACCGGGCAGAAAGCTGTCTGTGAAGTTTGCTGTCTGTGAAGTTTGCTGTCTGTGAAGGGCCGTGAGTTGGGGGTTAGACTACTGATGGGAGAAAGAGAAGGGCAAACAGGTCTTGCCTTCAAACTGGCCTCCCTGTCAAAACTGTTCTGGGGGGCTTCCCTGGTGGTGCAGTGGTTGAGAATCTGCCTGCCAATGCAGGGGACACGGGTTCGAGCCCTGGTCTGGGGAGATCCCACATGCCGCGGAGCAACTAGGCCCGTGAGCCACAATTACTGAGCCTGTGCGTCTGGAGCCTGTGCTCCGCAACAAGAGAGGCCGCAATAGTGAGAGGCCCGCGCACCGCGATGAACAGTGGCCCCCGCTCGCCGCAACTGGAGAAAGCCCTCGCACAGAAATGAAGACCCAACACAGCCAAAAATATATAAAATAAATAAATAAATTAAAAAAAAAAACTTCTTAAAAAAAAACCTGTTCTGTAAAATAGGCAATTGAATAGCCCAGCATGCAGTTTGCTGGGATAATTTAACAAATATCAGGGTGATCAGACTCTCCGAGAAAAGACAGTTGGAAAGGGTTTCTTTCGCTAAGAAAAAAATGACTACATTACGTACACTGGGAAGCCTTTAGATAATGTTCTAGCTGGGTTGGCCAAAGACCTAGAAGGCCCTTCCATAACGTGATCACTATGGATCACAGTATTTGGTATTTTGTATATATTTGTATTTGTAATGTGGTCAGGTTATTCTTTATATTAATTTCCATTTTATGCTCATTGCATTCTTTCATATAGGACATAGAAATTTCAAAGTAGCTCCAGCTATAAGATACAGTTTAAAAATAACTTTTAGTACCAACTGTTCATTTAAGCATTTAAAAAATGGTATGGAAATTCTACGAGTCAACAAAGAAATGGGACAGCAGGCCTGTAAGTATTTCCATATTCTGACCGCTGTGCATACATTACTACTATTCTAAAAATAATATGAATTTAAAGGACATTTTTGTTTCTCCGATGGGGGAAAATAACAGTAAAACAGGCAGCATTGTATGTGCAGCTTTGCATAAGTGCTCTAGTGTCTTCTGCTGGACACAGCTGAGTACTGCAGGTGAGGCTGAACTATTGGGCCATGGACTCCTTTGGCATTCTGCTCATGCCTACAAACTCTTTCTCAGGATAATGTTTTCAAATGCATAAAATAAACTAAAGAGAATAACAAAGGAAATAATTATATTGAGTAAATCAACTATAATTCCATTAAGAAATTAAATTAAAAATAATTATATTGAAATATAGTGGTGAGAATATAAAAATAGCTTAAGATTAATTTATAAGTTATTTATTACTCAATTAAATAAAAATATCCAGCTTTGGGTTTAATTACTGTAATTTCAAAATAGTGATGAGCTTAAGCAATATTTTGAGATATCTTTAGCAAACATAACCTTGCATGAAAATATCTGTGATTTCTATTGGTGACAAAGTTTTAGGTAGTGTGTGTATTCACTTCCTAGGGCTGCCATAATGAAGTACCACACACTGGGTGGCTTAAGCAACAGAAATTTTTTGTCTCACAGTTCTGATGGCTAAACATCCAAAATCAAGGTGTCAGCAGGGCCATGTTCCTTCTGAAGCCTCTAGGAGAGGATCCTTCTTTGCCTCTCCCAGCTTGTGGTGGCCCCAGCCTTTCCTTGACTGATGGCAATGTCACTCCAACATCTGCCTCTGTCTTCACATGACCATTTTCCCTCTGTGGCTGTGTGAATCTCTCTCTTCATATAAGGACATCAGTAATATAATTAATATGATATAATATAATAGATCAGTCTAATTCAGGACACCCTGAATTCTATCCATGGAACATAGGTTAAGAACCTCTAAAAGTTATTTCCAGTTAATACGTATTTATCATGTTCATACTTTGTTCCCAGGAGAGTCTTAAATGGTGAGAAGAACATGAAAGATGTCCCAGCTTCCTAGAAGGGGTAAGACTTATACCTGTAGGTCAACCAGAAAGCAATATCGGGCAGTGAGAAACATTGTGGGATGAATTTCATACTTTATGGGCTCAGAGACTGAGAACTGGGAGAGGTCACATGGATGGGACAGCTGGGCAAGTTTTACTGAGGACTTGGGACTTGATGTGGGTTTAGGATGGCCACAAGATGTGAATCATCAGGACACGTGTCAGACCATGGAAACGGTATGAGCTAAAATAAAACCTCAAGAAAGAAAGTCAGACACCCCAAAAAGATTTAATAGTCAACTAGCCTAAAAATTAAGTTTGGAAAAGCTTACCAATTATAAAAACTTATCATTATAATCAAAAGTATTAATTGAATTCCCAGAAATAAAATTGCCTGGTGTGATCAATTAGAGTTGACCCTTGAACAGCTAAGGTTTGAACTGCATGTGTCCACTTGTATGTAGATATTTTTCAATAGTAAATACTACAGTACTACATGATCTGTGGTTGGTTGAATCCAAGGATGTAGCGGAACCTTGGATACGGAGGGCTGACCGTAAGTTACATGTGGATTAACAATGAACTATTTACAAAATTAAGTAAAAAGTTTCTGCTGAAATGATTTGCAATATCTATTTCATCATTGACATATCCCGTGCAACGTCTTAATTTTCCTAATCTATAAAGAGCTCTACAAGCCAATAAGAAAAAAGAACAAGAAAAATGGTCAAAGAAGACTTAACTGTACACAGATAGGAAATACAAAAGCCTCTTAAACATATACTAAGACGTTCAACCTCATTCTTATAAGAAACATTCAAATTAAGTTATATTGAAATGCCATTTTCATCTCTCAGATTGACCCAGATCAAAACATTGGATAATATGCTCCGTTGGTAACAGTGTGGGGGGATAGACATTCTTATAATATAAGAATAGGGCTTCCCTGGTGGCGCAGTGGTTGAGAATCTGCCTGCCAATGCAGGGGACATGGGTTCGAGCCCTGGTCTGGGAAGATCCCACATGCCGCGGAGCAACTGGGCCCATGAGCCACAATTACTGAGCCTGCGTGTCTGGAGCCTGTGCTCCACAACAAGAGAGGCCGCGATAGCGAGAGGCCCGCACACCGCGATGAAGAGTGGCCCCCACTTGCCACAACTAGAGAAAGCCCTTGCACAGAAACGAAGACCCGACACAGCCATAAATAAATAAATAAATTTTAAAAAAGAATATATTGGTATAATATCTTATACCAGTGTAAGTTGGTGTAATCTTTGTGGAGGTCAGTTTGGCAATATTTTATAAACACTGTTAGCACACTTACCTTTTGACCCAGAAGTTCCACTTCTTTATCTTACAGATATGTTTGCAAGAAATAACTTTTGTGAAATTACTTATGTGAAAGGTTATTAACTGCTCCATTGCTTGCAAGAGATTGGACATGATAGGAATGTCCATTAACAGAGCACGTTAAAAAACCTCTGGCACAGATCTACACAACGAGATGTTAGGCAACTTCATAAGACAAAAGAATGAGAGTTCCTTAAAAACTACTATGGAATGATTTCCAAGATACGGTGAAATGGAAAAAGCAATGATGTGTGCACATTTTGGCTCATCTATGCATGAAATATTCTGCAAGGACACACATGGGGCAGACAGCTCTGGTTGCCTCTAGAGCAACTGGGGGGTGGGGGGCGTGCATCTCTCTGCACCTTGTGAATTTCCAACTCTGTGGGTGCATGACCTGTGCAACAAGCAGACTGCATTTTGGTAAGATTTTCAAATGACAAGTGTTGATATTAACTTACTTTTGCTTATCCATTCATTCTATTCATTCAGCCAGTAGTTATGCAGGAACATAAGCACAGTGGGAAGGCCCCGTGCTCTCCTGGGAGAGCTGCTTCCAATCCACAGGTCTTTAGAGCTTCAGGCGTCTCAGGGTGGACGTCCCACTGGAAACCCTTCCCTGACTCAACGGTGACCAACTCTCAAAAGTGCAACCTCAGTGAGTTACGATGCTGTCAGTCTCCTCTGTGTCTCTCTCTGTCTCTGTATCTCTCTATCTCTGTCAGTCTCTCGTGTCTTCAAATGTCCCCTCCCCATAAGCAGGGGACCAAAAAAAGCAGAGGTTGTGGTGCAAAGTGCCATCCCAGTGCCATCCCAGTGCCGTCCCAGTGCAGCACCATGAACCACTGAAGGGCCTGACTGGGGTGGGGCGTGAGCAGATTTGATTTTTGGAGATAAAGTTCTCTAGGGGGGAGCACGTGAGGGCAGGGATACGAGGTAGGTACCTACTGCAATTTTTCCAGTAAAGTTCCACTTGAGTGAAAAGCAAGCACATGTAGAAAAAGATGACCGAGGTGTTATCCCAGGTTCTCTTCATTACGCATCCTTGGACGGGGATATGTGAAACTGCTCTCCCGCAGAAATAAATCAAGCAGATGCCACAACACCTGGAAAACATTCACCAGCACTGAAACATAATTGCAGAATTCCCCAGGCCTGCAGTGACTTGCCTGCACCGCCATCCTGCCAGGCCTGGTCTGTGGGTCAGAGGTGTCCACTTGGTTCTATCAGACGCCTTTTGCCCTGGTGATGCCGGCCTCACCTCTGCTTCCAGCCCCAGGGAAGGTGAGCAGCTCTGCTCGGCCCTGATGGGTCTCACCTGCAGCAAGCGAGGCTTGCCTCTTGCTTCTCACCTGTGGTCGGCTGAAAAACAGCCCCCAAAGATCTCTCCATGTTACAGTCCCCGGAGCCTGTAAATGTCCCCTTCTTTGGGAAAAGAGTCGTTGCAGTTGTGACTAAGGATCTTGAGATGAGGAGGATGACCTAGGTGGGTCCTAATTGCCATCACATGTCCTTATAAGAAAGAGGCAGAGGGAGGTTTGACACACAGAGGAGAAGGCAACGTGAAGGTGGAAGCAAAGTTTGGAGAGATGCGACCATGAGCCCAGGAACGCCGTGGCCACCAGAAGCTGCAGGCAAGGAGTAGATTTCTCCCTCAAGCCTCCAGAAGGAGCAAATCTCCAAGACACCTTGATTTTGGCCCAGCGAAACTGATGGTGGACTTCTGGCCTCCAGAGGTGTGAGAGAAAAAATGTCTGTTAGGCACCCAGTTTGTGGTGCTTTTGTTACAGCAGCAGCAGGAAATGAATGGATCGCCCAGGGCATCTCCAGAGGCTGGCACTCAGCAGACAGCCTGGGAGGGCATGGGTTACTGCCCCCAGGGGACCCCTCAACCAGTGGGGGGCCAGATAATGAACTAAGCAAGGGGTGCCACCCTCCCAGTCCTCCCTGGGCAGGTGGACAACTCTGAGGTCATCCTATACCGTCTGCAGAGGCTTCTGGTGGGCTACTCGCAAGCCCGCCTTGTATGGTTTTCCCTCTTCTTATTTCCCTTCACCCGTCCTTCACTGCTGCCTTCTGGGATCACGTCCCATCAACCAAAGTACCTGCAGCACACAACCTTTGTCTCAGCTCAGGCAGAGTCCCCCCAAGGCAAAGGCAAGTCTGTACCTCCAAGACTTGGAGTCAAGTGAAATCCAAGAAAAGCCTTACGGAATTTTTTAAAATATGAGATTAAAGGATCAGCCAATCAGGAACAGTCTTACGAGCACGATCAAATGGGCAGTGTGACACCAACCATTTTCTTCTTTACCCACATTCTAAACCGGTATTTCACGGACTAGGAGTTTATTAAAAATAGTTGGCAGAGTTGATGAAGGAGAGCACATGCCCCTTAAGAATTAAATTTAGCTATGTTTTCATTTCAGTGATAATCTAAAAAAAAAAAAATGGATAGGACCAACTGAATGACTCCATCCGGGGGAAGCCCCATGCAGGGGGGTCTTTGTGATATGTGGATGGCTGTGATTACGCCCGAGATCACCTGTGCTTACAGGGTTTTACTTGTAACGCAGTTTCTCAGAGAAGTCTCAATTTTCTTTGGTTCACAAAGAAGTCTTTTCATTTTAAGGGGTCCGCGTGTAACTCAGGTTTGTGACCTTGGAGTGTTTCCCTTTATACACACACACACACACGCACTCTCACAAAATCACACACACACACATAAATATATCTGAAGGGTAGTTGGGCTCATCAGCACACAGATGGAGGGTCACAATTACCAAGGACAGATTTCAGGAATCAAAAGTTACCAGCAGAATGTAAATTGGTGCAGCCACTATGGAAAACAGTATGGAGGGTCCTTAAAAAACTAAAAATAGAGCTACCATATGATCCAGCAGTCCCACTCCTGGGTATATATCCAGAAAAAGTAAAAACTCTAATTTGAAAAGACACATGCAACCCAATGTTCATAGCAGTGCTATTTACAGTAGCCAAGACATGGAAGAAACCCAAGTACCCATCAACAGAAATTGACTTAAGAAGATGCCATATATATGTACACACCATGGAATATTAGCTATAAAAAGAATGAAATAGTGCCATTTGCAGCAACATGGATGGACCTAGAGAATATCGTACCTCATGAAGTCAGACAGAAAAAGACAAATATTATACCATATCACTCATATGTGGAATCTTTAAAAAATAATACAAATTAATCTGTATACAAAACAGAAACAGACTCACACACACATAAAAAGCAAACTTATGGATACCAAAGGGGAAAGGAAGGGGGGAGGGACAAATTAGGAGTATGGGATTAACAGATACAAACTACCATGCATAAAACAGATAAGCAACAAGGATTTACTGTATAGCACAGGGAATTCTATTCAATACCTTGTAATAACCTATAATGGAAAATAATCTGAAAAAATATATATACCTATAATGAATCACTTTGCTGTCCACCTGAACCTAACACAATATTGTAAACCAACTATACTCCAATTAAAAAAAAAAGTCACCCACCAAGCCAAGCTTCAGTTATGTGAGAATCACAGCTATGGTTCTGTTTACACTTCCAGTGTGAAATTGTGGACCCTGTATCAAATCAGGAGGACACGTGACAGCCCTGCTGCTCTCCATAATGTGTTACTCTCAGCAAAATGCTCTTTGCATTGTTATTTCCTAAAAATGCTTTGGATGAGATTAATTTGCCCAGCCTTGCAGGCCCACTTCACCTCCTGGCTGGGTGCCCTGGTTGACCTGCACAGGTGAGTGGTGCAGGGGTGCCGGGCACCAACAGCCTGCCCTCCGATTTCCCCTGTGAAACTTTGATCTGGGGAAAGGACCCAGCCAGAGGTCCCAGCAGCTAGTTTCTTCTCAACAAGACTAAAAGCGAGATGACTGTATTTCTTCATCTAAATAACAGAGCACAGAACAAGATGTCAAGAAACCCAGAGAAATTCTTTTCTCTAAATCATTTGCCTAACTTAAAAGGCACTCATCACAAGCTGTGAGGCTGGAAGTATCCCGGCAGCTTTCTCTGTTGCATTTTTGATAGGAGAGTGATTTTATTTCTGCAAGATGTGTGCGACAGGCCCTAGTGTATGCAGGTGCATCAACTATGGAGAGAGAAAGAGCTGTCAAACGTAGCTGTGCTATATAAGTAAGGTCTTGTCTTTGAGGCCTTAGGTGCTGAAGGGTTTCTCTAAGATGCTCGGGGCAAACGTTCATGCAGTTGGGTAAAAGGGACTTGGGTACACATATGCATAGAAAAAAGACTGGAAGGAAAGACTGCAAAATATTAACCAATGATTATCTCTGTATGTTAGGGTTGGCTATAATATTTATTTTCTTCTTTACGCTTGAGTACATATTCCAAGATGAATGCAAGGAGCATCAGTTACTTTTATCAGAAAAAATAGTTTTAAAGTTCACGTTCTTCAAAGACAATCCCATCTGAGCTGGTGAGTGCCAGGTGGGATGTGGATGAGATCAGGACATCAATTCATCAACACTCTTTATCCCAACCTCAGCATGTGCCCAGCACGGTGCTGGGTGAGACAGGACGGGGAAAAAAAGGGAATGGACACTTAGTATTTACGAGATCCCAGACACAGTCCGTTCATATGTTACTCCCTTAACTCCTGCAAAAATCCGCTGGGTGGGCTGTTATTTTTCTCACTTTACAAGGAGGAAACGGAAGCCCAGAAAGTGAAGCAACTGGACCAGGTAGCAGCAAACCCTGCACCTCCCACCCTGGCAAGTCTGGGCCCATGAGAGTTCACTCACCTTGGGCAGAGGGTACAGCAGGAGGCGGCATAACCCAGTGTGGGTTTGTTTCCTGCAGGAGCGTGCCCATCAGTCACTTACAGACCAAAACCAACCAAAACCGCCTGGACTTTCTCAGGAGGCAGAGCCCAGCTGGAGGCTGTTACCTGCCCGGCAATTGAAGGCAAACTGAGCTGGAGATGGGGGAGGGGCAGCGAGAGATGGGATGGCCACGTGTCCCCAAAGCCCTTGGAGGCATTGCCAGGTAATCAGTGAAATGCACTTAAAGCTTAAAGACTGGCTGCCAAGTACCTTATGGAACGGAATTCCAAGTTGGACTTACTTTTATTGTTCTCTTTGTGCTGTAAAGTCAGGCACATTACTAATAAACCTGGTAAAAGACTCAGGCATGCATAAGACTTTTCTTTTAACATTAAAACCCACTAACCTCCCCGCAGATGTCAGACTTGTAACCTGATTCAGGGTCCGTGGTTCTCCTTCTCTGTGTGTAAAATCTACGTGAGCAAACATCAGCTTACTGCTGAGCGTGAGTCTTCTGACATCAGCAAGGAGCAGCTTGTTCTTCTGGGAAATTCACGCTCTGAAGCCCTGTTTTTCTTACAGAGAAACAGTAAGGTCACCAAATAACCCAATAACCCATCCCTGAGTCCCGAGGCCTTTCTGACCTATGAGTTTTTGAAGGCACTTCTGTTTATTTCTCCTTTGCGGTGACAGAAGAGTGTGGGTGTCACCTCAGGGAGCCCACTGAAAAAATTCACTGAGTAAGGTCATTTGTATGAGTCAGCCAGGGTTGTCGTAACAAAGTACCACAGACTGGGGGGTATAAACAACAGAAATTTATTTCCTCACAAATCTGGAGGCTAGAAGTCTGAGATCAAGGTGTCAGCAGGGTTGGTTTCCTCTGAGGTCTCTCTCCTTGGCTTGCAGACGGACGTCTTCTCCCTGTGTCCTCATGTGGTCTTCTCTCTGTGTATGCCTGTGTTCTAATCTCCTATAAGGACACTAGTCATATTAGATTAGGGTCCACCCATATGACCTCATTTTAACTTAATCACCTCTTTAAAAACCCTATCTCCAAATACAGTCACATTCTGGGGTGCTGGGGGTTAGGGCTTCAACAGATGAATTTGAGGCGGGGGGAAACAGTTCAGCCCATAACATTGCTGGGAGGAACAGAGATGCCATAGAAATGCTCTGCTTTATCCTTTATGGATCAGGGATCAGCCTATGGGAGGCCCCGTGGGGAGGCGACTTTCTCCACCCACTGTGAGCTCAGGATGGAGGCCCCGGAGAGGATGCTCCCAGCCATCTGCTTCTACTAACTGGGACTCACACTTCCAGCTCGGACCATGCTCTGAGGAAAGGCATCCCTAATCCAGGCAGCTCAGATGCCCGCTAGGACCCTGCAGATCTCTGCGACAACACCTTGCCATCCTGGAAGAGGGCAGAGACATTCACACCAGAGCAGCCCAGGTGATGGGCGCTCCACCTGCCCACTGCCTTGAAGCAATTCTGTATCCACGGGAGTTTGGGGGTGGGGAGGAGGGGGGTCTTACAGGTCATCCAGAGTGCAGGGCACCATGGTGATTTGGAGACACAAATGCCACGCAGAGAGGCAGTCGGGGCCGTCCTATCCGGCTGCCCCCCATCAGCTCTAGAAGGCTGCAGCTGGATTTATTCACTCATTCAACTGAAATCTGCAGGGGCCAGATCTGCGCCGGGCACAGGTGCTTGTGATTCATTCACCAGCGAAACAGAGAACAACCCGTGAGCTCATGGAGCCTCTATTCCAACACCGAGGGATGGGAACAGATTCGGGCTGCACCCAGAAGTGTTTCCTGTGAAATGTCCACTCCGTCCCAGGGAAGTGGGGACTCCCGGCCTCCTCTGCTGAGGGTTTCTGGGTGGTTTCCTGTTTCAGCCCCACAGCCAGGGGAAATTTCTGCTTTTTGCTCTTCTGAACTCTAAGCTGAGACACGCACATGCTTGATGAGGGATTTTTCTGGTCAGAGGAAAGTTTTATGTCCTGTGTGCACTTCTTAATATATCCTGAAAAACTCAGTTCAAGTGTCACTTCCCGTAAGAAGCCTTGTCTGAGCCCAGCAGCCCTGCTTCTGTGCTCCTGCAGCGTGAGTCACCGTGCGGTGCAGTTGTTTGTCTGGTTGAGCTGTACGCCTCCCCCAGCCCCTGGGTTCCACCGGGCAGGCTCTCTGCCTTACTGTCTATGTACCTGCCCTAGTGTCTGGCCCAGAGAATGTGCTGGATTAAATGACAGAACAGAAAGCCAGGTGGAGTACCTCCACCCTGCCTTCGGTCTGGTCCTTAGGGTCCAGCACCATCATACTCTTTCTGATGCCCAGATGGTGGGTCTATGACCACGTGATTTCAAAGCAGCAACGAGTATAAAAAATATTTTAAGATATTGGCAACAACTAAAGTGTGGTGTGAAAATCTGTTATTTCTCTCGGCACGGCTACAACTTAGGGATCGTTGCCTGTGTTCATAATAGAAGGCAATGCTCAATTTCAGTGAGAGGTTAGGGAAAATAAAGATGTAAATTTTACCTATTTAAGTTCATGAACCCTCAGAGTTCTAGTCATAGATTCTTTGAAGGATCCACATACATGTGATTAAGATCCTCCAGACCAGAAGTTTCATCCCCCAAGTCGTACTTAGCCCTTTCCCCTTGTAACCCGCAAGCCAGCTCGGGTGCAAGGTTCTGTCACCTCCCAAGCCCTGGGTTGTTCTAGAAGTCAGATGCCCTCAGCTCCTATGCTCCACCGGCATGGCGCCCTCCAGCCGCAGACAGAAGTTGGCCCCTTTCCTGCTCCCCCACTGGGCCCCAGATGTGCAAAAGCATCAGTCGCAGGTAATTACACCAAACAACCTATAGAGCCCAGTAGACAACCCCTTCTCCCCAGTGGCCCTCCTTGGCCGTCCCAATGCCAGGGTTTGCTTCCTTTTCTTTTTCTCCTTTCTCCCCAGCACTGCCCAGTCTCTTTGGCTTCCCCCTTCTACCTTTTCTTCCTCTCCTTTTCATGCCAGAGACAAGTCAGCTCTGCCCCAGCCCTGCCCATCCCAGCAGCTCAGGTTCTCAGCCCAACGTGAGGCTCTTCTTGGGTAGACATTTCAACAATTGCAAACTGTTTATCAAAATGTTTCTTCCAAACGCACCTAGAACTCTCCTCGATATTAACTTGGTTGAATACAATTTTCTCCATCTTATTAGGACAGGGTCAAAGGTTCTTTGAAGACTCTTGCTCCTTTGGGATTTTCCCCCACTGATGTGCCCTTCTTGGAACAAGGATACAATCCGTATCCATCACTATCTCTTCTGTTTCATTAGCCATTGGCCTCCTGTTCATTTGGGATGATCTACTATATCTCAGTCTCTACATTAAACACAAATACTTCACGACAAGTAGGTTTATCAGGAATGGGTTATTATTAGGGAACCTATCCGTGTAATTCACTGAATTGAGGCATAGTTATTTCAGTAGACACCCCCAAAACATTTGACAAGCTGGATATTGTTGATAAACTCTTAGCAATGCAGGCACAGAGGCCACATTCCTAACCCTAACCAGGGTCTACCAGAAGCTTACACAAATCATGACATGTAATGGTGAAACACTAGAAAGAAGGGGTACCTGCCATCACCGCTTCTCTTCAACCTTGTAATGTGGATCCTTGACAGTGTCGGAAAATAAGACAAAGGGGCCTGAATCTAAAATGAGAAGAAAAATATTGTCACTATTGCAGGTGATGTGATGAACTACCTAGAGAATCCAAGACCCCGAATGAAAAACTAATGGGAGAATTTGGGGAGGTGGTTGGACACAAGACCAACATACACAGATCAATGGCTTTCACATCCATTAGTGTGGATATTTTTAAAAAACAATAGAATATAACAAGTATTGGTGAGGATGTGGAGAAATTGGCTCCCTGTGCGTTGCTGGTGGGACTGTAAAATGGTACAGACACTGTGGAAAGTGGTGTGATGATTCCTCAAAAAATTAAACAAGGAGTTCAAATTCAAATTCTGGATATATATCCAAAGAAGTGAAAGCAGAGACTCAAACAGATGTTTGTACACTGAGTGTTCCTACTCTTCACAGCAGCAGTATTCACAATAGCCAAAAGGGTGAAGCAACCCAAGTGTCCATTGACAGATGACTGGATAAAACAAATGTGACATATATGTACAATGGACTATTATTCAGCCATAAAAAGCAGTGGAGTGCTACATTGTGGACGAAACCTGGAGACATCATGTTAAGTGAGAGAAGCCAAACACAAAAGGACAAATATTGTGTGAGGTTCCTAGATCAAATTCATAAAGATAAAAAGTAGAACAGTGGTTGCTGAGGGCTGGAAGTAGGGGGAACTGGGGTGTAAGTGTCTAATGGGTATAGAGCTTCTGTTTGGGAAGATGAGAAAATTCTGGAGCTGGATGGTGATGATGGTTGCCCAACAACGTGAATGTACTTAATGCCACAGAACCATTTACTTAAAAAGGGTTAAAAAGGTCAATTTTATGTTATGTGTATTTTACCACAATTAAAAATCTACGGTTTTCTTAATCACGAACTCTAACTAATTAGAAAAGGTAAGGGGAAAGGGAACCTACTCACAAGAGCAACAGAATCCATAATTAACCAAGAATGAAACCACTGACTCTCCTGTTACAGTCACTATAGCTCTACAGGCAAATAAATGAACAAAGCTGAATGCACAGTCCAGAACTCCCAGACATTCCACTTCTAAGAATCTATCCTAGTAACAACAAATGTAGACATGTGCATGGGTATATATGTACAGGGAGGCTCACAGAAATGACATTTGCAGAAGTGAGCAATGTTGAGAGCGATGTAGGATAAAACCCATGGTTCAGTGAGGAAAGTCACCTCCCATTTTGCAGCTGTTTCAGAGACGAATCAGAGCTGTGCATTCTGACATGCAACGATCTTGGTGATATATTGAGAAGCATGTTCACATAGTTCCTCGAGCATAATCTCATTTGTTCATAGACAAAATAAAAGCTATGTAGTTGTATATTACCTAGAGAGGTAAATGCATGGAAAAGTGTCTACAAGTATGCATATCAGACTGTTGTGATTTGTCCTAGGGCAACTGTCCTTTATGAATTTTCTATGAGAATGTATTCAGGTAATACTTGGGTTTTTTTTTTCTTTAATAAAGTAGGAAGAACCAGTTTTCTCAGTCCTGTGACAAGCTGGTCTTGTCTATGCACCTACCAGGTCCTCTCTGTGGAGCCAGCATTAGGGCATCGGTGGAGGAGGTGAGGACAATAGTTACAAGGCCTCCTGCTGGCCTTCCAGATGAGGAGGCCTGCGTGGGGCTGTTAGGGGAAGACCAGGATTCCACCTGAGACCCTCCCTTCTGGTACAGCAGTCGGTTACTTTGGGTGTCCCATAACCTTTAGCACAGTCATCCTTGACTTTGACCTTGGCTGTACATTGGAATCACGTGTGAGGACAGAAAAGCTCCTGATCCTAATCTGCACCAGGGGATTCCCATTTCTTTGGTCAGGGGTGGCCCTGACCTTGGGCCATGCTGATGCATAGCCCATCTCTCTGAATTCAGGGCTCCTCTGTTCTCCTGTTACAGCCCTCAAGGTGTTATCTAGTCTGGCACTTCTCACTTATGCAAGTGATATTTGAAACCAAAGGAGAGGCTTTTTTGACATTTGACCTAACTGGTTTCTGCTCATCACTCTATCCCATTGAGATGTGTTTTAACTTTTTCCATCCAGTGAATCTTTCTGCGTCTCCATCACCATGATGGGACATCCTCTCTGTCTCCTAGGCACAGAAGCCTCACCCGGACCAACCTCTCATTCATTTGGGTCCTTGGAGGAAGGCATGGTTTCCGTATGACTGAAAATATCTTCCCCCTTCATTAGTAAGAAACCAAGACCCAGGAAGACTATTCAGCAACAAAAAGAAACTAACTGCTGATACATGCATGCCACAACATGAACCTCAAAACCATTATGCTCAGTGAAAGGAGCCAGATGCCAAAGGCCATATATTGGATGATTCCATTTAAATGAAGCATCCAGAAAAGGCAAAAATATATGCAGAGAGAGAGCAGATTAGAGGTTGGCTGGTCTGGGCTGTAATGGGAGGGGGTGACCATAAATAGACACAAGGGATCTTTTGAAGGTGTTGATTTGAAACAAATCAACTGCCAGATATTTCTCCAGCAAAGATGGGTTTATTTGGGATCAGCAGAGAATTACAATTCGGCATCTGCAGCCATGGCGAGCCACGTGCAAGTCTCCACGCAGCAAGGGAAGGAGAACTCTTTTATAGAGGGGAAAAGGAAGTTTGGAGGGCTGCTGTAGTAAAGAGAGCCCATGGCTTTTCATTGGCTGAGTCCCTGCCAGGAAAGAAGAGGAGTCTCTTTCCTTCCTGTCGGGCTCTGCTATGGCCACAGGACATGACAGCTCCCCCTCCTGACTATTTAATCAATGTTTCTGCTCATTAATTTTTTACAGGTGTAATAGGGATGTTCCAGAACTGGATTGTGGTGATGGTTGCCCAACTCTAAATTTACTAAATACCACTGAATCGCACTTCTATGGTATACAGATCATACTTCCGTAGAGTGCACCAGACTGAGTAGAATTAAGCCCTCTTTCAAATGGATGTTGTTGGGGAATGTGAGACAGCTGGGGTTCTACGGCTGCTTGGGGGGAGGGTGCAGTTCAGCAGCTCAAACAGCTCAGCCCTGGCTCCCAAACCACACACCCCTCTCAGCCAAACCAAAGCCCTAGGCCAACTGGACCCACCCACCTTTTTACACTGCGCCCTGGGGTCTCCCTCCGTGCCCAGTCACCTTGGCGGAGGTCCTCTCCTAACCTCTAACCTTTGACAGGGCTCCCGCCGAGGGTGGTGGGCTCTGCATCGCCACCAGGTCCGCACAGCTGCCCGACTGGCCTCTGGCGGAGTGTCAGGTGCCTCTGTGAAGCCCGTGAGGCTTGTTCTCCGAGGGCAGCGGGAACCTGAGGGCACACCACTCACTGGCTCCCGAGCCGACTGGTTAGAACAGGGGAAACTGTAAACCCATTTTCAGGGAGTGACAGAGGTAGAGAGCCGCTCAGTTCTTGCTGATAACTGGCCCCCCTCCCCTCCCCCTTCCCTCCCCGTCCCCTCTCTTCCCCTCTCCCTCCCCTCTCTTCCCCTCCCCCTCCCCTCCCATCCATCTTCTCCCGTCTCCTCTCCCCTCCCCCTCCCATCCATCTTCTCGTGGCATCCCCTCTGCTCTCCTCTCCTTCCTCCGTCCCCTTCCCCTTCCATCTCTCCTACCTCCTCCCCTCCCTCCCCCCTCCCTCTTCCCACCTGTATTGTATTGGGCACCATCTCCTGTGCAGACACTGAGCTAGGAGGTGGGCATACAGCAGTGAGCAAAGCCAACCTGGACCTGTCTTCAGAGTTCACAGTTTGTTGGGGGAGATATTAACCTAATAATCACACAAATCAAACGCTGACACACACATAAGGGTTGGAAGGAAGGGCCCATTGGGCAACAAGAGGTTCTAATTTAGAGGGTCCTTGAAGAGCACTTGGCCAAACAAGGTGATACTGAGGTGGAGGCTTGAAGGCTGAGAGGAGCTCCAGGTGAGGAGCAGAGAGAAGGCTCTGGGTGAGGAGGTGCACCTGGGAAGAGTGAAAGGTGGTTAGTGATTGGGGGGGAGGGGGGAATCTAGCCCCTCCCCCAACAATCTCCACGGCCTTTCTGCCTCTTCCCACCGAAGCCAGGCCCCCGAGGAGAGATACACTCCCCGGAAAAACAGGGGATGCCGTGCAAATACAGCCTCACGTCACCTGCTCTCAACCCTCTTCCCTCCTGCTGCGTCTACCTGGTCAAAAATGATGAATCTGCTGTCGGTGGGCTGGGGGCGGGGTTTATTCTAAGACCTTGGGAAGGCACTGCTGAGGTTTGACTAGGGTGAGACACACCCAGGTGATGTTATGACACCGCTGATGGGTGAGGGGCGAACGACGTGGGAGCCCTTTTGAGCTGAGTGGCCCCGGGAACTTAGGTCCAAGGTGAGATGGATCTGTTTCCTCCCAGGGGCTGTCTTGGTGGACGTGGCGGTGGGGATTGGCTGGAGCTGGAACGTGGGGACCCAGGCCAGCGCACTTGGCGCCAGCCCTGGTTTTGATGGTGAGGAAGGGCCCCCCGAAAAGCCCTCCCAGGGCCCTAGATTTGGGGACGCACTTCCTCCTCCCCAGCCCTCCCTTCCCCTCCCGCCCCCCCACCGCGAGGCCCCTTCTATTTATAGCGCTTCCTCTCCAGATCTCTGCACTTGAAAAGTGTCCTTGAAACACACACACAAGAGAAAAAAAATTCTGAAAAATGTCAAACCACAGGTCCTTTCCCCACTCTTCTTTTTAAGTTTCTAGGTTTGTACTATTCCTGGTTGACCCTAAAGTAGACAGGGTCAAATGGGTGCCCCCGAGTTTTAATGGTTCAGAAGGTGCTGGTTGTTGGGTCCTGGCTCTGGCAGCCTCCTGGGGACCAACTCAAGGGGCAGGGGACTTGAGATCCTTTCTCGTGGGTAAAGTACGGGGCCACAAACACACAGCCCCATCTAGCCTGTGACAAGATCAGCAGCAGTGATCTCAGGTGGTGAGATGGAAGTTGGAAAGTACACTGAATTGGAAGCCAGGATGTCATGGTCTAGTTCAAGCTGTGTTTAGAAACATCACTTACATCTCTGAGTGTACCTTCCACTCTGTAAATTTAAAAAGTTGGACTAGACCCGTGTTTTACAAGCTTTTTTGACCCAGAGCACACACCCCCATAACAAAAGTCCCATGAAATATTCAATAGTATTTATGTTTATTGTGACGCATTTTTTTTTATATTCTGTTCCATTTTTTTAAAAAATTTTGATCATGACCAACTAAAATAATTTCAAAACCTACTATAAATGGTTAAAATAGTAAATTTTATGTTATGTATATTTACCATAATAAAAAAATCGAAAAACCCATCGTGAATTTTACAATGGCTGAAAAATATTGGACTACACAATCCCTGAGTTCTCCTCCAATTATTATTTTTAAAATCTAATTGTGCAATCACAGAGGAAAAGTGCCCCTTTGATAAAACGTTCATTAAGCTTAAATTTTTTTCCGATAATTAAAAATGTTTTCTCCCTTGCTCTCTTTTTCTCTTTTAAATATCAACTAAGTATGGCATCAACTAAAACTGCACCCATGCATACTCTGTGGCCCAGCAATTCTGCCCTGGGCATATCCCAAAGGAAATGAGTGCATATGTTCACCCAAAGATGTGCTCAGGAATGTCTGCAGCAGCACTATTTGTAACAGCCTCAGCTGGATACAACTCAGATGTTCATCAGCAGGAAAATGAATAAATAAGTACTGATCTATCCCAGCAAAGGAATAAAGACAGCAATGGGAGTGAATGAACTACAGCTATTAACAGTATGGATGAGTTGCACCAAAACACTGTTGAGCAAAAGAAGCCAGAGCTGGAAGAACACATACCATGTGATTCCATTTATATCAAGTTCAAAACCAGGCAAAAATAATCTAGTATCATTACTAACATAGTAACCCTGGGAGGTAGTGACTGGATGGGGCTGCTGGGGTGTATAGACTGTTCTGGGCTTTTTATCTAGTTGCTAGTACATGGGTACATTTTGTAGGAGTTCAGAATGAACCATCCCCCCCCAAATGTATCACTTTTGCATGAGGATTATTTTGAGCTAAAGGCAATCGATACCCTGCGGGTTCTAGAGAAATTACTGCCCCTCCCCTAACTACTTAGAAGAATTTCATTTGTGGATTTTTCCCAGAAAAAGAGTTGTTACCAGAGTTACCTTTTACCGAAGTGGCCCCATCTGTATGTCAGGGAAAGCACATCTAATTACCCAACATCTGCTCTTCTTCTTATCCCCACATGAATGACCCTCCCGTCCTTGGAAACCCCAGGTCCTGATCACATTCCTCAGCTCAGCATGGCGTATGGACCTCATCTTACCTTTTTCTGTCTCTGACCCTCTCATGTATGTGTGGGTCTCTGACCTTCTCCTGTATGTGGGGCTCCCGTATATACGAAACTAAATGTGATTTTCTCCTGTTAATCTGTCTCATGTCAATTTAATTCTTAGACCAGCCAGAAGAACCTAGAAAGGTAGAGGAAAGTTTTCTTCCACATCCTCATCATTGATCTCTGGGAAACCTCCCTGACTACTCGGGACCAGGACAAGCATCCCCTCGGGTGGTCCCTTAGTGCCCTGAACTCACCCTCTCAGCTGCGTCTGTCTCTCCATAGAGGTCGCCTGCCTGCTCATCTGTCCATTTCACCAGAAGGAAGGACTCTGTCGCTGTTTTATCTCTAGCTGGTTCTGGAAGTTCAGCATAATGTAGACATTCACTCCACATGAGGGAATAAATAGATTATTCACGTGTCTAGAAGTCTATCAAGGATTAGATGGATTTTTAAAAAGGAGGAAGAAACAAATACATCTGTAACCACTCCCAATCCTTCTCCTCCTCCATCATTAAAAAAAAAAAAAAAGGATAAAAGGCATTAGTTTTACAGATCCCTGCTCCCCTCCCCCAGCAGTGGCTGTACCCGGAACTAAGCCACGTGGTACCTCTCTGCTTATGCTTGGGGCTGAAGATGCTCATGGAACAGAGACGAGCAAACCACAGAGATGAGATAGGGGCACACCCCTGCTTCCCTTGGGCAGGCACAGATCACATCAGAAATCAATGCCCTGTGAAGCTGCTTTAAGGGTAACACCCAGGGTGGTCGCCAAGCTCAGACATCACCAGCCACAGCTGCAGTGGCTCCACCCGCCCCAGAAACAGCAGCACCGAGTCCTTTGTGTCCTTCAGATCTGGGTGACACTATCCCTTGGCCACCTCCTTAATTTCCAGCCCCGCCTGCAACCTCCTTGAAATTGAACCTATCAGAAGAAGCACCTAGATCTTTGATGCAATTGGCTGTGTGGCCTTAGACAAATCACTTAACTTCTCTGAGCCTCATTTTCCTCATCTGTAAAATGGGACTAATAGTGCTTCTTTGTCGATGAACTGAGGTATAAATAAATATATAATAGTTAAGAGTGACAGAGAGTAAGTCCTCAATCAAGGGTGCCACTACTATTACTGACATTGCTATTGATTTTCCGGGCCAGGTGGAAGATGACAAATATTATAGATTACAAGGAAGGAAGTTGTCAAGCCACCTTGAGAAGGAATCAGGACAGTAAGTGGGTCAGGGAGTCGCACCATAGGTCCAAATCCTAGCCTTTGGGGGACAATATTTGCTGAGTCATCATGTGTTTGGGGCTGAGAGGAGGTGGGTGTACGGATTAAAGGGCTCTGCATTGTGAGGGGAGCCCTGAAAAGGAACCAGGAGCCGGGGGTTCTGGTCCCGTCTTGCTGGAGAAAGCCAGGAGGCTTTGGGAAAAAAAAAAATCCCATGTGTCAGTTTCTCCACTTGGAAGACAAAAATGTCAGACTAGATCAAGGGTTCTCTACCTTTTCTTGTGCCATGGATCCTTCAGGTGAATCTAAGGACCTTCCTCAGGGTGATGGTTTAAAATGTATGAAGTAAAATACATAAGATGACAAAAAACAACTCATGTTAAAATACAGTTATCCAAATGTTAAAAACCAGATTTCTAATATGATGTTCCTTCCATATGATTATTAAGTAATAACAACTGTCATCTCAAAGCAGTGATGAGCAAACGTATTTCAAGGTACTTGAATCACCTGTAATGGGCTGTGAAGAGAGTCATGATTTCTGTCAGTGACGGAGTCACAGGTACACTTCACTGCCCTGTGACCGGCTGCCAGGGACTAGGCTGACAGGTTGCAGTTAGAGCCTAGTGAAAATAAAGAGGTAATTGTTCTCCCACCCAGCTTCACAGGCCTCCTGAATCCTGGCCTCCCAGGGACTAGGCGATGTCTCCCACACCTTCCACTGTAGCAGCCCCTGTAGAAAAAAGAGCCGCTGCACTTCCTACCGCTGAGGAACTCAACAGCTGGTTGAAATGAAACACCCCTGCCCAAGAAATGACTGGAGAACAGCCCCTGAGAGCGTGAAATCCTGTGCACAGTACAGGTGGTAAGCATAGGATGGCGGCCAGTGAGGGCTGCTCCTTACACTGGGCAAGATCATAAAAGGGCAGGAGAGATGGTAACTTTGTAAGGGATCCGCTAGGTTCCAGGCCAAGCACGTGCTAGGGGACTGCGCGATGTGTTTCTATGAACACAAGGAGAGCCTACCATGTACTTTCCAGTCACGTGTACACACGAAGGGGACCAGAATATGCCACCCACATGTGCCACTTTGGCATAAGGATTATTTTGAGCTGAAGGCAACTAAGAAAAATAGAAAGGGAAGGAAAAAATATCTCTGCCTTCTTCCTATTTGGCTAAAAGCAGGGTAGAAATTTCCATTTGTAAAGGCATTTTGCCCTCCTTACCATGAAGACAGCAACTCTTAATCATCTGAGAGGACTCTAGACTCTTAGTCCAGAGCCAAAAGAGAGGAAGGTGCATGATAAAACCTTACTAGACAGCCCTCAATCTTCTACTCCTTTCCCCATCTATTACGGCATCCCCACACCCCCTCCCTGCTTTCCTCTGTCTTGTTAGTTTCCACCACTTACCGCTCTTTGTTTTGTTTTTTTTAAACAAATTATTTATTTATTTATTTTTGGCTGCGTTGGGTCTTCGTTGCTGTGTGTGGGCTTTCTCTAGTTGCGGCAAGCAAGGGCTACTCTTCGCTGTGGGCTTCTCATTGTGGTGGCTTCTCTTGCTGCAGAGCATGGGCTCTAGGTGCATGGGCTTCACTAGTTGTGGCATGCGGGCTCAGTAGTTGTGGCACATGGGCTTAGTTGCTCTGCGGCATGTGGGGTCTTCCTGGACCAGGGATCGAACCCGTGTCCCCGGCATTGGCAGGCGGATTCTCAACCACTGCGCCACCAGCGAAGCCCTACCGCTCTTTGTTAAAATGCTGTATAAACTCATTCCTATCCACTTTGGTTCCTCACTTCTTTTCTGTGAAGCCTCCCAGGCCAAGTCAGAGTAAAAATGTTAACATCAGATAAAATGTGTGCGCCTTTCTCCTGTTTGTTCATCCTGTTCGTTGGTCTTTTGTCCAATTAATTGACACAACTGCAGCCACTAAACCCAGGAGGGCAGAGGAAAAGTTTCCCCTCCCAGCACACAGGTACGTTATGTGTTCCTGGCTCGAAGCTGGCGCTCAGTAAACACCTGTTGAACGACCCATGAGTGAACAGTGTGGGGTGAGGGTATTCCACAGTTTGTTGCCCCTCGTAGGCCTCCTAGTCTGCCCTTTTAGTGGGAGAGCCCTAAATGTCTTGAGGACACGAAGGAAGGGTCTCCTGGGGCGTGCCATCTGTGTGTAAGTCAGGCGCCTCTGGAAACCGCATTAGTTCTTCCTTCTGGGCCGTGGGAGGGAAGTTTATGGTAAAAGGTGCGGGTAAGACAGGGCTTCTTTACCAAACTTCTCTCCAACCGATCTGGAGCTTTGGGGGACATCTTTTAGGGACCAATCTACACAAGGGAAAAATGGGGTCCCATGGCCTTCATCAGTGGGAGGTCAGTTAGGGGGGCGTGTTGACCCAAATTCTAGACAGGGGAGGGGTGGCGGGGAACCGAGGCGTGAGGGGTGTCTCGCCAGACACAGAGCTCATGGGTGGGGCTGGGGTCCAAGGCCGGGCTGGAGAGCCGGCTGCTGACTGAAGCACCTTCCTTCTGCGTGCAGAGAACGCTCAGAAAGAAGCTCATGCTCATATCCCTGGGGCGGCAACTTGGCAGCGTTACAGCCCTGATCTGGGGTGGGTCTGATGCCTCACTGACTCTCCAGCTGTGTGGTAGGGAAACGAGGGGGGCGCGGGGAGGAGGGGTGGCTGGGGAACATGCTGGTTTCACCTGCCGTCCAGCCACCGCCAAGTGCAGCCCTTGGGAGTGTGGCCCATCAGAGCTGCACGTGGGCTTTCGGGCTCCGTTAGAGCACCTTGCCTGGATCTCAAACCCAGGGAATCCCGAGCCAGGCCGAGTCTCCCCTCACTTCCTGACCCCCAGCCTGAGCTTGGCAGGGTCCCCAGACGGCACTCCTTGCTTTACTTCGCTCATCACCCCCTCATGGGGGGAGGGGAGGGGGGGAGAGAATGCTGGCTGCTTTTGAAGTTCCTGACTCTGGTGGCTTGGGAGTAACATCTCTGGCCTAAATCCCTGCCTGTGGGGGGCACAGAAATGGAACAGAAGGGAAACCGGCTCCTAGAGCAACATCCCCCCACTCCCTCCTTCTCGGGAGGCGTGGGAGACAGGCCTGCGTGGGAGGCCATGTGTCTGAGTGTGCTGGTCCTGTGGCAGGGAGATCACCTTGGCTGATACCCTGGGTGGTTTTTTTTCCGCTTTCTTTTTTTTTCAGCAGGGGTGGGTGAAGGGAAGAAAAGTGTGGAGCCTAGTGCGGTGCACTGATTCAATTTCTGCAGAGGGGAGAGTGCTCGGGGCGCCTTCGATGCTCCAGGGCCCCCTGGGAAGGCAGCTGGCCGCGGCATGAGACTCCGCCGGCCTCCCTGGCGTCACCCTTGGTGAGCGAGGTAAGTCGACCAGAGGTGAGTCTTTTCAGGCACTGCGGGAAGGACGTGCCTCGCTGGGGCTCAGAGAGAAGGGCTCAGATTGTTCTGCTCTTCACACACCCTCTCTTTCTACTTCTGTTGGGAACAGGTAGAGCATCCCTACCGACCCCAGCCACCAGCCGGGACCCCTGCCGTGCCTGACAGGGCAGAAGGACACGTCAGGCCAGAAGGACCAAAGGTCAGTGTCAGTCTCATGTCACGGAGCAAAACCCGCTGACAGAACTGGGCTGCTTTTACTGGATCACACCCTGGGGTGCAGACCCTTAGAACCTTCTGGAAAGTCTCTGGATCATTCTTCCCTACATGGCTGCACTAATTGATAACCCCTAACAGGGGCACACCTGGCCCTCCACAGTCACAGCTGGGTGAGTCTCAAAAGGCACATACTCTTGTGAGTGGGAAATGCGTCAGGAGCTTCATATTAAGACGTAAAAGACTGTAAGGGAGGGGACATGTCCCTTCTTCCCTTCTGGCTTCTTTGGCTGGCCTAGTCACAAAATTGACAAGAGACAGATTAACAGGAGAGAAACAAACAAAAGCTCAATAACGTGTATACGTGGGAGAGACCCAGGAAAACTGAGTAACTCGCCAAAATGGGCGAAACCATCACCTTAAATGCTTTTCTCAGCTGAAGACAACAGAAGATGTTAGGAGTGGGGGAGCTAGAGATGAGAGGCGAGCGGGAAAAGCACAGTAAACAAGGGTAAGGTAGCTCTGCAGATTTAAGTCCTTGCCTTCTGCATTGACTGGAGTTTCTACAGATTGAGTCATTACCCCTCTTCTTGGTACGACAGGGGAGACACTCTTACAAATATAAGTGTCTTTTACAAAGGGTGACTTCTACTTGGTTTTCAGAGCTTCTTCTGTGCCTGTGCTTTCTTAAAAATAACCAGCTTAAAAGAATCCTTAGGCCAAACAGGTGTATTTTGGGGTGGCAGATTCTGCTCCCCTACAAACCAACAGTGGGTCATTTCCTAAGAGCAGATGGGATGGAGTAGGAGAAATGGGATACTTTGCGCTTGTTGGGGGAGAACCCGGGGGGCGGGGATGACGGGGCAGAAAGGGGCCGAGGAGCATACCTTCAGCAGGTGTGGGCCAGAGCCCACGGTGCGCAGACCAACCGAGCGGGCAGGCACTGGGCAGTCGGTGCTCCTGCTGGGGAAGGGACGTTCACGCGGAGGTCTGCGCCCGCATCGATAAGCAGGGGGATGGGCTGGACCAGCAGGAAGGACAGACTGGCAGGTCTGAGGCGTCAGGGCCCCTCTCTCGACGGCTCCTCATTTGGGTCTGATCTCCCCGGACTCACAGCTGTGACAGCACCCGCCTGCCCCTCTTCGGGATGTGGATGTGACTTCTCCGTGGGTGCCCTGGGAAGAGGGACCACGGGGCTCCCAGCATCACCCACCATCCAGACAGCTTGTTTTGTGCCAAATACCAAAACAGGAAGATTAGGAGAGGCCCGAGGGGCACGGGGTTACGGGGGTTGCTAGGGCGCTGAGGGGTGAGTCATGGGGAGCAGGTACCTGAGTTGCTCTCAGATGCTTGAGCACCAGGTGCAGGGGCTGCCACAGAGACCGGAGGTTTCGGGGAGGAAGTAGCGCTTGGTGAGGCCTCGGGGCTGTGCGGTGTACCCGGCGCCCTGGGCTGCGGGCCGGCGTGTGGTTTGCCCTGGGGAAGAGGACCAGGAAAGTCAGGAAGCGGGGGATGCTTGCTCAGGGTGGGGTTTCCTTAGGAGCCAGTCCCACCCCTGTGCCCAGTGAGTCCTGAACAGACAGGAAAAGGGACACAGAAAGTTCCAACAGGCGTCAAACCACTGCTCTGTGACTGATTGCTAGTGATTCCAGCGGCTGAGTCGACCTGTGGCTGAGACTCTCCTGAGCTAAACTGGCCCCTTGAGACACCCTCCTCGCCCTGCTGGGGGCACAGAGCCCATCCCCGCAGCTCCCACCTCAGTGCGACCTGAGGACCGGATTGTTCAGTGAAGGGATGAATCAGAAGAGCCTTCCCTCTGGATTCGGAGCTGGCAGGACCCCTGGGAGAGCGTAACTACCTACCTATCTCTATCTCGCTATCTATTCATCTATCTCTAACTGATTGTCTAGTCACCATCTCTATATCTATCTAATCTATTATCTATCTATCTACCATCTATCTACCTACCCACCTATCTAACCATCTATCTATCTATCTAATCATCCTCACTATATCATCTCCATCTATCCATCCATCCATCCATCATCCTGAGGTTCAAAGGACTTTTCAATGTTCCTCTCTCTACTGTTCAGATGGACTTTTCTTACTTTCCATTTGAATGGAGGCCTCTTCTCCACCTGCAGAGACTAGACAGAGCTCTCTATGCATAGGTTGCAATGAGGCATAATCTACAGCAGGATCCCTACTAGCCAGCCCCAAATTGGTAAAGGAGGGAACAGCTGTGTCCTGACTCAAGTGAGGTTTTGGGGCTCATGGAGCTGGTGCCCTTCAAGCCAGCACGTGACTGCAGAAGTTCAGCACCTCCACCTGTATCTCTGGTCCTGTGAGCTATTGTGGCCCTTGGGTAAACTGCACACCCTCTGCAATCACAGTGCTCACGTGTGCATCACAGGGACAGTCACTCAGGCTCCACCTGCTGCACCGAGAGCATTGGTTTTCTCAGGGTATATGCCCAGGAGTGGGGCTGCTGGGTCATATGGTAGCTCTATTTTTAGTTTTTTGAGGAACCTCCATACCGTTCTCCATAGTGGCTGCACCAATTTACATTCCCATCAACAGTGTAGGAGGGCTCCCTTTTCTCCACATCTGGAATCTAGAAAAATGGTACAGATGAACTTATCTGCAAAACAGAAATAGAAACAGATGTAGAGAACAAACTTATGGATACCAAGGGGGGAAGTGGGGGTGGGATGCGTTGGGAGATTGGGACTGACATGTACACACCACTATGTATAAAATAGATAACTAATGAGAACCTACTGTAGAGCACAGGGAACTCTACTCAACACTCTGTGGTGACCTAAATGGGAAGGAAATCCAAAAAAGAGGGGATATATATATATATGTATAACTGATTCACTTTGCTGTACAGCAGAAACTAACACAACACTGTAAAGCAACTATACTCCAATAAAAATTAAAAAAAAAAAGATAATGATAGTAGTAGTGGTAGTAGTAATAGAACAGTAATCATAATAGTAATAATGTCTAACACATTAAAAAAAAAAAAAGAAGATATATAAATGGCCAATAAACCTGTGAAAATGTGCTCACTGTCAGTAGTCATTAGGCAAATGCCAATTTAAACCACAAGAAGATACCCCTGCACACCCACCAGACTGGTTCACCTGAAGAAGACTGACCATGCCCAGGGCTGGCGAGGATGAGGTACCACGGGAATCCCATACACTGCTGGGAGTACGCAGAGCGGCTGCTTTGGCAAAGTGTTGGCCAGGACCTGCCAAAACGAAACGTGCAGAACCTGTGACTCACCAGCCCCACTCCTAGCTATGTACAGTACTCAGCAAAATAGATATTTATGTGTCACCAAAGACACGTGAAAGAACATGCATAGCTGAGCTTGATATAACAGAAATGTTCACCAACAGTAGGATGGATGTAAATAGGTGGTGATGCATACATACAATGGACTGTCATACAGCAAAGAGAAGGAACAAACTGCAACTACACCACACCACAACTACACTACAGCGTGGGTGAATCTCACAAACTAATGCTGACCCAAAGAAGCTCTGTGTGTGAGAATACACATACCCATGGCGTAGGATTTCATTAACTTAAAGTTCAGAAGCAGACATACTGAGTTGTGATTTTAGAAGTTAGGATACTGATTACCCTTGAGTGGAGGTAGAGGCTGGGCGGGGGGCAAAGGAGAGCTTCTGGGGGTGCTGGTGAGGTGTCTCCTAATCTGGGGGCCAATCACACAGACGTGTTCACTTTATGAAAATCGTCAGGCTCTACTTTTATGATTTGTGCACATTTTTGCATGTGTGCTGTGATTTGTAAATGGCTGCAAATTCTTTGACCTTCCTCCTATTGAGAGGTGGGAGCTATGTCTCCTCTTCTTGATTCTGGGTGGGCTTGTGACTCACTTGTAACAGTAGAAGGCAGACGTGATGATACCACACTTCCCAGGCCAGCTTAGAAAAGGTGATGCAGTGTTTTTGAGTACAGTGTATTAATAGAAAATCTGAGGGTCAGTAAGGCCGACAGATCAGGGGATGATTGCTGTTGAGAAAGAGAGCTTGTTACTTACAGACCCCAAGAAGAGGAGCCATGCCACATCACGGGGGGCCACAGGGGGAGAGCTGGGGTTGGTCAGGAGACAGAGCGAGAGGAGCAGAAATGTGGGCAAGAGCCTTTACTGTGGTTTCGGTGGAAGGGAACAGGCAAGGCAGGGTCAGCAGGCTTAGGATTGTTTGAATCGTCTCAGGGGGCTCTGGGACAGAGGGGCTGCCCCTGGTACCTGGCCCTGGGTTGATTAGGGCAGGTGGTGGGAGTGGTTGGTTTGCATTTGAAAAGTACACTCAAGGAACTGCTTAACCCAGGGAAGGGCAGCCCCTCCAGGGTCAGCCAGGCCCCAAGACATCAGAGCACTAGAATATAGAAAATAAAACACATGGTTAATAGATGGAGATTCTACCTAGTTTCCGGGACACTTTCTTTTGGAACCTCAACCTACTGTGTAAGAAACTGAGGTACGTGCAGGCCACCACGTGGTGAGGAAGCCCCCGTCTCACGAGGAACCCTCGTGCAGGTGCCGTAGCTGACAGCCCAGTTGAGGTTCCAGCCAAAAGTCAGCGTCAACCACCACTCATTTGAGTAAAATCACCTCCAGATGGTCCCAGCCCCGCCACTGAGTAACCCTCAGCTGTTGATTCTTCCCAGCTGAGGCTCCCGACAGTGGGGAGCAGAGAAAAGCCAACCCCGCTGTGTCCTGTTCAAAACCTGACTGTGAAAATAATACAGTGTTTTAAGTTGCTAAATTCTGGGGGTAATTTGTTACATAGCAACAGTGAGTGGAACGGTATGTCACACTTCCACATAAATTTACTTAAAAAGAGGTAGGCTTATATGTACCACATCTTCTTTATCCATTTACAAAACAGAAACAGACTTACAGATATTGAAAACAAACTGATGGTTACCAAAGGGGAAACACTGGGGGAAGGGATAAATCAGGAGCTTGGGATGAACATATACACACTCCTATATATAAGATAACCAACAGGACCTACTGTAAAGCACAGGGAACTCAATCTGTGATAACCTATATGAGAAAAGAATCTAAAAAAGAATGAATATATGTATAACTGAATCATTTTGCTGCACAGCTGAGACTAACACAACATTGTAAATCAGCTATAATCCAATTAAATTAAAAAAAAAGATATATGCTTTTCACAGGCATGTGGCTTCAGCAAATTATTAAGTATTACTCGATAGAGGCGTGACCCCACAGATACAATATTACATTTTAACTTTCTGTCTCCCCAAGGACCTCTATGACATGGCTTCCTGCACCGCTGAGCCAAACAGCCTCGTCCACCACGCCAACTCCTGCCTTCCTCACCACCCACCCCGGGTGGCCAGCGTGATGCTCTCTTTGTTCTACACAGCCCTCTTGGTCTTCGGCACCCTGGGAAACATCCTTGCCCTTCGCCTTGCTTATCAAAAGGGCAAGAAGATCAACTCAACAAATGTCTACCTGGTCCACCTGGCAGTGTCCGACCTCCTGTTCACCCTGGCCCTGCCCGGAAAGATCGCCTACTACGTGCTGGACTTCAGCTGGCCTTTCGGTGAAGGGTTCTGCAGGCTGACGGCCTTCATGTTCTACGTGAACACCTACTCAGGGATCTACCTGATGGCGTGCGTGAGCGTGGACCGTTACGTGGCTGTGGTCCGCACCCACCAGTGTCCCTGGCTCCGCAACCCCGGGCGGGCCAGGCTCGTCTGCGTGGCTGTGTGGGTCCTGGCGTCTCTGCAGACGGCGCCCCTGCTCTTGCTCCCCATGACCAAGCTCGTGGCCGGCAGGCTGACCTGCATGGAGTTCGACAGCGTCCAGCAGGTGCTCACGCTGCCCGTCGTGGTCCTAGTGACCTCCGCTCTGAGCTTCTGCGGGCCGCTGGGCATCATTCTCTTCTGCTACGTGAACATCACCGTGAAGCTGTGCAGGACGGCCCGGGACAACCCTCTGACAAGCAGGAAGGGGCACCACCACAAGGCCTGCCTGCTCACCCTGGTGGTGCTGGTGGCCGTGCTTGTGTGCTTCGTCCCCTACCACTTCAACGTCATCCAGTTCATGGTGAGAAAGGTGCTCCACCAGCCAACCTGCCCCGAGCAGAGGGCTTTCAAACTGTGCCTTCAGCTCACGGTGTGCCTCATGAACTTGAACTGCAGCATCGACCCCGTCATTTACTTCTTCGCGTCGACGCGTTACAGGAAATGGCTCCGCAGCATTTGGAAGCTCAAAGCCTCAGCCTCCTCCTCCTCCTCCCCTCCAGGAAAAAGTTCCTCCGAAGCACAGAATATCAACCGGACTGGAGGCCCCTCGCCCTTAGAGGAGAATGAGGTCTAAGAGGTCATGGGCTTTAAGACTGCATCTGGGGGTAGGGGGTCCAGGGTTGGGGGCCCAAAGCTTATACAATTTTGGGGGGGGGGGGGGGTTCTTTAAGAAAAAGAATACAAAACAATAGATGCAAAATTAGGTACAAGGTCTTGGATGGTAAGTGAGGAGCCCAGAAGCTTGTACTCATTAGCTTTATGGTGAACCTACCTCTGATGTATCCTAATAAACGCCACTGCGTCCTTGGCCTCTGAAGGGTGTGCGGTTTCTTCCAGGAAAAGAGTATTTTCACAGCAAATGCAGTCACGACCGAAAGAATCATTGGCTGAGTAAAAGATCCACAATTTAGACAAGGTTTCCAAATTGGGGTGGCAAGTTGTTGTAAAGAGCAAAAATATTCCCCCCACAAAAAACAAAATTTCTAAAAGCTTGGCACTAATGTTTACAAAAATGCCAAGGTTTTCCTGAGAAAGTCAGAAAACATGGGGAGGCCGCACGCTCTCCAAGTTATTGGCCCAGCCGCCTCTGGGGTCGGGGAGTGGGGTGAGAGACTGGGTGGGGTGCGCTTTTGTAGGAGAGTCTGAACCTGGTGCAGGCGGTACACATTCCTGTGACGTGTGTGACTGGGGACACTGCTGGGGGAGAAAGTCAGGAAAGTGGGCATGAGCTTTTCATTTGCTTTGTGTGTGTCAGAAAGTGCTTATCCATGGGAGTGTTGTTTCCATTCTGTCAAAACAAACCTTTCCGGCGCTTTCTTGAGTTTAAAACAAGGCACAGAGCTTTTCCACTTGGGCGATTTTGAGTTCTGTAAAATAAAACAGGCATTTCCCTGCCAACGTGCGGGGAGCACCAGGGCCAGCGTGACATCTGTCTCCGCAGCACGGGCCCAAAGCAACGTGCTCACGGCCTCCACGGGCCCACCCTCCCCGCCCCCTACCCCAGAGCTCCAGCTTCAGACGGGTCCTCCCCGAGGTCATCCCCGGTCCCTGACCTCCAGTGACCGCCTTCCGCTCCAGATGATCAGCTTCCCCCACCTCACAATTTCCAGGTTTGGGGCACTTGACTCTTCCGTGCAGAGCTTCACAGCGGCTCTCTTGAGAGGGGACCGTCTGACGGGGCGCCCAGACGGTCAGCTCCCGAGAGACGCCGGGGGCAGAGTCTCCTCCTCGCAGCCCCCTGCAGCACAGCCCATGTTACTCCCGGGATGGGGGTTGGTGCTCGGTCCGCCCGCACTGGTTTGAGCTGACGACCATCCTTCGTCTCACGCTGCTGTGTCCCAGAAGAAGCTCTCGGGGGCTCACTTCGAGGCTCTGGGTGCGCTTTTCTTCCATCCTGCCCCCGTCTCTGGCTCTGCTGGGCTCGGGGCAGGGAGGACACTCAGCTCCAGAGTGACCCACAGACACGGGGCTGTGGCCCCTGTGGCAAGACAGGTCCCAGCACTGAACGTCGATCCTGGGGATGTGGTGCTCGCGGTGGAGGGTGCTTCCTGCCTGCGGCTGGGGCAGGAATGGTGTTTAAAGGCTGCAAGAATTTGGAAGTCTGCTCTTGGGGTCTGTGGATTGAAGGTGCAAAACCTCAGCTGAAAGGTCCATCTCTGCACCCTGAGTACCTCTCCCAGGAGCCCACAGCTCATGTCCACACCTGGCTGGGGTGAAACGCTCACACTCACACCCTGTTTGCACTGACCCAGCCCTCATCAAAGGGCATGGAGGTGGCAGGAGAGGGCCTGGCCAGCCTGCAGTTTGCTGCCCTCACAAGCAGGGGCTTCCTCCGCGGAGAGCGGCCAGACCAGCAGGGCTGCACACCTGTCTGACTCCGGACGTTACAAATCCTTCTTGGCCGTCCTCCCAAGCATTTCTCACCACCTGTCCACGCTGCACGCCAGGCTCCTCACAGCCAAAGCTGCTTGGGGCTGGTTTGTGCTGAGCACCTGGAAACAGGAAGGAGGAAGTCACATCCGGAGGGCATCTGGGAACAAAACAGGATCAGGAAAGAGGATGAGATGGTGAGCTCCGGCCGGAAGCAGCAACAATGGGTCGGGGAGAGCCGAGCTGAGGTGCACTGCCGGCTTCCAGCACTGCCGCAGGAGGAGGGTGATGGCTCTCTATTCAGACAAGGCGATGATGGGTGTGACTTACAAAGAGGGAAATCTGAATTCCGAGGAGTGAACCAGCCAGGGATGTTCCAAAGCGGGGCTCAGAGCGCAGACCCCTGAGCTCAGGGACTCAGGAGGGAGAAGTGTCCTGCTGAGGACTCACAGCCTGAGCCTCATTTTCCTTGTCTGTAACAACAGGGACTACAACATCTACCACATGGGGTCAGTGTGCGTGCGGTGGAGGCGGTGTTTCATGAACCAGCACCTGCGTAAACCACTCAAAACTACAGAAATCATTTAAATGAAAACTGGCTGTGGCCACGGACGTCTGCCGAGTGGGCTGGCACAACTCGTATCAGCAGGGATAGACATCTCATCATTACCGGGACCAGAAGGTCCCAATGCTCAGGCCACACCCAGGCCCCGAGAGCAGGGGTTCTCAAAGTGTGGTCCCCGGAAGAGCAGCGTCAGCACCACTTGTTAGAAATGCACATTCTTGGGCCCCACCGCAGACCTGCTGAACCGGCCGGCCTGGGGGAGGGGCCCAGCGCTCAGTGTCTCAACAAGCCCTCCAGGTCATCCTGCTGCAGCTCAGGCTTGAGAAACCTGGCCCGAGGGGTCCTTGGAGACGCCAGCATCTCTCTCGCCCACGGTGTGAGTTTGCTGGGGCTGCTGTAATAAAGTACCATCAACCGGGTGACTTAAAACAACAAAAACCTTCTCTTGCAGTTCTGGAGGCTAAAAGTTCAAAATCAAGGTGTCAGGAGGGCTGGTTCCTTCTGAGGCTGTGAGGGAGACTGTTCCAGGTCTCTCCCAGCTTCTGGCAATTTGCTGGCAGTTGTTGGCGTTCCTTGGCTTATAAAGCATCACCCCATCTCCGCCTCCATCTTCACATGGTCTTCTCCGCATGTGCCTCCGTCTTCACGCGGCATTTTCTTCTTTTCCTAAGGACGCCAGTCATTTTTTTTCAACATCTTTATTGAAAGAAAGTATAATTGCTTTACAATGGTGTTAGTTTCTGCTTTATAACAAAGTGAATCAGCTATACATATACATATGTTCCCATATCCCCTCCCTCTTGCGTCTCCCTCCCACCCTCCCTATCCCACCCCTCTAGGTGGTCACAAAGTACCGAGCTGATCTCCCCTTGCTATGCGGCTGCTTCCCACTAGCTATCTGTTTTACATTTGGTAGTGTATATATGTCCATGCCACTCTCTCGCTTCGTCCCAGCTTACCCTTCCCCTTCCCTGTGTCCTCAACTCCATTCTCTATGTCTGCGTCTTTATTCCTGTCCTGCCCCTAGGTTCATCAGAACCATTTTTTGTTTAGCTTCCATATATATGGGTTAGCATACGGTATTTGTTTTTCTCTTTCTGACTTACTTCACTCTGTATGACAGACTCTAACTCCATCCACCTCACTACAAATAACTCAATTTCGTTTCTTTTTATGGCTAGTCATTTTGGATTAGGCCAACCCTTATGACCTCATCTTAACTTGATTACACCTGCCAAGACCTCAGCTTAACTTGATTACACCTATTTCCAATTAAGGTCATATTCACAGGTCCTGGGGGTTAGGACTTGATCTTATCTTGGGGGACAAAATCCAACTTATAACACCCACCCATTTCTGAGCACCCCTCTTTCCAGACACTCTTCTCTGAGTCTCATCCCATCCCTGACCCCTCCCCAGCTCTAAGCCCCTATTATACCACATCAGTGCCCCAAGTCCAAGATGCGACTTGGAGGAAGGAGTAAGAGGGGTCTGTTTTAAACACTAGTTGGTCCAAAAAAAGTTGAACTGCCATGGTTTGTTTTTCAGGTCCAATCAAGACAACCCCATGTCAAAATGGAAGCATCAGAGTGACCCCCTCGGAGGGTCCCCTCACTCTGCATGTGGGAGCTTAGTTCAGAGGAATGTGTAGGGCCCAGGGCAGCCCTGTAGGTATGGGCTCTGTAATGAGGACCCCCGAGTCCCATTCCGTGGCACGGACAACCAGAGGAGGTGTCGGGGAGATTCTCCCCTTGGGTGGAGGGTCTCGTGACTATGTCTAAGAATTTTAATTGCTTGACATTTTGAGGAGGAAGAACGGAGTTTCATAAATTGAGCTGGTAGATACCCAAATGTCCCTACGGGCTCTCGGCTTTCTCCAGAAAGCTCATTTCCACTGAGAATCCCTGCTCCCCTGGCATCGCCACACACCACAAGTTAACCACGGTCCAGCTTTCACTACGCTTTTCTCTCTTCGCCGAGTGACTGCACGCTGGGCAGATACAGAGACGAAGTCCCTCTGGCGTGTGTGGGGGTTGTGGGCAGCCAGGCCCAGGGACGGGCTGTGTCCCCCCGTGGGGACTCCAACCCTGAAGGTCAGGTCACACCTCAGGCCACATGAATCCCTCATGACAGGGATGCCCCGGTCCCTCTGTAGTTGTTGAAATCTTGAGGTACCTACACCACCGTCCAGTGCTCACATTCTTTGATTCCAAGAAGCCCTGACATGTGCTCTGTTGCCCTAGCAGCTCTGCAGTGGGACAGGCAGGGGAGGTGGCCCGTCCCAAGCCAGCGAGGCGCCCTCCTGTGTGTCCGTTTGTGTGCTTAATGCTAATGCCTCACAGTATTCCCTTTGGCCGGCTGCATATAAAGGGTAAAGTCCTAGAAACTGACTGAGGTAGGACATTGCCAGACATGCAGTCCCAGGGACGCTCATCAGCTCGATCTGCTGCTGCCCCTGACAGCAGGTGGCAGCTCAGGGGGACGGGAGAGAGCCCTGCAGAAAGGACAGGCTGGCGACACGCCGCTTCTCTTGTAACTTCCCATTCCGTCTCGGGGCCGGTTTCCTCCTCAACATTCACTTCTTCATTAATTCATACATGTATCAAGTATTAGCCTAGGCTCTGAGGACACAGTGGGGAAAACGGAGCCACGGCCCCTAAAACTCATGGACCACAGACCAGAAGGTGACACACAGACAACTGTAACCAGACAAGGCCACACAATGTGCTAAGTGTTCAGTGGAGACTGATGAACTACAGGAGGAGAGGCTGGGGAGACTAGGAGGACTCCCAGGTTTGGGGATAGACAGTTGGATTGATGGTGGTATCACTCCACAGGTTGGGAACACAGGAGAAGCTATAGGGAGAAGGTGGGCTTGGGTGCCCCTGGGACGGGCATATGGAGGTGTACAGTACAAAGCAGGACATCTAAGGCCTGAAGCCTAGAAGAGAAGTCTAGGGTGAGGGCACAGACTTGGGAGCATGAAGTGGATGTTATTTCTGGGGGGAGTTGAGGGTCTGCTTTAAAATGTAGGTTTTATTATTATTCAGGTGGGATGAGGCAGGTTACCTGCCTCCTTTCTGCCCCAGTGTTCGTCATCACTGTGGAGTGGGGTGAGGAGGGGCATTTTGTCAGCATCGTGACCTTTAATTCCATCCCCAAGGGATTTGTTATTGGATGAATTGGGTTCCCCCCCAAATTCATATGCTGAGGTCTCAAGCCCCAGTACCTCCAAATGTGACTGTATTTGAAGACAGAGTCTTTAAAATGAGGTGGTTAGGTCCTAATCCAAGATGACTGGTGTCTTTATAAGAAGAGGAGATTAGGACACAGACACACACAGAGGGACGACCATGTGAAGACTGAGAGAAGACAGCTGTCTACAAGCCAAGGAGAGAGACCTCAGAGGAAACCAACCCTGCCGACACCTTGACCTCAGACTTCCAGCCTCCATAACGGTGAGGAAATTAACTTCTGTTGTCGAAGCCCCCCCATCTGTGGGACTTCGTGGCAGCCCCCGCCAGATGATACAGTAGTCTTCATCTCTCTACCCGATTTAAGGAAAATAAGTGGATCCTGCTCTCTTCTTTCAAACTTCACACCTCCTACCACCTGTTGAAAGAATAACAGAAGCCAAGACACAGTGAATGTTATTATTCCCACCAGTTTTCTTAGGCACCTCTAAGGACTAAAAATGTTACGCTGAAGCGAGTGTGGAGCTCATGCTGGGGAGTGAGCTTGCGGTCGGTGGAGGTGACACCAGAATGCAGGGCCAAGCGGTGGCTGCAGCTGTAGGAGGAGCAGGGGGTGCCCACGGTGCCACATCGTGCATGGTACAGGTTACCATGCTGCTTCTCCCTCGGTCAAGTTGATGACCTGGGTTTACTGAGCAGCCGTCATGCATCGCCCTGCCCATCCCACAGCCTAAAGATGATTTTCCCAGCCTGCTCGGCTGCCCTCCTCTGTTGAGAACTTCTGCAGAAGCCTGTTCATCTTTTTTTTTTTTTTAAATAAATATATTTATTTATTTATTTTTGGCTGCGTTGGGTCTTCGCTGCTGCTTGCCGGCTTTCTCTAGTTGTGGCGAGCGGGGGCTACTCTTTGTTGCGGTGCACAGACTTCTCATTGCGGTGGCTTCTTTGTTGTGGAGCACGGGCTCTAGGCACATGGGCTTCAGTAGTTGTGGCTCGTGGGCTCTAGAGTGCAGGCTCAGTAGTTGTGGCGCACGGGCTTAGTTGCTCCGCAGCATGTGGGATCTTCCCGGACCAGGGCTTGAACCCATGTCCCCTGCATTGGCAGGCGGATTCTCAACCACTGCGCCACCAGGGAAGTCCGGGAACTTCTGCAGAAGCCTGTTCACCTTATCTCTTGTTTCATCCATGTGCTCCTCTTCTCTGTTCACAGAGGGCTCTGGTTATGCGTGTGGGGATGTGACAGAGACCGGTAGTAACCGCAGTCCTTTCCATAAACTCTGATGTCAGCTCCTCCGCTGAGCTTGTGCAAGCAGCCGACTCGGGAACCTTCACACTCAGGTCCCTGGAAGCACCTTCCGTGGGAAGCGTGGCCTTGAGAGCTCTGCCTCTCACCTCCAACCTTCATCCAGTGAGCCCACCGCAGGCAGGTGGGGCTGGAGGGGATGCCTTCCGGGTGGGGACCCACAGAACGTGGGTTCCAGGCCTCCTGGGCCCCAGGCAGCCTCAGTGAGTCACTGGCAGTTCCAGAACCTGGCCTCAAGGGCGAAAGGGGGATGTTCATCAGGATGCCGGCTGATGTCCTTTCAGCTCTGAGCGCTGGGATTTCTGCGGGCAAGACGGGCAAGCCCAGCAAGTGCAGCCTGGTTTCCTGTGAGTCCGCGGGGTTTGCCCGGTACCTGTCTTGGTGTATCTTTGGCAGCTTTCGTTTTGGCTTCGGTGGGGGGACTTGAAAGTTTAGCCTCTGGCTGGTGTCCGCCCTCATCTGGGAAAACAAGGGCTGGCGTGGGGCTGGTATCAAACAGTGCTGAAGAGAAACCTGAAAAGAGAGGGGAGAAGGAGAGAGGAGGGTGGAGCCAGGGAGAGTGAGGCCGGGGACGCCCCGCTCAGCGTCAACTGCGCTGAACATCCGGTCGATGCTGTCAGGGCCCGGGGAAGGGGGCCCCCAAATGTGCCCCCAAATGTGCACCAATGGCATATTGGTTATTTTGAATTAAAGTTACTTAAGAAAGAGCTGATGTAAGAGGGACACTCTGACCCTCATCTCTGTCTCCCTGAAGGCAGGAAATAAATCTCTCCTATGAAAGGTCCACTCCCTGCACCTGGAAGTAGAAGGAGAGGGGGAGTTCGGGCAAAAAGCCTGTATAAGCAAACCTTGTTACTTATTTCATTGACTACCCCACGCCCCAATTCTGTTTAAATTCTTCACTAATTAAGCACCAAAGCCAAAGTTTCTTTGTCCTGTCATTTCCTCACAAATTTGTTTCTTTGTCTAAAAAGTATAGAAGCTGCCTGCTTTGGCCACTTCTTAGGTCCTGTTTCTATGAGACCTCCCTGCGTAAGAATTCATATTTGTTTCTTTCTCTCCTGTGAGTCTGTCTTGGGTCAATTTTATTATTAGTCCAGCCACAAGAGCTCAAGAAGGGTCAGAGGGGGAAACCCCCCTCCCAAACAGTGCTCTTCCTAGGACCTCATGGTGGGAGGCAGGGAAGCTGGGAGCTGGGAGACAGGCTTGCTGCACCTGGGATGCTGAGCAAGAAACCCTGTCCCCTAATCATGGCACTGGAACTGGTGACACCTTGTTACTCATCTGTTCCAGCTCAGTGAGGTTTTGGGGGCCATCTAGGCAGCAGAATAAGAAATCAGGGGCAGAGGCCCCTAAACTTTCTTACTGCCGCCCTTTGGGAGACCTCTTTGGCGGTTCTCCTAATATGAATGCCTTTCTCGCTATCCTTGACTGATGCTACGATAGAAATTCTCTTAGCAGGCCCCACTTAGCCATCTCAGGAGTTGTGTGTGTCTGAGGGTCGCCCACCACTCACAGCCTGCTTGTGGCTGGTGACCTCTCCCCAGCCCCTGTTCTTCTGTGCCCACAACTGGGGCCCTGTGCACCTCAAGAGACAGCTGTGTTTGTTCCCAAACCTTTTCACATCAGTTGCTATCAAAATTAAGTAAGTATTACAAAAACCAATAAAGCATAAAGGCAAAAAGAAAGAGTTGTTGTTACAAGAACTCAGCTGAACACTTTGGAAAGTTTGATAAAGGTGAATTGCTTACAAAACCAAACGTGCTGTCAAAATAGATGTGAGTGTAACATTTATAGGACGTTGGAAAAAATGTAAAAATCCAAGATGACGCACAATCTGATTGCTTTGCTGAGTTCTGGGGCTAACTTTAATTAAAAAATCCAAACTGGAACTCATAAATGATGCAATATGGGTGTGGATTATGAAAGACACAAGTTTCTAATTAGTACAACTATAATTAAAAAAAGTAAAAAAGGCCTTGGCGACATCAACACCAGAAGACTGGTGAATTAATTACATTGACATGTTTTAACTTAAAATATTTAATATCTGGGCTTCTGTATATATATACATAATACATAAGCATATATGTGTGTATGCATGTATGTATGTATATATACAGGTCTTCCTTGATTTATGATAAACCCACTGTTAAGTTGAAAATATCCTGGCATTCATAGAATCGCTGGTTACCTGTCAGGTTCACCAGGAGTATCACTCAGCTCAGGTTCTGGGAGGGTCCCCTGGAGCACTGCAGCTGGTTCTGGAACGCGGGGTCCTGCTCTGTGGGGTGCTGGCCCCAGGCCCCGGGTCCCAGCCCCTTCCTCAGTCCTCAGTCCCGGCAGGTCTTTGTCCTGCACCGGAGGCGCTTTTGTGTTCCCGGTGAATTTGAGGTTCTTGACGTCTTGCTTCGCAGAAAGAATTCAGTGGGAGACGAAGTGATAGGTAAGAAGTAGATTTATCCAGAGAGAAACACACTGCACAGACAGAGTGTGGTCCATCTCAGAAGGCGAGAGAGACCCTGAAATATGGGGTGGGTAGTTCTTATGGGCTGGGTAATTTCACAGGCTAATGAGTGGGAGGATTATTTCACTTATTTCGGGGAAGGGGTGGAAGATTTCCAGGTATTGGGCCACTGCCCACCTTTTGGCCTTTTATATGGTTAGCCTCAGAACTGTCATGGTGCTGGTGGGTGTGTCGTTTAGCAGCTAATGTATTACAATGAACGTATAATGAGGCTCAAGGTCTACTGGAAGTTGAATCTTCCGCCATCTTGGACCTACTTGGTTCTAACCAGTTTTTGTCATGTCCTATTGCTATGTCATTCTTTTAAAGGTTGTGCCCTGCCCCCTTCCCTCCTGTTTCAATTGGACCCCAACATGGTTAGGCTGGGAGCATAGATGGGACCGAAGTGGATTAATTCCCACCCAAGCCACAAGCCCCACCAGACATCACAGTGCAGGGGAGTCCTGGGTCTGGCACTCTGAGGATACCCACCAGCTTTGGACAGGTGGGATAAGGTTTGGACCATGTAAGGAATCTCCTGGAAAGTGTCTGAATCCATGGAAAGTCCTGAGGACATGCTGTGCCCTCCCCAAATCTCTACCAGGAGCTCGGCTGGAAGTGTCCTCACTGTGAAATGAGGGGCGCAGTAGGAGAAGTTCCCCAAGGATGCTGTCTCCCCCCCCCCCCATTCTAATGCCCTGGGGCTGCAGCCACATTCTGCCAGCCTGGGCCCTGAGGCCCTCCCAATGTAGGGGATAAACTAGGCCCTCTCGGTCTGAACCTCTGGAAGAAGTCTGCAAGCCCTTAAGGGAGGATGCGAGATTTCTTTGGAGAGTTTCAACTTTTTGTTGAGTATTTTGTAATACAGAAGAGTAACGTTGGTTAGGTTTCCTCTAACTTCTAGGTTCTTCTGGCTGGTCTAAGAATTAAATTGACACGAGACAGAGAAAATACAATTTAGTTTTTCGTATGTACAGGAAGCCCACATACATGAGAGGGTCAGAGACAGAAAGGTAAAATGAGGTCTAGACGCCATCCTGAGCTGAGGAACAGTGTCGGGGCTTCTGAGGACGGGAGGGTCACTCACAGGACGAGAAGAAGAGCAGATGTTGGGTAATTAGATGTTTGTCCTGACACACAGATGGGACCACTTTGGTGAAATCTATCTGTGGTAATAATTCTTTCCTAGGAAAAATCCCCACTTTCAACTCCTCTAGGTAGTAAGGGGAAGGGCAGTAGTTTCCCTTGAACCCACAGGATCTCAACTGCCTTTAGCTCAAAATAATCCTCATCATATAGCTCATTCTGAACCCCTATACTACGTACAGCATCTATGTAAAATATTAAAAACAAGAGGGAAACAGGCACCCTGTATGCCCCGTGCCCTCTTCCCATATATCCACTTCCTTCCCTCCTCTGCCCAAAGCAACAGTATCCTCAAATTTGGAGTGGTTTTGAGCTCTGAATTTAGAAATTTCATAAATGTTTAAAATGGCCCCTCATACAAACACTCAGAAAGAAGACAGGCTGGGAGTGGGTGTTGGGCTTTACTTGTTGTTCTGCTGACACCGGGGCTGTCTCTGTCCACTCTACTGAGGGGCTGGCTTCTCCAATGATTTGCTTGACTGTTTTGCTTGAACAAAACAAGTGAGCTTTCCCCCTTTAAACAGGTCGTTAAGGCACCAGCAGGTGTTGATGTCACATTTATGTCTGTGTGGATTTAAACTGGACAGGACCCAGCCTGCTGAGGAGGGAGCCCTGACCCTCCATGCCCACTGCGGGGTTCTGAAAGGACCTCTGACCCTGGCGGCCTGATGCATGGGAAAGGCTGGGGTCAGGTACAGGCTACTGAAATAAGGGTTTTACAAAATTTTCACAGAAAGTACTAGGCTGAGCAATGTTCAGACACAACGCAGTACTTCTGTGGAACATCACTGCATAATCTTACAATAAAAACTCCACACACACAGCTCTTAGGATAGCAAAAGAGCAAAACTGACCACGGTCCCCTGTGAAGGAATGAAATGGAAATCTTGTAGGACAGAAAAGTCAGCCACTTGGGCTCGGGTTCCCCACTGACCACCCAGGGGGCCCAGTGCATCTCTGCAGGGGCAGGGGGACCAGAAGAGGCCGAGGAACATGGAGTTGGGACCCCGTTTCCCACAACACAGGCCTTCGCCCCTGGGTTCCCTGCGGCCTTCTGATAACTCCTCCCCTTTACCTTTGGCCTGGAAGTGAGGGGGAAGCGTCACAGGGATTACCTGACAGCCACAATCTTTGTACTGAACTCAAGTGCTAAGTTCAGAATAAGGGGTTTACAAAGGCTGTGAGGCGGCACCACAGGAACCCAGGGCCTCCGGTTAAAGACCCCGAAAAACATCAAGTCCAGTTGGCTGTTTAGACATCAAGTCCAGTCTACCGGGCCACTTTTGAAAAGGAGACTTGTCCTTAATGCCAATTTAATCTCACGGGGAGACACTGCATCACCATCAAGGCTCCTGCAAAGCCTGGGGGGTCAAAATCCTTACCTTGAATGTTGACAGTGTTAGGCGAGCAGCTGCGGTTTCCCAGGAGCCCCGGGTAGTTGGGAGCAGCCTGAGGAGAGCCGGGTGGACCTGGCTTTGGGCACATTTAGTGGTTTGGAAAGACAATTCTGGCCCCATAGGAGGAATCCTGGCCTCGCACAGTAAGAGAGGGTTTCCCCGCAGCATCCCTCGGGGGCCCTCCCTTCTCCGCGCTGATAGGAGGGCGGCCAGCACAGGGGAGGAGCCCCGGGGCCCTGCGACGTGGTCGGAGCTGGGGGGAGTGGGGCAGGAGGCAGGCAGCCAGGACAGTCCCCAGGGGAAAGTCTGGCGGTGGAACACATGAAACTTTCCTTCTCTCCTCCCACTGCCCCTGCAGGTTGCACGGGGGGGGGGGGGCTGGAATTTCCCAGCAGGACAGCAGAGCCCAGGTCTAGAGCAGCCAGAGGGACAGATGCTGACTGTGGGGAGGGGTGACCCGATTCCAGGAGCAGCCCTGGGCAGGGCAGGGCAGGGCCTGAGGCACTGGAGCACAGGTGCTCAAGTTCCCCAAAATGTTTACCTTTCGAATCCCGAACTCAGTCTAGGTTTATGAATCAGGACTTCGAAGGCAGGTTTTCCTTTATTTGGGAAGGGGAGGGGTGGCTCACTGTGGACAATTTCTTCTTTCTTATTTTACAATCTGGAATCTGCTCACTTGCAAATTAGGCCCAATCTGATAACTTTTGCACAAAATCAAAAGCCTAAATGATCTTTTCTTAGGAAACCAAGCCGAGTGGCTTGCTGATGCCCCCCTACGGCACGCGTCCCCATGCATGAACGCAAATGGGGTCCTTTAGGGGTCCCATCAGCCTGAAAGACTTCCGGGTGTCTTGACAAGAGGTGTGGGTGTCCTCGGGAACTCACACTCCGGTGGTGGGTGCCGTTTGTGTCAAATGTGCAGGAAGCAAGAGCAGGTCAGGGGTGGGAACTGCAGCAACTGGTCCGAGAGTGAAGTCAGACGTGGAGGGTGTGCGGGGGTGTGGGTGGGGTCAGGGACACCCTAGAGGGTGGTGACAGCCGAAGGGGGACAATGGCCCGGAAGCTGCAGGAAAAGGATTTAAAATAACGGGTCACCACTGGGAAGGTGAGACCTTGGCAGCCGCAGGGAACTGGAAAAGAGGTTGAAAGAAGCCAGGACAAACCTGAGGGGTCCTGGCTCTGCCACCGTCGGTGCATGTCCAATGGTCACGCCACCTGTAAGGACCTCGATTTCTAGTAAAGGACTGAAGTCGAGGGTCATCGAGGCTCCTTTCAGCTGGACAAGGCTCTCTCATTTAGGAGGGAATCCTGACAAGGAAACAAACAAGAACTTGGGGTGGTGAATCCTCTTTAAGCCTCACCCTGTGATCCCAACAGTGGGCTCTCTGCTCCCCATCCTCTGGGAGAGAAGCAGTGAAAAGTCTCGAGGGAGAATTTTGCCTCTGGTTTGATTTCGCTTCACTAGGCACTCTCTGGAGGTGAGAAGGAACTCAGGAGATGGTGTATTTTTGGATACGGTTGCTCTTTTTTGCACTGGAAGCCCAGAGGGTGGGTTTAGATTTGCTGCAGAGGTCATACACAAATCCACACTCTTAGGCCCTCTAGTGATGCCCTGTCAGTGACTGTGGTCAAGGATGTCCCATTACTGTCAACTGTCCTTACGCCTGAGATGGGGACACTCAGATCAAGTCAGGGCCTGTGCTTGGGACCAGCTAGGCTCCCAGACACTCACCTCAGCCCCCATTCCGAGCAGGCTGACGGCCCCAACAAGCCTCAGAATGGGGTCTCACAGGGCCAGTCCTACTTACAGGAATCAAAGGGCTCCTCTCACTTCAAAGAAAGCACCCAAATCTTCTGAAGAAAGATGAGCAGTCTGATAAAAAAAAAATTTTTTTTTGTTTGGATGGTAAAGAATAGTACAGACTAGAACAAAGTTTTATTTAGGTAAGTCTAATAAAGAAACACCAAAAAGTAAAACACATTAAAAACTTTATTGTAAGTACCACGCATGTCTAAATTTGCATCAGTTTGCAACACTTCTGCTGGCTTTGCAGAACACAATAGTTGCAAGTTTCCTTAAATCTTGCTTTAGATCTTTTCAGGCTCATCTGCTCCGGCCACCCCCTCCTCCCCAAGGTGGGGTCAGTCTACCCTGCCTCAGGCTGATATCTGATCACCCCAGGGCCAGGCGGAACCTGCCTCCAGAGGGGCCGGCCCTGCAGCTAGGACGCCCCGTACTGCTCCAGGGACCCCCGCTCTTCTCTTTGTCCCATTTTTACTCCTAGCCTGAGTGGCTAACTGTGGATATTCTAAGCAAAATTAACTCCAGTTATGTTTCACGGAGTATTCCAGAACCTCGAATCGGTACCTGATTCTAATCATTGTTTTTCAATGGAAGCAGGGAGTAGTTGGGAAAAACCCCCTAGACGGGAGCGGGCTGGGACAGGCGGAAGAGGGCTCAGTTCCCTGTCCCTCCCTCAGTGGCCGGGCCTGGCCAACTCTGCGTGCGGCAGGTATGAACTGATCATCCCTAGGGAGTGGGGACTCTGAACAGCCACCTGGGTTTGAAAGCAAATTTGAGGGGGGGAAAAAAAAAGCAATGAAAAAAGTCCATAAAGAAAATTTGACAGGTCCTTTCTGAGTAACAGTCCCCTTTCCAGCACTTATGATCAGATATAATGTAGAAAGATGCATTATAGTAAAAAGAATATGACAATAGCGGTAATTTCCCACCTGGAGTGCTATTCAACTGCTTGCAGAAATCTGCAATTTTAATGCATTTAAAACACATTAGGAATGGGAGATTAATTCTCCAAACCAAGGAAAATACTCCATAAAAAAATAAAGATAGAAAATACATGCTACCTTAATGGCAAACTTATTTTGGATACTTAATGGTAATGATCTTGGAATTAAGGGAGGGAGCAGCGGGGACCACCCTTTGCTCAAGAGGACAGCGAGAACATCGCGTCAGAGAGTGCCGGGTCCTGGGGCTGAGCCGGTAGCGGGACGGCACCCGCTGTGGTCAGCAGCCCGCCAGCCCCTGTGCTGTCCGCTGGGACCGTCAGTGCTGCAGCAGGAAGTTGGTGGCCACGTTAAGGTCATTATTTGAAGCTCTCAGGGCTTCCAAAGCATCACCTCTGGAAAATCCCATCTCCATGAGCCGGGCAACCTGAAAACAGAAACAAAACCAGAAGCCTCATGAGGCTGACGACACTGCTACTGACCCACCAGCCCCAGAATGTTCCTCGTGTGAGTTCTGTAGGACAGATCAAAAAAACACAACACAACAGGTTTCCATTTCAGCGTGAAATCTGATGCTTATAAAATTACAACCGGCTCAACCTTTTAAGGTGCTCACTATATACAGCCAATAAATACGCATTTTCTCACTGAGTCCTCACTTTAGAGACGAGAAAGGGGGCTTCCGAGGGTCAGAGACCTGCCAGGATGCGCAGAGGGCAGCCGAGCTGCGGCGCGGGGTCTGGGAAGCAGGTCTGCACCAGCCACACTCCTTCCGGGTCGAATCTGACTCCCGAGGAAGAGCTTATCCAAGCCGCAGGCGTCCTGAGGCTGGCGGGCTCCGAGGGTACACGCGCCTTTGCGTTCCTGGTGTGGCTCAGGCAGAGCACGGCCTTGGGGAGCCCGCCACCCCCCCGCCCGCCCAGCGTCTCACGGCAGGTGCAGCGTCCCCGGAGTCCCCGCCGGCCTGCGGGCAGCAGCTGCGCAGAGGGGGCGAAGCCCGGGCAGAACTGCGCAGAGGAGGCAGCTAAAGCCACCGAGAGCAGGGAGGTCGAGGCCTCCATCTTTTCGACCACAAATCCTGAATCTGTGAATGTAGAGATTTCCTGTACTTTTACATACAGGCAGTCTCCAAGGTCAAAACAGGCAGTGTCACTACAGTTTATTCGTAACCTGTTTTCCCACTTTAAAATGTATTATAAAAACACTTATGACCCTGGACTAGCCGCAGGTGTTGCTTTTTTTTTTTAAACTTATTTTGAAATACACTACATTTGCAATAATATATAGTGAAAAGTGATACTCTTACAAATGTTGAGATTTCCAACGAGGTGTGAGTTGACAAGGGGCTGGGGGCTTAGTCACCACTTCTAACCTTCCTTCCGGTAGAACGCGATGCCCTGGGGCTCCCCAGTGGTCAGAGCCCCGCTGCCTCTCCTTCCCCCCAGCTGAGGGGCGTGTGCGCGGGCGGGCGAGGGCAGGCGGGGCAAGCGGGCGGCCGCAGGGGTGACTGAGACCCCAGACTCCTCGTCCCTCAGGGGGGCCTTAGGGAGAGGCTAACCGGCTGGGAGGAGACTCGGCCCACTTTTCAGAAGCCGGGGTTCTAGCTGGTGTTTTTGGAACTGACACTGTGATCCCTCATCGGTGGGCTGTTAAGACCAGGATTCAAAGAAAGCACAGTGAGGGTCCTCCCTCTAAGGAACCTCCTTCCAGTTCTCCACCTGCACACACGCCTCCTAAGGGCCGGCCTGGGGGAGGAGACCGCCGGTTTCCAGCTCAGCTTCCGGGGGTAACGGACCGACTGCCGGCGTGGGCAGAATGGCAGGGATCCCTGCTTCCATCTCCTGCTCTGGGAAAAAGTGGCCCTTTCCGGAGTCTCAGGAACACTTCTTCACCCACTGGCCGGGATGGAAAGCTCTTCCTCAAGGGAGTCGAATCTGAGTCTAATTAGTTACCGGCCTGTGGGACTTCAAAGGCCCTAATTTGCCTTTTTAAGCCACAGGAAACAGCCCCATTCCTTTCTCTGCACGAGGCGCGCGCTTGAGTGGCCTCCCCACCTCCGCAGGCACGCAGCTCCTGGTCCGTCCCAGGCCGTGTGGCTCTGTGTCTCCCACCTTTGCTGCCGGTGTGTCCTCTGCTGGGAGGCTCTCCCCTTTGCCCTTGGCCTGGTTACCTCGTCTTCGTCCACTGATCTCGCGGCCCGTGGCCCTTTCCCACGTTTCCCAGCCGAGGAGAAACCCAGAGTAGGGGTCTTGTGGTCCCACTGACCTCTGTCCTGTGCTCCTCCAGGCTGTGACTTAGGGCCGACAGCTTCTTCTTACCACCATACTGTAAGAGCCCTGGCTGCCTTCGTTCATCCCTGTGTTTCAGAATCCAGCACTTTCCAGCCTGCCCCTCCCCTTCCAGCGCTCGCCCATTTGTGCTGCTGCAGAATATGGTACCGTGGGCGTGGTCTGCCCAGGGCAGAGGGCAGCTAGACTGTGCCATCCCAGCCCTTGGCACAGTGGGTGTGCATGCATGTGTGTGCATGTACACGTCCCGAGCGTGTAGCTACAGCACCCTGGGGTGGTGAGTTAGCGGGCCTGCTATAAACCCTGAGTGAAATGCGCTCAAGCCGGGCCTCCGAGTAAGTCTGTATCTGCTCTTCCAGGTTTAGGATTGGGAGCATCTCTGTCGAACGTCCTCTGATCGTTTTCTAGCCAACCAAAACTCTGTCAGCTTAAATTCTGTTGTTTCCTGTGTTAGCTCCCTCAAACTCTATTATCCCCACATCTGATTAGCACATTTGCTAATAAGCTCTACAACGTCACTCAAGTTAAAATGCCAAGCAGACAAGGCCAAAGGCAGGGCCCAGAACTCACCAGAGCCCTCCCCTTTCTATCCAAGTGGCTCATCAACAGGTTTTTTGAATTTTAACCAGTTTCAAACTTCATATTATTATCTGTTGCAATGTCACTAACATCTCTCCCGACGTGGCGAGAAGTGCAAATGTCTTGGTGGCATCCTGTGTCAACAGGATCAGTTTGGTGCCTTCAGACCACAAGGCCCTTTACCTCTCACAAGTATCTGCTTGATAATCTATTTCAGCCTCCTGCCACACGTGACACATCACTTTTGCCGTTCAACTCTCAGAATCCACACTTTTCCCTTTCCTTGGGGTCATTTCACACTGAGTGTCACTCGGGGAGCAGGGCCACAGGACCCGTGCTGGATGTGTGTCAACAGGGAGAAACCACCTCACTGGTCTGGGTACTCCGGCCAGGCTATTTCATACACTCCTGGATTGAAATAACCTTTCATGATGTTTATTCCAGTCACTTCCAGTTAAGGACCACTATCTTTAGTGGAGTGAACGTGGCCAGTGAGGGGCTGGGCAGCTCTGCCTGCCTTGTCTCTGTTGCCCACGGACATGACACCACGGGCCAATGACTTGGCCTCTCTCAATGACGGTGAACAGTGTGGCAAATGCTACACTCGCTGTCACCTCTGTCACCTCTAGTACTTCAAGCATAGCTAACGCCTGGCTGCCTCTTTGCACCCAGCCGACAGGAACAAATCCATCTGTTTGGCGATTCATGATTCATAACCTGGAGCTGATGCCGTGTGAGCCTCGCCCCGGCGCTGGTACCAGGTGGGGCTGCCGGCCACAGCTTCCAACTGTACTGGAGTTCTCTCTCCACTGACTCCGAGTCTGGTCTGAAATCCAGGAGATGCTGAGCAGGGGTTGCTGCACACACACAGCAGAGCGGCCGCGGCCCCGCGGCCCCGAGGGAGAAGCGCCTGGGTCTGGCGGGGGTGGCCGGGCCGCGCCCGCGGGGGTGATGTCTGGTGTGAGGAGAAACGCGTTCCCTGCACACAGGGCTTCCTCCAGGTTCATTCTCTCTGCAGACACACAACCACACGTGCCGTCACTGGCTTTGGCAGCTGAGCTGGTTTCCACAGGTCTCCGCTGAAAACGATGCTCGCTGTTCTGCGCAGGCAGTGGCCGAGTGGCCATCACAGCCCTTTGCCTAAAGCTGGCTTTGGAGCCTTTTGCATTTCTTCAGGGGCGAGAAGACGAGTGTGATCAGAGCATTTTCACTGCTGAATGACCTGGTACTTTGACCAGATGAGAAAGCTCACAAAGTAGAAACAGTGTTAACGCTATTTAAAAACTGAACGAGCACAGGAAGAAAGGGCATGTGTAAGCTTCCTTTAGTGTCCCGAACTGTAAACGTCTACAAAACATGAAATGGCATGCTCGGGCGTGGGTATGAGGGTAACGATCAGAAAACCAGAAGAAGGACAGAGAGAGGGGTCCCGACCGTGTTTCCTGGCTGCCCCGTCGTCCTGCAGAGGGCGGCGCTGGCTGGGGCGGCCGCAGCCAGGCAGGGGGCTGTGCCTCCCACCGCTGCCCTTCCTCGGGGGCTCAGCTGCTCACGGCCAGGGCGGTAAGGGCCGCAGCAGAGAGCTGCAGCCCCCATGGTGGACACCGAGAATCACCGTCGTGGTCCTCTGTGTTTATCGGCGCCCGACTTGCACAACCCTTGTGTGTTTCGTAACCGTCTGAGTGTGAAGCTTTATTTAGCACACGATGCGGGAACTCCCGTGCTCAACAGTAGCAAGAGAAAATTGAGGCCACGCAGACCTGCGGTTGCATAAGCAAGACACGGATAGGGTTCTAGAGGTTCACAATTCCTTAAAATAAAACCACAGGGGAGCTGGCAGCTGTTAGAGAAGCGCCCCAGCCTCAGCTGCTGGGAGGTGGGGACCCCGCCAGGTGGCAGAGGGGGCTCTGCGGAGTCACTGTGTGGCCCCAGGCCGGGGACTAGAGCCTCGGGCTCCCAGCTTCCTCACAGCTTTGAGGGTAGGAGAGACAGGTGTGAAAGGCCTAGAACGGTGACCGGCACATAACAGGTGCTCAGTAAGCGTTCCCTCTTGTGATCATTCTGTCCTATTGAGAAGCCATTGGGCCGGGTGTAGAGGATCACTCCCTCAGAGCCTCCGACGTGACAAAACTGCCCTCGGGTTTTGTTTTCAGCACTCACTTGAACTGTTTCCACTTTGCTAGTTTTATACCCTTTGTTGGTCAAAGAACTGACGTGTCTTTCACAAGATCAAACACAGGCTTGTTTTCAGAGGGGCTGGAGGGAGTCCCGGAGCAGAAGGGCCACCACCACGCCGGCTCCTAGGACCAGGGTCACTGGCATCCAGGGAGAGGCCCGGGTCCCCAGATGACAGGGACCTGATGCCACCCGGGTCCACAGCCAAGCATACCCACACGCACACCTCCCGCCATGGCTGAATACAGCGATGCTGAACAAAGCAAGTGACCTTTGCTACCTGTTTCTAGCGTTTAAACTGCGTAAACAAGAATTGGCCTAACAAAACTAAGGTGGCCAGCCCAAATGAAGTCGGATAGGAAGACAGCAGAGTCAAGAGCATGTCAGTCAGTGCCGCGCTGGTGGGTCTGCAGCATTCTGGAAAAGCTTCTAAAACGCATCTCCTTCAACATTCCTCCTCTACTCCAGAGCCCCGTGAGTACCTTCCTCCTCCTGCCTGTGCATCACAGGAAAGTTTCCATCTAAAATACTCACCACAAAACATCAGAATAGAGTTCATCTTGGTTTCTAGCCTAAAAACCCGAACGATCCTTTTCTCTAACTTCTTTCAGAAGCCAGGTGTAGCTGGGTTATTATCCAAAGAGGATGGTATGCTTTTCCCATTTTCCCCATCACTTATTCACAAAATCTCAAGTGACTCAAATGTCACATCTCCAAGGCCTGTTTCTTACGATTGAAAATGCAACTTCCCAGCGGCAAGATCAGAGGGGCAGGATGGCAGGGAGAGGCCGGCACTGAAACTGTAGCTCAGCCTCCTCACTGGGAGGGAAACACACTTGCGCAAGGTCCCCCTGCAGTGACCTCTGACTCTAACAGCTGCTCTTCGTCAGGGACCCCTGAGGCCGGCCCGAGGTCTGGGAGCTGGGACAGGAGCGGGCGCCGCGGGAGAGCCCTGTCACTGTCATCTGGCAGTGCTGCAAAGGAGGACAAGGTGGAGATATGCTTCCCAAGGAGAGACCTCACCAAACGAGAAAAGAAACCTATAGAGAAAGGAGATAAATCTGGACTGGTTTTCCTTTCCTTTTTTTTTTAATCCTCTATGGTTGGAACTTGTGCCCCTACTACCTCAAGGTAATTCTTACTCAAGAAAATGAATAAAACCCCACTTTAACATTCTACTACTCTTTGACACAAGTGAAGTAGGACGTTCATTCCAATGAGATTTATAGCAATTCCTCTCAGTTTGAAACACTCCTTTGCTTGTTTTGTTCAAATAAGACTGTGGTTTTCTTTAACTTCCCTTTAGCTAAGGGTGTCAAAAACAAATCGTTTTTGGGGTTCTTACTTCCTAAATTCTGACTCTTGCAGAAAACGATGCCCACCTGAAAGGTAGTCCCAACCAGTCCCCTGTGGGCTGCCCATGGCGGCTGGCCGCTTCCCAGGCCATGTGCACACCCGGCCGGGAGGAGTGACCCCAGAGAGGCCCTGGGAGGTAGGCTTGCCCTTCCCTGCCCTCATTATAGCTATCATTTGTCACCAATCAGGGCAAGCTCAATGCCAGATCCCTGTGGGTCAGTGCCACCCTCATTCCCTATTAGCTGACCCCCTCTCCTCTTCCTTGGAACTGCTGAACCCCTGTGATCACACGGTTGGCTGAGTGGACTGTACCTGGTTATCTTACGCTCCTGCCCGGCCAGTGGCTCAGCGGCCCCTCATCTTTGCATTCTCCTGCTTGCTTCAGGGTTTAGTCCTGAGAAGGCCCTGGCTACAGGCTGGGGGGGGGGGCTCCTTTGCTTACATCTTTCAGTACTCAGAAGAATTAGGCACCCCCGAAAGCTGGTTAATTATTTGACTGCCACACAATATTTCATTCTAATGGATAACACATTCTAACACTAGCATTAGAGATTAGAGGTGGAAAGGTCTGACAAAGGACCACCCTCTAACACATTTTTAAGTGAAAACAAGTGTTCTTTCGAAAAAGAAGCCCTCCAACCACACCTTCACGTTCAGCCCTGCTCTAACCGCCACTCGGGCACCTGCTGTGTGTCAGGCTCTGTGTCAGGAGGGAAACGCGGAAGAGACGGTACTGGCCCTCATGGAGCTCACCGTCCGCCAGGGAACCAGATGACATGGGTGTCTCTATACCAACACCCAAGTCACTGGGGTCCAGATACCCAGAGCAGAAGCGCTAAGTTTTCATAAGGTGAGCATTTTGGAGTTTAGATAGGTTTTTCAGAGGCAGTGGTGAGGACTCCAGAGATGAGAAGAGAGACTCACTGAGATTTAGATTCTCTCACACTGAATACATTTCGCTACTTATCCGCTATGACTGAGAGTGTCTGTGTGCCATCTCTCTTGGGCCGATGGATATTTCAGAGGACATGAATGGAATCCACACGGCGGGTCTCACGTATTATAAACGTTCGAAGTGGTACCATACCTCGAGTGGGCAAGAGTCTCATAAGCACCCGGACTGTAATATGTTCCCTGGGCAGAGATGGAAGACACTACATGCGTGGTTATGAGCATAACACGCCCCTTCTTTCACGTCGAGCCCATCCTCCAGGGAAATCCAACGATGGGATTCCCTGTTTAAAATCCTGCATTGCACCTTAATGCCTCCAGCACGGAAGCAGAGGTCCACGCCCCACTGAGGACCGCTGGGAAGCCTCCCTACTTCTTCCCCACATGAGGCCCCTGCCCCAGCGGTCACTCTCCTCTCCAGCCCCACCCACCTGTGCTTCCCCAGATCTGATGCGCTTTTCACCAGGCCACATCTTTACAAAGAGCACTGCCCCCGCCCTCCCACACTGGCAATCCTTCAGCAGCATCGGAAGGTTTGATTACAGCTGGCAAGAGCTGCCGCTGAGCCTGGCTTCACCCTGGGCTCTGCACCACGTGCAGGCAGGAATCGCTTGCCTTACCTATCTCCGTAGTTCAAGAACCTAGCCCAGTGGTTAGACTGGGCAGAGCGGACAGCTGATAACCGCTGGCTGACTACAAGGAGGGAAACATGTGATTGGAAGTGAGGAAGTCAGCATTTGTAAACTCCATGCTTGTCCTCCTTTCGTTAAATGCTGGCATTGGCTTAGTTAGTCCTGTTTAACTTCCTTGTCCGATTTCACCTGTGCGTCCCATTAAGCATAAACCGAAGGGTCACCTTCTAAGCTTGGGGAGGGCTCAAGAGAGACAAACTTGGGAAGTTTTTTTCCCTTTTGATTAAAAAAAAAAATGAGGCCAATATGACAAAATTTCATTATTTGTTAATTTTGCGTGTGGGTGTAATATGAAAATCCCTGGTTAAGAAGAAAAAAATAAAAAGAGACAGAAACGCAATAATGCACACACTTATTTTTAAGATACTAGTAGGGTTTGGGGTGGCATCTGCAAGGGGTGATGAACTGGCAAAGGTGCTTGTTGAAAAACAGTAGGAGTGGATCGTGAAGAACTAAAAATCCAGAAACTTAATAGCAATAGTAGAAAAGGTGGCAAACATTTCTATGGCCGTATGTTAGAGTCTTACTAGACTTAACAGGGGATGCACATTCTTTCTTAGAATATTCTTTGTTTTCAAAATAGATGGACTACATTTCCTATCTTAAATAACTTTCACTAAAATTCCTGAAGTATTTGCTCACATCAGAAAAAACTCAAATAACCATTTCTCTTTTCCTTGGTTTAGAAAAGTACTAAGTTTCTTAAATGCATTAAAATCACATGACTGATATTTAAATAAAGTACAGCACATCTAATTGAAAAATTAAGCATAAAAAGGTTTTGTTAATTCAAACTATCTTAATGTTACTAACAAATAATTGTTTAAAAAAATATATTTATTTATTTAATTATTTTTGGCTGCATTGGGTCCTCGTTGCTGCGGGCGGGCTTTCTCCAGTTGCCATGAGCGGGGGTCACCCCTCGTCGCGGTGCGCGGGGCCTCTCACTGGGGGGGCCCCCTCCCGCTGTGGAGTGTGGGCTCCAGAGCGCAGCCTCAGCAGTTGTGGCAAACGGGCCCAGCTGCTCTATGGTACATGGGATCCTCCCGGACCAGGGCCTGAACCCGCGTCCCCTGCATTGGCAGGCAGATTCCCAACCATTGTGCCACCAAGGAAACCCCAAATGATATTTTAGACAGTGTCTAGCCTCCAACTAACCAAGAGATTATATGTAACTATACATTTGTAAACATTACTGTAAATGTCTTGAGGTAAGAACAACGTCTTTCTTCTCTTTTACAGTCTCTCGAGCACCTAACACAAAAACTATTGAGAGTCTACAGAAATAATGTTGAGGGGGACCTCCATGTCTTAATGCGGGGCAGTCTGTAAGGCCATTTCAGGATAATCAAGAAAGAGAAAAGACAAGATTTAGAAAAGTCAATGAATAAGGAAGCATGTTAAAAACAACCTCTCATGTATTTACATCTTTTCATAACAGAGCCAAGAAGAAGTAAAGGATATTTTGAACTGATACCGACATCATGTTAACCTCGCTCTCGTCATTCTGGGAGGATCAAGGAGAATGATTCATTTAAAAAAAAAAACCCTAAAGACTTCAATTACACACATTCACCTTGTTTTCATTTTTTGACACTTTTTTTCCCTCAAGTGTCAAAACTAAGAACTATTTCACCTTTAAATACTTTCTATCGTTAACGGCTGCTCTGTTGTGAGGGATGTGACCTGGGTTCTATCAAGGAAACAGTAATATAACAGAACTTTATTTCTTTTCACCTGAATTTGAGAGTATTAGTTTATTTTTTAATCTGTTATTATAAATGCCTTATAAATGCTGAGTTACTCGGCTTTATCTTCTAATCGTGGGACTAACAGTTTTTTGGAAATTCGCTAATGGAGGTGGAAGAGAACTATGGCTCCTTAATCCATCTCTCAACCCTAACGAGTTGCTCAAAGGATGAGTCTGAGCTGAGAAGTTAAGGGCGAGGGGTTGGGTCAGCTCGTCAGGCATATTCCATTGGTTTCTCTCACTTGTGGTGGCCTAACCCAGAGGTGCCAGTGGGCGCCCTGCCCAGAAGCCCCTCCTGAGTTCCAGAAAAAGCCAGGATACATACAGCTTTGCCACAGAGACTGAGTGCCTTGGATCGGACTGGCTTTTGTTGGCTCTGGGAACAGGGGATGGGGAAAGTGCATGGGGTGACTCGCTATGAAACACTGACCTTGATTTGCTTTTATGAGAAGAAAGCAACATTTGCAGAATGAAATTTAAAAGGGTTGTTACTGAAGTGCTCTCAACCTACTAGCTTAGATTTTCAAAAACTTTCTAGTGTGAAATAATTACAAACTTCTAGAAAAATTTCAAGAAGAGCACAAAGAACCCAATTACTCTTCATCCACATTCACCAATTATTACTTTGCCACAGTTGCTTTCTGTCTACACACACACACACACACACACACTCCCATTTATTTTTCCTGAGCCACCTGAGATTAAGCTGCATACATCCTGTCCCTTTAGATCATCCTATTTCCTCGTTTCCTCTAATCTACAATACATACAATATAATTTCAGAATTGCTGTACTCATATCACCATGAAAAATAAACCCATGAAGAGTTTGAGGTTTGCAGTTCTTTTTTTTTTTTTAAGAGGGCATATTACGTTCAAAAGTTACCGAAATTAATTTTCCCTCTCCCTTTCGATTACATTATTCACTTAAGATATAGCTGGAACATTTATTTCAGTGTCCTTTTAGTTTTATGATTGTCCCCATTGTTGATTTGCTTTTTCAGTATGTAAAACATTAACTTGGTTCCTAAGTGAAAACCACACAGAGAAGCTCCCTGTCCTTCTGCCTCCTTCTCTCCCAGCCTGCGTCGTGAACCAACTTCAGTAACCATGAAATATCACAGATTTAAAAATAAGCGATCACAACGCATTTTTGTTTCAAATTATGCCTTCCTCAAACTCATAAGACCCACAGTAGCCAATAAAGGGCCCAAGTGTCTATCACTGGTGTAGGTGGTGGTTTACCTGATATCAAAATCTTTGTATTTATATGCTTGATTTCTTTCAAGTCTCGTTCACCAAAACTGCTTGGAGTGTGAAGCATGGGTTTAGGGTAAGTACCAGGTGTTTCTGATTACCTGCTCCTCCGAAACCTCTAGAGGAGGGGACGCTTGTTGCTCAGACTGCCGACCATCCTGATAGTTTACGTTTCGTCGCTGACGTAGAGGAGGGAAAAGACGGTTCCAGTTGATCATTCCTCCCTACAAAGAGATCAATGCACAGCGTTCAGACACAGGAGGAGCAGAAACATCGTGACGCACTAAAGAGCTTTCTCTTGCAATGCAGTCACAGCTGCAGACTGGAAATAAAATGTCAGATGGACCTGCTGTGTGCAAGCTGAATCAATAGGCTAAAATCAGCAGCCTGCAATAGGTGCACAGAGAGAAAAGAAGGTAGCAGCTACTGCCAAAGGGATCTGTGCAATTTGACTCCAGAAGGCAGTGGAAGACACATGCAGTCACTCCCACCCTCAGCCCCATGGTGTCCCCACCGACACTGTCCCAACTCCGCTGGACTCGGGAAGACACGAGAGGAGGCAAATTCAGGGCAGGCGACCAGAAACCTGGAGCTTCCTTCAGCAGCTCTTTAAAATGTTGCTCCTCCCCCCTTTCTCCTCCAGCTCCCCTTCTCCCTGTTCTTGTTCTTTTTTAAAATTTGAGTAAATTCTGAGCAAGGTCCACAGAGAGAGACTGCAGGCGGAGATAAAACCCAGGTTGGGGGACAGGCTCGGGAATGTAAAGGTAAACCTTACACGCAGGGACAAGAGGTTCACACCTGTCCTCTGTGTGGCTTTATGGATAACTTCACATTGGTGGCGATGTCATTTCTTGCCTTTTCTATGTCATCAATGAAAAAAAGCCACTATGTGAAGAAAACATGTGCACTGCATGATGCTTTTAAAAAACTGACGTTTTTGCCTATATGCCGCCTTTTAAATTTATCAACTTAAATCTGTTTCTAGATGTCTTCTAGTTCTGGAAGATTTAGAGACTAAGAAAACCTAAAATTTTTCCTATTATAATATAGGAAAATTATAATACCTAAACATGCTAGATAAAATTTAAAAATATTTCATATGCATAGCTGAACATAAAGGGAAGATGGAGGCCCCAAGATGCCAGAAACAAGCTCTGGAAAACCAGGGCAGTAAAGAAGAGAGGATGGAGTGTGAGGGGGGAGCACATCCTGCTAATCCAGAGCTACTTGGGTTTTACCACCTATTTGGGTTCAGGAGAGGAGGCCTTGGGTCTGAAAGGGGCAGTGACTTTAAGCTCATTACCTCCTTAAAGGCACAACCTCAAATGGCAGCACCCCCAGTGAGAGAGGATGAGAAAAAACCAACCAAAGAGCAGATTTTCCTGAGGGAGGGAGCAGGAATCTTGGTCTGCCTGAGAGGTGAGAACTGCAGGGAAATTTGGGGTTCAAGTTACACCACACATCTGCTCTAAGAACCCATCGAAAAGTACATAAAATTCGTTCTGGGATTGGAGACGGATACACCTAAGGAGCCAAGCAGAAGTAAATCTAAAGTTACTCTGGAGAGACACTCTCTCATCCTGGAATTAGATGGGATTCATAGATACAGCTCCAGTGGGGGAAGACTCGGACCCCAAACTACAAAACCCATGAGGAAAAAACCCATCATGAGCAAGAGTCAGTGTGTACAATAAATAGGAGGACTAGATCCCCAAGAACTTAAATTTACAACATTCTGAAAAAAACCATAAAATTAGAAGTTTTAAGATGACTGAGATACAGAAGGAGTTAAAAAAAAAGAATAGGACGCTATAAAAAAAAAGATAGTTTTTTTAAAAAATAGGGAAACTAAAAATAGAGATATTATGCAAAACTGTTCTGGAGAGATACTGGTAGAAATAAATTCAAATATATTAATGATCACACTAAATATACATTGACAAACTCACAAGCTGAAAGGCTGAGATTGTCAATTTTGAAATCTCTCCCATTCCCCCCAACCCAACAACAGACAAACTGAAAATATAAAGACATAGACAAGTTGATGTAAAGAGATGGAAAAAGAAATATTAAAGCAAACTGATGTTGCTATATTCATGTCAAATAAATAGACCTCAAGGGCAAAAGAGGCATTATTGGGGATAAAACCACTAAGATACATTGATATTATTTATATATAACATGCCAGCATCAAAATACAGAAAGTAAAATTTAACAAAATTACAAGTGAAGTGGAAACATCTAGACATATATTTAATTTTCAGCATATACCGATAGATCAAGCAGACAGACAATTAATAACAATACAGAACATAAATAACAAGTTTGTCTAGACGGACATATATAGCCTGCACTCAATTTTTAGAGACTATACATTCTTTTCTAAGTAAATTATTTATTAAAAAAGTGACAGTGCACTAAGTCCTATATGAAATGTCCGCAAATACCAAAACATAAATATTATACAGACTATATTCTCTGACTATAATTCAACTAAAAATAAATATCAAAATTATAATTAATATAAAACAAAAATGCACACATTTGAGATCAAAAATGAAAAATCATAATGGAAGTTAGAAGATATCTAAAAGTGAATAAAATTGAGACTACTACCAATCAAAGCTTGTGGGATATAATTAAGTAGTTGATGTAATTTTAAAATATTGAGCTTAAAGAAAATGAAGACTGAAAATTAAACAGTTAAATACAATTTAAGAAGTTAGAGAAGGTAACAATGGTCTAAAGAAATTGGTAAGAATGAAGTACAGAGCAAATGTTAATAAAGTGGGAAACAGAGACACAACAGAAGGAATCAATGAAAACCCAATGCTGACTGTTGAAAAAGTCAAATAAAATGAATAAACCTGATGCTTAGTGAAAAGACAAAGAAAGAAGCACAAATTATATTAGGAATAACACAAGGAACATAATTACAGGTATTAAATAAGAATACTTTATTTGTGCTAATAACTTTGACGAAATAGACAATTTTCTAGAAAAACATAACTTGCCAAAACTCAAGAAGGAATAGAAATTGGTAATCAGTTTTAAAAATTGTTCAGGAGCATCGACTAAAGCTGTACATTCGTGGATGCCTCAGCAAATTCCACTCCTGGACAACATAAATGCAAACACATGTTCACCAAGGGCAGGGACCAGAATGTTCTCAGCAGTGTTGTTTGCAATCCTCAAAGACTGGAAACTACCCAAATGCCCACTAAGTAGAATGGATACATTATAGTATATTCACATGATGTAGTATTATATAGCAGTTCAAATGAACAAACTACAATTGTATGCAACAATATGGCTAAATCTCTCAAATAAAATGTTAAATAAAATAAACACAAAAAAGTACATTTGTATGATTACTTTTATATAATGCTAACTTTTCTGTATGTTATACTTCAATGGAAAGTTACAAAAAGAAATAGAAAACCTGATTAGACTTTTAGCCATTAATGTAATTGAAATAATACTTAAAAATCTACCTACCAAAAATCTACTGGTGAAGTCTATGAAAATTTTGAGGACCTGCCATCTTACACAAGTTGTTCTAGAGAACAGAAAAGAAGAAGAGCTCCCCACCTAATTTTTTGAGGCTATATAACGCTGTTTCCAAAAATCAGAGAAGGCTGTTATGAGAAAGAAGAATTATAAAACAATCTATTTTTCATTTATGGACAGATGCAATAATCCTAAATAAAAGATTAGCAAACTCAATCCAACAATGTTCAAAAAAGATCATCATCTTATCCACTATGATGTACTATATTAGGATTTACCTCAGGAATCTTAGAAAATATAGTAATGTAATTCACACATTAACAGATTAAAGGAGGAAAACCAAATGTTCACACTCAACAGATATAAAAATAATTTGATAAAACTTGATGAAGAGACAAGAATCCCTATTATCACCACTTGCTTTCAACAAGAGTCACGGCATAATGAGGATGAAACCAACCACCTGTGAAAGAAAATGCAGAAGGATGGAAAGTGAGAAACTGTCATCACACATGATGACTGTCTACCTAGAAAATGAGAACCAATGAGTACAAAATTAAAAAAATCACTAACATTCCTTGCCTGTGATCACTGAGAAAGTATAAGTGCAAAAAATTCCTATTTACAAAGATAAATAAAAACCATTAGGTACTCAGGAATTAAATCTAACAAATAATTTGCAAGATCTCTATGAAAACTGGTAAACTTGATTGAAGGATATCAGAAGACCTAAATAAGTGGAAAGACAGCACATTCCTGCCTGGAAGACTCAATACTGTCATCTTTTCACACTCTGCCAATTCCAGGCTGTAGCAGAGACTGCTGGTTGACTTTCAATATCCACATTCCCTTTTCTTTAAAAATAGGACTTTTTTTGGGGGGGTGATGCACAGTTAGTACATTTCTCAGCTTCCCCCACGAGGACTCAGTTCTGCCAATGGTATGCAAGCAAAAAGGGCATCTGGGACCTCCAGAAGAGATCTCTATTTCTTTTAAATGAGTTAAATTTTTAAAAAAATTTATCTTATTGAAGTGTGGTTGATTTACATATATATATTCTTTTTCATATTGTTTTCCATTATTGTTTATTACAGGATATTGAATATAGTTCCCTGTGCTCTACAGTAGGATGTTGTTGTGTATCCATCTTACATAACTTAGTCTGCATCCACTAATCTCAAACTCCCAATCCATCCTTCCCTCACCCCGCTCCAGAAGAGATCCTAAAGGGAGGGATGCACCCTTCCTCATTGCTTCCTCCTCCTTCCTGGAGCCCAGGCGGGCTGAGGACAGGGCAAGAGCCAGAGAAAAGGAGCCTCGGGGCGCAACTTCATGCAGGGGCCCCACCAGCTCGGGGCTATCAACGTCTGACTTCTTTTACACGAGACAAACTTCTGCCTTGTTTAGGTTTCTGTGATTTTGTGTTTTCTGTCATATGGAGCTAAACCTATTCCTAATGGGTATATATTCAAAATTCACAAGTGTGCACACGCGTGTGTGTGTGTGTGTGTGTGTGTGTTTTGGTTGAACGAGACAACCTCAAGTTAAGGGTCAAAACTAGACCTGAATATTTTCAAGAAGTATAAGGGAGGGGTTTTTTTTCTACTAGTTATTAGGACCTACTGTTAGACTACGAGAATTAAAGTAGGACGGTATTAGCACATGATAGGTAAACAGGGCAAAGAAACAGGAGAGACAGTCAACAAATCAAAAGTAAACATGGGCACTTGGTATATGATGGAGGAGACATTGTAAATCAGCAGGAAAAAGACACACCACTTAATGAACAGTACTAGGACAAATGGTTATAGAGATGGAAAAAGAGAGGACCTCCCTGGCGGCCCAGTGGTTGGGACTCTTTACTTCCAATGCAGGGGGCAAGGGTTCGATCCCTGATTGGGGAACTAGGATCCCACATGCTGTGTGGCGTGGCCAAATAAATAAATTAATTTAAAAAAAGATAAAATTTGACCTTTACTTCATATCGTATACAAAAACTAATTTATTTTATAATAAACCCCACAGGGACTTCCCCGGCAGTCCAGTGGTTACGACTCCGTGCTTCCAATGCAGGGGGTGCGGGTTCGATCCCTGGTCAGGGAACTAAGATCCCACACACCACGTCGTGCAGCCAAAAAATAAACAACAACAACAATGTGATTAAACCAGCCAAGATGACTAAATATAAAAAAATAATAAAATAAAATAAAATAAACCCCATAGGTTAAAGATTTAAATCTGGAAAGCTAAACTGTTAAAAATTTTAGAAGAAATAAGAGACATTCTTTATGTTGCTGGGATAGGAAAGGATTTCTAAAACAAAAATATAAAGGATCAATCATAAAAAAGGATTGCTAACAATTACTACAAACAAGAACTTTTGTATGATTAAAAAAAATAAAGCTAGAAGGCAAAGTATAGATTAAGAGAAAATGTTTGCAACATATAACTGACAAAATAGCATCCAGAATATGTAAAGAATCAATTAGACAAAATAAATAATACAAGAGAAAAGCAGATAACGTATATGAATAAACAATTTACAGAAGAGGAAACCCTGAGTCAATAAACATAAGAAAAGATGTTCAACCCCGCTAGCATTAGGAAATGCAAATTAAAACAGCAATAAGTCAGGGCTTCCCTGGTGGCGCAGTGGTTGAGAATCTGCCTGCCAATGCAGGGGACATGGGTTCGAGCCCTGGTCTGGGAAGATCCCACATGCCGCGGAGCAACTGGGCCCGTGAGCCACAATTACTGAGCCTGCGCGTCTGGAGCCTGTGCTCCGCAACAGGAGAGGCCGCGATAGTGAGAGGCAAGCGCACCGCGATGAAGAGTGGCCCCCACTTGCCACAACTAGACAAAGCCCTCGCACAGAAACGAAGACCCAACACAGCCAAAAATAAATAAATAATAAAATAAAAAAAAAATTAAAAAAAAAAAAAAAAAAAAAAACAGCAATAAGTCATTTCATACCTGTAAGACTGGCAAAAATAAAATGTCTAACAATACCAAGGATACGGATGATGTGAAGGAAATGGTAACTCCATATATTGTTGATGAGAGTTTAAATTGGCACAAACATTTTAGAGAACAATGTGTCAAGCTCTAGTAAAACTGAGGATGTTCTATGATCTAGCAATTTCATCTCCAGGGAGCTATGAGTGCCTAATGGGGCATTTATGAGGATATTCTGTGAAGCACTGATTATAATATTAAGTAAGCAAATGTAAAAAATTCAACTGTCCCTAAAGAGGGAAATAAATTATTAAGTGGTTCTATTATATATGTGCAGCTAGAATAAATGAACTAGATCTAATGGATAAATCTCAAAAATACAACGAACAAAGAAAGTTGTATAAGAATATGTATATACAATACCATTTGCATAAACTTAAAAATATTTAGAATAGTATACTATTTAAACTATTTTACGGATAGTTTACATATACATAGTATATAACTATAAATATAAATATGTATATATATTAGTGGTGATTCTGCTTCCCAGGGGACATTTGGCAATGTCTGGAGGCATTTTTGGTTGTCTTGGGTTGGGGGTGGGAGGCTGGGGACAGGAAGGTGGTGCTGTTGGTATTTAGCGAGTAGAGGCCAGGGATACTGCTGAACATCCTATGCGGCACAGGACAGACCCCGCGACAAAGGACGGCCTGGACCAAAGTGCCCACAGTGTCCAGGCTGAGAAGCCTTGATACATACTCACAGGTGGTGAAGATACAAACACGCACCGGCAGTGGATACCATACAAAAGCATCAGACACGACACACCTGCTATGGAACAGTGGGAAGAGGAATGAACCTCTGGCTGATTCTGTAACATTTTATTCTTCAAAGGGAGTGAGAGTGAAAGAGTAGGCAAAACAAAACAAAACTAAACCCCAAGCTGTGATAGTAAAAAAGTGCTTAAAAAGCAGAAAGTTACAGGAGCTCTAGGTTCTGGGATGTTTTGACACTAATCTGCTCTTTCTGTAGGTTCAGCGTGAGCCTCTGCAAACAGGAAACGCTTCCTTCACTTTGTCTTCTTCAAAAGCAATAACCACATATTCAAAAGAGGAAGAAGGAAACAGCTTGCATTTTGAACAGCCATTTTATGTTATTAGTTGTAAGGAGATTTTCAAATGAAGTAAAATTTCTTGTGAAAATTAATAAACAACTAATTTTCCAACTGAGAGCAGTAAATGTTTGTTAACGGTTCATCAGGTGGAAGTCACATGGAGTAGAACTCCACCTCTAAAGGCCTTGGCAGGTTTCTGAAGGGACGATCAGGTCAGGCAGTGTCTATACCGAGAAGCCTGATCAGAAGAGCCCCCCAGGGTCCTCTGGGGCACTTGCAGCTCCCATGGGAGAGAGGAGCAAGGTGCACGGTCTGGTCCTTGCTCCCGTGGAGCTCCTGATCTCCTCGGGGAAGCCATGATATCCAGAAAGGGAAAAGCCAGAAGCAGGCAAGATGGTCTATAACCAGGAAGGAAGCCACAAGGCATCAGTTAAAGGGCATAGCCAAAGCTCGGGGGTAGAACTTCAAAGAGGATGGGGGCTTAGCTGAGTTTTATAGGATGAGGATGATTTCAACAATGGAGAGGAGAATCAGGCATTTTTGTCAGCCTGTTCAAAGACAGGGGACTGAGAATGGGTTTATTCCTACTTCAAGGGCCAAAGCAATGCTAAGGAGAAATAACAGAGGAACAAAAAATAGAGGATGCTGCGTGACTGGGAGCAGTCTCCAGAGCCAAAATACCTGGGTTCAAATCTCAGCTCTGCCACTTATTATGTAACCTTAGGCTTCAGTTTGTTTTTTTTAAACTTCTCTGAACCTCAGTTTTCTCATCTGTATTATGGGAATAATAGCTACACTCACGTCATAAGGATATGAGAAATAAATGAGTTAATATATGTAAAGCATTTAAAACAGAGCTTGAAAACGTCTAACTTATTACATATTACATATATATATTAGCTATTATTACTATCTAATATTTGCATTGTATCTTACAGTGGTATTTCTTGTCTTCCCAGCTAGACTATAGCACCCTGGAGAGCTGCACTGGGGGTAAGATTTGCATGAAACTCCCCAGGTGGCCAGCACAGCTCTCAGCTCAGTGCAGCCTGAGCTGAATCCCCAGCAAAGGATGATTTCAGAGCAGGCACAATGAATGTGATGGTTTAGAACAATTAAAATTCTTTCTTTTTTTTTTTTTTTAAATTTTTATTTATTTATTTATTTATTTATTTATTTATTTATTTATTTATTTATTTATTTATTTATTTATGACTGTGTTGGGTCTTCGTTTCTGTGCGAGGGCTTTCTCCAGTTGCGGCAAGCGGGGGCCACTCTTCATCGCGGTGCGTAGGTCTCTCACTATCGCGGCCTCTCCCGTTGCGGAGCACAGGCTTCAGACGCGCAGGCTCAGCAATTGTGGCTCACGGGCCTAGTTGCTCCGCGGCATGTGGGATCTTCCCAGACCAGGGCTCGAACCCGTGTCCCCTGCATTGGCAGGCAGATTCTCAACCACTGCGCCACCAGGGAAGCCCTAAAATTCTTTCTAAAAGCATCCTCATCTTATTTTTAAAAGGTCAGTCACTGGGAAAAAAAATGCATCCTTTATTCTCCATCTTTGGTGATCTGACACCCTTTATCAGAGTGCTAGGTTTTGAACTGTAAAGCAGGTGGGGCCACCTCCACGGCACTGTCTGTGGCTGCCTGCGGACCATGTCGGGAAGATTCTGGGGGAGGGTACGGGTTCATCAGGAAACAGCGACATGACTGCTTAGTGATACCTGCCTTGGGCACGGAGGAGGCGAGGTGGCACCTATACAGGAACTACACACCCTGCTATAGACCATGGCTGTCCAGTATTTTCCACATCATGGCACACACAGAAAGATATATTTGTGTGACACACAGGACAGAGAAAGCTGCATGCAACCAGCCTGGCAGCTTCAGGCTTTTCCCAGCTGCCCCAAAGGCTGAGGGGATCAATACCTCATCAGGCCATCTGTGACCGTGACACAGTGGTCGGGAAGTTCCGCCACAGACCCTAAGGCAATACTTGTACATTTAATGTGAGCAATTTACACTGGGGACGGGCTACCGTGGAGTTCAGACGCAGAGGAGACCAGATTGTTTCAGGTGCATCAGTCAAGGTAAAATCAACAGAATTATTGAGTGTCTACTCAAGTACCTGGTAGTACCTGAAGCCATGAAGCTAAAAAGAGAACTAAGACAATGTCTGTGCCTTCTAGAAGCTCCCAGTCTGGTATCCTCACCATTAAATTGCTTTTTCTTTTTCTTCCAGGTTACTCGTAACACCCTCTGCTTGATCAGTGGTTCCTCCTCCGCTCTCCGCCTGCCCTGACCCCTGGCTTCACTGGGCCCTACCGTGCCCCTCCCGACACCCCTCTCTGGCTTCTGTGGAATCACACTTTCTTGGTCTTCCAAGCCATCTGGTCACACCCTGAGCGCCCCTCAGAGACGCCTTCTCCGGTTCATGTCCTTTATACGCTGGTGTCCCTTAAGGTTCTGTTAGGATTATTCCTCTTCTCTCTCCACGTCTGCCCCCAGGGTTTTAGTCTCCCTGCGTGTGGTGGAGACTCCTACCCACTTTCCCCCTCCAGGTGCTGCCCCTCAGAGCCACACGACCAGCTCTCCTGACGCTTCCCCTTAGGTGTTCCAGAGACATGTCAAATGGAGCGCATCCCAAACAACACTCATTGTCAACCCCGTACCTCTTCCTCTGTCCCCAATCTTGGGGAATGACATCAATGTCCATCCACAGCACAAGCCAGCTCACCAGGCTCTGTTAATTATGACTCCTAAATACCTTTGGAATCCATCCATTTCTCTCCACCCTGACTCTCACTGTCCTATTTTATTTTTATTTTTTATTTTTTAAATTTATTTGTTTATTTATTTATTTATGGCTGTGTTGGGTCTTCGTTTCTGTGCGAGGGCTTTCTCTAGTTGCGGCAAGTGGGGGCTACTCTTCATTGCGGTGCGCGGGCCTCTATCGCGGCCTCTCTTGTTGCGGAGCACAGGCTCCAGACGCGCAGGCTCAGTAGTTGTGGTGCACAGGCCCAGCTGCTCCGTGTCATGTGGGATCTTCCCAGACCAGGGCTCGAACCCGTGTCCCCTGCATTGGCAGGCAGATTCTCAACCACCGTGCCACCAGGGAAGCCCCTCACTGTCCTATTTTAGATCGCCATCAAGGGCGGGCATGGCTTCAGAGTGATTTTCCTGAGATAAAAATCTCATCATGTCACCTCTCTACTTAAAAACTCTTCAATGGTTCCCCACTGCCTTTTCATTAATCTTAAAATACTTTTTTTCTTCATTAATAGCAATCGCAAAATCACTACTTGCTAACAAACTTTTATAAAAAAAGTTTTCCAAAACAGAAAAATAATTGAGAAGAATGTCATTATTTTCTATTTTTGTAAACTTTTTTTGTGTGACTTAACGGAATATAGTTGGATTCTCGTATCTGCTTCTGCAGTCAATTCTGTTACACGCTACTCTGGCTTCTGAAGTATATAAAAAAATCTAGCCACGTATAGATATATAGTTAGAAAAAAAATCGGAGTATATTAAGAGCCTTTTCAGATAATCATAGATATTCTTCTTTGATACTACTCAAGTCCCTATTGGTTTTAGGATGCAATTCAGGTTTCTCACCAGGGCTTGCCAGCCTCCTGTTTACCGTTCCAATGGTTCTCCTCACCACTCCAGCCTCACATTCTCGACTCCTGCCCGGGAGGCCTCTCTACTCCCCCCGTGTACCCTCACATCTCACTGTACCTTTGCAAGGACAGCACTTGGTACATTACACTTCAGCGACATGCTCCCTGGCAGGAATCTCACAGCAGGTGACGAGCCCCATGAAGGCTGAGATTATTCATCTTGCCTCTGTAGACCCAACCTTGCCTGCCACCTGGCATATTCAAGTACGTAAGAAATATCTGCTGAATGACTAAATCGTGGACAAATACACAGCAAAGCATATTGCTGAGATAAGTTCTATGGGATTTTCTTCAGCAAAGACCTCACAGTTTGTTGTAATACAGGCCCTAGTGTCAGGATGGACAGGGTAGGAGGGGATGACGCAAGGAGGCTCAGAGAGCAGAGCACACCACGTGGCCGATATGGTCTTTAAGGGCACGAGGCACCTTCTCCCTCTAACACAGGAACCAGTAGTTTCAAAGGACCACTGCTGGGAGACTGCAGATGGGGGCTCCTTGCAGAAGGGGGCACCCGTAACGCACTGGACTGCTGCTGAGTGCCCCTTGGCGGCTACAGCTCGCAGTGTAACTATGGATATGCTTGGCTTCATTCCTTTATCTCTCACGTGCAGTGCACCGTACTGGAGCCCAGTAAAGAGCGCTGTGACACACAGGGAAGTGATTAATTTCCTATGGCCCTGGAAGAGCTTAGCTGAGTTGACAAAACAAAGGCACATTAGAAAGTAAACAAGAGGCACTGAAGATGCAGCGTGTGACTAAGGGCTACGTGAGAGGTATCTTATTAGACTTAGAACTAACAATAAGCACTACCAATACAGAGGAGAGAAACATTGCCAGAGGCTGCTGTCATCAGCGATAGCTTCATGGCAAAACCCGAAAACAAAGGAAAAGAAAGAAAAACAAGACAAACCCCATTCCCACCACCTCCCCAACTGGGGAGGCGGTGAGGAGGCCTCCAGAGAGTCTACCACCAGGAATCTGTGCCACAGCCCAACACGCAACTCAAAGGCTCGGCCACTGCTGCTCCCTGCAAGGAACGCTCCAACTGGTGCGCGCCACCAGACGTGCATCCTGCGTCCTCTGGGTGGAGGGATGACTTGCCTCTTGAGAGGCCGGGGCCTCCCACCACAGCGGATCCTATTTCTCCCAAGACATGGGTACGGTTTTCACAACAGGCAGAGGAAAGGACTCTGGAGAAAGAGCAGCAGGCTTCAGGTTCTCCTGGGCGATGGGCTCCCCGCCCCTGGGGGGCGAGGAAGGAGGGTGGATCCTCCCGGGCGATGGGCTCCCCGCCCCTGGGGGGCGAGGAAGGAGGGTGGATCCCCCCGGGCGATGGGCTCCCCGCCCCTGGGGGGCGAGGAAGGAGGGCGGTGTTGGGGACGGGCTGAGCCAGACAGCGCCCGTGCCTGCCACGCTTCCCAAAGGCTGGCTGACTCTCCTCTAAGGGGCCCTTCTCCGCCATGGGCAGTCAGGATCAAAGCTGTCCCCGCCTTTTGGGGGGAGGTTTGGTTTTGATTTTGGTAGAGAATGGGAACACTCAGTCTCTTGTGAGGAGGAAGTGGTGGGGAGGGGCAGTGAGCTCCCCAGGTTGGGGACATCTGCTGTAGGAAGCTGACACCTCTCTCTTGCTTTAAGGCTTTTTTAACTATCTTAATTTGATTTACGTGCTTGTGAACACTGAACACAAGTTAGTAAGAACTGCACAGGATTAAGATACAGCTTCCTTGAAAATATGAAGGAAAGAGCACCTTTTGGCACAGGGATGACCGATGTCTGCGTTACATCTTTTGTTTCCTCCCTTCTTTGTCAGCCAATTTTCTGGTCATTTCTTTTGCTCCTTAACCTTAGCTCTATGCAGCAATTACTAAATAAAAGTCAAAATTAATATTAGTTCTGGTACTTGTTACCAGTAAACGTTTGAAGAAGAGGTGAAACTTGTTATTAAAAATGAGATTGGGGATTACTCAGGGTTTCCCCTCTCTTTTTACATCTCCTCCCTCAGAGTGGTCACTCATTTTCACCCTTCAGCGATCACCTCTCACTCCCTTACTCGTCCTTCAACCAACACTGGGCCAGGGCGGACAGCATCGCCTGAAAGCCCGGGGACCCTTTTGGACTCAACTCTCTCCCCGATACATCAAATCCGGCCAGTTCTCAAGTACCACCGATTTTCCCCTTCAAGGGCGTCTGCCACTGTTTCAGTCTTTGTCGTCCGCCTCTGAGATTAAGCCAACAGCCTCTTAGATGACATCACTGCCACTAATACAGGCCCTGGTTTATGGTGCTTCCCAGATGCTGCATTCGTTATAAAGGGAAGGTTTCTGGCAACGCTGCACTGAGCAGGTCTATTGGTGACATTTTTCTAACAGCATCTGCTCACTTTGCGTCTCTGTGTCACATTCTGGTAATTCTTGCAATACTTCAAGCTTCTTCATTTCTACTGTATTTGTTAGGGTGATCTGCGATCAGTGATCTCTGACATTACTGCTGTAATTGTTTGGGGGTGACAGCAACACTGTGGCCTTATTTTAAGAAATTGCACAGCCACCTCAACCTTCAGCACCCACCGCCCTGATCAGTCGGCGGCCGTCAGCATCGAGGCGAGACCCTCTACCAGCATAAAGATTATGACTCCTTGAAGGCTCATAGGATGGTTAGCATTTTTTAGCAATAATGTATTTTTTGATTAGGGTATATACATTTTAAAAGATATAATGCTATTGCACACTTAATAGACTACAGTGTAGTGTAAACATAACTTTTATATGCACTGGGAAACCAAAAAATTCGTGGGACTCACTTTATCGCAATACTTGCTTTAATGCGGTGGTCTGGAACCGAACCTGCACTATCTCCAAGGTGTGCCTGTATTGTCTCCATCCAACCTGCACACCATGGCGGGTGAGTCGTGCATGAGTTACCCCACCAAGGCCTTTCACAGCGCCACTGCCTCAACTGAAAATCTTACTGCATCACATCTAGATTATTCCGTCCTGTTTTGAACGTCCTCCAAAACCAGCCTCATCCTAACTATCTCTTACCTCTTCCCTGCATGTTCCTTCCACTGACTGTGTCCCTCACTTATTCAGACCACATTTGCTCCAATCGCGTCTGTTACCTAAAATGCCCTCCCCTGTCCCCTACGACCATCTGCTGCCCTACGGGTTTGTAAAGGGCCCAGTTCTTGTTTTGTGTCTCTAACTGGCTTCTTTCTTGACAATCTAAATCTTTACTGGTCTCCCTGTCTGCTGAACTTCTACAGAACTAGGTCAAGTTGCCAATCTAAGAGAATGTAACACTGAGTCTAGGTTTCCTCATCTGTAAAACAGAAAACTGGACTAGATGATCCTTAAACTAATAATTATTAGTTGCTTCTTCCGAATCAGTATATTAAAGAATGTCTTGAAAGCCAAGCAGTTCTCTCTCAAAAAGAGACCTTCACTGTTGCAGCAGAAGCCCAGTGGCCTCCTGCCAGAGCTGTTGCGGGAGGGATGCCCAGACAGACACTGGCCTAGACACCCTCCATTTTATAACCTCCAGTACTGCTTATGAGTGTTACCTGCACTGATCAAGGAGCTCTAACGAGCATCTCTAATGATCAAGGATCCTTGAGCAGCCACCCCTACTAGACGGCAACCATGGACAGTTCACGAATGAGGAATGTGGATTTGTGGAAGTGAAGTGCTGACTCTCACAGTGGTCTCTCACAGCCCAAAGCCCACGCTCTGAACTACCAATGAAACCTGCACCTGCACTCCTCACCCCGCCCTGGGAATCCAGGCGCAACAAGGGTGCATACACCACCATCACTTAAAAAAGTATGATTTTTAAAAAAATCTTGGTATCGCTAATCTGTGCTCTAATCTCGGACAGGAGATCATGACTCACGAGTCTGGAAATTCCTGTACTCCTGCTGCTTTCTTCACAAAGCCACATCTGTCACCCACAGTGAAAGACTGCAGGGTCTGAAGCTGGGGTGGGTTCCACGAAATTCAAGGCTTCTTGAGAGGATCAGAAGGATTTTTCCTGAGTCACTCACAGGTAGTCCAGGGGTCCGTCCTGCACTAGAATCGTATTCTGGTTTTAAAACCCACAGGGATGGCTTTTTTTGAGGAGGAAAAATTTACAAAATGATTATAGGGACAATTTTTCTAATATTCCCCTGTTTGACATTATGTCTGCTTCAAGGTACATCTCTAAATTCATTCATGGTTCTAAAAAGTGATTAATAAGTGAGAAAATAAAAAATTATGAAAAGAATTAGGATTGCTGATAACTTCTATCTCTCCAAAATACCAATTATGTCATCATCGTTTACTTGTTTCCTTAAGTACCATGAGATTGAACCACACTCTTTTTTCTCATGAAGACCAAGGCAGAATGGAAAATAGAAATGATTTTTCTCAAGGTCACTTAATGAGTCAGCCTTGGAAAGGGATTAGAATTTATATTGATCCTATCTTTCTGTTCTGAATTTTGTCAAAAAGGTCAGTATGACCAACTACAAGAGCACCAAAAACATAACAGTAGTTTCTGCAAGGAGATACAGATTGAGATAAACAGCTTAGCTTTAATTTCACTTGAAAATAGAGTTCTTGCACCTAATTTTCATTTAGTTTGCAGATTTTTATCAACCAAGCACTAGTAACTTATTCCGCACCTGATACTATACACTTCATACTCATAAAAGAAAAAAGTCATAAAAGAACTAACTCTAACTGATTAGATTGCTTTGTTGACAAGGCAGCACAGCAACTTGAAAAGGATGGTTTTTAAATCAAATTGCACCAAAAAGTGAAAGAGCAAAGCTAAAAAGGAAAAGTGCTGAGGAGCATGCCACGTGCCTGTGTGCTGTCTTCAAGGCTGCTTGGGTTCATCTTGGCTGAGAACGTGCTCCCTTTGGATTCAAGGTGGACTCCTTTGCTACACACACACACACACACACACACACACACACACACACAGACACACACACACAGACACACACACACACACACAGACACACACATACGTGCTCCCTTTGGATTCAAGGTGGACTCCTTTTCTAACACACACACACACAGGTTTAGGTATACAGTTTTCAGGGCTCCACTCCAGACACACTTTCTTGACCCTCCATGGCTGGGTGAGGGGCTTCTCCTAGAAGAGGACTCGTGACATTTTGCTGTAACTGCCTCTTCCTACTCTCAGCTCAGGGAGAGGAAAGATTGTGCTGTCTTGTCTGCTGTGGTACTCCCCAGAGCCTGGCTGAACACTAAATAAATCTTGTGGAAAGGATGTTAATGGAAACTAAGAGGTGAGTAAGCAGCTTCCTCAGAGACCTAGCCAGATGAAGGGGCACTGACAGACACTGGCTCCATAGGGTGGCACCCGCCAGGGTGAAGGACAATCAGACATGCTGCCACATGGACAAACCTCAGAAACATGAGGCCATGTGAAAGACACCCCTCACAAAGGACCCAAAAGTATATGATTAGATTCAATGTTCAGAATAGGCCAATCTAGAGAGTAAGAAAATAGATGGGTGGTTGCTCAGGGCGAGGTGGGTGGTAGGACTGGGGAGTGACTGCTAATGGGAAGAGTCTCTTTTTGAGGTAATACCAGTGTTCTAAAATTCAGTGTGGTGATGGTGGGACAACTCTGTGAGTACACTAAAATTCACTGAATTGTACTCTCTTTTTTGGCCACACCGCACAGCTTGCAGGATCTTAGTTCCCCGACCAGGGATCGAACCTAGGCCCTGGCAGTGACAGTGTGGAGTCCTAACCGCTGGACCACCATGGAATTCCCTGAGCTGTACTCTTTAAGGAGGTGAACTATATGGTATGTGAATTCGATCTCAATAAAGTTATTAAAAAACTTAAAAAAAAAATGAGAACCTGAGAGCACTTTTAATACACTAAAGATATTTTACTAAATTAAAAATCCTTGATTAATAAAAGGAACTCGCATGATTTTCAAGGCAGATGTGACTCATAATAATGTATATGTTAGATGTTACCTAACAACGCTTGCTGGGGTGGATAAAGAGAAAATTTTCACAGCCACAAATGTTTCTAAGTGAGGGTGAGAGAATACACCTCACCCTCACTTAGAAACTTAGCTAACAATTCAACCAAATACTGAGAAAATAACTGAAATGCATGTGTGAATAATGGTGAGCTGCTGTAGGCATCAACATCTCCTCTCCTTGCAGGTCAAATAAGCTGCTCGTTACTGAAAACGGAGGTGATAATCAATCAGGAAACACGGGCAGCCGGAGGAAGTGAAGAGGTAATGAAAAAAATGAGCACCAAATGACTTCACTGCTTTGTTGACAAAATTCCCACTTGGCTTATACCAAGCACGATGCGTTCCTAGTGGGTTTCACTGTAATTCTACTTCTAGAGTAAATGGAGATTTTACAGAAGTACCTTAGAAAGTCTTATCACCAAGTTTATGTTGTGGTATATGATGGCATTATCACCATCAGCCAACAGAGAGGATGGTGGTCACACAAGTAACAGACGACCGCAACTCAGAGAATACAGACTTCCCGGGAAACAGAGCTGCTTGGAGAGCTGCTGGCTGCATAATCTTCTAGAGCAGGGGGCGGGCAAAGTTCTTCTGTAAAAGGTCAGGTAGTAAATGTTTTAGGTTTTGAAGACCAATAGGCAAAATCAAAGATATTATGTAGGTGTTTACAGAGCCACTAAAAATGTAAAAACCATTCTTAGCATCGGGTTTGGCCCATGGGCCATAGCCTACTGACCCTTGTTCTAAAGGTTACAAGTTTTAAAGAGTAGTAACTATCCGGTTAGCTCCTAAATCAGGACTCTCTCTCAAACTTCCTGAGAGCCCAAAAACAGATCCCCAATGCAATCAGAATAACTAATATGTGACAGATCTTTCTGGTATATCAAGTAATTTTGCATAAATTATTTTATCCTCATGACAACCCTATTAGATAGACTGTGCACAGATCTCCCTGTCAACCCAGTGTTGATTCCTTAACTGCAAATTTCTTCCCCTTTTCATTTACATTCTGCTTTTCTATCGTGATGGCATCATGACCAGCAAAGAGGGGAATCCATGCTAAGAAGCTACAGAGACTCCTGCAGCAACCCTGCTGTTCAAATGTTCATCATTACAGGGCACTTCAGTGACTGTTCTGGAGGTGTGAACGCACAGAGGCTCACAGAGCTTGACTGTGGCCATGTGGTCTCATGCAGTGAGGACACGCTGCCTCACCACCAGAACTCAGAGAATCCTCACCACCTCCCGACTGGTCTTCTTCCTCCAGTATCAGCTTTCTCAAGGGTATTCGTGTCATGGCCAAAGTAGTCTTATTTATTTATTTATTTGGTTGCGTTGGCTCTTAGTTGCAGCAGGCGGGCTCCTTAGTTGCGGCAGGCGGGCTCCTTAGTTGCGGCATGCGAACTCTTAGTTGCGGCATGCATGTGGGATCTAGTTCCCTGACCAGGGATGGAACCCGGGCGCCACCAGGGAAGTCCCCAAAGTAATCTTTATTAAAGACAAATCTAACTTACTCTTCTGCCTAAAGCCTTCACTGACTCACTACTTCTAGCCGGATGAAAGAAAAAACACTCCTCAGTGTAGCACAAGACCCCCGATGTCCTGGCCTCGGCTTTCTCCCCAGCCTCTCTTTCACTGCTTCCTCCTTAGGGAAGCCCTGAACTTAGGCAAATGCAATCACTTGTGTTCCCACAGCTGTCTCAAGCCCTTGTGCTTTTTCTCACACGGTCCTCTAGGCCTGAAATGCCTGCGTGAGCGCTGGTCTCTTCCAGATTCCCCTCAACCACATAGGGCTTTACTGAGTCCCTCAGGGAGAACCAGGACTCTTCTGCTGGTGCAAACTCCAATAGAAACCTAGCACTTCATATTGACTCATCTCTCTTCCCCCAAGGGCTGCAGGCTTCCTGAAGGCCAGGGCAGCGCCATTTTCTCCCTCAGGGCTTCACACTGCAGTGGAACCAAAAGAGGCATAAATAAGTGGAGCACACAGCCCCTGTCCTTCAAGAATTCAAATGCTACTTGGTGAATGAATAAAGCACAAACCCACGAAAAGTTACATAACAGTCCCAGCAGTGGAAAATGATCCGCAGCTGCTAGTACCAAAATGACTCGGCAACGTCACCGACCCTGGAGCCAGCAACCCTGTTCGGGGCGGGGAGTGAACCTGAGAGCAAGAAGCTGGTGGGAGGAGAGTCAGCGTGTGACTGACACGCCGCCGCTACATCAATGTACAGAAGAGTGGGAAAGCTCTGCCGTGGGGGGAGATGAGAGCTGGAAGAAAGGGTCCACTCAGCCCTCATCACAACGAGTCCATAAGCCAATCAGCCAAAAGCTTCTGCGTACTGACCACCGTGGGAGTGTCCAGAAAGGTCATGTCACTGTGATGATGAACTTCAGGATACTGTGCACTGACCCTGTAAGCTCCAGATGAAGCAAGGTCTGCAGAGCCGTCACACTGCTCACTGCCCTTTAGAGCCATGGAGGTGTATTCGCTGCAGAGCATGTTACAGCTGCTTCAGAAGTGCAACGTCAGAGTTCACTTTCAAGAACCAAGATGTGACTCCCGTGGCAATGTCCTAGGATGAGGCTGGCTGGTCAGGGCAGAAGGGATGCTTGTCCTTCCTCTGCTTCCAAACCCTGCACTACTTCTTAACGCGGTGCGTTCCCACTGAAACTCCTTTCAAGAGCGAGCCAATTCTTGCTGACTCTTGTGATCTTCTCCCCGCCATCGTCTCTGCCTGGCCTTTTTTCGGGGGTGGGAGGGTAGCCTCTGAATCTGTTGAGCACCCCCTCTCCCATTCTTCCTGAAACACTCCTCTCCGGGCTGCTGTGCCACTGAACTCTCGCGGATTCCTCCCTGCCCCCTGGAACTCCTTTCTTCCTCCTCTCTGCTCTCCCTAAACATGGGTCTCGGGCTGTCTTCAGTGGTTTGTCCTCTCAGAGGATAGCTGTATACTTTCCAGCCAGGACTACTCACCTGTATTCAGCTGGCCTCAGTACATTAAGAAATTCTGTAAATATTTATTATATACATATCGAGTCACTAATTCTCCAAATGTATGGGCGCCTACCACATGCCAGGCATTATTCACACATTAGAGACACAATGGAAAAGCCCCCCCCACCCCAAGACACACCACTGGCACAGATGGGACGTGAGTCAATGGTGAGGGGCGGGAGTGGCGAGGTCAGGAAAGACGCCAGGGGCTCTAAGGACAGACAGAGGGTCAGTGGTGCCCGGGAGGCTGGAGAGGGCTTCCCAGAGGAGGGGATTTCAGAAAGTTTACTCAAGCGTGAGCAAGAGTTAGGCAAGCAGAGACTGTGTGAGGGGTGAGATGGGGTGCGGTGGGGAAGTTGGTACAGGGGAAGTTTGTTGTTGGCAGAGGGAAGGGTAGATGAAGAAGCAAGAAGTGAGAAACAACACGGGGCTGAGATGAACTGGGAACAGTTCAGCATGATTAGCCCGAGGCTGCTGGGGGCCGGGGGAAGGGACGGGCTAAAAAGCAGGCAGGGGTCTTGTGTAGCGAGCGTGAACTGCCTTGTAGGCTCAGGAGGGCCTCTGAAGGACTTTGGTGGGAGTGAGACAATCAGGTTTGCGTCTTCACAGAGCTCGCCCTGGGGGCTGGAGTGTGGGGCAGGGTGGGGAGAGGGAGGCAGTTGTGACCAGATTTTATTAGGTGAGTGACCACGGTGGCCTGAACTAAGGCAGGGGGATGAAGAGAGAGGGAGTGGTGGGTTTACGGCGAGAAGGCAGACTCTCTGGGGTGCAGGTGAGGGAGGGGACACGAGGGACATGGATGCACGAGGGAAGAGTCCAAGGGGAAGACACAGTGTTCTGGTTTGGGCCTCTGGGTGGACGACGGTGCTTTCCATCAGGGAGGGAGTGAGACGGAGAAGCCAATTTAGCAAAGCAGGGGTAAATTTCCGGTGCCTGTGGAGCATTCAGGTGGAGATGCCTGGCAGGCAGTAGGATATTTAGGCCTGAAGCCCAGAGAGAGAGGAGGTCTAGGCCGTAGGTCTAAGTCTGGGAGCCATGAGCTTAGCACAGAGGGGAGAGCCATGGCCTGCGAGTGTGCAGGGGGGGAGATCAGCGGGCTGGACCTCAGGGGACAATGCCGGTTAGGAGCTCAGTGAGGAGCTGGCCATTATCCCGGCCAGGCGTTCACAGAGCCGAGCGCTGGATTTCTAAAATCTCCTGTTGGTCTTTTCCTCCGTGGTCTCTCCTTTCTCCACCCATCTCACATGCTGCAATGAGAGCAATTTCTCTGAGATACCTGTCCTACCTTTACAACTGACTAAACCACTTTTGACAGCCTCCAATGTCAAAATCCAACTCTGCCGTCGGGTTGAAAAACACCTCCCTCGATTACAGTCACTGTGTTACTCCCCTCTGTCACTAGGTACCCTACCACCTCAGCCCCCCATGTCTCCTCGAGGCCTTCCCCTTCCAGGCCTCCTTGTCACCTCCACGCCTCCGTCCCTCTGGCTGGTCCTCTGCTCTGTGATGACCTGCCTCCTCCTCTCTGCCCGCCCACGTCCTGCCCACCCTTCGAGTCCCTGAAACCCCCTCTCACAGCATCAGGACCCCCAGTGGCGCCTTCCTGGCTGTCTTACTGCCCCGCGCACTCCGGTCTATATTTCATCGTTCTTGGATGTTTCTCTATTTCAAGTGTATCTGCTGAGCTCCCTGACGTTGATCACAAACTCATTCAGGGAAAAGACATGTTTTTCACTTCTTAGGTGCCCACCGAGTCCCCACCCGTCTTGGTCACTGTCTCAATTATGACCACTGGCTGACTGCGACCGCAGAGCCAAGTGCAGACCACAGGCGGGCAGGCGACAGCGAGCACAAAGCAGCAGCTGCCAGGCGGCGAGACAAAGTCCGACAGAAGCAGGCAAAAGACGTACAAAGGAGTTACACTCAAACAAGACTTTGGCATTATTTTGGAGTGCTTGAAATTAAAAACTGCAAACAGATCAATCTAATGCGCAGTAATTAGGAACTGATTGGTTTTTTGACCAAATAAATTCTGGGTTCTATGAAAAACATTTGAAAACCCACAGTTTGCAAACAAGTGAGAGACTTATCTTAAATGCAATAACAGAATTTGAGAATACCTACGGTAAGATACAAGGACACTAAAACAATCAAAAAAGATATTTTAAAAACATAGAAGATGGAAGCACAAGTTCTAACTTTGATTGAACATTAAACTTGGCATTGAGTTTCCTGACAGCCGAAGCAAAAAAGGAAAGGAAAAAAACCAACAACAACACACACACACAGAGGCCCTGGAATCGGACACATCCGGGCCCCTATTCTGCAGCCCTGCCGGCAGCTGTGTGTCTCTGGGCAGACCGGCATCCCCGAGCCTCAGGGGACACAGAGGAAACAGCTGTGTTTCTCGAGGCCGACACTGGGAAGAAATGAGGAGGGCACTGAGTAAGCCCCAGACTACAGAACCATACGCTCTTCTCTCCAGCACAGTGAGAAGTCTGCGGCAGGAGCCCGGGGGCTGGGATTCTGAACTGTGGGCAAGACTGACCTCGGAAAGTGAAAGAGCCTGCCACGCAGCGGGGAGAGCCACAGACCAAAGGACGTCACTTCACAGCCGCCCGGCTGGAAGGCCCTCTCCAAGAGGGTGGGGATTTTGGTCTGTTTCAGCCATGGATGCTTGGGCTGTGCAACCCGGCAGATACTATGATATTCAAAGTATCTGTGGTGGGGAAGACACCGGGTGGAGTCTGCAGCGAGCCACAGAGGACCACCATGATGCGGATGCCCAGGGCACTGGAGCAACGGCACGCATACACAGCAGAGAATTACACACTTTCGAAACACTGCTGCTGGACCCTGGGGGACAGGAAGTGCCTGACCACGGGGACAGAGTGAGCGCGTGGTCAGAAGTATGAGACCTACCAAGTTCTGTGGTCAGGTGGGACCAAAGAAAGCCATCGTCGGACGTAAGTGGTGTATCCAGGGTCAGCACGAGCAGGGCGGGGGGCGCAGGCGAGCTGCACAAGCAGGTCCGCCAAGACCACCATGTCGATAACCTCTGTTGCATAAAAACCTCTTCCCCAGTTCACACCTCCTGCTACATGGGGGTGGGTCCCTAACCACCAAGTGACAAGGAGGAAAATGGCCAAGTTCGGTTCATAGATGGGTTCGCTTGGTACACAACTGACAGCTGAAAAGAGACCGTGGCTGCACTACAGCTCCACTCAGGGGTCACCCTGAAGGACAGTGATGGGGACAAATGCTCCCAATGGGTGGAGCTGGGGCAGTGCATTTGGTCGTCCGCTTTGCATGGAAAGAGAGGAGGCCTGAGGTAATGACACCTAGGGACCCACTGGACGTGGTGAATGACTTGGTTAGGTGGTCAGGGGATGGGAAGGTAGGGGACAAGGAGGCCTGGGAAGAGTCCTGTGGGTCCAGCCAAGGAACAGGCATGAAGCGTGACATCTAGGTTCCAATGTTTATTGTGAACATCCAGCACAGAAGAGAGAGACAGAATGACTCGGCAGACTGACGTCAGCCAGCCTCTGTCACCGGCCATCCCAGGGCTGGCAGGTGAACAGGGCAGCCAAGATGGCCGGGAAGGAGCCCCACTGTGCATGGGCCCCACTCTCTAACGTGGACTTAGCTTCCAGAGTAACAGAGAGCAGTGCTGAGCCCTGATACGTACGCCACCATCCATCAAGGAGAACCAACAGTCATAGAGCCAGGTAGACTATACTGGGCCCTTTTCAGTCTGGAAGGGGAACCGTTATGGACTGAAACATGCCCCCCCAAAACTCATAGGCTGAAGTCCCTAACCCCCAATGTGACTGTATTTGGAGACAGGGCCTTTAAAGAGGTAATTAAGGTTAGACGAGGTCATAAAGATGGGGCCCTAATCCAATGGGACTGGTGTCCTTATAAGAAGAGACACCAGGAATATGCAGGCACCAAGAAAAGGCCATGTGAGGACACAGCAAGAAGGTGGTTGCCTGCGAGCCAAGGACAGTCCTCGCTAGAAACCAACCCTGACGGTATCTTGATCTTGGACTTCTAGCCTCCAGAACAATGAGGAAAAATTTGTTATTTAAGCTGCCCAGTCTGTGGTATTCTGTTAGGGCAACCTGAGTTGACTATTATAGGCAGCAATTCATTTTACCTGGAACTGACACATTTTCTGGTTATGGGGCTGCCTGACTTTTCTGTCGCTAAGCACCACCTCTGTGGGTTGACAGAGGGCATGAGGTACTGACCAGGGTTCCAGATGACATCACATCAGACCACAAGGCCCGCTTCCAGCAAAGAGGGCGTGGCAGTGCCAAGACCACGGGATACACTGACCCTCACACAGTACGACCCAGGCGCTACCAGCTCGCCAGACCAATGGGTAGCCAGGTGAAGGTGGAGTGAGACGCCAACCTGGAGATGGTACCCGCCAAGGACAGCGCTTGAGGCTCTAGTGTGCAGTACAGACCCTAAATCAACAACTTCACACGGGTGCTGTGTCCCCAGTAGGTGGAACACACGGCTCTTGGAAACAAGGGATGGAAGGAGAAGTGGCCCTGATTATCCTCCCTCAAGGTGACCCACTTGGGGAATCTGGGCTTCCCGTCCCACAACTCTGGATTCCGTGGTTTACAGAGCTTGGCTCACAGGAAGGGAACGCTTCCATTGGGGACAAAGCAAGAATACCGTTACATCTTAAGTTACAGCTGTTGCCCAGTCAGTTTGGGCTCTTGTGCCAAAAGACCGGCAGGCAAGGAAAGGAGTCATTATCCCGGCAGGAGCAATTAATCCTGATCATCAGGAAAAGCTATGGCCACGGGCACAAAAAGGGGAGGGAAGATCATGGGTGGCACTCGGGTGATCTGCGAGGGCATCTCTTGTACTTCCTCACCCAATTTCTACAGTAAACAGACAAGTGCAGCAGACACAGCTGGGAAGGGCTTGAGGACCAGGGACCCAGACCCCACAGGGATGACAGCATGTGTCACTTCATCACGTAAGCCTTCCAGCCAAGGGTGGGGAACTCTCAAGTGGACAACAGACGAGGGAGATGGTCATCAGTGTATCCTCGAGACCAGCTTCAGCAGAAGGGGATTCAGTCTGTCCTGCTAACCTTCCTCTTGAAGGTTTCTCCTGGGAAAAGAGCACCACTGCAGTCTTGGAGCTGTTGCTCCGAGAACTTAAGTAAAACAAGAAGATCCAAGCAGCACGAGGGGCGGATGCTCTGGACGGATCTGGATCGGATCTGCGACCCAGATCCTCCCCCTCCTTCAGGACCAGCGCTCCATCTTCCTGCTGCGGGCACCGGATGGTTCTCAAGTAACACCTGCTCTGTGGATGGCGTGCAACTGGGGAGAGGCACCCGCAATCTGCACCAACACCTTTCTGAATTTGGGACGACTCGGAAGGTCTCTCGCAACTCCAGGGCTTGGGCACCGTAAGCCTAGCTCGGGCCTTCTTTGTGACTGGGGCTCGAAGTCGCCCTCTGCCCTTCACCACCACTCCCCCAAAGACGCTCATCCTGACGGCGTTCCCCGATCCACTTCACACACGAGAGTCTGCCTGGGGACACCAACCTCAGAAACACAACCTCTCATTTTGCTCATGAGCACAAGACCACAGCTACCTACCAGGGAATCTCCCCCCAGGTAGCCTGAAGGTACCTCAGTCAATATATTTCCCCTCGCCTGCTCTTCTGATGTTGGTGGGATGGTGCTGTCATTGATCTCTCTCATTAGCTAAGCCAGAAACCTCAGAATCATACACTACTTCTTTCTCTCCCTCATAGCTCTGTCCAGTCTATCAGAAAATATTTATACTCATTATTACTCAGTTTTCTGGACACTGGTTATTCTGAGTTCTCATACTTTTCATTCTTCCCTCTGTTTCCTCAAAGAATCTACCTCTTCCTCCCGCTAAATACAGGCTTAGTCTATAGCCTACATTCATCCTGGATGTGATTCTCCTACAGGACTCACCTCCCAACCCTACACACTTAATCCATGATCTGCACCTGCAGCTCTGACCTCTCCAAGAGTGATGTCTGTCCTCCATGTTCAACTACATCAGGGGCACCTTTATTGTATGTTCCAGAGTCACCTCAAATTCAAATACACCTGTAGGGAACAGCCTTCACTTCTCTCGTTTACCTGCAGACTCGGCCCATTGATAAGGGGCCCCCTTCTTCCCACCCCAGATAGAAACTCTGGGACCCACCTCTCCACTGATGTCCAGGGACATCACACCTGATTTCACTTTCCAGACCACACACGATGAAGACCTACGTCTCACACGCAATGCAGGCAGGAGATCGGGGAGATGGCAGGGGAGAACAGAACTCTCTCTCATACCCCAGAGGGTAAAGGGGATGGAGACAAGAAACGAGGAACCCAATGCACTGGATCACAGAAGTGCCAAAGAAGGACCAGGTATGTGGTTTCAGCCTGACACAGAGTAACCCTGGAAAGACCAGTGTGGTGTTGGATTGTTTGGATAGAGCAGTTTTTGTGGATAAATGCTCAGTATTTCCTGACGATTAATGACAAGGCTAACAAAACACAGCATTTATCTGATCTACTTGTTGGTTGTTCCCTTGAAAATTTTCTTACCTTCATATTCTCTCCATTTCAACCAAGAAAAATCAAGAAGTTTGACATTTGCTCTTCACTCCAGAGCACACAATAATAAGCATTTTAACAGGAAGACACTGTGGCTTTTACAAGATGATAAAAACAGATAAATATCCCTTCTTGTTAACTAGGTTGGTGTTTCTCTAAGAAATCATGCTTATCTAATAGAAGTGGAGCAATAATGTCCAGTTTGACCAGTCTTTCAGCTGCAAGTTACTTTTTTTACCTTAAAAAGAAAACACTAAGAATAGCCACTATCAGAGACCTACATTCCACTTGGAAACATGTCAAAGTATCTATGATACAATGCATAGGAATGAAATGTAGACTCTACCACACATACAGTCTCAAAGGAGAAGTTTACACAGGCCCCTGAGTATTTCTGAATTTTCCACTGTGATTATTATCGTTTACCTGCTGCTGCCTTTGCCGCCTCACTTGTGCAAACTGTGACAGCATCAGCTGCCGGTCCAGCAGCTCCATCCTCTGCTGTCTCTGAATGTCTACCGTGGCCCCCATCCCGATTCTGGCTTCGCTGGTGGGTTCTGAAGATGAGAAGATGGGCTCAAGTGTCCAAGAACAGAACTTTGCCATCCAGCTGGGGACGCAGAGCACCTCATGAACTTGTAACATTTTGCTGTTGTAGCAGAGCCCGGAAATCTAAAAGAAAAAGAGCCCAACTGGATTGCTGAAGTGTCATAAAATGTTAAAGAACATATTTAACATAGAAATCAATAACCGCAAAACACTTCAGATGGTGTTTTCTTTCACTGTTGTAGTGTTAGGTGATAACCAGAGCTCCTGTCAGGTTGCAGGATACAAAGCAGCACAAACCAACAAAAAATTGAATTTACTCAGTAAACAAATGTGTTTTTATTAAGTTAGAAGAGACAGCAAAATCCTAACTATGTAACACTCAAAGTACTGGTACAATATTTAAAAAAACAATGTTGCCTTTTAAAAAAAAGCCATGAAATATTTGATTATCTAAACACTTTCACACTGTACTACCTCTGTGGTTATTCTTATTGGCAGATGGCCATCAGAGAGAGATACTGAGAGACAACAACTTTGATATTCGATGATGTGACCCAGCCATACAATACATTTATCAGAAAATAAAGACTACCTAAAATGTATATAGTGTTTTAATAAAATTTTCAAGTATTTTTCCTAGATTTTAAAATCCTTGCCAATAGTTGGCAATTAACAATTCTGTTTACGAATAAGGCTATTTTTCATCTTTAAGGCAATTTATATGGTAAGATAAGTCTAAGGAGTCTCTAAGGTTTCCTAGGTAAAAATGAGAATAGCTATTCCTTTGTTAAAGAGAAATCTTTAATTTTGTGAATTTGATTCTTAGCATAAGAAGTTATTCATACCAAATTAGAACATATTTGACAAATTTCTGTCTAATAAAAGTACACTTTAATGTTTTACTAATAAAAGTTAAATTAACTAATTAGGCAAAAATTTATTGAGCATCTGCTATATACCAAGTGCTGTTCTAGGCACTTAAAGTATAGCAGAAGACAAGATAACTAAAGCCCTACTCTTACAGAGGTAATTGTGATCAATACGGAGATTGGACAGTAAACAAGCAAACACACAAAACAATTCCAGACAAGATCTATGAAGGAAATAAAATAAGGTGACTTGGAGCAAGGACCTTCTTTAGGTCAGGTGGAAGTGACACTTGAGCAGAGTTCTTAAGGATAGTGAGGTGCCAGTGATTTGATGAACTGGAGGAAGAACCTTTCAGGCAGAGAAAACAGCAAGTGCAATGCAGGAATGAGCTTGGGAGTATCCATTAGAAATCTTAGTGGAGCTATCAAGAGGGTTGTTGGATATAAAAATCTGGAACTCAAGAGAAAAGTCTGCAGAGATAAAGATTTGGGAGTCAGTGGTGTAAGACTGTGTTTAAAGCAACAGGACTACAGGAGATAATGAGGGCGGGGGACGTATTACAGAGGAAAGAAGAGGACTTAGGACTGAACCCAGGGTACACCAGCATTTTGTGGATGGACAGAGTAGGAGCAGCCAGTAAAGAAATCTGAGAAGGGGCTGCCAGTGAGAAGAAGGAAAACTAGGAGAGTTTAGTACCACTGAAGCTAAGAGAACCGTGTTTTAAGATGGGAATAGTCAGCTATGTCTAATGTAGCCCAGAGTTCAAGTAAGACAGAGAGAGGAAGATGACTGTTGGATTTGGCAAAATTAAGAACAGTTTTGGTGCAGTGGTAGGAGCAAAAGACACACTGGAGGAGGTCGAAGAGTGAATGGAAAAGGACTTTTGGTTTCAAATAATTTCTATGCTACTTCTCTCAAAAATGGTACAAAACAACAAAGAAAACAAAAACAGAAACATACTTCACATTCACTGAAAGCATCTGTAATCCTCAACCACACTAACAAAATGGAAAACACACTGAGTAGTTAGAAATACTTAGCATATGAGAAGAAGGGTAAATCCAAATGAGGGAGAGTGTCCCCCCGACAGACTCAGGGATTAGAGGCACCAGGTACTGTGAAGGTGGGAGTGAAGTGGAGGATCACAGAACTCTGTGCAAGAAGCAACCCCAATTCCTCCCCTCACCCAGCAGAGCCCCTATCTACCCTCTCCCTTCTCTACAGGGAGAAGGTAAAAGCTCTGCAGGGCCTGCATCAAAGAGGCTCTGGAGTGGGTAGAGCAGGCCAACAGGGGAGGCCGGGGGCTCTACACATGTGGACTTCATACAGACAGAGAGGCCTTCCGTGTATGTCTCATAGAACTTGCAGAAGAAGACAACAGAGGAAATATAGGAAGAAGGGGACTATATTTCAAGAGATAATAGCTGAGTTTTCCAGAATTAATAAAGAATATAGATACTCAGATTGAAAATGCAATAGTCCCAAGATGGATAACATAATGAAATTTATATCTAGATCCATTATAGTGAAACAGAGAAAGAAATCCTTAAAAGTGTGAACAAAAAAGAACAAAAGAGCGTAGCTCATTATACAAGGATAAGTCACAACCCACAGCAGTCACCCGCTGACAGCCCACCCTGAGGAGAATTCAGGGTGAAAAATCCGGATGAGGCACTCTGCTTTAGATAAACAGGCCCCTAGAGGGCTAGATGCATATCTCAGGAAGAATTTCAATGACCCCGGATTCTTGCACCTTCACATACAAAGAAAAGCACTAAAATTAACTTGAGATTCTGCTCTTTCTGATTGGCGGTAATCTTTGACTGAGATGTACGCTTGACTAGATGTATTTCACAGCCAAAAAATTCATATTTGGGCTTCCCTGGTGGCGCAGTGGTTGAGAATCTGCCTGCCAATGCAGGGGACGCGGGTTCGAGCCCTGGTCTGGGAAGATCCCACTTGCCGCGGAGCAACTAAGCCCGTGAGCCACAACTACTGAGCCTGCGCGTCTGGAGCCTGTGCTCCGCAACAAGAGAGGCCGCGATAGTGAGAGGCCCGCGCACCGCGATGAAGAGTGGCCCCCGCTTGCCGCAACTAGAGAAAGCCCTCGCACAGAAACGAAGACCCAACACAGCCAAAAATAAATAATAAATAAATAAATTAATTAATTTAAAAAAATGCAAAAAAAAAATTCATATTTATTATACTGGCGCCTCCCCTACTTCTTTGGAGCAGTTCCTCAGAGCTACAGTCCAGGCTACAGTCCTCAGTAAGACCCTGGATAAACCTTAAACTCACAACTCTTACGTTGTGCGTTTTTCTTTAAGTCAACAAAAGTAACCAGAGATCAAATACTGACTGCCTAGAGGAAGGAAAAACAATGTACTGTGAGCAGACAACAGCAACAAAAACAATGAGATACCGAGGAATAAACTTAATAAAAAATACACAAGGCCTTATAGAAAACTAAAAAACTATAATAAGGGACACTAAAAAAACCCTCTAGTAATAAATAAAGATATCATAACATCACATCTGCGAATGGGAAGATGCAAAATTGTTAAGACATCAGTTTTCACCATATTAATATATATATTCAATATAATACAAAAGAGGCTCTTGGGGTTTTTTGGTTGGAACTTAAATAACAATCCTAAAATTTGTATGGAATATTAAGGTTTAAATTTTTAGAAACATAATGTTGGGAAAAAGAAGCTGGACCCAAAAGATTGCATACATTATGATTCCACTTTGTAAATGGATCAGTCAAGTGGGAAAACCATAAAGCGAAACATGGAGGTGATGACCATCTGCGCCAGGAGAGCAGTCACAGAAGGGAGGGGCACCAAGGGCTCCAGGGGCCAGCAGTGCTCTGGCCTGCAAAGGGTTTTACGGGTGTGTCCACTTCATAGTGATTTGTTTGGCTTCATGACATTTATAGTTTATGCACATTTTGGTGTGTGTTATGTATCACAATAAAAAGATTTAAAAATAAAGAATAAATGATCCAGAAGAGTCAAGATAATTTTTGGGAAACATAATAAGGCCTATCAGATTTCAAAGTATGCTATAACGTCTGAGTACTTACAACAGTGTGGTCCTTACGTAGAGCTACTCAAATCGACGTAAAGAGCAAGAGCAGAGAAAAAGACTCGCGTACAAGGCACCGGGTTCACAGCAGAAACGGGTGCGTTAAATGGGAAAAAAAATACACGGGCCACACGTAAGGATAAAGACAAAACAGCTCTCCCTTCCTGGCACCACACATAAATTCCCAATGGATTAAGGACACAAATATAATTTATAAAACTGTAAATCTTTCTGCACAAAATACAGAAGGAACATCTTTTTGGTACTGGCATGAGGACGGATTTTTAAATAAGAAACATAAAGCCCAAACTATAAAAGAAAACACACATTCATCTACTTTACAATTTAAAAGCTACAGTGGGGGACCTCCTCGGTGGTGCAGTGGTTAAGAATCCGCCTGCCAATGCAGGGGACACGGGTTTGAGCCGTGGTCCAGGAAGATCCCACATGCCGCAGAGCAACTAAGCCCGTGCACCACAACTACTGAGCCTGCGCTCTAGAGCCTGTGAGCCACAACTACTGAAGCCCACGCGCCTAGAGTCCGTGCTCCACAACCAGAGAAGCTACTGCATGCCCGCACACCACAACAAAGAGTAGCCCCCGCTCGACGCAACTAGAGAAAGCCCGTGCACAGCAACAAAGACCCAATGAAGCCAAAAACAAACAAACAAACAAATAAATAAAATAAAAGCTACAGTGGGCCAAAAGTTACCATAAATGAAGGGAAACACAACAAGAGCCTGGGAGAAGGTCCTTAGGATTCTTGTCCTCAGCAAAGGTAGCGTCAGAACATAAAGAAACTATCCATTTGTAAGAAAAAGACAGTCAACCCAATTTATAAAGCAGATGAAAAGGCAATTTCAGAAAAGGAAATTCAAATGTCCAACAAACACATGAAAGGATGTTTATCCTCACTTGCCTTCAGAGAAATGCAAATCTTAATTGAACAATGTTAAATATAATAAAAATTAGCAAAAATGGAAAAATCTGGTTTCAAGTTTTCATGAGGATGAGGGGGAATTGAGAATTCTCCCACAGTCCTGAGGGAAGGCAAAGTGGCCCGACCACTGGGGAGAGCAATTTGACAATACCCAGCAGAGCTGCCAAAGGTATATTTCAGGAAATTCTCAATTGCAAAGCTCTGTGTAACAGCTAGGGAACAGTGTCCCAGGAGACGAATGGTTAAAGAGTGGTTTATTCATCCCACAGAATACTAAACAGCAGTTAAATAAACTCGGTGTACATGTATTAATATGTTTCTAAAAAGGTATTACATATTGTATTCATCTTTTTGCAAAACTTCAGAACACAAAATGCTAGTATTTACTGCTTATGGACACATACTCATGTAGTAAGTACAGAACCGCGGAGTGTGGTTTCTGCTGCAGCAGGATGATAAGGGGAGAAGGAAGGGGAGGCGCCGGGCGCAGCACTCTCTGTAACAAATACATATATATGTAATAGAGAAAGAGACAGGAAGTAAATATGGCAAAAATATATAATGAATTGGAGGCGAAGAAGTTAAGGATTCCTTTTCTGAAGATCTGGATAAAAAGGAAGATAGAAAATGGAGCTGTATAACAGCAAAATCACACTGATTTAGCTGAAGACAGCAAAATGTTGTTATAAATATAACATAATATGAAAAAAAATTGATCAAATCAGAACTGTGAGATTTGAATTAAGTGAAAAATTAAACACTTGTATTTTTTAGTCTCAAAGTGATTGTGAATTTGTCCATTTGTCCATAGTTGTTTTAACTTCATGTATTTGGAAAACGGTGGTGTATTTGGAAGCTGTTATTAGGCACACATACACTGACCCTTTTATCATAATAAAGAATCCCTCTTTGTTCTGAGTAATACTCACATAGAAATCTATTTCGTCTTATATTAATATGGCCATTTCAGATTTCTATTTCCATGATTAATCTTTCTTCATTCTTTTACTTTCAACCTTTTTTGTGTCTGTGTTTAAAGTGTGTCTTGTAGACCCCATATAGCACTTTCTTACTTTTAAATCCAGTCTGACAATCTCTGCCTTTTGATTAATGTGTTTACCTATTCACACTTAATATACTTACCTTGACATAGTTGAATTTTGCCGTTTGATTCTATCTCATTTGCTTTTTGTTCCTCCTTTCTCAATTCCTTTTGTGTTAAGCAAATATTTTTTAGTATTTCATTTTAATTTGTTTAATGGAATTTTGTTAGCAATATCTCATATTTTTTTCTTGTGTTTGCTCTAGGGATTACAATACACACATAAGGTGCTTAGAGTTAATACTGAATTACTTCAATTAAAATATAGGAAACTTCAAGAGTATAATTCCATTTAACATCACCCCCATTTACTGTGCTACTTTTCCGTCTTATATTATACCTATATATGTTATAAACCCATTAATACTGTGTTATTTATGCTTTATGAAATCATATACCTTTTAAAGAAATACAGAAAAAAATAACGACAATGTATAATTGTTGCCTGTACTTAAGGAGTTCACAATTTAGTAAGGGGGTGGGTTCTTAACAAGGGGGATGTTGGTCATAGATTCCTTCAGGGAATTGATGAAGGCCGAAGATTTTCATTCTCTAGCCCATATCTATCCCCTCACCATCACATATACAGTTATGAAATTATGTGTTCAATATTAGTAGGAACATCCTATGAAGAATTAGGACATCCTACCCAGTAATAAACAAATGCACGACTGCAAATTCTGGCAGGGATAAAGTAGGGCTTTTGTGCTCACTGGCTTAAAGTTCTATTCTAAGTGTTACTTATTTGAATGTATGCTCTGGAAGGGGAAGAATTTTGGTTGGTTTTGATCAGTGTTTGGCCTCTGCACCTAGAAGAGCACCTGCTGGGAGAATCGTGAATGAATGAATAGTCCAAAAAAACCCAAAAATGTCATCTTAGATTATTTTAAAGAAAATTGGAAAGGTGCCAGTAGACACACTTTTTTGGTCCTAAGTTCATATTTCCCATGTGACAAAAAGGTAGAATTCACCTGTCCACGCCTCTGATACATCAGCATGACCTCAAGCTGTCAAACAAAGTGCTACTGTAAAAAAGTTTCAGGTGGTGAAATTAAAATTCATATTTTAAGGCAAGAGAAGAAAAATTTAAACATAAAATTTTCTCTGCCCATTTTGTCCTCCTCCCCCTCCTCTAGTGTGCACTGTGCATCTGCATTATGTGTTAGCCAGACCTCCCCTACGGCAGAAATACCTGCTCAACCACAGAGGTCAATCTTTCTCCTTCTGGCACCACTATGTAACTCCTCAGATGATAACACTCCTTACTCAATCCTGTAAATGGTCACAATGACCCACCACTTGCCTTGTATACGCAGACACCTTAGGTGAACTTTATGTACAATGCCAATATATCATTTTCCTTAAAGATAGAGATTGGTGCAGAATAGACTGGTCAGACAACCTGGGGAGATACTGGGCTGCACCTTAGCTCTTAGCTTAGATACTGACTTATGACCTTATTAATTTTACTGGCTATATTACTTGTATTCTGCCTATTTTACAAGATTATTGTTTTTTTGCATTACCAAATGTGTGGTAAAATAAATGATGATTAGGTGACTTGAAACAACTGACCAAATATACAGTCCTATAAGATCAATGATTTTAACAGTGTGACTCTAGATACAGGAAGAAGCAACAAGAGGGAACCATTTCCTAGACCATAATAGACTAGTAAGACAGGCAGTCCAGAGGCTTCTGGCTATTGTTAACAGGGCCTAGTCCAGTAATAGCACTGAGTAGCCTATCAATGAAATCCTCCTCTGACCTGGGAATGAGCATTCCTAAGCACAGTGGGAAAAACTGGTCACGACATGCCTCCCAAACCTTAGTCAATACTAAGACTGAAAGGGAAGGGATTGTAGAATAAACAAAGTTGCCCACCATCCAGTTCTCCAAGAATCAAGTCATTAGCCACTGCAGTCGCTGACCTACAGCACACTCTGAAAGGATTTCAAGGCGAAGTTCAGGATGAAGCACTTTGTGCTCTGGGAAAACTGACAGAACTGGCTCTTAAGACAGATATTTCAGGAGAAAATGTCATAAACTTAGTTTCTTGCATCTCTGCATACTTAGAAAAGCACTAAAACCATTAACTAAGGTACCTGTTCCTTGCAAATAGCAGTAACCTTCTACCAAGATGTGTGCTTGACTGCATGTACTCCTTCGTCAAAATCACATGTGCATCGGCCGCCCCCTTCCCTCTGTGCAACAGTTCTCAGAGCTCTCTGAAACACTGTCTCCTGGATTATAATCCTTGGGTTGGCTCAGATAAAATTTTCCATTCTTTCTTAGATTGACTATTGATTAATTTTTTGGTCAACACAGGTATTCACACAAAGGATTAAAATATAAAGAGCTTTAAGAATTTAGTTTCCTATAAATATTTGATAATCACATCACCCTATTCTATGAGCAGATGGGGGATAAGATAAGCACATTAAATTTTACCTAAGTTATACCTCATTATTACCAAAAGCCTTGAGAGAGTATCACTTATTTATTATACTATCTTACATTGACATATTACTTTTAACTTTAATTTTCATTAACCCATAAACCCTTCTTATACTGGGACTTCTGAATGAGAGTTTTCTTGAAACCCACAGAGTTTGTGAAAAAAGAGGCTTTAAAAATAGACCACCTGCTGGGATTTGCAATGTCAAGAGGCCAGGGGAAATTCTAAGGGAGAGGTCTGGCAGGCCCTCAGAGCCCAGAAGCCCAAGATCAAGCTGAGAGGCCCAATGACAAGGGATGAAGCAGTGGCAGTGATCTCGGGCAGGCCAGGAGTCAGGGCCAGGATGCTCAGATACAGTGGAAATGAACAAGCGGGCTGTGTCTGTGAAGGGCAGGGAGAGCTGGAACCAGAGCATTCAAGCAGCAGGAGCTGGGAATCCCGGCCAGGTAAAGGGCCCCAGAGGTCAAGCAACCAGAGAGCATTCCGGACCTCTTGCAGTTGAAAGTCCAGGCCAAAGGGAATAAAGAATTTAATTTGCTGGGTGGAAACATGTGAAACTCCCTTGATTACAGAGAGTAAACCTCAACTGTCCTCTGGTCTTGTTTAGTGTTAGCATGTAAACCACAGCCAGCAAAGGTGAGAAACCATGACCTGGCACCAGCGCTCAGGTTTCTGTTGATCTCTTTCTCCAGTCAACTGTGGCTGAACAAAAACCCACTTGGCAAACTACACTGCCAGGGTCCTGGTGAACCAAAGTCCCAACATTCAAGAAACTTGTCACCTAATGGGACAGTAGGACAAACACAAGGGGCTGCTTTCCTAGGGGAGAGCATTGCCGTCACGAGATAAAGAGGAGCCGAGGGAACAAACGTTCCCGTGTATCTGGACCCCTTCATGCAGACTTCATGTTCACTCAAGTCCTGAAGACACCAGGCCCACTGAGGCCTCATGTATTCATTCCACACGTAGTTACTGAACTTCTTTAAGGTGCCACGCTGTGTTCTGAACACTGGGATACAGCAGGAGGCAAAACAAAGAAAATCCCTGCTCTAATGAACCTTACATTTTCCTGTTCCTTCTTCTTCACTGAAGAACGCTAAAGAAAGAAGGAAGGAACTTTGGAAATTACTCATTTTATTATGCAAAGAATATGTACACAAGTTAGAAATGCCCAAAGTTATTTGTGCCATTTGTGATTAATTATGAAATGACTGTTCTTTTCATGACAGAATCATGTGGCTTTAAGCACTTATTGAAAGAGTCTTGTTATCTTGTTCTTTGTCAAGTACAAAAGTGATTCAGATGAATTTCCCATAGCCCTCTTTTCTTTTTCAATATTATTTTAAAGTATCTATTTAAAACACTGGGTACCCTTCTGATTCTTGAAAAGTTGAATTAGAATAGGAACAGAATTAATTAAACTAATAATAGATTATTTGTTTCTAACAAATTGTCTTAGAAAGCTGCTCTAAGCTTTTCCTTTCAGAAAATCATGCGTCAAGAGGATTAGGTTAACTGCATAAAGCAGAAAACTGCAAATAACAGTGGCTTAAATACAACAGAAATTTATTTCTCCCTCATGTTAGAAAAGCTACAACCATCTTAACTGCATTCCAGGCAGCGGGGAGAAGAAAATGAGGAAGAACAAAAGGACAAAAGGCTACTTTAAGGAGCCTTCCTAGAAGTCCCACCAATATGTATGCTTATAGCTCATTAGCCAGGATGCCAGGATTTAGTTTGATAGCCATACCTAGATGCAAAGCAAACTGGAAAATGTGATCTTTTAGTTGGAGGCCCTGCTGCCTCAAATAAGATGAAGGTTCTGTTACAAAGGAAAAAAATACATTGGGGGACAGCTAGAGTCTCCAGCACGTGGAAAAAAGCCTTAATCAAATGCTAAAATGTAAATACCTTTGAATTTCCCTTTCAACAAGGAGACCATCCCCCTTTAAACTTACATTCACTTTCATAAACTGATTCAACAACTAAAATTGAGGGGAAAACAGGCATATGTTAAAATTTGCTTCTTACATTGGACTAAAAATAATAAATTAAAAATGAATGTAAAGATCAAGAACAACTTATGCATTTACAGATAGATTCAACAGGGAAAAACGAAATCCTTTTTTATGACCAAGAACAAGGCAAGGATGTCTATTCACCACTCTTATTTAACATTATACTAGAGGTCTCACCTAGTGCAATAGGCAAGAAAAATAAAAGGCACAAATTAGAAACAAAGAAATAAAACATATAAACCAAATATATTTCCTGATGACTTGATCATATATGTAGGAAACCATAAGGAATCCACAGAAAAGCTACCAGAAACAACAAATTCAGCAAAACTACAGGATACAATAGCAATATACAGAAATCAACTGCATTTCTACATACAAGCAACAAACATTTGGAACAAAACAACTCCATTTAAAATAGCATCAAAACCCCACAAAAACTTAGGAATACATTTAATGAAAGATGTGTAGGGCCTGTACATCAAAAATTTAAAAATTAAAAAGGGGAATTAAAGAATTACTAGAAAAATGTAGACACATATTATGTTTATGCATTGGAAGACCCAATATTGTTAAAATAGTTGTACTAGTTATCTATTACTGAATAACAAATTACCCAAAACTCAGTGGCTTAAAACAATAAGCATTTATTACACGTACAGTTTATGTGGGTCAGAAATCTAGGAACTGGTTAGTTGGGTGGCTGTAGCTCAAGGTCTCTCATGAGGCTGCAGTTGAGATGTCAGCCTACCTGCCTTCATCTGGGACTCCTGACTGGGGCTGATGGACCAGCTTCTAATGTGGTTCAGAAACACAACTGGCAAGTCAATGCTGACTGCTGGCAGGATGCCATCATTCTTTGCCATGCAGACCTCTCCACAGGGCTGCTTCAGTACCCTTGTGACATGGCAACTGGCTTCCGCCAGAATGAGTGACCTGAGAGGGAGCAGGATAGAAGTAACGTGTCTCTTATCATCAGCCTTTTGGAGTCACACTCCATCCCGCCGTATTCTATTCATTATAAGTGAATCGCTAAGTATAGCCCACACTCTAGAAGAGGGGAATTAAGCTCCATCTCTTGAAGTATAAAATAATTTGTGGCCATATTTTAAAATATCAAAATGGCAATCCTTCCTAACTCATCTATAGTTTCAGTGCAATCTCAAGCAAAATATTAACTGTATTTTTTTCTTTTTTGAAGGAAATTATAAGCTGATTTAAAAATGCGTATGCGAAATGGGACCTAATGAAACTGCAAAGCTTTTGCACAGCAAAGGAAACCATCAACAAGACGAAAAGACAACCCTCAGAATGGGAGAAAATATTTGCAAACGAATCAACGGACAAAGGATTAATCTCCAAAATATATAAACAGCTCATTCAGCTCAATATTAAAGAAATAAACACCCCAATCCAAAAATGGGCAGAAGACCTAAATAGACATTTCTCCAAAGAAGACATACAGACGGCCACGAAGCACATGAAAAGATGCTCAACATCACTAATTATTAGAGAAATGCAAATCAAAACTACAATGAGGTATCACCTCACACCAGTTAGAATGGGCATCATCAGAAAATCTACAAACAACAAATGCTGGAGAGGGTGTGGAGAAAAGGGAACCCTCTTGCACTGTTGGTGGGAATGTAAATTGATACAGCCACTATGGAGAACAATATGGAGGTTCCTTAAAAAACTAAAAATAGAATTACCATATGACCCAGCAATCCCACTACTGGGCATATACCCAGAGAAAACCATAATTCAAAAAGACACATGCACCCGAATGTTCATTGCAGCACTATTTACAATAGCCAGGTCATGGAGGCAACCTAAATGCCCATCAACAGACGAATGGATAAAGAAGTTGTGGTACATATATACAATGGAATATTACTCAGCCATAAAAAGGAACGAAATTGAGTCATTTGTTGAGACGTGGATGGATCTAGAGACTGTCATACAGAGTGAAGTAAGTCAGAAAGAGAAAAACAAATATCGTATATTAACGCATGTATGTGGAACCTAGAAAAATGGTACAGATGAGCCGGTTTGCAGGGCAGAAGTTGAGACACAGATGTAGAGAACAGACATATGGACACCAAGGCGGGAAAACTGCGGTGGGGTGGGGATGGTGGTGTGCTGAATTGGGCGATTGGGACTGACATGTATACACTGATGTGTATAAAATTGATGACTAATAAGAACCTGCAGTATAAAAAAAAAAATGCGTATGGAAAGTCAATGTTCCTAAAATAGCTTAACCAGTTTTGAAAAAGATGAACAAAGTTGGAGTACTTATGTTACCTGATTTCAAGACTTACCACACGCAAAAGTACTCAAACAGTATGGTACTGGCATGAGAACAAACATATAAATCACTGAGATAGAAAAGAAAGTCAAGAAACAGACCCACACTGGTCAACGGACTTTCAACAAAGGTGCTAGGGTAATACGCAAAGGAGAAAAGAGTCTTTTCAACGTTGATGGAACAATGCTAGATATCTATATGAAAAAAAATACATTTCAACCCTTAACTTCACAAATATTATACTCAAAGTGGATCTTAGACCTAAATGTAACAGCGAAAACTATTAAATTCTAGATGAAAACACAGGACAAAATGTTTGTGACATCAGATTAACAACTATTTCTTAAGATATCAAAGCACAAACTATTTTAAAAATTGAAATACTGAATTAATCAAGTTAAAACTTTTGCTTATTGAAAGTCATAGTTAAGGAAACAAAGAGGCAAGCCACAGACTGGTATAAACTTTTTACAAAATATATCCAACAAAGGGCTTATATCCAGAATATAAAAAGAACTCTTTTAATTTAATTATAATACAAATGTAACCCAACGAAAAAGTGGGTGAAAGATTTGAACAGACACAACACAAAGGAAGATATACAAATGGCTAGGAGTCACAGGAAAAGATGCCCAAATCACTAGTCATTAGAGAAACGCAAATTAAAACCACAAGATATAATTACACGCCACCTAGAATGACTGAACTTAAAATGACTGACAATGCGAAGTGCTGGCAAGGAGGCGGAGGAATTGGAATGCTCACGTACTGATGGTGGAAATGCAAAATGGCACAGTCACTTTGTAAAATAATATGGTACCATATATTTTTCATATGATAAATTCTAGCAATTCTACTCCTAGGCATTTACCCAAGAGAAGTAAAAACATATGTCCACACATAAATGTGTACACAGATCTTCACAGCAGCATGAAAAAAATGTTTAGGGTGACGGGACTGTTTTCTATCCTGATTGTGGTGGTTACAAAACTGTATACAATGACCAAAGTTCACCAAACTGTACACTTCAAATTGGTAAATTTTATTGCATGTAACACTTTAATGAACAAAAAAGAAAAAAAAATTTCATAAAAAAGTAAATGTGAAGATCTAGAAAGATTAAGACATTTCTGGATATACAATTCTCCTCTTAAACTTTATAAAAGAGGTGGGATTTTCGGAGACTAAAACCAATCTTTAGCAATGAAAAACTTCTGATACCTTAAAAATATTCCAAGCTAACATAAACTAACATAAGACTTTCTGATAATAAGCCATGCTGTTGTTTATAATGAATATGTTCAAAATCCCGTGCACTGATTTTTACCATAGTTCTTTACCAGCAGTTAAAATCAAGATATAGGAAAAATATCAACACAATCAGCCGCAAAGAGGAAGGAATACTGGACATTTCTATTTAAAAAAATCAGTTTAAAGAGATAATCAATACTGATTCAAGACTTTCCATCTCCTGATAGGAAAACAATGTAAAGACCCTGTGAGAAAACGCTCTGTGTGGCAACTGCCATGTAATGTACCAGTAATCATCTAAAATGAAAATGTATGTGTGTTTTTCTTGCTAACCTCTTCCTTATCTCCATTTCTTTTTCCTTTGACCAGCAGCAGTACTGACCCAGCTTAATATGTTTTATACTATCCTTTACACTTTCTCAAAGCCATCCTTTACTTCGTTTTCTTGTACATGACAATGCCAGAAACACAAGACAAAGAGCTTGTTGAAGGTGAGGTTTGAGCTGCATTTTTAATCCATCATATGGAGGACCAGTTAAATATCTTTGATGATATTAGAAAAGAAAGTACAGTACAGCTATAGACCGAATTCTTCATAATAGGGAGAAAGCAGAGGCTGCCAACGGGATAAAGTTTTCTTGGATATTGGTCGGCCCACAAAATTTTTAATGAAGGCTGTAGGAAGTTGCTGTGGATACGCGTCTTTCAGCACCTCTGGGTACTTTTAAAACTTCTTCATGACCAAGATCTCCCTCCAGAATCGTGTCTCCGTTGACGATGATCAGGGCCTCATCTTAGTGGTGTAGTCAAGGGAAGATCTAAGAACAGCTTTGTACCTAAGTGTCTTGTGGTTGAAACAGACATGGATGAGAGCCTTGAAATGTGCAGTGGAAGGCACTGAACCCACTGGACCGCCAGAACACCTGGCCTTTGGTCCTGGCTCTATCATCCATCAGCTGTGCAACCTGAACTTCAGCCTCCTCATCTTTCCAAATGGTAAGCCCAGGTTCTCCACCACCGTAGAGAGCGTGTCAAGAACCTAGTAAGGCAGTACACGTTGACAGCATCCTAACAATCATAAAGAGTTACAGTGTTTTATTGCACAGAAATAATTATTTTGATAATACTGAATTTTGATACTCAACAATTAGTTATAGAATAAAGATAAAATGCCAGACATTTTGCTAGGCACTGGGGATTATAAAGAATAACGTATAGTTTCTAAACTGAAAGGGCAGACTCAGAAAAGGCGTCAGAGTCAGAACTTAAATGAATAAGTTTTTTCTAGGAAAAGAAGGCATCTAAGGGTGAAGGAATGGATATAGTTGGAAGAAACTGCATATGGTTATGCAAAGCCACCTCTTAAGAGCACAGACACTAAAGCTCCAGTACCTGCATTTGAATGTTGTCTCCACTACTTATCAGTTATTCTTGGCAAATAACTTAAGTTCTCTGTGCCTCAGTTTCTTCATCTATAAAATGGGGACAACAGTTCCTACCTCATCAGGTTTTCAGGAGGACTAATTAAATAATATTTGTGAACTGCTTAGAAAAGAGCTGTATTAGTCTGCTTTCTCTAGGTTATACTGTGGTAACAAATTATCCCAAATTTCAGTAGCTTATAACAAAGGTTTATTCCTCACTCATCTTACATGTTGGCCACAGCCCTGATCCGTGTGTCTTCTTCATTCTGGGGTCTGGGCTGAAGGAGCAGCTTCTATCTGTCACATGCTTTTCTCATGACAAAAGGAACAGAGCAATGGCAGAACCACACAATGGTTCTTAAAACTTCTGCTTGTGAAGCATTCATCACTTCTGCTCATGGTCCAGTGGCTCATGTAAGTCACAGAGTAGAGTCTGGTGTTAACAGGGCATGAAGAGGCAGGCCCTGCAGGGAGGGGCCCGTAGAGATGGGCAGCAGATATTCTCAACAAACAAAACAGTTGAACAAACAATATAATCTACCACAAGTGCCTGGTACATAGTAAGTGCCATGTGTTTGTTCAAGAAAAATAAGTGATGGCACAGAATCCCGAGACAGCATGAGATGTCGGGAAGAGTAAGATGCTCAGTGTCCCTGGAGCACAGGGCCCACAGGGCTGAGAGAGGGACCTGAGGAGGCCTAATTTTGAAAGCCTCTGAAAGGTTTTTGCCTAAAAAAAGGTAAGTTAGTAAAAGGCAAGTTACAGCAATGAAAATTTTATAGCTATATTTTATGAGCCACTTCTCTGACAGTTTTATCAAGACATTGGCATGATTTCATCTGTTCTGCACTGAACATTTAAAAGTCTACTAATCACTCCCTGTGTAACACTTGTCTAATAAGACATTCTGTCAGCCCTGGACTGAGTTGTAATTGTCATGACAAGGCAGAGGACAGAAGGTTTCAGGACAGGGGAAGCGGGCACAGAGAGGAAGGGAGGGAAAATGGGGGGAGAGAGAAGGTATGAGTGAATCAATGAAAGAGAGAGAGAGAGTTGTACAATGGACTGATAAGCACTCAATTTGGTGTTGGGATTGTAAATACTGTGTTATATAAGAAGGTGAAAGCACCCTCTAAATATGGCTGTTTCTTAAGGATTCACTGTCATCTTCTACTTCTACCCTAGGTTCTTTCACAAGCCCAACCCACCTCACAGCTCTAACCAGCCTTGACTTCCCTCTGCAGCTTCTGTCCTCATTTTCTTTTTCTTTTTATAAATTTATTTATTTATTTATTTTTGGCTGCGTTGGGTCTTTGTTGCTGCGCGCGGGCTTTCTCTAGTCGCGGTGAGCAGGGGCTACTCTTTGTTGCGGTGCATGGGCTTCTCATTGCGGTGGCCTCTCTTGTTGTGGAGCACGGGCTCTAGGTGTGCGGGCTTCAGTAGTTGTGGCGCGTGGGCTCAGTAGTTGTGGCCCACAGGCTCTAGAGCACAGGCTCAGTAGTTGTGGCGCACGGGCTTAGTTGCTCCGAGGCATGTGGGATCTTCCTGGAGCAGGGCTCGAACCTGTGTCCCCTGCGTTGGCAGGCGGATTCTTAACCACTGCGCCACCAGGGAAGCCCTGTCCTCATTTTCAATGAACTGCTAGAAAATCATCTCAGTCCCTAAAGTGCAACTGAAAACCTTGGGCATCAGATGAGTTACCTGACCTGCTATACTGTACCCTTCTTTTGGTGAATTGGGAAAAGAAATCTAAGGGAAGCAAGAATAAGGAAGAAGAAAAGGAAGCATGAAGAGCAGAGAAAGACATGAAAAGCAGGGCAAGGCTCAGAGGACCCAACTCCCCATCCTCATTCACCCGAGACGCAGGTCAGGGCTCGAAAACTTACTCCAAAGAAGTTCTGATTTCCATAGTAGACAATGCTAGTTCCATAAGCTTTCTCCTTAATGATATACCATGACTTGGAAAGCCCATCAACATAAGGTTCTGTTTGATGCTTTTTCTTTTACAGTTACCGTAAGACAATGTTTTATTTTTTGTCTTTAAAACTCTTGTTGGAGGAAGAGAGACAGACAAATCACAGCCCACAAATGAGCCATCCTGACTCCTTCAAGGTTGCTCAACTCTCTCCTTCCCCCCTTCTTTGACTTACAAACCCTAATAAGACTTCTATAATCTTGCACCATCGTGAAGTTTTTTGTTTGAAAAGCTTTAAAGATCCTCACTGCCTACAGAGAAAAATACAAACTCAGACCACATCCAAAGTCCTAACGAATCTGGTGTGAATCTACGTTTCTAATCTTGTTACTGGGTAGGACAGATTTTCTTTCACACTAAGGTTGCTTGATCACAAGATAATCAAAGTCTGACATACTGTACAGAACAGGTAACAAACACAGGAAATGACTAGATCGTAAATGGACAGGTTGAAGGGGAGAAGCCTGGAGTCTGAGAAGTACAGGCCTGTCTGTTCATCTGCTGCGAAACAGCTTGAAAGAGGACCAAATGATGATAAATGTGTGAACTGTAAAAAGAGAAAAACTGGCGAAAGCAGGCTCCGTCTATTTTAATCACGCTAGAATCAGCTCAGGCCCGAGACTTCAGCTTTTGAGAATTAGGGCACATCCCAGGGGTAGTGACTCATAACTATGATTCATAAGACGGCAGAAAATGAAGAAGTGCAAGGATATGGATGGCCCAAAGACTTTCTGCAGAACCACAGAAGAACTTAAATAAAGTTCGATAAGAAAGCAACGTTTTCTTTAAGGAAAAAAAAGTATTGATGTGTAACAAGACTGAAGGAACTGTGAATATATAGAGTGGCCTCAATTTTTGAAGGTCTCTCACCAAAGACATGAAGAAGAGTAGTTAGACATGAGGTGGGAATATGATCAAAGTAGGTGTATAGTAACATTTTGAAGCACTCACTTCCACTGAAATATTTCACTTGGCTACTATAGCCAAGCTTTCCAATTACAATTTTGCAAACTTTCATGAAAACAGTCGTATTTTAGATATTAAATGTTGGTGTTGGGAATTCCCTGGTGGTGCAGTGGTTAAGAATCCGCCTGCCAATGCAGGGGACACGGGTTCGACCCCTGGTCCGGGAAGATCTCAAATGCCGCGGAGCAACTAAGCCCATGCACCACAACTACTGAGCCTGCGCTCTAGAGCCTGAGAGCCACAACTACTGAAGCCCACGTACCTAGAGCCTGTGCTCTGCAACAAGAGAAGCCACCGCAACAAAGAGCAGCCCCTGCTCGCCACAACTAGAGAAAGCCTGTGCGCAGCAACGAAGACCCAACGCAGCCAAAAAAAAAAAAAAAAATGTTGGTGTTAAAAGCCAGAATTGTCAAAGGAAGAACAACGCAACATTAAAACATTTATCAGTGGTACCTGTGAATACAGTTAAGTCCCCTACATACAAACAAGTTCCGTTCATAAATCCAATTTGTTTGTAAGTCCAACAAAATTAGCCTAGGTACCCAACTAACACAATCGGCTATACAGCACTGTACTGTAATAGGTTTATAATACTCTTCACACAAATAATATATGAGAAACAAACACCAAAAATAAAACATTTTTAGTCTTACAGTACAGTACCTTGAAAAGTACAGTAGTACCGTACAACAGCTGGCATCCAGGCGCTGGGATTGAGCGGACAGGCAAGCAGGAGCTACATCACCGCTGCTTTTATGCTTGCTTCCTGACATCCTGGGCTTGAAATAAAGATTCTGTACTACTGTACAGATACTGTATAGAGTACGGTATTGTACTCTATACAGTACCGTAAAGTACACAAAAACACAACCACTTGTAGAGGATGCACGCATGTGACAATGTACGCCAGACATGTGAACTAACTTGACTGGACATGCGAGCGCGCACTGCCATCTTTGAAAGTTCGCAACTTGAAGGCTCGTATGTAGGGGACTTACTGCAATCTTAATCTTTATGTAAAACCGAATGACCCTTAACCTTTCTGGCAGCAGCTGGAATCCCTGAGGGATCACAAAACAGAACTGTGGAGAGACAGCTATCCTAGTCAAATTAACTCATTATTGCTCCTCATAAGCTAAACACACTTCCCCAACCCCCCTCCACCCAGGAAAAATATTTAGTCCTTATTCTCTTCTGTGACATCACTGAAGACAGAAAGTGCACTCCCACCTAGCAAAATACTGTCCTGATGTAATTTATCTCCTCCTCCTCTTTTAGTCAGCGGGATATTTTTAAGCTCAGTATTCAGAAACATTTCTAATCATGAAAGAATGGGTGACACAAGGAGAGAGAAAAACCAGCCTAAGCAAAATAAATACACCAATAACTAAATAAAATAAACCCAAAGTTGGCAGCTTTTCAGAAGGGCATGAGTAAAGGTTTTGGTTTCTATGACAGCAGATAACACATGACTTAGGTTTATACAAATGTCTTTTTATTAAAAAAAAAGCTCTTTCTCTTAAAAACACAGATTGAAATAAAATTACTTCCTTACTACATATAGTATGTTAGGAGAACTATTGGTTTCAGAGCTAAAAGGTGATTATTTTATCAACAGGTTTTCTAACATTCCTCCAAAACACTGAAAACCATCTGTGCATTTCTTTCTGGTAGTAAAAATTTTATTTTCTTTTTAGTATTTTATTTAGCATAAAAACACCCCCCCCCCACACAAAAACAAAAAAGGGAAGTTGCCTGATAAATACGGGGAGAGAAGTCAGGTTGAGCAAGAGACATCTGGGACAAGCTGTGGCTTTGTGAATCTCAGATCTCGATCCCTCAATCAGTGGTGTGTAAACCAAACATTCACAAATAATTTTAATATTCTCCTTTATAATTATCCTTATCTAAAGTATACCATATTATATTAAATATTTCATAACAAAAGTATGATTTTTCTGTAAAAAGTCAGAAACAAAATATTCATTAAATTCAAAACAAGCACTAACATCTATGGTATAGCATGAAGGAAAACTGGTGTAATTATCCCTGATATTAACATCTTAAGTAAACATAGTATCATCTAACTATGGTGGAATAATAATAAAGAACAAGGCTGATATGAAGATTTATCAGATTTGTGTAATGGTAGGAGGTCAGTAATATTAGCTGAATTAGTTACTATAAAGTGAAGATTCAATTGGCTCAAAGGTGTTTACTAATAGTGGGATTATTCAAATGCTAGCTACATTCATCTGGGGATTATATTTCAAATACTGAGCAATTCTATTCACTCTTCTGAAACTAGGAATTTTAGTGTTAAAAATTTGTTAAACTTCTGATTCCTTTAAAAAATTAAATCAAGCACCTTACCACCTGTTAAGCATCTGTACGAGAAAAGACTGATCACAACATACATACTTTAGATTTTAAAAAGACTAGAAAGAGATGAAAAATGCAACCTCCAATTCTAGAGCACTGAATGTCACAAAGTGAAACTTTCTGAGGTGACAGCAAGAACTTATTTTAAAACCAGGAATCTGAAAACAGAATAAAGAAAGAAAATGGGATGCCTTAAAACAAATGAGTCACATAATGAGTTATTAAAGAGGGGTTCAGATAATGTGAGCAAATCAATTAACAGTAAACTAACACAATGAAATGTAACACAATAAGGTACTTTTCAAATTTTTGAATGCTTTAGGAAAATATCCAAAAAAGGGCTCAAGATTATCACTGCTAAGAGAAACAGAACGTTATCATGAACAAAGGAGTGAATTCTCATGCTGCTTTCATTATGAAAGCAGTGAACTATCTATTGTCTGCAGGCTGGTTAAGTACCTGCCAATCAAGCTGGCAGTTCAAGTGGGGATGAGATTAGACTGGGCAGAGCCTGGCCACTGTGCCCCACAGGATTAGTATGACCCCAGGCTGTCCTTTAAATCACTACAAGTCTTAAGAATACCAGGTGGCTCAGATGGCTTGAAGACCCCACAATGGAGTTCAGCTCTGTGGTCCTGAAGCAAATCTGGGCATCTGAGAAAAATGTTTAGGGAGAGGGAAACAAAGTGACTTCAATCCCCAGAATTCTGGCTGGATGTTGTGAGGAGTGAAGGATTAAGTTGTATATGAAAAGAATAAACATAGAAAAGAAATAAAACAGAGAGCATAAAGGAAGGAAAGAAGTGAGCAGGCTTAAAGTAATGATCCAGTGTCTCAAAATACCATTCACCCAGGAAACAAGAATAAGTAGTGATAACTTACTTAAAATGTCTGCAGTGGAATGCAGTTATTTCCAAATCCTTTCCCTTTGATGTTATACATGTTACTATAAATCCAGTCTGCTATTTTCTTAGTCTTTTCCAAGAAAGAAATTGAAAACTATATTTCACATATACTAGTTATAAACTTATTTTTAGATAAATTTGGGAGTTCAAATTTAAGCCATGGATGAAAAATAAAGCTCAATTTCATGGTTTAGATTCATTTTCAATACCTCATAGAGTTTATTAAAATAAACTTATATGCTTATTAAAGTAAAATAAAATAAAATAATAAAATAAAATAAAATACAGCAGGGTGGGGATGGGGGAGATGAAGGTGGTCTGGCACACAGATGAGACGTCGCCCTCTTCCTTCTCTGGCCACACACCCTGATGAATCTTCCATCAGTTCCAATCCACCTGACTTTCCACTTAACCTTATTTTTCCCCTTGCATGACCATGTCTCTTTCCAAAACAAGCAGAATATCTCTCACTAATTTTGGTAAATCCAACTTCTTCATTTTCTTTTTCTGCCATTTTGTTCTACTATGAGTTCAACTACTAAGTAATTTAAAAATAACACTGACAAACTCAGCTAAAACTTTCATTAAAATTAACTTGAAAACTGAGACAAACTGGCTTCTTTCATCTCAATTATCCATGCAACTGGCTTTTTCATCACTAAGGAAGTAGCTTTGAGATGCAATCTGACACCTGAAGACAACTGAATATGACCTATAATCTAAATATGACATTTTTCCTAAAGTTTGTTCAGAAAAGAGGGGGAATTGGGCGAGGGGGGAATCACACTTACAAGTCCACTTATGGCTACAATCCAGATGTAGGAACCAGAGGTGAAAAGCTATAAAAGAAAAAAAAAGGCAACTAAAAATGAAATTCAACTGCCAGTCACAGCATATTTATTTTTACATAACTACAGCCATAACCATTTATGTTGTCTTAATTATACATATCTTAATATAAACAAATAGAAAATTAATAAATATCAATTCTGTTATATAAAAGAAAACAACATCTTAATTTTTCTTTTTTCTTTCTTTTTTTTTTATACCAAGACCTAACTCAGCTTTTCAATAGCCTAAAACAGATTGGTTGAACCCAGCCCACTCCCGTGCAAAGAAAAATAAGTGAAATTCAAGCATATTCTTATTTACAAATGGACATTAATTGGCTTAAAGTAAAATACTATATAGAAAGAAATTATTAGCATTAACAACATACAAAATATGTAGTCACCATCCAATGCTTGGTGTTAAGTAATGACATGTAATATTAGTTTATATAATTCTCTCATTTCAATTTCTTGTTATTGCTACTCTAGTTTTAGATGGAAGACATCTGCCAGCATACAGGTCCATGTCCAATGCTGCTCTGCTTAACTGCTGATACTCTCATTCCAGTTTACCCAAGAACGAGCAAACTAAGTAATGGTATCAAAGTTCATTAATGGCAAAAGCAGTTAGAATTGGGTCTCATGAAACCTCTCCCTTTGTTTTCCAAATCATTTACATCCAAGGGTGTGCTCAGGGTTTAAAAAAAAAAAAGTCACAAGACATCTCAAAGTGTTCCTGCAAGAAAGAAAAGATTTGTAGCCTAATAACAGGATATTATTGGGATGATTGGTGAAATTTGAATAAGATAAAAATTTGAATAAGATTGTATCAATGTTAATTTCCCAATTTTGTTAACTGAACAATGGTTATGTAAGAGAATGCCCTTGTTTATAGGAAATATACACTGAAATATTTAGGGAATAAAATAAAGTCACATATATAGATTAAAAAAAAAAGACTTGTAGCTTAGCGTTTGTTCACATTTAGATCTTTAGATGGGGAGTTTAAGCACTTCTGCTCGTAGAGAAAGAAGCGGGTTCATTGCTGACACTGTGCTACATGAAAACCTCAAAGTGGTGCCCATTTATCAAGGATATATAGAAAAAAAGATACACAGAAAGAAGACAAAGGTAAGAGATGACAAAGCACAAGTAAAAAAAGAATCTGACCAGCTGTGCTCTTGTGTTAGCTAATGTGGAAATGAGCACTGGCTACAACTTCAAATTTAATCCCTTGATCTAAAATTTAATCCTTTGATCTAGCGTGGATGCTTGATCAGTGTGAATGACTGATAATAACAAGGATGAGAATGATGTGGAAAAATATTTTTCTGTAGTCTTCTTCTAAAAGTTTAGAGAACAAGAAAACAGCTAGCACTTTCACAGCACTTGCTGTGCGCTTTCTCTCACAGCTGGGCTCCTTGAGGGCGGGCGCCGCATCTCATGCTTCATTTTATCCTCCGCAGCCCCCAGCACCGGGCATCACATGACTGGCTCTTGGGCCATGTGTACTTAAATGACCCTTCACAAATATTGTTGCTCTCCTGATAATGATTAAAGTCATTCATTCACTCATCCATTCATCCGTCAAACGTCCCTGGTTTTAAGAAGTTGTTGAGTAAGAGACAGAGGCACAGAAACATGTGCGAAGGTCCAGAGGGGAGGGATGGAAGGAGAGAACAGAAGTTTTGGGAACAAAAGGTTCACGCTCATGTCAAGGTGGGGAGGGGTGGGGGCTGACATGGGACAGGCAAGAAGAGACCCTGGATGCCATTCATGCTAAGGACTTCAGATTTTATCAAGAAGCCAGGGGCATCTCCACCTCTACTTTCTGACACCAACTTCTACTTCACCAACAAAACAAAACAAAAAAAACAACCCACTCACAATCTCAGAAAAACCAAAGGTGGCAGCCATAGAGACACAAATGATTAATTAATAATAGGAACCAATTGACTTAGTTCTTATTATCTGTTCAGATTACCCTAAAAACTCAATGCTATAATCTCTAATCCTTCAAATGACCCTGTAAGATACATATCGTTGTCCCCACTTTACAGATGAGCAAATGGGGGATCAGAAAAAGTGACAGAGAAAGAAAATAATTACCAGAGCAACTAAGTAAACCAAAGTCTACGTGGCTCCAAAGACCTTCCACAATGCTCCACTGAATTCCTACTCCATAATGAATAAAACAATGTTTTTCACCCTCAAAGATGCTCTATAACTAGAGTCAACAGTGAAGCTTAGAAGCTTCCATAACTTGACCCAAGTCTCAAGGTAGTGTGTGTCATGTCAGAACTGGAACTTGGGTCTCCTGCCCCCCATCCAGGGTGCTCTTCTACCGTTGCATTTTGCTTTCTGTTGTAACATCTTAAAAAAGAATTAAACATGCCACAGCAAATCCTAGTAGTAAGAGTCAAATGCGGAAATGGGCTATTAGGTTATATGAGTATTCGGGAGGATAAGGGAGAGTGTAACGCTGTATAGGTTGAGAGATGAAGAATAAACACATTTCATGAGAAACGGCTGTAAAGTGGTTAGGAAACACCCACCCCAGATGAGCCACTGCTAACACAAGACAGCAGACTAGAGAAGTTAGAGGAAACGCTGAAGGTTAAAAGGGGACGGAGCAGGGCATTCTACAGTGACACTGGTATCCGGTTCCACGTGCGTGGGGTAAGGAATGTTATGAGCATAATGGTGGATCAAAAGGCCAAGCTACACATGGTACCACAGGAAACAGCAGAGTAAAAGTTTACATCAAAAGGTGTGAGAGTGAAAGAAAAGTGACAGGTACTACAGGTTGAAAACTGAAAATCACATGTATCTTCTATTACTGGGCCTGGAACCCAGGAGAGAGCAATCAATATTCATTGAATATTGGTGAAGAGAATCTTTGTCAATTTAAGTCAAACAGTCAGTCCTCTAATGGCCTTCGTGTCAAACCATCTAGTGGATGGTGACAGTGCAGTCAAGCCCGTGCAGCGCAGGAGTTATGAAGCTGGCAAAGCATATCTGGTTCCTGCTTCAGAGCTTTATTTGTGACACTCTATTCAATAAATTAATTTTGACAGTGGTTCTCCACTTTCCACCTTTTGACTGTTCTCATTTGTTTCCACTTCATACTATGATTTTTAAAAAATACTTAAACGCAACTGTACAATGAAATTAAAATATTTTCCACCGATTCAAATTACAGTGAAAGCTCTTATCAGATTTCTAAAGGCTATGAAAGTATTCTAGTATCTTATATTCCTTGACGTTCTTGTTCTGTAACACTTCCTTTGAACGTTTGATATAGATCATGAAGCCAAACTTATGGGAAAAAAACACATTGTTTTCAAGGAGATCAAATGAGAAAAAGACCGAAAAAAAAAAATAAAAAGAGAGAGATCTGGTTAAAGAAACATGAACATAAAAATGCATACTGTACCTGTAGTCCCAATATATAAATCAGTGTCTTGTTTGTGATGGACAACGGGCCCAGAATATGTGCCACCTGGACTCTCGGGATGGAGCAGTAAAATGGTACAAACAGAGCAAACACAGGTGCCAGGCTATGCAAACAAACAAACAAATAAAATCACTATGGTATAACACTCAATTTAAAATACCAATGGTAAATGTATATCTGAAGTAACACTGCTTATCATTTTATTTCAGTCTGAAAGCATGGTCTTAGATACGCAAGTTGGTTTCTATACGTACATCACATCCAAAATAATTTGTACATATATATAACATTTTATGAGACCTCTAATTATCTAACCCTTGTCGACCCTCCCAAAACTACTGCAAAGAGGCGGTTCAGCATCTACTAATGAACTGTCAGCACTGTGAGAAAATCTAAAGTTGATGCTGTGTGTTCTTCTCACGAATGACCTGAAATCTGATGAAAGAGATTAGATGAACCAAAAGCAAGAAACATTACAATTCATCACACAGTCAAATCCAAAATCTTCATCTCAGACTTCGTCCAATCACATTTCACTCCAGCACTTGACATGGCTCGCCGCTCCTGTCCTCCCTTCCTCAAATTCCTTCCTGCTTTTGTCTTAAACCCTGTTTCTTGCTGGTCTGCCCATGTGTCTCCCACCACTCTTCTCCTACCCTCTCCAGGGTTCCATTATAGTCTTTTCTTCTTGCTCCAGTCTCTCCTGGTATAATCCTAAGCCCTTCTGTGGCTTCAACTAAAAAAATGAAGTGAGTCCCCAAACTGTCCGGCTGTCCCCTCACCTTGGCTATGAAACTCGATTTGATACCTTCGACTTGACATATTCAAAAGTCACAAACGTCTTTCTACTTAAAGTCTTGTTTCTCTCTAATCCATCTGCTAACACTGCCAACAGTATTGTCTTCCCCAAACACAACTCTGATCATGTCACACCCTTGTTTAAAACCCTTCCTTCCACAGGCTGCCAGTATCCAAAGAGGAAATTCAAACATCAGCATGAATGAGCAAAGTCCTGCGATTCTTTCTTACCAGGGTGGTTTCTTGCAACCGTCCTCCTCTCCCTTCCCCTGATCTGGCCCATCCCCTCTCACCCCCTCCCCGCCCAGATGCTCCCTGGGCACCTTAGGCTCTGATGACTATTCACTGACACAGGTTACTCTTTCAACACAAGAGTGTCCGTTGCACTTTTCTGCTCAGGAAACTTACACTTACGGTGTGTGACAGAGCTCAACTCTTCCCAGAGATCCCTCCACCCTCCTGCTGGTTAGCTGCTCTCCTTCACCCTCACAGTTACCCCAGTGTCACTGTTTGAGTGAGTCTGTGTGAGACGCAGTGGGCCAGGCACAGCAGCTCCGTCCACATCTCTAAGTAAGAAGCAGCCCTGAACCTCAAGGAACTAGAGCTCCAGGACGGCGAACTCACATTCCTACGAGGGTGAGGTGGGAGACGTGAATGAGGCATGTGGTTTGGACACACACTTAACACCCACTCTTCATTAAACTCACGGCTTAATTTAATTAGTCTTTTATTTTCTCATGTTTTGGATAAGTGGCATCGTACAAAGAACGACTGCTTTTACCATAAGAAAAATGCAAGAAATATTTTTCACTTCCACAAAGAAATGTTCTCATTATCATTTCTGTGGAAACAACAGGTCCCTCTCGTGCATTTTCCCATCTTCGATAGAGAATGTATTATTAAAAAAATCATTCACTGTCCTCTCGATTCTATTAAAAACAAAACCAAACCAAACACATGTTGAAGATGTGATAAATGGCAGCATCATCTACAGGCAGCTATAAGAAGGTAGTAAATGCTAGAAGAGGGAAAACCCCAACCAGTGAACAGCTGAGCGCCAGGCCCTGGTCAGGACTGGAGACCCGAAGACGGGTAAGATGCAGCCTCCTGCGTAAGGAGGTCTCGTAAGGAGACGGCAGGGACAGGGCAGCAGAGGTCTGCAGACAGCTGGGCGGGCCTGGAATGCTTCACTCCTCTGGCCCTCCTCCTGGGCTGAATACATCCCAAGGCAGGGAACGAGATACATCCTCGTGGTTATCCCAGCATTGGACCCAGTGCTTGGCACAGGAGAAAAGCTCATTAAATGTGGGGCAATGAAACAATTCTTATTCTTGAACAGCTGTATGATCTACATCTTAACTAACTACATAGGGTTTTAAAAAAAATCTCCCATTAGATTATTCATTTTATGAGAAAGCACCACGTTCTATTTAGCGTTGCATCCCCCTAGTGCCTAATGCGGACACTTACCCGTAATCGACCGGCAACATTTGTTAGATTAAAAAAAAAAAATTAACGAAAGCAATTTTAACAGAGGGTTATTTAAATTGTCATTCTAAATATCAATACTACACACAAACACAGCTGGTGAAGCAGCCGTGCATTCTTTTCATTAAAAAGAACAAGTTAATCGCTCCTGGGCTTAAAATCCTGCAATGACCCACCGCCAGCCAAGAGTAAAAGCCAAAGTCATGACAGACACGCACAAGGCCCTGCGTCCCCCACCCCGACCTGCCTTCTACTCCGTAGACTCCCCCTACTCGCTCTCACTGCTCCCCGGACACTGGGCCGGGCACACGGTGCCCCAGGGCGCGTGCCGCTGCTTCCCCCTCTCCTGGCCATCTCCCCACAGACAAGTGCATCACTCACTCCCTTACACCCTTCAGGTCTTCACTCAAATGGCACCTTCTCCAATAAGCCCTCCCTGACCACCCCACTCCAAACTGCAGCCCGCGCCCACCTCATAGCCCCACCCCTACTCTGCCTTCTCTCTTGCCTCCCCCCACAGCACCGATGACCTCCTAATTTACTACGCGGCTTATTTACCATCTGTCTCCACGACTAGGATGGAAGCTCCACGAAGGCAGGGATCTCTATCAGTCTGTTTGCTGCTTTACCTCCACTCTCGAGAACCACACCTGGCACAGGCTAGTTGCTCAGTGAGTACGTGCTGAATCAACGAATTTCTCTTTAAAATGGTAAAACCATACAGCAGAATTTGTCTGTTGTTTTAAAGAGCCCCTTTTCTTGTTTTGTTGTTTTTAATGGGATTAAAACATCCAGTTTCATAGATATACTCAAAGTATGGCCTGTTGGTCTCTTGGTAATAATAAGAAAACTCTATTTTGGTTGCACTTGAGTTTCTCACTACAGAACATGTCTTTAGGTACTTAACTTATAGAAGGTCTTCTGTTTACATTTAGCAATAAAGTGTAAAGAGTGAAGCTATAATAAAAAATCTGAAGCAGAGTTCTTGCTTGAGGTTACATTCCAATGTAAACTAAGAAATATTGATAGGAATTTTAATGACCCCAGCTCATACCTTATATACCAATAGAAGAAGTTTCAAAATTCCTTAGAAGTTATTCATCACTGTGTAGTTTAAAATGATGACTAAATACTAAACTACATCTACCCATAATACAAAAGCATATATTTCAGACCATGGTTACACAGGTTGTTTTGTAGAAAATTTCCATTGCTATTTCTATACACACTGTTTTTAGTCACTGACCAGTTTTTCTCTTTTGCTTATTTTATGACAACATTTGTTCCTTATACTGGCAACAATAACTCAGTTTGACCTTTTCGTATTGTGAACAGCTAACTTCTGGAAGTCCTATCTGGCTTAAGCATATAGGGCTGAAGTTCAGAAAAAGAGGAACACGAGTTATAAAGAATTCATTCACTAACGTCACTAATATTTATTGAGTATCTACTCTATACTCACAAGTGTGCTTGACAGAACAAATAAAATAGTACAAACTCTCAGTTCAGGTCGCAAATGTCCAACTTACCTCTTCTACAGAAAAGGACATGGCCTCCACTTTTACAGCACAACTAAAGAAATCCTGGTAACTTTCAACAATAAAAATAAGGTTTGTGAGCTCATGAATTATCTCACACTAAACCTCAACGGCATCTCAGAGGACAATTACCCTATCACCTCTTCTTTATACACTTGACTACTCTAATACCAAAAAAAAGGGGAGATCCAGTTTGCTAGAATATTTACTTTACCTAGATTTCATGATATAACAACGCTTTACTTAATAAAAACTATTTCAAAAACTAAAAACCAAAACCCCACCAGGATGGCTTTTCAACAAATTGAAAAACTTCTTCTCAACAGTGTCTTCTTCAAGGATTCTTCAATCCAAGTTTTAAAGGAACTAGTTCTAGAAGATTTTATCATATTGATCCACCAAATCATAAAATCTCTGTATTTCCCCCTCACAGAATTATTGGACTAGGAATTATCTTGGTGATCATTTAGTTCAATACTTTTATTTTATATAATGGGGTGGAGACCAAAAGAATTTAGGTGAGTTGTAGCTCTTCTGTTTGACAAGGTTTCTCTACGGATCTCCAGCACTTTAGAGCTTATAAGAACCTAACAAGCCTCTCAATGGAATAACACCACTGAGAGGCTAAAGGTCCTCAGCCACTTTGACAGAATCCTGGAGTGGAAGGGCCTCTGAGGTCACAGGGTTACAAATTCCTACCAAATGATTCAATTCTCTCTACAACATCCCTCAAAATAGTCATCCGGTTTATGCAAGCACCTGAACAAGAGACAACATGCCATTTTTTTATGATCTCAACTTTTAAGATCTACTTTCACATTTTGATTTGAAAGCTGTCTGGTAACCTCCTCTTACAGGCCTTCCTTCTACTCTCTGGAGTTAGGAAGACTGACACACACAATCTAAACCCTTTACCATGAGAGATTCCTAACACGTGAGGATAAAGATCACGTCCCTGCCGAGCCCAGACATACTCAGTTTATTCCATCATTTCTCCTAAGACCTGGCATCCAGACCCCTCACCACCCATGCTCTAAGGTCATCCGTGCCCTGGTAAAACGCAGTCTCCTGAGCTCACTGGGAATGGCCAGATCATCTCTCTTGTTCTGAGAGTTATATTTCCATTATTTTAGCCTGCAAATCAATTTGCATTTTGATAGCCATGTGACACTGTTGGTTTAAACTGAGTCCATTAAGACTTGAAGGTGAACAGCACAGGTCTCCTTCATCCTGTGCACGAGAGGCAATTCTAGCTGTAGGATGCCCCCTTCCACCTCTTCCCTTGTCATGCATGTGTCCACGCAATCAGCGATCCAGTCAGTTGGTCTCCTGCCTGAAAATACTGACTAATCACTGTACACATGCAAAAGAGCATTTTTCTCCACTCACCACAGAAATTTCTGTTTCTTTCTCATTAAGCTGTTGATAAGATACAGAATGAGTGAACTACTCCCTGCACCAAGTTTCCAGGCAGACAGAATTGTCAAAATTGACATTTTTTCCCTTAAAACCTTTAAAAACTCACACTTTACACATAATATGGATACAGAATCATCAATAACTACGATTCTTTTTTTTTCCTGGTTAAGGTTTATTGCTTCAGTCTCTTCCAAGGGATTTTTTTAAAACTTAAATCTTTATAGAAAAATTTATAAAGTTCCATAGATATCAAAAATTCATAAATTCCAAGGGGTTTTTGGATAACTCTTTTTTAAAAAATCACTAACAGAAAAATTTCACTTCCTATTAAAAAAAAAAAAAAGTGCACACGCACACATGAGGCTAACTGATCATTACTGTGCTCAGTCACAGGGTGACAGAAAAAAAGCAACCACCATAAAAGGATGTCTGCATAATCTCCCTTAAAACAACGTGCCAAGGTTAACCTACTTCAGTTTGGGTGAATACTGACTGCTACCACACAGAGGTCCCAACAAGGCACTAAGAGGTAAGTACCAGATATTTTGCTTTTTCAACAAAGTCTTGTGAGTTAAGAAAAACTTTGAAGCCCTAATTAAGGTTTAAGGTAAAGGTAAAGAATCTATTCAACAAAAAGCTATAAACATTTCTAACAAAGATTTTATCATTAATATAGTTGAGACTCTCTGGTGACCAGCAGTTCTAATAAGCTGATACTAAGCTGGGTGAAAGCAATGGATCATGCCAGAAAGATCTTTGCCAAAAAACAGGGCTTACTTTGTACTTCTGTGTGAACTCACAATTACAAAAAACAGTATCAAATATTAATCATCAAATACTGCCAGTATTTCAGGATACTTTATGAAGGAAAGGAACAAAGTTATTTTAAAATGGAGTATTCCTACACGTAAATGTACTGTACTTATAACAAGTTATACAGCACAATTTAAAATAAAAGAGTTAGTACATGTTACTATTTGACCACATATGTAAGTATATAAAAGTCTTTCCTATACTTCTATTATTTCTCTACTTTTATACTTTCTATTATTTCTCAGGATAGAATTCCAGTAGTAGAATTCCTGGGGCAAAGGGTACACATTTAAAAAAAAAAAAAAACAACTTCAGATATAAATGGATACTTTTCAGTTTACAAAAACATTTTACCAATTTACTCTCCCACCAGTGACAGTCTGGGCCTCACTGCTTCTCAGCCAACATGAGTATTTTAATTCTACATATAAACTATTAATCTAATAAGTGAAAAAAGAACATCTCTTGTTTGCTTTATGTTTATTTGATGATCAGAAAGACTAAACACATCTCCGTATTTTTTTCTAGAACTTCTGTGTGCCTAAAAAATAGCACAAAACAATGAATTATATGCAGTGAATTGCCAGTATTTACGTCCAGGTTGGGAATGGAAGTAACAGAAACTTGGTAAAATATAAGCTGTGCAGAGACTTCCTCTAAAGGAGGGTGTGTTTTTTTTTATTTTGGTGGGGGGGTGGTCTCACTTTAAGTACAATATAGTGTAGTGGTTAAGAGCATGGGCTCTGGAGTCAGGCTTGAACTGGGCTCCATTATTCACCAGCTGTGTGGCTCTGGACAAGTTACTTCTCAGGCTTCAACTGCTTCATTTGTAAAATGGGGAGTAATCATACTGCCCAGGTCTTACAGCACTGGCTCTCACAGTAAGTGCCGGAAAACGGCCTGTTACCATTCTCTCCTCCCTCTGCCCATTGAACCACGGAAGGATGAATCCGATACACAAAGTTTCCTTGCCCTATCATTTCTATGGGAATTATTTTTCTTGAACTTATTTCCAGATCTTTAGAAAATATTTTACATAAAGACTGAGTCTATGGATGATTATACATCTGTGTTTTCTGTCTGGACTTTGCATTTGCTAGTATTTCAGTGCATGTTTTCTCTTGGGGGTTAATCATAGTTTTTGGACATAATACCGCAAAGAGCCCACCACTCCAGAAAGCATTCTCACTCACAAGGTTCACCTATCATGTGGTGGCGGGAATTCCTTTTATAAATTACTTTCAACTAGCTTCTGAGAGCTTTTCAGTAACATGACCAGCCATTTAATGGAATAAATATTAACTCAGGTCACTATATGACTTTCATTCATTTATGCTTTCCATAGGCATTTACTAGATATCTCTTGCTGGCCAGTTCTGAAACACTCTATGGGATAAAATGAGATAAAGCCATCATCCTTAAGAAGTTTACATCTAAAAAAAGAGCTCACCATCCAGTAAAGGAGTTTACTAGCAACAGTTTTCTCTCTGCTATGGTTAAGGGCCTCCTGGAGTTGTTAAAATGCCCAGGTTGTGTATGTGCTGAGGATGTGCAGTATCCTCGGGTCTGTGTCCTTCCCAGCTTCCCAGGAAGTTTGTAAAATAGTGGGCTTCAATGTAAGATGAAATAACACACGTTAAAATCCTCTGAAAACGACAGAGGTAACAAAGATCCTTGTGGTATCTGGAAAGCCCAAAGAGAAGAATAAAAATATTTTGTTAAATATCTGCAAATATTTAAATAGCAGTATAAAAATAAATTAACAGCATAAGAGCTATCCTAGGTATTCACCATCTTCTCTCAGTGGAAATTTCAAACTTTTATAGAAATCTTGTTAAAAATAGTAAAAATCTAAATTTATTTACAAAACTTTTACTTACTTTGAAATATGCTACAAATAAATTAATGAATTCCTTATTTATATCAACATATTTCCCTCCTTCCCTCCCTGCTCCCTCTTCCCATCTCCCTAGCCCTTCTCTGCTCGCTGGTTGAGACAGGTGTATGAGTTGGTATGCGTTAAAGTTTTGAGATGTCTTCCTATTTTACTTGTTTCCTACCGATAACATCAGATAATGCTGGAAATAGGAGCTAGGGCTAAAACGTACTACACTGAATGTGATTTCTGGAGCCAAACTGCCTGGATTAAATCCTGACACTTAACAGCTGTGTCTTCAGGCAAGACTCATAAGTGCTCTGTGCCTTAGTTTCACCAGTGGTAATGGATTTGGGAAAGTTTTGTGGGATTCAGTGAGTGAATATACATAGGGTGCCCAGGGCAGTGCCTGGGACACAGTCTATGCTGAATAATACTGGTTACTATTATCAATCAAACGTATCCTGCAGTCTGATAAGAAACTTTGAGGATCAAGAAAGCTGGGATTCTGCTATTCCTTAATGGATATTCATTGAGCATCAATCATGGGCCAGCTGGAGATGCACAAAATTAACAACACAGCCCCCACTCTCAGGACTTCACGGGCCAGTAGGAAACAGAAACAAAACAAACAGTACAGATGCCAGTACAGAGGGCAGTGCCCCGGTGAGGACACCCCACGCTGCCTTTCTGCGGGGGGCGGGGAGGTGCTGTCGGGGGAGCAGGAGAGGATAAAACCAGGGAAACTTCCAGGAGCAGCTGATTCTGAACGAAGCCCTGAAGGAAAGCAGGAGCTGAGGATGCAGGACCGGGGAGAGGAGGCTCCAGAGAGAAGGAAGAGGGTCAGAAAGGAACAGAGCTGGGAGAGAACACAGGACATCAAAGGACAGCAAGCAATCTAGTAGGGCCGGAGCCAGGGGGCCGCAGGATGGAAGACGGCTAGAGATCCAGCTGAAGAGGGAAGCAGGCCCCGAGCACGAAGGAGACCCGTGTGGCGTGACACACGGCTTTCAGTGTGCCTCGGCACCATCTGAAGGGCACTGTGCGTGCTGCAGCTGCAACTCCCCGGAGGAGTGAGGGCGGCCTGAGGCAGGCAGGGCAGTGGCAGCAGAACGCACACAGGCGGAAGGACAGACAGAAGGGAACGTGCAGAGGAGAGGCCGCGGGCCAGCGGGCTGGAGGCCCAGGAACTGCTGACCGCCAGGAGGCAGGGGTTGCCGAGGACACGGAGGCCTGCCCGCCGGCGTGGTTCCTGGCTTGGCAACTGTCCTGAGGGGGGACCCTGAGCAAATGATCGAATCTCTCCCGAATTCTGCTTATCCATAAAAGAAGGATATTTAATGTTTCTGACTAATTTCTATGAGGTTAATAGAGACGAAAATCAAAATTTGAAACTCCCTTGAACTTTAAGGAGAAAGGGTACATATTGTTTCTAGAAATATTTTGGATTCAGAGGATAAAGATTATACGGACTCAGCCCTTCATTATAAGGAGTCTTTGTATATTATGCAGTTGGTTATCCTACATACAGGTCAAATCATGCCACAGGGAAACACAGTATTTGTCTTCCTTACACTGAAATGAGTATTACGGTGGGATTATTTTTTTTCTTCCAGTTCCTAAACATTATGCCATATATTTCAAGTCCGTAGTGCTACCACCTCCTCTGTCTTCATCTCTGAAGACTTTCATACCATCCTAGTCAGTATTAAAGCTGCCAAAAGCCACACAAGGAATAAATAATCAGTGAAAGGTGAAAGAAAAATAGCCAGACTATGTAAAACCCCAAATGTGCAAGTGGGTGTTTAACCAGATAACACAAATGTCAGGCACCTTTCACTTTCCCATCAATTCCAATGTACATGTTAACAGAAGGTGAAGTGTCTTTAGCGGGTGCCCACTGGGTTCAGGACACCACCGAGGCACAAAGAGGAAAGTGCAGATGGGCCAATGCTGGGGTTTTTTTTCTTCTGTTCTGAAGAAGCTCCCTGTGCACCGTCCTGCACATGACCCTGTGCAGACCTACTGAGAGGTGGGCAGGACCAGGCTGTGTCCTGGGGTCAGCCGCAGGGTCACCCTTCCACAAGCCGGAGGATGTAAGCAAGCGAGCTCCCTGGGAGACAGGGAAGAGAGGTGCCCTCAGACACACTGACCACAGATGACTCGACTCCTGACATAAACACTCTGGCACGTGGGAGGTTCCGTCTGAGAAAGTGGGGTCACCTGTCAGTGGTCACCTTTCTGGACAATCTTCCCTATATAGCCTCCCAAAAAATCAATCTTGGACACAGCTATCAACTTAGGACTCAAAGCTAGTGGGGGAAAAAAAAAAAAAAAAAAAAAAAAGAATCACCTGATAGTGCAGGAAGATTTCTTTGACTAGGTTATCGGGGTGTGTGCTGGCTGTCAGAGCCGGTGAGAGTGGTGTAGTAGTCTGGAACGGCCATCAGACTGCACCAGTGGAGGGACGCGAGGCTGGGCCTGTGCTGGTCACTGCCCGTCTGTGCCTCAGGGATGCCTGTTTCGCACCTGCCTATTTTGCAGGCCAGTGGGACACACAACTGCTCAGGTGACAGTTGTTGAGTCACCTTAAAGCAGGTGAGAAACACGACTGATTGAGTGCTAGGCCCCGGTGTGCGTGACACTGGACCAAACTCAGATGTCCCTGTTTGCTCAGCTTCAAGAACAAGGAGGCTTTCTCAAGCAACTGACAAATACGTACAAAACCAGGTAACAGGAGGAAGCAGCAATGATTTCTTTCTTGCACGGGGTATGTTTGTCCTCAAGGCAGTAGACAGCCTCAGCCTGCTGTCCTGACCCACCTGTGCTCGTCTGCTTCCCAGGGGACCAAACCCTTGTTGCTCCTCTGAGCCTGGAACCTTCCTCTGCCCCCTCCTTTCCCAGTGACTTTTTTTTCCCACTCCAGAAATTTTCCCTCAATCTTACCCCTCTTCAACAAAATAACCAAAGGACAGTGTAGCAACAGAAATCAGACAAACAATGGGATCAGACAACAACACTCATCACTTAACAACAGACACGTATCACTTGTATCTGCACGTCCATTCTTCGGGTTGTTTTTGAGAGCATACTCCTGGAACTTCCTCTTTGGTGCAGGCCACTGTGGGCACTCTGAGTCACATCATCTCAATGTGTAAACATGGTCCTGAGCAGACTTCGCCTCACAGAGAAGTCACCTCTTATTAATGATCATGTCAGCATGATTTGACCCATTCAATTCGTTGCTAAGGCCTCAATTTAAACAAAATTACTAGAAGTTTAACCCCTTCTCATTTTTAAGTGTTGATGATTATTAAGCGAATAAATATTAGGGGTAAAGGTGACATTTCAGGAATCTGAAAGCTAAACACTAAAAGCCGGTATTCTCGCATTTACTAAATCTTTGAATATAGTGAGGATTTTATTCTGTTTCTGCCACAAATAGAAGCTAAGAAAATCATTATCCAAGCAAGTAAATTGGGATTGCAGAAGTACCCTGTGAAAAATCACAAATGCCTCCAAGTTGGTATCCAGGGTAAACAGTTCTAGAGTACAAATCACATTAGCTCTTAGTTTTCTTTAATACTAATAAATGAGTTTTGAGGGGGCCTTTTATTTTTTCCTTTCTGCGGCTAGAGAGAACTTGACAGTTCATGTCAACATGTCTGGTTATGCAAAAATGACACGATAGTGTCTTAAGAAACACTAGCTACTCTATTAGTGAGGAAATCAATTCTAGAGAAAAGCACACACAGGCGCACTTTCAAAAATGTAAGTGAAAATACTTTGGAGGATATTTTGCTATGGAAGAACTTGCTGTTTTACACATGTTAGGATAATAGTAAAGTTAAAAGGATTAATATTGCATTACAGAGACAAACCTGAGATAGCCTCCTTTGCTTATTAACAAAAATGTTAAGAGAACTGGCACAGATGGCTGCCCCGTAGTTCCTTGGGTGGAACCTGAATAAGGACCCACACTTCCCGCAGCCCAGGTACTATCTGTGCCCTCAGGGCAAAGCTTTCAATCCTCATCCTTGTCTCTCAGCTGTGAGGCACTAAGGACAACTTAGGGACATTGTACATCTTTTCATTAGAAAGCATTATGAGGAAATTATAATTATTACAGGTACAAGTATTCTAAGGAAAAAAAATTTAGAACATTTCTTTTTGCTTTTCTTAAGGCAATAAAATGACGAGCCATAGTATCAACACTTTCAAGTACAATTCAGTATATCTATCCTAAATACCATGTCAGATGCTGTTGTCTAATAATTATGACAAATATTTAAAATATAGTGAAAGAAAGAAAGAAAGAAAGAAAGAAAGAAAGAAAGAAGGAAAGAAAGGATTTAGTTATGACTAAAAGAGGAAGGACTAGAAACAGTTAAAAGGGGAATTTGCAATCCAAAGGTTGGTAAAGGAGCACTGTAATGCAAAGAGCAAGCAGAGCCCCGGTGTGGATGAGAGAGGAAACATAGCAAATACTGAGATAACACCTCATTCAGACAACAGCACATTCCCAACATCCATCCTTCAGTTTAAGGTCCTCAGACATTAAAAGGTATCATTTCTGAATTTCCAGGATCTAGCATATGGAGGAGGCACTAAAAACAATTTTTGCTGAATAAAAGAATGGAGTTAAGTCAAGGTTCAGGAAAGTAATCCTGAATCCTAAAATGATTAAAGGAAGGGATAAAAGAATATTTCTGAGGGAAGATGATAATAAATTGGGATTGGTTGATATAAGAACGGGATAACAACCATCAAGTATGTGAAAGTGGTTTCCTCTCAATTTGGAAAAGATAAAACGGACTAAAACTATAGCATTAATAACACAGGACAAGTAACACCGAAGGTAATACACTAGAGCTGCTGACGGATGGAATCAACCTTCCAGAGGTTACCAAATATCCAAAAGAACACATTTCAAAACAGCCCAGATTCTCCTTTACCTGAGATCCTCTGGGTCAGCCCATTTTCACATCCACGTTGTGCAAGTGCCTTTCTTGGACCGACTCGGGGCAGGGGCGGGCAGCAAACAGCCCTTCCCCAGTCTCCCCCTCAGGGCTCTATGACGCAGCGTCCACCAGTCTGGCCTCCCACTTGGGAAGGCACCTCTCCTGGAGTGGGAGTCCCGTTGTCCTCCGGAAGAATCATCTCCCTGCTCTGGAACGGCTAGGCCACATGTGCCCTGGCTGTTTGTGTACAGGTGAGGATGGCCCTGAAGCCTAGACCACTTTGAAACCACAAACTCTCAGTTCTTGAAAGGCAGCGTGAAGCAGCTGCCCCTGCCGAGGACTGGACAGAGTAGGAGGTTTGAAGCCAGGCTGGCAGAGAGAAGGATCCAGCATGACCCTTACCTTCTCTGACAGCGGTTTCCTCGAGTGGAGAGTGGGTGGGTGATGGCAGCACCTGGCTTGCAGGGCTGCCGGGACGGTTCTTCCAGACATGACTTAAGGTAGTCACCTGGCGAAAACTAAGGCATAAATCTGAATAAAGAGCACTAGCTTTGAAAAGTATGTCAGAGGACAAGGCTTTCGCAAGAAGAGCTGAATTTCAAAAAAGGTTTCTTCAGATTAAAAAAATTATTTACCTATTTACTCATTTCATAGTCAATTCATGTTTGGTGTTAAAAATTTAGAATATATGATGAAACTCAAAAATTACTTGTACTTGTGAATTATGTCTTGGCCTATATAGCCATGCAGGGGTGTGTGTGTGAATAGTTGCTTTTCCTACCCGCAAAGTGGCCTGTTGTGGAATCTGCTTTCCTTACTTAACATCATTCTCTGTCAGGAAATAGGCATCTACGTTGCCATTTTCAGTGGCTGCATCGTATTCTACTATATGGCCATAAAATACTTAACCAGTTCCCTAATGATGGACATTTGATTTGGCTGCAAATTTTCGCACTTAAAATTAACACTGTGTTAAACATCTTTTCCTTAACTTAAAATGTTCTGAAAACACTGCCTTTTGTGACTCTGCTGGATGCTTTATTTCACTCAGTGAAGCAGCTGGGCATGCATTTACAACTGGTGGGCAAAGGCACATTCTCTGATTCATACATTAGTGTAACTTCCCTAATCGCTACAATAATTATTATTCAGATGGAGGATTAGCAGGCTCCACGGTGTATTTTTTTCCCCACCGTGTATTTTAAAGGCGGTTCCCGGGAACCTGCTTTGGAAGACTCCTCGAAATAAAATTTACATGTTGAGATTTTCAGAAAAAAAATTTTTTCACAAAAATTAGAAAAACAAAGGCAGCTCTTGATGCCTGTTCCTAAACTGCAACCCGTGCCTGGAATTTCCACCTCTCCCTCGTGTCCAGTCTCGGCTCCTGAAAGCCACTTCTCACACGAGCGAAGCCTTTCTCTACTAACTGGATGAAGTTTTCCTACTTTTATTCCACAACTGCAAGTTACACGATTTCCCTTTCAAGAATCACTCCATCCCCCCACCCCCGCACAAAATATAAAGTCCATATTTATTGGTTTTTGTTTGTTTTGTTTTCTATTTCATTAATATCTCCAATTAATTTTATTATTCTACTTTTTGGGGGCAAACTTGGTTCTTTTCTAGCTTCTTGAGCTGTATATTTAACTTAGCTATTTTCCAATTTTTTAAGAAATAAGTGCATTCAAGGCTTTGCATCAATCTCGGATTAACTCTTTAGCTGCATTCCACAGTTTTGTAGTATTTTTTGTCCTTTGGTTCTAAGCACTTCAAATTCTGCATTGTGATTTCTTAACCCACGAGTTCCTCAGAAAAATATATTTTTAGATTCCAAGTGCATCCTTTATCTTTTTATTTTTGATTTCTAACTTAGTTGCACTGTACTACTCACATGGAATGTGAGCTGCTAGCTAATGATTTTCTGAGAAATCTGAGACACCTCTCATGGTCTAGTACATGGTTAAATTTGCAAATAATCCTAATGTGCTTTCAGCACAAATTCTGTTAGCTTTTAAGTCATGTTGGGTCAATCTTTTTTTTAACCTGTCATATTCTAATAAAAATGTGTTAAAATCTCCCATTATGGCTGTGGATTGACCATTTCTCCTTTAAATTCTGTCAAATTTTGCTGTTACATGTACAATTCATGATTCTTTTTATGTCCTTGGTGAACTGTTCTTTTGAACTTGTGTAGTGACCTTCTTTACCCCTATTAATGTTGATTGTGCCTTGAATTCTATTTTTTTCTGATGTTACTATTGCTACTCTGGCTTTCCACTGGTTGGGGTTTGCCTGGTGTGTGTCTTCCCGTGCCTCGGTTTTCAAACTTCCCAAATCGCTTTGAGTTCCCTCTCTTCTAAGCAGCATGCAGCTGGATTTTTAAAAATCCAAACTGACGGTCTCTGTCTTCTAATCGGTGAGTTCAAGCCATTTAAATTTGTTGTGACGCATTTCCTACCCTCTTATTTTGTGTTTTCTACCTATCATCCTCATCCTTTGCTTTTTCCCAGTCTCCTTTCTTGTATTCCCCTGATTAATAAAAAGTTCTACTTCCTTTGTTGCTCCCTTTTGCTTTAGGTTGTATTCCCATATTTTCATGATTAACCTATCAACGCTGTAGATAATGCACACCTATGACATTAGTGCAATCCTCTCAGAACCCTCCTTGTCCGTCAGCATCACTGTTTTAAGACGGTTAGAACTAAGTTAGCAGAGCTCCAATTCATTTAATACAGCGGTCGGAGATGCAGATTTGTAGTCACTGCTTTGATAAGGCTAGGGATAGGGATAGAGTTCTTTCCTTTAACATATAGTACCATCATCGCTAGATATATTGAACTTTTCCCTCAGCTCTGGTGACTTTCAGATTTGTGCATAGAGATAGACCTATCAGAAAATTATTTTTCTTCTAAAAATAACTTCACAGAATTTGTTGCTCTTCTCTTCCTTAGTTTTATCAAAGTTCAACCTCATATATGGAATTTTATTGTAGGAGTTTTCCACTTTTCAACTTAGGACTTGAAATTTCATCTTAGACATTATTTATAACAAGAAAAGAGTTGGAAATAATCCAGATATTCATCAAGGGAGTAGGTAAGCAAATTATGCATTAACACACTGTAATACTGCAGAATATCTATCAAATGTCTATAAAAGATCTACACATATGACAAAAATATAGATTACACTGATCCATGAACATGGTAAATGAATAAAGCAGAACACAGAACACCACATGTGTAATGCTTCCTACAGTGTGTACATACTGCATGCATCAGTGGGGTATCTGCATTAATTTTAAAGTTTCCCCTTGAAGCTCTTACGTTTTTTCCCTTTTTGTTTCTTTTTCTTCTTTTTTGTCGGGGTTGCTGTGGTCATCGTCTTCTTTTCTTTCTTTCTTTTTTTTTTTTTAAGAAAACCTAACAAAGGCCTTAGCTTGTTTCTCATAATTTTTGGGTTAACACAAATCAGATCACTGTGGTAAGTTCATGTTTCACTACATAAATGTGTGACTGATTTCATTTCCTGGCAGTGATATGCATTTGGCGGAAAAAAAAAAGTCCAACTGATATTCAATTTAAAAGCAAAGTTTTACGCTTCCTGAAACGTGGGGCGCTTTACATGATTTTACTCTTAACCAGACGATGATTCAGAAAAAGGAAGGGGAAATTTCTGCCTAAAAAGTTAGTGCATTCCCTCTTGTCACAAAAATACATTTGCCCTATTTAAATGGTTCTATTTCCTTTGCCAGAGCTTTGCCAAAACCACCAAATTGTGAGAGTAAAAACATAAATTTTATTCTCTGTTCTTTCTGTTACTGTATGGTATGTAACCACATTACGTATCACAGATTTTAAAAAATTATATCAATCTTGAAATTTTAAAAGTTAGATCTATAGGAGGCAGTTTATATCGCTTTTAGTTAAATACGCTTTTAATTAAACGCACCCTTCTTGGTTTTTTTAGAGACCTTGAACACTGCTGATGGATATAAAAATGGACAACTTTACTACCCCCTCTGCAGCTCCTCTGGGAAGCGACTGTGACCTCTACGCCCACCACCGCACAGCCAGGATCCTCATGCCTCTGCATTACAGCATCGTCTTCATAATTGGGCTCGTGGGAAACTTGTTGGCCTTGACTGTCATTATTCAAAACAGGAAAAAAATCAACTCTACCACTCTATATTCAACCAATTTGGTGATTTCGGACATACTTTTTACCACTGCTCTGCCTACACGGATAGCCTACTATGCACTGGGCTTTGACTGGAGAATCGGCGAGGCCTTGTGTAGGATAACTGCTCTCGTGTTTTACATCAACACGTACGCAGGCGTGAACTTCATGACCTGCCTGAGCATTGATCGGTTCTTTGCTGTGGTGCACCCCCTGCGGTACAACAAGATGAAAAGAATTGAACATGCAAAATGCATTTGCATATTTGTCTGGATTCTCGTATTTGCTCAAACACTCCCACTGCTCATAAAACCTATGTCAAAGCAGGAGGCTGAAAGGACTACGTGCATGGAATATCCAAACTTTGAAGAAACCAAATTTCTTCCCTGGATTCTGCTTGGTGCATGTTTCATAGGATACGTACTTCCCCTCGTCATCATTCTTATCTGCTATTCTCAAATCTGTTGCAAGCTCTTTAAAACTGCCAAACAAAACCCATTAACTGAGAAATCTGGTGTAAACAAAAAGGCTCTCAACACAATTATTTTTATAATTGTTGTGTTTGTTGTCTGTTTCACACCTTATCATGTTGCAATTATTCAACACATGATTAAGAAGCTTCGTTTTCCTGATCTCCTGGAATGTAGCCAAAGATATTCATTCCAGATATCTCTGCACTTTACAGTATGCCTGATGAACTTCAATTGCTGCATGGACCCTTTTATATATTTCTTTGCATGTAAAGGGTACAAGAGAAAGGTCATGAAGATGCTGAAACGTCAAGTCAGTGTATCAATTTCCAGTGCCGTGAAGTCAGCCCCTGAAGAAAACTCACGTGAAATGACGGAAACTCAAATGATGATACATTCCAAGTCTTTAAATGGAAAGTAAAAAGGAATTAAATCTTGGATTTATAGCAAAGTAAACTGTATGACAAACTTTGCAGGACTTTTCTTATAAATCAAAATGATTGTTTAACTTCTAATTAGGATTCTTTTAAATTCCTTTCATTGGGCACTATTTCTCACCTCCGACTTGGAAGTAAATTGATATATATGCATTTTTTTACACTCGAGGACAACATTAAGCAAAGTTCTAATCTGTAAATGAAATACTACACCAAAAGGGAGCGTATTTTAATAACTCACAGTGTAGAAAGAAAAGTTTTGTGTTAATGAAAAATTTAATCATTAATATTTCCTGCCAATAATTTGGCAAAAGAAAAAAAGACTGTTAAAATTGTATATTGCAAAAAAAAAATTGTATATTGCCAGTGTAGAAATGTTAATATTGTAACATATTTCTTTTCTTTTTTTTGATAACATATTTCTTCAGTTCATGTTTCTTTCAATCTTAGACTTTATCTCCTCGATAATAAGTTTTTTTGTTTTGTTTTGTTCTGAGTCATAAATTTTTGTTTCAAAAAACTCTTTTGGAATAAAGAGCTGGATGCTACAAAATTATGAGTATGTCCTTCAATGCTCACTGTCAACTCTCAGCAAAAGTTACAGGGAGGATAAAATTAGCAGTAGACAGATTTTGGACAGCAACATTATAATGATGATGGTGACGAATGCAATGAAAGCTCTTCCCAAACAGCCGGCATAGCATTCAAGGGCCACTGCTCAGGAATAGGACATGGACTTCATGTGGAAGGAGGCACCACTTGCTAAAGTCTTCTTGAGAATAAAAAAATATACAAATAGCCTTGGTTTTTCTTGGGTCCCTAGGGGATGGTTTCTTATTTATACAGAAGTTGACAGTACCCTGTATCTGTATTTCAGTGGTCTGGGTTACCAGAAAGGGTAGGGAGGAAGAGCAGTGGGGTGTAGTTGTCGCTTGCCTAAAGAAGATGGGGAGTAAAATGCAAAACCATACACTTCAGAGTAGCCAGGATTGTTTACAACGTTATATATTTGCTCAAATAAATACCTTTTTATGAGTAGCATGACCTCTGCAAGTACAGTCACCCATCTGCCAGCTCAAATTTGCTTTATTGAATCCCCAAATTACCCCAATACAGTATCCATGTTAGCAATGATACCAAGTTTGATAACGGAACTAAAGAAACGAAATGCTGTGTCATGAGTCATACTTAAAATTTTTATTAGGCTTTATATCCTGGAAATATTTTCTTTTAAAGTCTTCTCTTACTCATTTTCAACTTCCATCCTGTAAGAAAACTAATCTTAATGGTTGATTCAGCACCATTTACTGAGTGCTTTCTGATTTGTGTTTTGTTAATTTCATAGAGAGCTAGCTGACCTTAAAAAGCTATTGTCAAAAATAGGCACTGGTCCTTGTTTCACCTTACGGAGACAGGTGAGACCACAAGGATGCAAGTCAGGAACTTAGGGCCTTTCCTTCACTCCATCTAATAAACTTTTCCAAGTGAAGGAGAAAAAAGGGCAAAACACTAAATTTTATGCAGGGTGGCACTTATGTAGTCATTTGAGTTGGATCCCAAAAGAGAAACCATTGTGAAAGTTGCTAAAGGAAAACCAGAAACAAAGCTTCCTGAATTTCAGAGCATCTTCATGGCACGCTAGCTCTATTACTATGTTCCAGCATAGACTACTGTGTGTATAAGCCAACATGCTGTTTCATAGCAGATAAGAGCGTCCTCTCAGTGCTAATGGTCAGTTCTTAAGATCCTCCAAACAAGGTAGTAAACACCTATGTCACTTGACAAAGGAATGACAGACACACGCTCCTTTCTGAGTAGTTTTCTCCCTCCTTCTTCCACTATACCGCAAGTCTGCGCAGATGATTTTATCCAATCATCAGTAGCCATACTGCCAAAAAGGTAAACTTTAAACCTACTTCCAATTAATCTTTAAAAAAATAAGGTCTGTACTCTAGTCAACTCAGCTATTTGCTCTCCTTCAAAAGGACCTTACTTCCTATTTCATTCATGAAGCCACTGTTCACACACGGCCTTGGGGCACCCTCCCAGTGTCTTGTAGTATTAGTTGGCTTTAGGTTTATTTCCCATGCATTTCCCTCAGGAGCAGGTAAACTTGGAGAACAGGGACAATGCTGTATAATTTTGTGTTCTGTTACAGAAATAAGGAGGTGGCCTTATATATAATACATTATTTGAAAATCACAACCTATAAATATTTTCTCCATCAGTCAGGTGATATATTATTAACAATTTTAAATAATAACAGGTAGCTGGGAAAAATCATCTAGGAAAGCTGATAGTTATATGGCAGCTAACCATATTTACCTCTTCCATAATTTTATTTTTATTTCTAAAAGGATCATTTGATTAATTTAAAAAAACCTCTCAAAGCTACTTAATTTGAGTCAGTATAAACATGTAGACCCTTCAGTGATAGTACAGAATAGATAGTATAGAATAGTAAAGGTTAGATTTTAGAAATGACATCATGTATATATGAAGAGTGCAATAATTCACAAAAATAGTCCATGCATTATGTAATGTCTTCCTTTTCACAATCCTGTGAAACAGGATGAGCAGATTGTATCACCCACACTTTATAAAGAAACCTAAATTCAGAAAAGGTACCTGGTAAATTAGAGGCAGCATCAGGAATGTAACCCTAACTTCATATCCCAGCCATAAAAAAGACAGAACTGAATCACACAGACCCTGAAAAAAGTATTACAAGGCTTGTTTCGTTATAGGCCAGCAGGTGAGCTAACCCTTAAATAGGACAAATAACCAAGAGTAGGTAGATTACAAACTCAGGCTATGAGCTCCCTGAGGATGAGAACGTCGTAGGTTATGTACACAGCACGTGGTACAGAGCCTCGCCCACAGAAGGCTCTCAGACATCCATCTAATTGAATAGCACCTGCTTTGTACTATCACTATCAAAATACTAAAGCCCTACTGAAATACCCGCGAAGTTCTTAATTTTTCAATGAAATGAAAAGAAACACTCTAAATGCTTAATTACATATGCTAGAGAATATGTAATTGTGTAATTGAAGACAAAGACCCTCTAAGACCCTGCAATATAAACTAGACATATTAAAGAATAGAACTAATTTCCCAAGAAGCCAATTTAAATCTAGATACAGAAATATGTTCTGCTTGAAAACAATTTTATATTTCAAGAGGCAACGGCAGTGACTCCTACCAATCAGTAAAAAGTACCAGGCAATTTTAAAAGAGGAAGCATTGACCTTAAATTAGCCTTTAAAATGGTCTATTTTGGTCACTCTTAGCCCACTGTAATTTGTTATTCTTTGCAAAGCTAAAAACATTTGCTCATTGACTATTCAGGTAAGAGTGAAAAGATGAAGAGCTGATCTGGTGACAACACAGCCCATTCTTTTGAATCCAGGGAAGACTAAAGGCACTCATGAGAACCGATGTCACTGGAAGCTTGTTTTACGTTAAACTCTAAAGAACTGGTCACTTAAAAAATAATCCTCAAATTTCTACTCAACTAAAAGCTCAATTAGCTGAGAAGGAATGATTACTGACCGTTTTCTATGTGCCACTTTTTCGAGCACCTGACAGGCATTATCTCATTTAATCCTCATTACCTTAAGAGGTGGGTATAACTTTTTCTCCATTTTGCTGATGAGGAAACTGGAGTGCCAGGCCACGGAGACGTGGAGCTGGGGACTCAATCCAGTGTACTACAGGCACTGGCCCCAGTGCCTGTAGCCGGACTTGGAGCACGAGCATGTCACCTCCTACAGAAACATGTTCATTAAGAGACGGCTCCATTCCTCCACTTCCGGTGGCTTCCCAGGCCTCAGACGCTTCCCATCACCACATCGGACTTCCAGCTTATTGTCCTTCTCCGCAGGGGCCCCCTGATTTCTCTGCAAACTCAAGCTCCATTCTCTCAGTCACCCACCCCTGATCATCCTCTCTCATCCACGGTATTTGGCCAGTGAACCCTGCTTGGGTTTTCTCCTCTTAACACTCACTCTTGCCCGTCTTTTCTTTGTCCCAAATCATCATCCTAGTCCGGATGTTGGCATCACACACCTAAATTACTACAACTTCTTTCTCACTGGTCCCCTCAACCGGAGTCAGAAACTTTAGCCTTCCTTTCAGGTGCTATAGTGGAAGCCAGCAGATTAATAATAACAGCAATACTAAATAATTCCTAACAATTACATGGCATAATGCTCTAAGCACTTTATATATAATCAAGCCTCACAATAATTCTGTGAGGCTTGTCCCACTACTATCCTTGTTTTACAGATGAGGAAATTATGCTCCAGAGAAGTTCAGTAAATTGCCCAGATCCACACAGCTAGTAAGTGGAGAGACAGGCTCTAGACTCTGGCAGTCCGGCTCCAGGGTCTGTCACTCTTAATCTCTACATTGTCTCTCTTAAGCAAGTAGAATTATATGCCCAGGTCCTCAGAGAGCCTTGGAAGAGACACTTACTGCTCGAATATCCTCAACTTCCCTTTGGGGGAGCACATGACTACCTCTGGCCAATGGGTTGGGGGCGAAAATGATATAGGTCACTCACTTCCAGGCTGGAGCTCTGGAGAGCAGCGAGGGATCTTCCATACTGTTCTTCTCTCCTGCCACAGCGACCAGTGAGGTTCTAAGTGGTGGGACCTTTGTCAGCCTGGGTCCCTGAATGAGTAAATGGAGAACTCCCCACCCCTGTACCCTATCCACCTGTGTTGGCCGAGTAGCGCAAATAAGAAATGCATTTATGTATTCAGCCACTGAGATTTCAGGGTTAATTGTGGCCACACACAGGCTAGCCTCTGATCAACACAGTGTTTAACCTACTTAGAATGCAACTGACCAATACAATGAGTGTAAGAAAAGAAAAATGCACACACGATGCAGTTCTCCTGGCAAACAAACATAATCTTCCTTAATCCCAGTTTCATCGTGTCATTTCACGCTCTAGGACTGAGAGTATTTCCCCATGGTCTACCACATGAAGTCCAAATTCCTCTCCCACACTTTCAAGCCTCTGCAACCTCATTTCCCTCCACTGCCCAACATGTACCTTTCAAGATAGTCTAGCTGTGCTGTGAATATAACAAATATTTGGTTCTCCTGGTTGGATTATTCTGCTTCTGCCATTTATTCTTTACACTCATAGTCTAATCATACCTCCTCCTTTAATTCTCCTTTGACTACTCAAAGCCACCCATCTTCCCTTTCCTCAACTTATTTGGCTTTTATACAGCCTATGCCACATAGTTTTAACTTTAAACAAATATTATCTTGAAAACAAAGGGAGAGAAAAAATACACTGGCCTGGAAACCTGGTTCTGGTTTGACTGCATGTCAGCTACATCACCTCTGTCCAGTCTTTCAGCCTTTCTAGATTTGTTATCTTATCAACGAAATAATGGCACTACAGAATATGTATGTTCTTTGCTAACCATCAAACAGCCTATGGTCTGTTATTTCACGTGCATCACTCTTATATCCCTCAGCTGAAACATAAACTCCATCAGGGCAGAGACCTTGACTTTTACTTCTTCCTATTCTGGGTAGCTCCGAGCACAGCACCTTGCATAGAGATAATGTTCAAAAATATATATGTTGACTACAGGTCATCAAATGTTAGTTGAGGACACTTTATGATTAGTACTATTCAAGTATGTGGATGAGAGGTTTTATTTTTGTGTGTTGTAGTTTATTAGGCAGCAACAGATAACTAATACATGCTCAGTACTGAAATACTAATCCTGGAAAATACATGAAATCAGAGACTGGAATGACACTTAAATGAGCCACGATTTCTTTTCCAAAAAGAAAGTTTTCTGTTGAAAGTATAAGAGGAGTGCCACTAGCTTTCCTTCTTCTTCCACATACAAGGAAGCTACAGAGGACTACTCTCCTTTATTTAATTTATCCCAGATAATGCATATCCAGACTCTTCAAACTTAGAGAAATCTCTGCAGCACTGTAATTGTTAGCAGGAAGAAACTGTGTAAGAGGGTCCGTACATGGGAAAATACACGATACGATGTTTCAATAGTTCCTCTTCCCCCCAAATTGTAAGGACCTGCTTTCTCTATTTGCACGCTTGCTACGTTGCTTCTTCTTGTCAACAGTGATCTCCAGCCGTCTTGTCTACTTGAGTGACTGCAAGTCACCCCTGGGCAGGGACCACAACACCTTCCGTCTCACGTGGTATCTACCGCAGTGGATCTGAACCAAGAACTCAAGTAATTTTTGATGGGCTTTTAACAGTTTTCTCAGAGTGTGAGAACATTTATTTCTCTTCCCATATATTGTAAGAATGATTTTTCCCATGCAGGTTGAGAAGAAAAAAAAGTGTGTCAGAATGAAACTACACAAAGGCTGCAAAAGGTTTTAATCCTACTCTAAAAAAAGTAACATATTGATGTGTTCTTACAGCTTCAGTTCCACAATTTTCCCCTTAAGTCCTACAGTGAAACATCTGCTTTTTTTTTTTTTTTTTTTTTTTTAAAGTGCTTTCTCAGACAATCACCTTTTAGGGATTTTTTTTTTAAATTTTTATTTATTTATTTATTTAGTTATGGCTGTGTTGGGTCTTCGTTTCTGCGCGAGGGCTTTCTCTAGTTGTGGCAAGCGGGGGCCACTCTTCATCGCGGTGCGCGGGCCTCTCACTATCGCGGCCTCTCTTGTTGCGGAGCACGGGCTCCAGACGCGCAGGCTCAGCAATTGTGGCTCACGGGCCCAGTCGCTCCGCGGCATGTGGGATCCTCCCAGACCAGGGCTCGAACCCGCGTGCCCTGCATTGGCAGGCAGACTCTCAACCACTGCACCACCAGGGAAGCCCTGCTTTTTTTTTTTAATACGTAGTGAAAATATATGGGGTTACTGCCTGTGTTAGGGTTTAAAAAAAAATCAATGCAAACAATATTATTGGTCTATCATATATTATAATCCAATGCAGTCCCTGTTGTGAGTCCCAACACAGGGTAAGGGCTCTACCTGAGACGGGGCCTATGATGGTGCCTGAACCCACGCACTCAGGTCCCCAGAGACCCAGGGAGGGGAGACCCTGGGAGGAGGGAGAGACCCCAGGGGGAGAGAGCCACGGAGAGGCCGGTCAACTGAAGGCAGGGGCAGGGCTGAGAGATACTGTAGGTCTTGGCCATGAAGAATTTAGAAAGCAAATAGTAAAATGGAAAAGAGAAAGAAAAAAAAAGTGTCCCATTAGGGATCCAACTGTCAAATTATTTGAAGTTTGTGTGTTTGACAAAATGCTGATAAGGTGATGGGTACGTGGTAGTCATTATATTATTCTCTCTGCATTCATGTATGTTTGAAATTTTCTGTAATAAATTTTAAAAAATGGTAAGTGCAGTCCCCAACACATTTCCCATACTGCTGTTACATCAGGGGTGGAAGCAGAAATTCAGGAACGGATTCACAGGGGACTGACAGGGAGAGGCAGGTGGAGGTCACACGGCTGCTGTTCTCCGTCTCTCACCAGTCAGCCGCACAACCCAAGTCATATGGGAAGACAGGAATGGGATACACAGAGCCACATTCATATCCTAGGAGCACAGGGGAGGGTAGTGTCAATGGACCTACAAGAAGTCCTAGTAAGAGATGGCTTTTGGTGACAAAGTCACCAGCAAAGAACAGGTTATACCAGAAATCTGCATGAAAAGATTGTCAGGGTTTCATAAACACACACACACACACACACACACACACACACGGGCAAAGAGCTGCTTCCTTTCCCTTAAACCACATCCCAGTTCAAATCTGAATGTTTCAGATTCAGGTATGTTGCTTTGTACATATACATGTGAGTCAAAGATAAAAGTTAACGTTCTTTTGATTACCAGTTATGTCAGCCAAGGTTCACTTACAGATAACAGAAACCTCTCAAGCTGTTTGGGGCAGAAAAAGATTTAGTATACAGACCTAGGTGTTTGTGAAATTTCTGAAAGGGCCAGAAGGGCAGATCCAGAGATTAACCAAGATGGCGGAGTAGAAGGACGTGCTCTCACTCCCTCTTGCGAGAGCACCAGAATCACAACTGGCTGCTGGACAATCATTGACAGGAAGACCCTGGACTTCACCAAGGAGGATACCCCACGTCCAAGGACAGAGGAGAAGCCACAGTGAGACGGTAGGAGGGGCGCAATCAGAGTAAAATCAAATCCCATAACTGCTGGGTGGGTGACTCACAGACTGGCGAACACTTATACCACAGAAGTCCACCCACTGGAGTGAAGGTTCTGAGCCCCACGTCAGGCTTCCCAACCTGGGGGTCCGGCAACGGGAGGAGGAATTCCTAGAGAATCAGACTTTGAAGTCTAGTGGGAATTGATTGCAGGACTGTGACAGGACTGGGGGAAACAGAGACCCCACTCTTGGAGGGCACACACAAAGTAATGTGTGCATCGGGACCCAGGGGAAGGAGCAGTGACCCTGGGGGAGACTGAACCAGACGTACCTGCTGGTGTTGGGGGGTCTCCTGCAGAGACAAGTGGTGGCTCTGTTTCACCGTGGGGATAAGGACACTGGCAGCAGAGGTCCTGGGAAGTTCTCCTTGGCGTGAGCCCTCCCAGAGTCTGCCATTAATCCCACCAAAGAGCACGGGTAGGCTCCAGTGTTGGGTTGCCTCAGGCAAAACAACCAACAGGGAGGGAACCCAGCCCCACCCATCAACAGTCAAGTGGATTAAGGTTTTACTGAGCTCTGACCGCCACAGCAACAGTCAGCTCTACCCACCACCAGAGCCTCCCATCAACCCTCTTAGCCTCAACCACCAGAGGGCAGACAACAGAAGTAAGAAAAACTACAATCCTGCAGCCTGTGGACCAAAAACCACAGTTACAGAAAGACAGAGAAGATGAAAAGGCAGAGGGCTATGTACCAGATGAAGGAACAAGAAAAAACCCCAGAAAAACAACTAAATGAAGTGGAGATAGGCAACCTTCCAGAAAAAGAATTCAGAATAATGATAGTGAAGATGATCCAGGACCTCGGAATAAGAATGGAGGCAAAGATTGAGAAGATGCAAGAAATGATTAACAAAGACCTAGAAGAATTAAAGAACAAACAAACAGAGATGACCAATACAATAACTGAAATGAAAACTACACTAGAAGGAATCAATAGCAGAATAACTGAGGCAGAAGAACGGATAAGTGACCTGGAAGACAGAATGGTGGAATTCACTGCTGCGGAACAGACTAAAGAAAAAAGAATGAAAAGAAATGAAGACAGCCTAAGAGACCTCTGGGACAACATTAAACGCAACAACATTCGCATTATAGGGGTCCCAGAAGGAGAAGAGAGAGAGAAAGGACCAGAGAAAATATTTGAAGAGATTATAGTCGAAAACTTCCCTAACATGGGAAAGGAAATAGCCACCCAAGTCCAGGAAGCGCAGAGAGTCCCATACAGAATAAACCCAAGGAGGAACACGCCGAGACACATAGTAATCAAAGTGGCAAAAATTAAAGACAAAGAAAAATTACTGAAAGCAGCAAGGGAAAAACGACAAATAACATACAAGGGAACCCCCATAAGGTTAACAGCTGATTTCTCAGCAGAAACTCTGCAAGCCAGAAGGGAGTGGCATGATATACTTAAAGTGATGAAAGGGAAGAACCTACAACCAAGATTACTCTACCCAGCAAGGATCTCATTTAGATTTGATGGAGAAATCAAAAGCTTTACAGACAAGCAAAAGCTAAGAGAATTCAGCACCACCAAACCAGCTCTACAACAAATGCTAAAGGAACTTCTCTAAGTGGGAAACACAAGAGAAGAAAAGGACCTACAAAAACAAACCCAAAACAATTAAGAAAATGGTCATAGGAACATACATATCGATAATTACCTTAAACGTGAATGGATTAAATGCCCCAACCAAAAGACATAGACTGGCTGAATGGATACAAAAACAAGACCCATATATATGCTGTCTACAAGAGACCCACTTCAGACCTAGGGACACATACAGACTGAAAGTGAGGGGATGGAAAAAGATATTCCATGCAAATGGAAATCAAAAGAAAGCTGGAGTAGCTATACTCATATCAGATAAAATAGACTTTAAAATAAAGAATGTTACAAGAGACAAGGAAGGACACTACGTAATGATCCAGGGATCAATCCAAGAAGAAGATATAACAATTATAAATATATATGCACCCAACATAGGAGCACCTCAATACATAAGGCAACTGCTAACAGCTATAAAAGAGGAAATCGACAGTAACACAATAATAGTGGGGGACTTTAACACCTCACTTACGCCAATGGACAGATCATCCAAAATGAAAATAAATAAGGAAACAGAAGCTTTAAATGACACAATAGACCAGATAGATTTAATTGATATATATAGGACATTCCATCCAAAAACGGCAGATTACACGTTCTTCTCAAGTGCACACGGAACATTCTCCAGGATAGATCACATCTTGGGTCACAAATCAAGCCTCAGTAAATTTAAGAAAATTGAAATCATATCAAGCATCTTTTCTGACCACAACGCTATGAGATTAGAAATGAATTACAGGGAAAAAAACGTAAAAAAGACAAACACATGGAGGCTAAACAATACGTTACTAAATAACCAAGAGATCACTGAAGAAATCAAACAGGAAATAAAAAAATACCTAGAGACAAATGACAATGAAAACACGACGACCCAAAACCTATGGGATGCAGCAAAAGCGGTTCTAAGAGGGAAGTTTATAGCTATACAAGCCTACCTAAAGAAACAAGAAAAATCTCAAGTAAACAATCTAACCTTACACCTAAAGAAACTAGAGAAAGAAGAACAAACAAAACCCAAAGTTAGCAGAAGGAAAGAAATCATAAAGATCAGAGCAGAAATAAATGAAATAGAAACAAAGAAAACAATAGCAAAGATCAATAAAACTAAAAGTTGGTTCTTTGAGAAGATAAACAAAATTGATAAGCCATTAGCCAGACTCATCAAGAAAAAGAGGGAGAGGACTCAAATCAATAAAATCAGAAATGAAAAAGGAGAAGTTACAACAGACACCGCAGAAATACAAAACATCCTAAGAGACTACTACAAGCAACTTTATGCCAATAAAATGGACAACCTGGAAGAAATGGACAAATTCTTAGAAAGGTATAACCTTCCAAGACTGAATCAGGAAGAAACAGAAAATATCAACAGACCAATCACAAGTAATGAAATTGAAACTGTGATTAAAAATCTTCCAACAAACAAAAGTCCAGGACCAGATGGCTTCACAGGTGAATTCTATCAAACATTTAGAGAAGAGCTAACACCCATCCTTCTCAAACTCTTCCAAAAAATTGCAGAGGAAGGAACTCTCCCAAACTCATTCTATGAGGCCACCATCACCCTGATACCAAAACCAGACAAAGACACTACAAAAAAAGAAAATTACAGACCAATATCACTGATGAATATAGATGCAAAAATCCTCAACAAAATACTAGCAAACAGAATCCAACAACACATTAAAAGGATCATACACCACGATCAAGTGGGATTTATCCCAGGGATGCAAGGATTCTTCAATATACGCAAATCAATCAATGTGATACACCATATTAACAAATTGAAGAAGAAAAACCATATGATCATCTCAATAGATGCAGAAAAAGCTTTTGACAAAATTCAACACCCATTTCTGATAAAAACTCTCCAGAAAGTGGGCATAGAGGGAACCTACCTCAACATAATAAAGGCCATATATGACAAACCCACAGCAAACATCATTCTCAATGGTGAAAAACTGAAAGCATTTCCTCTAAGATCAGGAACGAGACAAGGATGTCCACTCTCACCACTATTATTCAACATAGTTCTGGAAGTCCTAGCCACGGCAATCAGAGAAGAAAAAGAAATAAAAGGAATACAAATTGGAAAAGAAGAAGTAAAACTGTCACTGTTTGCGGATGACATGATACTATACATAGAGAATCCTAAAACTGCCACCAGAAAACTGCTAGAGCTAATTAATGAATATGGTAAAGTTGCAGGTTACAAAATTAATGCACAGAAATCTCTTGCATTCCTATACACTAATGATGAAAAATCTGAAAGAGAAATTATGGAAACACTCCCATTTACCATTGCAACAAAAAGAATAAAATATCTAGGAATAAACCTACCTAGGGAGACAAAAGACCTGTATGCAGAAAACTATAAGACACTGATGAAAGAAATTAAAGATGATACCAACAGATGGAGAGATATACCATGTTCTTGGATTGGAAGAATCAACATTGTGAAAATGAGTATACTACCCAAAGCAATCTACAGATTCAATGCAATCCCTATCAAATTACCAATGGCATTTTTTACGGAGCTAGAACAAATCATCTTAAAATTTGTATGGAGACACAAAAGACCCCGAATAGCCAAAGCAGTCTTGAGGCAAAAAAATGGAGCTGGAGGAATCAGACTCCCTGACTTCAGACTATACTACAAAGCTACAGTAATCAAGACAATATGGTACTGGCACAAAAACAGAAACATAGATCAATGGAACAAGATAGAAAGCCCAGAGATTAACCCACGCACCTATGGTCAACTAATCTATGACAAAGGAGGCAAAGATATACAATGGAGAAAAGACAGTCTCTTCAATAAGTGGTGCTGGGAAAACTGGACAGCCACATGTAAAAGAATGAAATTAGAATACTCCCTAACACCATACACAAAAATAAACTCAAAATGGATTAGAGACCTAAATGTAAGACTGGACACTATAAAACTCTTAGAGGAAAACATAGGAAGAACACTCTTTGACATAAATCACAGCAAGATCTTTTTCGATCCACCTCCTAGAGTAATGGAAATAAAAACAGAAATAAACAAGTGGGACCTAATGAAACTTCAAAGCTTTTGCACAGCAAAAGAAACCATAAACAAGACGAAAAGACAACCCTCAGAATGGGAGAAAATATTTGCAAATGAATCAACGGACAAAGGATTAATCTCCAAAATATATAAACAGCTCATTCAGCTCAATATCAAAGAAACAAACACCCCAATCCAAAAATGGGCAGAAGACCTAAATAGACATTTCTCCAAAGAAGACATACAGACGGCCACGAAGCACATGAAAAGATGCTCAACATCACTAATTATTAGAGAAATGCAAATCAAAACTACAATGAGGTATCACCTCACTCCTGTTAGAATGGGCATCATCAGAAAATCTACAAACAACAAATGCTGGAGAGGGTGTGGAGAAAAGGGAACCCTCTTGCACTGTTGGTGGGAATGTAAATTGATACAGCCACTATGGAGAACAATATGGAGGTTCCTTAAAAAACTAAAAATAGAATTACCATATGACCCAGCAATCCCACTACTGGGCATATACCCAGAGAAAACCGTAATTCAAAAAGACACGTGCACCCGAATGTTCATTGCAGCACTATTTACAATAGCCAGGTCATGGAAGCAACCTAAATGCCCATCAACAGACGAATGGCTAAAGAAGATGTGGTACATATATACAATGGAATATTACTCAGCCATAAAAAGGAATGAAATTGAGCCATTTGTTGAGAAGTGGATGGATCTAGAGACTGTCATACAGAGTGAAGTAAGTCAGAAAGAGAAAAACAAATATCGTATATTAATGCATGTATGTGGAACCTAGAAAAATGGTACAGATGAGCCAGATTGCAGGGCAGAAGTTGAGACACAGATGTAGAGAATGGACATATGGACACCAAGGGGGGAAAACTGCGATGAGGTGGGGATGGTGGTGTGCTGAATTGGGTGATTGGGATTGACATGTATACACTGATGTGTATAAAACTGATGCCTAATAAGAACCTGCAGTATAAAAAAACAAACAAAACAACTAATACTAAACTATCATTGGGTTATTTGTATGGAAATATGTTAATATAAATGTTTCAGACATTACATGAAATTTCTAAAAATCTTATATTTGTATTTGTATGGAAATATGTATGGAAATATGTTAATATAAATGTTTCAGACATTACATGAAATTTCTAAAAATCTTATATTTGTATTTGTATGGAAATATGTATGGAAATATGTTAATATAAATGTTTCAGACATTACATGAAATTTCTAAAAATCTTATATTTGTATTTGTATGGAAATATGTATGGAAATATGTTAATATAAATGTTTCAGACATTACATGAAATTTCTAAAAATCTTATATTTGTATTTGTATGGAAATATGTATGGAAATATGTTAATATAAATGTTTCAGACATTACATGAAATTTCTAAAAATCTTATATTTGTATTTGTATGGAAATATGTATGGAAATATGTTAATATAAATGTTTCAGACATTACAGGAAACGTCTAAAAATCTTATATGTTCTGGTATAATGTTATAAGTAATAATCCTAGTTATTACTTTAAAATGTATATCTCAGAAATAACTACTTTTCTTGTCAACTGCATTATTATGAACTTTCATCAAATCTTTAACCATGGTCATTTTTAAGTCTTTTGTCATTTACAGACAGTTCTGGGTGTACTCTGATGATTTTGCAAATATGTTCCTATAAAAGGGTTTCATCTTCAAGAAATTCATGGAAAAGACTCTGACAAGTACAGGTTTCTGGTAACTGACTGTACTGCTGAACTGAATGAATAAGCATTTTCAGAACTCTAATGAAAAACTGATGAACTCATAAAAGTGCTAACAAAAGATCAAGATGAAAAAAAAAAAGAAATTAATTACATGGGACTGAGTGAACTGATGAGGATGAGTATAATTTTTGTGACTTTCTGTCTGAATTTAAAAAAAAAAAATCCCACAAGGACTCAGAGGAAAAGAATATACAAATCAATTTTCACTGCAAAGTAAAGGAGCTGTTACAGTGGAGGATTACTGGACTGAATGTCAATATTATGACATAGTATAACTGTGTTTCACGTTTGGTAATTGCAATCATTGTTGCTTTTGTTGTGGTCATCCATGTACAATGCTTGGTGTCAGTCTATTTATCTCTTGTAAAAATAAAATACAGTGTGTGTGTGTGGAAAAAAAAAAAAAAAAAAAAAAAAAAAAAAAAAAAAAAAAAAAAAAAAAAAAGAAGGGCAGATCCAGGCTTTGCGTCCAGGAACAGGCTCCTGGAACAACACATAAAGACTGGTCTACCATGAAGACTGCTTCCTCTGCCACATTCAGGATGCTGGGAATCAGGAAGTCATTACGTCATTTCAGCAGAGTCTAGGGATCAGGAAGTTGTCTGAACACTGTAACCTCCAGGGCCCTGCTGGGTCTGTAGAAATGGACCAGCAAAATGGGCATCTCATATGCTACTGCCTCAGCTCACACTGAACTCAAGCACCATACAAGAACCTAAATCACAGGCAGCACTCTGGATGCGAGGGACTTTAAGAAAGACAGCATTCAGCTTTCCAACCTCTGCTTTATGTGGATATACACTAAGAGGACCCTGGAAAAGATAATGAGCAAGCTAATCCAGGCATATTCACTATACCATAAAAAATATTAAAGTATTCCACCAAAAGGGAGGAAGGAGTGTCTAATTAAAAAGAGAGAGAGAAACTTAAGAGATATCACAACCAAATGCAATACCAAATGTAAAGGGCTTTTTCAAAGAGAAAAAATGAATATAGGAGAAATTTGAATATAGTTTTGGTAGTATATAATATTAAGGAATTATAAATAATTTTGTTAGGTTAAAGTAATATGTTTATATAAGCAAACGTTGCTACTTTTTAGACCTTACTTAAATATGGAATATTACAATGTCTAGAAATTGCTGGAAAATGCTTAAAAGTATTTAGTTTTTAGGGGAATAGAATAAGAATAAGGAAGGGGAGCAAAAATGTTAATGATTAATTCTGGGTAATAGGGCTCATTTTATTATTCTCTCTGCTTCTGTGATTGAAATTTCTCATAATAAAAATCTTTAACAGGTTATACCAAAAAAAACAAGGGAAGTACAAATTATTTTCATCTAATGCTTCCTTCAAAATCTTTAATTTTACCACATTATTAAAATAAGTATCATCTTCTATAAAGTAACTAACTTATACTCTTCAAAATGTCAAGAACACAAAAGACAAAGACAGAATGAGGACTGTTCCAGATTAAAGAGTAAAGGGACATAACAACTAAACCTAAGATGTAATTCTGAGATGTCCCATGGACCAGATTTTGTTTTTCTTTTTTGCTACAAAACTGGATAATTGCCAATTTTATGGTAATACATACTGACGTATTCAGGGGTAAAGGGGCATTACATCTCCAACTTGCTCTCAAATGATTCAGAAAAAATACCATGTGTACATAGAGAGAAAATGATAAAGCAAACGTAAAAAACATTAATAACTAGGGCATCTGGGTTTAGGGTCCTATTCCTGTAACTGTCCTATAGGCCTGAATTATTTCAGAATTTTTTAAAAAAGTATAAAACACAGTGGCAGCACTCGGAAGCTCTGAAGAGAAACAGCATAGATTTTTTTCTGTCTATTAAATTAAAATGAATATTAAGAGCTAAATAACTGGAGTACTTCATAGTGCTTTTTCAGATACCATTCCATGGGGGATTATTTTTGTATTTCTCATTTTAGCAGCAAAATTTGAATGTAATCATAAACATTGTCTTTAGAGACTAACATTTACTTTTATAAACATTTGCGACACTGTAGTTGAAAATCCAAATAGGAAGCCTCAGTTTGATGAGTCTACACACTCAAATTACTTTCTAAAAGAATGAACAGGTGACCATTAACTAGACTTTTTTTTACCTAAAAAAAAAAAAAAGAAAGCGGCATTGAGGCTGTGTTGCACAGAGGGGCATGTCTGTGCTAAAAGTCAGACAGGCATGAATTTCAATCTAGGCTCTGCCACTTAAATAGCCGTGACCCTGATGATTCGATCAATTCTCAGAACCTCCACTTTCTCACAAAGGATACAACCATATCAATATCTACTCTTGCAAGACTGCTGTGGATGTTCATTTAAATCAGGAACATATGTAAAACAGGGCTCTATGGTACAAAATAGTTGTTCAATATTTATTTGTCAAGATAACTAAAGAAAAAGAATAAGTCTTGCTGCCAAAAAAAACCCTCCCAATAGAATGTATAATATTAACATTTCAACACCACTGTATTTTTTCTCCATGTTGTTGCTGATACTAACGAACATATTCTCTGTCTAGTAACTTATTTATACAAAAAATATTTATTAAGGGCCTACTATGAGCTAGGTACTGTTCTAGGTACCAGCATGTGAGAGCTGAAAACAATAAAGATCAAGGTACCCTCATGAATCTTATGTTCTATAAGCCAACATTAAACATTAAATAGGCAAACAACATCAGCCTATGGGAGGGGATAAATTTAAGTATTAATTATGGTTTTATTGCATCCAAGACTGGATCTTTGCCCTCCCAAATAGTCTCTGAACTACTTTAATAATAAACCTCCTTTCTGCTAAAGAAGCCAGAGTCAGTTCTATTACTTCAACTAACAGGCATGCCTGTGTCTTGTAACTGAGAAAGCCTCTTTTCCTTTGACCTCAGATAACAGAAGCAAATTAGATACTTCAGAACCCAACATATACCATATACAAAAAAATTCAACCCTAAGATAGGTATGAGATTATTTTTGTGTTGTATATTTTGCTATGGTTACCAAGGCGTGGTTAGCATTTTGAATTTTTTTTCTTAGAATAATACAATGATCTGAATCTAAAATCTTTCATAAGGTGCAACTTTCCAACCAATGATTAAAAAAAAAAAACAGGAAGTGAATCTTGAATAGAACCAGACTTTGAGTTCCCTTCAGTATTATCTACTCTGCTGTCATCTAGCCTGATTAACAACATTAAACTTTTCACCATCCTATCCTAAGTTAAAGTTATTAACATTTTCACTTCTGTTTGAATAAAACATATTTCCTACCAAACTGGAAATTTTGACATATACTCAAATATTTTAAGTCCTAAGAGGAAGACAGCTAAAATACAGGAATTGAGTAGCAAAGCAACTTACAAAAGCAGAAATGAAAACAGATGTTAAACTTCTTTGAAACAAATTTTTACTAACAGCCTCAACCAAAGCTATTTCAGTCAAGTACTAGAAATATTCTACCTAGTCAAAAGATCTCAAGCTTCATAGGTCATTGGCTCCTCAAGGGTGTGCGCCAACTCTTTTCAAGGTTCTATTTACCACCCACCACCATGCATGGTATGGGATTTCAAAACAGGTGATAAGCTCTGTAAGAGCTTAGTTTAGGTCACTGGCCCTCCATCAGGGGTAATCTTGCACCCCAAATGTCATCTGGCACTACCTGGAGACGTTTTTAGCTGTCATGACTGGGCTGGGGTGCTACAGGCATCTGGGGCAGAGGCCAGGGGTGTTACTCAACATCCCACGATGCAAAGGACAGTCCCCCACGGCAAAGAACTGTGCGGCCAAAAGCGCCAGCTGAGGCTGAGAAAACTCTGGTTTAGGGTAACTGTATCGCTGCCCTTCACATTCAAATATAAAATCACTGATCGTGTGGCTTTACATACCTTCTGATGACAGCTTACAAAGTCTTTCAAACAAGATACAGTACATTAAATCCGTTCCCTGGAAAGATGCTCTGGCCACTGAAACTATCAATGAAATCCCTGCAGTGTAAAAGACCTGAGTCTCCTTTCACAATCAACCAGCAATCTCCAAGGGTAAGAAACTCACTATTTAGGCCACTTAATTTGATTTGGAAGACACTGGGCTTCAAACATTACTAATATCTTGATCATTTCTAATCATTCCTTAGACAATGTCAAATGCACAAGTGAAGTAATAGAAGCCACTTCTTTTCCTTATGCATCTTCTAATATCATCATGATTTTTCTTTCGCCACTTTACAGAAAATGGTGCTCAAGGTTTCTGAGCCTGTTTCCTCAAAGGAGACGACAGTTCCCACCGTACAGAGGGTTACAGTGACATCAGTGTGTGGGCAGAGTGCCTGGACAGGCATGGCGTGTGCTGATTCCTGATGCATGACATCAGACACACAGCATTAGACACCCGGAAACTAAACTGATGGGAAGTTTGAGAACTTTTTGGTTAAGAAAAGAGCTATTCTGAGAATATAAGAATGAATGGATTATATGTTTTTCTTTAGGTAAGATCCTGGGAATGATTTTATAAATCTACAACATTTCAATCCTTTAAACATATCATTGAACTCAAATTTGAAATTCATTTTTTACATTTTTCTTGTAACAGCTTTGAGGTGACTTACAAAAAAAAAAAAGAAGAAGGAAGAGAAAAGAAAAGAAAGGAAAGGGCATTAAGGACTTCCCTGGTGGTCCAGTGGGTAAGACTCCATGTTCCCAATGCAGGGGACCCAGGTTTGATCCCTGGTCGGGGAACTAGATCCCGCATGCTGCAACTAAGAAGCCCGCGTGCTGCAAGGAAGATCCCGCGTGCCGCAACTAAGTCCCAGCGCAGCCAAAATAAATAAATAAAATATAATTTAAAAAAAAAGAAAAGAAGAAGAAAGGAAAGGGCATTAGTACAAAAGAAAAATTGAAGTAACTAGCATGTGGCAGATCAAAATTTCCGTTGCAGCCGGTCTCTCTGGTGTTCAAGAACCCTCTTTTCACTGCTCCATGCCGTCTCCCAGCTGCTCCACGCTGAGGGAGCTTTAATAAAAGAGAGTAAGATTTTGTTCCTAAAAGCACTAAGTTGAGAGAGGGGTCAATTAGGTAAACAATTACAAAACCAAGTAATAAATATTATATGTAACTTGTAAGCATAAAGTCATCTGTGAGCACAGAGGAAGGCGTGATCACTTCTGGCTGGGGTAGGGTTTCATAGAGTAGAGATGTCCAAGGTGAGCCTTGAAGGTCAAGCAGAATTTTGCCAGCCAAAGGGGAGAAATGATGTTGTGCTCAGAACTGTCTGATTTATTAATAAATTGATTCAGAGATGTGAAATGACAAGGGGTGACAGACGGTGGTACATAATGTGATTAGGCTGGTGTGAGGAGCACAAGGTGGGGAATGAGAGTGAACGAGGCTGGAAAGGTTGGTGGGAACTCAACTCCGACGTGTCTCACTAACAAGTTAAACTTTACAAAACAGCAGTAGGAAGTCACAACTTTATGACGCTGTAAAGGAATAAGATAAGATCTTTTTGGAGATAAAATTACGGAGGTGGGGGGACAGTGCAGATGATAGCTTTGAGTTGGTGACAGGAAGAACAGTTGGGAGGCTAACTGCAATAGTCCAAACAAAAGGAGATGAACTGGAATCCAAAGACCAATGGCTTTTCATTCATTTATTTACACTATCTACCCGCCCACCATCCGTTCACCCATTCATCCACCCACCCATCCAACACAGTGCCGACTACGTGGCAGCCACTATGCTAACTGAGGCACAATCAGTAGGTAAGACCGGCACGGTCTCCCGCTTGCACAGAGCTGACGTGCTAGTGTAGGCGACAGATAGTAAATGGTCTACTACACAATTATTTAATCTCTGCGGTGACAAGTGTCACGAGAAATGTTCTAAGAAAGCACATCACAAGAGACTGCGACCTAATTGCAGGGTGGGGATGGTCAAAGAAAGCTTCTTTGAGAAGTGTCCTTTAAGCCCTTCCCGAAGCCCTGGAGTCTGGGCTATTTCTTATCTCACACCTCTCATTCTAAATAAAAATTTGAGAAACTTCTCTTTCATTAGTCAACTTCGCTTTTGTGCAGTCACATTAAAGTACCTACTTCCTAAAATCCCTGGTAGGTCTAACCAAACCAGTAGGTACTGCTGGGAGGGGAGAGGAGGACTGAGGCTAAATGGAGCAGGGTGGGCAGAAGCTAAAAGATAAGAGAAGGGGAAAGAGGAGAGAGTGGGGATTGTGGGAAAAGGAGTAGGGGGATAACAGGGCTCAAGCTCCAAAGGCTTTAGCTACACAACAGCAGACTTTATAAAGAGGGACTCGTTAAGGAAAGAAAGTCTAAATCTTTGTTGTGACCAACACTCAGAAACAATCTTCTGCAGACTGATAAACATGATGAACTAGCAGCCTGTCAACTTCCACTGCTTTATCTTGATTGCGAGGCATTCTATTTTTAGAGTGGAGTAATCTAGGTCAAAATTCCCACTGACTTATATGTCAAGATTGGCAGATTTCTTAGTCTCTCTGAGAATCAGTTTTCTTACCAATAAAATGAGATAATCATACCAATTTCACAAAGTACTTTCTAAAATGGGAATCAAAAGAGGTAAGATATTTAAAATATCTATTAGTTCAACTCATCTAATCTATTAATCTAAACACATTAATGTGAACACTTCAAATCCGGAGGCCCTGGCAGCTCTATCTTTGAGAAATATCACTTTACTTCTAAAGTAAAGGCACTGGACATTATTCAAGCTGTGATGATTATTTACGTGTTGAATATTTAGCCCAAGTTCAAAACAGAGGGACAAGTAATTTACAAAGCTAACTGTCACTTATTGTTAACTCTGCCCACAATACCCACTTCCCTTAAAATATCCCAAACGGTTGATGTTCAAGATGCCCACAGATGATTATAGGTGTGCTGCTACTCTCCAACTGGCCCTCAGCTGGAGAGAACCCAATCCCTTAGCACTTTTGAGATTAAAAGTTAACACTACCTCTTGGTACCAACTGTTACTACGGTAACAGTGGGGTCCAAATGAAAGTCTCATTTAGAGCAACAAAATTAAGAAAGAATTACATTAAATATCTATGACTGATTTTTTAAAAATAGGTCTAAATAACCAAGTCAGTCCACCAAATAAATATGGTAGCACCGTAATATCTGTTTCTTAGCCTCCTGAATTGGCTGTGCCCAGTCCTAAAAAGTTTTATCCTTTGCAATGTCATGAGGCAGAATTAGACCTATGTCAAACATATAATCTGATCATCAAGGACATCAGGAAAGGTCCCTCTATGATAAGACTAACAGGAAATTTATCCTGCTGGAAACTGGGTATTTGCAAAAATGAGAAGAACAATAAATTCCTGTAGACAGATCCTGAGACTGAGCAGGCCCCTCCCTGCTCCTTTCCCACCAGCACTCCAGCAGATTACAGTGACCGGTGTGGAGACGCCTAAGACACAATATGCAAAGAAATAAGAGAATGAGCCTTGAAAAGATGCTCACAGCTGCTGGGATTGGGTGAGAAGAGTAGAGTAGTAACTAACCTGGCAAACCTGAGAAAACTAAATACTAAAGCAGCCATGGTGAAATCTGAGATGCAAACTGATTAACGCCCAAGCTTCCCAAGGGCTGCAGGGTCAGTGGCACCGAGTTCTTCCAGAACTGCGAAGAGGCGGTCAGGGCACTGATCCCCTCCCAGCACTCTGTCCACCTGCTGACTGCCCCTCTCCATCCTGGCACACAACTCAGGGTGGGGTTATTATCTAGAAATGGTAACAAGGAGGGTCTTGCGACTAGGGGACTCCTATGCACGGTTGAGAATACAAATACAATACTAGAAATCAAAGTTTATGTATGAAATGTTGAGACTCCCAGACCTACACCCTACAGGTAGTAGGCTGAAGAGCATGCCCTGAGGAATCTGACAGTTCATGAGGGAAAACAAGGCATATATTTATAGACCCTGATATTGTAAGTTCACAGTGGAACATCCCAATGAGGGGACCCTACCATGAAGTCCATAAGGGTCATTCAGCCCCTCGCACACAATCCGCTTTTTCAATCAGCTTTTTTAGAAACTGGCTCTTAAATATAAACAGATAGCCAAAGGTTCAGAGATATTTAAGGAAAGCCCCTAACATCAAAAGCAGAAAACAAGGAGGAAAAAAGAAACTCAGAAGAAACAAACCGTGCAGGGAAATGAAAACCCTGAGGCAGGGGGAGGATTATCTTTAATATCATGAAAGATACAAGAAAAAAGACTACATCTATGAAACAAAAACAGGATGCCAGCAAAAATGAATATTGAAAAACTAAAAAAGAACTAATGGAAATTAAAACTAGAATAGCAAAAAATATTTAAAAGGTACTCAATAGATGAAAAGGTACTTAATGTCATTAGTCATAAAGGAAATACAAACTAAAACCACAATAATATATCACTACACATCCACTAGAATGACTGAAATGAAAAGGACTGCTAACTCTCTTGGTACACCTGTGCTGGGGGAATCAGCTGTCAAGTCACGTAGACACTCGGGCAGCTTCATGGTGAGGAACTGAGGCTTCCTGCCAACAGCCATGTGAGTGTGCTACTTTGGAAGAGGGTCTTCCAGTCGAGTCAGGCCTCCAAACCACCATGGTCCCTGCTGGCATTCTGACTCCAACCACATGACAGACTCAGGGCCAGGGTCACCCGGCTAAGCTGCTCCCAAACTCCTGACCCACAGGGAAACTGGCAGCATCTGCCAAAGCTAAACATATGTACCCCTTACAATTCAGCTTTCAACTCCTAGATGTACACCCAACAGAAATGTATACATACACACAACAAAAGACATGTTCAAGGGTGTTCACAGCAACAGTGTCTATAATCATCCCAAATCAGAAACAATACCAATGTCCATCAACAATAGGATGAATAAACAGCAGTAATTCATACAACAAAACACACTATACAAGGATAAATAAAGCATGAACTACTGCAAAGTGCAGCAACATCAACATGATATTGAGAGAAAGACACTAGGTATAGCAGTCCACATTTCCACTTATATAGAGGTCAAAGCCAGACAAAATTAGACCAGGGCTAAAAGTCAGGATAGACCTTGGGGAGGAAGTAGTAACTGGGAGGCAGCACAAGTGGGTCTTTCAGGAGGCAGGCGATGTTCTATTTTTCCATCTGGATAGTGTTTAGAAGGGTGTCACTTTGCAAAAATTCAGTAGGCTCCGAACTTAGGATACGTACATTTTTCCATGTACATGTTGTACTTCAATAAAAGTTTATATTAAAATGATAATTAGAATTAGAAGACAGAGCCCAAGACATCTCCTAGCAAGGAGAACAAAAAGACAAAAAGAAAAAGGAGAGAAGAAAAAAAAAAGATTAAAACTAGACTTGTCCAAGAGGCTGAACACCCGTATAGTACGATTTTTCAGAAAGAGAGAACCAAGAAAATAGAAGGGAAATAATCAAAATAATTCAGGAAAAATTCAAAAAGAGAATGTCTGACTTCCCTGATTGACAGTGTCCACCAGGTGTAGAACCAAAAGAGATGAAAGCACCTCATTACAAACTGTCACAAAGTATTAATAAGCAGATCTCCACTCAATCTGTCAACAGCAACACTGCAAGGTTGGTACTGGTGACAAGAGGTAGCATTCCCTCACCTATTTCTTCCTTTACATCCTCCCTCCCCAACTCAGACAAATTACCATATTAAAAAAACTGCTTCTTCTCAATATTGTTTATTTCTAAGAGTTTGAAGGTGAATCCCCAATTAGCCTGCATGCCTGATGGGATGTCAGCACACAGGAATGGGTAACAAATGGGCTCTGTGGTGACTGGGTTTTCTATCCTGGGGTGGCTCACTGCCCCAGGGATCTGCTCTGACATTGCCAAAATGTTTAATACGCCTCAGGGGAGCACAAGTTCAGAGGCCAAACTAACTAGGCATCCTTAGAATACAATCACAACGAAAGAGAAAGAACAAACTGAACAATATTACTAATGAAAGCAGAATTTTTATAATAGATGAACCCCAAGTTATAATATGTATTAATATCTATACTAATATAAGAGAAAATATTAAAAATATGAAATCAGACTACATGGAAACATTAAATATGAAAAACTTAACAGATGGGACAAATACAGGTGAAGAACAAATTACCAAGCTAGAAAAATAAACTAAGGGATCCTACCAGAAGTCAGCATAAGAGGCTGAATAGGGAGAAGACATGGAGGTAACATGTTCAAAAAAACAGTAAGTCATTTAAAGAAGGCACACATATTTCAGCTAAAGGTCTCTTAGCCATACAGTTGAGATAAAAATAACCTACACATAGACACATTATGGTGATATTTAAGAAAGACAAGGGGAAATTCTAAAAACTTCCAAAGGCAAAGAATAAACAATTGACAAAGGGATAAGATCAACCTCAAATTTCTCAAAAGACACAGGGGATTCAATAAGATAGTACAGTGATACTATTAAAAATATTGAAGAAAGAGAACTTCAACCTAGAAATTTTGTATATCCAACTTATTTTAAAGTGATAGCAAACAAAAAAATATCTTTATGTATACTCAAAGGACTCAAAGCTTTGCCACACACTGTGAAAATACTCGTGGAAAGAGTACTCCACATGTAAACTGATACAGCCACTATGGAGAACAGTATCGAGGTTCCTTAAAAAACTAAACATAGAATTACCATATGACCAAGCAATCCCACTACCGGGCATATACCCAGAGAAAACCATAATTCAAAAAGACACATGCACCCCAATGTTCATTGCAGCACTACTTACAATAGCCAGGTCATGGAAGCAACCTAAATGCCCATTGACAGATGAATGGATAAAGAAGATGTGATACATATATACAATGGAATATTACTCAGCCATAAAAAGGAACGAAATTGGGTCATTTGTAGTGAGGTGCATGGACCTAGAGTCTGTCATACAGAGTGAAGTGAGTCAGAAAGAGAAAAACAAATATCGTATATTAACGCATATATGTGGAATCTAGAAAAATGGTACAGATGAACCAGTCTGCAAGGCAGAAATAGAGACACAGATGTAGAGAACAATCGTATGGACACCAAGGGGGGAAAGCGGGGGGCGGGGGGAGGGTGGGATGAATTGGGAGATTGGGATTGACATATATACACTAACATGTATAAGACAGATAACTAGTAAGAACCTGCTGTATAAAAGTAAATAAATAGGGCTTCCCTGGTGGCGCAGTAGTTGAGAATCTGCCTGTTAATGCAGGGGACACGGGTTCGAGCCCTGGTCTGGGAAGATCCCACATGCCGCGGAGCAACTAGGCCTGTGAGCCACAACTCCTGAGCCTGCACGTCTGGAGCCTGTGCTCCGCAACAAGAGAGGCCACGATAATGAGAGGCCCGCGCACTGCGATGAAGAGTGGCCCCCACTTGCCACAACTAGAGAAAGCCCTCGCACAGAAACGAAGACCCAACACAGCCAAAAATAAATAAATAAATTAATTAATTAATTAAAGTTTAAAAAAAAGTAAATAAATAAAAAAAAAAAAGAAAGAGTACCCCACTAAGAATTAAGAGGGAACTACAGAAAGCTGAAGTTAAGGGTGATCAAAAAGGAGAAATAGACAAATCCACAATTGGAGTTCAAGTATTCAACATTCCTTGTTCTGTAACTAACAAAACAAGTGGACAGAAAACCACTCAGGATACAGAAAACATAAAAAACACATCAACCAACATGACCTAATTGACATTCATAGAACACACTATCCAACAACATCAGAATACACACACTTTTTAAGTGCATTTGGAATATTCAGCAAGGTAGACCAAGAAACAAACTTCAACAAACTTAAAAGAATTGGAATTGTACAAAGTAGGTTCTCTGACTACACAGAATTAAATTAGCATTCAATACCAGAAATGTATTTGGAAAATCCTGGAAATTAAAAACTTTATTGAATAGTCCATGAATTAAAGAAGAAGTCATACGGGATGTTGGAAAATATTTTTAATTGAATGAAAATAAAAACAACATAAAACTTGTGGGATGCAGCTAAAGCAGTGCGTAAAGAGAATTGTAAAGTATTGAATACATCTAATATTGAATATTAGAAAAGCAAGGTCTAAATCAATGGTCTAGACTTCTATTTTAAGAAAGTAGATAAAGAGGATCAAATTAACTCAAAGCAAGCAGAAGGAAGGAAATAATGATAGGAGCAAAAATCTATGACACTGAAAAGTGAAAGTAGAGAAGAATCACTGAAACTTTTTTTTTTCTTGTAAAGACTTTATTCTTTCTAGAGCAGTTTTAGGTTCACAGCAAAATTGAAAGGAAGGCACAGAGATATCCCACACACATGCATAGCCTCTGCATTATCATTTGTTAAAACTGATGGACCTATACTGACATAACATTATCTTTCAGTTCGTAACTTACATTATGGGTCACTCTTGGCAGACATTCTATAGGCATAGACAAATGTATAATAACATATGTCCACCACTTTGGTATTGTATAGAGTACTTCCACTGACCTAAAAATCCTCTGTGTTCTCCCTAATCATTCCTCCCTTCCCCTTAACCCCTGACAACCACTGATCTTTTTACTGTTTCCATAGTTTTGACTTTTCCCAGAATGTTATATATTTGGAATCATACAGTATGTAGCCTTTTCCGATTGCTTTCTTTCACTTAGTGATATACATTAAGGGTCCGCCATGTCTTTTCATGGCTTGTTTATTTCTTGTTAGCATTGAATAATTCCATTGTCTGGACAAACCACAGTTTGTCCATTCACCTATTCAAGGACATCTTGGTTGCTTCCAAGTTTTTGTAATTAGAAGTAAACCTACAAAAAAATCCGTGTGTGTATAAATATCTGTGTGTATATAAACATCCACATAGTTCTTTAGACTTGTTAATATGTAAAAGAAACTGAATTCACAGAGGAATAAAACAAAAACAAAAACACGCACCAAAAAAGAAAACTCCAGGCCCAGATGGATTCACTGGCAAAATCTACGAAATATTTAGGAAAAAAATTATACTTATCCTATACAAACACTTCAAGAAAATGCACAGAAGGCAACATGTCCCAGACCAGCACTAACTTCATACCAAAACCAGACAAAGATATTACAAGAAAAGTACAGACCGATGTTACACATGAATATACACACAAAAGTTCTCAACAAAATATTAGCAAATCAAATCTAGAATATATAAAAGGGATAATACATCAAGTGGAGTTTATCACAGGAATGTAAGATTGGTTCAACATTCAAAAATAAATGTAATTCTCCATAAAGCAGTCTAAATAAGAAAAACCATACACCATATCAACAGATGCAAAACAATTTTGACAAAATTCAGTCTATTCAAGGTAAAGAACTCTAGGCAAACTATAAACTAAAAGAGACTTCCTCAAACTGATAAAGAGCATCTAGGAAATAGCTCTGCTAACATGCTTAATGATGACTGAATGTTTTCCCCCTAAGATCTGGAACAAGACAAGGATGTCAACCCTCTCTACCTAATCAACATCATACTGGATTGTCTTTGTCAGTGGAATAAGGCAGGAAAATGAATAAAAAGGCTTACAGATTGGAAAGGAAGAAACAAAAATGTCTATTCTCAGACAACATGAATATCTACATAGAAAATCCTAAAGGATCTCCAAAAAAAAAAAAAAAAAAAGCTACTAGAACAGCTCTGTGAGAAAGTAGAATGCTGAATGCTGGGTACCAAGGACTGAAAAGAGAGTAGGAAATGGGGAGTTACTGTTTAATGGGTGTAGTTTCAGTTTTATAAGATGAAAAAGTTACGAAGATCTGTTGAACAACAATGTGAATATATATAACAAGACTTAACTGCACACTTAAATGGTTAAGATGATAAATTTTATATTATGTGGGTTTTACCACAATTAAAAAAAAAAAAAGCAATAGAAAGCCAGGTTTCTGTTTTAAGCATGGCCATGACTTGGTTATATTTGAATTGTAAAATGATCATTTTTGTGCCTTTGACCCACTGATGTAATGAAATACATGATATATCCTAATAGGTATTGATATCTTTACACCGAACTATTTCAGTATTCCTGGAATAAATCTTACTTGAAAAAAAAAATCAATTGTATTTCTATATACTAGCAAGGAACCATTGAAAAAAAATTTTAAATTTATATAACATTTGCCGGGACTTCCCTGGTGGCACAGTGGTTAAGAATCCGCCTGTCAATGCAGGGGGCACAGGTTCGAGCCCTGGTCGGGGAAGATCCCACGTGCTGCGGAGCAACTAAGCCCGTGCGCCACAACTACTGAGCATGTGCTCTAGAGCCCATGAGCCACAACTACTGAGGCTGTGTGCTGCAACTACTGAAGCCCACACGCCTAGAGCCCGTGCTCCACAACAAAAGAGAAGCCACCACAATGAGAAGCCCGCGCACCGCAACGAAGAGTAGCCCCCGCTCGGCGCAACTAGAGAAAGCCCACGTGCAGGAACGAAGACCCAGTGCAGCCAAAAATAAATAAAATAAATAAATAAATTAATTAATTAATTAACATTTACCATGACACCAAAAACTATAAAGTACTTAGATATGAATCTAAAAAAAGTGTGCAAAACTTGTATGCTCTAAACTATAAACACTGAAAAGAGAAATTTTTTAAAAAACAGACCTAAATAAATGGAGACAGAACATGTGCATGGATTAGAAGACTCAATGTTGTTTAAATGTCAGTTTTCTTCAAATTGATGTATAAAGTCAATGCAATCCCAGGGAAATCCCCAGCAGGCTTTTGGGGTAGAAACCAACAAACTGATTTTAAAATTTATAATGATAAACAAAAAAACCAGAATAGCCAAAGCAATTTTGAAAAATAAAAAACTCTGAAGCCTCACAATATCTGTAATCTCAAGATTTAGAAGGCTACAATAACCAAGACAGTGTGCTATTGAGGAAAGCATAAACATAAATGTCAATGAGACTGAATACAGAATCCAGAAACAGACCCATATGTACATGGTCAAGTAACTTTTGACAAAGGTTCCAAGGTAATTCTGTTTAAAAAGGATACTCTTTTCAATAAAAGGGGCTAGAACAACTGGATATTCTTACAAATGACTTTCAACTCATAATTTGTACCATATATAAATTAATTCATAATGAATCATAAATCTAAATGGAAAACCTAAAACTATAGAATTTCTAGAAGAAAAAAATGGATAAAATCTCTGTGATCATGGATTAGGCAAAGATTTCTTAGGACACAATAAACATGAGCCATTAAAAAAAAACAAAAAACATACTGATGGTTTAGATGCCATCAAAATTTGTAACTATGCTCTTCAAAGATCACTGTTCAGAAAATGAAAAGACAAGCAAGACCGGGAGAAAATATCGGCAAAATACACATCTGATAAAGAACTTGCATCCAAAACCTAAAGGACTCTCATAACTCAGTAATAAGAAAACAACCCAATTTAAAAAGGGAGGGGGCAAGAGATTTGAAAGAAGATGTACCAATAAGAAATAAGCACATGAAGAAATGCTCAACACATCATTAGTCATTAGGGAAATGCAAAGTAAAATGACAGTAGATACTACTGCACATCCACTGGAATGGCTAAGAATTTTCTTTAAAAATTGCTACTATCAAATGACCTGAGGATGGGGAGTAACTGGAACTCTCATACATTGCTGATGAGAGGACAAAATGTTACAGACACTTTGTAAAACAGTTTGGCAGTTCCTTAAAAAGTAAAACATATACTTACCATACCACCTAGAAAAATAAACAAAATCAATAAATAGGAGAGTTCAATATAGTTGCCAAATTCAAGATCAACTTACAAACTCACTAACATTTCTCTACTTCAGCAATAAAATAACTACACTTGGGAAACATAATAAATAAGTACAATATCATTCACCACAACAAAAATTATATGGTATCTAGGATTACAAAATATCTGTAACATAAAATGTTTAAATCTAATAAACAACATAGATGTTATAAATAAATGGAGAGATCCTTGATGCTCTTGGATTGGAAAACTTAATAAAGGTATCCGTTCTCCCCCAAAGCAATCTATAAATTCAATACCATATCAAATTCCAGCTGACTTTAAGATAACTTACTCTAAAATTTATATGGAAGAGTACATGACTACACGAGTAGTTAGGTTAATTTTGAAATAGCTGAACAAAAAAGTGACTTGTTCTACTGGATATTAATATATACTAAAAAGCAAAATGATTTAAAGATATTAGAGTATGAGGCACATGAACAGATAAAGAGACCAATGGCATAGAATAGAGAGCAAAAAGCAGACACACACACACACACACACACACACTCTATGACCCTATATTTTGCTCCTGGTTAATAGGCCACAGCAAGTCCGTCACAGGTCCATTAGAATCACAAAAGTGTGAGTGAAGATACAGATAAAACAAGATGACTGTGAGTTGATCATTACCAAAGCTGGGTGATGTTGAAACTTGGGTTCATTATAGTGCCCTCTCCACGCTTGCATATGCTTAAAAAATTCCGTATAATAATCCCAAATCACTGAACAAAAAAAGAAATCAAAGCATGTGTTGCTTCAGTGACCCCCCAAGGAGGGTACTAAATACATGCCCCTGGTGTTGGGGGCTGAATATTTAGGCTAAGATACAGCCTAAGATAGGAGACATGGCCCCAAGCTGCTCAAGGAAGAAGAGGGGGACTGAGCACAGATGCTCAAAGACCTGTACCTTTCACAGAGAAGGCTAAAAATAGTCCACTCAGTCTGCTGAAGCGGTGAAGACATTTAGCTTACACGAAAGGCCTTGGGAAAGAAAACAATAAGCAGTCCCAACAAATAATCACAATCCAAGGCCAATATCATACCTAAATTTGTGGTCTAGATTTACCCCACTTGAATGGCATGGGAACGCTAACGTAAGAAAACATAAAAGCTATTGCAGGACAGCAAAAACGCCTGGGAACCCAGCAAGAGTAAACACAAAGTCCTCCTATAGATATCCTTTCATGAGCTAGGGCTTGTGAGGGTTCCCACAGCAAACAAAACCCACGGAAAATAAGTTCACTATGGGGCTTCCCTGATGGCGCAGTGGTTAAGAATCCGCCTGCCAGTGCAGGGGACACAGGTTCGAGCCCTGGTCCGGGAAGATCCCACATGCCACGGAGCAGCTAAGCCCGTGCGCCACAACTACTGAGCCTGTGCTCTAGAGCCCGCGCTCCGCAACAAGAGAAGCCACCGCAATGAGAAGCCCGCACATCGCAACAAAGAGTAGCCCCCGCTCGCCGCAACTAGAGAAAGCCCATGCGTAGCAACGAAGACCCAACGCAGCCAAAAATAAATAAAATAAATAAATTAAAAAAAAAAAAGTTCACAATGAAAAATCACAAACTACAAGATGCAACAACAGAATGCCCTAAGGGAGAATTTGGTAATATGAGAACTACAAGTAACAGAACAATGTGTAAATGGGCAAAACCATTACACACTTTTTTACAGGAATAGGAACCATAATAAAAAAAAAACCCAGTATAGACCAATATGCCTCCATCTCCCAAAGAATCATGAATGGTTCCCTATTGCTCGCCAAGTAAAAGCTAAAGCTGGTACAAAGGCCTGTAAAGCCTGGTGACCTCTCCTACCCACCCTGACTTCACCTCCTACTATCCCCTCACCCCACCTACTCAGCTCCAGCTACACAGTTGCCTGAGTCAGGCCTCCAGCTGAGGGCCTTTGCGCTGGCAGGTCCCTACACCTGGAATACAACTCCCCCCCACCGTCCGCCCCCCCACCCCGCCCCAGATCACATGGCTCTCCCCTTGAGTCCTCGTTCAAATGTCACCCACTCACCGAGGCCTTTCCTGACCATACTGTTTGAAACTGCGACCCTGCTTACACCCTGGTGTTACCTTTCCCGCTGGCTGACTAGTGGATTTGTTTTTACACAGCATATATCATCACCCATCATACTATATCTTATATTATCTTGTTTACTGCATTCTATCCCCGATTATAATGCAGAGTCAATGAGAAAGACTGTGTCTGTTTTGATCAGTGTAGGATCCTCAGAGCCTGGAACACATACTGTCTACCACAAAGCAGGTTCTCAATAAATGTGTTGAATGAAGCAATGGGGAAATCAGAGGAAGCTGATCATTCTTGTAAGAGATGAGGTAGAATTCTCTCATTCATTCATGCATGTATACATGCACGCTCAAACACTACTAAGTGTTACCTTATAATACAAGGGAGTGTCAAGGTATTCCTTTCCTTACTGTGGAAATTATTCCTTCATTTCCTAAAAAAACGACTAAAACTGACTTCAAAAAATAACTTAGATAAAACATTAGAACATTTTCTAAGTTATTAAAAGTACACAGACAGTATAGTAAATATCACCCTTCACAGTTCAGCTTCCTGTTCCTTATTTTTATCCTTCCTTAGAAGGATATTAAGTCCACACCATCAACCATCAATTTCTAAATATATATAGAAACTATATAGTTTGTCTTAGGGCAAACTCTTATCTCCTATTTCCTTAGTTGATGGGCTTTGAAAATATTCTATTTCTTGCTGATACCTATACCCTTGGATATTGTATAGAAATGCTAGAAGTAGGCATTAAAGTCTACCACTCCATTCTGTGCCCAAGAATCAGCTAAGGTACATTATTTGGGAAAATAAAAGCTGATGACTATAACATGGTATTATATTATCACCTCTGCTAAATTCCAAGTGTTTTCTTATTAACTTTTACATACATGTGCATTCTGGTAAAAATACAGCTTGTGCCTCATATAAGACTTCAGAGACACAAAACATAAAACAATATTACTGTATCCCTTTGACAAAAATCTCTGCTCATAATTCTCTTTGGTTAGCCCAGATAACAGTATTTTTTTTTTCTCTTACAATTAGCATTGGGACCAAGTAGGGTATTACTTCATCTTGCATAATTATAAATTTGGAATTGTGCTATATTGAGCCCACTCATAATCAGAACCTAAAATGATTCTTATGTTTTTATCATAGGATTTTCACAATTGTTATACCAATGGTGTCTGAAATAATTTGCCATGTAATTTAGGAATAAATAAACACACATATACAATACCCATTTTAAATTCTAACTACTGTATATATGCTCTAAAGACAGTCACAGGGTATCCAAACCGTTCAAGCTGTTTGTATAAACCACAATATCTCTCTAGTATTTTTTGATTACAAAACCATTTCACCATTTGAGCCCCATTTAATAACTTTCAGAGTAGATTTAGTTTTTATCAAATTCTGCCTAACACTGCCATCTAATGGTTCACCACGTGACTGCAGGCAAAGCCAATTAAACTGCTGATGTGCTCACTCAGAAAGGGAAAAATATCCTTAACATGGAAGCTTAAACAGTTCATATTAAAGTTCTATAAGAATTGTTAGTAATATATGAAAAATATAAATTATTTTGGATATTTTATTTTACAAATGTTTCAAAGATGTCACCCTACCAACTCATTATTTAGGTATTGTCATTTTACCCTAAATTTTAATTTTGTCAAGATTTTTTTCATTCTGTTTCTCTTTAAGTATTTATAAAGTATTTTCTGGAAGTATATACTTCAAAAATTTAAAAATATTCTTTGTTCATAAGCAAAGGCAATCATTTAGATTATATAGGAAAAAAACCTCTTCATTTTACAAATAGTTTATTTCACTAGTATAATAATCTACTGCAGTGAATTATGTTCTTGTTATTTTATATTTATTGAGTATAATTGACATGAAAGATTATATTAGTTTCAGGTGTACAAAAGAATGATTCAAAACTTGTATATATTGCAAAATGATCACCACAATAAGTCTAATTAACATCCATCACCATACAAAGTTACAAAACTGTTTTTTCTTGTGATGAGACCTTTTTTTCTTTAACTAGATTACCAGTTTATTATAAAAGGATATAACTCAGGACCAGCCAGATGGAAGAGATGCACAGGGCAAGATACAGGGAAAGGACACGGAGCTTCCATGCTCTCTCCAAGTGAGTCACCCTCCGCTCTCCCTGAATCTCCGTGTGTTCACCAACCCGAAAACTCCTGATGAGAACTTCTAAGATCTGTTCTCTTAGTAACTTTCAAATATGCAATACGGTATTATGAACTACAGCCACCATGCTGTATGTTAGATCCTCAGGAGTTATTTATTTTTATTTTATACCTTTTGACCCCCCTTCACCCATTTTGCCACCCACCTCCCACCTCTGTCAATCTATCCTCTATATCTATGAGCTTTTTTAAGATTTCACATATAAGTGAGGTCATACAGTATTTGTCTTTCTCTGACTTATTTCACTTAGCATAATGCCCTCAAGGTCTGTCCATGTTGCTGCAAATGACAGGATTTCCTCTTTTTATATAGCCGAATAAATATTCTGGTGTGTGTGTGTGTGTGTGTGTGTGTGTGTGTACACGCACCACATTTTCTTTATCTATTCATCCACTAATGAACACTTATGTCTTTGTTATTTAGAGAATAGGAGAACAAGGTTGCTATACCGTTGCTGGGCTGCACAGAACTTCCTGGGAAACACTGTCCCTCTGCTGGACTCCTATTAATGTCTCTAGTTCTCTAAGCCTGCCAGCGAATCCCACAGTAAGGAAAAGCATATGAGCAGAGATGCTCAAGAGTTTCAAGGGCTTTCACGGAGATTTCACTCCTGCCACCTGCCCAACGTGTGGATTTCCTGGACATCCCTGCCTGGTGCTTTTCCAGCCACTGCTTGAGTATCTTCAGTGTCCGCAAGTCAGCACCTCCCAAGGGAATCACTTTGCCTCCAGACAGTGAGTGCCTCTGAGTTACCCCTTACCAAGCCCAATAACCTCCTGCAGCATCTCTGAAGTCTTAATTCACCCTTGGCCATGTCCCACCCCCCCCCCCCCAATTTTTAACTCCTCTTTCATCCTGCAGCCCCTTTCAACAGTTGAAGACTGTTCTCCTGCCCCATCTTCTCCTCTCCAGGATCAACACTGCCTGCTCTCTCAACTGTTCCTCACGTGGCAGGTCTGCATCCCCTCCCTGTTCTGATGCGGACGAGGACCACCAGAGCCGTGCTTGTTGCCCTGTCATACTACCTACAGCATCCATGAGCACATCAGTGTCAACTGGTAGTCACATCACAATGCCATCTCACAAGCTTCCCTTAGCTTTTCCAGACACACGACTACCGAAACAACAATCCTGCCATTCAGTGACTCTGCAGTTGATTGTTTAGGCTAAAGAGAAGGACCTGATGTGCTCTCTCTGCAGTGTTTTATACGTTGATCACAGAGCCCACAACTTGCTAAACCAGTTAATGTATTACAGCTCTTGGTCTTTGAAGGCGACTGCTAGCAGTTCCCCCCAGACCCAGTCTCCCTTATCTCCAGCGATTTGGCTCCCTCGCTAGAGCTAGTTTCCCAGCCTCCCCTATGATTAGGGGTGGCCACATGACCAAGTTCCTGCCAATGGTGTATGAGCAGCAGTGACATTTACAACTTCCAAAGAACCTGGTGAAAGAGCAATCCCTTATCCTGGACTTCCCTTCTGATTCCTCCCTATTGCTAGAAATGGAAACCTTGGAGGGCACTCGGTGAGGATGACAGAGCTGCCCTACCAGCTTGGTCCCAGTGACTTCCTACAACAGAGCCCACCTGCCCACCAGGGATGTTACAAAAAAGAAACAGACACCTGTGTTCTCTGAGCCACTGTGTTCTGGAGTTTCTTTGCTCTACTATTATTAGAATATCTCCCAAAGCTTTTGTAATTTGCAAATTTTATTTGCAAACATGCTACATTTTCAAGGCAATCATTGATACATATTAATCAGGCCCAGCAAGGAATAAGAACACTATAGAAAGGTAAATGTTCTTTCATTTTCATATTATTGTAATAATAGAGACAAACAATTTCCAGAGCATAAGAAAGAAGCACTTGTAAGTGGAAGGCTCTGAAGTGAGCCAGTTCTGGGATACAGCTTGTTTCTGTTCACCCTGATTTACACCCTCCCGGATGAAGGAAAGGTTTTGAGGACTGGAGATAAATACTCTTCAGATTAAGTCACTGGGGAAAGTCTCTACAGGACAAATAGATTTTACTGAGGAAAATCTATTCTACCCTATCTTAACATTTAAAATTTTAAAGCATTTCAATTCATCCTTATCATGAGAATATGATAAATGGGTGGACCTAAAACCATGCCAAAAAACTTCCTTACATCAAAGGAAACAAGCAGAGCAAGAAGGCAGCCTATGGAATAAGAGAATATATTTGCAAATCATATTATCTGATAAAGGGTCATTACCCAGAAAATATAAAGAACTCCTACGTGTTAACAACAACAAAAAAAACTGATTAAAAAATGCGCAAAGGACCTGAATAGACATTTCTGTAAAGAAGATCTATAAATGGCCAACAAGCACATGAAAAGTTGCTCAATGTCAATAATCATCAGGGAAATGGAAATCAAAACCACAATGAGATACCATCTCAGACTCATTAGGATGGCTACTATCAAAACAAAACAAAACAGAAAAAAGTGTTGGCAAGGATGTGGAGAAACTGGAACCCTTGTGCACTGCTGCTGAGAATGAAAAATGGTACAGCTGCTATGGAAAATAGTACGGTGGTTCCTTAAAAAATTAAAAATAGAATTACCACATGATCCAGCAATTCCACTTCTGGATATATACCCAAAAGAACTGAAGGAGGGTCTCAAAGAGATATCTGTACATCCATTAGTCATAATAGCCAATAGGTGGAAGCAAGCCAAGTATCCATCAGCAGATGAATGGATAAATAAAATGTAATATATACATACAACTGAATATCATTCATCCTTAAAAAGGAAGGACGTTCTGACACATGCTACAACATGGACGGACTTTGAGGACATTATGCTAAGTGAAATAAGCCAATCACAAAAGACAAATATTGTACGATTCCACTTACATGAGGTACATAGGGTAGGCAAACTCATTGACAGAAAATAGAATGGTGGTTGCCAGGTGCTAGAGGGAGGGATGGGAGTTGTTCAACAAGCATGGAGTTTCAGTTTGGGAAGAGGAAAGAAGTTCTGGAGATTGGTTGCACAACAATGTGAATGTACTTCAAACACTACTGAACTGTACCTTAAAAATGGTTAAGACAGTAAATTTCATGTTGTGTACATTTTACTACAATTAAAAAACATTTAAACCATATCAAATTTGTTCCAAGGCCACCTTTATGTTTAACTCTTAGTAGAACATCAGGCACAAATAACATTTAAAGTGGAATCTTCTCAAGGCCCTAGCCCAGGAATACACGGTCCTACAGAGGAAAACACTTTCCTAAAAACGACAGAATGCTTCCCATGAAGGCAGAAATGGTCTCTAAGCCAAAACATTTTAGAGGAATAAGGATATGTCTACTACATAATTCTGCATAATATAGAAATATTGAGAAATTAACATTAAAATATATGTATTATCTTCTACCAATTAACAGCTTTTAAAACATTGATTTCAATCTCAACAAGACTTCAAATCCGGTAAAGGTGAAGAGCTCCACGACCCGCTGTCACCTGTAGGTGGCAGTAAAAGCACAGTGTTTATGTCAAAACAACCTTGGATGTCAATCAGTATGGAACAGTGGAAAACATACATGAGCTTACACATGAGTGTAAGTTCTCCTACATGAAATAAATTGTATTAACTTTTCTGATACATCAAATATTTATCTTGCCGAAACACCTTCACCCTAGGGCCTCTCCTCAACCAACTCTAATCTATCTCTTGTCTCACTCTTTTGCTTGATACTGCCTTTGTGATCATATCTATTTAGAAACATTAGGCGTTCATTTTGGGGGGACACCGTATAGTTTTCTTTCCTTTAGAAAAAGAAACACACAAACACCTGTCAAATCAAAAAGCCTATTTACTGAGGGTCTACTGTGTGTGAAGCACTATGCTAGGTGCCTGATACATGTGAAGACGAATGCACTGGTCCTTGTCGACAAGACAGACACAAAATATGAAGAATAATACATGAGATGAGAGTACGATCAAGGGATGAATAAAAACACAACTGTAAAAGAGAGAGCCATGGACACCTCCAACTCCCAACTCTAAAAACCTAGGACTACTGATCCCCAAATAAAGAACTACATTAACATTAGAAGAATAAATCCTCCACTAGAGGCAGGCTGAAGCCAAGGATCTATGTCCCTCCGTCCAAATGCACACCAGCAGGCCGCCCTGCAGGTCTCTGAGGGTGGTACTACCCACCCACTTCCTTCCCTTTTCTGTTAAGATACTTATTCAGATAGCATGGCTTGTTGATGGCAAGAGGCCATATGAGTTAAAAGCCATAAACTTCTTGTAAAGAATATCCATATGAAAAGCATTAGCAATAAGGAGATACCATGGTTGCAAAAATTCAACTGATTTGACACTGGGGCTAGGCTAATTTTTAGGCATAAGAGAGAGAGTTCTGGTAAACAATTCTGAGTAACGCAGATCAGTACAGATTTATTACCAAGGAAACAAAGAGCCCGTACAATTTTTATGTCTTCCTCTGCAGGCTGATTATAATGTCTCCAGGAGGTTCTCCACCACCAAGAACAACAGCTCTCCTGAGAGAGTGGCGGAGGGCAAGTGACAGAGTGGGCAGCCTTGCAGGCTTAGGAGCTGGGCAGCCCTGGACCCAGCCCATCCTCACAGCTGCACTTCCTGCTTGCCACTTACAAAAGTAATGGTTAAAGGAAAAAGGGTTATAAGGAGATAGGCAAATTAGCTGGAACAATCTAACAGTCTACTAGAAATGTTTAAATGTCTAAAGAATAAATAATATCAAATATGTTAAGAAGATTAAGTTGACCTAAAGATAAATTTTAAATAAGATTTAAAACATATACACTAAGGTAAACAACAAGGTCGTACTGTAGAGCACAGGGAGCTATATTCAATATCCTGTAATAAACCATAATGGAAAAGAATATGAAAAAGAATATATATATATACATAATTGAATCACTTTACTGTACACCAGAAACTGACAAACACTGTAAATCAACTATACTTCAATTAAAAAATTAAAAAAAAATACACACTAAAGAAATCAACACAATAAAGGATATGAAAGGAAGGCAAAGGCCAGGAATTAATGGGACCCCCACAGGGTTCTGGGTGCTCTGAGTTTCAAGTAGGACCCAAATACCAACAAACACATTCAAGGCTCCCTGCAATGAGGTTTGACTAAATGACTCCTGGACACATTTGGAGTTCCACGCAGAAGCTGTGAGGGCACAGAGGCCCAAGTACTATCCTATGTCTCTCATCTCCAGTCCTACAAAAATTCAAAAGGAGACAAAGATAAAATACTCACTGCAGTGGGAAGAGTTCCTTAGAACTGTATAATGCCAGAGGTGGGAAGCCCTTTGAGAAAGCCTCATCCAAATTCCCCTTTCTTCCAGCTGGGAAGAGTCATGATCAGAGAAAATTAACTAACTTTTAGAAACAATAACTCAGCTAATTAATGAGTAGCATAGACAGACCTCTTGCACTGCTATTCACTCCCAGTCTGAAAATTCCCAGGAAAAATATGCTGCAAAGAAAAAAAAGAGATTTCAGGCAGGAGAGAGACAATGAGAACTAGTATTTGGTGTCTAAAACATGTACTTTACACAAGCTATAAGAATGAGATGATTCATAGATAAGAATAGATGATTCACAGATGAGATGAGACTCAAGGTGTTTAAAAAAAATTACTCACGGAAACAGCTTAGAAGAAGCAGATACCCTCAAACCCAGTTTTGCCAACTCAAAGCCTAAGCTTTTTTAAAGAAACCTCTTTGATACAAAATGTAACACTCATACAGAAAACCCCAGCATGCTGGAAAAATCCACTTGCTTCTTTTCTCTTCTCCACCCTGCTCTGTTCCTGAGGCTGAGGGTACAGATTCCACCCAAAGGCTCAAGGGCCCCCTGGCTTCTGCTGAGTTCTGCTAGCGCCTCAGAGGACATCTGGGCGAGGAGGAGCCTGAGGCCAGGGTACTTACTCCCCTTGTTCCTTGTTACTTCACACTGTTTCCAAGGCAGCTGACTCTCCAGGGGTGATCCCTCCAGGTTCTAGTAACATCTCCCTTCCTTAACCTCTTTGGGCCTAAAGGCCTAAAGGTGGTGGGCACAACAAGGCAACAGTCCTGCTAAAGGTCCCCCTTTTGTCACTAGGTTCCATTCTTTTGTCATTAGATCTTTATATATAAGCCCTTGAATTATTCTAGTTTAAGTGTGCTGTCTGTTTTCTATTGAGACCCTTATAGATACAAGGGCAAAACAAAAATAGACAGCTTAATGAATTATCACAGAACAAACACTAAAATAATTAGCACTCCGGTCAACAAACAGAACTTCCCAGCATCCTGGGAGCTCTCCCGTGTGCCCTGCGTATTACATGCTCCCGCAACCCACCAAAAGTTTTTATTGCCTATGCGCGAATCCCTAAATGGAATCCCATATATGGAATATATCCCATATAAATGGAATCGTACAATATGAATTCCTTCGTGTCTGGCTTTTTTCACTTAACACCACATGCACAAGATTCGCCTGTGTCGTTCCATGTGCCTTCTATGTGATTCATTTTGATTGTGAAAAGCAGTCAACTGTTTGTCGACACAACTGATCTATCCACTCTACAGCTGCTGAGCATGTGGGCTGTCCCTAATTTGGAGCGATTAGAAATAATGCTACTGTGAACATTCTTACCTCTAACTCCTGGTGCACAGGAACACGCATTTCTACCTAGGAGTGGAATGTGAGTCATAGGGTGTATGCATCTTCATTTTAGTTCTTAATATCCAACTGTTTTCCAAATTTGAGCTCCCACCAGCCAGGCACAAGAGTTCCTGGTTGCTCTGTACCCTCACCAACACTTTTCTTTTTTTTTTTTAATAGATCTTTATTGGACTATAATTGCTTCACAATACTGTGTTAGTTTCTGCTGCACAACAAAGTGAATCAACTATATGTATGCATCTGTCCCCATATCTCCTCCCTCTTTCATCTCCCTCCCACCCTCCCTATCCCACCCCTCTAGGTCATCGCAAAGCACCGAGCTGATCTCCCTGTGGTATACTGCTGCTTCCCATTAGCTATTTTACATTCGGTAGTATACATATGTCGATGTTACTCTCACTTTGCCCCAGCTTCCCCCTTCCCCTCCATGTCCTCAAGTCCATTCTCTATGTCTATGTCTTTATTCCTGTCCTGCCACTACATTCATCAGTACCATTTTTTTTTAGATTCCATATATATGCATTAGCATACGGTATTTGTTTTTCTCTTTCTGACTTACTTCACTCTGTATGACAGACTCTAGGTCCATCTACCTCACTACAAATAACTCAATTTCGTTTCTTTTTATGGACGAGTAATATTCCAGTGTTGGCTGAGTATATATAATGGAATACTACTCAGCCACTTCTTGTTGTCAGTCTTTTTCACTGTAGCCATTTTGGTGAGTGGGTAGTAACATCCTTATTATCGTTTTAAATTTCGTTTCCCTGATTACTTATGAGGTCCAGCATACTTATACATGTTTACGAACCTTTCGGATATACCCATTTTTGAGTGCTTAAAAGTCTTTGGCTCACTGAATGGCAGAGATCTCCCTTCCAAAATTAAATTTACAGGCTGACAGAATCCAGTTACAAAATATTTCCTTGGGAATATCAACTCATTAGTGAGAAAGAGGGAAAGGAAAGGATGGTCTATTCCCTCAGAAGATTTTTTTTGCTACAGATCAAATTACTATTCTGATTATTCTCTATTAAGTAGGACCAACTTCAACAAAATTTATTAAAACAAATACCATAATACAGACAATACCATAATACAGAAAGAGTACAACACAATCTCACAATCTGAGAATCTTGAGTAAATATCCCTGGGTTACACCATCCATACAACTATTGTGTCCTCAACATACTTTGCTGTTGGCATAATGATTAAATTCAGTGAAGCATGTAAAGCACTTAGACCTCTGCTCAATGATTGTTCACCTCTGAATACAGATAAGAGTAATGGCAGAGATAATAAAAAATCCTAAGTAACTCTTTTTAAACCAACAAACTTCAACCTATAGACATGTAATTACTTCTTAGTATACAGATGCCTGATACTAAAATCCTCCATCACACACACTAGTATACAAGTTTGGATTTAAGTAACTCAATAACACACCTCTCATTTCTTTACCAATCCTGACTCTCCACAATACCTTTTTCTTCTACGCTGCTACTTCACCATATTACTAGATATTTTCCCCTAGAAACTCATCTCCCTCTACAACTCTCCTTTAACTGTGAGACCAGAATCTGTAGGAGGTGGCCATGTACATCACAATAACCAGAGAGTTCCAATTAATTGGCTGTGCCCGAGGACCACTGAATAGCTCTTCACGCAGTTAGTGAGACGTTACCCTGCAAACTCTTGGCCTGGGATTTCAGTGGGTCCAGGAATGATTTCACTGTCATGTTGATGCCTTCTCCTAAGATCCTCTAAGTGAAAGAATCTTTAATATCTTTAGGGAACTCTACTTTGCCAATTTAGATCTATTTTGACTAGAATTATCTATCATTTTGGTTATCTGGGTTCAACTTGTTTGCTGTGAGGTAAGTAATCATCTGATTGTCTGTACATCTGTAAAATTGTGAAACTGAACAAAAATTGCCGAGGAAAAGGAATTTGGGAAATGTTAAATTTATTAATACAGTTTAGGAAATCAAGTGGAAAGGAGGTCCATACTAATTTGGCTATAAGACTACAGCTGTAAGTTGCTGGATTTAAAATAAAATAGATTTAGACAAATAGTATCTCAGTCTTCTTTATCCAGAAACCACTATTCAATATATCTGCCTCTCAAAAAAAAAACAAAACAAAACAGCAGTGAGTTTAGGTGCAAGCTTGAAAAAGAAAGGGGTATAGCACAAAGATTCCATAAGATCAAAGTGGGAGACCGTTAGGGTCAAATGATAAGATTTTCACCCTAGTTCGGGGCTCCCCCCATGTCCCTCACCACCTCTCCTTTCTGGGGACTGGCTGTCTACCAGCTGCTCTGGCTGTGTGCGCTGATGGCCACCTGAGCTGGGAAAGATAAACAGTAACTACAGTGGGCCCCTCATCACAATACTGGTCTGAGGAACTAGGATAAGCCTCACTCACACTTGCTGAGGTACAGAGAAATGTGTTAAGAACAAGAAATACAATTTTATCTGTGGCATAGACAAATCTCTGATATAACATCATGTTTTCTTTTTTTTTTTTTTTTTAGTATTTATTTATTTGGCTGTGTCAGGTCTTAGTTGTGGCGCACAGGCTCTCTAGTTGTGGTGAGCGGGCTCTAGAGCGCGCGGGCTTAGTTGCCCCGCAGTATGTGGGACCTTACTTAGTTCCGCGACCAGGGACTGAACCTGCGTCCCCCGCATTGGAAGGTGGATTCTTAACCACTGGGAAGTCCCAAAGAGCATGTTTTTATAATGGGGATTTACTGTGTAAGTCTATTAACTACATCCTTTCTGATAATTATAAAATTGGCTTAACTAAATTATAACTAATTATAACTAGATTATATTCACTCTGAAACTGGGCTCGAGTATTAAAATAAAAATTCATTTAGGGCTTTTAGCATCTAAACCAGAATCCAAAAATGGAGCTAAAACAGATGATTTCATAAAGTGAAGGAAACTCTGAAATCCCTCTTTTGCACGGTGAAAAATTTCTTTCACTCATATCCCAAAATAAGTGAGGAAATTAAAGCTGCATGAATGGTCCCCGAATGAGATAAGCGCCTCTATTTGAATACAAATTTCATTAGGTTCAAGTATTAAAGAGGCAAACCAGACACTATAAGAGTTTAATTCTTGATCCATTGTTTACTTACTTGCTGCCAAATGGTTTGGGGGAATTTTTTTTTTAACTGTAATTCTTTTCCAACATAAAATTATTGTGTGACGAGCCAGGAACACAGAGAACAATGCTAAGTGCTGCAGGGTCATGGAGAGAAGGAGAGTGGGTCTTGCCTCCAGTCTGCCTTGTGACTGGCAGGTTCCCCTCACATTAGCAAGTCAAAAGTGTCCCTGATGCTGACACTGGGCTCAATAATTCGACCCTCCATTTCTTCACCTACTTTTTGAGTCACACATTCAACCAGTATTTACTAACTGCCTGTTAAATACATACATATACAACATGTGCAAACCCTTAAGGACCTCAATGTAGTGAAGGATAAAAGGCAAATAAATTCCCAATAATAATACAAACACACGCCACTAGGGGGGTAAGAATCCAGTGCTAAGGAACCTTACAGGGGCGAATAACCAACCAGCTTCAGGGGTCAGAGAAAACTTCCTGGGAAAGGCAGCATCTAAGCTAAAACTTTTAAGATAAATAGCAGCCGGCCAAGCCAAGAGATGGGAGTGCAGTGGGAAGGAATGTCACAGCTGTTGGTGGAACAGCTTGTGAAAGGCCAGGAGTAGGAAATCCCGTAAGGCTAAGACGGAGAGAAAGCCGGGACCCACCTTCAAGCTGTGCCCCTGGGTACCTCTCTCTGAGAGACTAGCAAGTCAGAAAAAAGAATCTCCCTGTGTACAAGGGGATTTGTCTTAATGAGATATATGCCTTCCCTGTACCTGTTGACTTCAGCAGCACAGAGAACACTAATCAATACTGAATTTTAAGGGCTTCCCTGGTGGCGCAGTGGTTGAGAATCTGCCTGCCAATGCAGGGGACACGGGTTCGAGCCCTGGTCTGGGAAGATCCCACATGCCGCAGAGCAACTAGGCCCGTGAGCCACAATTACTGAGCCTGCGCGTCTGGAGCCTGTGCTCCGCAACAAGAGAGGCCGCGATGGTGAGAGGCCTGCGCACGGCGATGAAGAGTGGTCCCCACTTGCCATAACTGGAGAAAGCCCTCGCACAGAAACGAAGACCCAACACAGCCAAAAATAAATAAAAATAAATAAATAAATAAATAAATAAATAAATAAATAAAAATTAAAAAAAAAAAATACTGAATTTTAGAAGACCTGTCACAGGCTATATGAAGTTAAGGCAATGAAAAGATTGGATCTGCAGATAAGAGGTTCCTATCTCCAAGTGAAATATCAAACTCCTATCCTGCATATGAAACATAACTCCATGTATAAAAAACTGATTACTGTAAAAAATAAAAAACAAACAAAAAAAAAAAACTGATTACTGTAATTCAGCAATGAGCAAATCATGTCTAGTGAATAAATCAGTGTAATCACCTCACAACGAGAAGTCTTTACAGCAGCTAGGGCAGAAAGGGGAGGGCACTGAACTTGGCACAGAAGAGACTGGGCCTGGTTGTCTGAGTTCTGCAGCAAGTCACTGGCCCTCTCTGGGCCTTGAATCCTCATTTACACAAGAAATAGTTGCTGTGGTTGTTGCTTGTGCTTCTAAAACCCATTACTCTGGCATTAACATAATCAAAAGTACTTTAATCACCAAAGGAAAGGATTTAAACAATTTATAAGTCACAGATTTACTACGGTTTTGTCTGAAGAAAAAAAAAAAAAGGAGCATGTGCCCTCAAACTGTCTTAAATTAAAAAACCAGTTAAGTTCATGTACCTTTTAAAGGCTGATAAATCACGCATAACCAAGTATAAAGATAATTAAAATTTTAGTACAAGCAAATGAAATTATGATTTTTTTTAAAAGAAAAGAGAAAGTAAAAACTTTAATGTAACTAGGCAGGCAGGCAATGACTGGGGTTGCTCACTTCCTTTTTCGTTGGTCTCACTTCCCTTCTTAGGTTAAAATACTCCTAATATGTAAATTATTCCACTAAAGACTTCCAAAGTTCTTAACAATTTGTAGGAATGTTTTTGCAAAAGGAATTACTTCTAGACTTCCATGTGACAGAAAAGGGATATGAAGCATTGGGGACTTAATAAATAAAGCAAACCAAATAGGTAAAGGTATATGCAAAGCAGAAGCAAATAATTGAGGGTCCCAAAATTTCTACCATTTAGAAATGGTTTAGCAGTAAAAAGTGGATATTCAATGATTTTAGGAACTTTGTAGTAAAGGGTTAACACTGTTTGGAAGTTACCTACTAGGTGCCAGGTTAGCTCTTGGACTTCTCTGGTTTAGAGTCCTCACAATCCTACCAGATGGGTATTATCTCTATTTTAGCACTATAGAAACTAAGCAGGAACAAAGGCTCAGAGTGCTTAAGTAACTAGACAAAGTCACACAGCTTAGAAACTAAGTTATACTATGAATTCCATTCAGTCAACATCAAATCTCATTCTCTTTCAACAGATGATGCAGACTTTAAGCACCAAAGTAAACAAACTGAAGACATTTTCTCCCTTCTGTATGATTCTCTTAAATATATGCCATCATTTCATAAGGAGCTTATGCTAAGCATGACTTCATAAACAAATCATTTGTGAAAGAGAAAAACCACATCCAGGGCAAAGTCATAAGTTGAAAAAGCCTTATTTCAGAGAGTACTTCCTGAAAGAGACAAAGCAGCAATTACAGCTGAACAAGTACCAACTCCTATACCGAGTATTATATTTGAAACAACTTTTTAAAGCAACGGAAGAACCTAAAACAAAAGAAATACAGCATTTCTTAAATATACCACTTCTAGAAAGAGCTATTTTAACACAAGCAACTCAAAGAAATCTCTTTTACAGAACTGGGTATACCGAGAAATGTTCCTCTCAAATACAGCCTTTTGATGGACAGGAGGTAAGTAGCATTTAATTAACTTCATCACAGATTATCAGAAATAATGCTGTACTTATTTACTAAATCTCAAAATCCTTGTTTTATTTTAATAATATATTACTGAAACTATGTTGGTGAAGGACCCTCAAATGGGATATACTGTCATCTTCCTACATTATTAACATGTTGTTTCATTTATTTTCAATACTGTTTTACATTAATAGTAAATGTAATTTTTTTCAACTTAAAGAAAATGTTGATACAATAAATCATAAATATCTTTAGGAGTCTTTGTCACCTGGTTTCAATTACATTGTTTCACAGAATGTACTTAAAGGCTTTTAAGAAAAGACTATAGCTAATCATGGAATCTAAAGCTTTTAAAATGCTGACTTAAAAGCCAATCACTTTTCAATATTTATCCAAAAATTTATCTGTGTGTACAGAGTACAACCTGTATGGTAATGCCTTTAAAACACATGCATCACACATATTTTAGTTAACCTTAAGCAAATGAACACAACTGTTGGTGACATAAAGTCAGCTTGAACCCAATGAGGGGAAAAAGATTTACTCAAAAATGGTTTGTAAGTAAGGAATTTCTGTGACAAAATTCGGGAATAAGGATGGGTGGAGGGAGTTCTGATACAAAAGAAAAAAGGATACAAAATGTCATTTACATTACAATTTTTACTATTTAAAAATTCATGGAAAGTTAAAAATGAGTCAAGTCTCTAAGATTATTTTCCTTTGTATGATAATACTAGAGAGTTAATTTTTCTATGTAGTATTTTTCTCATTTTATAGAAATTAATATTCTAGTCAACACAATATTTGGAAATTTTAATAAATACAGGCTTTTAAATATATAGAATTCTACTCCAAAATCATATTTAACCTAAATATTTGGCAAACTCGCTACAGTCAGGAAGGTAGGAAGGGAAGAAAGGAGGGAGAAGAAAACAAATTCATACCTTGTGTTTGTCCTCAGCAACTGCTCAAATTAATTTTAAATTACAGCCCATGATGCTACTACCAGATGGCTAACCTCCCCCAGTTTTCACTAAAGAGAGACTCAGGGCTGAATGAGAGACAGACCATTCTGCAAAGTGACATTTTTGAGGGAAACTTTTCTTACACCTCCATATTTCAAGGAGGATGCCACAAGGTTCCATCTCTGTGTAGCGAGTCTATTTTTAAAATCACTGTTGTTGATGTTATATCGTGGGTGATAGAAGTTTCCCACTGAGGGGGTCACAGCTAAACTCCTTTCCAGTAGAAATGGGCATTTGGGGGGGGGTGGAAATTAGTTTCTGCAAACACATAAAGTTACTGAGTGACTTCTTACTAATAACTATTTGTCTTTGAGATTCCTTTTTTTTTTATAAATTTATTTATTTATTTATTTATTTATGGCTGTGTTGGGTCTTCGTTTCTGTGCGAGGGCTTTCTCTAGTTGCGGCAAGCGGGGGCCACTCTTCATTGCGGTGCGTGGGCCTCTCACTATCGCGGCCTCTCTTGTTGCGGAGCACAGGCTCCAGACGCACAGGCTCAGTAATTGTGGCTCACAGGCCCAGTTGCTCCGCGGCATGTGGGATCTTCCCAGACCAGGGCTCGAACCCGTGTCCCCTGCATTGGCAGGCAGATTCTTAACCACTGCGCCACCAGGGAAGCCCAAGAGATTCCTTTTTTAAAGTTAAATTTGACAAATAATACTTACGCTTCTGGATCTCGGTAGAGTGAGGGCGTGAAAGCTACTATACTAGCAATATCTTATTCTCAAGGTGTTGCTCTCCGTGCACCACTGCAGCAGTGTAATCAGCTTCTGGGGCACTGTTAAACACCATCTGGAAGACTCAGCATTAGGCACTCCCAACTGTGCATTAAAAACTAGCCCATCTATTGTTTTAAGAGCCAAGTTCTTATGGGACTTCCCTGGCAGTCCAGGGGTTAAGACTCTGCGCTCCCAGTGCATGGGGTACGGGTTCGATCCCTGGTTGGGGAACTAAGATCCCTCATGCCGCAAGGTGTGGCCAAAAAAAAAACAGAGAGAGTAAAGTTCTTGATCTGTATACCATGGCACAAGACACTGCTGTTTCTAGACCTATGATAATCTAGAGAGAACATAATGCTATGAAGAAGTGTTTGCCACTTAAAAAAAAAAAAAGGTTTAATGGCCAATTAAGCAAGCCTTCATTGACAAACTAGAGAGTGCCTGCTGTGGGTTACCCTGCCAAAGTTTCCTTCCTTCACTTATCCATCAATTCAGCAAATATTACTTACTGAGTATCTACTATGTACTCACCAGGCAGTGGGGATTTAGCAGTAAAAAGGAAAAGTTCCTGCTCTCAAATGAGAATTACTGTGAATATTCAGTAAGCACCAGTTATATGGTTTCTTTATTAGTTTTCTAATACATAATTTATATATTAAAATTATATTTAATGAGTAAAAATTCATTATTTGGACATTACTAATCTGGGTCACCAAATATTTAAACAGAATGAAGATGATAAAAAGTGGCAAACTAGGGGCTTCCCTGGTGGCGCAGTGGTTGAGAATCTGCCTGCTAATGCAGGGGACACGGGTTCGAGCCCTGGTCTGGGAAGATCCCACATGCCGCGGAGCGGCTGGGCCCGTGAGCCACAATTGCTGAGCCTGCGCGTCTGGAGCCTGTGCCCCGCAGCGGGAGGGGCCGCGATGGAGAGAGGCCCGCGCACCGCGATGAAGAGCGGTCCCCGCACCGCGATGAAGAGCGGTCCCCGCACCGCGATGAAGAGTGGCCCCCGCTTGCCGCAACTGGAGAAAGCCCTCGCACGAACCGAAGACCCAATACAGACAAAAAAAAAAAAAAAAAAAGTGGCAAACTATCAATACTTTCTAAGATTCAAAATTCAGAATGGTCTTTCCCCAATTAGTCCCAACAAAGGATACCTATCATAGGCACAACTGCTACCCAATTTCACACTACAGAGAGAAAATAAATACATTTGCCAGTGCATTATGACACACCAGACCATCTTAATACACTAATATTTAGTACATATTAGTAATAATACCTAGGGAGTGTATTTCTTAATAAATACTAAGACACATATATTGACTCTGACATAAAATACTGTCAAAATTAAAATCCACTGATATGCCAAGTCGAGTGTGAGAATGTTAAGCATTTATTTTTTCAACAAAGAGTTTTATTCCTCCTATTCTTAACTATTTTACAGTTTCTAAGTGTCATGCTCACCAACAAGCTATAAGATGACCACCCCTCACAATCAAGCTCAACCTGGCCCTTCTATCGACCCATATCCAGACGAATACAAAATAGCAGCCCTTGTCTTCTACAGCTGCATCTTCATAACTGGCTTATTTGTTAATGTCACCGCCTTATGGGTTTTCAGTTGTACCACCAAGAAGAGAACCACTGTAACCATCTATATGATGAATGTGGCACTACTGGACTTGATATTTATAATGAGCTTACCCTTTCGAATGTTTTATTACGCAAAAGGTGAATGGCCGTTTGGAGAGTACTTCTGCCAGATTCTTGGGGCTCTCACGGTGTTTTATCCAAGTATTGCTCTATGGCTTCTTGCTTTCATTAGTGCCGACAGATACATGGCCATTGTACAGCCGAAATATGCCAAGGAACTTAAAAACACATGCAAGGCCGTGCTAGCATGTGTGGGAGTCTGGATAATGACCCTGACAACCACCATCCCACTCCTACTGCTCTATGAAGACCCAGATAAAGCCTCCACCCCTGCCACCTGCCTCAAGATTTCTGACATCATCTACTTAAAAGCTATTAATGCGCTGAACTTCACTCGACTGATTTTCTTTTTCTTGATTCCTCTGTTCATCATGATTGGGTGCTACTTAGTCATTATTCATAGTCTCCTTCACGGTAAGACATCTAAGCTGAAGCCAAAAGTCAAGGAGAAGTCTATACGGATCATTATCACGCTCATGGTGCAGGTGCTCGTCTGCTTCATGCCTTTCCACATCTGCTTTGCTTTCCTGATGCTGGGAGGGGATGAGAACAGCTACAACCCCTGGGGAGCCTTCACCACCTTCCTCATGAACCTCAGCACCTGTCTGGATGTGATTCTCTACTACATTGTTTCAAAACAATTTCAGGCTCGAGTCATTAGTGTCATGTTATACCGCAATTATCTTCGGAGTGTGCGCAGAAAGAGCTTCCGCTCAGGTAGCTTACGGTCCCTAAGCAACATAAACAGTGAAATGTTATGAACGGTCATTGTTTGTCTTCGATCTCTTTAAATTCACTTTACTAACTTAGGGTCAGTGAATATTCTGTATGATATCATCAAGTCCCTTCTCTCCCGAAAAAAAATAATAAACTTTAAGAACTCTTCCTCCTTTGTGAGATCTTATTACTGTGACAGCATAATTAAATATACTGAAGTATTTTAATAAATTCATTATTTTTATCTTTAAAACCTGTATAAAACATTTTCATGAATTACTGGGAGAAAAGCATCCAATTCGTGTTTCATATTCAAGCCTTATCTAAATACATAGTTGACTTTTTGGATTTAATTCTATGTGCAAGTGAGTCATGATGTCAATCAGGTCAGCAGGCAAAATAATGGAGCTATTGTTTTTTGTTTTTTTTTTAATTAATTAATTTATTTATTTATTTATTTATGGCTGTGTTGGGTCTTCGTTTCTGTGCCAGGGCTTTCTCTAGTTGTGGCAAGCAGGGGCCACTCTTCATCGCGGTGCACGGGCCTCTCACTGTCGCGGCCTCTCTTGTTGCGGAGCACAAGCTCCAGACGCGCAGGCTCAGCAGTTGTGGCTCACGGGCCCAGCCGCTCCACGGCACGCGGGATCCTCCCAGACCAGGGCTCAAACCCGTGTGCCCTGCATTGGCAGGCAGATTCTCAACCACTGCGCCACCAGGGAAGCCCCGGAGCTATTGTTTGAAATAATTTGACTGAATTATTTTCCAGCTAGATGCAGCTCCCTTTGGTCTAATTTATACTCAGAATTGGTGGTCTAAATCCAGTACTCTGTATTTTAAACACCAAACTTCCATGATTCCTACACAAACAACTATGTTCAACTCATCACTGTTACTGCTGCAGAGCAAAATTTGCAGAAGCAAAAAGCACCTGCGGGTGCTGTAAAGGCCATTGCCATCAGCCCCCACCTACTCTAAATTCATTTCCCTTTGGAAACAGACTACAGTCATTCAATAAACACTTACTGAGAGCCGAGTATGCACCAGACTCTACTTGAGACTAGTGGGGCGGACTTCCCTGGTGGCGTAGTAGTTAAGAATCTGCCTGCCAATGCAGGGGACAAGGGATTGAGCCCTGGTCCGGGAAGATCCCACATGCTGCGGAGCAACTAAGCCCGTGAGCCACAACTACTGAGCCTGTGCTCTAGAACCCGCGAGCCACAACTACTGAAGTCCGTGGGCCTAGAGCCCATGCTCCGCAACAAGAGAAGCCACCGCAATGAGAAGCCCGCGCACCACAACGAAGACCCGATGCAGCCAAAAACAAATAAATAAAATAAATAAATTTATTTTAAAAAAAGGACAATTAATCCTGCCAAAGGGCAACAGGGTGCAGAAAGAAAACCAGTAGGTACGAGAATACAAATACATAGCATGTTAAGAAAGCTGAATGAGGGCTTCCCTGGTGGCGCAGTGGTTGAGAATCTGCCTGCTAATGCAGGAGACAAGGGTTCGAGCCCTGGTCTGGGAAGATCCCACATGCCGCGGAGCAACTGGGCCCGTGAGCCACAACTACTGAGCCTGCGCGTCTGGAGCCTGTGCCCCGCAACGGGAGGGGCCGCGATAGTGAAAGGCCCGCGCACCGCGATGAAGAGCGGTCCCCGCACCGCGATGAAGAGTGGCCCCCACTTGCCGCAACTAGAGAAAGCCCTCGCACGAACCGAAGACCCAGCACAGCCAAAAATAAATAAATAAATAAATAAATAAAAAATTAAAAAAAAAGAAAGCTGAATGACTGACGGGGGAGTGGCTTGAAACACTGGATTGGGGTCAGATTATGAGGGCTTTGAAGGGAAAGAAAAAAACAACAATATATGGGGTGGGGAGGCTGCTACTGCTAGGATGTCTGCATCGGTGACCTTACTTAGCTTCCTCCACTGCCCTGCGAATTACAGAGTATGAGCCCCAATTTACAGATGAGGGAAGTTGAGAGAAGTAACTTGCTCAAGATGACACACAAATAATACACGGCAGAGCTGGAATCTCAGGTAAATCTGGTCTATGTGATGGCAAAGCCTAAGCCATCCGTACTATTCTAGACTGCCCTGATGCCACCTTGAAGAAGTTTGATTTTTATTCTGAAGAAAATAAGGATTTAGAGGTTTTTAAAAGGAAGATTAGCATGGTCAAACGTATTTTAGAAAGATAACTTCTGAAAACATTGCATGAAATACTTTGGAATTGATAGGAAGACTAGTTGGAGAATTACTGCAAAAATCTAGGCAAGAAAAGATTAGTTAAGACTGGGATAATGACAGAAGGAGTCAAGGAGATGCGATGAAGAGCTGACTTATATAGGACTTCGAATAAATAAGAGTCGGTGCCCTACTCCACCGATGAGAAGAGGGAAAGATTTCCAGCTTGGATGACTGAGTATATGAAAATGCCATTAATTAAAATAAGGAGTACAGAAGGAGGAGGAGATAAGCATGCAAAAAGAGAGGTGATCAGAGGAGGTAAAGCTTCTGAACATGATGAATTTTCTTTGAGTCTTAGAAGTCACTAGGAAATATGACTGAAGAAAGATCAAGAAAGCAATATGGACTGGAAATAGAGAGCTGGGAAACAAACAACAGATGCTAACTGTAGTTGAAGCCATGGGGGTAGATGCGATAGCACAGAGAAAGCACCTGGAGTAAGCCTGAGAAAGGAGCTGCAAAGAGTAAAGAAGGTCAAAGAGGACCAGGAGAGAGTAGTGTGCTAGGATTCAGGCGAGCAGGTTATTTCATGAAATAATGGGATGTCAAAAGCATCTAATGTGCTACTGAAAGGTCAGATAAGACAAGTGAAAATAAGCCATTGGCTTCAGAAATTAGTTGGTTACTGGTGACCTTTATAAGAGAAGTTTTAATAGTGGTGAGGTTAAAAAAGAGAGAGAGAATTAAATAGGAAGTGAAGAATTGTAGGAAGTGCAGGTAAACTTGGCATTGATGAGAAAGAAAAAGGTAACGACATTATGTGGAAAACACTGCAAATTATAAAACACATTGACTAAAAAAGGTTTCCTCTCCTGAGTTTTTGAAGCTTTGCTACCATCAAATAAAAGATATATTTACAAAATGCAAAGTTTATTGAAGTAAAGATTTATGTTCCAAGAAGTCTATGTTTGAGAATGCGTCAAGATTCAAAAAAGTCATACTATAATGTTTCATGATTTAAAAGGAAAGAGAAAGAGAAATATATTCTCATTCAGGTGATGTCTGAATTAACATTCACACTGTCTTTCAAAGGGGATCCTATAACTTTTGAATTTACTCAAATTTGCAATTCTTGCTACTAGCTAAGATTTAAACAGGTAAAAGCCTTCTGGCCTTAAGAATTAGTAAAAACATTGTCACCAACTTCAAAATTGCATCAATCTTCCTTATGTGTACCAGTCACAATTCCATAAAGAAGTAAGTGTCATTCATTCAAAGAAATAACTGTCATTCAACTCTTACGTGCAATAGAAAAAAAAAAGTCATCACACAAGGGGACGATGTAAATAAGAATTAAAAGCTATGTTACTACCCATCCACTAAATTTATCCTAACACAGACATACACAACACACATAACCCTTCTACGACTCAGTAGGCCTTATAAGAACCAAAAAGAATTGGCCTCAATGAGAAATGTTTGGGGAAAACTAATGATTTAGTAATGCTACTTCTTTTCTGAATCAACATGGAATCATTCCTAATGAATACACTATTTACCACAATAGCAGAATAGTCAACTTAAACTTCTTAGTCTAACTGCAATTACAACCAGTAAAACTCAAAAACTGCATAATTATGACACAGAACTTTATGTGTCTCCATTAAAATATTATTCAGAATCATACATTATTAAGACAACTAAACATCAATACTCATGCCAATAATTCAGTAAATCCCATGAAGGGCAGCTATTACCATAAATACTAACAATGTAAGTGTGAGAGCTATAAGATCACTAACTGTATTTTAAAAATAGAGATCCAAAGTGAATCTAAATCAAGGTACTTGCAATAGCCTAATAGTTCTCAAAAATATATAGTGAAAATTAAAATAAGGCTGAAGTTAGTACACACAAATTTTAAATATATGTTACCATTATTTTATAGTATCTCATCTCTTAAAAACAGTCTCAGAAACTTAATTCAGAGATGCTTTAAAGGCATTTATATGTGCTAACAACTCTGCTCCTAAATGCCAATTATTTCATAAACTAATACATGTTTTCTCATTTTGTTTTTAAAGAAGACCAACACAATATGAAAGCACAGACACTCTATGAGTTAGGTTGCCCACTGCAGATTGGCTACAAAGTTATAACCTATATACTGATTTTCTTTTACCTTTGGTGGAAATATATAAACAGTATCATTTAAAAAAAGCATCATTCTTCAGAAGCTTAACTTTAGACAAATAAATTTTGTTTCCTAATCTAATTAATTAAATTTTGTATTTTTATGTTTAATTAGTTAACAAAGTTACAAAGACAAAATTTCACTATGAAAACACAATTCTATCTTCAGGACCAGAACAGAAAATTCATTAAGAATTCTCTAAAATATGAGATTTGAAAGCTGAAAAAAAGAGTGAGTGTAAAACAGATTCTGTTTCAAGAACATAATGAAAATGTTAAGTACACACTGGAATTTTTACATATAAAATCAATTTTACTATATCTAAAAGTTTAAAATATTCTCTTACTGACTTTCATAGATAATAATGCTTTAAGTCAGATTTAAGTAGTTATGAATTAAGCTAATATTTGAGAGCTACTTACAATCCAGAAGGCAAATTCCTGGCTGCAGTGATACCAAAGGAATACCACACAGCTTCAACGAGGATGAAGTCACCCACTGCTGACAAAATCCAGGAACCCAGCAGAAAGGACTAAAAATAAAACAGGAAGAACATTATAGAGAGGAGTCTTCTAAAAATAAACTAACATTTATTTAATTAGAACCAGCTCAGGTATATATATATTTTTTAAAGTTTGTTTTTGTTTGAGTAGACTTTTCAAAGTGAGGGAGTAAAACCATATTGGTCAAATGTATTAACTTCCATAATTTCTAAGTATGTTGAAGAAAAGATATTTATAGCATGACTTATTTTTACAACTAATACACAAACCATTAAGCAAAATAAGTGATTAGAATTTTATTAAAATAAAAATCCTTATTAAAATGGTTATTGCTGGGCTTCCCTGGTGGCGCAGTAGTTGGGAATCTGCCTGCCAATGCAGGGGACACGGGTTCGAGCCCTGGTCCGGGAGGATACCACATGCGCGGAGCAGCTGGGCCCGTGCGCCACAACTGCTGAGCCTGCGCTCTGGAGCCCGTGCGCCACAACTGCTGAGCCTGCCCTCTGGAGCCCGTGCGCCACAGCTGCTGAGCCTGCGCTCTGGAGCCCGTGAGCCAGAAGTACTGAAGCTTGCGTGACTGGAGCCCGTGCTCCGCAGCAAGAGAGGCCACCGCACCGCAACGAAGAGTGGCTCCCACTCGCCGCAACTAGAGAAAGCCCGCGCGCAGCAACAAAGACTCAGTGCAGCCAAAAAAAAAAAAAAAAGGGTTATTGCCCACTCACACTGATATTATTATCTATTATCATCATTATTATTTTATTATGCTAATGGCTTAAATTTAAATTTTTTCTTTGGTTAATGTCCATGTTCCAAATCAGACAGAAGATCATGTAATAAAAAGATAATTGCTAACGAAACACCAAGCTTAACAAAATAAAACTATTTAAAAACAAGAAAACAGAAACATTTTTTTCTACAACCTAAGTAGCAAAGGGAAAATACATAAAAACTTACTGCAAATTTTCTGCTTCCATATCTTCTTTCAAATATCCTAAAATTATAAATAAGCAGACTACTGCAGAAAGTATCTTTCAAATCAAGGCAAATTATTCTTCCACAAATCAACCTCCAAATCTAGATGGGGATTTAAAAAAGAATAACAAATAAGAGTAAGATTTGTTCAGGTCTCTTCCTTAGCAAATTTATTACGTTTACTTTATACTGCTTATTTTTAATACTCTAAGCTCAGATTCCCCAAGGTAGAACTGAAACTCTCCGTATCTCTGTAGCAGCTCTTAGAAATGCACACTGGGGGCTCCTTAAGAGGTTCTAGCAGGAGAGCGTGGCTATTTGCACCCCTAGACAGAGGGTGATTGTCCTCCATCCAGGCAGGTCCCACCTCTAGAGCACAGATGCCCACAAAGTGGTGCAGGAGAAGGGGACTGTTGCCAACTTAGCCAGATGAACCAAATTAACCCCCCAACAGAAAGGTACCAACTCAGGGCCACAGGGCCCTGACATTCCCTTACAGCAGTGGTTCTCAGGGCTGGCCATATGCTAGAATCCCTTGGGGATCTTTCTAAAAAAGTACACCAATGCCCGGGCCCCATCACTAGGCTCCCTGACTCAGTTGGTCTAGGGTGAGGTCTTGGCATCAAAAAAAGAAAACAGTTTATGTAGGTGATTCTACTGTGCAGACAGGATTAAGAATCATTGTATTACAGCAACTGAAATCATACTGGAGCTCTACTATATTCCAACAGAAAGCAGTAGTATGGATAAATAACTGAATCACAGGAACTTGGCAAAGCCCACCTAAGCAATGGCATTAATGACATCCCTATGAAGAAAAGGTGTGAGTGCTCAAGAATGGATTATCATGCTTAAAATGGCTAATCAAGTATTTAGCAAAGAAAAGGTGGCAGGTTATAACCATAATTTGCACTAACACTCTCTGATATTGTGATTTATAATAAGAAATATATTTTGGTCTTTGCCCATTGGAATTTCCAAAGTGAAGAAAGCTATAATGGTGTCTTTTGTCATGTTAATGAGGTGACTTTTGGAAGCACCTAAGAATGGGGGCTGGCTTCCAGGGGAACCAACCTTGTGATTAGAAGGTCTGAACTTTCAGTCCCACACCCTGACCTCCGGGGAGGGAGAGGGGCTGGAGGGTGGATCAACTGCCAATGGCCAGTGTTAATCAATCCTGCCTCTGTAATGAATCTCCACAAAACCCCAAAAGGACAGGGTTCTGAGAGCTTCCTGGGTGATGAACATGCGAAGATCTGAGGAGAGTGGGGCTCTGCACCCTTTCCCCTTACCTTGCCCTATGCATCTCTTCCATCTGGATGCTCATCTATATCCTTTAATAATAAACTGCTAATCCAGTACATAAAATGTTTCTCTGAGTTCTGTGAACTGTTCTAGCAAATTAATTGAGCCCAGGGAGGGGGTCGTGGGAACTCTGATTTACAGCCATTCGGTCAGAAGTACAGGTAACCACCCGGGCTGGTGACTGGCATCTGAAGTGCGAGCGCAGTGGGCAGTCCTGTGGGACTGAGCCCTAACCCTGTGGAATCTGATGCTCGCTGGGAAGATGGCGTCAGAACTGAGTTCAACTGTTCACCAAGTTGGTGTCTGAGAATTGCTTATTGCTGGTGTGGGGAAATCCCTGCCAAGTTGGAAATGGTACCGGGATACCCCTTTTGCACTCCACCTCACAGACAAGAGCCAGCACCAGCATTTTTCATGCGATCAACCCATAAATCTCGAAAGCCATAGACTTCTGCTCTTCCCAGCAGCAAAAACCCAAGAGAATTTTCCTACTTGGTTTAACCACCACTATAAAAGTAATTCACAGACTCCCAATCTATTAGAGCTGAGAGAGCTTAGCTCCTCTAATAGATATTCAAATTGAGGCAAGTTTTTGAAAATGTTAAGTATGCATACTAATCATACAAAAAACAGATTTAACATTGTTTAATTCTCTTGAAATTAAAAATTGCATTTCCATGAGTAAAAACTGAAGCTGAAAAGAGATGTGTAAAAGGAAATACTGCAACTGCTTCATTATAATCTGCTTTGCTGAAATTATCAATAAATACAACTAGAGAAGTTACTTGTTAGTGGAATATTAATAATAAATAATATTTCTGACAAATTTAGAGGCTTTGAGAGACTAAGAATGGCAGGAAGGAAGGCAAATCAAAGAAGAAGGCCTGCCTTCTCCCCTCCCAGAGGCCAGTGGAGCGGAGCTCACCTGGAAGTCGTCCTTGACTGCCTGGAGGTCGTACACAAAGAACCTCTGACAGTGTGGAAGGAGGAGGGCCAGCAGGAGGGACAGGGCACTGGGGACCAGTAAAAGACCCTTGGACACAGGTGCTTTGTCTGGAGGGAAAAACAAAACTGCTTTCAGAATGACTGTCCCTAAGATTTGAAAAACCACACGAGTGAAAAGCAAGAGAATTCACTTCTTTTGAATTAGAATGAAGACAAAGTTCACACACTCTGGACTTTAATTCTTATTAACATATATTTTCAGAACATCTTCCTGCAGAGGTAAGTGATCAAAGGGCACTGGAAAGCAAGTGAAATCGGCTGACGGGGGCTTCCCTGTCATCTGGCTCTCATACGAGACCAAACCAGGTTTACTTCCATGGAATACCTTTTAGAAGACGGTCACCAAAGTATAGAGAAATAGACAGAGGAGTACGTTTTCTATGAAGCTGACCAGTTAGCGCCTGAGCATGACTGGGATTCACGTACATAAACATTTACTTTAAGAAATTTAAGAAGCGGTTAAAAGCGCTAACACTGCTGCCTGCAGTGGTCTGCTGAGATTTTCCACCACGGGCACCCTGGAGCCTTGTCTAAATCTCACGCAGCCTTCAAACAACAGCTCAGTTTCCACTTCCTTACATCAGTCTCTCCCATTTTAGCCTGAGGGGCTCTTCCCCCAACCTGCATCCCCATTTCCAGGTACTAGTTGAGGAGTCAGGGTCTGGAACCTGTTTTGCCTTCCCGACTACATTAAAGATGCCCGAGGGAGGCCACCTGCCTTCTCTTCTCTATGTTGGCCATAAAGCCTAGCACAGCTCCTTGAGGGCATGAAATGTCCAGATCATCAACAGGCAAGACCACAGGAAAGCATCACGGACATTTTCAGACAGAGACATTCTCAGATTGTGTGAGGTGCACTTCAATGGGGAGTGAATCTACCAGTTACGGTTGGTAGTGCGGTTACTGCACTTGTTTGCGTACATAAAAATAGTCCAACTACTTCCTCTCTGGTAAGGTCTTACAAACAGCTAAACTGGAACCATCGGTAAAGTGGCTGCATACTGTCTTCACGACCAAGATGCAATCAAGGCTCCAGGGAATCTACGAGCTAACGGAGCTCCCCGCCCCCCAGAAAACGGAGTCCCCACCACCTCGTACCCCAAACGTACTGCAAAGCACCGTGGTTGTGAGCCTGACCAACCTAAATCCTAACGCGAGCAATTTCAGCCTGTTTTCCTCACCTGTAAAATGAAGATAAGAGACGCTACCTCAAGAGTGTTATGAGAAGTAAATAAAGAATGAATATAGGGAAAACTGCTCCAACCACCGCAATCACCACCCCAGGAGAATGGGCCTCCTTGGTTAAAGGCAAGCTCCTCCCTTATTATTCCGACAGGATCGAAGACGGAGCAGAAGTGACAGAGGTGCACCTTGAAGGTTTCCTCCTTCAACTTGGACTTCATCGATCCTTGTGAAATGGGTCCCATCATTTATTCATTCCTGCCTCTTCCTTGCTGCCTGCAAGATTCCACTGTAGGTTCATGGTCTCAAATCTCAAACTGACACTCTCCACTGACCAGCAATGCTACTGCTCTTCTCTAGTAAGTGTGCTCTCTCCTCAAACCTTCCTGCTCCACACTCCCAATGGCTTACATGTCACCATATGAATAAATGAATGGTTTGCTTTGGTATTCTCACTCATATCTCTACAATTAATAAGCACCTACTACTGCAGACCATGCATTATCCTAGGTCCTGCGGTACAGCAGCAAATGATGGACAAAGTCCCTCCCTTTGTGGTACGTACAGTCTAGACAGCAGAGAAAAGAAAATACACAAAGCAAGGTAAATATCATGTCAGATACAAATAAATGCTATAGAAAAATTAAGCAGGGTAAAGAGCGAGGCTGTGTTACCCACCATGGATTCCCTGCTCTCTTTCCAGATAAAAGATAGGATTGCTACCCACCCACACCTGCCCCTAACTGAAGTGGCATATGGCAATGTGACTTGCTTTGTCCAAGTCAACATAATAGATGTCACTTCCAGGCAAATATTGGAGAGCCAGTGAATGGCCTTTCCCTCGGCCAATGCTCAAGATGGTGGCTATGCTATGAGCCGGACGCCAGAGTTCAAGACAATACGGAACAGGCCCTGCCAGGCAACTTACAATGGAGGGACGCCAGCAGTAAGAAACAAACCTTGTCGTTTCAGGTCCCTGACATTTTAGAGCTGTTTGCTACTGCAGCATAACTAGCCTATCCTGGTTTAGGGGAAAACATAGTGCTAGTGGGCAAAGAAGGGTGCTCTTTTTCATAGAGTGATTAGAAGGCCCTCCAACAAGGTGAAATTTGAGCAGACACCTGAGGATGTGGGCCTTGCAGATATCTGGGGAGCAGTATTCTCGGCAGGGAAAAGAGCAAGTCCAAGTGCTGTAAGACAGGAACACACTCAATACGATCAAGAAACAGTAAGGCTGCCAAGGCAGCTAACAGCAGAAGAAGCGAAAAGCAGAGAGGCAGGATATAAGGTCAAAGAAGTCGAGGAGCAAACAGTGTAGAACCCTATAGGCCATAAGGACTTAACCTTTCCTCTGAGAGTGACAGGATGCTCTTGGGGACGTTAAGGAGAGGTATAACATGATCAGACATGTTTTCTAAGGATCGCTTTGGTTGCTAAATTGAGAAGAGATTACAGGAAGGCAAGCATAGAAGAAAGGAGACCAGTTAGGAGGCTATCATAATAATCCAGACAAAAGATGATGATGGCCTGGACCAGGGTGGTTTGGGTGGGGGTAGTGAGAGTGCTCAGAACTGGGGTATGTTTGGAAGGTACAGCAGGCAGGATTTGCTGGCTAACTGGGTATAATGTATGGGCAAATGGAGAAATCAAAGATGACCCAAAGTTTTTGTTGCGAGCCAGCAGAACTGTTGCCAGTTCCTAAGATGGAAAATTCTGTCACCCTCGCCCTTACCATGCCTACAAGATCTGGGCCCACCTTGCAAACTGTTCCCTAACCCCCATCTCCACCCCCCACCTCCTAGGGCTCTACCCTTTATACCAATGCTGCTCAAAGTAACTAGCCCACAAGCTGTTATCAGTCCAGAGTGAGAACAGAATGTGAACCAACACACTATGTCCTGCAGGGAGGAAGTCCTGCTATGAAAAAAATATCACCTGTACTGAACACGTGCTCTGCTCAAATGTCACCTTATCTGTGGATACCCCATGTAATTCTCTATCCCCTTTGTTCTGGTTTATTTTTTCACAGCACTTATCAACAACTGACTTATTAATAGTGATTCACCAAATCTATGATTCAAACTGACTGTAAGATATACCATTATTTTAGGTGTTACTAAAAAAGAAACACTGTCAAATAATTCTAAGATGGCATCAGCTGTAAAGTGCAACCCAATATTAGAAACACTAAAATGTGAAAAAATGCAATTTGGAATCAAGAAATACATTTCTCTGTGTATTGTCCATCTCCCCATCCTCAGTCCCCACTAGAATATAAGCCTCTTGAAGGCAACAATTTTGTCTGTGTATGTTCACTGCTGCAGTATCCCTCATGCCTATAACAGGATCAGGTCCATAAAGGCAGTCAACAAGTGTTTATCTAATGAAAGGTGACTGATATATAAGAGATGCTCAATAAATACTGGTGAAAGCAACCCAAGCATCCATTGATGGATAAGTGGATAAACAAAATGTGGTATATCCATACAGTGGAATACAATGAATTATATTCAGTCTTTAAAAGGAAGGAAATTCTCACATGCTACATCATGGATAAACTTTTTGGACATTATGCTGAAGGAATAAGCGAGACACAAAACGATAAATACTGTATGATTCCATTTCTATGAGGTACCTAAGGAGTCAAATTCAGAGACAGGAAATAGAAAGGTGGTTTCGAGGGGCTGGGGGGAGAGAAGAATAGGGAGCTGTTTAATGGGTATAGAGTTTCAGTTTTGCAAGATGAAAGAGTTCTAGCGACAAATGCACAACAATGTGAATGTGCTTAATGCCATGGAACCATACACTTAAAAATGGTTAAGATGGCAAACTTATGTTATGTGTATTTTACCACAATTAAAAATAAAGACTAAAAATAAATAAAATATTTACTGAATTAATAACAGATCCTATTTATACAACCATTTTAATTCTGTCTAGGACTAAACCCCTAAAAATACAGACCTGATTACTTAACTCAGATAACACTACCATTAAGTCCTCCTCTTAAGATGAACAAAAATCAGATCCCAAAAACCTATGAGGAAAGTAACAGATAATATACAATGGTCCAAGAAGTCCCACATCAGAGGACAAGTATACAGTATTACTATGGACAGCAGGATTTACCAATTAACTCAAGATCTGTACATTTCACCATACGAAGTTTACCGCAAAACAAAAAAAGAACTTTAAATGATTATTAAATTCTAGTTAACAACATGTATGCTTAAGTGTTTAGAGATAAAGTGACTACAACTTACTTTGAAATCCACCAAAAAATAAGACAAACTGATGAAACAGAGAACGGATATTTAATAAAGCAAATATGTAAAATGTTAATTGCAGAATCTAGGTGGTAGGTATATGGTGTTCATTACACTATTCTTCAACTGTGGAGGTGGGCACATAGTGGATCACAGAATATGAGAGCTAAGACTTCAAAATACACGAAGCAAAAACTTACAGAAACAGATAAATCCACAAATATAGTAGGAATCTTCAGCACTCCTCTCTCAGTAATCAATAACACAAGTAGACAGAAAATCAGTGTCACGGACTGAAATGTCCCCCGCCCTCCTCCAGATTCATAATGTTGAAGCCCTGACCCCCAATTCGACTGTATTTGGAGATAGGGTCTTTAAAGAGGTAGTTTAAGGTTAAATGAGGTCACAAAGGTGGGGCCCTAATCCAATCTGTTCTTACTGGAGAAGGAAGTGGCACCAGGGATGCACACATACAGAGGAAAGACCATGTGAACACACAGGGAGAAGACGGCCATCTACAAGCCAAGGAGAAAGGCCTCAGGAAAAACCAAACTTGCCAATGCTTTGCTCTTGGACTTCCAGCCTCCTGACCTGTGAGAAGATAAACTTCTGTTGTTTAAGCCAGCCACCCATGCTGTAATACGTTGTCATATCAATCAGTAAGAATATAGAAGACTGGAAAAACAATATCAGTCAATTTGACCTGATTGACATTTATAGTATACTCCACCCAACAACAAAAAATTACACATTTTTTTTCAAATGGATAAGGAACATTCCCCAAGATAGACCATATTCTGGGCCATAAAACACACCTCTATAAATTTAAAGAAATTAAAATCATACAAAGTACGTTTCCTGATTACAACAAAATTAAAGTAGAAATCAACAACAGAAAGATGGATGGAAAATCCTCCAAATACAGCTGACCCTTGAACAACACAGGTCTGAATGTCAAGGGTCCACTTATATGATTTTTTTTCAATAAGTACATACCACGGCACTACACAATCCATGGTTGGTTGAATCCACGGATGCGGAACCACGGATATGAAGGGCCAACTATAGAGTTATACTCGGATTTTCAACTGCATGGGGATCAGCACAGCAAACACCCGCATTGTTCAAGGGTCAACTGTACTTGAAAATTAAACAACATACTTCTAAATAATACCTGGGTCAAAGAGGGAGTCACAAGGGAAATTACAATATATGTTAAATAGAATAAAAAGTAGTACAACCAAGCAAAATTTGTGGGCTGCAAATAAGGCAATGCTTAGAAGGAAATTTATAGCATTAAATGCTTATACAGGAAGAGAAAAGGTCTCAAATGACAATAAAGACTACAAGCTTTAAAACACTAGAAAAAGACGAGCAAACTAAACCCTAAGCAAGCATACGGAAAGACAGAATTATGAGCAGAAATCAATGAAATTGAAAACCAAAATATAATAGAGAAAAATCAATGAAACTAAAAGCTAACTCTTTGAGAATATCAATAAAATTTATACACCTCTAGCAGGACTTATCAGGAAAGAAAGAGAAGACACAATTACCAGTATCAAGAATAAAGGAGGGGACATCACTACAGATGCCATAGACATTAATAGGCTAGTAAGGGGTTGTACAACATTGTGAAATGCACTTAATGCCACTGGACTGTACACTTAAAAATGGTTAGAATGGTAAATTTTACGTATGTACTTTTATCATAAATAAAATAATTTTTAAAGGATAATAAGGGAATATCAGAAACAACATTTTAGCCACAAATTTGACAACTTAGATGAAACAGGCAAATTGCTTGAAAGATGCAATCTACTTATCAAAGTCAAAAAGAAATTTGAACAGTCCTATAGAAATGAAGAAACTGAATTCATAGTTAAAAGTCTTCCAACAAAGAGAACTCTAGGCCTGATGGCTTCACTGAAGAATTGTACCAAACACTTAAAGGAAAAAGAATACCAATTCTACACAAAATCTTCCACTACGTAGAAAGGAGAGAACACTTCCCAATTCATTTTATGAAGCCAACGTTACACTGATTCCAAAAACAAAGACATTAAAAGAAAACAAGAGACCAATATCTCAGACCAATTTGCTAATATTTTGTTGCAATATTCTCAACAAAATATTAGCAAATTGAATCCAGCTATACATAAACATGATAATACATCACAACCAAGTGAAGTTTACACCAGGAATGCAAAGCAAATCAATCAATGTAACTCACTACACTGGTAAAGAAAAATGTACTGCACAACTCTCTTCACACCCTGTACAATTATGTGCTTATCCTATGAAGCCAATTTTTGTCCACTCATGAGACAAAACTGGTCACCAACTGCTGTGTAGTTAATGGCAGGTTATCCCTTTGATCTAACCTTACTCCTAATACTATCCAACATTTATTGAGCACTTAGCAAGTGCAAAGTCCCATTCACAGCACTTTATGTGCACCACCTTGTTCCTGAGGCTCCTACTCCTCAGGGCCTTTACATCTGCTACTCCCTCTGCTCCAGATGTTCTCCCCACATCCAGCCTGTCCTCATCACTCAGTCCTCACTTCAGACAGCATCTCAGAGTAGCATTCCCTCATGACTTTTCATTTATTGCAGAGCACTTTTCACTATTTGAAATTCTTCTTTGTTTCCTTCTTTGTCTGTCTCCCTCACCAGAATGTAAACTCAATGAAGGCAGGGTTTTGCTTGTCTTGCTCACTACTATACATTTCTATACCCAGGACAGTATCTGGCATATAGTAGTGTTTTAGTAAGTATCTGGTGAAGGAAAGGATTATATGAGGTAGACACGACCCTCTCCAAATTTATAATATGAGAAAACTGCGACTCAAAGAGTAAGTTACCTGTCTGTGATCACAAATGACTTAGCCTGGGTTCCACTTAAAATAAAATGCAAGACAAAGACTAGCCGGCAGGTAGTTTATTTTGGAATGTGGTTCCAGGGAGCAGGAGTGAAGGACACAGGGAATGAAACACAGAGAGAGAGTCAATACAAGGATTCATTATGAAGCTGGCCACCTCTATGAGTTACAGATGTTTCTGTCAAGTGCTGAGTCCCACAGGATTTTCTAAGAAGCCTTGTGAATGTATCTCAGAACCATCGCCCAGGGAAGAAACAGGAAAGCATTTTTATCCATCATCCCTCAAACGTCTAGAGTGGCCACAGAAAAGAAGCCCCAAGGGAAGAACAGAGAAATAGGCTTTACCAAATCAGACCAGGTTACACCAAACAAGAGTATAGAAATACATGGAATAAGAGGTGAGGCTGAGGACACAGGAATGCTGTTCAAGAAGAGGTGTCTGATCTAATGGCCAGGGAGTGGCAGAACAAACCCTGATAATCTGACTACAAATAAAACTGCTTCCTATGCTGCACGGCCACAGAGCTCCATGGTCCAAAGGGACTGTCACCTGCATGGTGGATTTTAAGTGAAAAACATACATAGTCACAAACAGCAATAACAGAAATCCAAGTGGTACCCTAGGTAACAAAAGTAAATGCACTTGTGAATGGAGATATAAAAAGATGGCAGTCTGGGAGGGTACAACACAGAGCGGTGGGTACTTATTAAATGTTAAACTGATCAAAAGTTTAAAATATATATATAAACCCTCTGATCCAAAAAAATCTACATCTAGGAATTTAGCCCAAAGTAATTATCACAGATATACACAAAGATTTTTGCTACAAAGATGCTCATCACTGCATTGTTTATAATAGTGAAAAAACAAGAAACATGAATGTCCAAAAGGAAAATAGATAAATTATGTTCTACCCATAAAATGGAATAATACCAAATTTTAAGAACTAGGTTGTAGAAAAATATTTCATGCTTTGGAAAGATGTTCCTAAATAGTAAGTGCAATATTTCCAGTAGCATTATTATATATTGAATAATGCTTTTTAAAAAATAGTTCATAAATACATGGGTTTTTTAAAAGCACCTATCAAAATATTAACAGTGGCAATCTCTGAATGATCTGTTCATGGGAGGTTTTAACTTTTTATGAAAATAGTTTAAGAATTAGAAAAAATAATTTTGGTTTAACTAGCTACTAACTCAGTTAAAAGTTTCATTAAATCCTTATGCAGTGAGATAAGGCAAATCGCTAGCAATCTGCTGGCCCCCCTGTGAGTGGAGCCAGGAAGTGGTTCATACATGAGGAACCCAAGCAGTGATCAAATGGAAGGTTAAAAAAAGTCACTTCTTTACAATGGGTCCTTCCACTTTTGAAAATAGGGATGTAACAAATTTTGAGAACGACAGACAATGCATTAATCTAAAAATAAAAATGCAAAACATCTATGGTAAAGACAACATAAAACACCGAAGTTTAAGGTGTTTCCTTTTGGGTCATTCACCTCTTTGGTATGACCGCAGTACGAAGCCATCTCTCTGTGGCAAAGAATAGCAATCAGGCTATGGTGACTGCGTATTATCCTAAAATAATTATTACACTATATGTGGATTACGTTATGCCAAGCACTGTGCTAAAAAAAGGACTTTCTGTGTAATACCATCTCAGTGAATGCTTATAGTAAACCTGAGGCAATACTTAGTTAATCTGAATGTTCTAGGTGAAAAATAGGCTAAGAAAGGTTAAATAACTGGTTCAAAGTCACAGCTAGTTAGGCTGAGATCTGGACCAGTTCTGCCTGACTCCAAAGAAAAAGTTTTTGTAATATATAACAAGGAAATCTGATATCTTTATATCATGGTCAATGGTCCAAAGGGATTTTTCACTCTTACTATTTTTAGTACTTCACTTGTATCTTTTTGGTTGCTCAAAAAGTTAAACATAGAATTACCACATGACCCAACAATTCAACTCTTAGTTATATACCCAAGAGGACTGAAAACAGATATTCAAACAAAAACCTGAATATTCATCACAGCATTATCCTAAGAGCCAAAAAGTGGAAACAACCCAAACGTCTATCAACAGATGAATAAACAAAATGTGGTATATCCATACAACGAACTATCAGTCATAAAAGGACACATGCTAGTAACACATGCTACAATATGGAAGAACCTTGAAAACATTATACTAAGCAAAAGAAGCCAGACTCAAAAGCCACATATTATGACTCCATATACATGAAATGTCCAGAATTTAAAAATCCAGAGACAGAAAGCAGATTAGTGGTTGTCAGGGGCAGGGAAGGGGAGGGAATGGTGAGGGACTGCTTAATGGGAACTGCGCTTCTTTTTGGGGTTGATAAGAATAGTCTGCAATTAGAGAGTGGTTGGTGATGACTGCACAACAATGTGAATGTGCTGTTAAGTCAATAATTGTACACTTTTAAATGGTTACAACGGTGAATTTTATGTTATGTGAATTCTACCTGAATAAAAATATGCATCTTTTAGGTACTAAAGATACTAACCACAGGTCTTGCAAAGCTTAGCCATGTGGGCTGTTACAGAAGCATCGTAGCTGAGGAGAGATGCAGGGGGTGGGGATGGGGTGAGGAAAAGGCAGCAACCCAGAAACTCTGCCCATCCCCACAAGTCACCATGTCACAAAGTATATTCATCAAAAACCCCGGTGTGGTTCACACTCCTGGGAGGAGAGGCTGCCATATCCTACCAGATCGGTTTTCCTATTTCTGACTACTCAACTATTCGGTAAACTTCTCAGGGGTCCCACAAGAATGGGGTGATTTGGTGTTTTATGAAGTCACTTCCTTAAACTTTTTCATCAAAAAGGGGCTAAACCAACGTGTGTAAGTCCACGAAAATGCAGAAACCCGTGCACTGCGAGGGACACCTTCTGCATCCACCTTGCTTTACTCTTTGGGCCTATGAGCTTCCTGGAAGAAAACCTGATGAAACACACCCTCAGGGACCAAGTGCCTTCTGGTGACCGGGAATCAAAACGTCCCAAGTTTATTTTTGTGACAGTCAATTACGTACAATGCTCGGGAGTAAAACACTGTACGCCATCCATGAACCCGCTGCTGTTCCTAACACACCGGGGAGAATGTGAAGGCCCTGGGCGTCTGCTACACTGACCACTCCCCACCCAACAGGTGGCCCGGGGGCCTGGCTTGGGAGGGCAGCCCGTGAACGCTTGTTACTGGACCAATGCTTGTAAAACTCATCAGCAAAATGAACAGGAGAAAAGGCTAGGAAGTTTCCAGAAAAGAACCCCGAAAAAAGGCAAGAAAGAGGAAGGTTTGCCCTCTAGAGACAAGAATGTATTCTATATCTAAAATATTCAACAGCATGAATTAGGGGGAAAAAAAGAACGAGCAATAAAACTGAAAAAGGAAGTTCTAAAACAGAGCCGAACACAAAGGCTCGCGACACCAGAGAAAAGTGTGTCAGATCTGCACGTCATCAACAGTGGCAATAGGCTCCTACACTTTAATTTTAGTCCTGCCACTATGCTGGACACTACTCGGGTTTATCCTTCTTAGGGAGATTTTATACAAACATAAAGCCTTTCCTTAAGTGTAAAAAAAAAAAAAAAAAGGCAGTCATTGTTAAAAGTGCTAATGAGACAAGGAACACAATAAAATGAAATAATAATTTTAAAAGCCAAAAGAAGTAAGAAAATTATAAATGTTACACATAAATAATGATAAATTATTCAACGGTAGGAACAGCTCTGAAAAAGTGAATCAGAAAGCTTGTCTAGACAAGCTTGTTCTAGACCCATGCGATAAACTGTAAGAGAAAAGAAAAAAAAATTTTTAAGAGAAAATGTGTGGTTATTGGCAAAAAAAAAAAAAAAAAAAAAGATCTGTTGTAAATTCAAGTGCCTAAGGAGACCAGGCAGGTAGCAGTGAAACAGGGGAGGTAGGTGGCCAAAAGCGCGTATCAGTGGATTTTTGTCACATAACAGTTCACCCCTGGTGTGCCAGACCATCATCCCAAGAGCTAAGAGGAATCTGGATTTCTGTCTGAAAGACACTAATTTTAAAATGTTGGAAGGTGACTCTCCTCCCACCCCCCTACCCTCGCCACCAACACATAGCTCAAGCAAAACACATCTGTGTGGACTGCCAGTGTTCAAAGTCTGGCCTAGAGAATCATCACTGAGGTGAATGCCTATCAGAGCAATGCTAATTTAAGAGAAATCTGAGTCGTAAGGACCAAGGCTGGTGAAGGTGCTGCCCTAACGGTAACAGCTCCAGGACAAACCAAGGATGGTTCTATATGTTCAAAGACCCTATGAATCTTTGAATCAACCAAAGTAGATTGACAAGTAAGGATACCATACCTATAAAGACATACACTTGAACATCTGAGAAGATAAGCAGGAGAGGGAGTTATCTGCTCAGCAGACGTTTAATGTAGACTAAACGGGTCTATTGGGGGGAAAGACGCAAACAAAACATATATATGCAAGATGGGGAAACCCAAGTCTGATTTTAAAGTTTGATGATCCAAGGAACCTCTTCCACTCCTGTCTGGTGGAAAAGCCTACTAAAATAGAGAACCAAGCTTAAATCCTTTTAAGTTTGGACCTGTACACGGCCTTTAGCACCTAATCCATTTGTGAGTAGAGATGCTACTAAAAATCTTTAACCACTGATGCTGAGACTGGCTGGTTGGTGGGGACAAAAAACCCCACTTAAACACTATAAACACTAAAATTAATTCTAAATGGATTGAAGAATCAAATAAAAGCAATGAAAGCAAAAAGACAGCTCGACAAAATTTCAGTTCAAGATGACAGGCTCCTACACCTGTCCACCTTTCCCGCCTCCCAAAGTCATATTGAAATAAAAGGACCTTCAAAACACCAGAGAAATGCCTCCTTCCAAATAGTCCAGGGAACTAATCAGTAAATACCAAGACCTGGAGAGGAGCATAAGCAAACAGAATTACCCAACAGAAGAATTTACAGTGTTTCTCAAACTGCAGTCAGTCCCATCACGGCGCCGCAATTTTTGTTATATCCCAGTGTTACCTATCCTATTATTTAATATTTTTCTTTAAATCATCTTACTATGTTTTAGTTAAATAACTGTATTTTAAAGGAAAATTTATATCACTGTAAGTGCAAAACGAGTGTCACTTTGTCATCAGTAGGTGGTAACTATAAAAATAAACACAGTTTACTAAATTCTAACTAATATTGTTGCTGCAGAAAGATCTGGGCCTGCCTCCTGTTCTCTATGTTACCAGAGGAAACTAGCTGCTGTTAGAGAGGTTATTTCAGACTAGCAGCTAACTGAGACTTTCTCTTTGTTACAATCAAGAGGAAAAAGAACTGAAAAGGGAATTATTATCTTAAGTTTGTTTCAATGGCCGTTAGTGTTGAGCCCACATCCTGTTTAAACCATCCCCCGTATAAATGGTGCACGTGCCTGCCGTGACAGCTGGGCCAGGTCCTTCCACAAAACCCCACCCTCAGACACACTCTTTTGCATTTTCTCATACACAACCATTCATTTGACCACCCCAGCTGAAGAAAAGGCTTTGCCCCCAAAGTAAAGTCCGAGAAATGCCCTCCAAAGAAAGTGGCGATCTACTTAGGGAGGACATTGTAAGGGTCTGAGGGCTGAGAAAGACTAGAAAAGAGCTCGGGCATCTTCAGACGCCCACAACAGATGCCAGCCTGGGTAACGTGGGACAGTGGGAGGCGGGTGGTAAGAGGAAGGGCAGCTTCACTCAGAGTAAGATTTACACAAAGAGCCAAGCCCCCCTAACCTGGCCCACAGCAGGGGATTTTCACCATCTTTGCCTGTCTCCTGCTCCCCACCTCTGCACCCTATATGGAAAGCAGCCTATTCACAGCTCTGCAAACTTGAACAGAGCCTACAGGCAGCCCTGCCAGCTGAGGTTCGGGCCTCTTGGGGACAAAGACCTATCTACAAATAAAGAGGAAACCCACACCAGCTACTTACAAATCCAGTTTTTCACTAGGTACAAGAATGGTCAAGTGAGCATCCGGAAAGCTCACCCCCATGTCCTCTGCACCAAAACGTTTACTGCAGGAGGGATGCCAGGGGAGAAAACAGAAGACTCAGAGAAGAAAATGATGCAAGGGTCAAGAAACAGCAATAATTGAGTGTGAACTTAAGTAGTGAAGAAATATTAAAAGAAATTAAGAGACTCCTTGAAGTAGCACAGGTTTTCTGACCTAGGGCTCTATCTTATTCTACGACACCAATCACACACCTTGGTTCAACAATGAATACACAATCATAATAATGTAAATATAGCTATTGTTATGATTTTCTATATAAAATCAACCTACAGACAAAGCACGGAAGGCTTAACTATCATTACAGAACAGGCTATAAAAACACACAACATACATAGAACACAAATTAAGAACTGAGAGACAAAAAAGTACATGTTCTTGGGCTAATTTTTCTCATTTTCATAGTGTAGTCTACTGACTGTGCCAAAAATTGATGAATCAAAAAATAAAGGGTTTTGTCCATTGTTTAAAATTATAAATGTAACCACTACAAGGGGTAACCAAACCAAAACTAAAACATGGAGAGGTTGGAGGTATGCAAATTCCTCATCTTTCATTATGTGGAATCTATAAGCAGAACCAGTAGTTGACAAATCAATAAAGGCATAAATATATCATTTAAAGCTGTAATAACAGAAGAAACAAAGAAAGAGGAACTTAAAAGTGGCTACTGCTAGTGAAGAGAATTCATATTATATCCTTATATAAATTTTTACCATATGCTTATATTACTCTTATATTAATTACACACACACACACACACACACACACACACACACACACACAGGATTCATAAGCAAAATACAATCTACAAGAATATTCTCCAAACTGTTCTGGGACTGAGAAGAAAGAATTTCACGTTTCACTTTCTCCTTTTCTGGGTAGCCTGAATTTGTACCAGCACTATATATTACCTACATAATTAGAAAAATATAAGATACAAAAATATTAAATGAATATTTAACAGATCTCAGGAGGCCCAGGACTTAATAAAGAAAAGGATGAATTTGGCTAAATACAATTTATGAGCTAAATCCCTTTATTTTAATGACTTATTTAAATGAAAAACTTTATATGAGAAAAATTTCATGAATAAAATTAAAAAGCAACTGACAAGTGGTTAAAATATTCGTAACATATACCATGACAAAAGCTAGTACCCTTAAAGGACTTTTACTAATCAATTTAACAAAAACAAAACAAACACTAACACTCCAATAAAAAAAGAAAGGGCAAAGGACATAATAGTCAAATCAGTTCAAAAATATATTAAAATGGCCAATAAATATGAAAGATGAAAATAAGTTCACTTTCCCAGGCATTCAAAGAAATGCAGATTAAAACAATGAAATGTCATTTTTCAATCTCTCAATTGGCAATAATCATTTTAAATTATCATACTCAAGTGTCACAAGAGTTTGGTGAGAAAGATATTCTCCTAAACTGCTGAAAAGTGTAAAGTGACACATCCTTTCTGGAAGGATTTGGCAATACAGATCAAGAGCTTAAAAATTTTCCTATTCTTTGACACTATAATTCCACGTTTGTGATCATTTCTTTAGGATGAAGTCAAAGATGTGATCAATAACTTAAAGACGTTCACCATAACATTGTTTAAATGGGAAAAAAACTGGAGAAAAACATTGAAATATAACACGTTGTAATCCTCAAAGTCATGATTCTGTATCTAAAAAAATATTAGGGGAGCACAACAAAATGTTTATTTGAATGCCATGTCTGTATAAAACACGTGTGTGTGTGTGCCTGAGAGAGAAAGAATGCATAGGTAAGAGCCTGTACAGAAAAAAATCTAAAAGAATGAGCACTAAAATATCAGTGATGATTATTTAGGTGGGAGAGTAATGTGTGACTATTCCTTTCTGTATTACGTATTTGTGTAATTTTTTAATTTTTTTGGCAGCAAGCATGTTTCAGTTTTGTAATAAGGCAAAACAAAAAAATGTTAAAAGTCATCTTTGAACATTATTAATAACATGGGGCAAATTCATTTAAGGTTAAATGAAAAAATCAGAATATGAAACTGTATGTAGCTCCAATTTTGCTTTTAAATCTGTTTACATACATACATATGAAAAAATTTACAGAACACCAATATGTTAAGGATGAAGTCTGGGCAGCACAGTGAAATGGAATTTTATGTTTCTTCCTTTTATTTCCCAAATTTTCTATAATGAAAACCATTCCCACTAAGTCTTAGAAACAAAGAGTTAATAAAAAGTTAAATTTCCTTGTTGCAGGGCCCATAAGCCTTGGAAGTACTAATTTCCATCATCAATCTTTAAAAACAACATTAGGGACATCCTGGCTTCAGAACACTTTCCAAATATTAATACTGTGCTCTTTCCACTGTATCATGCTGCATTCAAGGGACTAAGGTAACATAAGCATTGGAAAATGTCTGAGAACAGTGGCAATATAACTTATAAAAATCTTAAGAAAAATGTCTGGGAAAGAGAATCATGATTTAAATGAGGATTAAATGACAATTTTCATTTATAATTATAATTTAAATGAGGGTTAAAACTTAAGCATGTACAGCATGATGACCATAGGTAGGAATAATGTATTGTATACTTGAAATTGGCTAAGAGAGTAGATCTTGAATGTTTTCACCACACACACACACACACACACACACACACACACACACACACAGAAAGATGAGGTGATGGATATTTTAATTACCTTGACTGCAGTAATCATTTCACAATGTATGCAAATGACAAAACATCACATACAACATGAATATATAAAATTTTTGTCAATTGTATCTCAATAAAGCTGGAAAATATAAACTGAACAATAAAATTTGGGGTTTAAAAATAAAACAATTTTTTAATTGAAAAAAAAATCTTCAGCAGCCCTGCACAGTACCAGTGTGTTCTAGAAAGCACACCTCAAAAATGCTGGAGTAAATTATTTATGAGATACTCTTTATCAGGTTGTATTTATTAAAATTCCATAGAAATGCAATTTTTAAAGTAGCTTGATTTAAGGTAAGTTCCGCCTTCATGACTAAAACTGATAGTGCCACAAGTTGAGAATGGAAAAAGTTGGAGAAGTTAGATAATAACTTGACTAATAAGGGAAGAGAAATATAATAATAATAATAATAAAGGAAAAAGAAAAACGTGCAAATAAAAACAACAATAGTACATTAGCTCGTACAAAAAGATCCTAATTAGGACATAAAACATTTCTAGCAAAAGCAAAACTGGATCTTGGTTCTGCTTTAGGAAGAAAGAGGGAGACTCATGGACTGAAAGAAGGAACATGGCGGACACATGAGGAACCAGCTGCAGCAGTCACAAGGGGGGCAATAAAAAGCAACTTGCCAGGACCCAGAGTAAGTGTTCAAGGGCTGGGAAATAAGCTCCACTGCTAAGCAGAGCTGCTATATTCACCATGAGCCTACGAATACCGCAGTGGTCAAGAGAGAGAAAAGCGAATAAACTTCCTTGAGTCTGAGCAGCGGCAGCAGCGCTAGTTCAGAACCCACAGTGTGGGGCCACGCTAGATTCAAATTCTAGTCCTGCTCCCCACCAGCTATATGACGCTGGGAAAGTGACTTAAACGCCTGGGCCTCATCTTCCTCATCTGCAAACTGGGGAAAATAATCCTACTACCTCGCAGAGCTGTTCTGAGAATTAAAGAGTTAATATATGTAACCTGCTTAGACAGAGCCTAGTAGTGTTACATAAGTAAAGTTTCCAGTTACAGTGTTACATAAGTAAAATAATAACTCACACTTATTAGCTGTTGATTGAAAAATTATAGGGGCTTCCCTGGTGGCGCAGTGGTTGAGAATCTGCCTGCCAATGCAGGGGACACGGGTTCGAGCCCTGGTCTGGGAAGATCCCACATGCCGCGGAGCAACTGGGCCCGTGAGCCACAACTACTGAGCCTGCGCGTCTGGAGTCTGTGCTCCGTAACAAGAGAGGCCGCGATAGTGAGAGGCCCGTGTACCGCGATGAAGAGTGGCCCCCGCTTGCCACAACTAGAGAAAGCCCTCGCACAGAAACGAAGACCCAACACAGCCATAAATAAATAAAAAATAAATAAATTCAAAAAACAAAAAAAAAAGAAAAATTATAGAGAGATAGGTAGAACTCTTGTTTACATGATGATTCTTTTTCCCAGATGTTCTTCCTAAGGCTTAGAAGTTATATTGCCATTGCTCCTAGCCATTTTCCTTAAAGAGACTAAATTCACATCATTTTAGTCTCTTTAATGTGGCATGGCACAATGGAAAGAATACAGGCTTTGCAGGTAGGCAAACCTGAGTTCAAATCCTAGCTCTTCCACATACTAGCTATGTGATTTTGGACAAATTATGTTCTGAGCCTCAACATACTCATTTGCAGAAAAAAACAGAATAACAATAACTAGACTTACTGTGAAAATTAAATGTAATAACTTGAGTAAAGCAATCTTTTCTCCCTTAAATTGCTGGTAAAGTTATAGGTACCATTCTTTGGGGCTAGAATTTGGCAGTATCAAAATTATAAGATAATACTCATCATTTAATCTTCTTTCACTTCTAGGAATATCTGAAAATTAAGATGCTCTCAGTGCTACTACAATAGAAAAAAAGGAGGGAGGCACCAACCTAACTGCAAGAATAGCGTACTAAGAAAATGCTTATGACAAAAGAGAAAAAAGCAGAATATACACAGTCATTAATGATTACATTTTAAGAGTACTGCATGAAATAAAAACAAGTTACAAAATAGTATTCAAGTATTCAGGTGTGATCAATTTATTTTTAATTATTTCTTTGGGTATTCATTTTTGCAATGAAAAAAGTATGAAGATAAACACCAAGATATCAATAAATGATATTTTTATTTCTTCCTACTACTTTTCCAGACTTCAGAATGTTCTTTGGTGAACATGTATTCATTTTATAATAACAAAATCAGTTCATTTAAAATAAGAACATAAATGTATAAGGGGAAAAAGATGAAGAAAATGAACTGAAATGCTAACTGTGGTTTTTCTCTATCTTGCAAACTTTCTATAATGTGGTTAATCTTACTTTTAGACTGAAAAGAAAAACATTGTTTTTAAAAGCATCCTCCCTCAAGCTTGCCTTTCCCTAGTTAATACCTGTCTTTCCTTCTCAATCAAAATTCTTGAATAAAAAGTACTGTATTCTTCAAGAGTTTCAAAGATATACTCCCCCCAAACTTAAGAACTGTGGGAAATAGCTTATCCCCAAGAGTCAAGCATTAAAGGCAACTCTTGCAGGGGTTTGGGCAACCCAGGCCTGCTGAGTTAATCCTTGACTACAACAAAGAATGAAATCACAGCAGAAATATATAAATTCTAAAGTCAACTCTAAAGAGGCCAGCCAAATGATTCTTGGCCCCCAAAACAGAAATCCAACTAAAACAAGATGGTAAAATTGCAGTTTCCACTGAGGTACCGAAATACAAGGGTTGCTGCATACCAAAGGGAGACTCCACACCAAAATGCAGATTTTACAAAGAAAGAGAACCAAAAGGAGTCCCATGACGCCGAGACTCCTCATAGTCACATCATGAATATAAACAGTGAGTGGACGGGTGAGAGTTCTCTGCTGTGAAGAGAGGACGTTATGAGGCAGACGCGTGGAGTGAAGCACCGACGTGCTGTGCATAAAACCAGGCCCTCGTGTCAAGCCGCGCGTGGGGCTCAAAGGGCCTATTCAGTGAGATGAACACGTGACCCCTGGAGCGGGTACTGGGGTTTCTAGAGAGCAGCAGGAGAAGCCATGTTGATCAATGAGATAAGAATGCATGACCAGGGCAAAGAATCAGCAATTCCAGCAGAGCAGAGGTGGACCACAGGCCAGAGGCAACGGCGGGGTCATCTTTCAATCAGTCCAGCAGTGTCCTCAAGCAGGCCAAACAGGCCCTAGAAGGAGGAAACTGTAGGTGGACCTAAGTTCCTAGGAGCTATGAAAGACACCAAATAAAGCCCACCAGCATAACAATGCATCCCCCCAGGTCAGGGGAGCAGCCGGAATGGGCGCCTCCCAAGAGACTCTAAAAAGCCCACAGGACAGAGTCAGCTTTAACCACATACCAGGCTCAGAGAGCCACGTAAGAACAATCCTAGTTCCTCACTATTCCTTCTTCCTCCCACTCCACCTCATCTAGAACCCAGTAAGGTCAGAAACAGGAAACTGGGGGGTTCATAGGGGACACAAAAGGACAGAAGCCAACTATACCACTTTCTCTGACAGCAAGTGGTTGCCAACTATAAATCTTAACTCGGAAAAAGAGGGAGAAAAAGTTTTACCTTTGAATGAAGGCTGAGTGCTGATTAATACACTGAACTGGATACTTTTAATTTTTAAATTGAGCCTATGTTTTGTGACTTCTATTCCCTAAGATCACTGCCACTTGAATGCACCTTTTGTCTTTCACTTAATGAGCCATGCTCATTAAACAGCTGTTGAATCAATAACTTGAAGAGTGAATAAAAAGTCACAAGGCCTGATGCCTTCTCATAAAAGGAAAAAGCTTTCCAAGCTGAGTGCATTTTAAAGAGATGGTGAGAGACAAAAATAAAGATTTATTTTAATCATCTCCCACAAGTTATGTATTCAACACATTGAGTACATACCTAAAGAAAGAATGTATCAATCGGAACATAGTTTGGTCCTTCCTGGCAGCACAACCACAGCTGCACTGGGAAACTGTGGAAGTGTCCATTTCAGGATGGGGACAGAGCCTTCGGGCTCCGAGGCAGGACCCTAAAGCTGAAATGAAGGGGGCGGTTACAGACCCTGAATGACCCACCAATCCTTGTGGCTCACCCATCTCTAGAGCAAAATGAATGTCCTCACCATAGGCTGCCACCGCTGGACCTCGCATTCATCAACCTCCCCTAACTGCACCCGACTCTAGGCTCCCTAACTAATGTTTTGGATCAAAACGAGTTTCACTCCAGGGAAAGTTCTAGCTCATTTGTGAACTTTATTTCTCACTCTGGTAAGTCTGTACTGGTTCCCACCTCAGGGCTGTGTGGCTTGAGTTAGCATGGTATCCTGGGTACTGACAGCCATCTGAGTCTTCAAAGGGATGACTCCAGCTGTGTCTCCCTGAGACCCCCAGCTGTCCATCCCAACGGTCGACTCTATTTCTACTCTCTACCTCTGGTTCACTCCGTACCTCAACAAAAATAGGTTTTGGCTTTAATAATCCACTGAAACTACTCTTCTTAAGGTAACAATAACTTAATGCCAAATCCAGTAGACCCTGAGGATGTGAAAAACTAAGTAGATGTGGTCAGGAGATATGAAGAAAAAGTCAAAGAACAAGGAATTTTAGACAGATACAAACTACTAGGTGTAAAATAAATAGGATACTGGGATGTAATATACAGCACAGGGAATGTAGCCAATATTTTATAATAACTTTAAATGGAATGTAACCCATAAAAATATTGAATCACTATGTTATACACCTGAAACTAATATTGTAAATCAACTAGACTTCAATAAAAAAAAAGAATTTTAGGGCTTCCCTGGTGGCGCAGTGGTTGAGAATCTGCCTGCTAATGCAGGGGACACGGGTTCGAGCCCTGGTCTGGGAAGATCCCACATGCCACGGAGCAGCTGGGCCCGTGAGCCACAATTGCTGAGCCTGCGCGTCTGGAGCCTGTGCCCCGCGACGGGAGGGGCCGCGATAGAGAAAGGCCCGCGCACCGCGATGAAGGGCGGTCCCCGCACCGCGATGAAGAGTGGCCCCCGCTTGCCGCAACTGGAGAAAGCCCTCGCACGAACCGAAGACCCAACACAGCCAAAAATAAATAAATAAATAAATAAATAAATAAGAAAATCCTTTAAAAAAAAAAAAAAAAAATTTTAGAAAGAAGCGTTCATCAAGGCCAGTGTGAGAGAACATTCCACTAAGATAAGGGCTGAGAGGCACCCATCTGATCTGTTGACAAGGAAGTCCCCGGTCACTCGTCCTCAGTGGTGTCAGGGGTGGGGGAAGCAGAAGCAGGCAGCAGTGAGCGTCAAGCCACAGCAGGTGACCCTCAAAAACCAGCTGATTAACTGCAGAGGGCTAAAGAGTGAAGGGAAGGGAGAAAGGGAAAAAAGTGAAGACATGGTTCAAGAAGCTTGGTTGGGAAGAAGAAACAAAGAAATGGTCAATGGATGGAGGGGTTATGCTTCTGTAGTTTTAAGAACAGCCCCCAAAGAAGGATCCAGTTAAAAATACTTAACCCTGAGTACTTACTATGGCAAAACTCTAGGAGTTTACACATAGTAAATCTTTTAATCTTCACAAACCACCCAATAAAATACGGAATAATATTATCTCCTTTCCACAGATAAGGGATCTGAAGTACTCTGGGGGTCCCTGAAGAGCCACAGGAAAAAGCATCAGCTTCAATGCATGCCAGGCAAAGAGAGAAGGAGGGAGTGTCACTAGAAAAGGCAGCAAGGAATGAGTTAAGAATAGGTGGAGAGTGGGCCTCAGTTAGAAGGGTGCGTCATTCTTTTAGATTGGAAAACAGGAACTAAGTTCACATGCCTGAAAACCCTTACTCATCACTCAAAAATCAGCTCAAACATCACCTACATTAGGAAGTCTCTAACAACTGTTAAAGTGTGGATACAAACAAGTTAGCGAGAGGACGTGCCCAGATGATGGCCCTTATATTTAGGTTGGGTTAAGAGTGGGAACAGTCTTGACCATGACAGGGTAAGTGCACAGGGAGACAACCAAATCCAAGAAATGTAACTGAGCAATCGCGCCGAGGACTCAGCTTGGATTGGACACAGTACATTAATACAAGGCTGGGGTTTTGCTGGGTGAGAGAGCAGGACAGCCGAGGGTCTTGATGGGAATGCAACGCGGGTAATTAACTATGGTCTCCAGACTGGATGTGGAAGATGCCAGAAATGGGCTGTAAACTGGAGACAAGGGGATCAAGAGTCTGGTGATCAGAGTCACCGTGAGAGAGTGCGAAGAAACTGCAGGAGTTTGTTTACAACGAAAGAGGACGAATCAAATTAGGTTGGGTGAAGACAGTTCTCTCCTAAAGAAACACCCACTTCTGCCTACTTTGCTGTCTCCTCTTTCTCCACCACGCAGTAAATACTGGATTGGAGTTGCTTAAAGTTCTGTCCTCAGCCTTCTAGCTCTACTCGCTGCTTCCAGCGTCCTCATTCACATCCACAGCCTAACTCCCACCTAACAGCCCATGTCCAGGCCAGCTCCCTCTCTCCAGATGGCCCCTGGGTATCTCCCACTGGGCTTCACAAGCCCCTGGACATTAAACACCTTTCCCCAGATGAGCTCCTCCCTCTCTACGCTCCCTGCCTCTGTGAACAGTAACACCACCCGTCTACCCCAAGTCACCTTCAACTCCTCTTTCTCTCCCCCAGTCCAATGAGCTTGACTGACACAGCCTACCTGCCTGCACATCTTTAGAATCCCTCTTTTCTATCCTGTCCATTCTCACTGCTACCACCTTCACTGGGGCTGTCAGCATCTCCCACTGGACTCTACTGTTCTCTGGGCCCCTCCTGCTGGCCACCCTGTTGCCTTGACCTAAGTCTGTCCATTAGAATCTCCCCCCGATGTTTTAAAAATTCAGATTTCTGATTCCCACATTAGCCCTTCTGAATCTGACTCTCTGGGAATGGGACCCAGGAATCTGGACATTCAGAAAGCTCCATAGCTGCTTCTGTGTGGCCATGCCACAGGCAGCACATGGAAAACACTGCTCACATCCGCACCAATAATCTGTCCTGCCTGCCACAGCAACGTGAAGCCTTCCCAACTAGTGTTCTATTAGCTTTTCACCTTCTGCTCCCCGGACTCTGCCCTCTGGTAGGACTCTGCCCTACCATCTGGTCCTGGCTGTGCTCCTGAACAGGGGCAGCTGTGGCCACGCCTCCTCTTCTCCCTCTTCATGTTCCATCCCCAGCTCTCGACTCACCAGCCCTCTGAATGACGTCACTGCACACCTCTGTGCAGAAACTGCTCCCTTCAGCTGTAAGCAACCATCCCCTAACTCATCACCTCCTGCCTCTCGGCCAGGCCCTGCCCAGGCTCTGCCCCTCATAGAGGCTCTCTCCCCACTTGCATGCCTGACCAACTCTTACCCATCCCTCAAACATCAGCTGAGATATCGCCCACGCTGGAAGTCTTACATGCCCCTCCCCTCCCCAGCCCACGGCTGCCATAGACCCACAGCACCCAGTACAGAAGCTGTTTCATTTCTTTTTTTAAGTTTTTCCCCACTAGACACAGAACTCCTTGAGGGTGGGATCTATACCTAGAATACAACAGACACACAATTCATGTTGGCTGAGTCCATGTTAGAGTGAATACACTGTGAAGTGAATAAGTCATGGGAACACTTACTATCAAATGTAAGAAATGATACATCTACTACTCAACACATAATTGAGTGGTAGCATTCGTCTCTAAGCAAGGGTCTAAAATAAGGCATGAACACGATTCCTATGCACTTTTATCCAGTCATAATTACCTGACACGGCAGACAGCAATACAGTTTCATAGACATGGTCGCAAATGCCCTGCCCTTGATTTACTGCCCTGGCAGCACCAGCTCTCTTCAATACCTTGAAAACGCCCTGCTGTGCCTGTTTGAGAGTCTTTGTGCTTGTTGCTCTCTTTCTGCAAGATGCACACTTTTCAACAAAAACTGACAGGTGGGTTCCTTCACGCCATTTGTGTCACCTTCCCAAACATCTTCTCTGACCACACCTGCTAAAGCAGCATCCTTAGCATTCTTTTAGCGTCCTGCTAAAGTCCTCCATAACCGCAGTCTATGCCACTACCCTCAGATTTTCTTCATGACGCTTATCACCATGTGAAAACACGTAACTTACTTATTGGATGTTGGTCTCCTTCATCCTGTGTATCACTTTATCCTCTATACACGAACAGTTTGTGGCTTATGTGGGTAGTAAACAGACACTTGTTGAATAAATAAATGAATGAGTGAGAGAGGGAGGAAAGCAAGTATAACACAAATACACTATCTACTAGTCACAGATGTGGGAAATACGTCAGTGGTAGGAAATGGCCAGGATTCTCCCCTTAAAAAGAGAACGTTATTCAGCATCCCTGGGGGCACTGCTAGGCAGATTATTCATCCTCGGGACACTTACTCAGGATCAGAACTCTGAATTACCAAAGGGCTACACGACTTATCTAAAGGAAATCACTTCCCTCTCAGTGGGGAGCATTGCAAAGAAAAATTTCAAAGCAAAGTAAATTTTCCCACCCAGACTTGCCGAAAGACCAGTCTTGGAAAATCAGTGCCTAAACACCACTGTAAGCCCTGCAAACACTGGGACCAAGATTTGTCTAATGTCACATTCCCAGCCCCTCGCAGTTTCCGAGATGCTCAAAATGTTTGTTAAATGAGCATATAGGATATGGACTTCAGGCTTCCCTGGTGGCGCAGTGGTTGAGAATCTGCCTGCCAATGCAGGGGACACGGGTTCGAGCCCTGGTCTGGGAAGATCCCACATGCCACGGAGCAACTAGGCCCGTGAGCCACAACTACTGAGCCTGCGCGTCTGGAGCCTGTGCTCCGCAACAAGAGAGGCCGCGATGGTGAGAGGCCCGTGCACCGTGATGAAGAGTGGCCCCCACTTGCCGCAACTAGAGAAAGCCCTCGCACAGAAGCGAAGACCCAACACAGCCATAAATAAATATAAAAAATTAATTAATTAACTTAAAAAAAAATGCAGTTCCTTTAAAAAAAAAAAAAAAGACACGGACTTCTGAGGAATGGCCATTCCATCAATTCTTATGCTGTGGATACATTTATTTTAGAAAAAGGGCAAGACAGCTAAGGAGAAGCCTTTGGCCTAGGCCTCTCCCTAGGTAGCAGTTTGGCAAATTCAATACTCATCAACCATGTGCCACAGGTAATCACATATTACTACCTTCCCCAGAGTCACCCTGTATCAAATCTGAATACACTTTGAAAACATAATAGCTAATACAGCATAGTAACCAATAACAGATTTTGCTTGCCTTTTTAATTCTTTAATGTGTTTTGGTCAGCAAGGAAGGATAGGTCAAAATGATGAAAGAAAACAAATAAAATTGAAGAATTCTACCATTAATTTCATCTCCACCAGTGTATGGCTCACAGATCCCAGGAAAATCACACCACCTTCCTGACTATCAGTTTCAACAGTCATGTTCTTTTTCCAAAGGGTAGTTTGGGGAAGATTAATTACCTAGTAGTTGTAACATATCTGAGGCCAATGCCTGAAAGATGCCATAAATCAAATTAAGTATGAGACAAGGGAAATCACAAATATTAAACCCACTTCAAAACCTGAGAAGTTGAGAAGTGAGGAAGATTTATAATTATGCCTGTTGCCCTGATACTAACTTACTCCCAGGCTAAGATATGTATTCTCAGAAAAAGATTCCTAACATTCACAACAGATCATTAATATTTGGAAATGTCAACTGCCTCTGTACTCAGTAAGATTAACTTCACATGGATAGAGATATGAAGTGTTAACAGTGACAAGCAATTGCAAAAATTATAGCTATTCAAACAATTCACTGTTGCTGTATCAGTGCTTAATCTCAGTGCTGTTTAGTTAATGTACAGTCCACCTTATCAAAAGTCAATTAAGCCATTTCAATGAGAAAAAGAAAGTCGTTTAAAAGGCTATATATATTCCTCTGCCCTCTATCTGCTGACACTCCACAGCTGACACTCCAGTAAAATATAGCAACATCCAGCAGCAATGTCTCTGCTTTCGTGCCAAACTACTTCCAAACTTCCTTCCACTTTCAAGTACTTTAATCAGTTTTTGTTTGTCTAAAAACTCCTAAGAGAGACTGAGGAGAAAAAAAAAAATCTAAGTAAAACTAAGGGGTCAGCTCCTGAAGCAGAGGTTGGAATTTGCATCCGGGGGAGAGCCAGTTCGGTCCCTCTGTAGCCTAAATGAATGGAGCAAGGTGACTGGGAAGGGAGCAGGCTTCCAGCATCGCTTCCACCCGGACAGCCTCTTCTTTTTAGCTGGCAAACCTACCGCTGAGGGCAGGGGGCCGGGCCAGAAGACCAGGGCGACCCAGCCCGACCCTAACTGCCCAGCCCACAGGCAGCAGCCCCAGGAGCATCTGAGTATCGCACCTGGGGCTCACAGGTGGGGGGCTGGCGGCGGACTCAGTCCCCACTGACCCCTCCAGGCTGAAATGGGGGCGGTGTCCGCTGCCCCCCACGGGCAACAACTACCAAGGTTCTGGCACAGGGACGGCAGATCGACCCCCAAACCGCCTGCAACCCCGAGAGTCCCCGCTGCCCCCAGCCTCCTCAAGGAGGTACCCAGTGTGGTGTGTAGGGGACAGCCAGGATGGCGGCGTCCGGTACTCACAAAGCCCACTGGAACCGGTGCTGGTGAACATGGTCCCGCCGGACCCAGAGGCCCCGCGGGGGACAGGGGGAGGGGAAGCGGAGGTGGAGGGAACCCGGGGACCGCGCAGGCGCACTCCGGCCGGGCCGACGAAACCGGCAACTCGACTCCACTCCAGAGGCCGCTTGCGAACGGCGCATGCGATGCTCGTCTGCCCCCCCTTCCCTTCCGGCCCGGGAAGGGAAGTGCGTGCGAAGCGAAAGTGGTTCGCCTCTCCGGGTGTTTCTGACGGCCGCGGGAGCCTTGGAAAAGGAGTGGAATGGCGTGGGAGGAGCGGGTGTAACTCCTGGGAGCCGCACACTAGTGCTTTAGCGCCGCCACTCGCCCTGTGGAGCCACCAAAGCAGCTAATTCCTCTGGAATGCCGGCGCGGTGATGTTCCTCACGACCTCTAACCTCTCCCGGGACTGCACGCCCGGTGCGTTCCACGCATGCTCAGTCTTTCTGGGCCGTCCCGGGAGCTGGCTCCCCGGCTGACTGTGGACAGAACTGTCTCGAGTTCCGGTGCCCAGACAAGTGCAGGAGAGGCAGCTCCTCTGAGGGAAGGGGAGCCGGAGCTGGAAGACCCTCCCTGTCGCGGGGAGCGGGGCCGTCCAGCTGTCCCCCCCTCTTTTCCCATGTCGGTCCCGCGCGAAAGCCCCCGAAAAAGCGCCAAGTGCCGTGGTCCCTGGACCCTCACCCCTCCCCGCCGCGGTGGCCTGTGTCCAGGTGTCCCAGGCGCGGTGAGTCTGTGGCGGAGCGACCCTGCTCCCCAAACTTCTTCCCTGGAGTCCTTCTGGACCCATGTCGTTTAAAGTTTTTTCCTTTGCAAAATTTTTGCTCCTTGCCAAAGCAAAGTCACGGTTTTTAAAGTGAGTTTGAGCTTGAAAACTTTAATGTTATGCAGTAGTTAAAGAACGCATATGGGGAAACTGACCAACTCTGAGGCTAAATGAAAAGGATAGGCTACAAAACTATGTACGGTATACTTTTAAAAAAGAAAAATTCTTTTTGAGTGCTCATAAGGGCCAGGCAGCATGCTAACTCCGAAATTTGTAGATCAATAAAACACAGTCCCTGCCCTTAAGGAGAGGTGACAGTGGGCCAAAATATTAACACATTTATTTCTAGAAGACAAAAGTATAAAGTGACTTTTATTTTCTTCAGGCTTTTCTTTATTCGTGAAGCGTGTTCACAATCTTGAAATACGTTTTATGTTTAACTTAAGATTCATCCAACTGAGTTATTTTGCCGTAAAATGATACTCTCAAGGTCCTTTATGTTTGCAGAAGCTGTCAGCTGCAGCCAATGTAGGACAGTGGTTCTCACGGTAGGTGTGGGGACCGCCACCCACCCTTTAGGGAGTACCAAAGGCCAAAGCTATCTTTACAATGATATAAAGATATTATTTGTCATTTTTACTCTTAATCGCTCAGGAGTATCCAGTGGAGTTTTCCACTGCACATTCGGAACAGTTGTATAACTTAATGAGCCAGTATTTTCCAGTTGACCAATACGTGATACAAAATCATGCATGGGTAAAAGATCAATTCAAACTGCAAGATAAACCAATAAATTTGGGGGTCAACAGTACAAAAGATAGGGTTTCAGACTTCTCATTGCAACTAGTCTTTAAGAAACTACCATTTCTTAAGCTGCGGTGTCATATCAAAAAAGAATATCCATATTATCAGAAATGACTATTAAAATGCTTCCTTTTCCAGCCTCATATCTGTGTGAGGCCAGATTTTCTTCATATACTTAAACTGAAACAATGAATCACGGGCTTCCCTGGTGGTGCAGTGGTTAAGAATCCGCCTGCCAATTCAGGGGACACAGGTTCAATCCTTGGACCGGGAAGATGCCACATGCCACAGAGCAATGAGCCCATGTGCCACAACTACTGAGCCCTCGTGCCACAACTACTGAAGCCCATGTGCCACAACTACTGAAGCCCACGCACCTAGAGCCTGTGCTCCGCCACAAGAGAAGCCACTGCAATAAGAAGCCCGCGCACCGCAACAAAGAGTAGCCCCTGCTCACTGCAACTAGAGAAAGCCCACGTGCAGCAACGAAGACCCGACAAAGCCAAAAATTAATAAATAAACTAAATAAATTTATAAAAAAAAACTGAATCACAAAAAACAAAGCAGAAACACATATGAGAATCCAGCTGTCTTCTATTAAACCAGATGTTAGACATTTGCAAAAATGCTAAATAATGCTGTTCTTCCCCATAATTTTTTGCTTGGGAAAGTACAGTAATTTTCCACAACAATTTATTAGTTATGTTAACATGTAATGGGTATACTATTTTTTTAACATTTTTATTGGAGTATAATTGCTTTACAATGTTGTGTTAGTTTCTGCTGTAGAACAAACTGAATCAGCTATACATATACATATATCCCCATATCTCCTCCCTCTTGCGTCTCCCTCCCACCCTCCGTATCCCACCCCTCTAGGTGGTCACAAAGCACGGAGCTGATCTCCCTGTGCTATGCAGCTGCTTCCCACTAGCTATCTATTTTACATTTGGTAGTGTATATATGTCCATGCCACTCTCTCACTTTGTCCCAGCTTACCCTTCCCCCTCCCCGTGTCCTCAAGTCCATTCTCTGTGTCTGTGTCTTTATTCCTGTCCTGCCCCTAGGTTCTTCAGAACGTTTTGTTTTTTTTTAGATTCCATATATATGTGTTAGCATACGGTATTTGTTTTTCTCTCTCTGACTTACTTCACTCTGTATGACAGTCTCTAGGGCCATCCACCTCACTACAAATAACTCAATTTTGTTTCTTTTTATGGCTGAGTAATATTCCATTGTATATATGTGCCACATCTTCTTTATCCATTCATCTGTTGATGGACACACAGGTTGCTTCCATGTCCTGGCTATTGTAAATACTGCTGCAATGAACACTGTGGTACATGACTCTTTTTGAATTATGGTTTTCTCAGGGCGTATGCCCAGTAGTGGGATTGCTCCGTCATATGGTAGTTCTATTTTTAGTTTTTTAAGGAACCTCCATAGTGTTCCCCATAGTGGCTGTATCAATTTACATTCCCACCAACAGTGCAAGAGGGTTCCTTTTTCTCCACACCCTCTCCAGCATTTACTGTTTGTAGATTTTTTGATGATGGCCATTCTGAGTGGTGTGAGGTGATACCTCATTGTGGTTTTGATTTGCATTTCTCTAATGATTAGTGATGTTGAACATCCTTTCATGTGTTTGTTGGCAATCTGTATATCTTCTTTGGAGAAATGTCTATTTAGGTCTTATGCCCATTTTTGGATTCGGTTGTTTGCTTTTTTTTGATATTGAGCTGCAAGAGCTGCTTGTATATTTTGGAGATTAATCCTTTGTCAGTTGCTTCTTTTGCAAATATTTTCTCCCATTCTGAGGGTTGTCTTTTCGTCTTGTTTATCGTTTCCTTTGCTGTGCAAAAGCTTTTAAGTTTCATTAGGTCCCGTTTGTTTATTTTGGTTTCTATTTCCATTTCTCTAGGAAGTGGGTCAAAAAGGATCTTGCTGTGATTTATGTCATAGAGTGTCTGCCTATGTTTTCCTCTAAGAGTTTTGTAGTGTCTGGCTTTACACTTAGGTCTTTAATCCATTTTGAGTTTATTTTTGTGTATGGTGTTAGGGAGTGTTCTAATTTCATTCCTTTACATGTAGCTGTCCAGTTTTCCCAGCACCACTTATTGAAGAGGCTGTCTTTTCTCCACTGTATATTCTTGCTTCCTTTATCAAGGAAAAGGTGACCATAGGTGCGTGGGTTTATCTCTGGGCTTTCTATCCTGTTCCATTGATCTATATTTCTTTTTTTGTGCCAGTACCATAGTGCTTGATTACTGTAGCTTTGTAGTATAGTCTGAAGTCAGGGAGCCTGATTCCTCCAGCTCTGTTTTTCTTTCTCAAGATTGCTTTGGCTATTTGGGGTCTTTTGTGTTTCCATACAAATTGTTCAATTTTTTGTTCTAGTTCTGTGAAAAATGCCATTAGTAGTTTGATAGGGATTACATTGAATCTGTAGATTGCTTTGGGTAGTATAGGCATTTTCACAGTGTTGATTCTTCCCATCCAAGAACATGGTATATCTCTCCATCTGTTTGTGTCACCTTTAATTTCTTTCATCAGTGTCTTATAGTTTTCTGCATACAGGTCTTTTGTCTCCTTAGGTACGTTTATTCCTAGGTATTTTATTCTTTTTGTTGCAATGGTAAATGGGAGTGTTTCCTTAATTTCTCTTTCAGATTTTTCATCATTAGTGTATAGGATTGCAAGAGACTTCTGTGCATTAATTTTGTATCCTGCTGCTTTACCAAATTCATTGATTAGCTCTAGGAGTTTTCTGGTAGCATCTTTAGGATTCTCTATGTATAGTATCATGTCATCTGCAAACAGTTGCAGTTTTACTTCTTTTCCAATTTGGATTCCTTATTTCTTTTTCTTTTCTAATTGCCGTGGCTAAAACTTCCAAATCTATGTTGAATAATAGCGGTGAAAGTGGGCAACCTTGTCTTGTTCCTGATCTTAGTGGAAATGGTTTCAGTTTTTCACCTTTGAGAATGCTGTTGGCTGTGGGTTTGTCATATATGGCCTTTATTATGTTGAGGTAGCTTCCCTCTATGCCTACTTTCTGGAGAGTTTTTATCATAAATGGGTGTTGAATTTTGTTGAAAGCTTTTTCTGCATCTATTGAGATGATCATATGGTTTTTCTCCTGCAATTTGTTAATATGGTTTATCACATTGATTGATTTGCGTATATTGAAGAGTCCTTGCATTCCTGGGATAAACCCCACTTGATCATGGTGTATGATCCTTTTAATGTGCTGTTGGATTCTGTTTGCTAGTATTTTGTTGAGGATTTTTACATCTATGTTCATCAGAGATATTGGCCTGTAGTTTTCTTTTTTTGTGACATCTTTGTGTGGTTTTGGTTTCACAGTGATGGTGGCCTCGTAGAATGAGTTTGGGAGTGTTCCTCCCTCTGCTTATTTTGGAAGAGTTTGAGAAGGATAGGTGTTAGCTCTTCTCTAAATATTTGATAGAATTTGCCTGTGAAGCCATCTGGTCCTGGGCTTTTGTTTGTTGGAAAATTTTTTATCACAGTTTCAATTTCAGCGCTTGTGATTGGTCTGTTCATATTTTCTATTTCTTCCTGGTTCAGTCTTGGAAGGTTGTGCTTTTCTAAGAACTTGTCCATTTCTTCCAGGTTGTCCATTTTATTGGCATATAGTTGCTTGTAGTAGTATCTCATGATCCTTTGTATTTCTGCAGTGTCAGTGTTACTTCTCCTTTTTCATTTCTAATTCTGTTGATTTGAGTATTCTCCCCCTTTTTTTTTTTTTTGATGAGTCTGGCTAATGGTTTATCAATTTTGTTTATCTTCTCAAAGAACCAGCTTTTAGTTTTATTGATCTTTGCTATCGTTTCCTTCATTTCTTTTTCATTTATTTCTGATATGATATTTATGATTTCTTTCCTTCTGCTAACTTTGGGGGGTTTTTTGTTCTTCTTTTTCGAATTGCTTTAGGTGTAAGTTTAGGTTGTTTATTTGAGATCTTTCTTGTTTCCTGAGGTTGGATCGTATTGCTATAAACTTCCCTCTTAGAACTGCTTTTGCTGCATCGCATAGGTTTTGGGTTGTTGTGTTTTCATTGTCATTTGTTTCTGGGTATTTTTTGATTTCCTCTTTGATTTCTTCAGTGATCTCTTGGTTATTTAGTAGTGTATTGTTTAGCCTCCATGTGTTTGTATTTTTTACAGTTTTTTTCCTGTAATTGATATCTAGTCTTATAGCCTTGTGGTCGGAAAAGATACTTGATACGATTTCAATTTTCTTAAATTTACCAAGGCTTGAATTGTGACCCAGGATATGATCTATCCTGGAGAATGTTCCATGAGCACTTGAGAAGAGAGTGTATTCTGTTGTTTTTGGATGGAATGTCCTATAAATATCAATTAAGTTCATTTGGTATTATGTGTCATTTAAACCTTGTGTTTCCTTATTTATTTTCTGTTTGGATGATCTGTCCATTGGTGAAAATGGGGTGTTAAAGTCCCCTACTATGATTGTGTTACTGTCGATTTCCCCCTTTATGGCTGTTAGTATTTGCCTTATATATTGAGTTGCTCCTATGTTGGGTGCATAAATATTTACAATTGTTTTATCTTCTTCTTGGATTGATCCCTTGATCATTATGTAGCGTCCTTCTTTGTCTCTTGTAATAGTCTTTATTTTAAAGTCTATTTTGTCTGATATGAGAATTGCTACTCCAGCTTTCTTTTGATTTCCATTTGCATGGAATAGCTTTTTCCATCCCCTCCTTTCATTCTGTATGTGTCCCTAGGTCTGAAGTGGGTCTCTTGTAGACAGCATGTATATGGGTCTTGTTTTTGTATCCATTCAGCCAACCTATGTCTTTTGGTTAGAGGATTTAATCCATTTACATTTAAGGTAATTATTGATATGTATCTTCCTGTTACCATTTTCTTAATTGTTTTGGGTTTCTTTTTGTAGGTCTTTTCCTTCTTTTGTGTTTCCTGCCTAGAGAAGTTCCTTTAGCATTTGTTGTAAAGCTGGTTTGGTGGTGCTGAATTCTCTTAACTTTTGCTTGTCTGTAAAAGTTTTAATTTCTCCGTGAAATCTGAATGAGATCCTTGCTGGGTAGAGTAATCCTGGTTGTAGGTTATTCCCTTTCATCACTTTAAATATGTCCTGCCACTCCCTTCTGGCTTGCAGAGTTTCTGCTGAAAGATCAGCTGTTAACCTTATGGGGATTCCCTTGTATGTTATTTGTTGCTTTTCCCCTGCTGCTTTTAATATTTTTTCTTTGTATTTAACTTTTGATAGTTTGATGAATATGTGTCTTGGTGTGTTTCTCATTGGATTTATCCTCTATGGAACTCTCTGCGCTTCCTGGACTTGATTGACTATTTCCTTTCCCATGTTAGGGAAGTTTTCAACTATAATCTCTGCAAATATTTTCTCAGACCCTTTCTTTTTCTCTTCTTCTTCTGGGCCCCCTATAATTCAAATGTTGGTGCATTTAATGTTGTCCCAGAGGTCTCTGAGACTGTCCTCAATTCTTTTCATTCTTTTTTCTTTATTCTGCTCCATGGTAGTTATTTCCACTATTTTATCTTCCAGGTCACTTATCTGTTCTTCTGCCTCAGTTATTCTGCTATTGATTCCTTCTAGAGAATTTTAAATTTCATTTATTTTGTTGTTCATCATTGTTTGTTTGCTCTTTAGTTCTTCTAGGTCCTTGTTAAATGTTTCTTGTATTTTCTCCATTCTATTTCCAAGATTTTGGATCATCTTTACTATCATTACTCTGAATTCTTTTTCAGATAGACTGCCTATTTCCTCTTCATTTGTTTGGTCTGGTGGGTTTTTACCTTGCTCGTTCATCTGCTGCATATTTCTCTGTATTCTATTTTGTTTAACTTACTGTGTTTGGGGTCTCCTTTTCACAGGCTGCAGGTTCATAGTTCCCGTTGTTTTTGGTGTCTGCCCCCAGTGGGTGAGGTTGGTTCAGTGGGTTGTGTAGACTTCCTGGTGGAGGGGACTGGTGCCTGTGTTCTGGTGGATGAGGCTGGATCTTGTCTCCCTGGTGGGCAGGACCCCATCCAGTGGTGTGTTTTGGGGTGTCTGTGACCTTATTATGATTTTAGGCAGCCTCTCTGCTAATGGGTGGGGTTGTGTTCCTGTCTTGCTAGTTGTTTGGCATGGGGCTTTCAGTGCTGGAGTCTGCTGGCCGTTGGGTGGAGCTGGGTCTTAGCATTGAGGCAGAGATCTCTCTCGCCAATTGATACTACGTGGGGCCAGGAGGCCTCTGGTGGACCAGTGTCCTGAACTCGGCTCTCCCAGCTCAGAGGCGCAGGCCTGACGCCCGGCTGGAGCACCAAGACCCTGTCAGCCACACAGCTGAAAATACATTTGCTCTTGATTTTTCCATGTCCCTGGCCTGTGAACGTAAGAGACTTGTCTCCTGCAGCTGTTAAGACAAGTAGTTCTCTGCACCTGCCCACCAGAATCTTAAAAGTTTATATAGAGGCTCTAAGTGGGTTTCAGTCATATATTCAGTGCTGATGGTCTCAACACTGCCTTACTTTCTCAAAGGCTGCATCCTTGGGTATACTATTTTTAATTTAATTTCAAATATTAAACAATTTACTCAGTTTCTTAGTTAATTTCTAATCCAGTAAATACCAGTAGATACAAACCCATGTTAACAAAAGCTCTTGCAGTTCTCAATTACTTTTAAGAGTGTTAAAGGGATCCCAAGACCAAAAGTTTTGAGAACTGCTGAATTAGGAGATAAAGCACTCTGAAGTTTAAAAAAAACAAATACAAACCCCTCACTTATTTATGTTCAATTCTTAAACATGCTTAATTAAATACATGATAACTCAATTTGGTATGCAGATCTTGCTTGAAAGTATTTTCAACACTCCATACCCTGAATGTACATCTCCTTTGCATTCTGAGGACCCGTGTGTGTTGACTGGTAGAAGGCTGTAAGTTTGCCTTAAAAGAAGCAAGTGTTGCCCTTGGACAGGCAGCATCGGTCTCATCTGGGATCTTGTTTGGACTAGAGAGTACCAGGCCCTACCGCAGACCTATTAAAGCAGTGTTTAGAAGACTCCCAGCTGATCCTATGCACACTGAAGTCTGAGAAGCAGTGATTCTCAACAGGGGCCGGTTTTAGCCTCCGGGGAACTCTTGCTAATATTGGGAAACAATTTTGGTGTGAGAATTGGGGGAGGAGACTGCTACTGGCATCTAATGGGCAGAGGCCAGGGCTGCTGCTCAACGTCCTACAGTACACAGGACAGCTCCACAGTAAAGAATTCTCCTGCCCAAATGTCAGTAGTGCAGGTTCAGAAACCCTGCAGTAACTAGTGTAATTCATCCAACCTTTATCACACAGTCCCAGATCTCTTCCTGTATATCATTTCTGTTGTCCATGCCTATATTTCTACTTTGTGTCTTCTCTGGATCATATTTATGGAGACCTAATTCTGTCAATTACTAGGAATCATCATTTGCCTCACTATGTCTTATTGATCTACTTTCTACATTGGGGTAATAGCGATACACTTGAGAGGGTGAGCCGCTTCCCGGGTAGGGAATGTGTTGCACGAATATTGTATCCTACCCATTTTGAGTCTCTTGGTGTGAAGGTGTTGTCTTCCTTTAATAAAATAAAACACAGCTTCTCTAAGGTTTTAGCATCAGAAAGAAAATCTCCAGGTGAGCGCTGGGGGAAGGCTGCTGACCAAAATCCCTGATAAGCCCCTTTTCCTATATGTTTCACCCTGCCTTTGGCATAGTATTCCTTTCAAATAGCAGAGATAAACTGGAATTTTCCTAAAGATTACTAATTAGCAGAGGGGGCCAACAACAACAACAAAAATAAGAATCACGAACTTCCGAAGTAACAAGTTCTGAACAGATGACAGCTACCATGCCATAAGGTTATTAGGCCATAACCTATCCAACTTTCTGGCTTAGGATCCCCTTTCCAAATTCCCAGGGATTCTAGTCAGCTACTTTTTGGAGGAATCAGTAGATAATGACTAGGGTTGATGGTCAGTACTTGGATAAAGTAGGCTTCGTACTGCTTCAAATGCACTTTCAGCATATAATATCTATAAAATCAATATTTATGAGAAAGTAGGTGTGGAAGCTTTTGTGTGTGTGTGTGTGGAAGCTTTTTAAAGAGTAGTTGCATCTTTTTAATGATACAATAATATTCATAATACATGTTTAATGAGTAGGGAGCATTTGGGAAATATGTAAGGGTATTTTTGGTTGTCACAGTGAACTGGGAAATACTGCATGGGGTCCACTGATGCCAGACAAACTCTTTTTGCAAAAAAACCAATTGTTTTCTTTCCTAACCAACTTTTGACTCTCACAGCTCACGCTTCTTATGTAGGTAAAAGCTCATTTGTATTTATTTGAGTCGAGGACCAATTCTAATTCACATGTAAACATGTATGCCTTGCCGAGTTTTAATTCACAGTGAATTTTCCAGGAATGCCACTAATATTGTTTTGGTTGATATTTGAAAATCAGGAGCTGTTTGCCAGTTCAGAAAACCACACCACCTACAACAACTCCACTCGTTGCACTTGAGTCACCAGTATCAGTTTACGTTTATGGCATTCTTAGTGCTTCTATATTTTTCACAAAGATGTACAAATTTAGCCCTTATTTTAAAAATACTATATATAATTTAGATATTAAGAAAAGAGGTTGAGAGTACTCAGCTGAATATTTGAAAACGTCCATGCTGGCAACATATTTTTTTTCTAATTCATCTAGATGAACCCATCAAGACCAAGTGAATATTTTATAAAGAGAGACACAGAGTTGGCAAAGATAGAAACTTCAGAGATTTAAGGAAAGTTTGGAAATCATAGTATTGTCCTTGAGATGTTTTTTTGATCCAATCTGAAGGATATGAGGTACCATTTCTTATAGAATAGCACAAATGATACTGTGGAAATCCAAACAATATAAGGGAAAATTAATTGTAACTGCTGTATAAGAAGTTATTTTTATGAGAGAAAGAAACTTAAATGTTTTCTTCTGTTAACTGAGCAATAATGTTGTATGTAGGAGAATCTATGAGAAATCCAGAAGTAGAAAATAGGCTCTGAAATGATCTACAGTCAAAAGAATGTTGCAAGTGAATTGCAAGAAACCTCTATGATAATGAAGCTTTACTGACCACAAACGTTAAGATTCATGGGAATAAAACATTGGGCAGAAAATTTATTTCCATATGTATGGACATTGGATCCTAAGAGTTGTGAAAATTTGAAATTCTTTAAAATTTTTTCACAGGAAGACCTTTTTCCTTTTCCAATGTCATTGGGCAGCAGATGGAGCTGCAGCTACAGTCCGCCAGTAAAGTAGGGTCGTAAACAACTCAGAAGTAGCAACAGCCCCATTGGCAAGTCACTGCGTTACTCGTTGACAACCTCACTCACCAAAAGCTTAGTGAAAGGCCCACAAGCCAGTGAATGTTATCACTGCTATTAATAAAATTTAAATTAATGCCTTGAGTAAAAGATTATTTTGTAAACTTTGCAGTAACATTGAAAGGGAGTTTGACCATCTTATCCTACATATAGAAATAAGATGGTGATTCCAAAGAAAATTGTTTTAAAATATTTTATTTATTCTTTAATACTAACACCCATTTTTGTTTCAATCAATAAAAATTAAATAGTGGCATCAAAATATTATGAAGAGATTTGACATATATTGCATATGTATCAGAAATGTTAAATCAAGTCCTTAAACTGCAAGCGAGATTGATATTATTAAAGAGGAAGGAATTAACATGAGATTTTTCAACAAACTTACTTGATTTTAAGAGAAGCTCTCTTGCCCAGAATTTTCCCAGTTCCTTTATCTATAGCAGATAAGACTAGGTCTAAGATACTGGTTTGGGATTATATTGCTAATTTTGATGCTATTTTAAAATAATGAGTAGATCTAAAAGTCAGTATGGATCTACAATATCAGACTTGGTGATTAATCCACTTGAAAATGGTGAAAGATATTAGCCAATGTTTGCAGAAAATGTTAATTGGGCTAAAACATGATTTGGGGACGAAAGAATTATTTAATTATGGAAAGATTTGGATTCAGCTAGGACTTCCATTCATCCTCCTTTAACATGGGAGCTACATTATTTATTATAGTATTTCCAAAGGCATATTTAGGTGAAGAGTTTCACTAAAGAATTCTGGCAAAAGCAACAAAATGTAACAGAACATCTGATATTTCTTTTAACAGAATCAGGACATCATTAAATTTCATCAACCAGATTTTAAAAAATATTTCAGATTATCACCATCTGTTTTAGTTTGGGTCTCCCCAAAAGCAGGCTCTGAGGCAAAGTTTCAAATTCAGTTTCAAGTTTCTCTGGCAGTGGTCCTAGAAAAGACCACTGGGAGAATGGGAAGGGAAGGATGGATGCCAATAGAGATGAATTATCCAAAAAATTAGCACTGTGGGCAACTGAGCCAGCGCCCCACAGTCACGGTGCCAGAGGGGGAGGCAGCTGGGGTATTTGTCCACTGACTCCCATCAGTGACTAAGGGCTACCCCCAAGCGGTGCAATACCCCAGCCCTTCCAGCCCCTGACGTCAGTGGGCAGAGGCTCTGGTGGCAGAGCAAGAGCTGCGGTTGGGAAGTATGCTCTCACGCAGTTGGGACTCATGACAGGGCACTGACACTACTGCACCATCCTGCCTCTGGTTTTCTCGTTTGTGTAGCACAATGGTATGAAAGCTGTGCTGAGAAAATGACATATGGAAATCAGGGTGTGGGGTTTTTTTACGGAAGTGATGGGTTGATGTGCCTTTTCCCCCCCAGTCTTCCTCCAGTACCCGCCTTAGAAGTCCACTGCGTCATTTCTCTAGAGTTCTTTCCTTCCTTCCTTCCTTCCTTCCTTCCTTCCTTCCTTCCTTCCTTCCTTCCTTTCTTTTCTTCTTTCCGTCCTTCTTTCCTTCTTTCTCTCCCACCCCCCCTTCCTTCCTTCCTTCCTTCTTTCCTTTTTTTCTTTCTTCCTTTTTCATCTCTGTGTTCTATCACATAGCAAAGGATGTGGTCTCCAGGGTCTGAGTTTTAGAGACAGAACTTATGCCATAACATGTGGTGGGATTTCAAAACAGGAAATCAGTTTTCTATCAAACTTCATCACTACCCCTCAAAACAGGGAAGTATGTTAGAGCAACTAATAAGGAGCCTGATTGTGAGACAATCAAACTTCCTCATCTTCTTCACCCTGACCATCTGCTCTTTCTTGGAGGCTAAGTGAAGGTTACTTCTCTTTCTCATGTCACATACAAACATGTCTGGTCTCTTGGTACCACACATGTACCTTCTCATCCTCCATTAGTTATTTTTCTGCTGCGCATTCATTTTTCTGTACATCCTGTGTGGCATCACTGCTGATCTTCTTACTTCTCTTATATACAAACTAATATATTTACAGGTGAATGCAAGCATTTGTCTCCTAGTGTAGTCATGTCCAAACACCCACAGATCAAAATATGTATTATTTTCTTATACATTTCTTTCCTTTGTTTCATCACATCAAAGTAAGGGTGTTGTATTGATTATTAAAATTATGTATAGCATATTTTTCTTGACTTTCATTTAGGATATTAAAGACAGAACTGTAGAATATTTGTTATCAAAGGGAGAGTTGGGTCTCCTAGGATTGAGAACCATTAGACTAGATGTATACAATTTATGCCATGCATACATTTGACAAACTAGAATTGGATTCTGGATGGCCTAATGTGAATAAAGACAATGCAGTCTTAGGTCATCTTCAAAATTACATATCAGATGTATAAGACATTTTCTTAGGTCTTGTTTTTAGGTATATGACTTATAAATAGGAGACACAGAAGCTTTTAATTATCTTAATACAACCATACATATTCCATAACACTAACCATTGGTTAGAATATTTATAAGTTATAATCATATTGTTCACAAACAGGATTATTCTATTCCTTATCCATTTTTCTTCTCTGAGGGTAATTTTGATCAAGTGGATGGGCTCTTGCTCATGGTACAGTGCAGTAATAGAAGTGGAAAGGATTTCTAGCTTTCCATTGCAAGGTTGTCAATACCACACCTTCATTTCCTAGCCCACCCATGTTGTTTAAACAAATTGAATACTCCTCATTCAAAGGGGATATTGGATATAATGCTATTAGTTTGTGTTCCCCAAAAAACCAACCTTGAGACAAGGATTTGGGTGCAAATCCCACCTCTCAACTTGAGAGGTGACCCTAGGAAGCAAGATGAGGAAGTGAGGGAAGTGAAATAAGGAAGAGGGTAGTCAGTAATGAGTTGGTTACAACTGTGGGCACTTGGAACTAAGTCCTACTAGACACCTAAGAGACAACAAAACACACCTCAAAACTGTCTCACCAACCACCAAGGAAGCTGGGCTATTTCACACCAACTCCCTTTCTCATTGGATGAGGTTTGCTCCTGGGGGTTATAAACCCTCCTGCACTTTCAGCCATGCTCCTGCATCCAGAGAAAGTGCTCAGGCAGAGAGACACAGGTATTTTTATGACAATTGTCCACTGAAGCTCTAGGTGACCTTCAGCGTGGGCAAAGAGGATACGGTTGGGACATCACCAGCATCTGCTAAAAGTGGAAAGAAGGAAGTGAGGCCAAATGACCAATTCCCCTTATCCTCTTACCCCAGGCCCCAGGGCAGGACATTTTTATGGGGCTAGCATTTTCCTTCCCTTGATGGTTATGGCTGGGGATTGATGCCACATAAGTGACTTCTCTTGGACCATGATGTAGCTGCCCTGGATCCTTGACAGGGTGCAGGCTGGATTTCAGGGCATCATCAAAACAGGACAGACATGCCAAACTTCATAATCTCATCCCCTGCCCAGGATACGTCCTCTTATGAAACTGCCCAGCCACCTCCTGTCCATCACAGCAAGGCCAGCGCCCAAGATCTACTTCCCCCAGTTATACTTCCCCAAAGTATAATCTCCAGTTATACTTTGCTGACCCCATCTGTGATGGTGAATTTTATGTGTCAACTTGCCTAGGCCACAATACCCAGACATTTGGTCAAACACATCTGCAGTTACTATGAAGGTATTTTTTAGGTGAGATCAGCATTTAAATCAGTAGACATTGAGTAAAGCAGATGACCCTTGCCATGGACTGAATGTTTTCATCCCTCTGCCAAATATGTTGAAGCATTAATCCCCAATGTGATGGGGTTTGGAGATGGAGATTCTGGGAGGTAATTAGGTCATGAGAGTAGAGTTAGTGCCCCTGTAAGAAGAGATATGAGAGAGATGATCTCTCTGTCTCTGCTATGTGAGGACACAGCAAGAAGGAGTCAGTTTGTAAACCAAGAAGAAGGACCTCACCAGAAGCCAGTTTGGCCCGCACCTTGATCTTGGACCTCTTAGCCTCCAGAACTGTGAGAAATACATTTCTGTTGTTTAAGCCGCCCAATCTATGGCATTTTCGTTATAGCAGCCCACATAGACTAACACAACCCTCCATAATGGGGGTGGGGGGTCTCATCCAATCAGTAAAAGGCCCTAAGAAAAAAGACTGACTTCCTCTAAAGAAGAGGGAATTCTGCCAGCAGATAGCCTTCAGACTCAAACTGCAGCAGCAACTCTTTTCAAGTCTCCAGACACAATCACGTAAGCCAATTCCTTATGATGAATCTCTCTCTTTGGCTAGACAGGTAGATGGATAGATAGACAGACAGACAGATAGGTAGTTATCGATGGACAGACAAATGTATAGATGCAGAGATATAGTTATACATCCTACTGATTCTGTTTGTCTGGAGAACCCTGATCAGTACACCATCCCACCCGCTTCCAAGGACCAGTGACCTTCCTGGGAATGCCGGGCTCATCAGCTCCCTTGCTGAGAGATGGTCCCTGTCTGCTTGGCTCTCTAAGTAGAGTATGCTTGTGCTATCCGCACAGTCTGTGATCAGTGGACAGTCCCGACCCCTTGTGCTCTGACAGGCACCCCCATTGCCAGCTGCGCCTCTCCCCAGACTGTGTGTGCAGGCTGTCTGCCTAGACTTGCCCTCAACCTTTCACAGAGTCACTCAGACCCAGTTCTGGGATACCAGACTCCTGTATTCATCATGGGGCTTTTCCTACTTTACGAGGCTTTAACATCCTGGGGCTTGGAAAGAAAGACTGCTCCTCTAAGGGCTACTGATTCCCAGAGATGGTGAATAACTTGCCTGGGAGCATGCCTTTCATATGCAAACCAACCAGGCCGAAGCCCTCACTCTCGGGCCCCTCCTGTATGTAACTCTCATACCCACCCGAAACCGATCTTCCCCTGCCCTAATTACCCCAGGGCCAGGTAATAGACAACTAGAGATCGCCCCTATTGCTCAGAGCCTGCCCAAAGTATTCGAACCATCCAATCCTAAACTTGCACAAATTTGCCTACCCTTCTTCGCCTGTTCCTCCCAACAGAAACCACAGTAAAGGCTCTAGACCATGCTCTCTCCCCGCTCCTTCTACCTCCTGACTGACCCTAGTACTTCCCGCTGTGGCCCTGTGTGGTGGGCCCCCCTCCTCGTGGGAATTGTAGTAATAAACTTTTCTTCACAGGCAGCTGTCTCCGTGGCTGTCACCATACCATACCTGATTAAAATAAATCCCAGGTAGGTTTCAAGATAACCCCACCTTCCCTCCCTCCCTTCCATCCCTCCATTTCCCCTCCCCCACCGGGTATGGACAAAGGATTTCCAAAGTCATTGTAAGATAAATTATGTTCTAGGAGAGTCTCATAGAGTCTACTGGTAGAACTGCATAAACAAGGGCATTTAACATTCTCCTTTATATTGTTTCAATGATAATATGTATGTTTAGAAACTGGTGTTGGTTAAAATTTTAAAGTGAGGTGATTGTTCTGATTTGGCAAGTATTTATGTCCTTATACCTGCTGGATTTATTTATAAGGAAATTATTCAGCAACAAGTGCCCTACCAATGGCCAAAAAGATATGAAAGAATAAAGACCTGCGTTTTCTGAACTAGCTGATAGCAGTCTGTCCTTGTGTGCAGGCCAAGGAGGTTTTACCTGTGCAAACATGCCAGGTGGACAGACTGGGACTCAGGTGGACCCTGCATGAGGGAGCCTGACTCCAGGGAGGAAGGAATGCCCACAGGAGTGGTGGGATCCTGACACTGACCTTGATCGTGCCTACGAGCATATGTCCCTCTGGCTGAGTGCCCTTTAATAAACCACTGCCTTTGTGTGCCTATCATTCTCCGAACTAAAACATGCCCATCATTGGTTATAACCCTCATCTCTGGTGCTGATGCCCCTAATTTATTCCCTTGCAGTTGCTCTGAGGAATACCCTTAACCAAACCTGCTCCACCGGCCACCAGCTAACTAGACATCTGTTCAATGTCCTCCTGATGCCTTAGTCATTTTTGAAGTGAGTTTTTCAAACACCTTCAGCCTCCTCTTCTCCAGACTAAACATTTCTATAACTTTTTAACCCTTTGATCATTTTTATTCTTTTTTTAATTCCTCTCCAATATTCCATATTATTCTTACACCGTGGAGTTTAAATGGTATATGAGACTCTACATATAAAAGAGAGGCATAAAATATCATTGATCATGATATATTTCTGATGATAACTGACAAGGTCTAATCCCTTACTCCAGACTTCCTAAAGGAAAGGAAAAGAAGTTCTAATACAATCTGCCAGTCAACTCAAGAGCTGGGTGGATAAAGAAAATAATCTACCTCAATTTTTAACATAAAAGGTATCATTTAAAAAATTATTCCAAGCAAATTCACAGCAGAACAACTGCTCCCCCTGCCACCAACCAGTAGTTTATATGAACTCCAGCTAACAATCCATCATGCCAAATTTAAAAAGTCCAGGGCTTTTAATCAACAATTCTATTTAAAGAAATGATTTGTATACTGTTACCATACATTGCATGTTCTTTATCATCTTAAAATGTGAACACAAATGTGTTATGTACTTAAAATATAAATAGGTAGTTATGTCCTCTAGCATCTTTATTTATTTATTTATTTATTTATTTATTTATTTATTTATGGCTGTGTTGGGTCTTCGTTTCTGTGCGAGGGCTTTCTCTAGCTGTGGTTAGCGGGAGTCACTCTTCATCGTGGTGCGCGGGCCTCTCACTATCGCGGCCTCTCTTGTTGTGGAGCACAGGCTCCAGACATGCAGGCTCAGTAATTGTGGCTCACGGGCCCAGCTGCTCCGCGGCATGTGGGATCTTCCCAGACCAGGGCTCGAACCCGTGTCCCCTGCATTGGCAGGCAGATTCTCAACCGCTGCGCCACCAGGGAAGCCCCTGTCCTCTAGCATCTTGATATCTTGTAAGAGTTGACCAACTCTAGGTATCTGTTCAACTTTTGGGAGTTGAACAGGGTAATACAGTGCAGTGGTCTAATGCTCAGAGCAGGGAGCCTGGCTTCAAATCCCAGCTGGACTCTGAACTAGTGTAGACCCCCAGGTAGGTCTACTTGACCCTCCACACCTCATTTTCTCATCTGTAAACAGGGAATGGTGATATAATAGTATCTGCCTCTAGGGGTCTTCTGGGCATTAAATAAATTAATACATCAAAAAAAAAAAAAAAAGAGGGCTTCCCTGGTGGCGCAGTGGTTAAGAATCCGCCTGCCAAGACAGGGGACACGGGTTCGAGCCCTGGGCCGGGAAGATCCCACATGCCGCGCAGCAACGAAGCCCGTGCGCCACAACTACTGACCCTGCGAGCCACAACCACTGAGCCCACGCACCACAACTACTGAAGCCCGCGCGCCTAGAGCCCGTGCTCCACAACCAGAGAAGCCACCGCATGAGAAGCCCGTGCACCGCAATGAAGAGCAGCCCCCCGCTCGCCGCAACCAGAGGAAAGCCCACGTGCAGCAACAAAGACCCAACACAACCAAAAATAAAATAAATAAAAATTAAAAAAAAAAGAAAAACCACTTTGAACAGATCCTGCCCGTAGTAATTTCTTGCAATTATTATCATTGTCATTTTCATAATTATACTCTGAACATTGGCAAGGAGGCTGAAACAGTTCTCAAAATCGAGTCTGCCTATTTGTGCCCGAGCACTCATGAGACAGTTTGTTCCTAAAATAGTAATTAGAAATAAAGGACCAGAACGGTGTGATCACGCCATCTGACAAAGGACCTGGGAATGCAGGTTCTGGCTTAGCTCCGCCAGATCCTGATTCTCTGGGGAGTTGAGTTGCTCTCCCCGCTGTGTTCCCAGGGCATGCAAAAACAGAGGGGAGAGAGGAGTCATTCTCCGCCTCCTTCTTCCTCTATGATCCACCTTCAGTCTGTTTATCGCTGCAGCATCTCTTGCTGGCCTGAGGTCCAAATGGGCCATCACTGAAGGAAAAAGCTGGACGTAAGCAATCAACAGACATACTTAGCTTGTATGTTAATCAGGCAGTAAGATTCTCCCACTCACACAAATAAAGATGCTCTCTTCCAGTTTTTAAGGACACAGGCTCACTTCATTTATCTTTCATTTTCCCACTTTTGAGCGTGACCCAGATACAGAGAACTTTATTTTTCTGTAAAAAGTCAACAATACAGGGGCTTCCCTGGTGGCGCAGTGGTTGAGAATCTGCCTGCCAATGCAGGGGACACGCGTTCGAGCCCTGGTCTGGGAAGATCCCACATGCCACGGAGCAACTAGGCCCGTGAGCCACAACTACTGAGCCTGCGCGTCTGGAGCCTGTGCTCCGCAACAAGAGAGGCCGCGATAGTGAGAGGCCCGCGCATCGCGATGAAGAGTGGCCCCCGCTTGCCACAACTAGAGAAAGCCCTCGCACAGAAATGAAGACCCAACATAGCCAAAAATAAATAAATAAATAAATAAATTTTTTAAAAAGTCAACAATACAGTCATTATAATAACAGCTCTTAAAGTGTGAGGAACAATAGGGTGTGGTAGAGAATGTGTTGAACTGATCAGCACAGGTCCCATCTGAAGAGCTGAGCCACTCTGAGCCCTACGAGAAAATGCCAGAAGGGACTGGGGGGGATTCAGAAATGCAGCCCAGGGCTTTGGGCTTTGATGAAGAATTTCCCAGCTGTTAAATGTTGGCTCATATTGATATCTGTGGGTCAAAGGAAGGCCTGCAGCAGATGGTGTCCACTCCACAGCTGCCATTAACATTGTAAGTTTGGTCACAGTACCAGTGATGAGCTGGGGGTCGTGCAACATGCTGGCATGGGTCCAAACCACACAAGCAAGAAGCCTCGATACCTCTGAGCAGAGAGTCTCTAAGACGCTGGTTTTCAGACTTGTGTGCACAAAACCAACAAGATGCTTGTTTAAAGCGCAGAGTCCCGAGGCTCATTACCTGAGATTCTGACGGGAGGCCCAGGAATTTGCATTTGTTAAAGAACCAAACATTTTTCAATAGACCTTATTTTTTAGAAAGGCTTTAGATTTACAGAAAAATTGAGAAGATAGTACAAGGAATTCCCATAAGCCCTACACCCCCCAGTTTCTTCTGTTATTAACATCTTACATTACTGTGGTGTATTTGTCCCAATTAGCAAACCAATATTGATACATTATTATGAACTAAAGTCCATACTTTACTTCATAATGTTTCCTTTTTACTTACTGTCCTCTTCTGTCCAGGATCCCATCCAGGATAGCACATCGTATTTAGTTCTCACATTTCTTCAGGTTCTTCTTGGCTGTGACAGTTTTTCAGATTTTCCTTGTATTGATGACCATGAAACTTTTGAGGAGTAGGGTCAGGTAGTGTGTTCCTTTATTGGAACTTGCCTGATACTTTTCTCATGTTAAGATTGAGGTTATGGATTGTTGGGAGGAAGACCCAGGGGTAAAATGCCATTTTCATCACTTCATACCGAGTATACATACTGTCAATCTGACTCCTGTTTGTGTTGACCTTGATCACCTGGCTGAGGTTGTGTTAGTCTGGTTTCTCTACTGTCAAATTAATCTCTCTCTCTCACACACACGCACACGCACACACACACGCCTTTTCATACTGTCCTCTTTGAAAGGAAGCCGCTATGTGCAGCCCACACTTGAGGCGGGAGTTAAGCTCCATCTTGTTGGGGACAGAGGATCCACATAAATTATTTGGAATTCTTCTGCACAGGAGATTTGTCTCTTCTCCCTGATTATTTACTCAACCATTTATTTACATCAGTATGGACTCACGGATATTTATTTTATACTTTGGGTTATAACCCAATACTGCTTTGTTTTGGCTCCTGTGTCACTTTGACCACCCCCCACCCCCACCCCCCGCCACGTGAGTTCTGAGTCAGCATTTTTAGCAAAATCCCCAAGTGATTCTGGTGCAGGTGGTCCAAGGGCCACACGGGGAGAAACATGGCCCTAAGGTGCACCATGAGCTCTAGCTACATAATCCCCCCCATTCAGTGAGCCCTTCAGCCAGCAGGTAAGGGGTGACTCCTCTGTTGATCTTACCCCTTCAGCAAACACTGAGTGTCATCTTCCAGCCTCCTCCCGTTACCGAACCAGGCTGGTTTGCCCAACTCACGGCAAGCTAAAACGCTGAGGCGCCAAGATCTGCAGCAAAGAGAGGGTTTAGTCGCAAGGCAGCCAAGCTAGGAAACAAACCTCAAATCTGCCTCCCTAAAGGGAAGGGGCTCAGGGTATGCATGGGATAACGAATAAAGAAGCAGGGCCGGCTGAGGCGTGGAGCCTGGGGAAAGGTGATTGGAAAAAGGTGCTGTAACCATCCTTCTGCGCAGGCGTAACTAGGCTGCAGGCCTCCGCAAGTTCAAAAGGTCACCCCCGAGGACACTCACGCATGCCCAGTTGGAGGGTCCGTGGTCCTATCCGGTCTTAACCAGCTCAGCTCGAAGTAGACACAGCTGACTCCAAGTTTCTGGAACAGAACTCTGGCAAACATCTTATTGTTTAGGCTACACATGGCTTGGAGGCCATGCAAGTCTTAAAATGACCTTGATTAGCGAAGGTAGGTGAGATGGACTTGACTCATAACCCAGGGTTTTACTCCCTGCCAGACGCTGTGCTGGGTGCTGGGCATGCAGAACTTGTCCAGAAATTCAGACTTGGGGGGTGGACATGCAGTGGGGGAAAACGTGGATGTGGTTAACAGGAGAGAGGAAGAGAAGTACCCACCAGTCCTTTGACCTGTCCTTACTCAGCTCCCCGGAGGCTACAGAAAGGAGCCTGCTAAGAACTGGAGAGGGGATATAGGGACAGAGCAGGAGCCCCGAGAATGTGGGATGGAGTTGGGCTCAAAAGCACCCTTGGAAGATTTGGGATTAAATAGGAAGAAAATACTTTATCTTTTGAGACTGAAGAAGAGAAAATTGGCCATAGACATTTTTATAGATTGGGGGGGGGCATGTTTGAGGTCACTTATAATGGCTTTAATTTTCTGGATGAAAAGGGAGGCCGGGTCATTCTTACTTAGAGTGAAGGGTTTAGGCTTAAACACGGGGCCTGGGAGGGCATTAAAGTTTTGAGATAGTGGTTGGGGGTGCATCAGTTTTAATCTAGTCGAGAGACAAAACCCACAGCAATGTGAAAAGAAAGAACTAAATGTGAAGAACTGTTAACTGCATTAAAGTTAAAAGAGAACTTTTATAACTTTGTGCCAAGATATCACAGAGGAGGCGGCTACCACTTTTAGGGCTGGGCAAACAAAGGCAGCTGGGTGGAATTACTAAAACCTTAAACCGTACAGGAGTGGTCCCACGGGACCAGGACCCAGCCCTCTGAGAAGGGGGTGTTGGCTGGCTGGTGATGGTCGGGGAGCAATGACACTGTCCCTGCAAGTGTTGGAACAAATGGAAACTGGATTCAGTTGTTGCTACAGGAAAGCACAGCCCCTTCCAGGTGAAGAGGCATTGCTGGGGTGTTGCTCCGAAGAACCACAGGCAGAAAGGACGTCGCAAGTCCCTCCTTCTTCCTCCAGGCTTGCAGCCTTCCTGTTGCATCCCTAACTGTTAGAGCCCAAAGTGTGGTTTGCAGAATCTCAGCCCAGCATCATGAAGCCAAATAGAGAAGCATGAGTTTGGAGCTGAGAGGCAATGACCATTATGGGGAAGCCACTCCTCAACTATATGGTGACATTTAGAAACTATACACTATACACACATGTATACTGGCTGAATTTCTTTCCTCCCTTGTCTGAGAATCATTTCTATGGCCTCTTGCTGAATTGGAGCTTTCTTCTCATCCCAGGGCTCAGCCGCTGTTTCCCTTGGTTGTTTGTCCCCTCCCAGAAAATTCCTGATGGACTATCTAGTTCAAAAAGAACTAAAAAAGGGTTACAAGTATCCATTGACGGATGAATGGAGACACCAAATGTCATATATACATACAATGGAATTCAGCCTCAAAAGGGAAAAAAATTCTGACATACCACAACACTGACGAACCTTGAGGCCATTATATAAGCCAGTTACAAACAAATATTGTGATTCCACCTAGATGAGGTACCTAGAGTATAGAGTAGTCAAATTCATACAGACAGAAAGTAGAACAGTGGTTGCCAGGGGCAGGAGGAATGGGGAGTTGTTGTTTAATGGGTACAGAGCTTCAGTTTTGCAAGATGAAAAATATTCCGGAGATGGATGGTGGTGATGGTTGCACAGCAATGTGAATGCACTAAATGCAACTTAAAAATCATTAAGATGGTGAATTTTGTTGTGTGTATCTTACCACAATTATATATTTTTAAAAAGGAACTAAAAGGTTCCAGCTGGGGGCTCTGGGTGGGCACCCCTCACCTGATGTGTCACAGGTCTGCATCTTCCCACAGTGATTCATTCCTCAACTCACCTTCATGAGCAGCATTTTCCAGACTTTACGTCGTAAGTTCCAACGGGTTTTGTCCTCGTTTGCTCTGCTGCACACCCACCTCCCACCCGGATGCGTATGTGCAGGTGCAGCCTTCCCTTCTAGTTTTTCTGTGAACGATGTGTTATTTCAGTGAACTATAATAATGGCTAATATATACATTCTTTGCAGTTAAAGTTTGGATTAATACTTTATTTTTACAACACTTAAATTTTATTTATTTTAAACCACTGGCTATTTTTATTTATTATTTTTATGGAAGTATAATATAGTTGCTGTACAATATTATATGTTATAGGTGTACTATATAGCAAGTCACAATTTTTAAAGGTTATACTCCATTTATAGTTATTATAAAATATTGGCTGTATTCCCCATGTTGTACAATATATCCTTGTAGCTTATTTCATACCTAATTTCATTCTTTTTTATGGCTAACTAGTATTCCATTTTGTGTGTGTGTGTGTGTGTATGTGTGTGTGTGTATATATCTCATATCTTCTTTATCCATTCATCTGTTGATGGATTGATGGACACTTAGGTTGCTTCCACATCTTGGCTATTGTAAATAATGAATAATAACTAATATGAATTGGGTATTTACAGTATGCCAGGCACATTTATTATCAACAGCAAACCTCTGTTGTAGACACTGTTCTCACCTCCATTTCACAGATGAGGAAGCTAAAGCTCAGAGGGGTTGTGACCAGCCTTAGGTCACCTACCTTTGAAGTGGAGAAGCCAGGACTGATGGGGTTCTCTGATTCCAGACCGTGCCTTTAACCAGTGGACTCTACCGCCCCCTAGTGGATCCCCTGGTCTTGCGTTGTCTCACTGATACCTGGTCCTCAGGAGACGCAGCTTTTCTCCCTCTCGGTAAGAAGGCATTTCACAGTCGTTACTTTATGCATTAATAATGCTTCTATTGTTTTATGTAGCACACCCCTTCTTCCAGCCCTGGCACCACACCAGGCTTGCTACAGCGAGTGGCAGCACTGGCTGAGGTTTTTTAAAAAAAACATTTTCTTTTTAAAAAAATTTTTATTTAGTTTTGGCTGCGTTGGGTCTTCATTTCTGAGGGCGGGCTTTCTCTAGTTGCAGTGCGCGGGCTTCTCATGGCAGTGTCTTGTTGCGGAGCACGGGCTCTAGGCGCACGGGCGTCAGTAGTTGTGGTGCACGGGCTTAGTTGCTCCGCGGCATGTGGGATCTTCCTGGACCAGGGCTTGAACCTGTGTCCCTTAGATTGGCAGGCAGATTCTTAACCACTGCAAGTGGCTGAGTTTTGCTACACTCCTAATGAGCATCCCCAGAGCAGCCCTGGTGGCTTCCAAGGCTTGTGGCAAGATTATCATATGTTGGTTACAATGGCCTTTCAATCCCTGCAGGAGCATCCCTGATAGATTTCAGAGTTTTCCTCAGCCTCTCTGGCTGTACTGATGCTTAGAATGGTAAAGAAACTCCTGGATTTCTATCTCAACTACATGAGTGGTTTTTGGACTAAATAACTCTCCAAGTTTGTCTCTCGATCTGAATCATCTGCTTGGGGTTCTAAGTGGGGAATCTATCCCTTGAAAAGTGTCCTTTCCATACCACATAGGCCACTGTGGCTGCCTCCGGGATTTCTGGCAGGTAAGTCCAGGTATACTGGGTGATGCAGACATCTTTTGTTGTTTGATCCAGGATTTAATGATGTTCATGCATTGCACTGGGTTGTTATGTTTGTTTAGTCTCTTTTAATCTAGAATAGTCCTCCCTCCCGCCTTCTTGGTTATTGTTTTTATCACGTGGAACTTTTCGGAAGGTCCACGTGAGTTGTGTTAGATTGTCTCCCATGTGGAGTTTGTCTAATAGTTTCTTCATGATTGGATTCAGGTTAAATATTTTTGGCAAGATTGCTTTGTAGATGATGTCTGGTACTTCTTTTTGCCTCGGATCTGGAGGCACAAAAACCTTATCTGGGAATTGCACACTCGACAAATAGATAGTGAGAGTGTATCGTGTGATGTGCTGAGTACTCTGCTATCCAGTGAAGACACGTGGGAGCCACTGATAATGATTGTGCGGGGAAGCGATAAAGAACCCAGAAGGGCAGGTTTATCAAATAGAATAGGTTTGGCTACACTTAATAGAAAACTCACAGTAGCTGAACCAAATAGAGGTTTGATTTTTCTCACACACCTGCAAGACGGGAGGCAGGCGGTCCAGAGCTGATATGATAGCTCCACCACATTCAGGCTCTCTTTCCGTCTCTCTTCCTATCTGCCATCATTATGGCTGTAGTTCCATGGATCCAAGATGGCGCCTGCCCCCCAGGCAGCATGACCCCCTTTCTGTCAGGAAGGAGAGAAGCGGCATGCCCACTGACTCTGCTCGGCTTTGGAGGAGCTTTTCCCGAAGGGCACCCAGTGCTTCTGCCCATAGCTCATTGGTTAGGATTGTGTCACGTGCTCAACCCAATCGGCAAGGTTGTCTGGGGAAGGTACTTGTTGGGAACATTGTTACACCTGACAAAAACAGGGTTCTGTTAGAAAGGAAGAAGGGGGGAATGGATATTACCTAGGCAATTAGCATTCTTTTTTATTTCAGCTGCACCACGCGGCTTGCGAGATCTTAGTTCCCCAACCAGGGATTGAACCCAGGCCTCGGCAAAGTGCCGAGTCCTAACCACTGGACCGCCAGGGAATTCTGGCAATTAACATTCTTTGCCATGGAAGGTAAGGCAAATTTTTAATGGCTGGAGAGACAGCTACACAGATAATACATGAAAATTAAAAATTTCCCACCAACCTAGGAAAACACTGATTGCAACCATGGTAATAAGTAGCCAACGAACTAGTTTTACATCCTTTTAATCGATGAATGACAACTTGCCTCAGTGACACACTTGTACAAGCTAATCAATCAGTTCATCTCCTAGCTTATGAAAATCAGCCAATCAGAGATCAACTCATTTTAATAAATACACCTCCCAGTGCCAACCAATCAACAATAGCTCAGCGAGCAATCACGCTCCTACAGATGATGTCAACCTGCTTATTGCCTCTGAAAGTCTCCCAATCCCCGAGCTCCATGCTCCCCAAACCCTACATAAGCCAACCCTGTACTCTGCTCAGAGATACCGAACCTAACTAGCATAGCTCTCCCGTACTATAGTAGGCAGCAAACTCAGCTATTTCTTATTTCAGGTCCTGTTACGATTAAGTAGAATCGTGTTCTTTAACTTGTTTGTATCCTTCAACCATCTCCATCCATAGCCTCGGTGGATTAGGTGCCAAGGCACGCAGAGATGTCAGCAGCACAGGCTTATGGAGAAAGAGGACCCCGAGCTCCTGGTATCGGGGGGCCGTCCAGGTGCAGGGTTACCCCCAGAAGTGAGTAGCCAGGAATGTCTGAAGGAACACGATAAATTTGGGCTTGATCTCTTATCCAAAGGGCACAATCTAGAAGGGGCAAAGTAAGACGTAATTACAGACAGTGGTCATAATACTTAATGACAGATGTTGATGGTTCCAGGTGATCTGTCTCTTTAGAGCAGGTCTCATGCTTGTTGCTCAGGAAACAGAGGTAGAGGGGGAGCCCTAACCAAACAGTGTAGGGTAGGAGTAGGTGCATTACAGTCTATGGGCCAATCTGCTTCTCCTCCTACCCACCTGCCCCAACTCCCACTCCCCATGGTTACATTTTGAGGGGTGGGATAGCCGTTTTGTTTTGGTGATAAACTATACATAGCATAAAATTTGCCATTTTAACTATTTTAAGTGTACAATTCAGTGGCATTAAGTACATTCTCAGTGTTGGGCAACAATCACCACTAAGCATTTCTAGAACTTTTTCATCATCCCCAGTAGAAACTCTGTACCCATTAAACAAGCACTCCCCATCCCCCCCGCCCTCCAGCCCCTGGCAACCACTATTCTACTTCCTGTCTCTACGAATTTGCCTAATCTAAGTACCTCATATAAGTGGAATCACACAATATTCATCCCTTTGTGTCTGGCTTATTTCACTCAGCATGATGTCCTCCAGGTTCATGCATATTGTAGCATGTGTCAGAATTTCCTTCCTTTTTAAAGCTGAAGGCTATTCCATTGTGTGTATAGACCACATGTTGCTTATCTGTTCATCCATTCATGGCCGCTTGGGTTGTTTTCACCTTTTGGCGAATAACGCTGCTATGAACGTAGGTGTACAGGTATAAGTGGTTGCATTTTAAATGGTTATATAAGCAGCTACATAATATTCTCTCTTTTGCTTCTTCACATTCAAAGCCTAAACTTTTTATTATCTGACCCTCTACAGAAAAAGTTTGCCAACCCCTAGTTTAAGTGGTGGGTTCAGGACAGAGAGTGATCCTTGCAGAAGCCCACTGATGTTGGCTTGTTGAATGAGGACAAGAAAACAGATGTTACTTGGTGGAACGAACGTTTGGGGCTTGTATTACTTTGTTAGGACTGCTATAACCAAGTGCCACAGACTGGGTGGCATAACACAACAGAAACTTGTGTCCTCACAGTTCTGGAGACTGGAAATCTGAGGTCAAGGTGTCAGCAGGGTTGGTTCCTTCTGACCTCTCTCCTGGCCTGTAGATGATTGCCTTCTCCCTGTATCTTCATGTGGTCTTTTTCCTGTGTATGTCTGTGTCCTAACCTCCTCTTCTTATAAGGACACTAATCTTGTTAGGATCAGGGCCCACCTTAATGACCTTGTTTAATCTTTATTTATTTATTTATTTATTGCTGCGTTGGGTCTTCATTGCTGCGTGTAAGCTTTCTCTAGTTGTGGCAAGTGGGGGCTACTCTTCGTTGCAGTGCGCAGGCTTCTCTTGTTGCGGGGCATGGGCTTCAGTAGTTGTGGCTCACTGGCTTAGTTGCTCCGTGGCATGTGGGATCTTCCCAGACCAGGGATCAAACCCATGTCCCCTGCACTGGCAGGAGGATTCTTAACCACTGCGCCACCAGGGAAATCCTAATCTTAATTTTTTTTAAAATTAATTAATTTATTTATTTATGGCTGTGTTGGATCTTCGTTTCTGTGCGAGGGCTTTCTCTAGTTGCGGCAAGCGGGGGCCACTCTTCATCGCGGTGTGCGGGCCTCTCACTATCGCGGCCTCTCTTGTTGCGGAGCACAGGCTCCAGACGCGCAGGCTCAGTAATTGTGGCTCACGGGCCCATTTGCTCCGCGGCATGTGGGATCTTCCCAGACCAGGGCTCGAACCCGTGTCCCCTGCATTGGCAGGCAGATTCTCAACCACTGCGCCACCAGGGAAGCCCCTAATCTTAATTTTTAATTGAAATATAGTTGATTTACAATGTTGTGTTAGTTTCAGGTATACAGCAAAGTGATTCAGATATATATATATGTGTGTGTATATATATATACATATTCTTTTTCAGATTCTTTTCCTTTTCCTTTGTAGGTTATCACAAAATATTGAGTACAGTTCTTTGTGCTATACAGTGGGTCCTTGTTGGTTATCTATTTTACATATAGTAGCGTGTATATGTTAATCCCAAACTCCTAATTTATCCCTCCCCGCCTTCCCCGACCTTGTTTAATCTTAATTACCTTTTTAAAAGCCCTATCTCTAAATCCAGTCATATTCTGAGCTACTGGAGTTTAGACCTTCAACACATGAATTTTGAAGGGGACACAATTTAGCCTATAACAGGGCCCCTACTCCACATGGGCAATACCAGGCCTTTAACAGTGCACCAGAGTCTTGACCTGGCCTGGTAGTGATGGTGTTGGAAGTGAGGAAAGATAGACTGATGTACTCCTGCACTCATAGATGTTGGCTCAGAAACTGGGCAGGCCTGAGTCTGCTGGTGGAGAAAACTCACTGTCACAGGACTTGCTGAGGACGAGTGCTAAAGACTTCCTTTTTGACAGGCTGTACTTCTGTTCATCAAGCAATTAACTGCAGAATTTCCCAGATTTTTTTCTTATGACAATAAAGAGTAAAAAGAAATCTGGTATACTTTTAGCAGCAATTAACCTGAATTCACATAGGAGTGCTTTTGCCCTGCTGCGAGCCAGCTATAGCCAGTGTGGCCAGTTCAGTTTCCTGCTAGGAATTCTGCTCCCACGCTTCTCTCTGCTCTGTGATCTTCATCACTACCCTCACCCTGGTCCCTGGTTATCTCATGTCCATTTCAGAAAGTCATGACCAGAGGACACTTTGAAGGAACGTGACCAGATACACTTTGGGGCCAAGAAACGACCCTGCCCCTCAGTGGAGGCAGCTGGGGCCAAACTTGTGTCACATTTTTCTTTCTTCTGTCTGCCTCAGAGGTAGAAAAATGCTACCGTTCCTGACCTATGACGTGAAAAAAAAGAAAGAAAAAAAAAAAAGCCCACAGGTCCCCACACTTCAAACCCCAACCGATGGAACAAGAATAGAAACTTTGAAATGTTTAGAACAAAAATTTCACCTGGACTGACCTCGTTTCATTTTAGGACACTGGAACGGATTCTAGTCAGATGAATTTGAAGCAGCAGAGATAAAAGATCCAATTACAAGAACTATGATAAGACAATCCTTTTAAAATACCTTAAAACCAGCAAAATGTTTCTAGTGCCCCCAAAACTGGTCGATTGAATGTAGAATGGTTTGTTTAAGGTAGCGGTTCTTGACAAAACAGAAGCTACTTACTGCCAAACTAGATTTTAGTACGGCAGATTAGATATTACAAATAAAAGATGCAGGCAACCAATGTATAATTTCAAACACCTAGTGCTGTTAGGAGGATAATACTTGTTCCACTTATGTATACGATGCACTCCTGCCCTGAACATCCTTTCTCTATACTTTGTTCCCTGGAACCATTGTTTTCAGCACCGTTTCTCATTGTCTGCCTTTGAATACATCTTCTTGCACCGCCTTTTCTCATCACAGCTTTTCCGAGTTCTGACTTCATTAGTTTCTCTCAACTCTCAGGTGCAATATCCTCTGCTATTTGGATCTCACATCCCCCGTGTAAGGAAGCACCAGTGCCTCTGAAGTTTAGTCCTATAATTAGAATCTGGTGCATTGGCGTGGCTAGTCTATAGGGGCTTTAATTCTGTCCCTTGAGTGTTCCCTAACCCATGGAGTCACATTGTCAGGTGACTTTATACAGTCTCTGGCACACGGTACGTACTCAGTAACGTTAGATACCATTATTGCTGAGACAGGCTAGACCCAGCAAGATTTCACTGGATGCTGGTGAAGATGAACAGGGAATACAGCAAAGAGGAACAGGGAATACAAGGAATATAAATACAGTCTGCGTTAGAAATAATCTCTAAGGCCACCACAGCTTTCCTTTTGTCCTCAAGGCTTAGGTTCCAGTCCCTTTGCACATGGGGTCCCAAAAGGAGAGTGCTCCTGGCTTGTCTCTCTAGGTGGTCCCAGCTGATTTCCCACCACCAGGTTCCTCCTGGACACCTTGACCTCTTTGTAATTTAACCCAAAAGAAAAGATCTTTTTTCATCACTTACGGCCTCCCTCCCCATTCTAGTTTCAGGCCTGAAAGATTTCCCTTTCTCCTGGGTATTTGACATCATGAAAGGATTCGCCTTCCATCCCTACCTTCCGTTCTCAGGTGTGGTTCCTGAGTATAGAGATGGTTGGCTTCAGCCCTAACATTGGTCCAACTGTATAATATCATGACCACAGGACGCACACGGTGGACACACATAGCTACACCTATACAATAAAAGAAGGGTGACTCCCTCATAGCTGGGTCTCACACTTTATCATTTAAAGTGTAATATTAATACTTACCTTCCAGACTGATTTGAATTGGGTTGAGACAATGTCCACTAACTTGTTCTAAGGACTTCAAATTCGTGGAGTCACACAATGTTAGGAGGAGGAGAGACCTAGAGATTCAAAACTGGAACTATGGAATTCCACTTCAACTCTGTTCAGATTTAACTATGGAATTGAATTAAAGTGCCAAAGCTCCCCCAAAGGGAGCCATGTGAATTTGCTACTTCTTATATGTGATTTCATTAACTGAGATGAGATTGTGAAAGTTTGTGACTGGGAGGAGAATCTGAAAAGAAAGGAAAGGAGAGAGGACCATAGGGACAAAGGAATAATCAAAAGGTGGATCCCGGAAACAATGTATCTGCTTCATAGTTTTGTCTTTATCCCTGTCCTAAGATACCAGGGACGGTTTGATGTCTTCCCCGTCACCAACAATCTGACCTTAATTCAGACCATGTAAGTCTGTGTATTCTATTCTCAGCAGCAGTATGAAGATTGCTGCCCACCCAGCCTTGGTACCACCAGTATCCTGTGAATAATACCAATATACAGTTCTTGTACTCTCATCTAAGGCCAACTCCTTCACTTTTGAACTGTATCTCATTATCTCCCAACTCTTCAAGAATAGACACAATTCTTACTTTCTCTTGAAACAACAATTTTCCACTTCTTATTAGATCCTTTAAAAATATCCTGCCCCAAAATATATATCCTTTTATTCTCCTGCTTTCACACAATTTTTCTGTTCCCCTTTACAAAAAATCTCAGAGCTGGTACCTGCTGTGTCCATTTCCTCATCTTCCATTCTCTTCGCAACCCATTCCAGGTAGACTTTCGACACATGATTCACTGAAATCATGCTCATTAGGGTCATTGATGTCCTCTACCTGGCAAGACCCAACAGTCAGGGACTTCCCTGGTGGTGCAGTGGATAAGACTCCATGCTCCCAATGCAGGGGGCCAGGGTTCGATCCCTGGTTAGGGAACTAGATCCCACATGCATGGCACAACTAAGAGTTCTCATGCCACAACTAAGGAGCCCACCTGCTGCAACTAAGGAGCTGGTGAGCTGCAACTAAGGAGCCTGCCTGCCTCAACTAAGACCTGGTGCAAGCAAATAAATAAATAAATATTTTTTAAAAAAAGAGAAAAAAGACCCAACGGTCAGTCCTTTGTCCTCAGCATAATTGACTCTCAGTAGTTTTGATAGGAGTCAATTATTCCCACCTTCTTTTTTTTAAAAAATTATGACTTTTTTTATACATTAAAAAAGATATAAAGATTAATATAATAAACATGAATGTACCTATTGGTCACTTAAAAAGTAGAGCACTTCCGCTAGAAACTCTCATGTGTCTTTCTCTGATTGCTTGTCTCCTGGACATAACCATCCTCCTGAATTTTGTGCTTATGATTCCCTTGCCATCCTGCCTGGCTTCATTATATATGTGTATTTCTCTAGCAATGTATTATTTCTCTAGCAATGTATGTATTTTTGGTTTTATGAACTTTACATCAACAGTAACTTACCGCGCATGTCTTTGGAACTTGCATTTTTCTCTCTCCACATTATTTTTATGAGATTTATTCACGATGCTGCTTGTAACCCCAGCTTACTTATACTGCTGTGCAGTATCTATTACATGCCTGTATTAGCTATCTACTGCTGCGTGACAAATTACTCCCAAATGAAACAACAATAAACAGTTTCTGTAGGTCAGGAATTTAGGAGAGGCTTAGCCTAGTTTTTCTAGATCAGGATCTCCCATGAGACTGCAGTCAAGATATTGGCTAAGTATGCAATCGTCTTAAAGCTTGACTGTGGCTGGAGACTTTGCTTCCAAGATGGCTCACCCAGGAGACTGAGAGTTGGTGCTGGTTGTTGGAAGGAGCCTCAGTTCCTCGCCATGTGGTTATCGCCACAGGGCTGCTTGAGTATCCATGCAACATGGTAGCTGGCTTCTTCCAAAGGGGGAGATCCAGGAGAGCAAGGCAGAAGTCACGATGACTTTTATTACCTAGCCTTGGAAGTCACACACCATTATTTCTAAAATATTCTATTGGTTCCACAGTTCAGCTCTATTCAGTGTGGGAAGGGACAGCTCAAAGCATGTGAATGCCAGGAGTGGACATTTGTGGCCGTCTCGGAGGCTGGCCACTGCAATGACTATATCACAATTTATTGATCTATTCTCTTGTTAATGACATTATTTCAATTTTTAAAATTATAAACAGTGCTTCTATGCTCATTCTTATTCTTGTTCAGGCTTCCTGATGCACATGGGCCAGAGTTTCTCTAGAGGGAGAATACTGGGCCATAGAGTATGTGCATTTTCAAGTTGATAAGATAAAACCAAAATTGCCCCGAAGTTGTTTACCAATTTATACTCCTTCCAGTGGTGAATAATATTTCTCATGCTCTATATCCTTGCCAATACTTGGTATTGTCATATTTTAAAATTTATGCCAATCTGGTGGGTGTATCTTTTGCAGATTAAAATTTGCATTTTTCCAAATTACTAATGAGGTTGAACATCTTTTCATATGTTTATTGCCCATTCAAGCTTCCTTTAATGATAAATGCCTGTTTGTGTCATCTGCCCATTTTTTTATTGCGTTATATGTCTTTGTCTTACTAATTTGTAGGAGTTCTTTTTCTATTCTGAATTATTAAGAAGCTTCTGGTTATTATATGTGCTGCAAATATTTCCTCCCAGTTTGCACTCTGTCTTTTTACTTTTTAATACTGTTTTTTAATGACCAGAAATATAAAATGTCTTCTTTCCTCCTGTGGTATGTGCTATTTATGTCTTTTTAGATACATACTTCCACTGACTGAGGTCATAAAAATATTTGTCTCTGTTTCCTTCAAAAAGTTCTTAAGTGTTGCTCTCCACGTGTAGGTCAAGTGGAACCTGTTTTGGCACGTTAGGGGAGGTGGGGATTTAACTCTGATGCTTATTTCTGTGTGGACTACCACTTGCTCAAGCCTCCTTTCTAATACACTTTCTTCACTTGGCTTCAGGGACATCCCCCTCCCGGTTTTCCTCCCATCTGGCTCATTGCTTCTTCTTCTTCTTTTTTTTTTTAATATTTATTAATTTTTTTGGCTGCACCGGGTCTTAGTTGTGGCACGCGGGATCTTTAGTTGTGGCTTGTGGGATCTAGTTCCCTGACCAGGGATTGAACCCAGGCCCCCTGCATTGGGAGCACAGAGTCTTAACTGCTGGACCACCAGAGAGGTCCCTGGCTTGTTGCTTCTTCTCGGTGTCCATTGCCAGCTCTTCCTCTTTGCAGCCTCTACATGATGAGTGACTGGGAGTGCCCTCTTCTCCTGTCTGTCTGGATACTCTCACCATTCTCACCCGAGTCCATGACTATAAATAACATCTGTATGCTGATCATTACACCCTCACATCTTTTTTTTTTTTTTTTTAATTTATTTATTTATGGTTGTGTTGAGTCTTCGTTTCTGTGCGAGGGCTTTCTCTAGTTGCGGCAAGCGGGGGCCACTCTTCTTCGCAGTGCGTGGGCCTTCTCACTATCGCGGCCTCTCGTTGCGGAGCACAGGCTCCAGATGCGCAGGCTTAGTAATTATGGCGTGCAGGCTCAGTAATTATGGCTCACGGGCCCAGTTGCTCCACGGCATGTGGGATCTTCCCAGACCAGGGCTCGAACCCGTGTCCCCTGCGTTGACAGGCAGATTCTCAACCACTGCGCCACCAGGGAAGCCCCACCCTCACATCTTGACCCTCTTCCTTCATATCTCCACTTGGCTCAATCCTTGCCATCAAATATCACCTCCTGAGAGAGGGCTTCCCTGACCATACTATGTAAAATAGCAGCACCTGCATCTCCCCCTATACTTAACTTGCTTTATTTTATATCAAGCATAATCAGTCACCTCCTGATTTTATTCTAGAAATAGATTATATTTTGTCTGTCCACTATTTGAATATGTATCATGGACTTGGAACTGTTTGCTGATGCATCCAAATGACTAAGAACAGTGCCTGGCATATTGTAGATGCACAATAAACATTTGTAGTAAAAGAAGCAGTGATCAGGGACTTCCCTGGCAGTCCAGTAGTTGAGACTCCGTCTTCCAATGCAGGAGGTGCGGGTTCGATCCCTGGTCGGGGAGCTAAGATCCTACATGCCTCATGGCCAAAAAACCAAAACATAAAACAGAAACAATATTGTAACAAATTCAATAAAGACTTTAAAATGGTCCACATAAAAAAAATCTTTAAAAAAAAGAAGAAGCAATGATCAACTTCACTTAATATCATGCTTCATAGCGTATGGAGCTTTTTGCTATGCAATTATGTTCCTCCTAGCATCGACTTAATCCTCAGAGACATGGTTTTGCCTACATTTGTGAATATCCGAGCAATAACATCTCTTCCTTTGGAGGTCTCTTAACATTTTTTCACTCAGAACACTTAATTTTATTCCCAGTTGCATGCATTATTAGGTGTGTGGCTGTCACTTGAGGAAATTGAACAATAACATCTCTTGGCTGACCATGTCAACTGTTATTTGATGTCTCACATAAAAGGAATGTGGTTCTGAAAAAGGGACAAGTGCTTCAAATTAATGCATGTACAAAAATGTTTGAATACAGAATCTCAAAATAGGGCTATTTAGACTAGTGGTTCTGAGTCGTTTCTTTTCAGCCAAAATACATGCCCATGAGCTACTCTGACTTTTATACAACCATAGACACTTTTGTTGGAAGTAAAATGAAACATTTTTATTCACCACAGCTGTCAGCCGCTAGCTCCCAGACTCCCAGCCCACACTTACACTCGGGCTTATCTAGCACAGGGGTCCCCAACCCCCAGGCAGCGGACAAGTACCGGTCTGTGGCCTGTTAGGAACCGGGCCGCACAGCAGGAGGTGGGTGGCAGGAGAGCCAGCAGGGCTTCATCTGCCGCTCCCCATCGCCCCCCATCCACTCGCATCCCTGCCTGAACCATCACCCCCAGCCCCACAGTCCATGGAAAACTTGTCTTCCACGAAACCGGTCCCTGGTGCCAAAAAGGTTGGGGGCCGCTGCTCTAGCAGACCTGGTCCTTGCTTCAGAGCCCCTCCAGGAGATGTGCAGACAATATCCAGACCTCTCTCCACCTTAGTTATTCCTAAGCCCATAAATCTATGTAGCTAAGTCCAGAAAAATATACATTTGGCAAGTCTGAGCAGCCAGAGAAATTCATTCATTTACTATGTCTATTGAGTTTTGAGCCTAGTACATGAGAATTTGGTCACTTGTGTCAAATTACTGGTTTGCACTCTGACTCATTCCACAAGCCAAATAGAATGAATGTGTGCGTCTCTCTCCCTGAGGACACGAAAAGCGAACTTGAGGCTGATGTTAAAATAGATTTCTCATTTTCTGGGAACTCAGTGGGCTGGTTATGTTATCGAAAGTTCTGGCACTGTGGGTCAGGCTTTACTGGGTGCTAACCATTCGCAATCTCAAAGCACACATTCAAGAAAACATGGGAAAGATTCTGGGACTTTGCAGGGGGCAGTGAAGCTCTAAAGCCTGTTGACAGAACTGTTGAAGACAAACTGTACAGCGGGGAACCCTGGACAGTCTAAGCTTCTCATCAGCAACACAGCTGATGTCCTCGAGAAACCTCCTGAAAAGGTGGTCTGACTGATTGACGCTGATTGACAGTGAATCAGAAACTAAATCAAGAGGAGCGGCTTGCCTGGGGCCCCAGAGAGCACAACACTAATGTTAAATAAATCCAAAAGCAACAGCTGTGTCCAATGCTCTAGAGATTTGGGGTTCAGACATGGGATAGGTGTCACCTATAAAGTCTTAGCAACTTCATCAGAATCTAAGAGGAATCATGTATATTGGTCAGGAGGGACCCACAGCCATAACGTAAAATTGCCAAACCCAACTGGCTTAACCAAAAAAGTCAGAGTCTAATGTGTTGGTGGGGAGCAGGCTGTGCTCCGTGTAGTCATTCAAGGACTCAGGCCTCATTCATTTGGTGGCCCTGCTATCCCCTAGAGCCCGGGAGTCTCGGAAGATTCTCTGCATCCAACCAACAGACAAGGCAAGAGGGACACACAGAGAATCCAAGGAGGGATTAGGGACCACATCTGGAAATGCCACACATCACTTGGAATGCCACATTCCATTGGCCAAGACTAGTTACATGACCACCCCTAGACAACGGGACCTAGGAAGTACGGTCTGGCTGTGTGGCCAACTTGATATTGGTGAGCTCTAGCAGCCTCTGTTACAAGAAAGAATAAAACTCAGTTTTGAAAACAAATTTGTTAAATTTGAGAAAAGCCAACAGGACTGACCTTCAAAGCAGGCTCTGTAAGAGGTCATAAATCTTACTCAAGTAGTGCTGTTTTCAGAAATGTTCTTTGGACCACCACTCTTAGAATTCCCTTCAGAGACAGTAAGAAGCTCATTTCTTCATAGTCACCCTGGTTTAAGCCAATCCTCAAAGGATTGAATTTATTCAACATGTGAATGATATCAATCATTGACATCCATCAATTTGATTCTAAAGAAAATGCCCTGAGTTGCTTAGATTTTACACCGTCAGAAAGTATAAATAAGATAATTTTCTGCAAGGTGTGAATAAACAAAGATAAACAGATCTTCCCAGGGGTATTCTCATTCTTTAAAAGGGATCCTGTGGGATGATGTCAGCAAACTGGAAGAATAGGAGTTTTCTACCATCTTCCCCCTAAAGAACACCAATTCTGACAGTTGCCCATGGACAAGAATGTCTTTTTGGAAGTCCAAGAGTCCAGCAGAGGAGCTCCAGCATGTCAGTGAAGCAAAAAAAAATGGGGATTGGACACACTGAAGATGTTAAGAGGAACAGTTTTGATTTACCTGCATCCCTCCTCCCCTAAACTGGCACAGCTCGTACCAAGACGGACCATCTTGGCTGGCGATTTCTCCCACAGGGCAAAGTGGGAACATGAGAGTGAGCGCCTGGCTTCCCCAGCTGTGCAGGACGCTGCCAGGCGGGGGCGAGGGGAGAGCTTTTTTCTCGCTCCATCCAGAACACTGAGGTGTGTTGCACGACTGGGGGAGGGGAGGGCCTGGGAAGACAGCAGCCAGGGCCTTCGGAGGGCATCAGAGGGATGCAGATGCTACTAACCATTTCTCAGACTCCATCAGGAAGCCCACACAACAGCCACTGGGGACACCTTGCCTGCAGGTCCATACAGATACAGTGGCAGTGACGAGCTCTTATAAAGTACAACCGAAACAGAACAAACACCGGACCTCAAGTCTGAAAACCAAGGGTTGGTTCTGGCCTAAGGTGAGCCAGCGACCCCATCTGTGAAATGGAAACTAACCATTTTCCCATATGAAAGGAATTTTCCTCTTTATTTCAATAGAGCAGAAGCAGAATGCCTCTAGATCACGATTCCTAAAACTTTCTCTAGTCATGATTTTCTGTTTTTGTTTTTGGCTGTGCACCCGCGAAGCCTGTAGGAACTCAGTTCCCAGACGAGGGATTGAACCCGGGCCACGGCAGTGAAAGCCCAGAATCCTAACCACTAGCCACCAGGGAAGTGCCCCTCTAGTCATGTTCTTTCAGGTACAAACAACTTTAAGGGTTCCCCTCTTCTCAGAATCTGAGATCTCCATGCTCTGGCCCCAGCCAGCCTTTCCAGGCTGATCTCCAACAACTCTCCTGCTGCCATCCTGTGTCCCAAATAAACCTGATAATCCGGTCCTGCCCTCACTCTTCTCTCTGCATCTGTGCTCTCCCCACCCCCTCCATCTCCCTCTCTCATATTTACCACTTGAAATCCCATCATCCTTCAAGGTCCACATAAATGCCTCTTCCTCTGTGAAATTTCCCCTGATTTATCTGAATCTCCATAACATTTGGGTAACTCTCTGTCGTGTAATTTATTTTTTATATAATTGCTTTCTCCCCATCCCTAGGAGAACTGGTGTTTCTCTCTGTGGTGTATATATTTCCTTCAATTTTCTGTTCCCCCATACAGCCTAGCAAGAGGACTTTTACCTAGTAAAAGTGCACTAAGTCTTTATTACATATTTCATGGACTTAAAACGAAGCAAATTAAAGGCATCAATATTGTCAGTAAAAACCAACTTTTATTAAGCACTTCCTGTGTGCTAGACCCTGTCTTAAGAACTTCTCATGCATTATATAATTTGTCATGTAGACATTTCTATATAGTTACACTTACTTTCAGTTTGCTTGGCTATTTTATAATTATTTTATATTTGGCTATTTTATGTATAACTCTTAACAATTCACTAATTTGTAGTGTATAGCCTCCAAAATTAAGAAGTATCAAAGGAAATAAAATACAAACTTTCCTATTTAGGTAGATTCATGTTTAGGAATTTCATATTCTTCAATTTAAAAAGGCTTTAAAGTACACTGGTAAATAAAAGAATCCGTATAGGGGACTTCCCTGGTGGCACAGTGGTTAAGAATCTACCTCCCAATGCAGGGGATACAGGTTCGAGCCCTGGTCCGGGAAGATCCCACACGCCACGGAGCAGCTAAGCCTGTGCATCACGACTACTGAGCCTGCACTCTAGAGCCTGTGAGCCACAACTACTGAGCCCGCGTGCCACAACCACTGAAGCCCGCGGGCCTAGAGCCCGTGCTCCGCAACAAAGAGAAGCCACCGCAATGAGAAGCCCGCGCACCACAGCGACGAGTAGCCCCCGCTCGCCACAACTGGAGAAAGCCCACACGCAGCAACGAAGACCCAATGTAGCCAAAAATAAATAAACAAATAAATTTATTTTTTAAAAAGTATCTGTGTATATTAATCAGAACGATAACACATGGGGAGGGGTGACAATTAATAAAATCAAAGAATGGATTGCTCATAGATTGTGCCCATAACAACAACAAAAAACCCAGTATTTTTTCTCATTAGACCATGATTATCCACCATTTTTTAAGTGGTAAAGAAGAAATTGTAGAGCATTCCTGCTCTGTGAGAAGAATTCTTTTCCTGCCCTACATTTTCCTGTTGCTAACATAGAGCACAGGCCAAATTTTTGGCCTTTTATCCTTAAGAGCATTCTCTTAATCACATTCTTAGTTGTTCTATCTCCAAGTTAGAAAATGAATTTATACTTTATAGTGAAAACTACAGCACTACTCCTTGAAGCATTTGCTCTTTATAGTCAATCTGGCCTAATCATCAAGCTCATTATCTGGTCATTGCCAAGGAGGTGGTATAACCCCCTGAATCACTCATTATAGTTAAGTTTCTGCAGTAAATATTTTTTTGTGGTTAAATATATATAACATAAAACTTACCATTTTAACTATTTTGAAGTATACAATTCAGTGACATTAAGTAAGTTCATATTGTTGTACAACCATCACCACCATCCATCTCCAGAACATTTCCATCATCCCAGATGCTACCCATTAAACAATAACTCCCCACTTCTCCCTCTCACTAGCCCCTGGCAACCACCATTCAACTTTCTGTCTCAATGAATTTGACTCTTCAAGCACCTCATATAAGTAGAATTGAGCGCTAAATGTTTCAAAATCATCTCTTTTCTTAAACAAACAAATCTCTTATTACATGCTTTGTCTTATGCATCTTTGATTAAGTGAATTGGCTGAGTTTATTCAAAAGCCTAAATAAAACTTTTTGATTTTCCCCTCTAAACGGGATTGCAGATAAGGGGTTATTCAATCTGTATGTGTATCAAAACTCTTTATCAGCGTGGGCTAGTCTCTGGAGAATCTTGGCCACTAAAGGTGGGGAGGAGAAGTTAGTGTCTCATGGAGCATTCTTTGATCCACTGGGAGCCGGGAGCCTTGATCAGTGTGTCCCACTTCTAAACTGTTGTGAGGTTGTCAATATGGCTTCTTGGAAGGTCTCAGTGGGATCCAGTCTCAGTTGGTCACAGCAATGAGCAACTGAATAAAATATCTTCCAAATGTTTTTGCCTTCTCTCTGATTTCACTCTTCCCAGTTGCTCACTCTTTTTTTGGGATTGCTTCCCAAGACAAACTACCCTCACACAAGCCCTTACAGAGATAATGTCATCTGTGTCTCTCTGTGCCTCTTTGTCTCACTCTCTCTGTCTCTGTCTCTCCCACAGACACACATACACACCTCCCCACTCTGCTTTCCTTTGTGTTGGTTTCACCCTTTGGCAGGTTACGCTCACCTCAACTGGAGTCAAGACACCCACCCACATTTTTAGGCTTACATCTTTTTTTTTTTTTTTTTCAAACATCTTTATTGAAGTATAATTGCCTTACAATAGTGTGTTAGCATCTGCTTTATAACAAAGTGAATCTGTTATACATATACAATATGTTCCCATTTCTCTTCCCTCTTGCATCTCCCTCCCTCCCACCCTCCCCATCCCACCCCTCTAGGTGGTCACAAAGCACCGAGCTGATCTCCCTGTGCTATGCGGCTGCTTCCCACTAGCTATCTATTTTACATTTGGTAGTGTATATATGTCCATGACACTCTCTTACCCTGTCACATCTCACCCCACCCCCTCCCCATATCCTCAAGTCCATTCTCTAGTAGGTCTGTGTCTTTATTCCCGTCTTGCCACTAGGTTCTTCATGGCCTTTTTTTTTTTTTTTTTTTCCCTTAGATTCCATATATATGTGTTAGCATACTGTATTTGTTTTTCTCTTTCTGACTTACTTCACTCTGTATGACAGACTCTAACTCCATCCACCTCATTACAAATACCTCCATTTCATTTCTTTTTATGGCTGAGTAATATTCCATTGTATATATGTGCCACATCTTCTTTATCCATTCATCTGTCGATGGACATTTAGGTTGCTTCCATGTCCTGGCTATTGTAAATAGAGCTGCAATGAACATTTTGGTACATGACTCTTTTTGACCTATGGTTTTCTCAGGGTATATGCCCAGTAGTGGGATTGCTGGGTCGTATGGTAGTTCTATTTGTAGTTTTTTAAGGAACCTCCATACTGTTCTCCATAGTGGCTGTATCAATTTACATTCCCACCAACAGTGCAAGCGTGTTCCCTTTCCTCCACACCCTCTCCAGCATTTATTGTTTCTAGATTTTTTGATGATGGCCATTCTGACCGGTGTGAGATGATATCTCATTGTAGTTTTGATTTGCATTTCTCTAATGATTAATGATGTTGAGCATTCTTTCATGTGTCTGTAGGCCATCTGTATATCTTCTTTGGAGAAATGTCTATTTAGATCTTCTGCCCATTTTTGGATTGGGTTGTTCGTTTTTTTGTTATTGAGCTGCATGAGCTGCTTGTAAATCTTGGAGATTAATCCTTTGTCAGTTGCTTCATTTGCAAATATTTTCTCCCATTCTGAGGGTTGTCTTTTGGTCTTGTTTATGGTTTCCTTTGCTGTGCAAAAGCTTTTCAGTTTCATTAGGTCCCATTTGTTTATTTGTGTTCTTATTTCCGTTTCTCTGGGAGCTGGGTCAAAAAGAATCTTGCTGTGATGTATGTCATAGAGTGTTCTGCCTATGTTTTCCTCTAAGAGTTTGATAGTGTCTGCCTTTACACTTAGGTCTTTAATCCATTTTGAGTTTATTTTTGTGCATGGTGTCAGGGAGTGTTCTAATTTCATACTTTTACATGTTCCTGTCCAATTTTCCCAGCACCACTTATTGAAGAGGCTGTCTTTTCTCCACTGTATATGCTTGCCTCCTTTATCAAAGATAAGTTGACCATATGTGTGTGGGTTTATCTCTGGGCTTTCTATCCTGTTCCATTGATCTATATTTCTGTTTTTGTGCCAATACCAAACTGTCTTGATTACTGAAGCTTTGTAATAAAGTCTGAAGTCAGGGAGCCTGATTCCTCCAGCTCCATTTTTCGTTCTCAAGATTGCTTTGGCTATTCGGGGTCTTTTGTGTTTCCATACAAATTGTGAAATTTTTTGTTCTAGTTCTGTGAAAAATGCCAGTGGTAGTTTGATAGGGATTGCATTGAATCTGTAGATTGCTTTGGGTAGTAGAGACATTTTCACAATGTTGATTCTTCCAATCCAGGAACATGGTATATCTCTCCATCTATTTGTATCATCTTTAATTTCTTTCATCAGTGTCTTATAATTTTCTGCATACAGGTCTTTTGTCTCCTTAGGTAGGTTTATTCCTAGATATTTTATTCTTTTTGTTGCAATGGTAAATGGGAGTGTTTTCTTAATTTCACTTTCAGATTTTTCGTCATTAGTGTATAGAAATGCAAGAGATTTCTGTGCATTAATTTTGTATCCTGCTACTTTACCAAATTCATTGATTAGCTCTAGGAGTTTTCTGGTAGCATCTTTAGGATTCTCTATGTATAGTATCATGTCATCTGCAAATAGTGACAGCTTTACTTCTTCTTTTCCGATTTGGATTCCTTTTATTTCTTTGTCTTCTCTGATTGCTGTGGCTAGGACTTCCAGAACTATGTTGAATAATAGTGGTGAGAGTGGGCAACCTTGTCTTCTTCCTGATCTTAGTGGAAATGGTTTCAGTTTTTCACCATTGAGGACAATGTTGGCTGTGGGTTTGTCATATATGGCCTTTATTATGTTGAGGAAAGTTCCCTCTATGCCTACTTTCTGCAGGGCTTTTATCATAAATGGGTGTTGAATTTTGTCAAAAGCTTTCTCTGCATCTATTGAGATGATCATATGGTTTTTCTCCTTCAATTTGTTAATATGGTGTATCACATTGATTGATTTGCGTATATTGAAGAATCCTTGCATTCCTGGGATAAACCCCACTTGATCATGGTGTATGATCCTTTTAATGTGCTGTTGGATTCTGTTTGCTAGTATTTTGTTGAGGATTTTTGCATCTATGTTCATCAGTGATATTGGCCTGTAGTTTTCTTTCTTTGTGACATCTTTGTCTGGTTTTGGTATCAGGGTGATGGTGGCCTCGTAGAATGAGTTTGGGAGTGTTCCTCCCTCTGCAATATTTTGGAAGAGTTTGAGAAGGATAGGTGTTAGCTCTTCTCTAAATGTTTGATAGAATTCGCCTGTGAAGCCATCTGGTCCTGGGCTTTTGTTTGTTGGAAGGTTTTTAATCACAGTTTCAATTTCAGTGCTTGTGATTGGTCTGTTCATATTTTCTATTTCTTCCTGGTTCAGTCTCGGCAGTTTGTGCATTTCTAAGAATCTGTCCATTTCTTCCAGGTTGTCCATTTTATTGGCATATAGTTGCTTGTAGTAATCTCTCATGATCTTTTGTATTTCTGCAGTGTCAGTGGTTACTTCTCCTTTTTCATTTCTAATTCTATTGATCTGAGTCTTCTCCCTTTTTCTCTTGATGAGTCTGGCTAATGGTTTATCAATTTTGTTTATCTTCTCAAAGAACCAGCTTTTAGTTTCATTGATTTTTGCTATTGTTTCCTTCATTTCTTTTTCATTTATTTCTGACCTGATCTTTATAATTTCTTTCCTTCTGCTGGCTTTGGGGTTTTTTTGTTCTTCTTTCTCTAATTGCTTTAGGTGCAAGGTTAGGTTGTTTATTCGAGATGTTTCCTGTTTCTTGAGGTAGGCTTGTATTGCTATAAACTTCCCTCTTAGCACTGCTTTTGCTGTGTCCCATAGGTTTTGGGTCGTCGTGTCTCCATTGTCATTTGTTTCTAGGTATTTTTTGATTTCCCCTTTGATTTCTTCAGTAATCACTTCGTTATTAAGTAATGTATTGTGTAGCCTCCATGTGTTTGTATTTTTTACAGTTTTTTTCCTGTAATTGATATCTAGTCTTATAGCCTTGTGGTCGGAAAAGATACTTGATACGATTTCAATTTTCTTAAATTTACCAAGGCTTGATTTGTGACCCAAGATATGATCTATCCTGGAGAATGTTCCATGAGCACTTGAGAAAAATGTGTATTCTGTTGTTTTTGGGTGGAATGTCCTATAAATATCAATTAAGTCCATATTGTTTAATGTATCATTTAAAGCTTGTGTTTCCTTATTTATTTTCATTTTGGATGATCTGTCCATTGGTGAAAGTGGGGTGTTAAAGTCCCCTACTATGATTGTGTTGCTGTCAATTTCCCCTTTCATGGCTGTTAGTATTTGCCTTATGTATTGAGGTGCTCCTATGTTGGGTGCATAAATATTTACAATTGTTATACCTTCCTCTTGGATCGATCCCTTGATCATTATATAGTGTCCTTCTTTGTCTCTTGTAATAGTCTTTATTTTAAAGTCTATTTTGTCTGATATGAGAATTGCTACTCCAGCTTTCTTTTGATTTCCATTTGCATGGAATATCTTTTTCCATCCCCTCACTTTCAGTCTGTATGTGTCCCTAGGTCTGAAGTGGGTCTCTTGTAGACAGCATATGTATGGGTCTTGTTTTTGTATCCATTCAGCCAGCCTGTGTCTTTTGGTGGGAGCATTTAATCCATTTACATTCAAGGTAATTATCGATATGTATGTTCCTATTCCCATTTTCTTAAATGTATTGGGTTTGTTATTGTAGGTGTTTTCCTTCTCTTGTGTTTCTTGCCTAGAGAATTTCCTTTAGCATTTGTTGTAAAGCTGGTTTGGTGGTGCTGAACTCTCTCAGCTTTTGCTTGTCTGTAAAGGTTTTAATTTCTCCATCGAATCTGAATGAGATCCTTGCTGGGTAGAGTAATCTTGGTTGTAGGTTTTTCTCCTTCATGACTTTAAGTATATCCTGCCACTCCCTTCTGGCTTGCAGAGTTTCTGCTGAGAGATCAGATGTTAACCTTATGGGGATTCCCTTGTGTGTTATTTGTTTTTTTTCCCTTGCTGCCTTTAATATGTTTTCCTTATATTTAATTTTTGACAGTTTGATTAATATGTGTCTTGGCGTGTTCCTCCTTGGGTTTATCCTGTATGGGACTCTCTGTGCTTCCAGGACTTGATTAACTATTTCCTTTCCCATATTAGGGAAGTTTTCAACTATAATCTCTTCAAAAATTTTCTCAGTCCCTTTCTTTTTCTCTTCTTCTTCTGGTACCCCTATAATTCGAATGTTGGCACGTTTAATGTTGTCCCAGAGGTCCCTGAGACTGTCCTCAGTTCTTTTCATTCTTTTTTCTTTATCCCGCTCTGTAGTAGTTATTTCCACCATTTTATCTTCCAGGTCACTTATCCTTTCTTCTGCCTCAGTTATTCTACTATTGATCCCATCTAGAGTATTTTTAATTTCATTTATTGTGTTTTTCATCATTGCTTGGTTCCTCTTTAGTTCTTCTACATCCTTGTTAAATGTTTCTTGCATTTTGTCTATTCTATTTCCAAGATTTTGGATCATCCTTACTATCATTATTCTGAATTCTTTTTCAGGTAGACTACCTATTTCCTCTTCATTTGTTAAGTCCAGTGTGTTTTGAGCCTGCTCCTTCATCTGCTGTGTGTTTTTCTGTCGTCTCATTTTGCCTATCTTACTGTGTTTGGGGTCTCCTTTTCACAGGCTGCAGGTTCGTAGTTCCCGTTGTTTTTGGTATCTGTCCCCAGCGGCTAAGGTTGGTTCAGTGGGTTGTGTAGGCTTCCTGGTGGAGGGAACTAGTGCCTGAGTTCTGGTGGATGAGGCTAGATCTTGTCTTTCTGGTGGGCACGTCCACGTCTGGTGGTGTATTTTGGGGTGTCTGTGGCCTTATTTTGATTTTAGGCAGCCTCTCTGCTAATGGATGGGGTTGTGTTCCTGTCTAGCTAGTTGTTTGGCATAGGGTGTCCAGCACTGTAGCTTGCTGGTCGTTGAGTGAAGCTGGGTCTTGATGTTGAGATGGAGATCTCTGGGAGATTTTTGCCGTTTGGTATTACGTGGAGCTGGGAGGTCTCTTGTGGACCAGTGTTCTGAAGTTGGCTCTCCCACCTCAGAGGCACGGCCCTGATGCCTGGCTGGAGCACCAAGAGCCTTTCGTCCACACGGCTCAGAGTAAAAGGGAGAAAAAATAGAAAGAAAGAAAGAAAGAGGCTATAATATAGTGAAGTAAAATAAAGCTATTGTAAAGCAAAGCTATACAGACAAAATCTCACCCAGAAGCATATACATATACACTCACAAAAAAAAGGAAAAGGGGAAAAATTAATGTCTCCTGCTCCCAGAGTCCCCCTCCTGAATTTGGGATGATTCGTTGTCTGTTCAGGTGTTCAGCAGATGCAGGCACATCACGTTGTTTGTGGAGCTTTAATCCGCTGCCCCTGAGGCTGCTGGGAGAGATTTCCCCTTCTCTTCCCTGTTCGCACAGCTCCTGGGGTTCAGCTTTGGATTTGGACCCGCCTCTGCGTGTAGGTCGCCTGAGGGCGTCTGTTCCCCGCCCAGACAGGACGGGGTTAAAGGAGCAGCTGCTTCGGGGGCTCTGGCTCACCCAGGCCACGGGGAGGGAGCGGTACGGAGGAGGCGGGGCGAGCCTGCGGCGGCCGAGGCCGGCGTGACGTTGCACCAGCTCGAGGCGCGCAGTGCGTTCTCCCGGGGATGTTGTCCCCGGATCCCGGGACCCCGGCAGTGGCGGGCTGCACAGGCTCCCGGGAGGGGAGGTGTGGAGAGTGACCTGTGCTCACACACAGGCTTTTTGGAGGCGGCAGCAGCAGCCCCAGCGTCTCACGCCCGTCTCTGGGGTCCGCGCTGATCGCCGTGGCTTGCGCCCTTCTCTGGAGTTCGTTTAGGCGGCGCTCTGAATCCCCTCTCCTTGCGCGCAGCGAAACAAAGAGGCAAGAAAAAGTCTCTTGCCTCTTCGGCAGCTGCAGACCTTTTCCCGGTCTCCCTCCCGGCTAGCTGTGGTGCGCCAACCCCTTCAGGCTGTGTTCACGCCGCCAGCCCCAGTCCTCTCCCTGCGATCCGACCGAAGCCCGAGCCTCAGCTCCCAGCCCCGCCCGCCCCGGCGGGGGAGCAGACAAGCCTCTCGGGCTGGTGAGCGCCGCTCGGCGCCGAGCCTCTGTGCGGGAGTCTCTCCGATTTTCCCTCTGCGCCCCTGTTGCTGTGGGATCCGCGCTGATAGCCGCGGCTCGCGCCCTTCTCTGGAGTTCGTTTAGGCGGCGCTCTGAATCCCCTCTCCTTGCCCGCCGCGAAACAAAGAGGCAAGAAAAAGTCTCTTGCCTCTTCGGCAGCTGCAGACTTTTTCCCCGTACTCCCTCCCGGCTAGCTGTGGTGCGCTAACCCCTTCAGGCTGTGTTCGCGCTGCCAGCCCCAGTCCTCTCCCTGCGATCCGACCGAAGCCTGAGCCTCAGCTCCCAGCCCCGCCCGCCCCGGCGGCTAAGCAGACAAGCCTCTCGGGCTGGTGAGTGCTGCTCGGCGCCGAGCCTCTGTGCGGGAACCTCTCCGCTTTGCCCTCCGCACCTCTGTGGCTGCGCTCTCCTCCATGGCTCTGAAGCTTCCCCCCTCCGCCCCCCGCAGTCTCCGCCCGCGAAGGGGCTCCTAGTGCGTGGAAACCTTTCCTCCTTCACGGCTCCCTCCCACTGGTGCAGGTGCCGTCCCTATTCTTTTGTCTCTGTTATTTCTTTTTTCTTTTGCCCTACCCAAGTACGGGGGGAGTTTCTTGCCTTTTTGGAGGTCGGACGTTTTCTGCCAGCGTTCAGTGGGTGTTCTGTAGGAGCAGTTCCACGTGTAGGTGTATTTCTACTGTATCTGTGGGAAGGAATGTGATCTCCGCGTCTTACTCTTCCGCCATCTTCTCTATCATCTAGGCTTACATCTTAATAACTTAGCAAGCCTAGAGTGGAGAAAAGCTTATTTTTTCCCCAGTAACGCTGGCAAAATTCCTGGCATGATGCTTCCTGTCTCTGATTGGCCTGGCCTAGGTAGTGGGCCCCCTCTGAACCAATCATTGGCTTGGGTCAGGAGCCAGGTGGTGGGGTCAGCCCCACCACTCCCTATACACTGAGAATAGGAAAGGTATGCTTATCCAAAGGTGAATCGGGGGCCATACGTGGCACCAAATCCATGCATTATGGAGATTTAATTCCTCTTCAACCTCATCTCTGCCTAAATTCATTCATTCCCTCTTCCTCTGAAGACATCCAGGAAGCAGTTCCTGTCCCTTTCTTGATTACCTCCTGGCTTAGCGCCAAGTGCCAGACCACACTGGATGTGTGGGCAGATCTCTTACCAAAGTAGTAAAGTGCAGGAGACAGAGGTTCTGACCTCATCAACATGACTCCTTCCCCTTTACCACAAAAGAGGAGGGCCTTATAAACATAGGGCTTCATAATGAAAATGCCCCACTTGGTGACCCTCCCTTGTGATCTGCATCACCTCTCCCCGTGACCCCTCGTGTTTCACATCACCAACTGAGTGTCCTCCAATTCAATTCAATTCTGAGACTAACTACCTAGTGTTAACGCAGACCTCACAAATTAGGGCTCAGTTCTACAAGACGGCTTCCGCTTCAGATGCCAGCCTGGGGCCACTTGCTCTCCTGTCCAGCTTGGCTGAAAATTCAGGAGTTCTCACAATGCCCCTCTCACGTTTGATAACTCACTAGAACAACTCACAGAACTCAGAAAAGCTCTATACTTATAATTACCATTTTATTATAAAGGATACAATTAAACAGCTAGATGAAGAGATACATAGGGCAAGGTGTGGAAGGGTCCAGAGCACAGGACTTTGTGTCCCTGTAGGGTCAGGGTATGCCACCCAACTGGTACATCAATTGTTCGCCGTCCAGGATGCTGTTGTTTAGAGTTTGTTAAATCAAGGTGTCATTACATAGGCATGATTGATTAAATCATTGGTCATTGGGGGTTAAACTCTCCAGCTCTTCTCCCCTCCCTGGAGGCTGAGGTTGGGCTAAGGAGGGTGTGGCTGCTTCCTGAAACTGGCTCCAAGAGTAACTGAAATAGCTAGAATGGCCCTGTCCTCAGCAGCTGGTATCAGTGGTCTCAGCGCCAGTTAGATTACTTTGGGCTCCCAAATTTCTCCTCGGTTAGGACGGGACCACTGGAGATTATTGTCATTCTCCTCAACAATGATAATTTTAAGTGGTTCTCTTCCTTGATGGTTCTTTTTCCTTCCCCTATTCAACATGAGTTGCTTTATAGAAATTGGATTTTTCCAAAAATAAATGATCAGTTTAAAAGATTCCATACTCCAACAAAGTTGTTTTGAGACTCTTTTCCTCGGAGACCTTCACTTCCACGGCCTCACCTCTCACCTAAGCACAGATGGCTCTTCAACTCAAAACTCTTGCCTTAACCTTTCTCTTGATAAGCAGTTTAACCTGTTATTCTGGGTCTATCTCCAACTTTATCAGCTGTTACATAAGTATATAAATGCTGTGTTCCAGTCATGTTGATCTATTCAGTCTTTAAGCATTAGGCACATTTCTAAAACCATACCTCTATCCGTGCTGTACCCAGGCCTCCCTATTCTTCTCTGCTTGCATGCACTCCCCTATCTGTTAATTCTCACTTCAAGTCCCTCCTCCTCCATGAAGACTCCCAGCCTTCACTGATCTTTTTGTTCCCTACATAACTATATTTAGGAGTCATGTGCTACCTTGAACCATCTCTTACTCTTTTATGTAAGTGTCCCTTCTCCCCATCTCAACTGCATACATATTCTTGTATCTTCCAAAGAGTCTCATGCTCAGTGTGTGTTCCTTGATTTTACTTTCCCTGACCCCTATTTCTCCTAGAATGGCAGATGTTTCAGGAACTCTTCCTACATAACAAGCCATTCACAGTTCTGTGAGTTGACTGAGCTCAACTGGGAAGTTCTCACTTGGGGTCTCTCTTGAAGTGGCAATCAGATGTCAGCTGGAGTCTCGGTCATCTGAAGACTCAACTGGGCTGAACATCCAAGGTGGCTCACTCTTGTGACATGTGGATAAAGTTGGCTGTTGGCTGAGAGCTCAGCTGGGGCTGTCAACCATAGCACCCAAGCCTGGCCTCACCATGTGTTTTCACAGCCTGACAGCTGGGTTCATAGAGGGAGTATCCCAAGAGCAACAGCTCCAAGATTCCCAGGCAGAACCTGCAAGGCTTATTATGACTTGTCCACTGAAGTCCAGAACATCCCTTCCACCACATTCTGTTAGAAAAGAAAGTCACTAAGACTGGTCCAGATTCAAGGAGAGGAGAATGAGACCCCCAACTCTATGGGAGAGTGACAAGATCACATTGCAGAGGAGCACAGGGGATGGGAATATAGTGTTGCCACCATCTCAGGAAAATACAGTTGGCCAAGGAAGGTAACATGTACATTTCCATCTAGAGTTACACTAGTTTGTAACCCACCTGCTAAGGTATTGAGGCCCCCTTGTAGTACATGTATTTGTTCTGTTCTCCTGGCCTCTGGATGGACCTCTAAGACATTATTAGGAAAGCCAACTGGGTGATCAGAGCTGAAAACGTTCAGTGGCTCAGAATCAACAAAATAGCAAGGTAAGCATCATAACTAAACTGTCTACTCTCTGTACAATGAAGGTATTATTTTCCCTAATTTAAAGAACACTGCAGAGGGGCTAGGAATGTTTTATATCTTGTTCTGGGTGGTGATTGCACAGCTTTACTCATTAAGTTGCAGAAAGAAGAAGATAGATTTGAAAGCTGTTTAGGAAGATATTTAGGACTTGGTGATTGGATGTGTTGTACAAGTGGTCAGGGTGCTGGCTGGCAGCTGCTCTTCACCGTGTTCCATGATGCTGGGCACTAATTTTACTGTCAAAGGGATACATAAAAAGACGGATTAGAACAGACTCTCAGAGCTTTCCTTGAGATTGTCTTAAATTCCTACTGGAATCATTCCACAACACTGTTTATTTTCTTTCAGTAAGATTTTCTCCCCATTGTGTGCCAACACCCATTATGTTGCACAGAATTATTAATCATCCATGTGGAATTTTATGTTTATAAAGTCTCTGAAAAAAATCAACCTTTTCCCCTGCCCCCACCAGCTGAGCTCACAGACCATGGCCCTCTCTCTGGACATGTACAAACCAGTCTGATTTGTTTTGGTTTTGGGTTACCGGGCCAAGTTGTTAAGCTGACTCAACCTGCCAGTTAAATACCTGCGAATTCAGGGAAAACTAGTCAAACTCATTTAAATCAATCCCAGACACAGAGCCAGGTCAGTGTTTCCTCGGTGACTGCAGAGCACGTGCTGAAGTCCCCAGAAGAGACCACAGAGGCAGGGTGAGGCGATGACATTGCGGGTATGATGTTAGCTCTCTTTAACTCTAAGTCACCACCTATGAGTGTATGCAGCGTAGTAATGACTGTTTCAGACATGCTGAATATATAGTTTAACTCAGCATTTCACTCTGATGGGAAGAGCCTCAGTAGACAATGAATGAACAGGACCTGAACGTGTGTCACATTATGAAACCAGGCATGTGGAAGCATGTTTCCAAAACAGGTTAGAGACTTGCTCCCCCTAAAATCTTATCCATCTCAGTCAGAGGTATCACTGTCCACCTGGTTACTCAGGCCAAAAGCCTCTGAGTCAACCTCTCTTTCCCTCACCTTCCCCACCCCACCCCCTGCCACCATATTTAATGCATCAGCCAAGCTCTAGCTTCCCAGTACCTGTATCCTCAAATACAATTATCAGTTATCACCACATCCACTAGCATCACTCTATCCCAAGCCACCTGACGCTTCTACCTGCAGAATTGCAATAGTCACCTACCTTATTGATAGATTTAACAAAAACAATTTTTTTAATTCCTGGAAAAATAAAATACCGTAACAAAATCAATGACGAATGACTAAACAGGAAAAATACTACACATACAACCAAATTTAGACTCTTTCATATATAAAAAGCTAATACAGATTATTATGAAAAAAATAAATATTTAAATAGAAAAATTGGCAAATTATCCAAATAGTTTGTAATAAAAAGGAAATATAAATCATTCATAAGCAAATGATATGATGCTTAATCACACTCTAATGAGAGAAATAGAAATTCAGAGTGGCATGAGATGCTGTTGACACTTGTAAGGTTGGAAAAATTCAGAAAATTTAGTAATGCCCTGATGGTGATGGGAGGACTAATATTGGTGGGAAGGCAAATTGGTCCATCCTCTTTGGAGAGCAATTTACAAAGTGCCACCAAATTTTCATATGCAGATATTTTTGACTTGGCAATTCTACTCTAGGAGTTTATTTTACAGATATGTTTGCACATGAGCTCAAAGATGCAAATACACATGCAGTAACAAAAGAAGCCAGCCAAATATACTGATAGCTGGTTAAGTAAATTTGGTATATCTGTAGAGTGGAATACTATGCAACACTGAAAAAGAATGAAACAAAACTACTTGGTATCGATAAGAGAAAATTTCCCAGGTATATTATTAAGTTGTAAAAAGCAAGATGCAGAAGAGCATACATAATATGCTATAACGTTTAAAAATATGGGTAAGAAAATATTCTTCTTGCATATTCATAGACTATTTCTGGAAGGAAACTTGTAACAATGGTTGCCCCTGGAAAGGTCACCTGATAATTTTGGGGAAAGGGGAGGAGACTTACTTTTCACTATATTTCTTTTTGTGATGTTTAAATTTGTACCATATTAGAGAATTGCCTTTTTTAAAAAAAACATTATATACAATTAAAAATTTTTTTCTTATGAAAACAGAACAATAATTTATCTTGGTAATAAATAGTTAAATTCAGAAAGACAAAGAGAAAAGACTAGTTATATTCTGTTATTTTAAAGGAATATATTAGTAATACTTTCCTGGAAAAGTGTGAGGTTTTACCTAAAGAGATAATTATAAATTTCACTTCTATTATGTCTTTACATTTTCAGACTTATTATGTATAAATGCATACCTCAGGCAAAATAATAGCTAATATTTAGAGAGTGTTAACTATGAGCAGACACTGCACAATGTGCTTCAAAATAACAGTACTGTTCTCATCGCCAGTTACAGCTGAGGAGATGAAAGCTCAGAGAGATTAATTAACTGGCATAAGGTCACACAGCTAGTAAGTTATAGAGCTGATGCAAACCTAAGCCGTCTGACAGGAGAGTCCACATTCTTAACCACTGTACAGTTTATTTATTGTGTTATTAATGACTCATCTGTTTCATACAAATAACAATTAAGGGTACATAATTTCCAATTCAAAACTGATACTTATCAGAAGAAGAATCTAACCTTAACTACAGGAAGTAAAAACACAAATGTAGATATTTAAGTTCTATAAATGAACTTATAATATTGTTTCTGATTTTATGACAACTCAGAAAGATAAAAATATAGTGTTTTAATACATTTGAACAATGACTGGGGCTTTCCTGGTGGCGCAGTGGTTAAAAATCCGCCTGCCAATGCAAGGGACACAGGTTCGAGCCCTGGTCTGGGAAGATCCTACATGCCGCAAAGCAACTAAGCCTGTGCACTGCAACTACTGAGCCTGCGCTCAAGAGCCTGTGAGCCACAACTACTGAGCCCGCGTGCCGCAACTACTGAAGCCTGTGCACCTAGAGCCCCTGCTCCGCAACAATAGAAACCACCACAATGAGAAGCCTGTGCACCGCAACAAAGAGTAGCCCCTGCTCAACGCAACTAGAGAAAGCCCACAAGCAGCAATGAAGACCGAATGCAGCCAAAATAAATAAACAAACAAACAAATAAATAAAAAACGATGACTGGAAAATAGAGCCACTGGGTTCTATATACTGTACATACCATTTTTTGTGTGTTTATATAGTTGACCTTCACAAAATCTTAAAGTAATAAATAAGATGTTTTAGATCAGTGTCAAGGGTTGAATTGTGCCCCTAAAAGATATGAAGTTGTAAGCCTCCCTTATGAGTTAAATTGTATCCCCTCAAAATTCGCATGTTGAAGTCCTAACCCCTATTAATCTCAGAATATGACAGTATTTGGAGAAAGGCTTTTTACGGAGGTAATCAAATTAAAGTGAGGTCATAGGATGAGCCCTAATCCAATATGACTGGTGTCCATATAAAAAGGGGAAATTAAGATACAGAAACACACATGCACAAAGGGATGACACTATGAAAAGACACAGGAAGAAGACCGCCATCTACAAGCCAAGGAGAGAAGCCTACAACAGATCCTTCCCTCACAGCCACAGCAAACACCTTCCTCCCCACCTGTGAACATGACCGAATTGGGAAACAGGTCCTTTGCAGATACAATCAAGTTAAAATGAGGCCATACTCATGAGGTTATGGTCACTCATCCAATATGATTGGTGTCCTTAGAAGGAGAAGAAAAGATACACAGACACAGGGAGAACCCTGTGTGAAGACAGAGGTAGAGACGAGTGATGTGTTTACAAATCAGGAGATGCCAAGGATTGCCAGCAACACCCGAAGCCAAGAGAAAGGCATGGGACAGATTCTTCCCTAGAGCCTTCAGAGGGAGCATACCCTGCCCGACACCTTGATTTCAGACGTGTGGCCTCCAGAACCATGAGAGAAGATATTTCTGTTGCTTTAAGCCAGTCAGTACTTGCTGCAGGGGTACTTGCTACATTAGGCCTAGGAAATGAATACTGTCAGAATCCCTACAGTCAGGTTGGTGTGGGAGTGGCTTCTTAAGCAAGTGCTCACAGGTGAAACCATGAGAGAGAGAGTGGTGTGGGGAGCAGAGCGGGAAAAGGAGAGTAAGGCTGCTCGGCCAGGTTCCACAGGTGGTGATGTCCCAACTCTGAGGGGGACTCAAGTGTAAGCGATGCCTTGGGGTGGGCTCACCCGAGGCAAGGGAGCTAGGGTTCCTGCCCCAGCACCCCATCCGTTACAGGCTGTAGACCACCCCAAGGGCCTTCACCTGCAGGCAAGTGGGATCCAGTAACTAGAAGGTAGTTCTCCATAAAGGTGCAGCACACTTTGCTTGTTGAAATCAAAAGCACCCCCAAAAGGGAAAGAAAAAAAATGGTAAAAATGGATGAGAGGGGATCAAGGCGGGGCACCAGCATCATCCAACACATCAAACTCTCTGGTCTGTGATATCTGGAGTCCAGAAGCTGGATGCTAACGCCAGTCCCGCTATAAACATGTAAATATTTCTGTTTTAGGTGGTAAACAGCGACAGCCTTGGGCCCCCTCTTCCCCCCTGATACTTTGGTCTCATCCCTGGAACCCCTGGACTTGCCTACAATCCAACAACTAAAATGCTGGGCACAGAGGGTGGTCACCAAACACTATGGCCAGCGTTCTTTCTTTTCTTCTTTTTTAAAAAAATCTTTTTATTTATTTGTTTGTGTGTTTATTTTTGGCTGCATTAGGTCTTCATTGCTGCGCGCGGGCTTTCTCTTATTGTGGCGAGTGGGGGCTACTCTTCGTTGTGGTGTGCAGGCTTCTCACTGTGGTGGCTTCTCTTGTTTCAGAACGTGGGCTCTAGGCACGCGGGCTCAGTAGGTGTGGCTCGCGGGCTTAGTTGCTCTGCGGCATGTGGGAGCTTCCCGGACCAGGGCTCGAACCCATGTCCCCTGCATTGGCAAGCTTAATGGATTTTCTTGTGGATTTTTTTTGGCTGAGTTGGGTCTTTGTTGCTGTGCACGGGCTTTCTCTAGTTGCGGCGAGCGGGGGCCACTCTTCACTGCAGTGTGCGGGCCTCTCATCGCGGTGGCTTCTCTTGTTGTGGAGCACGGGCTCTAGGCATGCGGGCTTCAGTAGTTGAGGCTCACGGGCTCCAGAGTGCAGGCTCAGAAGTTGCGGCACATGGGCTTAGTTGCTCTGCGGTACGTGGGATCCTCCCGGACCAGGGCTCGAACCCGTGTCCCCTGCACTAGCAGGTGGATTCTTAACCGCTGCGCCACCAGGGAAGCCCGGCAAGTGGATTCTTAACCACTGTGAAGTCCCCAGTGTTCTTTCTAATTAGTCAGCTATTAAGATTTTGACTATCATTCCCCAGATTAAGCACCTGCTATGTACCTAATCCAGTGATCGGAACTGTGAGGGACAGAAATTTTAGATAATACCTGCCTTGAAGAAGTTTAAATTTGAGGTCAGAACAGATACAGATTAAATAATCAGGAGTAATTATGTGCTAAACTCTGTGTCTCAGTCCATTTGGGCTGCTATAACAAAAATACCATAGACTGGGTGACTTAAACAACAAATTATTTTTTTTAAACATGTGTATACTGCAATTTTATTTCAATCGCACAAACGAAGTTAGCATGTAGGAAATTTAAATGAAACAGTACTGTAAAAATAGCAGAGAACCAAAAAATCTAAAACGGAAGTATACCTAAAGCATGAGAATTCAGCATTCATTAGTGTTTCATCTTCTTATTTGATTGACACTTGATGTTTGCAAATTTTGAAACAAACTTTGAGATCATGATGACTATTGTGAAGAGATTTCAGCACCAGCACTAAGATTTGAACATTCAGTTGGTTTGCAATTGACTTGTTAGCCAGTTACATAATATATAGTACAGATTTGTCACAGGTCAGATCACAGTGTTGAAGGAAAGAAGTACCTTCCTGTAATTAGACAGGATCCCCTAAACTGCACTCAGCTTAAGACATCCAATGTAGAAGAGCATGAAAGCCATCATAATAATGTGGCTTCAAGGAACATAGTTTTGATAAGGAAAATAACCTAAGCTTTTGTTTCCCATTTTAATTACTGATATCTCTTAACAATGACAAAACTGTCACATAGGACAGTAAATGTATACAGCAATTCAATCAAACTTCTTGGAAAGAACTCATTTAGCAATCTGGGATGATGCAGGATGACAGGAAATGTAATGTGATTCAGTATTGGTTCTTTTTGTCATTTTACACAGACATCATGTTAATATTAGATCAAGGCACAAAACTTTGTGCATAAACCAGTTTCTTTTTAAAGATCTAGCATTTTTTTAATAGATATTTATTGGAGTATAATTGCTTCACAATGGTGTGTTAGTTTCTGCTGTATAACAAAGTGAGTCAGCTATACATATACATACATCCCCATATCTCCTCCCTCTTGCGTCTCCCTCCCACCCTCCCTATCCCACCGTGCTAGGTGGTCACAAAGCACGGAGCTGACGTCCCTGTGCTATGTGGCTGTTTTGAGTTCCACAGTAAGATATAATTCACGTGAAGCTCAGAATCATGTTTCAGACCATTGAACTTACCGAAGTTAAAATATAAATAGCTGAAGACATGATGTAAAAGATGAAGTACTTGGTTCTGTTAACCTATTTACCAATTAAAGCCACAAAATATTCCTCATTATTATTCATGCAGATAATTGAGAAAAAAGATAGTGCAGAAATTAACTTTAAGTAAAACATTATTCCTTCCCTTCCTCCCACTCCCCTATACTCTGCAAAATCTTCTCCCTGGGACTAGGCCTTGAAAAGGCCACTACATATTAGTTTGACGTGCATTACTGTCTGCAATTAAAAAAGCTAATTTTGGGACTTCCCTGGCGGTCCAGTGGTTAGGACTCTGGACTTTCACTGCCAAGGGCGTGGGTTCAATCCCTGGTTGGGGAACTAAGAACCCGCAAGCTGTGTGGCACGGCCAAAAATAAAATAAAATAAAACAAATAAAAAACAAAAAAGCTAATTTTGTGGTGTGTAATTATATTATAAAAATGTCCACACACATAAATCTAAAAAAGGTTGAAAACCTACAGTAAATCTACAATATATTGTTTTACATTTGACCACTGGTTTGTGTTATGTAGGAGTCACAGATTTGGTAAAGCATTTGTAACAATTTAGGAAGGCATCTACATCTTTAGATTCTGGACGAATTTTATGTTTGAATCTACAAAATTGCATGAAGTCTAACTCGAGAGACTTCCTATCGTTCTAAAATTCCTCACTCTGGACAAATCATTTTTAGGACACTTTCTTATAAATATCACCCTGTGAAAGCACATACAATTCTGGTTGTTCCACATCTTATGATCTTAACCTGCGTAGGGCTGACCTCAATTATTCATGGAATATCAAATATGATAGGAAGACAAACCTGAGAGAAACATTTACAATACAATAGCATAACTTGCTAAATTCTTCATCAGCCTTCTCTGAAAAAAACTTCTCAAGCCTTTCTCCTCTTTATCTTAGTGTGGATTGTGGAAAATGTGCGATTTTTCTCTTGTCATGAAAATATTTCAAGGCATGGCGATCTTGCCTGACAGGTTTAGTATTTTCTGCATGACTGATACCGGAACTCCTGTATGACTCCCTTCCATCCTGTTGTAAAGGTCAGAAAAAAGCAGCAAACTGGGAGGGAAATAGCTTATCGCCAGAGTAGTAATGTCTGAAGTCTTTCAAAGTATGTTGGTTTTTCCCTCCTTCCGACTGTTTGTCTCCATTTTCTTCTTACAGCTCACAAAATGTAGGGGGTTTGTTGTTGTTAACAGTTGTTCTTTGTAGGTTTTTTTTTTCCTTCTCTGGATTAAAGTCCTATCTCTCCTTAGTTTGTTTCTCTATGCAGTATTTGACTTGCTCAGTTCCTGCCTGATTGCATCATCGAGCTCATCTTTTAGCTTAGTTAATTCTTTTCTCATTTCATCTAGAATATCCTGCTTCCGCCTGGACTCCGTTCCCCTGGGCTGCGAAGAAGGTGCAGATTTTGGTCTGGAAATAACAGGTGACTTGCGCCATTCATTGTATTTGTTCTTTCCCAAGGTTTTCTTGTTGGTTCAGGTGTTCAGGTACTTGTTCAGATTGTTCAGATTGTTCAGGTACTTGTTGAAGAGGCCTTAGAAGTTACAGGCTCTGAATCTTCATTTTTGTCCTCTTTTTGTTCTGTTTCTATTGTTGATCCCTTTTCAGCAGTTCTTCTCCTCCTGGCCAGCAGGGCACTCATTTCTTCCATTAAACTACCACCCCCTAAAGGAAGGGGTCCCTTTCCATGACCTGTATCTGTTTTAGATAAGGCCGAATTCACACCAGTGTTATTCCCTCCGCTTGGGAAAGAGGCATCTTCCATTCGTGACACTTGCCGAAGTTTTGCTCCAGCAGTTGCAGCGGCAAGTCCAGTTAAAGGGCAGTTGTCTTCAGATGTGGATCCCGGAAAGAATCCAGATGCAGGGAGGGGAGGAGCAGGAGGGGGTGGGGGAGGAGGGGGTACTTGATTAGGAAGCGGTGGTGGAGGAGGTGGAGGCCCAAGGACGAGGACGGAAGTGGAGGGAGTGGAGGGGGTCCTGGGGGAGGAGGGAGTACGGCTGATGCCTGGGCAGGACCTGGTGGGAGTGGAGAAGGGGGTGGAGGTACAGGTGGACCCAAGACAATGCCCTGCTGGGCTGGAGTCTCTGCCGGCTGAGAGGTGGCCTGCGAGCCTGGCTCAGAAGCGGGGGAGTCTCCCACCCAGCACAGAGTTCGGAGACGTCTTCTCAGAGGCAGGGGCAGCAGCAGCTGATATTCTTTGCTCTCGCTCGCGTTCCAGCTGCTCCCTTTCTAGCTGCTCGTGCGGCTCTCTTTCTGGCCTTTCCCAGTCCAGTCTCTCCAGCCCCTCCCGCTCTTCTCTCTGCCTCTCCAGCTGCTCCTGCTTCAGTCGCTCCCTCTCCAGCCTTTCCCTTTCTAACCTCTCCCTCGCCAGTCTCTCCCTTTCCATCCTTTCTCTCTCCAGCCTTTCCCACTCCAGCTCCTTTTGTCGTTGCTGTTCTTGTAGTTGCCTTCTTTGAATTTCCAATTCTCCTTGTGATGGGCCATTCTGAACTTGGGCAGGTAGCTGTGAATTTTGTCTAGGCAATGTTGGCCCTGTTTCCTGTGAATTCAGCACTTCTAAGGCGTGCGTCACGGCACTTGCGAACACTGGCATCTTCTTTGCTGCCAAAGTTGAGACCATATACCTGTCTAGCGTCCCGCCATTGGTGGAAGGTCTGTGTAGCTTGATTGTACTTCAGCCCTTTAGGAACGGCACGGTTTATCATGACCTGATGGTCCTGAATCTTCCTGCTCACCACTCTGAACGTGTTGTTGCCTGTATGATGATATATACGAACTCTGCTGAACCCAGTTGAACCACCAGCTGGCACTCACTTTTTATTGGCATCATCATAAACCATCACAGCAGCTCTTGCCTGACAGATAATCTGTCCAATTATTATTTTAAATGTATCATGCCACTTCCTTCTGGTCTGCAGAGTTTCTGCTGAAAAATCAGCTGATAACCTTATGGGAATTCCCTTATATGTTATTTGTTGCTTTTCCCTTGTTGCTTTTAATATTTTCTCTTTATCTTTAATTTTTGTCATTTTGATTGCAATGTGTCACGGTGTATTCCTCTGTGGGTTTATCCTGTATGGAATTCTCCGGGCTTCCTGGACTTGGGTGATTGTTTCCTTTCCCAGGTTAAGATGTTTTCAGCTATTATCTCTTCAAATATTTTCTCAGGCCCTTTCTCTCTTCTTCTGGGACGCCTATAGTGTGAATGTTAGTGTGCTTAATGTTGTTCCAGAGGTCTCTTAACTGTCCTCATTTCTTTTTTTTTTTGAATATAAATTTTAATTTATTTGTTTGTTTATTTATTTAGTTATGGCTGCATTCGGTCTTCATTGCTGCATGCAGGCTTTCTCTAGTTGCGGAGAGCAGGAGCTACTCTTCATTGCGGTGTACGGGCTTCTCATTGAGGTGGCTTCTCTTGTTGCAGAGCATGGACTCTAGGTGCGTGAGCTTCAGTAGTTGTGGCACATGGGCTCAGTAGTTGTGGCTCGCAGGCTTCAGAGCGCAGGCTCAGTAGTTGTGGCGCACAGGATTAGTTGCTCCATGACATGTGGGATCTTCCGGGACCAGGGCTCGAACCCGTGTCCCCTGCATTGGCAGGCAGATTCTTAACCACTGTGCCACCAGGGAAGTCCTCCTCATTTCATTCTTTTTTCTTTTTTCTGCTCCTCAGTGGTGATTTCCCCTACTCTGTCTTCCAGCTTACTGATCCATTCTGCTTCATTTACTCTACTGTTGATTCCTTCCAGTGTGTTTTTCACTTCAGTGATTGTATTTTTCAACTCTGTTTGGTTGTTCTTTATATTTTCTAACTCTTTGTTAACAAATCCTTGTAACTTATCAATCTGTGCATCCATTTTTCTCCCGAGTTCTTGGATCACCTTTACAATTGTTACTCCAAACTCTTTCTCTGGTAGATTGCCTATCTCCACATCACTTAGTTCTTCTGGGGTTTTATCTTGTTCCTTCATCTGAGACATATTCCTCTGCCACCTCATTTTGTCTAAATTTCTATAGTATTTTTATGTGCGTGGTGGGTTAATTACATTTCTCAACTTTGGAGATGTAGCCCTCTCTAGCAGACGTCTTATGCATTCCAGCAGTACCCTCCTCTCTCATCACCCAAGGATCAGGGGTCAGCTGGTCCCAGAGTAGTGTCTGGCCTGTTTGCAGACAACAGGCTGCTGGATCGTAGTTTTCTTCCTTCTGGTTTCTACCCCCTGGTGGGTAAGGCTGGTCTAGAAGCTCATGTAGGCTTCCTGGTGGGAAGGGCTGATGCCAGCCCACTGGTGGGTGGAGCTGGGTCCTGGCCCTCTGGTGGGCAGGGCTGTGCCTAGGGTCCTGTCTAGAGGTGGCTGTGGGATCAGGAAGTCTTTAGACAGCCTGTCTGCTAATGGGTGGGCCTGTTAGTGGTTTGGCCTGAAGCCTACAGGCTGTTGGGTGGGGCTGGGTCTTGGTGCTAATGACCCAAGCAAGATGTCTGCCTCAAGGATAGTTCATGAAGATGAATGCTCCCCAGTATATCTGCCACCAGCTCTTATGACCCCAGCATGAGCCACAGCCACCCCCTGCCTCCCCAGGAGACCCTCCAAGACCAGCAGGTAGGTCTGGCCCAGGCTTCTATGAAGTTACTGCTTTTGCCCTTGGTTCCAGTGCACATGAGATTTTGTGTAATCCCTTTAAGAGCTAAGTCTCTGTTTCCCCCAGTCCTGCAGAGCTCCTGCAATTAAGCCCTGCTGGACTTCAAAGCCAAATGCTCAGGGGCCCTTCTTACCAATGCCAGACCCCAGGGCTGGGAAGCCTGTTATGGGCCTCAGAACTCTCAGTCCTGTGGGAGAGCCTCTGCAATATAATTATTCTCCAGTATGTGGGTCACTGGGGGGGGGAGGGGGGGATTTTTTTTATTTATTTGTTTCAGTTTGTTCTTATTTTTATTTTTTTAACATCTTTATTGGAGTATAATTGCTTTACAATGTTGTGTTAGTTTCTGCTGTAGAACAAACTGAATCAGCTATACATATACATACATCCCCATATCCCCTCCCTCTTGCATCTCTCTCCCACCCTCCCTATCCCACCCCTCTAGGTGGTCACAAAGCACGGAGCTGATCTCCCTGTGCTATGCAGCTGCTTCCCACTAGCTATCTATTTTACATTTGGTAGTGTAGATATGTCAATGCCACTCTCTCACTTTGTCCCAGCTTACCCTTCCCCCTCCCTGTGTCCTCAAGTCCATTCTCTATGTCTGCGTCTTTATTCCTGTCCTGCCCCTAGGTTCTTCAGAACCTTTTTTCTTTTTTTTTTAGATTCCACATATATGTGTTAGCATACGGTATTTGTTTTTCTCTCTCTGACTTCACTCTGTATGACAGTCTCTGGGTCCATCCACCTCACTACAAATAACTCAATTTCATTTCTTTTCATGGCTGAGTAATATTCCACTGTATGTAAGTGCCACATCTTCTTTTTTTTTAATTAATTAATTTATTTATTTATTTTTGGCTGTGTTGGGTCTTCGTTTCTGTGCGAGGGCTTTCTCCAGTTGCGGTGAGTGGGGGCCACTCTTCATCGCGGTGCGCGGGCCTCTCACTGTCGCAGCCTCTCCCGTTGCGGAGCAGAGGCTCCAGATGCACAGGCTCAGTAGTTGTGGCTCACGGGCTTAGTTGCTCCGTGGCATGTGGGATCTTCCCAGACCAGGGCTCGAACCCGCATCCCCTGCATTGGCAGGCAGATTCCCAACCACTGCGCCACCAGGGAAGCCCCCACATCTTCTTTATCCATTCATCTGTTGTTGGACACATAGGTTGCCTCCATGTCCTGGTTATTGTAGTAGGGCTGCAGTGAACATTGTGGTACATGACTCTTTTTGAATTATGGTTTTCTCAGGGTATGTGCCCAGTAGTGGCATTGTTGGGTCATATGGTAGTTCTATTTTTAGTTTTTTAAGGAACCTCCATAGTGTCCTCCATAGTGGCTGTATCAATTTACATTCCCACCAACAGTGCAAGAGGGTTCCCTTTTCTCCACAAGCTCTCCAGCATTTATTGTTTGTAGACTTTTTGATGATGGCCATTCTGACCAGTGTGAGGTGATACCTCATTGTAGTTTTGATTTGCATTTCTCTAATGATTAGTGATGTTGAGCATCCTTTCATGTGTCTGTTGGCAATCTGTATATCTTCTTTGGAGAAATGTCTATTTAGGTCTTCTGCCCATTTTTGGATTGGGTTGTTTGTTTTTTTGATATTGAGCTGTAAGAGCTGCTTGTATATTTTGGAGATTAATCCTTTGTCAGTTGCTTCGTTTGCAAATATTTTCTCCCATTCTGAGGGTTGTCTTTTCATCTTGTTTATGGTTTCCTTTGCTGTGCAAAATCTTTTAAGTTTCATTAGGTCCCATTTGTTTATTTTTGTTTTTATTTCCATTTCTCTAGGAGGTGGGTCAAAAAGGATCTTGCTGTGATTTATGTCATAGAGTGTTCTGCCTATGTTTTCCTCTAAGAGTTTTATACTGTCTGGCCTTACATTTAAGTCTTTAATCCATTTTGAGTTTATTTTTGTGTATGGTGTTAAGGAGTGTTCTAATTTCATTCCTTTACATGTAGCTGTCCAGTTTTCCCAGCACCACTTATAGAAGAGGTTGTCTTTTCTCCATTGTATATTCTTGCCTCCTTTATCAAAGATAAGGTGACCATATGTGCATGGGTTTATCTCTGGGCTTTTCTATCCTGCTCCATTGATCTATATTCCTGTTTTTGTGCCAGTACCATACTGTCTTGATTACTGTAGCTTTGTAGTATAGTCTGAAATCAGGGAGTCTGATTCCTCCAGCTCTGTTTTTCTTTCTCAAGATTGCTTTGGCTATTCGGGGTCTTTTGTGTTTCCATAGAGATGGTGAAATTTTTTGTTCTAGTTCTGTGAAAAATGCCATTGGTAGTTTAATAACGATTGCATTGAATCCGTAGATTGCTTTGGGTAGTATAGTCATTTTCACAATGTTGATTCTTCACATCCAAGAACATGGTATATCTCTCCATCTGTTTGTGTCACCTTTAATTTCTTTCATCAGTGTCTTATAGTTTTCTGCATACAGGTCTTTTGTCTCCTTAGGTAGGTTTATTCCTAGGTATTTTATTCTTTTTGTTGCAATGGTAAATGGGAGTGTTTCCTTAGTTTCTCTTTCAGATTTTTCATCATTAGTATATAGGAATGCAAGAGATTTCTGTGCATTAATTTTGTATCCTGCTACTTTACCAAATTCATTAATTAGCTCTAGTAGTTTTCTGGTAGCATCTTTAGGATTCTGTATGAATAGTATCATGTCATCTGCAAACAGTGACAGTTTTACTTCTTCTTTCCGATTTGGATTCCTTTTATTTCTTTTTCTTCTCTGATTGCTGTGGATAAAACTTCCAAAACTATGTTGAATAATAGTGGTGAGAGTGGGCAGCCTTGTCTTGCTCCTGATCTTAGTGGAAATGGTTTCAGTTTTTCACCATTGAGAACGATGTTGGCTGTGGGTTTGTCATATATGGTCTTTATTATGTTGAGGTAGCTTCCCTTTATGCCTACTTTCTGGAGAGTTTTTATCATAAATGTGTGTTGAATTTTGTCGAAAATTTTTCTGCATCTATTGAGATGATCATATGGTTTTTCTCCTTCAATTTGTTAATATGGTTTATCACATTGATTGATTTGCATATATTGAAGAATCCTTGCATTCCTGGGATAAACCCCACTTGATCATGGTGTATGATTCTTTTAATGTGCTGTTGGATTCTGTTTGCTAGTATTTTGTTGAGGATTTTTACATCTAGGTTCATCAGTGGTATTGGCCTGTAGGTTTCTTGTTTTGTGACATCTTTGTCTGCTTTTGGTATCAGGGTGATGGTGGCCTCATAGAATGAGTTTGGGAGTGTTTCTCCGTCTGCTATATTTTGGAAGATTTGAGAAAGATAGGTGTTAGCTCTTCTCTAAATGTTTGATAGAATTTGCCTGTGAAGCCATTTGGTCCTGGGCTTTTGTTTGTTGGAAGATTTTTAATCACAGTTTCAATTTCAGTGCTTGTGATTGGTCTGTTCATATTTTCTATTTCTTCCTGGTTCAGCCTCAGAAGGTTGTGCTTTTCTAAGAATTTGTCCACTTTTTCCAGGTTGTCCATTTTATTGGCATATAGTTGCTTGTAGTAATCTCTCATGATCCTTTGTATTTCTGAAGTGTCAGTTGTTTCTTCTCCTTTTTCATTTCTAATTCTGTTGATATGAGTCTTTTCCCTTTTTTTCTTGATGAGTCTGGCTAATGGTTTATCAATTTTGTTTATCTTCTCAAAGAACCAGCTTTTGGTTTTCTTGATCTTTGCTATTGTTTTCTTTGTTTCTATTTCATTTATTTCTGCTCTGATCTTTATGATTTCTTTCCTTCTGCTAACTTTGGGGGTTTTTTGTTCTTCTTTCTGTAATTGCTTTAGGTGTAAGGTTAGGTTGTTTATTTGAGATGTTTCTTGTTTCTTGAGGTAGGATTGTATTGCTATAAACTTCCCTCTTAGAACTGCTTTTGCTGCATCCCATAGGTTTTGGGTCGTTGTGTTTTCATTGTCATTTGTTTCTAGGTATTTTTTGATTTCCTCTTTGATTTCTTCAGTGATCTCTTGGTTATTTAGTAGTGTATAGTTTAGCCTCCATGTGTTTGTATTTTTTACAGTTTTTTCCCTGTAATTTATATCTAGTCTCACCGTGCTGTGGTCGGAAAAGATACTTGATACAATTTCAGTTTTCTTAAATTTACCAAGGCTTGATTTGTGACCCAAGATATGATCTATCCTGGAGAATGTTCCATGAGCACTTGAGAAGAAAGTGTATTCTGTTGTTTTTGGATGGAATGTTCTATAAATAGCAATTAAGTCCATTTGGTATAATGTGTCATTTAAAGCTTGTGTTTCCTTATTTATTTTCTGTTTGGGTGATCTGTCCATTGGTGAAAATGGGGTGTTAAAGTCCCCTACTATGACTGTGTTACTGTCAGTTTCCCCTTTTATGGCTGTTAGCATTTGCCTTATGTATTGAGGTGCTCCTATGTTGGCTGCATAAATATTTACAATTGTTAGATCTTCTTCTTGGATTGATCCCTTGATCATTATGTAGTGTCCTTCTTTGTCTCTTGTAATAGTCTTTATTTTAAAGTCTATTTTGTCTGATATGAGAATTGCTACTTCAGCTTTCTTTTGATTTCCATTTTCATGGAATATCTTTTTCCATCCCCTCCTTTCAGTCTGTATGTGTCCCTAGGTCTGAAGTGGGTCTCTTGTAGACAGCATATATACGGGTCTTGTTTTTGTATCCATTCAGCCAGTCTATGTCTTTTGGTTGGAGCATTTGATTCATTTACATTTAAGGTAATTATCGATATGTATGTTCCTATTACCATTTTCTTAATTGTTTTGGGTTTGTTATTGTAGGTCTTTTCCTTCTTTTGTGTTTCCTGCCTAGAGAAGTTCCTTTAGCATTTGTTGCAAAGCTGGTTTGGAGGTGCTGCATTCTCTTAGCTTTTGCTTGTCTGTAAAGGTTTTAATTTCTCTGTCGAATCTGAATGAGATCCTTGCTGGGTGGAGTAATCTTGGTTGTAGGTTTTTCCCTTTCATCATTTTAAATACGTCCTGCCGCTCCCTTCTGGCTTGCAGAGATTCTGCTGAAACTCAGCTGTTAACCTTATGGGGATTCCCTTGTAGGTTATTTGTTGCTTTTCCCTTGCTGCTTTTAATATTTTTTCTTTGTATTTAACTTTTGATAGTTTGATGAATATGTGTCTTGGTGTGTTTCTCCTTGGATTCATCCTGTATGGGAATCTCTGTGCTTCCTGGACTTGACTGACTATTTCCTTTCCCATATTAGGGAAGTTTTCAACTATAATCTCTTCAAATATTTTCTCAGTCCCTTTCTTTTTCCCTTCTTCTGGGACCCCTGTAATTCGAATGTTGGTGTGTTTAATGTTGTCCCAGAAGTCTCTGAGACTGTCCTCAATTCTTTTCATTCTTTTTTCTTTATTCTGCTCTGTGGTAGTTATTTCCACTATTTTATCTTCCAGGTCACTTAACTGTTCTTCTGTCTCAGTTATTCTGCAATTGATTCCTTCTAGAGAATTTTAAATTTCATTTATTGTGTTGTTCATCATTGTTTGTTTGCTCTTTAGTTCTTCTAGGTCCTTGTTAAACGTTTCTTGTATTTTCTCCATTCTATTTCCAAGATTTTGGATCATCTTTACTATCATTACTCTGAATTCTTTTTCAGGTAGACTGCCTATTTCCTCTTCATTTGTTTGGTCTGGTGGGTTTTTACTTTGCTCCTTCATCTGCTGCATATTTCTGTGTCTTCTCATTTTGCTTAACTTACTGTTTTTTGGGTCTCCTTTTTGCAGGCTGCAGGTTCATAGTTCCCGTTGTTGTTTTTTTTTTTTTTTTTAAATTTATTAATTAATTTATTTATTTATTTTGGCTGTGCTGGGTCTTCGTTTCTGTGCGTGGGCTTTCTCTAGTTGTGGCAAGCGGGGGCCATTCTTCATCGCGGTGCATGGGCCCCTCACTATCGCGGCCTCTCTTGTTGCGGAGCACAGGCTCCAGATGCACAGGCTCAGTAGTTGTGGCTCATGGGCCCAGTTGCTCTGCGGCATGTGGGATCTTCCCAGACCAGGGCTCAAACCCGTGTCCCCTGCATTGGCAGGCAGATTCTCAACCACTGCGCCACCAGGGGAGCCCATTCCCGTTGTTTTTGGTGTCTGCCCCCAGTGGGTGAGGTTGGTTCAGCAGGTTGTGTAGTCTTCCTGGTGGAGGGGACTGGTGCCTATGTTCTGGTGGATGAGGCTGGATCTTGTCTTTCTGATGGGCAGGACCGCGTCCGGTGGTGTGTTTTGCGGTGTCTGTGAACTAAGTATGATTTTAGGCAGCCTCTCTGCTAATGGGTGGGGTTGTGTTCCTGTTTTGCCTGTTGTTTGGCATCGGGTGTCCAGCACTGGAGCTTGCTGGTCATTGAGTGGAGCTGGTTCTTAGTGTTGAGTTGGAGATCTCTGGGGGAGCTCTCGCCGATTGATATTACATGGGGCCTGGAGGTCTGTGATGGTCCAATGTCCTGAACTAGCCTCTTCCTCCTCAGAGGCTCAGGCCTGACACCCAGCTGGAGCACGAAGACCCTGTCAGCCGCATGGCTGCTGCAGGCATTGATACTTTTCTAAATTCCTGATTTTTTTTGTTTATGACATCTCAGTTGGGGTCTGTAGAAATGATTATGACAGCAGACACAAGGGGAAAGTTAAACAGAGTTCCAGCCGTGGTTGCTGCTTCAGTCCCTTCAGGAGCTCCCTCCAGCTATGGATGGTGTGTGCCGCGTAATGCCAAGTGTTTGGTGGTGGTAAGGGATATGATTATATCTTGAGTGTGCCCCTCCTACCATCTTGCTGTGGTTTCTTCTTTATGCCTTTAGATGTAGAAGATCTTTTTTGGTAGGTTCCAGTCTTTTTTAACGGATGGCTGTTCAGCAGTTAGTTGTGATTTTGGTGTGCTCATGAGAGGAGGTAAGCTCAAGGTCCTTCTACTCTGCCATCTTGAAAGACTCCACAACAAATTATTTTTCACAGTTGTGGAGGCTGGGGAGTCCATTATCAAAACATCAGTAGATCCAGAGTCTCATAAGAACCCACTTCATGGCTTATAGATGGCTGTCTTCTCACTGTGTCTTCACATGGCAGAAAGGCTGAGGTTGCTCTCTGGGGTCTCTTTTATAAGGGCACTAATCCCATTCATGAGGGCTCCGCCCTCATGACCTAAACACCTCCCAAAGGTCCTACCTCCTAATACTATCACAATGGAGATTTAAATTTCAACATATGAATTGGGGGAGGGGGCACATTCCATCCTTAGCACTCTACAGTCCTGACACATTAAAAGTGAACGTTTCCTTCGCGGTCCAGTGGTTAAGACTCTACGCTCGCAATGCAGGGGGCACAGGGTTTTTTTTGTTTTTTTGTTTTAATTAATTAATTAATTTTATTTTTGGCTGCATTGGGTCTTTGTCGCTGCATGTGGGCTTTTCTCTGGTTGCGTCAAGCTGGGGCTACTCTTCGTTGCGGTGCACGGGCTTCTCATTGCGGTGGCTTCTCTTGTCATGGAGCACAGGCTCTAGGCATGTGGGCTCAGTAGTTGTGGCTCACGGGCTGTAGAGCGCAGGCTCAGTAGTTGTGGCTTGCGGGCTTAGTTGCTCTGCGGCATGTGGGATCTTCCTGGACCAGGGATCGAATCCGTGTCCCCTGCATTGGCAGGTGGATTCTTAACCACTGCGGGGGGCACAGGTTTGATCACTGGTCAGGGAACTAAGATCCTGCATGCCACATGGCACAGCCAAAAAAAATTAGTGAACATTTTCTGGGAGAAAGAGAATGGTTTAGTCTACCCATGACCCTTAGGTTTCTGTAAAGGCTCCAGGTTATTCATATTAAAATGTTATCAGTCAGTGGTTTTATTTATGCCATTCTCACCACTTTTACTATATTTTCCACAAATTAGTGAGCTCTTTTCATATTATATCTATAGACACAACTAAATATAATACACGAGGAACCCATTAAATTCTGTAATCACTGTTTTCTGTAACAGGATCTGTGGCTATTCATACTCAGCCAAAAGAGGCCTTCTCAGAGGAAAAATGAAATAACCAATGCAAAGACACCTATGATTTCCTTTGGAGTATTCCAGCCACATGAGTGGAAAAAGATAAAGAAGATGGTGGAAGACCCCAAATCTTCCCAGTGAAAAGCTGTGAATTCACTTCTGCTTTGGGGTCAGAGCTTGACCAGAGACCAAAAAAGAGGGGCATATGAATGAAACCACATTGGTTGACCATCTGGGTTGCATTTGGCCCAAAGGCTTACCTCAATTTCAGTTTTCTGAGATATAAAATAAGGCCAAAACGGATCCATGAAAATTGCCTAATTGGTAGTATTCTCAAGGCCTGTTGGGATTCAAAGATGACAATTACAGCTAGAGAGTGATCAATTAGAACCCAGGCTCCAATTTAGGATAATAAGCAGCAAGCATCAAGGAAGACTTCTGTTTTTCTTGTTGGTATTTTGAATGAGCTCTGGAAAATACTTTGGGAAAATTATGAACCCCTTTGCATAATTTTACTTTGACATCTAATAGTTTTCATCATAAATTTGACATTTCTGGAATATTATAAATATTGCTCTTTCAAATGTATCCAGTGGAATCTAAATGCCATGGCAATTTATTATTTACATCATCCATTTAAGAAACACAGATCATCTTTAACGGTTGGATAGTTCACATTGTTTCTCATTTTCCTTCAAACTCCTACTTGTTCCCCACTTCCTCCTTAGAAGTTTATCCTAATATTACTTTTTTCCTTTAGCCACACCACCCGGCTTGCAGGATCTTAGTTCCCCGACCAGGGATTGCACCCAGGCCTCTGGCAGTGGAAACATGGAGTCCTAACCACTGGACCACCAGGGAATTCCCTACCTTTTTATGCTTTAAAGTTTTTTATTGCTCACCCTTTCATAATACTTTGCAAAAAAAAAGTATGTATATTTAACATAACTTTCTGTGACTATGAAATTGAAGGTGATAAAAATTTCTTTTGTATTGAGTTGATATTATAATTATTCTTAGTCCACAGTTGATTAAAACAACAAAAATATATTACAAACTTTAATAAATGATAAAGAAAAGTACAGTTTTATTGAAAATGTTGCCCAAAACTGGAAACACATAGGTGTCCATCAATAGGAGAATGGATAAATGAACTGTGGTATATTCACACAGTGGAATCCTACTTAGCGATAGAAAGGAACAAACTATTTATACATGAAACAACAGGAATGAATCTTGAAAATATTATTTTTATCTAAAAGAATCCAGACAAAAAGAGCACATATTGTATGATTTCCATTTATATGAAGTTCTAAAACAGGCAAAACTAACCTATGGTGGAAGAACATCAGAACAGTGGTTGCCTCCAGGGTGGAGTTGGGGCAGGAATTGACTAGGAAATGGCATCAGGGAACTTTCTGGGTGATGGCAAGACTCTGACTTGAGGGGGGTTTTGTTACACAGGTGTATGTATTGTTGAAACCCACAGAATGGTCCACTTAAGGTTTGAGCATTTCATTGCATGTTGATCTTACAAAAAAAATAACTGTCAACAAATATTGAATTCTAACATGCTGAAGTATTGGGGGTAAAATATACTGGTGCCTGCAAGTTACTTTGGAACTTATCTGGATTGATAGATGGATAGAATGGAGGACAAATAGATATGTGATACGGCAAGCTTAGTAAAAATAATTCTAGAATCTAGGCAGTGGGTATATGACGTTTACTGCAAAATTCCTTCAACTTTTCTGTATGCTTGAAATTTCTCATTAAAACATTTGAAAAGGGCTTCCCTGGTGGCGCAGTGGTTGAGAGTCTGCCTGCTAATGCAGGGGACACGGGTTCGAGCCCTGGTCTGGGAGGATCCCACATGCTGCGGAGCAACTATGCCCGTGAGCCACAATTACTGAGCCTGCGCGTCTGGAGCCTGTGCTCCGCAACAAGAGAGGCCGCTACAGTGAGAGGCCCGCGCACCGTGATGAAGAGTGGCCCCCACTTGCCACAACTAGAGAAAGCCCTCGCACAGAAACGAAGACCCAACACAGCCATAAAAAATGAATGAATAAATAAATAAATGAATAAATAAAAATTTAAAAAAAATCTTAAAATTAAAAAAAAAAAAAAAAACATTTGAAAAATGTATTGAAAATGCTATCTTACTGAGATGGGTGTGAATATCTTCAATCAGTTCATATATCCAAGAATATTAATTTTTGTTAGAATTAACGTTAGTTTCAGCATCAACTTCATGCATATTTTCCTCTTTTAAAAATGTAAGCTCTGAGAAAACATGTAGATAGATGGTAGAAAATGGAGAGAGAGAAAACGGTGGAGAGAAAGGCATCTAGTTGAGGGATGAAGAGGATCCACCCAGCATGGTGTGGAGAGGAAGGCACGGATACAGAGACACTGCAGGAGTACAAACAAATGGACCCACCGCAGAGATCAAATCCAGGACCCAGTGCCTTTAGGGGGAGAAGACAAAGATGTTTCAGGGACACTAAAGCTGAAGATCCCATCAGCAAACATAGGGAACACATTCTAGAGCAGAGAGAGAAGTCATCCCTGGACATTTTCATCTTAAGTCACCAGAGCTACATCCAGAGGGAAATTCTGAGTAAGAATTCAGAAGTGTTGGTATGAAGTTCAGAGGCGAGTTCATGGACAAAGAAGTTGATTTGCAGCGTGAGTACTTAGCTGATTTCACTGCTCCGGTTACCCAGCCAAAGCTCATGCTCTATCAGCAGCCATATCCTTTGAATTTTGCCCATGGTCTTGGGAGTTTGGTACTTTGAAGGAACAGGGGGGATATCAGATTAAATCAAGAAAAAATGGGGGAGATTCTAGGACTCTACCTACCCTCCGGATGATTGAGAAAGAGTTGGCAGTGAAGAGGAGGAGAATCAAGGGAATAAACCCTCATTGAAGCCAAGAGAAAGGAGAGTTTACCAAAGGAGGGTGTGGTCAGACAATCATGTTAAATGCCGCAGAGTTTAAGGAGGATTAGGACTGAAGTGGGGCTACTGTCTGCTGCAGAACAGCAGTTATTCTCCACCAGAGCAATTTTGACCCCCATACCTAGGAAGGTGGTGCTACTGGCATCTAGTGGGTAAGGGCTAAACATCCTACACTGCACAGGACAGCTCTTCTCACAACAAAGAATTATTCTGCCCCAAGTGTCAATAGCGCAGAGGTTAAAATCCCTGCTAATACAGCAACTGTAGAATTTTCTGGGATGAACTCATTTTCAAATATTCTTATCAGAGCATGTGTCTCCAATAGGAGCTTGGAAAATGTGGTCCCCCGAAGTGAGAGAGTGGCATGGACATATATACACGACCAAACGTAAAATAGGTAGCTAGTGGGAAGCAGCCGCATAGCACAGGGACATCAGCTCAGTGCTTTGTGACCACCTAGAGGGGTGGGATAGGGAGGGTGGGAGGGAGATGCAAGAGGGAGGGGATATGGGGATGTATGTATATGTATAGTTGATTCACTTTGTTATAAAGCAGAAACTAACACACCATTGTAAAGCAAGTATACTCCAATAAAGATGTATAAAGGGGCTTCCCTGGTGGCGCAGTGGTTAAGAATCCGCCTGCCAATGCAGGGGACACGGGTTCAAGCCCTGGGCCTGGAAGATCCCACATGCCGCGGAGCAGCTGGGCCTGTGAGCCACAATTACTGAGCCTGTGCGTCTGGAGCCTGTGCTCTGCAACAAGAGAGGCCGCGATAGTGAGAGGCCCGCGCACTGCGATGAAGAGTGGCCCCCACTTGCCACAACTGGAGAAAGCCCTCGCACAGAAACGAAGACCCAACACAGCCATAAATAAATAAATAAATAAAATTTAAAAGAGATAAGCAAAACATTCTAAAAAAAAAAGATTATTAAAAAAAGATGTATAAAAATAAAAATATAAAAATAAGCTAAATGACCTAATACTTAAAAAAAAAAAAAGAAAGAAAATGTGGTCCCCAATGTTGAGGCATCCTGAAGGGAATTATCCCCGTTTCTTAGCCAGGGGGATAGACTCTGCTTTCTACCTTGTTTCGGGGCTTATTTCCCGTTGGCTGTCCCCTTCTTCACTCTCTCTTTTTTTTTTTTAATTTTTAAAATTTATTTATTTTTGGCTGCATTGAGTCTTCGTTGCTGCGTGTGGGCTTTCTCTAGTTGTGGCGAGCAGGGGCCACTCTTCTTTGCGGTGTGCAGGCTTCTCATTGCGGTGGCTTCTCTTGTTGCGGAGCACGGGTTCTAGGCGCACGGACTTCAGTAGTTGTGGCACGCGGGCTCAGTAGTTGTGGTAAACAGGCTTAGTTGCTCCGCGGCATATGGGATCTTCCCGGACCAGGGCTTGAACCTGTGTCCCCTGCCTTGGCAGGCGGACTCTTAACCACTGTGCCACCAGGGAAGTCCCTCCACTCTCATTTTTTAAAATCTTAAACTGATACTCCTGAATAACTTACACTTCCATGATCTCCAGTGAACCATGCCCCATCCTGTTTTCTACATTCGCACAAACTCTCACTTACACATACACACACTATTTTACACACATTCCCTATCCTCAACACATCATCTTATTTCTCTTGATTTTCCACCTAGAGGTCTGGTTGAAATGACCTGGAATCACCTCCTACTTCCTGGGTTGGTCCAGTTGCTGCCACTTACTGCTCCTTCCGCAGAACTGACCAGCTCATCACAGCCCCTTCACGCTCGCTGCTCAGGAGCCCTCAGTGCCCAGCACACTCTAAGGTTCAGAAATTATATGCTGGCCCTGAATCCTTGATGAGAATTGGAGTTGACAGTTTTCTGGAAAACAAACAAAATTTGTCCCTTCTCACCTGGCCCTTTATGTCTTCCCCCCATAGAACCTTTCCAGTGAATTTCTATGCTGGTTAAAATCTACTGGACTAAATTCTGTATTCTTCAGTGCTGATTTTTCTCTTTCCTCATTCCTTCCCTGCTTTGGCTGTGAGACCAAAGGGCCAAAGAGCAATTTAAAAAAATAAAGTAAATACGTTTAATAGCTCTTTCCTCTTATTAAACTTCACAGCATCTCTTCATTTCTCCCCTCTCCCACCCATCCTCTCATACTGGCTGGAAAAACTGCCCTGCATCTTGGCTGCCAAAGTTTGACTTGTTCTGGGCTTTCATTCAGGTACTTTCATTCTGAGTTTTCCAGCACTAAACCTGTCTTCTGAGAGGGCATTAGAAGAAGTAAGGGGTTCATGGCAGCAGATCTGTTCTCCTCTAGCCAATGTATATACATATATATAGACTCTGAGTCCTCTGGCTCAAGAGCCAGGAGATCCTAACGTTATTATTGAACTTTATGTAATCAAGCACTGAGCACTGGCAAAAAGTACAGGCACAGTTTCTTGGGGATTTTTTTTTATTTGACAGTTTAATCAAACTTGTTTCTCTTTCTCTGAAAATGTTCTAGAAAATAAAACAGCAGTAAAAATTGATTTTTCCACACTGTTATTTGATACATCGATCTGTTACTTTCAAGTTTGCTTCCTACTCCTCTTGTAGATATTTTGATGAGTTTCTGTTAAAGCAGTAACAATTTAATTTTTAATGATGGGGCTTCCTTGGTGGCGCAGTGGTTAAGAATCCGCCTGCCAATGCAGGGGACATGGGTTCAAGCCCTGGTGCGGGAAGATCCCACATGCCGCAGAGCAACTAAACCTGTGCACCACAACTACTGAGCCTGCACTCTAGAGCCCGCGAGCCACAACTACTGAGCCCACGTGCCACAACTACTGAAGCCCACATGCCTATAGCCCGTGTTCTGCAACAAGAGAAGCCATGACAATGAGAAGCCTGCGCACTGCAATGAAGAGTAGCCCCCGCTCACCGCAACTAGAGAAAGCCTGCACACAGCAACGAAGACCCAACACAGCCAAACAAACAAACAAACAAATTAATTAATTAATTTTAAAAAATTTTTGTTTAATGATGGATATTTTATTGCCGGTCTCCTAGTGCTCAGCTTCAACTTTCAATCTAGTGGTTTATTTATTAAGACGTTGGCGCTTTTGACTATTTGTGACTCATTTCTCTAAGGCCCCATTCTTTTAAAATGCCAAAGCACAAGTAAGGACAGTTATATAATCAAATGATGGTTTGATAACAGACACCCTGGGCATCAGCCATGAAATATGCATTCAAGGATCAGATAGCAACAAAGGGAGAAAAGAGACTGAAAAAAAAAAAAAAAAGCAGAGCCTCAGGAACCTGTGGGACAGTAACTAACCACCTAACATCTGTGTCATTGGAGTCACCGACCTTTGGCTGGTGGCAGACAGGACACCAGTGGGAGCTGGAGAGTCAATTTTACTCTTTCCGGAAGACTTTCTGAGATGCAGTGGTTTATCCCACCTGTCTGAACACATCACACAGGGCCAAGCTTTCAGCTGTGCTGCTTATGAAGCTCTAGGCAGCTCAGTATGCCCCCCTTTATAATTATTCTCCCCCTTCCCATTTCCCTCCCCGCTGCTTCCGGGAGCTTGCGCTCCCCATGAACATGTTACCGCAGAAGATTTGATTCTATTTTAAAGCAAACCTATATCTCTTTATCTTTCTGGAATCCTCTTATTTATGTTATTTCCCCTAGTTATATCTCTCGAGTTTTTTTTCCCTCTTGTAGTTTCCATTTCTTTGTATATTCATTGTCTTTTAAGCTTTTTGTTCTGTTTGTCTTCCATACCACCAAGCTGGATCTTAACAGTGACAATTTTCTCTTAATATTTTAGTTTAAAGTGTTTTTAGTTCCAGAAAGTTTGTGTGTGATTGAATCTTCTTATGTGCTCTTTTTATTTATTTTTTTTATTTTTTTATTTTTTACATTTTTAAAAAAACTTTGGGTTTATTTATTTATTTATTTATTTATGGCTGTTTTGGGTTTTCGTTTCTGTGCGAGGGCTTTCTCTAGTTGTGGCAAACGGGGGCCACTCTTCATCGCGGTGCGCGGGCCTCTCATTATCGCGGCCTCTCTTGTTGCGGAGCACAGGCTCCAGACGCGCAGGCTCAGCAATTGTGTCTCACGGGCCCAGCCGCTCTGCAGCATGTGGGATCCTCCCAGACCAGGGCTCGAACCCGTGTTCCCTGCATTGGCAGGCAGATTCTCAACCACTGCGCCACCAGGGAAGCCCTCTTTTTATATTTTAATTCAACTTTTTGTCTGTCTCCTCCAACAATTTTATTTCCCTAAAACCTAACTATCATGACTATCCTGATAGTTTCTCTGTGGCTGCTGTGTCTTCATCAGGTATTTGTATTGGTTTCCTATTACTGCTGTAACAAATTACTGCAACTTAGTGGCGTAAAATGACATAAGTTTATTATCTCACAGTTCTGGATGTCAGAAGTCCTAAAATTAAGATGTCAGCATAACTTCGTTCCTTTTGGAGGCTTTGGGGAAGAATTCATTTCCATGTTTGTAGAGGCTGCCTGCCTTCCTCAAGTGAGTCCTGCTCAAGTCTTCCCTGTGGCTGGGTTTTCTTAAACCTTGGTTCTCACTCTAGTGGCTGAACACTCTGTCCCCACTTAGCACTCAGTTCCAGTGTCTCTTGCCTTGTAAGCCTGCTTTTGTAGCCTGACAAATGACTGTCCCTGTAGCCAGTCCTGTGGCTTCCAGACGTTACTGCTTGTCCGTTTGGATCATTATGTTCCCAAATGCAAGGCTGCCATGCCTCAGTGTCTGCCCAACACCCCTCTATCGCACTTAGTCCCCTTGGGGGATTGGTTCCAGGGAGCCCCACAGATAACAAAATCCACGGATGCTCAAGTCCCTTGTATAAAATGGCATAGTATTTGCATATAACCTACACATATGCTTCCCATGCTTTAAATCATCACTAGATTACTTCTAATACCTAATACAATGTAAGTGCTGCGTAAATAGTTGTAATTACAATGTAAATACTATGTAAATAGTTGGCACCAAGTGGCAAATTCGAGTTTTGCTTTTTGGAACTTTCTGGAATTCCCCCTGCCCCCCATCCAAGTTTGGCGAATCCCCGGTTGGTTGAATCTGTAGATGTGGAACCGGGAAATACGGAGGGCTGTTTTTCTGGATTTCCTAAGTGCTAAGCGCTGCCTGGTTCACTGTCAGTCTTAGGCCTCTCAGCAGGTCATGTGCTGCCTGCAGTTGGGTCCCCTCCCTCCATGCATCTTTCCTTGCTCCATGAGCATGTGTAGACTCCAGGTGCAGACCGCTCCTGGGCTGTCCTGTCTACTCCGTCCCCAAGCTCCTGTTCTGATAGAAAGGATGTGGAATTCAGAGACTTCCCAGCAGGGCAGCTCCTTGGAGGTGGGGACCTCATTTTGCATACGCTCAATTGCATTAAACTCCTAGCTGTTCTGAAAAAAAAAAAAAAAAATCTGATTTTGTTCAACCATGTTAAACTCTTAGTTATTATGGAAAAAAAAAATCTGATTTTCACATTCTCATTTTACCTCCAAAATATATAATTTCATCAAACTCCCCTTCACAAATGGCTCTTCTATAGCTCATTAACTGCAAGATTTTGTTCTCTTATAAAAATATATCAGGAAGATTTGAACGTCTGAAACTGTGATGAAAACCCCGTGTTGGCCTGAGTGTATGAGGAGAGCGGTTGGGAACATTCTCTTCCAGCTGTCCTCATATGGCAGCCATAGAATCTTCAGCACGTCTTTTTACAGTTTTTGTGACTCATTTCCTCACTTGTAACACACAAATACTAATGCAGTGCCAACCAGCCATAAAGGAGTGTTATGAAAATTCTGGCCATATGGTAATTAAAACTTTATTTCATATATGATTTTGAACTTATGTATTTATAATACAATACTCTAGGGTTTGAATATCTTATGTTATTTTTGGCTCCTCTTGTAGTGACTGGAAGCTGTGAATTATATAGACCGTGATGGAAAATCACTCCCTGCACAGCACCCTGGAATGCAGTGTCCATAAAAGGCACCGTGCTGGCTCCAGAAATTGAACAATTTCATACCTAACCTGTGATCCTAGTTCCCTCCCCTTCACATCTGAGAGTGCACTGGCACAAAGGGGAGAAAAGTCTCTTTCTTTTCCCATGTTTTCATCTCACAGCTCCTCTTGCAGGTTTCCTAGTTGGAAAGCTATTTCTACACAGGAAGGTTGCTGTTCCTGGAAGAATCCTTTGTGGTCCTATGGTGTAGCCTCTCTCCCAATGCAAAAATCCCATCTACAAAATCGAGAGATGGCCTGCCCAGCATTAATTAACTTATGTATGTATTTATTGAACACCTGCTGTGTGCTAGATATTGTGTCAGGCCTCGCACATTGGCAGACCCCCAGATAAAGACTCAAGTGCAAGTAGTTTATGTGAGAGAGGGTCCCAGGAAACACTGGACATGGTGGATGTGAGATAGGGAAGGGAAGGGAAGGAAGACAATGAAGGGTCATTATCAAGCAAATTACCACTGTGGGCAGAGAGCTCAATCCTGCTAGCTAACTCTGAAAACTATTAATTAAAACTCAGAATTAACCCAACTGAGGAGCAAGGGGATGGGTATTCATCCACCAATTCTCCATTGGTTCAGGGCACTTTCAAGGGAATTAACTGTCAGCATTTCTGACTTCCCTGTGCTCAGGCACAGTGTGTTCCCAAGGCAAGAAAAAACCTTGAAGTGGAGATTTTCAAGGTCAGCTGTAAGTAGCCTTTGACTCTGGAAGCAAATGCCAAGGGGTTTGGGGTGAGGGGCACCGATAACACCTGCTACATGGGGGGAAGATGGACAGAATTAAGACCCCCCCTTCCCACTTGTGACTCGAAGGAGGGAGCGGGATGTTCACTTGTTGAACCCAGTGGTGTCCAAGGTGGGCGGGGTACAGGTGAACAGGAGAAACACTGGAGTAATGGAGGTGAAAAGTTTGAGGGGACATTGTGCAAAACCTGAGTCAAATCAGGGTGCAGATGAGCAGTGAGAAGAGCGACGGCCCAGACAACCTCAGGCCATGAGTAGTTGTCAGGGATCCAAATGACGAGCTGGTCAGGAATGACGTGGAAACACCAGCCTTCTCGCCGCTGATGGAGACGCTTCCCCAGGGGAGAAAAACCCGACACAGGGCAAACCTGGGGCAAAGAGGTTAGAAGGAAGCAGGTAAGCTGGGCAGGGCTGCCAGCTTCTCTCTTCCGTCCCGGGGGAGAGCTAGTAGAAAACACGTGTGTCAGGAGCCAGGCAGAAGGGCCAGCAGGATGAGTAACCAGGGGCAGGGAAGGTGCAAGGCTGGACCGCAGTGCTTTCACTAGGCCTGGTTCTGTTTAACACCAGTTACTCAGGCCAGTGCAAGGGATGCCAAGCCAGGCCTAAGTCCACTCCCTTGTGGGAAGGAGCAACTAGTATCCAGCTGGGCTGTAGGTTGTTTGGGTTATGGGAAGTGGCAGGGCTGAGCCTGTACGAAGTCAGAAATCGTTCAGGGTAGCTGCTGGGTGCTGGGGCAGGTGAGGGTGACTCTCCAGGGTAAGGCAGCTTGAAGAGAAGCACTTCACTTGTTAGGATGCTTTCCTCTGGGTCGGACTGAAAGCTACCTCCCTTGAACTTTTTCTTGGTCCCTTTGGAATTCCTTGATCAGTCCCTAGAAAGCTTTTGTCAACATAGTGCCTGGTCCATGGCAAACAATAAAGGCTCCCCTTTAGGTAGGTATTTGTGCTTTGTGAGACATTAGGAAGGTTACGATAAAAATGTTATGACTAGTGTCCCCTCCCATGGTTTCAGCTAGACTGTTCTTTTTTTTTTTTTTTAGTATTTATTTATTTATTTAGGCTGCGCTGGGTCTTAGTTGCAGCACACGGGATCTTCGTGGCAGCATGCGGGATCTTTTAGTTGCGGCTGTGGGCATGTTTCCCGACCAGGGATCAACCCAGGCCCCCTGCATTGGGAGCGCAGAGTCTTACCCACTGGACCACCAGGGAAGTCCCCTCTGCTAGATTGTTTTATTCCTGATGTTTCCAGGGAAAGAGCCTCTGCCATTGACACATGTTGGGTTTGTAGTGCTTTACTGCCAAGCTCCTCATTCCTGACCTTCTACTTCCTATCTCAGGCTCACAATCCAAGGCACCATCTCAAACAGCAATATCTTTCCCCTTTTCCTCTGGTCTGCCTTTACAAACCTGCCACTGAGATTTCCCCCATTGCGATGCCCATCCTCTTACAGAATTTTAAATGTACCCAGCATTTGTCCAGGTTACCTCTCATTGAAAGAAACATATTTTGCTACCCTGTGAACCTGCCATATTGACCAAAAAGGGCTTTAATTCATTTTATGTTATCTGAAACTTAAAGGAAAAAGAACTTTTAGACTGAAATGCTCTACATGTTTGGTGACAAAGCACAGTAACAACATATAAAGCTGCCATCTCATTCGATCCAAACCAAAAGGGGAAAAAACACAACAAAGCAACTGTCATTGTTTTAGCCAAAGCAGCACCTTTAAGGATGAATAACAATGGTGCACACACATTGGCAAGTCTGTTTGTGGTCACTTTGCAAATTTGTATAAGTGATACTCTTATATCCTAATTAGGATTTGAAACATTGCTCTTTTTATAACTGAAACAAGCTTTTTACTGTTTACTCTGCTTTATATAGTACCACTCAACTGCAGACAGGAGACAACTAAATTAATCTACAAATAGTAGAAGGGAATTGAAAAGTTTGGTTAAAAGAGCTTGTGTCTTTTGAGCTAAACATTTTCTATTTCATTTTAATTGCATGTTTATGGATTCCTGAGAAATTAAAAATATGTCCTCATTAACAAGATAGAAAGCCCAGAGATAAACCCACGCACCTATGGTCAACTAATCTATGCCAAAGGAGGCAAGGATCTACAATGGAGAAAAGACAGTCTCTTCAATAAGTGGTGATGGGAAAACTGGACAGCTACATGTAAAAGAATGAAATTAGAACACTCCCTAACACCATACACCAAAATAAACTCAAAATGGATTAGAGACCTAAATGTAAGACCAGACACTATAAAACTCTTAGAGGAAAACATAGGAAGAACACTCTTTGACATAAATCACAGCAAGATCTTTTTTGATCCACCTCCTAGAGTAATGGAAATAAAAACAAAAATAAACAAATGGGACCTAATGAAACTTCAAAGCTTTTGCACAGCAAAGGAAACCATCAACAAGATGAAAAGACAACCCTCAGGATGGGAGAAAATATTTGCAAACGAATAAATGGACAAAGGATTAATCTCAAAAATATATAAACAGCTCATGCGGTGCAATATTAAAAAAACAAACAACCCAATCCAAAAATGGGCAGAAGACCTAAATAGACATTTCTCCAAAGAAGACATACAGATGGCCAAGAAGCACATGAGAAGCTGCTCAACATCATTAGTTATTAGAGAAATGCAAATCAAAACTACAATGAGGTATCACCTCACACCAGTTAGAATAGGCATCATCAGAAAATCTACAAACAACAAATGCTGGAGAGGGTGTGGAGAAAAGGGAACCCTCTTGCACTGTTGGTGGGAATGTAAACTGATACAGCCGCTGTGGCAAACAGTATGGAGGTTCCTTAAAAAACTAAAAATAGAATTACCATATGATCCAGCAATCTCACTACTGGGCATATACCCAGAGAAAACCATAATTCAAAATGACACATGCACCCCAATGTTCATTGCAGCACTATTTACAATAACCAGGTCATGGAAGCAACCTAAATGCCCATCGACAGATGAATGGATAAAGAAGATGTGGTACATATATACAATGGAATATTACTCAGCCATAAAAAGGAACGAAATTGGGTCATTTGTTGAAACGCGGATGGATCTAGCGACTGTCATACAGAATGAAGTAAGTCAGAAAGAGAAAAACAAATATCGTATATTAACGCATATATGTGGAACCTAGAAAAATGATATGGATGAAGCAGTTTGCAGGGCAGAACCTGAGACACAGATGTAGAGAACAAACGTATGGACACCAAAGGGGGAAAGCGGTGGGGCGTGGGAGGGTGGTGTGATGAATTGGGCGATTGGGATTGACATGTATACACTGATGTGTGTAAAATTGATGACTAATAAGAACCTGCTGTATAAAAAAAAAAAATGTCCTCATTACAGCAGGCACCCACACCAAAGAGAAAGAACAAGCCACAGAGAGGGAGAATGAAAATTCCACAACAAAGAATTCAGAGGGAAGGATAGGATTATTCTTGCCCAGCCGAAAAAGAGTCAGAAGAAATGGGCTCTCTCAGTATAGAGCATAACCTTTTCTTCTTCAATTCCCATGTGGTTGTCCCCAACTCTTGTTCATTTTGCTAAAATTTTGATAATGTTAAATATCTCAGCAATGAATTTTCAATCATAATTTCCATTGACAATGCAGTTTAAAAACTTCAACCTGGAGATTTTACACACACACATACACACACACATACATTCTCCAAGTTTAAGTGTATATATATACATATATATATATATATATTTTAAATAAACACTTTCTTTTCCTTAATATTATTGACCCTGAATCTGAAGGCATATACGTTTAAAGAGAATATATTTCTTTTATAAATGATCTTTCTTCTTTTCCCATTGTTATTGGGAACTCCATTTCCATTAATTCCCATTCTACCAAAAAAGGAACCTTTTTTTTTTTTTTTTAAAGGATTTTTCTTATTTATTTATTTTATTTATTTATTTATTTTTTTTGGCTGTGTTGGGTCTTCGGTTCGTGCGAGGGCTTTCTCCAGTTGCGGCAAGCGGGGGCCACTCTTCATCGCGGTGCGGGGACCGCTCTTCATCGCGGTGCGCGGGCCTTTCTCTATCGCGGCCCCTCCCGTCGCGGGGCACAGGCTCCAGACGCGCAGGCTCAGCAATTGTGGCTCACGGGCCCAGCTGCTCCGTGGCATGTGGGATCTTCCCAGACCAGGGCTCGAACCCGTGTCCCCTGCATTAGCAGGCAGATTCTCAACCACTGCGCCACCAGGGAAGCCCAAAAGGAACCATTTTTAAGGTCAGGTTAAAAGTATTTTTTCGTTTCTTTTGATCTTAATAACTGACATAAAAGTAGGTTATGTCCTACTTTTAGGAGAGAGCCTGTGCATGCTGAGGAAAACATGAAGGGAAGTCGTAGTTTAAAAAAGTCATTTCTCATTCTCTATTTTCTAAAATATTGAAAATATTAAAGCTGAAACCATCCCTATGCGTGATTTTGCTTCTTTTAGAGTAGAGAAACGTGGATTTATGACAAAACCTAAATCCTAAGGAAAAGGTAATGACAACTTTAAAAGAAAAACAAGTTTTTCAAAAAATAAACAGAGTGAACAGTGGTAGATCTATAAATGAGGTCAAAAGAGAAAGAATACGAAACATCTGTTGCTAATATTCCTTTAATGCTTATAGTAAAAATTTCCAAATTAAGTAGGTCTAAATTTTTAAAACTTACTTTCTGAACTTTCATTGACAGATAGAAGGGGAAGAGATCAGAAATCTCAGCAAACCATTCTTGCCTTATAATTTTTCTCATTGTTTTTGAGTAAGGTAAGATTTTTTCTGACCTGCACCAACACTGTCAAATAAATTTTGTTTAGATTTTCTGAAGCAGGAGTTTAGATGGACGTTTCTGGGCTTGAAGCTTGGAATGGAATCATCATAGAGGTTGATATAATAGATGCAAGAATGTTAACTGCATCTATTAACTCTGAATTCCTCCTAGGCATTACTTTCTTAATTCTTCTGAACAATCCTATAAAGCAGGTATTATTATCCCTATTTTACAGATAAGGAAAGGTGAGTCTTAGAAATTAAACAACTTGCAGAAAGTGGAACTGAGATTCAAGCAGAGGTCTGTCTGTCTCCAGCTAAAGTACCAAGTGACTCCCATGTAGGGTTAAACAAGCTGATAAAGATAAAGGTGGCAAACAGGATGGGGGAAATAGGGTCAAAGATGGGGTCTTTTCTTCTGAGGTATTAATGAATGGGTTTTTGAGTCAAAATTTGGTGATAAGGTAGGAATTGAAGTAAATCGTTAGGTTAGGATTCAATTTAGGGCTGGCATTGGAGTTAGGATTTTACTGAGAGGTGGGGATGGCCTCTGTGTTTGAGATTGAGATAGAGTTTAGATTCAGAGTGGCATTTGCATTAAGTACTGCAAAGGGATTGGAAACCAGCGGTGTTAACTAAACTTCCCTGATGACAAGAATCACCTGGGGAATTGTTGGAGCTACAGATTCCTGGTCCCTCTCAGCCGTGCTGGATCCCCTTCCCAGGAAGAGTGATACCATTTACAAAGAAGCCAAGGGTGGTCTGATCATCAGGAAAGTAGAGAAATGGGCACTGGTCGCAACTCTGGCTTCCCACTAGAATCGTATGGAGAGCTCTTTATCAGTACTGATGCCTGGGCCCCATCCCTCAATTAAACCATAATCTGAGGGGGGGAGGTTATTATGTTTAAAAGTTCCCCACATGATTCCAATGGGAAGCCAGGGTTGAAATTACAGATAGATGGTTAGAAATGAAAAGAGAATTTCTGTTTTGGATTCATGAAGCTCTTTAGTGAACCTCTTCTATGACAATTTTTGCATACTGCTTGATTTATATATATTTGCATGCCTGTATGTATATATATATATAATAACACTGTAGCCTTGAAGGGCAGAGACACTAACTTTATCACCCACATACTTAGCACTGTGATATTGAATAAATATATATTTGCTCTGTGCATATAGGCATTCAAAGGACATCTTTGGCAGCTCTGTACAAGGACAAGAAATATAGCATGTATATTACATGCAAATTCACCCAACGAAGGGACTTCCTCTCTATTCGTTTTATGAATTGTCAAGATTCACTCAGTGTTAAGCATTTTATTCATTGACTGGAGTCTAGGGAGCCTTGGCCCTCCAGGTCCTTATCTCACGCACAAGCCTTTCCTGGCACCAGCCCTTTCTGAGCAGTTCCTGCCTTATCTCTCCTGAATTCAGGCTGGCCCTTACTTACTTGCTTGATCAATAGAAGATGGCCTTTGGGGACAGCCAATGCTAGGTCATAAGAATTCTTGCAGCTGTGTTCTGGAGCTCTGGGAACCCTCCTGGAGCCCTGAACTGCCATGTAAGAAGTCCAGCTACCCTGAGACCACCACACTCAAGAGAATACGTGGTGAGTCCCTGAAATTACGTGAAGAGAGAGATGCCTGGCCAACCCCAGAAGCACCTCTAGACAAGAGTAATGTCAAAAGACTTAAAGCCCTCTTTAATCTGCCAAAGCACATCATATGGACTTCCCTGGTGGCTCAGTGGTTAAGAATCCACGTGCCAATGCAGGGGACACGGGTTCGAGCCCTGGTCTGGGAGGATCCCACATGCCGTGGAGCAACTAAGCCCATGCACCCCAACTACTGAGCCTGCGCTCTAGAGCCCACGAGCCACAACTACTGAGCCCATGTGCCACAACTACTGAAGCCCGCGCGCCTAGAGCCTGTGCTCCGCAACAAAGAGAAGCCACTGCAATGAGAAGCCCACGCACCGCAACAAAGAGTAGCCCCCGCTCGCCTTGACCAGAGAAAGCCTGCACACAGCAACGAAGACCCAACAGAGCCAAAAATAAATAAATATATTTATGTATATAAAAAAAGCACATCATACAAAAATATCACTATGATGCCCCATCTATAGTATAAGTAAAATAAAATTTAAGTAATTTATAGTAAAATAATATGTATCTCAATATTTTAATGTCTCAAGCAAAGCACAAAATAGTAGGCAGAAAGAAGAATGCATGTGTATGAAGAATCACTGGAGAATATAAAATTACAAATGCAGGCTCAAATGGGCGTGTTAAGCTGGCAACCCAAATGCCACAAGCAGTACTGCCTTTGGTGATTTTTGAAGATAATAAACACATTTTTGTATAGGTCTAAACAAAGTCAAATACAGTATCTCCTGATTTTACATGTTATGCACATTCCTGAAAAATTCAGTATAAATCAAAAGAGGGTAAAAACTGCCTTGTGGGGGACTTCCCTGGTGGCACAGTGGATAAGACGCCATGCTCCCAATGCAGGGGGCCCAGATTCAATCCCTGGTCAGGGAACTGACCCACATGCATGCCGCAACTAAGAGGTCGCATGCCACAACTAAGGAGCCTGTGAGCCGCAACTAAGACCCCATGCAACCAAATAAATAAATAAATATTTGGGGGAAAAAAACCAAAACTGCCTTGTGTTTAGGAATTCTGGTCCTGGGTAAATGGGAGCGGATGGATTGGGAAAGAAAACCAGAGTGTGAACTACCACCAAACTGCAAGTGTTTCCTATTTTTGCCCCCTCCAGTACCCCCATACCTGGACTCAAGGTCATCTAAAACCTAGAAGTGGACCCCAGTCATGGACAGAAGAGCTTCAGGAAAAGTTCTCTAGTTCTGGTTGAAGCAACTGGAAAGGGGACTCCTAGTAGAGTTTGGGGGGAAATCCAAGCTCTTTTTTTTCCTTCTTTTGTCTATTCTTTTCAGCCTTACCCACCCCCACCCCCCCAACGCAATTCCAGCCGCAGCAGCAGCAGTGGGAGCTTGCAGTTTCGAAAAGCCTTCCTCTTTAGTCAGAGAAGCTGTGATCCCAAGAGGGGAAGCAAACTCCTAGTGCTTTTTTCTCCCATCTCTTGGTCCTGGATGTGAGGACTCTTCTGAGAAGCGTGCAGCAGAGTGGGATAACTTTCAAGATGGAGGACCAAAAGAAGGAACTGCAGGGAACTAGAATGTACCAGCATCACGGCAGAAAGGGGACACCTCAGCAAAGTTCATGAACTCCTGGGCTAACCTCCGAACTGCACACGCATGGATCTGACCCTAAACAGCACACTATAAACTCTGAGAACCGAACTAGGTGGTAGACCCTGGTCCCAGACTGGCCACTGGGGGGTGCACACACAGGACAGATCCAAAAAAGCACAGCAGAGACTTTGAAAATGGAACTGATATTGGAAAAACCACAAACAGAAAGAAGAATAGAACAAAAAAGAGGGTTTATAAATAGACTCACACAAATATGATCATTTGATTTTCAGCAAAGTTGCAAAGGCAAGTCAATGGAGAAAAGATAGCCTTTTTAGCAAGTGATATTGGGACAATTGGTCACTAATATAAAAAAAAAAAGCCCAAACAAACAAACAAACAAAACCTAGCCTAAATGTCACGACTTATACAAAAATTAACTTAAAACAGATTATAGATCTAAATGTAAAACACAAAACTACCAAAATCTTAGAAGGGAGCATAATCTTTGTGATCTGGAGTTAGGCAACATGTTATCTTACATGACATGAAAAACAATCCATTGAAGAAAAAATTAGTAAATTAGACTCCATCAAAATTCTGTGAAAGATGCCATTAAGAGAATGGAAAGACAAACAGTAGACTTGGAGCAAATATTTTCAAGTTACATATCCAACAGAGGACTTTTATCCAGAATACATAAGAAGTCTCAAACTCAACAGTAAGAAAACAACCCACCTTAAAATGCACAAAAGACTTGAACACTCATTAAAGAGAACAGAGGCAGATGGCAAATAAGTATATAAAAAGATGTTCTACATCATTAGCCATTAGGGACATGTAAATTAAAACCATGATGAGATACCACTACAAACATTAGGATGGCTAAAATTAAAAACACTGTAATACCTAGTGCTGGCAAAGATGTGGAACAGTTAGAACTCTCATACATTGTTGGCAAGAATGCAAAATGCTACAGTCACTCTGGAAAGCAGTCTGGCAGTTTCTTGTACATACATTTGCCGTATGATCCAGGAATCCTACTCCTAGGTATTCACCTAGATAAATGAAAACTTTTGTTCACACAAAAACCTTTACATGAACACTTCATAGCAGTTCTATTCATGGTTGCCAAAACCTAGGAACGATCCAAATGTCCTTCAGTGGATGAATGGATAAACTGGGGTACATTCCTACAATGGAACACTACTCATAAATAGCAGGAACAAAGAATTGATTCATGCAAGTGAAAATTATATAAACTTCAAAATGTCCATGAATATAAATAAAGTTTTATTGGAACATAGCCATGCTCATTAATTTAAATACTGTCTATGACTGCTTTAGCAATCACAATGGCAGAGTTACAACAGAGACTGAAAGGCCCACAAAGCCTAAAATACTCACCTCCTGGCCCTTTACAAAAAAGTTTAGGTACCCCTGCTTTAGACTACAGCAAAGACTAGTCAATTATCACCTGAAGGTTCCCAAAAAATTGAGCCCATGACCATGGGCCAGTATTTCCCATTCCTATTCCAAGGGTTTTTATTGAGCTACATCAGACCTGATGGAACTTGGTTCTTAAAAATTTTTTTCCTACTGTGGTATGTAAACACTGGAAGAGAGAGGTCAAGACCACAGGCAGGGAAAAAAAAAAAGATGAAGAGATGAAAGATGAACACTATGGGCATTAATAGAGCAGTAGAGCTGGGGAAACCTTAACAATCCTTTTATTTTTACAGTTGAGGACAATGTGACTCAGGAAGTCTTCCCCCAAATTGCATAGTGTCTGATGTCTGCTAGGTCACATTAGCAAAAGCAGTTTGTTCATCTCTCTCTAGAAACTTGTTCAGGGCCTTGACTCAGAAGACTTATATTGAAACTTAACAAGACAATTAGGATTCCTCCATGAGCCTACGGCCTTTTGAAACTATTACCTCCTGGCATTGAGAGTGTAATTCTATTTTGCATTTGCTAAAAACTGTAATCATGAAGTGTTGATAATGCACCTGACAGTTTGGATGTTGCCTCATTTTAAAGCCCACAGGCTCCTGAATCTTCAGTTCACTTGTGAGATCCAAGACACATGGAAGGGCAAAGAGTGGTCGAAGAATAGAGATCAAATTCAAGGCACCTGAGGTTGTATTTTTATTTTCATTGGACAAAATATATTCTTTCTTTATATGAACTAAAGGAAGTGTCCATGGTTGGGTTTCCAATGACTGCCACCCTCTGCCCCATGTCACATGGGCAGCTCCGGGTCAGTGTAGACCTGACCTGAGACTCAGCACCCTGGGAGGAGGAGAGAAATTCGGCAGTTGCCATAGGAGGGCCTAATGAGGAGAAACATTTCCATCAGGCTAATGAAACCTGTCAGCACCAGCAGGGCCCCAGAGCACGATCTCCCAGGAAGCAAGAGGGGGAGGGGTGGAAAAGCAGCTAACAGAAGAGGAGGAGGGGCCAGGAGGAAACAGAATTCTCTACATCTGTCCGATTAGAGCAGGAGAGGGAGGAGTTTGGCAGGGGGCGGTCATGAAACGAAATAAAATTAAAATATGGTACAACAACAAACCGCTGACTTGGTTCTCTGGACTTGACCTGCTGCTAGGGTGCAGCTTCTTTGGGGCTGGTGGCAGAAGCAGGTTTGCCTAAGCTTTGGGGTCCTCCGTCCCCTCTCCAAGGCCTTGGCAGGGGCCTAGCAATGTGTTTATATGGTCTTAGTTTTTTTTTTTTTAATTAAAAGATACGTAAACATTTTTGAAAAGTTGAAAAAAGTCACCAAAAATCTAACAACTCAGAGACAATCACTGTTAACATTTTGGTAAACACCCTTCATACACACATAAAGACATCTATCTCTTCAAATACACACGTACATTGATGTATTGAATTTTACATATTGTATATACTACTCTGTAATCTACCTGTCTCACTTATTGGGTCATCTTGCTAAGCAAATAAAAATCACCTTTGCTTTTTTTTCCTTCCAGTTTTATTGAAATATAATTGACATACAGCGTTGGATAAGTTTAAGGTGCACAGTATAATGATTTGACTCACATCATGAAATGGTTATCTCAACAAGCTTAGTGAACATCCGTCATCTCATAGAGACACAAAATTATGGTCTTAAGGTTTTTTTGTTTTTTTTAAAAGATTTATTTTATCATTTATTTGTTTATTTTATTTATTTTTGGCTGCATTGGGTCTTTTTTTTAAACATCTTTATTGGAGTATAATTGCTTTACAGTGCTGTGTTAGTTTCTGCTGTGCATTGGGTCTTAGTTGTGTTAAGTATTTAAAAATTTGTTGAAGTAGGATATTTTAACCGCAATCAGTTAACCCCACTGTGTCTTTCCATTTCAACTTCCTTCATGGACAGTTTTCAGATTTGCTAAGGGAAGGTTGAATTAGGAATACACTATATTAACTGCAATCGAGAAAGATGTTTGGGAACATTTTAACAAAAACACACAAGAAACTATAAACTACCATTTAGACATAAGGGTAGCTTATTTTACATTCTTTAAATTCATTTACTAAAAAATTGAGAGAAAATTCAGGTAAAATTACTAGAATATGAAACAAAACAGTTAAGATGAGTGATGAAGTCAATAGAAGTTATTCTGACATGGAGAAGGAAAGCATAACACAGACTTTCAGATCATACTAAAACCAATCATTCACTATGAGGAAGGGGCAGTCTATCAGGAGAAATAAATGGTATTCGGATTGTTTGAAAATCCTATTAGTGAAGAGTTGTGAATCATATGAACTCATTGGAAAGGAATTTTAAATTCTTACAGATTAAACTGAAATGTTGACATTGATAAGGAGAATATAAAACTCTTAATCCTCCAGTACACTGAGGACTTTGATGACAAACTGGCTATTTAATATTGTCAATTTGAAGACATTGACCCAAAAATACTTAAAATATTCTGAAATCTTACAGCTCATCTATGAAACTTCTTTGCTTCCTTCAAATTTGACGAAATCCAAGAGAGTTACGTTACTAACAACTAGTTGCAAAGTTGAAATAAATCTGTTCTAAGTTATCAATAACAGAAAATTTCAATTAAGTATGCTCGAGGGAAGACTGAATTTTCTTTCTATACTCACTATAAAAAGCAGTACAAAAATCATTGTCTTTTGAAGAGACTATCAGAATGTATGCAGACAAATATTGTAGGAAAAAAAGCATTTCAGAGATGCATGAGGAAGTTAGTTAGAAACATTGTTATGTTTCTGGATTTTGTAATGTTTGTGGTATTTAGTAGCTTTAAAAATTGTAATTTGTGTGATTTTTCTTATACTAAATATCCACTTTTGTACCCAATTTGGTATTTATAATTTTGTATTCTTTTTCTAAGAGGGCCTCTTGAAATTCTGTAAGCTTTATATCTATTATACATTTTAAAATTGTGGTGAAATATACATGACATAAAATTTACCATCTTAACCATTTAAAAATATACAGATCACTGGTATTAAGAACATTTACATTGTTATATAACCGTCACCACCATTCATCTCCAGAACTCTTTTCATCTTTCCAAACTGAAACTCTGTACCCATTAAACACTAACTCCCCATTCCTCCCTCTACCCAGCCCCAGGCAACCTCCATTCTACTTTCTGTCTCTATGAATTTTGACTATTCTACGTATCTCATTAAGTGGAATTCTATAGTATTTGTCGTTTTGTGATTATCTTACTTCACTTAACATAATGTCCGCAAGGTTCATTCATGTTGTTGCTTGTGTCAGAATTTCCTTCCTTTTTAAGGCTGAATAATATTCCTTTGCATGTATATACCACATTCTGTTCATCAGTTCAACCATAATTGGACACTTGAGTTGTTTCCACCTCTTGGCTATTGTAAATAATACTGCTGTGAACATGGGTGTACAAATATCTCTTCCAAACCCTGTTTTCAATTCTTTTGGATATATGCCCAGATGTGGAATTGCTGGATATGGTAGTTCTCTTTTTAATTTTCAAGGAAACACCATAATGTTTTCCACAGTGTGGAAGCAGCTGCAACACTCCACCAACAGTGCAATTTCTCCACATCCTTGCCAATACTTTTTATTTTCTGTTTTTTGGATAATAGCTATTTGAATGGGTGTGAAGCCCTTAATGTATTTTTAAGTCATGGCTGGGATTTGGTTTTGCTGGGTAAGCTTTTACACAGCTTCTCCATATTAGTTCTCCTCTTCATGGCCACGTCCATGGTCATGCTTAGAACACAGCTTAGCCTTTGAGTGCTGCTCTCAGTGCTTCTGTATAGTATTGTTTTCACCTTTTCTTTCTCTTGAAGTCCTTGGTATCAGTTTATTCAGATTTGCTTTTGGGTGATCATAGATCCCATCTTTTGGGGTTTATTATTTACTTATTTTAGAGTTTACTGTATATACATACATTTCTACCCCGTTAGTCAAGAGGATGTGTTCTGCTTACTTGTTCATTCTACAATCTGTTGAAAACTTTAAGGTAGGTCTGTAACATTCCCATATATACTCAATGGTGATGCTCTTTCTATGTCTGGTTGATGTTAAAGCTGATACAGCTGGTACTACAGGACCTGTTGCTAAAACACTGAAAACTATGTCCTTACTGGCTGATAAATAGCCATTACCTTGTAACCCTGAGCACCTCCCTACCACCTTGGGATCATATAAAGCGTTAATGGCTGTTGGTGAAGGGGGCCTCCAGGCCTGAGCTTACTTAGAAGGGCCTTTGGGCTCTTAAAATTCTTCTCGAATAAGAAGCCCCACATTTTCATTTTCCACGGGGCTCTGAAAATTATGTAGGCAGTCCTGAACAGATCATGTAGATTATGGCAAATTACACAGCCAGTCCTCAACAGAATCATTGCCCTTTTAGACACTGGACCTTTTTCGCAAGTGGAAAGGGATTCTGCCTTAAGGTTTCCACCAGGAACAATGTAGGGAAGGCCACGCCAGTTCTCTTTGTGCTAACCACAGATTCTCTTTGGCCCTGTTCCTCTGCCATTCATCCTGGCCCACATTCTTCTGGAGCCTAAGCCTGGAAAAAGGCATTTAGAGATCAACATTTTTCTGCTATGAGAAATTTTATATTTTTAAGAAGCATAACCCTTTTCTAAGCTCAATTTTTACCCCTGATTCTCATTTCTTTCATTGTCGACTGTATCCTCCTATCTGTTTAAACTCTGTGTTTGTGTTCTTATTACTATATTTCCTAGAAAAATTGTGTAAGTTTTGCTAAATAAATATTTTCCAAAGGAAACTGGCTTTTAGGTCATATTTCAGCTAGTCAGTTTTAACCAGGTAGACATTTTAAAATCATGCAGAATTCCTGCCTAATTTCTGCTTTATTGGCTCATTGAAAAGCCTTACCTACAATGGAAATAATTGAGGAGAAAGCTCTAGTTACTTCCTCAGATACATTCTTGATACACAAGTCCCATTGGAGCATGTTTGGAGAGATAAGTTATCCAGGAGTACATCTCTATTTGTGTTTCTATAGCTCATCTGTGACATGAACTTTAACTCACTTGCAGGAATATTGTGGGAATTCATTTGATAAGGTCAGAATCGTTTCAACAACAGCACTTTTAAACCAAACAATTATGATTATGCGTTCACTGTGATTATATATGATCATTATTTGATTACATCTAGTATAGAAATAATAACAGGTTGTTGAGATTCAGTGATATTAGACAATTTTCACTCCACATCAGTTGCCAGCTCTCTTTTATTAAATGATGACACGACAAGCTTAGACTTTGTAATACAAACTGCTACAAAGAATATTAACAAAACTCTGAACTGCACATTACAAAACGAAAAATGAGATGAACAAACATCATTTGCCTTTCTGGTGTCAGTCAACCTTTGTAGTTTATGAACGGTGTTCACAGATTAGAGCAAAACTGCTGGTGATGAGCTGTTAAAAGGGAGGGAAAATCTGAGGCTAATTCAAAAAGAGAGAGAACTTGGTGATGAAAATATCTCCTTAGCCTTGGGGTAGGGAGTTTCATCTCGCAATCTGAACCCTCTCTGGGTGCATAGTAAACAGCTCTGACAACAATTTCTTGAAACATTCTATCATTATTTATTTTTTTAATATTTATTTATTTATTTATTTATTTATTTATTTATTTATGGCTGCTTTGGGTCTTCGTTGCTGCACGCTGGGTTTCTTTAGTTGCGTCGAGCGGGGGCTACTCTTCGTTGCGGTGTGCAGGCTTCTCATTGCAGTGGCTTCTCTTGTTGCAGAGCACAGGCTCTAGGTGCGCAGGCTTCAGTAGTTACAGCACGCCGGCTCAGTAGCTGTGGCACGCGGGCTCTAGAGCGCAGGCTCAGTAGTTGTGGCGCACGGGCTTAGTTGCTCCGCGGCATGTGGGATCTTCCCGGGCTCAAACCCATGTCCCCTGCATTGGCAGGCGGATTCTTAACCATTGCACCACCAGGGAAGTCCCTATATTCACCTCTTGAAAGGATCTCTGCAACATTAAAAAAATGCAATTTGTATTCCTTTTCCTAGAAAAATGGTGGCAAACTGTTGGTGCTGCCCTTTAAAGAAAGGTGGATAGAATGAATATGGCTGGTAACAAATGCTAATTTAAAAACTGATGTCTTTTTTTTCCAGCTAATTTAATTTAATATTCTCCTCCTACTTTATTATTAGTCTTGTAGCAAAGTAACTATTTACTATAAAAAGGATAGTTCAAACCTGAAATGATGCTCTATGCTATAGTCTAATACAGTTCAATCATAAGTACTAATGATTATAAGAAATGTAGGAGACAACTGGATATTACATAATGATTTCATATTTGAAAGGGTATTGAATGATATCCTTTTAAGTGTTCTTTTATGGCTTAAAAAATTCCATTTTGTTGACATCCTCTTTCAGAGTATATTGAGACATTTCATAATCTTTTTAAGAAATAGAGTTTAGAATATTTTCAACTCTTTGTTAACACTTGACTCTTATCTAGAGAGTTTTAAAGTATAATCTGAACGTGAAGCCTCAGGAAAAAAAGATATTCAATAATTTTGGGGAAATATTATTTTTATGAAAAGTCCTGAATGGCCCATGTCTTTATATATTTTGAGGCAGATACTTTTAGGTGCATGCAAGTTTAGAATTGTTATATCCTCCTGGGGAATTGAAGTTTTGAACTTTTCTTTAAGTTATTCTTTAGTAAATCTCTTTAACTCTGTAATGATTTTTGCCCTAAATCTCTTTACTTTGATCATAATATACCTATGCTAAACTTTATTTTGGTTAGTATTTGCCTAGTATAAATTTTTTCTATCCTTCTATATTCCACCTTTCTTTTTCTTTATGATTTAGGTGTATCTCTTATAAACAGCATATATATGGTTTTTGCTTCTTAATTCATGTTGTCAATCTTGGTCTTTTACTGGGAGTATAAGTCCATTTATAATTATTGTTGTTACTAATATATTGGGATTTCTTTTTACCGGCTTATTTTATTTTTTCCATTTGTTGCACTTTTCCTATATTTTTACTCCCTCTCTTTTCTTAATTCCTTTTCTACTGAATCGTTTTTTCCATTTTTACTTTTTCACATTACTAGTTTGGAAGAGAAACACTCTATTTATATACTATGAACATCCTAGACAGTTACATTTAACAAATTCTAAACCTAATCAGTATTTTCCTCGTGAACAATATAAGAACCTGCACATACTGTCCTGTCAAATACCATCCTGCTTTATATATAGTTGTTTGATATTTGAGGTTGATTTAAGCTCCACAAATTAGGCATCACTATTTTTGTCTGATATAGTATTTATTTAGATATGCTCACATATTTATTAGTTTATTTGTTCACCATTCTTTCTTCTATCTCAGATCTCTCATTTGGAGTAAATTTCTTCTTGCCCAAAATAAATCCTCTTTTTCTTGTATTGAAATGTAATTCACATTCCATAATATTCACCCTTTAAAGTGTACCATTCAGTGGTTTTAGTATATTCACAAAGTTGTGCAACTATCACCACTATCTAATTCCAGAACATTTTTTTTTTTGCACCAATAAGAAACCCCATGCCCAACAGCAGTTACTTCCAGTTACTTCCTCATGTTCCCTTCCCCCCAGCTTCTGGCAACCACAAATCTACTTATTCTGGACATTTCATATAAATAGGATCATGCAATATTTGACCTTTTGTGTTGGCTGCTTTCACTTAGCATACTGTTTTTAAGGTTTGTAGCTGTTGTGGCATAAATCAGCTCTGCCTCCCTTTTTATAGCTGAATAATATTCCATCATGTGGATATACCACATTTTGTTTATCCATTCATCAACTGAGGGACATTTGGGTTGTTTCCACTTTTTGGCTATTATGAATAATGCTGCTATAAACGTTTATGTACGAATTTTTATGTGGATATATGTTTTTAACTCTTTTTGGTATATATCTAGGAGTGGAATTCCTGGGTCATATGGTAATTCTATGTTTAACTTCTAGAGGAAGTGCCAAACTATTTTTTTTTTTTTAATATTTATTTATTTATTTATTTATTTATGGCTGTGTTGGGTCTTTGTTTCTGTGCGAGGGCTTTCTCTAGTTGCGGCAAGTGGGGACCACTCTTCATCGCGGTGCACGGGCCTCTCACTGTCGCGGCCTCTCTTGTGGAGCACAGGCTCCAGACGCGCAGGCTCAGTAGTTGTGGCTCACGGGCCCAGTTGCTCCGCGGCATGTGGGATCCTCCCAGACCAGGGCTCGAACCCGCATCCCCTGCATTGGCAGGCAGATTCTCAGCCACTGCGCCACCAGGGACGCCCCAAACTATTTTTTAAAGTTTTATAATTCTACCAGTAATATATGAGGATCCTAATTTCTCCACATCCTTGCCGACATTTGTTATTGTCTGTATTTTTGATTATAGTCATCCTAGTGGGTGTGAAGTGGTACCTCCCTGTGGTTTTGATTTGCAATTTCCTAATGATTAATGATGCTGAACATCTTTTCATGTGCTTATGGACCATTTGTATATCTTTGAAGAAGTATCTATTCAGATCATTTGTCCATTTTTTAATTAGGTTGTCTTTTCATTGTTGAGGTGTGTTTTTTTAATTTTTTAAAACTTTTATTTATTTTAAAATTTATTTTTGGCCATGCCACACAGCTTGGCTTGCGGGATCTTAGTTCCCTGACCAGGGATTGAACCCCAGGCAACCGCAGTGAAAGTGCCAAGTTCTAACCACTGACTGCCAGGAAATTACCTATAAGTGTTTTTTTTAAAAAATAAATTTATTTATTTATTTATTTTTGGCTGTGTTAGGTCTTCATTGCTGCGCGTGGGCTTTCTCTAGTTGAGGCGAGCAGGAGCTACTCTTCGTTGTGGTGCGCGGGCTTCTCACTGTGGTGGCTTCTCTTGTTGCGGAGCACGGGCTCTAGGTGCGCGGGCTTCAGTAGTTGTGGCTCACGGGCTCTAGAGTGCAGGCTCAGTAGTTGTGGTGCACGGGCTTAGTTGCTCCGTGGCATGTGGGATCTTCCCGGACCAGGGCTCAAACCCGTGTCCCCTGCATTGGCAGGCGGATTCTTAACCACTGCGCCACCAGGGAAGCCCTATAAGTGTTTTTTTTTAAAAAGTATATATTCTGAATACTGGACTGTAGTAATCAGGACAGTGTGGTATGGGCAAAAGAACAGACAAAGAGATCAGTGGAACAGAATAGAGAGCCCAGAAATTGACTCCCATAAATATAGTCAGCTGATCTTTGACAAAGGGGCAAAGGCAATACAATGGAGCAAAGATTATCTGGAGCCAGTATGAACCAGTAGCACCCCACTCTCATGTGTGTATCTATCTACTCTCATCTACTTATCAATCATCTATCTAATCTATCTGTATTAAAACCCATGAGTTCACACTATACCTCCAAATCCAACCCAATACCACAGGGTTTATTCTAAAACCCTCCTTTCTATATTTGTAATTCCTTTCTCTGACAGTGAAAAACCTGGTTTTCATTATCAAGAATATATTACTTATTTGTTCAATCCTGGAATACACAGAAAGTCATCTCAGAATTGCTGACTGATACATCTTAAAAAAAAAAAAAAGCCTACTTGTTCACATCTCTCTTTTTTTTTTTTTAAGAGTTCTTTTTGTCTTTAACCTAATGGTATATATTCCAAACACTGTGTTCAAAGGGTACTGGGTTTAGTTCATTTTATTTCCCCCCTTCAGTGTGGTTATATTATTCATTTGAAATAGAGTTCTGTCCATTGGTTTCTGTTTGTATTCCATTTTAGGGTTTTTCTCCATTCTTGTTGATTTTATTTCTTTTCTCTTTGTCGGAATTTTTAAAAATATGTGAAACATTAATGTAAAAAGTCAGAATTGTACAAAAATGTATATTCAGAGAAGTGTCCCTGACTCCATGTTTCCCCATTTCTTCTCTCCTTCCTACCTTACTCCCACTGACCCCTTGAAGGTAACCAAACTTACAAATCTCTGTTTTATCCTTCTTGTGTTTGTTTTTGAACAAGCACACAGATACTAGTATATTTTCTTATTTTCCCTTATTTCTTACACAAAGGCAGCATACTTTAGATACTCTTTTTGTTTTATTTAAACAATATATCCTGAAAATTATTTCACATTAGTTGATCGACATCTTTCTCATTCATTTTTACAGTTGAATAATATCTCATTGTGTGTATGTACCATATTTTACCAGTCTCCAATATTGATATTTTCCAAAATTTTACTATTACAAGTAATGCTGCAATGAATACCCTTGGGTGTTGTATTTTATTATCATTTGAGGTGTATTTTCAGAGTAAATTCCTAGTAGTGGGACTGCTGGTTCAAAAGGTAAATGCATATATAGTTTCGTTAGATATTGCCAAATTCCTCTGCATAATGGTTATATCACTTTGTACTTCTATCAGCCATGTGTGTGAGTGCCTGTTTCTCCACAGCCTTTCCAATAGTGTTATGCTTTGTAATTTTTCCCAGTCTGATTGATGAGAAATTGTATATCAGTGTAGTTTTAATTTGCACTTACTTTATTATAAATGAGTCCAAACATCTTTTCATATGTTTACTGATCATTTTATGTCTTTTCTGTGAATTGTTTGGTCATGAATTTTGTCCATTTTCCTATTGGGTGTTTGGTCTTCTTTCCCCTTAAAATTTAAAAGTGGAGAATTTTTAAGGGCCTGCAGTTTGCCAAACTGCTGGGAATGGAAGTTTAAGTGTTTGCTACTCAAAATCTGTGCATCAGCAGCATCTGCTTGGGTAAGGAATCTGACATCAGTGGGGAGCTTGTTAGAACTGTTGATTTTGGGTAACACACCTGATCTTCCGAATCAGAATCTGCACTTTAACAAGATCCCCAGGTGATTTTTATGCATACTAAAGTTTGAGAAGCCCTGGTCTCAATGATCTCTTAAATACCTCATATTTCATCTCCACTAGGAATCTCTCCTGAAAAGATAAAAGTGAAAGGGGATTATATTCCTCCAGTACCATTAACCCTAAGTGGTATCTGTAAACTTACTAGATTTGTTAGATTAATTGCATACCTTTCCCCCAGATGCTCTTCCCTGAAGGGCTGTGTCTTCTATTTATATTACCTAGTGGAATTTTAAAATGCTGGTTTTTCTAAAATTAATCAACCAGTGTTTTTAGAAAACAAGCATTATGAGAAACATTTAGACAATGAAGCACAGTATGATAGTTCTTAAAAAAAATTAAACATAAAATTATTATGTGATCCAGCAACTCCACTTCTAGGTATATACTCAAAACAACTGAAAGCAGAGACAGAACAGATATTTGCACACCCATGTGCACAGCAGCATTATTTACAATAGCCAAGAGGTGGGAACAACCCAAGTGTCCATTGATGGATGAACTGATAAAAATAACAAGTGATACACACACACACACACACACACACACAATGGAATACTGTTCAGCCTTAAAAAAGGAGAAAATTCTGACACATGCTAAGTGAAATAAGCTAGACACAAAAGGACAGATATTGTATGATTCCACTTATATGAGGTACTTAGTCAAATTCAAAGAGACAGAAAATAGAATGGTGGTTGCCAGGTACTGAGGGTAGGGGGAAAGAATAGGTACAGAGTTTCAGTTTAGGATGATGAGAAAGTCCTGGAGATGGATGGTGGTGATGGTTACACAACAATGTGAATATACTTAATGCCACTGAACTGTACACTTAAAAATAGTTAAAATAGTAAACTTTACATTATGTATAGTTTACGAAAATAAAAAAAAACCCAAATCTTTTCACCATTAGATTGTAAGAAACTTCAGAATTTTATTGTTATAAAATTTGACGCCTAGTAATGCCTTGTATACAAAAGGATTCAACATATTTTTTTTAATAAAATAAAGGGTTCAGCTTTCATAGGAAAAAAAATGAAGTACAAAACTAAGAGATGCTTATTTTTAAAAAAAATCAATCAATGCAAAAATAAAGAATGAAAGCTCCTTCTGCCCTTCCCTGGATGCTGACACAGGACTGACTGCCCTTTACAGGTTACTTTTTATTTAGGCTAAAAACAGATGTGCTCTTTCAGGATACACCTGTAAGAGATTTTAAACTAACTAGGTATTACTAAGACACATACAAATCCTAAAGCAAACCTAACAAGGAAATGATGCAGTTAAGAGGTTATCATTAAAACATAGATAATGCTTGAATTATAAATATTTGGGTGTTGTACAGTCATTTATATGCAACTTTTCAAAACTGGCTGCAGTTATATTTCACCTCCACTACCTACTAGTATCATCCTTGGCAAAAAAGGAAAGCTTTCTTCCTACAGTTTTGGTAAAACAAAAACGGGGTTACTCCCTCAAGCTATGGTAGATGGGTTTGTCTTCCACCACACTTTGAACACCATCCTCCCCATTCCATGCAACATCCTCACCTGGAGCTGATGCTTATCCTTCTGTAAAGGTGTGACAGCCTCTCTCCAGGAGTTGATGCAGTAAGAACTCACAATTACAGGTCCACACTGGTGGAGATAAAAAAACAAAACAAAACAAAACAAACAAACAAAACACCAGACTTTGGTAAGTGTATTACTTTCCGAGGACTGCTGTACCACAAACTGGGTTGCTTAGAACAAGAAATTTATTCTCTAACAGTTCCGGAAGCTAGAAATCCAAAATTAAGGCATCAGCAGGGCAATGCTCTCTCCAAAGGCTCAAAGGAAGAATCCTGTCTCATCCAGCTTCTGGTGGGTGCCAGCAATCCTTGGTGTTCCTTAGCTTGTAGATGCATCATTCCAGTCTCTGCCTTTGTCATCACAGGCCCTTCTCTCTGTGTCTGTGTCTCTTCTCTTCTTATAAGGACACCAGTGATACTGGTCCCATATGACCTCATTGTAACTTGGTAACATCTGCAAAGACCCTATTTTCAAAATAAGGTCACATTCACGGGTACTGAGGTTAGAACTTCAGTATGTCTTTTGGGGGGACACAATTCAACCCAAAAGTGTAAGGACCAAATTTCTGCTCAGAGTTAAACCTAAATGTCCCATTTGTTAACTCCACCAGGAAGAAGAGGCTCTGCTCGGAGTTGCTGGGAAAATCAGTCTTCCTGGGCTTAGTTCACATTTCCATACCTCCTTCTCTGTCAGAACTTGTCCTTGTTTAGGCATTGTCAGTGACTACTGTCAGCACCACACATCATCCCCTGCTTCCTAAATGAAAATCTGCCAATTCTAGAATATGATGAGTCAGTAAGCAAGCACAGAATTTAGGACTAGTAGAAATGGGTAAACTCTTCACTTTCCAGATATATGTGCTCTTTTCTGTGGGTGAAATTAGGAGATTTGGGGAACTCTTCACTTTCCAGATACATGTGCTCTTTTCTGTGTTCATATATTTCTTAAACAAAACAAAGCAAAAAGAGGAAATGAAGGAAAAAAAACCCACGTTGTGTGCTTCTGTTGTTTTTAATAATAAAAAAATAATCTATTTGCAGTCTATGGAAGTAGATGTGGTTTAGAGAGTTAAGGTAACATAGTGGGGTAAAGATTTATGCTATCTGGAACTTCTTCAGGAGTCAGAAGCTCAAAGGGAAAAAATTTAGGATTCTCAGACTAGCACCTAACAGTTCAGGTAAGAACCGAACTCACATATCCCATGTAGCCCAGAGGCGTATGTATGAGATGGGCATGGTCATATCAAGCAGCACAAGCTCCCCATGAAAGCAGCGCCTCTGCCTGTTGGGGTCACCCAGCCCTACTCCTGGAACAGAAGCAGCCTGGTTCATGTCTAGGCCACTCCCTCATTTCGCAGTAAAGGAAATGGGTTAGTAATTGTTTTTATAACCACGCATGATTGTTTTGTGTATCTTCCAGCCTGTCAGGCTCACTTAGTGCTACATCCTGCATCCCAGGGCACTGGGAAAACAATCCAATCCAGCAAGCATTTACTGAGTACTGACTGCATGCCTAAACTCCAGGCTTATTATGGGCCAGACCTGCCCATTAAGTCCTGAACGGTGGTGTTTTGCTTTCTACACTAGATGGGTAGTTTTCCCACTTTAAGATTACAGTATTTGACTTTCTGGCAGGGTGGGACGCCACGGGCGGCCTCCTTCGGAGCTGATGTCTGCTAGGAGGCCTCAGTGCACTTGGGTAGCACAGGCACGGGAGATTCCCCTGAAGGCGGGGTCCACAGTGCCACCGCGCGCGCAGGTAAGGAGCTGTCTATCAGCAGGCGATGGGCGTGGCCTGCGCAGACCGACCAATCAGCAGACCCACCCTTAAGGCAGTCTCCCCGCCCAAACCCAAACCACGGAGCATGCGCCATGGGCGCTACGCAAATTCCTCTTTCCCCGCGCGCCCTCTCCGCGGCGAGGTCAGAGTTAGGCTGCCCCGAGTTTCCTCAGAAAAGAGGAGAAAAGGAGAGGTGGGGCCCGTTAGGGATCGGAAAGGCGGTGTGAGGAAGAAGTTCCTCAGAGTCGTGGCTGTCGCTAGCAGCCGCCAGCTCCCGGGTCATGTTGGGCCCGCAGGCCGGCGCTTCTGGGTTTCCCGGGCTCCGCGCCCACTGGTCCCGCCCGGCCGCGGAGGCGCGGCAGATGGGCACGTCGTGTCCCCTCAGCCCCTTGCAGGTTATTGTCCTCAGTGTACAGGGGAGCTGGGCCAGGCTCAGAAGTTTTATGGTGACTCAGCAGCTCGTCCTTGCGGGCCAGGGTCTGCGTGACTCATCCCGGACCCTCCCTTCGGCTCCAGAGGCTTCCACCGTCCGCGCGACGCCTCTGGGGGCGGAGTAGTGTTTTGAGGCGGAGAAGCGCCGCCACGAGTGCGCGCGGTGCTCCACGCCGGGTCCCGGGCAGGGGCGCTCCGTCCCGGTCCGCACGGCCCGGGCTTCCGAACGGCCCTGTGCTCTTCGAGTGCCACCTTCCTGAAACCTCCGTCCCTTCAGCAGCCCCAGGGGGGGGTGGGCGTGGTGCCGCCGAACCCCGACCCTGCCGGTGACCGCGGAGTCCCCAAGATGCTGGGGCTTCGCGGGCAAGGAACCCAGGGTCCCAGTGTATAGGCACCGGCTCCGAGGACTTGGCGACCCGGGAGGGCGCCGGGTCGCGCGCCCTCCCGGCGGCTTGCGCGGCCCTCGCCTCGGGTCTTCGGACGTGCGGCCTGGGGAGCAGTCGGACCAGGGAGGAGGCGCCCCCCGGGGCCCCTACCTGCCCCGCCAGGGGTCCGGGGCAGCGCGCTGCCAGCGTCCCGCTGCCCGCCTCCCGCGCCGTAAGGCACCCGCCGCCCGACCTGCAGGGCCCGCTGTCCCGCCGCGCCGGCCCCTCCTCCGCCCGCCCCGCCCCGCGCCGCGCCGGACACCCCGCCCCGAGGAGGCGGCCCGGCGAGCGGGCGCCGAGGGAGGCTGGTGGCATGGGGGAGCCGCCGCCGCGGCCACAAGCACGGTTGCCCCTAGCGAGCCCCGGCGCCGCTTGGAGCGCGGGGGACCGCGGGATCCTAGGGGGGCGGCTCGGGGCGTGACACCGAGCGGAGGGCGTGGCTCGGGCTGCGCCGCCCGGACGCGCGGCGAGCGGCGGGGGGAGCGGGCGGCGGCGCCGGGGGCCGCGGGCGGGCCGGGACGAGCGCCAAGGGCGCACCTGGCGGCGGCGCGGCCCGGCCGGACTGCCGGAGCAGGCGCGGCGGCGGCGCTGGTGGCGAGGATGTCGCAGCCGCCTCTGCTCCCCGCCTCGGCGGAGACTCGGAAGTTCACCCGGGCGCTGAGTAAGCCGGGCACAGCGGCCGAGCTGCGGCAGAGCGTGTCGGAGGTGGTGCGCGGCTCGGTGCTCCTGGTGAGTGCGGGACCACGGAGGGAGGGAGGGAGGGAGGGAGGCGGGCGGGAGGGCGGGCGGCCACCTCCTTCACGCTCCTCTAAGTCAGCGGGGCGGAGGCGGAGCCGCCGACCCTACTGGGTCTGCAGGATTAAGAGGTGGTGAAGGAGGGGGGTGTTGGACAGGGGAGAAGGGAAGGTCCTGGAGGGGCAGCAGCTCCCAGACCCTCACCCTACGTCTAGGGGGTCCTCTCCCCACTGCGGCCCCTTCCCTCCGGGGAAATTTCCTGGGAGTGAGATCGCCATCTCCCTCATCCCCCCTCCCCCCCAACTTTACGTCCCTCTGCCGACTGAAAAATTACTCTCTCCTTTCGCCCTCCGTCCCTCCCTTCCTCCCACATTCCCCTTGTCCTCCCTTATTCTGGAGGGGCTTGGCACCTGTGGCCTGGAGGGGCGCAGGGGAGTGGAGGCGGGGGCTTCCTCTTCCAGTCTGCAACCCAGGGTGGGATATGGCCCTGCGGACCCTTTGGGTGGGCTGAGCTCCAGAGGGGAAGGGGTTCCGCATTCTCTCCTCCACTCCCTCCCCCTGGCCGGCATCCTGCGATTTGGCCGCCTCTTATCAAGGATTAAGGGTCTTGATAGGAATCCCCGGTGACTTAAGCATGGGTGCAAATTACTACGAAGTTTGGGGATTCGGAGCAAGCAGACCGGTGATTAATCTGGTCGTAGCAGAAAGTCTTTTGAGAATAGGCCTCTGGGTGTGAGGAAGATGAAGTTTTAAATCAGCTTTTCCACTGCCCGGGCTGGTCCTGCTGTATTTGGAAACGCAGTACACCCCATCACTTGGAAGGTGCGGAAGGGGAGCGATGTTTGAGCAGCAGCGTGCTCTCCTGGGTAGCTGGAAACTTTTAGCAGCTCCTTGCGTTGGCGCTGGTCTTTGTTTTCTTGAAAGGGGCTTGTTTGTGGGTGACTTGTGTTTGTTGGAACGATCCAGGAAGATGGGCCTTGGAAGTGATTCTCTGGGCTTTGTGGGGCTGTGTGTGGGTTATTGTTGGGGTGGAGTGCTGGGTCCCTTAACACAGGGCCTGGCTCATCTTTTCGGTGGCGGATAGATGCCCTTTCTGGTCAGACACGGAATGACATGAATGATGGTTGTGGAGATTTGGAAACGAAGCTTCACTGATTTCCATAGCTAGTCTGCTCAGTTTGATTTTTCTCTCAGTTGCTCTGACAGCTCCCTCTAGATTCCTCAAACTCCAATTTGTTCAGTAATAAGGGATTTTATTTTTCTCTTTTTACTGAAGTTGATCATTTGATGGTAAGGAGTAGAGCAGGAGTTGAGAGTAGACCAAAAGCTGGGATCTCTTCCATAACTTCAGTTGCTTTGGCCTCAGTAGTATATCCTGCATCTTCCTGACTTTTGCCAATGTGTGTATGTTAAGGAGAAAGCCCGCAAACATCTGTGGCATCTTTTTTGTTCTGGAAGGAAACTTAGTTCTTTTAACTGGGGGCACTGTCCTCATTAGAGATTTGAGACAAAAGAAGAGTAAATAAAATCATGATTTCCAAAGTGCGGACAGACCCGGACTGAAAAGGAGGTACTAGTTTGATAAGCCATTAGGTTGAGCAAAACACTGCTCATTACTCATGTGCAACAGTCCTTGAATTCAACAGCCCTTCCTGTTGGAGGCTGGCCTACTGATAGTGACCTAGTAGTGTCCATTCCCATGTGCGACATACTGCTGCTGTGTTCTACCTCATGACACTGTAATAGTACATCTCTTTTCCCTATTCACCCTTAAGCATGAACAGCCAGACACTTGGCTGGTGTCTCAACCCTTAGTGTTGTCTGTCTGTGATCACTTGTCTGATGAAACTTGTGATGAAACAAACACAAAATGCCGGAAAGTAGGTGGGCCTCCTTGGGCGTTTGAAAGGCTCCCCCTCTGAACGGGAAATACACTGCAGTGATTCTGCATTGCAGATGGAGCAATTTGCAATAGCTCACAGATACTAAAAATTACCCATCAACCTCACCCCCCTCACCTCCTGCCAGGTACTCTGCCACCGCCTGCTGTTTCTTGCTGCTCCCCTGTGTCTGCCAGGAAGCCACAGCAGGTGCACCTGTCTCGGCTTTGTTCTAGGAGCATCTAAGAAGGTACCCCTGACTCTTGCAGGAGACAGAGCAGCAACCAAGCCGGGGTTTGGAATCCCATGGTCCACCGATCCATGCTTGGATGGAAGTAGTACTCTGCTCTGTTTTTGACAGCTTGGGTCAGTGCTAATACAATGCCTACAGCATAGTAAACACACAGTAAATATCTCTTAACTAGCTGACTAACGTAGCAATTCTGTAGATGGACTAAAATAAAAACGAACAGGGTATGGCTTTAACTAGCTCTTCTCGTGTTTCTAGTATTGATGAGTGGCTTTTAGTGAGATCAGAAACAACAGAATTAAATAGTTCAGTGGGTAATAAAGGCTGCCATTTAAAAAACAAGCTTTGAAGTGTAAAAGTAAGGTGTACTCATAAATTTTTTGTTGTTTGATAGGTTCATTTTTCATAAGCTCAGGTGTGTGCGCCTTTTTTTTTAAATTTTGTTACATAGGTTTTTTAAAAAAATTTATTTATTTATTATTTATTTTTGGCTGTGTTGGGTCTTCGTTTCTGTGCGAGGGCTTTCTCTAGTTGCGGCAAGCGTGGGCCACTCTTCATCGCGGTGCGCGGGCCTCTCACTGTCGCGGCCTCTCTTGTTGCGGAGCACAGGCTCCAGACGCGCAGGCTCAGTAGTTGTGGCTCACGGGCCTAGTTGCTCCGTGGCATGTGGGATCTTCCCAGACCAGGGCTCGAACCCGTGTCCCCTGCATTGGCAGGCAGATTCTCAACCACTGCGCCACCAGGGAAGCCCCTGTGTGGGCCTTTAAAAATGGTAGTGTATTAATTTGTTTGAAAACCTTGAAGAAAAAATACAAAAAAGCAGAGAGAATAGCATCACGAACCTTCATAATCCATCACCCAGATTCAGTAATTATCAAGATTTTGCTAAACTTTGTTTAACTGTCACCTTTTCCGCCTCGTTTTTTTGTGTGGTTGTGAGTGCCATGCCTCCCATCATTTCACCCCTATATGATACCCAGTGTGTATTATTAAAAATAGGGATATTTTCTTACTACAATGCCATTATGTTAAAGTTTGCAATAATCTGTTGACATACTATTCAGATTTCCCAGATTGCCTAAGAAACATCTTTTAATGGTAGTTTGTTCTAATCGGTATCCTAACAAGTTTTGCTGGCTTTTTCAAATGTGGTTTACTCTTTCATGAGCCTTAGAATTATTAATGATGGAGTGAACCCTCCCTGGGGTCAGGAGTCCTGAGTTTTAATCCCAGAGGTTTAGTAGTGCAGAGCGTGGGCTCTGAAGTCAGAGCACCTGGGTTGTAATTCCAGCTCCACCCCTTACCAGCTGTGCAGTCTTAGGCATATAACTTAGCCTTGGTGTGCCTCGGTTTCCTCATCTGTAGAGTAGAGATAGTAATCATACTTACTTTATATGGTTGTTGGGAGGATTAAATGAGCAATAGAGGTAAAGCCCTTAGATGGTGCCCAGCTGGTATTCTGCCAGCTACTTAAGTCACCCTGGGCTGTCGCCTAACTTCTCTGAACCTCAGGGCTCCTGTTCTGTTAAATGAGGAGGTGTACTAGATTGTTCTAGAGTCCCTTTCCTTACCAACAGGATTCGATTCTAAGATGCTTTTATAAGAGTAGCAGAGGTACTACTAGTAATATTCTTAACTGTAGGAAATGTAATTTATGATTTTGGGTAATGAAAGAAGAATCCTCACAATTCCAGAATTAGCTGTCCGTGATTGAGAATAGTCAGGAGGGCCGCACGTTCAAAATATATGCAAGCTCAGGAGAAAAACTAGAAATAATTCCCTGATCAGGGTTGAGTTGCGATTGGGCCTTTCAGATGTATTAAAGATAGCATCATAATGACCTAGATCTAACGGAGTATACCACCCGAGGCCTAAAAATATTCTTTTCCTGAAAGGTTTGTGTAAATATTGGGACAGGGCGCTTCGCATGGGTTTGCTGGCTCGATTGCGCTTGGGTATTGATGTCCAAGTCATCTGGCTGCCGGCTTCCTTGCCGATCTTATCTCAGCGTGCTCAGCTTCAGGCTCTCCTTTGACACCAAGCCCCTGCTGGTGACACCATTGCACAGCCATCGGAGAGCCTGCAGTATGAAACGAAATGAAACCAAGTCAGGCCGTCACTAAATTTTCCTTTGTGTAACTGGAGGATGATGGACAGAGGTGTGGGATGATAATCTCCCGGAGTGCACGCTTGGGGCCCTTCTCGCCCTCCCAGTTCAGTCAACACGAGATTCCAGTATGATCTGAGGTAATCTGAGACCCGAGGGGTGGTGTTCTTTGAAATACTCAGGTAACGTAAAACCTCATTTTGGCTGTAATTTTAAATCAGATAGGATAGTAAATCGGTAACAGAACTGGCCTGAGCTTCACCTCACTGTCTTTCTCCACCCTCTGGTAGAGTCCTAACAACAGAAATGTCCCAGAATACAGGAAGCAGGGTGGAGGCCCATCTCCAACTAGATAGTCAACAACAGGTTCTATTTCTTTGGTTTCTGGTCCATTTGAATATTGGGAGACAGGAGGACATTAGTAAAGCCTTGAATTTGAAAAGGGAAGAACGGAATTGTGAAATCTTCATCCACATTTGTTGAGGGCCTGCTCTGTGCTAGGACTTTTTGCTGGGTGCTGAGGACCTGCTGCTGTGTTGGAGCAGGCCCTTGCCCTGAAGGGTTTATGGTCTAAACAGGTGGACAGGTCAGTCTTCAACAAAAAGCAGTACGCAGGAGCACATATAAAGGTTCAAATGCCTGGTTCAGAGAACACGTGAAGATGAAATAACAGAGAATGGATATACTTGGGAAAGGGTTTGTGAAGAATTGAACTGGACCTGGAAGATGTAATAATAAGGGAGACTTTTCTCCAGAAAAGAATGAGAGATAGAGATTGAGCACATGCTTAAAATGCCTGGCTAGGCCAAGAAGGAGCAGAGCAGCTTGGGCAGAGAGGGGTAAGTTTTAGAAGGAAGGGAGGGAAGCTTTGAGAAATACAGTTGCTAATTTGGGGAACAATTTCAATGACTGGCTGAGAACACATCATAAACGCTTCTTAGAGAGATCTTCCCCTCAGTGTAATCTTGGGGGTAAATAATATGACAGTTTTGTGTCACACAAGCCTAAGGACCCAAAGAGAAGTCTATGACCCAGAACAGAAAACAGGCCTCTGTGTGTGTCAACCTTTAGGGTGCATGTGAGCAGTAGTCAAACATGGTGGGTACACCATTGAGTAAATGATATTGCAAAAAAAGTATTGGGGTCCCACCTTATACAGTAAGTCCCCTACATATGAACCTTCAAGTTGCGAAGTTTCAAAGATGTGAACATGCCCCTGTATCCCAGCTGTTGTACTGTACTACTGTACTTTTCAAGGTACTGTACTGTAAGATTAAAAATGTTTTCTTTATATTTTGTGTTTTTTTTAATGTATTTTTTGTGTGAAAACTATTATAAACCTGCTAACAGTACAGTACTGTATAGCCGATTGTGTTAGTTGGGTACCTAAGCTAACTTTGTTGGACTTACGAACAAATTAGACTTAAGAACACACTCTTGGAATGGAACTCGTTCGTATATAGGGGACTTACTTGTGTCACTGAAATAAGTGATAACTAAATGTAAGAGTCACATGTGAAATAAATCAAAGAAACAGCATAAAACATGGGTGAATAATCATGTAAGGGTGGAGAGGAATTTTTTTAAAGCATGAAAGTAAAGGAAAATAGCAGTTTGGCCTGGGCTTGGGAGGTGAACCGGGGCCTTGCCATTGATGAGCTGAGGACTTTGATCAAGTTTCTTCACCTAAGCCTCAGTTTGCTCATCTGAGAATTGGGATTTTTAGGTATTATTATCTTAGGGCATTCTTAAAATAAAGATTAAATAGTTTAATATATGTAAAGATCCTTAATACTAAGTGCTTAACAAAGGTAAGCTTGTATTATGATAATAAAAGATTGCTTGTCTTGACTAAATATATCTGGAGCCAGCACTTATTAAGCACTTACAGTGTCCTAGGATATGTGTTAGGTCTTTACATGGGAGGTCAAGTCACCTCAGGGTCACAAGCCTATAAGTGGGGGATCTGTGTCTTGAACCTGGGCACTGTGGCTTCAGACCATGTGTTCCTACTCACCACTCTGCCTTCTGCCTCCCCATGCAAACTCAAACCTCTGTTCTGTATGTTACAAGTACCATAAATTTAAAAGTCAAATAGTAAGCTTAGAAACAGTATTTGTCTTCCTTATATATCTATATCTCTGTCATAGTGTTAAGTTTAAAAAAATATATTGAGAGTTCTTACGAATCAATTAAAAAAAGAAAAATACTCCAGAAGAAAAATGGGAAAGGACATTAATAGGTAATTCCTCAAAGAAAGGAATACAGTTAGCCAATAAAGAACAGAAGAAAAAAATGTTCAGCCTTGCTAACAATTAAAGAAACATTAATTACAACAAGGTGCCATTTTGCTTGATAAATTTGCAAATTTGCAGAGATAGAAAAGGTTTTGCACGGATGGGGTGAGCCGGGCACTTTTGTTTGCAGGGCTTCCTCGTCCCACAATTCCAGGGGCCCGATTCGCATGGCATTTTATGAGAATTGTGTCACCTGGGTTTTGTAACATGCATGGTACAACTTTTTGAGCTGGGCTGTATGTATCAAGAACTTTAACATGCTTCCTTTCTTTGGCTCAGTAGGAATTCCCCCTAAGGACTAAACTGGAATGTACATAAAGGACAGTGTCTGAAGTCACAGTGCTGACGGTTCAAGGCAGAAAATGTAAAATACTGACCAACTGCAAACTATCTAAAGGTCTTAACAGTAGTCTAAATGAATTGTGGGGTTGGGTTGTTTATGATGCCATTAAGTTTAGTTTTAGAAGAATAATGACTTGAGAAAATTCTTCCATTATAGTGTTGGGAGGCAGTGAGGCCTGTGGTTAAGTTTGGGGGCCTGGGTTCTGTTACCACTTTAATACTAACCACTCTGTGGCCTTGCGTTGTGCCCCTGCAGCCTGGCTTCTGCCTTTAGTGTGGGGTGGCCTCTCCGTCCTCACCCCTTCAACTTGTCTTCTGCAGCATTTGTTACCATGCAGCACCCCTCTCCCCTTCTCTGGTTCTCCTCCCGCTCCTCTGTTCCCTTGCTTCACTCACCCCCCTTCCGAAAGAGTCCGTTCTCCACCTTTGGCTCATAACACTTCATCTCTTCCCTTCACTCTGCAGGGAGCTGCATACCGTCATTGCAATTTCTGAATCATTATCTCAGTTTTGATTTTTTCCCCCAGCTCAGACCTGCTTTTCTGCTAACTTGCCTGACGTGTACTTGGCTGTCCTACCAGTCCCTTAAGTTTAGCATCTATGAAACATAAACAGTCACTTTTCATCCCAAAGCAGCTGTCCTTTTTGCATACTTGTTTTCTGTAGTGAGAGTCATCGTTGCATGGTCACCAACTCTGAAATCTCTAATTCCTCCTTTGCCTCTTCTGTTCATCTCCTTTTGCCTTCCTCATCCTATCATCACTGCATCTATCACGTTCTATGTCTGCATCAGTCAGTATGGGCTAACGACTCCCAAATCTCAGTGGTCTAAAACAGAAAGGCTTATTTCTCCCTCACGCTGCCTCTCCATTGAGGGTGGCTGGGGACCACGTTGTCCACATCCTGCTACCTGGGTTGATGGGACAGCCACTGTCTTGAATGTGGTGGGGTCTTCTTCTTTTTTTTTTTTTGGCTGTGTTTGGTCTTCGTTGCTGCACGCGGGCTTTCTCTAGTTGCGGTGAGCGGGGGCTACTCTTGGTTGCGGTGTGCGGGCTTCTCATTGCGGTGGCTTCTCTTGTTGCGGAGCACGGGCTCTAGGCATGCGGGCTTCAGTAGTTGCAGCACGCAGGCTCAACGGTTGCAGCACACAGGCTCAGTAGTTGTGGCTCGCAGGCTCTAGGGCGCAGGCTCAGTAGTTGTGGCGCATGGGCTTAGTTGCTCCGCGGAACATGGGATCTTCCCAGACCAGAGCTTGAACCCGCGTCCCCTGCATTGGCAGGCGGATTCTTAACCACTGCACCACCAGGGAAGCCCCACAATTTATATATTGATGTGTATGTACATTTGTTTCACATCTGTTTCCCTCACTGGACTGTTGGTTCACCATGGTTTCCCCAGTACCTGGCAATTAGCAGGGGCTCGAGATATATATATATATTTTTAAAAAATTTTTATTGAAATATAGTTGATTTACAATGTTGTGTTAGTTTCAGGTGCACAGCAAAGTAATTCAGTTATACACACACACACACACACACACACACACATATATATATATATTCTTTTTCAGATTCTTCTCCATTATAGGTTATTACAAGATATTAGATTTTTATTTTTTGATGAATGAAAGACTCCTGAAGTCTCTACATCTGACATGTTTTATTTTTAAATCTTTTTTTGATTCCCCACTGCCCCTAATTTCTCTCCCCCTCACCCATTTCTATTTACCTCATTCTAGCCTATCTCCCTCTGCCAGATTAACTTTCCTAAGGCACAGGATCCGTTATATCATTTGTTTCTCATTGCAACCTGATAGATTTGATGATGTTCATGTACATAAGAATGCATCACTTTGAGGATGGCCTTTTGTCTGCTTTAGTTTAGAAAAAGCAAGTTGTCAGTAAATCTGTGTGATCTTTGCATAGGTTTTGAGAGCAGCTGCGCATTTTAATACAAGTAATATTCATTTCCTTTTTTAGGACAGTTTCTTTTCACCCAATCTGTTGAACTCCAATGTGTAAAAGAACACAATGATCTAATTCTTATGTTAGGTATCTAGTAACTCATCTGAGAACAAAACAAAATAAAACAAAAATACAAATAATAAAAACCTGGGAGTGCTTTTCTATCACTTGAAGCATGAGTTTTGCAAATCATTAGGAAGTACTTCGATGGTGAAGTTTTTTCTGTTTCTTTTACATCTCTGTCACTTTTTCTTTTTCTCTAATGGACTCCTTAAATTCTTATCAGCAAATTGTTGGCAAGGAGACTTACTACCTGATCAGAGCTCTGTAATGCCAAATGGTTTGTTGGGATATCCCTGCCTCCCGCTTTCTTTGAAGTTGGCAGGAATAAATACAGTTAAAATAGTGCTTGGGTATGTCTACTTAGGGAAGCTGGCTGGGTCAGTGCATGTGTTGGAGATGTGCCCATTTATTTATTATAGATTAACATTTGTTGAATGTTAGCCTGAAAGTGAATCTGAAAGCAGATGTCATTGAATTGCCCACCATCTCCATTGACCACAAGAAGTTTATTCTCAAACTCTGTGTACTTAGAGATTCACATACTGTGTTTTCATACAGAAAATACATGTTCTGTCATGTGGATATAGAAATGTTCTAAGGAAAGTTGTTTACCATGATAAATTAAAAAATTATAAACAGTATATACAGATTGTTCACTTTTTAAAAAAGCATAAGCACTATTTTGTTGATGAAAAAGTTTTATGGTATTACAGATGCTACAGTACAGTATGCTCTTGTTTCAGGAATAAGTTACATATCAGATGTTTAGTCTCTGAATTCTAGCACTTAGAAAATACCGTGGTATAACCAAGTTTCTGTTAATAGGGGGATAGTTCTGTGAGGAGTAGCAGTAGGATATAGTGGATAGAACTTGAGCTCAGGAGATTCTAAACCCAGCTCTTCAGAGAAAGCTCTGCTTTCTCAGTCTCTCCACCCCAAGAATGGACATCGTAATAGCACTCATCCCATAGATGTTTGTGATGATTAAGTGAGAAGATGCATATAAAGCACTTAGAATAGGGCGCACAGTAAAAAAATACCTAGTGAGTACAAGCTTTTGTGATTTATGAGGGCAGCCTAAAGGAATATCATATAACTCTTAAAAGTGCTCCTTATGGAGGACTTATAACAGGGGAAAATTTTAATGTTGGGTGAAAAAGAAATAGTATGTGGAAGTATGTACGTCACAGTTGTGTAAGAAATAACCTGTGTGTAAGAAAAATGTTGGAAGGAAATACGTGAAAAGGGAATATGATTTGTTCTTTATATAGTCTAATATTTCCTAATTGTTTAACTTTCATAAGTGAATGGATAATAACCTATCAAGAAAAAAGAAAACGAATATAGGAGGGAAATTTTGGTGCTTCATGTAAGACACTCCAATTAGTCCTCTTTGAAAATTGTACATCTTAGTGCTTATACAGATGTGCATCTTAATGTAAAATGTGTTCCTGGAATAAGATACACACGTGCATCTTGGTAGCAAAAATACTGTCAACAAGTTAAGAGTCCTGCTTTGAATGCTCAGAGGAAGGAGGCCCAGGTGAAATAATGAAACGTTGCACTTGACGGTGTTATAAAATTCTTTCCAAAAAACATCTTGCTTGAGCCTCTGGAAAAATGTAGTCAGATAGACAGGGATAGTGGGGTTTTTTGTTTGTTTGTTTATTTGTTTGTTTAAATTTCTGTTTTTTTTTTTTAATTTATTTATTTATTTTTAGCTGTGTTGGGTCTTCGTTTCTGTGCGAGGGCTTTTCTCTAGTTGGGGCAAGCGGGGGCCACTCTTCATTGCGGTGCGCGGGCCTCTCACTATCGCGGCCTCTCTTGTTGCGGAGCACAAGCTCCAGACGCGCAGGCTCAGCAATTGTGGCTCACGGGCCCAGTTGCTCCGCGGCATGTGGGATCTTCCCAGACCAGGGCTCAAACCCGTGTCCCCTGCATTAGCAGGCAGACTCTCAACCACTGCGCCACCAGGGAAGCCCTAAATTTCTGTTTTGATGAGGAAACTGAAGACCAGAGAAATCAAGTGACTCTCTTAAGGTCACCTGGCTGATAGTTAACACTTTTTTCTTGATAAGGTGGCAGGGTGTGTCAAGAAAGATATAATTTTAAAATTTGAGTTTGTCAGAAACTTTTAAATGGTTAATTTGAATCATTACACGCCTTTGTGGAAAGTACCATGAATTCTCTGGGTTGGTAGAAATTTGTGACGTGGAAATGAAATCATACTGCTTTGGAGGTGAAAGATATCTCTAGAGGTCATCTGGTTCAGCTTCCTAATTTTACAGATGAGGAAGATAAGATCTACCATGATTAATCTGTTTGTCTATGGTCATACAGTTCGTGTTACAGACAAGAAAAAAGAACAAAATCTACAGAGTTTACTGGCTCTGATCCAATGTATTTTCCACTGACCCCAGGAAATAATTGAATGTACTTTGTTTACTTTTGCATTTTATCAAGTATCTTTACATACTGTGGTAATCAGATAACATCAGAATATGAAACATCTCTTTGTACCATGGATCTCTTTCCCGTTTGTATATTTCATTAGTCCTAGGCCAGTTTGTAGGTGAAATTGACATTCATTTTTCCATAAGCCAAGAAATGAGTTCTTCATTTCTGTTTAAGGGATATTAGGAGGACAGAGAGAAAGAAATAAAAAGCAAGAATTACAAGATTAATCTACAAAAGATCTCAATAGAAACTTACTGAAGAAGGAAGAATTAATTTAGTAGTCAGATAATATTTTTTTAAGGGATATAAAATCATGGTTTTATGTGTACTTTGGTTAAAATAATTATGTGGCTTGAGGAAAAAACCTTCATGGGCCTATTAACCTAAAGTTCTTTAATGTAGAATAAACTCTCTTAATCTAGGTCATTTTACCTTTCAGCCTGCTTTGCCTTGGCTAAGATAAATATTCAGCTGTAAATGGCAATTTGTTCAAATTGTATCATTACAAAAAGAGTTGTATTTCTAAGATTGTTTAGAGAATTTATTTAATCTGTCATTCTAACTTACTGCTATTTTCTTAAGTAGAAAGCAGAGTTCCTATGGTGATAGCAGAGGTCCCATAATATTTATAGTATATTAAATTCGTTTATAAACCATTACACTAGCTAGAATTTACAGGATATTTAATCTCTGAGGTTAGCTTTTTTTCTTCCCAGGATTTGAATATGTTCATTTAGCCATTTTAATTTTCTTTATTCTTTAAAGAAAACCTTCTGAGAGAATGTTAATTATTTTTTTTCTAGAAGATGAGAAATAACTGCTGTTTTATCATTTTTTTTTTAAATGGAAGAATGTGTATCCTACTGATTTCTTTGGAGTTGATTTTGTGAAAAACCAATTAAAGTATCAAACTTTTAAAGGGACTTAGAACTCAAAGCCATTTAAAACTGAGATGGGCAAAGATTCCTGACACAATGTTAATTTCTCCTGGAAGAATTAATATATCAGGCATAGTTGCTGGGGACCCCATAGGTGGTGGGATGGTGGGGATGGGCTCCTTTGGTGGATTTTGGGGAGGGGGGGTCCATTTGAGGAAAGGCGTTTCAAAATAGCTTCCAGAATTTGAGAGAATCACAGATGTCTTCATCCATAGCTTGAGTTGTTGGAAATGATCAGAAAGAGTGCTGACTTCTTTCTTTACAACTTGGAGTCGTGGTGTCTTGGATATCTCCTACTCTGTGAAGCAAGCCCCAAACCACTCTACCACAGTCTCCCAGCATATTCCGGTGAGCTGTACACTTGCTGTTATGAGACCTGGGTTCTACCTGTTATGCCTATCCCTTTGTGGTCTTGGCCTGGTGTCACCCGCACAATGTGGGGGGACGCTGACCAGCCTACAGTGGATTTAAGCTCCTCCTTTCGGACCAGATTTTTTGCTTTGCAGCCTGGCCTAGCGTGGCCCTGGAGCTCATTTCCATCAAAGGTGACCTTTGGGAGGGGAGGGGCAGAGGCCAGATGGAGCCCAGGCTTCTGTGCTCCAGGCTTCCTCGTGATCTTCTTCTTATCAGTCCAGGGTGTCTTGCCCTGGAGCCTCCTGAGGATTCAGTGTCCTCTTGTTTATCTTTTAGTCAGGATCTTAGCAGATCTTGAGGCATTTTTTGAGTTCTTAACAATGACGTTAGCAGACAGAAATGCTGTGTTGTTAAAATTTTTTAAGCTCTTGTGCTTAAAAACTTGTGTTCAGTAGATCCCCAGTTGTCACTGGTTGTTCATTTACTCAACAGACACTACAGGATAAACATTTGATTAAGACACAGACCTTGTCCTCAAAGAGTGTGCAGTCTAGAGGGAAAAGGAGCACGGACAGGCCCCAGGGAGCCCTTGGGTTGGTGCTCCCCTTTGGGAGTCCTCTGCCTCTTGGCTGTTTTCGCACCCTGGAAGGAAGAAGGACGGTTGTGACCTGTTGCAGGTTGAGTTCCTAGGAAGGTGCTGAGAGTGAAGTCAGCTTTCTGGGAAGTAGAAAGGTACTGGGACCTCAACTATTACACTGCTTTCATGAGACCCAGGAAACATGAAGCTTGACCTGCGTGTTCATTGTAGGAGTAGTGACAGAACGTTTGTCTCATGAAGATATTGAGTAGAGATAGAGGAAACTCACATCAGTGATAAGAGTGCAATGGGAATTGTGGGTCAGGCTCAAAGGCACAGACTATAGAGCTAGAGAGGGAGCTGTTAACATCCTAAAGAGTCCTAAAATTAAGATTTTTATCTATGCACGAGTAATTTACTTTGCCAACTAGGGAGAACAGATTGGGCGTTTAAGAGATTTATTTCTCGTGACATCTGGAATATGTTCTGAGGTGCAAAGATCCCCAAATATGCAGGGATTTAGATCTTGATCATGTCCTTATTTAGTCCTAGAAGCCATATGAAACTTATGTTAAATAATTCAGTGTCATAGTAACATATTAAACTTATGTTAAATAATATGGTAGTATATTATTGTAGTTATTTATATACTATGGTTGAGGGTTTAAGAACTGTAAAACCTCTGCTTTCTTCAGAACTGAAAATGAAACCAATTTTTGTCCAGATTAAAAATAATCTGAATTGATTGTGAGAACTGTGCATGAAAAGAAAATTCAGTTTTTTATGCAAAATTGTCAGTGACTTTAAGCTCCATGGACAGAGATTTGCATGGTGCTGTCACCTGGGTTTTTAGTGATTGTAAAAGGTACTAAGCATGGGCGCTTTTGGAAGCAAGGTGACATCCTGCTGATTGCAGTTAGGCTAATGATAGCATAACTGACACTAGAAAAGTACCCCTTTTCAAATGCAGAGGAACGTCTTTATTAATAAAATACTAAAATTCGTTCTTATGTAAGGGTGCATTACTTGGTTTAGGCTTGATTTTTATTTAGTTTCATAGATTGATTTTTGCTTCCTACTTTTAAGGACGTGTGTGGATTATGTTAGTAAGCTCCTGGGAAAAGAAATGAGCAAGTATTTGATTGACAAATAAATACACATATTATAGATGCTTCCACATCTATGTCTCCACATTTCTGAATAGATTTTTTTAAAATTAATTAATTTTTTATTGAAGTATAGTTGATGTACAGTGTTATATAAATAACAGGTGTACAATATAGTTATTCACAATTTTTAGAGGTTATATTCCACTTACAGTTGTTATAAAATATTCGCTATATTCCCCGTGTTGTACAAGAATAGATTTTTTAAAAAATATTTATTTATTTATTTGGCTGCGCTGGGTCTTAGTTGCGGCATGCGGGATCTAGTTCCCTGACCAGGGATTGACCTGGGCTGCCTGCATTGGGAGCGTGGAGTCTTAATCGCTGGACCACCAGGGAAGTCCCAGGAATAGATTTTTTAAAAAAATTAATTAATTAATTTATGGCTGTTTTGGGTCTTTGTTGCTGCACGTGGGCTTTTTCTAGTTGCGGCGAGTAGGGGCTGCTCTTCGTTGCGGTGCGCAGGCTTCTCCTTGCAGTGGCTTCTTGTTGCGGAGCACGGGCCTTAGAGTGAGCGGGCTGCAATAGTTGTGGCTCACAGGCTCAGTAGTTGTGGCTCACGGGCTCTAGAGGGCGCAGGCTCAGTAGTTGTGGCGCACGGGCTTAGTTGTTCCGCGGCATGTGGGATCTTCCCAGACCAGGGATTGAATCCATGTCCCCTGTGTTGTCAGGTGGATTCTTAACCACTGTGCCACCAGGGGTGTCCCCAGGAATAGATTTTTAATTTCACACATGCACCGAACTAATGGAACACATTTGTTGAGTCCCTACATCTGCCAAGTACTGTGCTAGGTGCTTGGGGGAAGCAGGATGAGTAAGACAGATCCTTTCCTACCTTGCTGACAGACTAATAAGGAGGGAAGATTGCAAAATAAGCTTTATGCACATTTAAATCGAAGACTGGAAAGTTAAAAGTAACGTGTTAAAGGCTACTAAGGAAAAGAGAGTACCTCTAGTGGACAGAATTAGAAAAAACTTACTGAAGATGGTGGCATTTTGAGCTGAAGGTAGATTTGAGAGATGACAACTGTTCTGACTGGAGGGACCCTGTGACGAAGGCCCCGAGGAAGGAAATCTGAGGAACATGGTAGTTGAGCCTGGTGAGGTGTTGGGAGAGTTAGGGGCGCACAGATCCCGGTCACCCAAGGAAGGAGAGGGCTGACAAAGGCCATGTCTGGAGTGTTGACTTTTTTCTTCGTTTTGGGTTTTTGAGCTGGAAAGTGCCTGGATCAGAGCTTTGCCGAGGGACTATGGTGACCATGACATTGGAGCCCAGTGGCCGGGGTGGGGATAGAGGCAGAGAACTGGAGTTTTAGATGTTACTTAGGAGACTTTACCATAATTTAGGCAAGAGATAGAGGTCATGTGTAAGAAGAATTTTGGGATAAAGTCGCTAAGTATTTGAACCTGATTAGGTTAGATTATTTATTCAGTAAATATTTACCAATAATCCCTCCTCCTCCCACCCCAGGGTGAGCTTGGTGCTCCCTGGCCACGGGAGAGTGGGAAGCTGGAGGCATTAAATACAGCCTTACATTTCAGGCGGAGACCAGAAAGGTGGTAATACAGAAATCTGAGCACACCCACCCCTCTTACTCAGGCCTTGAAGGAAGTGTAAATTGACCTGGTCTCCTGCTTTCAGATAAACCGGTGCAGACAGATGAGAATCTCATCTCCCACTATAAACCCCCACCAGAGAAAGGGATTAGCAGTGAGCTGTTAGGGGCCTTCATTTTGTAGAGAGTGTTTAGGGTAGAGCAGATAGCTTTGAAAACCACCCATCTAGTCCTTTTTAAAATACTCAGTCGTATCAGCGTATGCTAAACCAGGAGGTCCCGACCAGCTGCTTTCTCTGCCACTGTGTCTTCAAGGCCGATAGTCTGACTTCATATCAGTTTTCTGGAATCACCTTTCTTCCCTCTTCTTTTAAGGAAAAAATTAAAGAAGTCTTTAAAAATGGTAGGTTCATAAACAATTATTTAGAGAGAAATAAATAATTAGGTAATTCATTTTGTTACCCTTTTCATGCACATTTCTGTAATTTACTTGTTTTAGGCAAGAGAAGATAAATGACTGCTTCGTACAGCGGGGCCCCAGTTCATTAACGGGCCCCAGTTCATTTTTGGATGTGAGTTTCTTTAATATTTCCAGATACAAGCTAAGTCACTGCATGGATTGATAAATTATAGATGGAAAAGTGTTCTCAGTTTTCCTCCTCTTGGATTTCTTTGCTTCCTATGACTGTAGATCTCTCCTCTTCGAAATCCCATCTTCCTTTGATACTGTTGTTACTACCTGGCTGTTAATCAATATGGTGACAGTGGTAACAATGATAACTATTTTTTCATGTCTTTGTTTGTCTCTCACTGTTCCCCATTCTGCTTCCACTGTAGCCATACCCAAGAAGGATGAGTACCTGAAGTTTTCCTCCTTCTACCCTCCAGAGAGTTTAGCTGCTACCTCTATTTCAAAAACTCATCCCATATCTTAATTTCCAGCCTTAACCAAGACAGTTTTGAGGGTCAGGAAAAGCCAGTTGGTGAAGGGCTATGGTGAGAGAAAAATGAGGAGAATCAATGAGAATTTGCCCCAAATGGAAGATCTACAGGTCTTAGTTGGCGGCTCCAGAATAGAGAAGCACAGGAGGGAATGGAGACGTGAAAGTGTTGAACCTACCTTTCTTGTTGTGAGGCAGAGCTGCGCAATGTGAAATCCACTGACTGGAGTTTGTTTGTGAATTGTTTATAACTGGCCTATGATGAGATAGGTGCAGAAATTGAGCATCAGCGTTTAGATATCTTTAACAGTTTGACGGGGCAACTTTAAGTCTGTTGAATCTAATAAAAATTTGTGACATATCTTGCATGCCTTTGTCTTTTATTTCATTTGTTGTTATTATTATTTGGTATATTATAAAAATGTTGGTCCCCAGTGGAATGGGGGAGTAAGAGCACCTTCACAAGTAGTTTGAGAAGGCCTGTTGTAGGTTTGTGCAGATGGTAGTCGGGATGTTCTATTTGAAGTGGTTGGTTTGGGCAGCAGGAATGAGGGATGCACAGGCCGGGAGCAGGTGGGTGCTCCTCTTAGCAGCTGAGGAAAAGGGTTCCCTAGTGAGACGGAGTCTTGTGACTCGAAGGAGGTTTTGGGGTGAAGAATAGTGCTTAGGCACATGGCGCCCACACCCAGGTGAGGCCCAGCCCCAGCGTTTGGTAGGAGTGTGTATATTGCCCTACCGGCAGGGGCTTCTAGGCTCGGGCTGTTGGACCATCATTGGTAGTGTCATTTTGGGCTCACCAGACATGAATAGGTTATCACGTCTTTCCCTGTGCCTTAAGCTTGCTTTTCCCCTTTTATTTGTCCGTGTCCTTTCGTACCTTGACTCTGCCTAGATATACTGCACAGACCTTAATGGTGATTCTTCTCTTTTGTTTCCCAAATGCGTCTTTAAAATTCTTCTAACATGAAGAAGGATTCCTTCTGTTGGTAGTTTTCCTGGACCCCTTATATTCTAAGCCGTGCACCTTTCCATAGGCCTTTTCCCAATTCTATCATTTGTCTGACAGTGGCCGTTTTTTCTTTCTGTGAAAGGTGGTGTCATGATAGATGTCCAGCAGATATTAACACCAGCAGAGCAGATTCTGGCATCCTGGGCTGGCAACTTCCTAATTCTATCTTTTCCACCGAAGTGACAGGATATTAAACCACTGAACTGGTGCGCGGTCCTCGGCTGCCTGCCAACGGAATATCCGGGGAAAGAATGGACCAGCTTTTGTTTCTCTTGCCTTCTGTGTAGCCTTGGGGTGGATTCTGAGGGGATGTTTTCCCTTGCAGCTCTAACCCGTTTGGTATTGAGAAAGCAGGAAAGCGAGTTTTCCTGTTACGAGCAGTGAACAAAAAGCAAGCAGCGGATGGAGATATCCTGTTGGAGGAGGCTTGGGGTGTGAATGTCGACAAATGCACCTCGTTCTTCCCGTGTCTTTAAGGAATACGAGGAGATGGGAAGGAAATCAGTCACTCTGCAGGCCAAGTCAAAATGGTTTTCCGTTTATTTATGGTGCTTAATAAGATTATAAGTGTGTGCTTTGTGATTTAAAAACTTGTCAGACACAGAGATCTATAGCACATGACAAATTAGGAAAATGAAATAGTTTTTTGTTTCCCATGAGGTTGTTCTAAGTTTGCCTGGGAGGGGGCAGTGAACTGTACAAGTAAATGTAAACTCTATCCAAGTTTTATTTATTATTAACTTTAAAGTTCACTTAAAATGGCAAATTCTTGTTGAATTAGATTTATAAGAGGATGGTTTGGTATATGCTCTTAGGGGACCATTCCTTGGTACTTTTGAAAAAGAACTAACTTTTTCCTCTCTTACTACAAGAGCAATACATGTTTATTATAGGAAAATTAGACAACACGTACAGGCAACTGAACAGTACAGGAGTGGGCTGGAAAGACATAGAAATGGAAAATTAGAGCAGTGTGGTAAAGGAGAGAAAACCAGGGTTTTCTGGGAGCAGTGGGGGTGGGAAAGGGTCAGGGACGATCTCCCCAGGCACCACCCCAGGGAGGCTGTCTTGCATGCATGCCACACCTTCAGTGGTGACTTTATACCCTTTGAGGCTGGTGTCCCCACTCTACCTCGAGTCTAGACCTGATTGAACATTCCAAGGTTGTTTGGGGCTGGAAAACTGTGTGATGACAAGTTGAAAGGCCAGTTAACTCACTGCGTTTCACATCTTGTCTGTCTAGGAGAAGGAGTGCTAGGCAAGGAGAATCTCTGAAAAGAGACAGATATATTAGCGAGTGAGTGGGGTGTGTGTGTGTGTGAATCTTTGAGAACCTTAGCTGTAAGGGAGATAAAGAAAATATAAAAGAGATGATGCAGAAGAGTAAAACAGTTTTTTTGAGGAGGGTGAGGGAGAAATGTACTATGGCCTCTGTCATCCTTCAATGTCTTCTTGACCTTCCCAGTTCCTCCATGTCTTGCCATATTGACAAGTATTTAGGTGTTCTATGCAATGAATAAGTTTCGTTTCACTGTTGTATCTCAGTAAACACTTATAGAGCAGCTGTCAGCAGGTCATACTTTTAGTCAGATTTAGCTTATAAGGATACCGAGAGACGGCCTTATAAGGTATGGGATTAAATTATCTTTTTTTTTTTTTTAAAAATCTGTGAAAACTTATTTACCATCAAATCTGCTAGCCATTTTATTATAGGTAATGTAGGATTAATAAGTAAAATGGAAAGTGTAGAGGCTTGGACTGGATAATCTGTTGATTTTGGTAACTTGTTTACTTATCAGATATTCATTGAGTCCTGTTACATACCAGCTGTTGGGCCAGAAGCTGGACTAGAACTGTCAATTAGACAGTTTATTGCAAGTCTTTGCAGTGAACTTTGCAACCTCACAGACCTGCCAGTCTGGTCAGGACATAAATAGGTAACCAGACAGTTCCAATGTGGTGGGATAAGAGCTCCAAAAAGAGACATGTGAGGTGTCCTGTCTTTGCATGGTAGAGGCATCTGTTCTGGACCAAAGAGAGTGACATCTAGGTGGAGATCTGAAGGATAAAAAGAAATAAGCCAGATACAGGGGGTATTCTATTTTAGTTATAGGAACCAGCATGTGCAAAAAGGCCTGGAGGCAAGAAAAAGCCTGGCTTTTTTTTTCTTTTAGTTTAGCATCCAGTAACTAAAAGCTGGTCAACATGGCCAAAGTCTTTAGTCTCAGATGGGAATGATGAGAGAGGGCTCTGAAGAGGTGAGCTGGGACCCAACATGAAAGGCCTTCTTAGGCATATTTAGAAGTAGAAACTTAGGAGTTCAGTAAAGATGAGGGACAGAGGATCAATATAAAAAAATCAGTGGTGTTTCTCTACTAGCAATGAACAAACCAAAAGTGAAATTAAGAAAACAGTTCCAATTACAGTAGCATTACAATAGCATTACAATAAATAGCATCAAAAAAAATAAATACTTAGGACTAAATTTAACTAAGAAGTGTAAGAATGCTAAATAAATGGAAAGACACCCACTGTTTGTGGATTGGAAGAATTAATATTCTTAAGATGGCACTACTCCCCAGATCTATCTACAATTTAATACAATTTCTATCAAAATCCCACCTGCCTTTTTTGCAGGTATCGACATGCTGATCCTAAAATTCATAAGGAAGTTCAGGAAACCCAGAATAACGAAAAAAATCTTGAAAAAAAAGAACAAAGTTGGAGGACTTACACTTCCTGATTTCAAAACTTTCTACAGAACTGTAGTAGTCAAAATAGTGTGGTATTGGCATAAGGATAGACATATATATCAATGGACTAGAATTCAGAGTCCAGTAATAAATCCATGCATTTATAATCAATTGATTTTTTTACAAGAGTGCCAAGACTATTCAATGGAGATAGAATAGTCTTTTTAGCAAACAGTGCTGGGACAACTGGATATCCATATGCAAAAGATTGAAGTTGGATCCTTATGTCACACCATGTGTAAAAACCCACTCAAAATTGATCATAGACCTAAATGCAAGACCTAAAACTATAAAAACTCTTTGAAAAAGAACGTAGGTGTAAATCTTCATGACCTTGGATTAGGCAGTGTTTTCTTAGATATGACACCAAAAACACAAGTAACCAAAGAAAAAATTAACTGTATATTATCAAAATGAAAACTTGGGTTTCAAAGAACACTATGAAGAAAATGAAAAAATAACCCACCGAATGAGAGGAAAGGGACTTGCATCTAGAATGTATAAAGAACTCTTACAACTCATTCATAAAAAGACCACTCAGTTAAAAAATGAGCAAAGTGTCTACACAAATGTTTCTTTAAAGAAATATACAAATGAATCTGCCTAACATTAGTCATCTGGGAAATGTAATTTAAAACCACAAAGAGCTACCACTTGGCTCCCACTTGGATGGCTAGAACATAAAGACAGACAATAGCCCTTGTCTGTTATTGTCATGTTGGTGAGGGTGTGGAGAGATCTGAGCCCTCACACATTGCTGGTGGGAATGTGAAATGGTGCAGCCACTTTGGAAAACAGTTTGGCAGTTCTTCAAAAAGCTGAATATAGTGGGGAGGGATAAATTAAGAGTTTGGGATGAACATATACATACTACTATATATAAAATAGATAACCAAAGAAGGACCTACTGTATAGCACGAGGAACTATACTCAATGTCTTTTAATAATCTATAAGGGAGAAGAATCTGAAAAAGAATATATATACACGCTCTTAATATATATATATATTAATATATATAACTGAATATATATATATAACTGAATCATTTTGCTGTACACCTGAAACTAACACAACATTGTAAATCAACTATACTTCAGTTAAAACAAAAAAGCTAAATATAGAGTTACTCTATGACCCAGCCGTTTCACTAGTAGGTATATCTAAGACAATTGAGAACATATGTCCACAGAAAAACTTGTACATGGATGTATTAGTCATGATTCTCCAGAGAAACAGAACCAATATGAAATATATGTATATATATCCTATATGTATAGGAAGAGGTTTACTATAAGGAATTGGCTCACAAAGTTATGGAGGCTGAGAAGTCCCACAATCTGCCACCTCCAAGCTGGAGACCCAGGAAAGCCAGTGGTATAATTCAATCTGAGTCTGAAGGTCTGAGAACCAGAAGTACCAAGGGCAGAGGAAGACTGATGTCCCGGCTTAAGTAATCAGGCAGGAAGGGCCAAATTTTTCCTCTGCTTTTTGGTCCTGTTCGGGGCCTCTGATGACTGGACGATGCCCAGCCACACTGGGGAGGGCAAACGGCTCTACTGAGTTCACTGATTCAAATGCAAATTTTATCCAGAAACGCCCTCACAGACACACCCAGAAATAATATTTAGCCAGGTATCTGAGCACCCTGTGAGCCAGTCAAGCTGACACATAAAACTAACCATCACAACAGATGTTCATAGTAACATTGTGGGTAATAGCCAAAAGGTAGAGAACCCAAATGTCTATAACTGATGAATAACAAATATTATAGTTAACCAGATATAGTATATCCATACAATGGAATATTATTTAGCCACAAAAAGGAGTGAAGTACTGATACATCCCACAACATGGATAAACTTTGAAACATGCTAAGTGGAAAAAGCCAGACATAAAGGCCACATATTTAGAATGTCCAGAATGGGTGAATCCACAGGGACAGAAAGTAGATTAGTGGTTTCCAGGGACTGGGGAGAGGGGGCACGGAGAGAGACTGCTGATGTGTTTGGGGTTTCTTTTTGGAGTGATAAAAGTTAGATTGTTGTGATGGTTGACAACCCTGTAGATTATACTGAAATCGCTGAATTATGTGCTTTAAATGAATGAATTTTTTGTGGTGTGTGAATTGTATCTTAATAAAACATAAAAAAATATGTATGAATTTTATTCTGAGGTTGGTTGGGATCCCCTGAAGGATTTTCAGCAGGGTGGTGACATGGTTGGATTTGTTTTTGGAAGATCATTCTGGCTGCAGTGAGGAGAGCGGCTTGGAAGGGTTGAGATGGGAGGCAGGGATCCCACTAAGAGGCTGTTAGAGTGATACAGATGCGAGACTCTGCTGGTTTAAACTAGGGAAATAGCAATGGGAATGACTGGAAGCAGACAGTAAACTTAACAGGGTTTGGTGATTGATTAGATGTGGGAGGGACAGAGGTGGGCGGGGGCTGGGGGCAGCGATTTGAGGTCTGTGTCTATATGCCCAGCTTAAGCCATAGGTGGAGGGGCGAGCAGGGGAGAAGGTGACATTAGCATGCCACCGCTGGACCCACTGAGAGGTCCTGGACCGAGCACACAGAGATGTCAAGAAGGTAGTTGATACAGAGCTCAGGAATCCAAAACCTCAGGGGGTTTGTTAAAAATGCAAATTTTGGAGCTTCACTTTATGTATATTAAGTCAGAATGTCTAATCAGGGTGTATCTACCTAATTTGAGGCCACCCTGTGGACGTGCCTTGAAACCATAGGAGAGGATGTGAGATTTCCTGTGGAGAGGGTGTGGAAGAGAAAAGAAGGGACTCCGTCACCACTTATGAGCCCAGTAGTGGAAGAGGAGACTTCACAGGGGTCTGGACCCTGAGAGATACGAGGCATCCAGGAGGGTGGGGTGTCGGGGAAACCAAGGGAAGGGTGTTTCAAGGCAAGGAAACATAAGCTTGCCATAAGCTTCTGAGAGGTCAGGTAAGGTAATAGATGCAAAGTGTGCATTGGATTTACTGACAAGGTGGTGACCTGGTGAGGTCCATGGGTGGTGCAGACATGTACCCAGAGCCGGGCTGGCGTGGGGCTCCACATGTGGCCCATGGGTCCTCCAAGGGGTAGAGTCCACCAGCCAGCACGCTTTCCCTGGCTCTTCTCCATTCCACAGCATGGCCTCGTTGGAGCACAGTAAACACTTACAGGGCCTCTGCTGGGTGAGTGTTTGACCAGGATGCTTGTAGGGGAACCCTTGGTGAGTGGCCTTGGCCTACGGGGCACATAGAGCTGGGCAGGGGAGGGAAGATGCAGCTTTAGGGCAGAGAGTCCTGCGGTCGCTGACACAGGTAGATGTCCTGTCTGGTTTTTCACTTGGCCTAGTAGAACCCAGCAGCACAGCATGTGTCAAGATGTCAAGTACTGCTATGCTGCTGGTCTGAATCACTAAGGCCGGGGTTTTTGAAGTTGGGGCATTTCATATTTTTCTTGGTATGTTGGTCATGTACAGTTTTGAGAGAGATACTGTACAAATACTTGAAATAAACTTCCCAACCCCCAATTTTGGCACATTCTTTGAAATATTGTATAATACAAGTTACGGTATTCTCTTAGAGTTGTAAATCTAGATCTCATCAGTTTTCAGCATAACAAAACTACATTGTATTATCAGTATAAGAAAAATCAACATGAAGGATAGTATCTTCAAAATCAGTTAAACGCATGTCAATTAGTATACTGTCTAAGCAGAGTGCCTACTGGTCTTTTAGTCTGTTGTAAGCCAGCATGGAACTCCGGGTCTGCTTATCTGTGTTTTTGAAACCACTGTTCCTTAAGGAGGGTTTAAGTTATTGTTTCAAAGAGCTTTGAAGCTGTTCCACTTTTAAATTTATAATTTGCACTTTTAACCTTTATTTTATAAGCTGCAGTTACTTTTTACTTTATTAAAGGCAGCACATTAGTGTTATGGAAACATTTAAATGTTCAAATAACTATTATTCTTTTATTTGGGGGAATATTGTGTAATAGATGTGGAAGTCCCCTAAATGCAAAATTGACCCTCAGTCAGTGGTTTAGTAAAGAAATCGGAGATGAAACACGAAAGTCCAGTCAACCAGCTCAGCCAGGACTTCCCCTACCTGAGTGGCAGGGTAATTACTCTTAAATTAGGACTTAAAAATATCATCCCCCCCCTCCCCCGCTGTTCTATGGTTATCTATCTATTTTGTGCTTGCAAGATTTCACACCCAAGGTATCAGCTGATATTTTGGATCACTTCTTTAGTGTGACTGCTGGAAATTCTTTGTATTAATTTGGAATATTGGTTGCAAGTGACAGAAAAGAGGGGGGTGTATTATAAAGATGTAGGGTGTCTCCCAGAGCCCAAGGGCAGGGATGCAGCTGGGTGTATCGAGGGGTTTCCCAGCCTTCAGTAATCTCTCCCTTACCCCTGCTGGTCTCCTTAAGGTTTTGGGTCCTTCTCTACCTGGAGATTCCCTTTCTTTGCTCCCAATCTTCATGGTGGGAAATGGCACTTTGAGAGTCCAGCTACTTGAAAGAGACTGGCCCATCTCTCAGGCCCAGCTCTGACACCCACAAGGAGGGGACCTGGCTTGGATCTGAAGTCCACCCTTAGAACCTGCCTTTGTGGCTGGGGCCATGGGTCATTGTAGGAATGTGGCTTCTGGGAGCCCCAGTGCTGTCCCTACGGCTTTGTAGGACTACTGCCGTGCATCAGAGCAAGGGACTGCTTCTGGGCCCCAGAGGTGGACTGGCCTGGGCAGCCTTGCAACCTGTCCTGGCATGAATGACCCCCAGTGCCGTGGAGGGGGTTATGGAAAAAGGGGCATCGCAGAACAAAGGTGTGTTACGAGGAGGAGGGAAGTGCTGGGCAGCCACCCAACAAGTATTCACTCCACGATGTTAATTTTAACTTAGAGAATGGTATTGGGGAGGGAAGTTTGTTGCCCCAGAATATAAATCCATTCAGAAATGACTTTTGGATTGCTCATTTCTTTGTTCTGGACAGTTAGGAGCTGGTTTTACTCACAGTGAAGACTGGGCCACACCTAGTTGAATCATTAGAGACATAACATCTTTTTTCCCCTCAGAGTTAATAATGTACAAAATAATATTAGTTATCCTTTATAAGGATATTAACATATCTTTATAATGCTTTTGAATATTTAGTATTTAAATCGCCCTTTGATGTTTTCCATTAAGATTTGTTGTTTTAAAAGACAGGCTCAAAAACAACTTCCTCAGCACCATTTAATGTGCCGAAACAATGTCAAACAAGAAAGTCATTGGATGCCCAGGGGGAAGCTAAATTGCCTATTATTAGCCTGTATGGCAAAACAGATCTCACAGTTGCGTTTTCAGAAGTAACTTTTACACATATATTCTAAAAATGACTCTGAAATATATTTAGTGCTCTCTTTATCAGGAAAAAAAATGTTTCCAGGGGGGCACTGTGTTCACTAAACTGGAAGAAGACCTTCTGGAATTTAAATTTGTCGTCTTCAAAGCATTTGGTGTGGAATACAATAACCAGACTAGGTTCTGTTTCATTCAACTACAAAGGCACTTTTGTTAAAATTCCATGTCCCTGTGATGCTGGTGCAGCTGATTTTTGGTTCGGATGGTGCTTTTGGAAAGCTTGGTTTATTTCGGAAAGAGCCCAGATGCCTTGGGCTAGGAATTTACAATAGGCCTCAGATTCTGAGTCTAGTGCTGCATACTTCTAGTCTTCCCTGTATCTGTTGTCTGTCTTCGTTTAAAGCTGGAGAGAGGCTGTACAGGCTTATGAGGCTGTCCTGTGGAAAGCCTGGAGAAAAGTTAAGAACTGTGTGCATAGCAGTAATTAATATAATTAATTACGTAGCTTATGTCCCATATAAGTGCATATAGTTTGCCATTAAAACCCAAATCCAAATTCCTTGTGCCTCTTTTCCTGCTCTGCCCTGTGTTTTTGGACTGACCACAGATGACTGAGTGCTTGCCAAACTGCCCTTTTCTTCCAGTCTCTCCCTCCCCTTTCATCTCTCCAAATGGAGAAGCCCCAGCTAGCTTTCCCATACCAGGTGTCCTCAAGTCACCTTCCTCCACTCACAAGAGCATACCCAGCCCAAACAAACATCCCATCTCCTACTCCCGCAGCATTTCCTTCTTTTCTTTCGGATTCCTCACAGGGAATCCTCCTTTCCTGCTTCCACATGGGGACACGGATTTTGCTTTTGAAAGTTTCTAGAAAGCTCCTTTAGCATTGGTCTTCAACAGAAGGAACCGTACCCCACACAGAGGGCAAATTACGATTTTTTTTTTCCCTATTCTGTTTTTGGAACTTTTATTGAATTTCAAACTTAAACAGAACGGCAAGAATAAAACCAGGAAGTTCTGTATACCCTGTACCCAGATACCCCAGCTGTTTACATTAGGGCTGAGTATTATTGATCATCTTCCTAAATGAACATGGAGAAAGGATAAGCCAGATATGATTTCTTCCCTAGCATGAACGACTTCTCTGTACTTTTAGGCTTTTTTTTTAAACCTTGTCTTGTATTTATTTGTGTACTTATCTCATCAAGCAGTATTTAATGTTTCAGCCTCGGAAACTCCCTGTGCCGAGCTAGTGAGAGAACCTAGTAAGTCTGTTGAATGCAGTGATGATTTCGCTTATCAAATTCAGTTTCTCCCGCTCACTCATTCAATAAGCTATTTCTCATGTTTCCTCTGTGTGCCAGGCTGCAAAAGAAAGTGAAGAGATTGCGGGGAGATGGGAGAGGCGTGGTGCTTCTTTCCCCCGTTGCACTGGGTGGCCTGGGGTCAGGAACAGGGAGGAAAGTGAAGCGCCGGACGTGGATGAGCAGAACCGGAAGTGGATGAGTAGGGCAGGAAGCGGGTGAGCGGGACAGCTTCGCAGCTGGGTAATAGCCGGCAGGTAGGCAGAGAGTGCTGGTGCTTCCTTCTCCAACTGTTTATTTTTTTTAAAAAACAAATTATTGAGATATTCACATACCACACAATTCCCCTTTTAAAGTGTACAATTCAGTGGTTTTTGATATATTATTAGTTTCTTTTTAAAATTGTGGTAAAATATATATAACAAGGTTTACTATTTTAGCCTTTTTAAAAAAATTTTTTTAAATTGTGGTAAAGTACACAAGACATGAAATTTACCATGTTAGCCATTTAAAAATATAGTTACAGTACATTTCAACATTGTCGTGCTATTATCACCACCTTCCATCCACAGAACTCTTTTCATCTTGCAAAACAGACTTTGCACCTATTAAACAGTAACGGCCCATTCCCCCAGCTCCTGGCAACTACTGCTCTACTTTCTGTCTCTGTGAATTTGACTTTTGTAGGTGCCTCCTGTAGGTTAAGTCATACAGTGTTTGCCTTTTTGTAATTGGCTTATTTAATTCAGACTAATGTCCTCAAGGTTCATCCATGTTGTAGTCCGTGTCAGAATTTACTTCCTTCTTTTTTGGGGCTGAAAAATATTCCATTATATGTATATACCATGTTTTGTTTACATATTCATCTGTTGGGCACATGGCTTGGTTCCACCTTTTGGGTGTTATGAATAATGCTCCTGTGGACGGGGTGTACAAACATATTTCAAGTCCCTGCTTTCAGTTCTTTTGCATATACACAGCAGTGGAATTGCTGGATCATGTGGCAATTATATTTTTAACTTTTTGAGGATATTTAAACAATTTTAAAGTGTACAATTCAGTGCATTAATTACAATCACAATGTTGTGCAACCATCATTGCTATCCATTTCCAGACTTTTTATCACCCCAGACAGAAACCTTGTATCCCTTAAACAATAACAACCTATTCCTCTTCCCCAACCCCTGGTAATTTCTATTCTACTTTCTGTCTTTATGAATTTGCCTATTCTAGGTAGCTCCTTATGAGTGAAATCATACACAGATATTTGTTTGTTTCTGGCTTCTGTCACTTAGCGTAATGTTTTCAAGTTTTATTCATGTTGTATCAGAGCTTTATTCTTTTTTATGGCTGAATTATATTCCATCGTATGCATATATCACATTTAAAAAAAATCCACTTGTCTGTTGATGGACACTTGGGTTGTTCCACCTTTTGGCTCTTGTGAATAATGCTGCAATGAATATTGGTGTACAAGTATCAATTTGAGTCTTGGCTTTCAGTTCCTTTGGGTATATACCTAGCAATGGAATTGTTCCTCCTTTAACTCTTGACACATTCTCTGTGTTAGTTAAACAGAATCAGTTAAGCCACTGAACTCCTAAGTAGTGGAGTAATGGACAATTCATTCATTCACATGTTCATTCAGGAAATTTTCATAGCAGAAACTTTATGTATTAAAAACGATGAGAGGGCTTCCCTGGTGGCACAGTGGTTGAGAATCTGCCTGCCAATGCAGGGGACACGGGTTCGAGCCCTGGTCTGGGAAGATCCCACATGCCACGGAGCAACTAGGCCCGTGAGCCACAATTACTGAGCCTGCGCGTCTGGAGCCTGTGCTCCACAACAAGAGGCTGCGATAATGAGAGGCCGCTGCACCGCGATGAAGAGTGGCCCCCACTTGCCGCAACTAGAGAAAGCCCTCGCACAGAAATGAAGACCCAACACAGCCATAAATAAATAAATAAATAAATAAATAAATAAATAATAAAAAAAACAAAAAAACAATGAGAACCTTTCTCTCCCTATTTTATATCTACTAATAGCAGTCATGACTGTGATTTAGTTTCTTGGTCTGTAAAATGGATGGATGAATACCTCTCTCCTGAGTTGGGAAGGTAAGTGGAGAAGGCACCCTCTAATTCTGAGACACCATTTTTTTTTTTGTCTTCTTTGTGGATATTGGTTTAAAAATGGCTCATAGTAAAGGCAGCTCAGATGCCTTTACTATGAGTAAGGTGGCTTGATCTTTTCCGTCTCTCTCCTTTAGCCTTATCCCTTAACTTCAAGATGGTGCTGTTTTTGATTGCACTGGTCTGTGAGTGCACTGGTCTGTGAGTGATAACCAGTGGAGTTAAGACTCTCTGAGCGGAGGAGAGGGAACATAAATACCAAAGGTAAAAAGAGGAGCAGGTTTTATCAAACCACCTGTGGCAAAACAATAACAACAAAAGAAATTTGATGTTATTCCGTGCCTTCTCTCTTGTCCTCAAACCCCGTTCAACAAAACAATAAACAAGAAAAGCCTAGTTTTTAGGTTGTCACAGTTAAGAACTTAACTATTTTGTGTGGGTTTGTTTTGTTTCCCCAGATATTCTGTAAAACCTGCTTCATCATGATGGGTGTTATTTCTGCTATTGTAAGCTCAGTGTCTCTCTGCTGTTTAGGATGTACTAGGATTCTGGGTTCAGCTATCTTAGCCTCAGTTCTAGGTCATAGTGGGCAACATGGGTCCACCTTCTTTCAAATTTTTAGATAGGTAAGAAGGTAACCTACCTTAAGGGTCTTAGAGAATGGAGAGTAACATTTCTATGTTATAATTATAGAACCAAGTCTTCATTTTTCTAGGTGAGAACTCTTATATTTGTAATTTTGCAGCCTTTGGGGTTTATAAATAGACCTGGATAATCCCCATGAACTAGATTTCAGAGCAGTCCAGCAGAAGAGTCGCATCCTTTGACATGTGGCAAAGCATTGCAACATCTTTTATGGGGGGAAATGGAGAAAGGTGAAAATGATCTATATAGAAATTCACTTCAGACTTTGACTTGGGCTTCACCATGGTTGCCCCTTTCTTGCTTAACATGTTAGGGCAGATAACCTTTGAGATGTGGTGTTTAAACTGTGTTAGCCCCATCTGTTGTGTGTTTTTTCAATGCAGAATTAATCTGTTTCCCAAAACCACCTGATGTTTTCTTGGGAGTAGGAAGGTAGATAAGTGGAGATGGAGGGTACGGGGTGCTTAGCTTCCCTTGGTGATAACCCTCTGAGCTTGTGCTATCTGATGGACCCAGGCCACACGTACTATATATCACTGGGGACCAGGTAACACTCTGAGGTTTCTTAGTTACAGTAACTGATCCTGACTCCAGGCCATGGCAGGAGGCAGAATACTCTAGCAGTTAACGAAACCTGGGACCCTGTTCTTATTTTTTTATTCCTTTGTACAAGTATCTGAGTTACAGAGGTTTCTGCCTTTCTCAGAAAGTTCTTACTGTTGGCCTTAAATAAAACCAGGTGACTTTCTGGTTCAAGTGGCTTACAGAAAGAATATCTTTGGAAACAAGTTAAATATTTTAATGCAATTATGTTAAATTCAATTAAATTGAATTTGAATAATTAAGTTTGTATTCTAAATTGTTTCTTAAAAGCCTAATGTGATATTTTGGAAATCTGTATCAGAGTTGCTGGGGTTTTTGTCTCCTCTTTTCTGACATATGTGATTAGTGTGGGAAATCATAGTACCCATTGCTGCAGTTTTGAATAACGTACAAGTGACAAAATTTATCTTCTTAGTTCTTTTTGTGCAATATTGTAGACTTGTGAATTTTTACTTTTCCCATTTAACAAAGTCCTTGTAATCTTGCGGTTTAAGTTATTGACATCGTTCTTGCCAGATTTCAGTAGAAAAGGACAGTAGGAAAGTAAACACAGTGGAAATGGGGAGGGGAGGTAGTGGTGATGTCAACAGTAATCTGTTTGAGGGGAGAGTGTAGAGGCTGCTGCCCAGAGGTTCATTTTCAGGGCTTTTTAGGGACTGTGGTCGTGGAGACAACTGGCAGACAGGGTACTGGAAGTGGTTTGATTGAAGGGGTAATGGGAAAGACTTCACCCTACCATATAATCCTGAGACCTGAAAAATCTACCATTAGTAAGTAATTCGTTTATTTGTGTTAAGCATAGCTGTCTTCCTGTTGGTCTCCTTTATCAAGTATATATCTCTGGGAACAATAACGCCTTAACTCACTAGTATCTTAGTGCAAATTAGTTTCTCTATGAGATTTTCTAATTAAATTTTCTATGAGATAACTGTCCTCTGAGATAAAATGGGCCATAGAAAGGAAAGGGGAAAAGGGCACAGAATGGGAGAGCAACTTCATAAAGCTTCCCAGTGACCTTGGCTGATGGCTGAGTTAGCAATAAGATTGGAAATTTCACTGTCAGAGTCGTTTCTGGCAAGAATGGATGTGCAGTGATTCAAAGCAACTTTTACCTATCACTGATTTTATACTGTAACCTGGGAAGATGAAGGATGGTGTGTGTAAAATAGCTGGCTTAACCTTTGGCACATGACAGGCACTGGATTTTTGAAGGCTCTTAAAAATAATATGTCATTGGTGGTTATCAATAACTAATACTATAGTTTTGCTCCCTTTAACAGTCTTCAGAATGAAAGGCAAAGGCCTCTTGAGTAAAAATGTTACAATAAAACCTGTATTATCTTTCTTTCTTGGAGATTGTGGCAAGAGGGTAAATGAAGAAATTGATACTTGGAAATATTTTGGGATAGTGGAATATTTTGTATGTTGATCATCACTCCTTCAAGGAACCTAGGGAGATGGGGATCCACCTTCAGGGAGTCAGCTGTGTGCTAGCATCTGTGTAACATGAGATTCTTCCATCCTGCTTCAGGCCCTGGTAGTGGGTGGTAGGCCAGGCGCAGGGGTCCCTACGGAGGAGAGGATGCTGGGGTTCCACCGTGTATACCCCTTTCTTTGCTGGGTACCCACTGCACCTGGCAGGTCTCTCCGTGTTGCCGCGTGGACTGTGGAGTGGTGCATTTGTGCCCCTACCCTCCACTGTAAGCCCCGGTTCTGCTGGCATCCACATATTTCCATGAGAAGATGGTCATGCTGAGATGCCAAGAGCTAATGACTTATGGTTATTAAGGATGTTTTGAATCTTTAAACAGGAATGGTCCCTTGGCTGAATATCAGTTTGGCATCTGTTGCTCCTTGAATTTCTTCTCTATTTTCAAAAAGCCAGCTCGTTTCTCTTTCCTATGAGGTATTTCCTGTGGTTCTTGTGTTTTTTGGGCAAATTTATTATGAGGGAAGTTCAGCAGATTGTGAATTTTGACTTTTTCTTAGCCACTAGAGGAGTGAAACATATTCTTTATCTCCACACCAGAAACATAGTTTTTATTTGTTGTTTTTTGAGAGGGTTTTTGTCTGAGAATTGAGGTAATAGAGGGTAAAAAGGATGACTGTGGTGATGATGAACGACTCCCTTCTGTAGCTGGGTCAAGTCCTCCAAGTGACTGTCCTCATCATTTCTGTCTCTGCTTTCTTTGATTTGCCCCTTTGATTGGCATATCTGTCAGTGAATGACTTGTAAAGCATTCTCATAGCTTTAAGTTCTGGGTGTTAAAAACCCACGGGAGGGTGGGGGAAGAGAGATAAATTAGGAGTGTGGGATTAATAGATACGCACCATTATATATAAAATAGATAAACAACAAGAATTCACTGTATAGCATAAGGAACTATATTCAGTATCTTGTAATAACCTATAATGGAAAAGAATCTGAAAAAATATATATGTATAGTTGAATCACTTTGTTGTACATGTGGTACTAACACAATATTGTAAATCAACTATACTTCAATTAAAAATAAAACCACCCAGAACTTGTTTGCGTGATATCTGCAAACTTAGGTTCCTGGTAGGGGTGGCAGAGAAGGGCGAGGAGGAAGAGCCCTCAGGCCCTTGGCCCCAAACCCAGGGTGAGTTTGTGTCCCAGGCTCAGTTCTTCATGGGCTCTCAGGAAGTTGCAGGTGTGTATGCAGGGATAGTGAGCACGTGTGGAAATCAGTGAACTAGGAAGCAGTAACCGAGCTTTGGACCCGAGGAGTCAGGGGAAATAGGTGGCCTGGAGGGTCATGGTTTTAATTGCCAGCTCCTGGCCAGTGAAGGGTACGCTGAGCTGGCTAAAGAGCAGAGAACCTGGTGAGGTTTCCCCTCCTTCCAAGCGCCTCCTTTCCCTGTTGCGCCAGGTGACAGTGGAGGGACTGACCCTAAGTACACAGAGGGCAGTGGCTCGCACACCCTCTCTTGCTGGAAGGAGGGGTGCCGGCAGAGCTGGGAAGGGGGCCGAGTGTGAGGGTGGGAGGGTGGTGCTGCAGAAAGAAGTCTCCCACCTGCTCCTCACCCTTCTTACATCCGCTTTGTGAAATGAGCTTATCGTGCTTGGCTTCATACATTGGGCAGCTGTCTCTGAAAAGGTTTGATCTTTGACCTGGAGAGTCAGGTACCTTTGGGTCAAACGGGAACCAACATTTGGGGAGGTCATGTATCTGAAGTAGAATCCAGTTTTAGAGGCAGAGGCACCTAGGAGTGGGTCAGGCTGCAGCTGCTCCAGGTTATAGATGAAGAGAGCTCACGGGACTTGCTGATGGTGTCTGGAACATAGTGGGTGCTTGTGAGATGTTTATTGAATGGACGGGAGAATAAGTGAGTCATTCAGGATCACGCTGTGGCTGATTCACATTTCTGCTCTCTTAGCTATTGCTACTGGCATATCACCCCAAAGCCGTCTTGTTTATAGTTCTCCTACAGGCCTGAAATATGGGAAGAATTATAGGTACTGGATTATAATTAAAACATCACTGAAGTTTTATCTTCTGCTTTGTGACATAATATAAATGTAAACTACACATTCCAGGGTGAAGGAGGGATAAATTAGGACTTTGGGATTAGTATATACAGACGACTATATATAAAATAGATAAACAACAAGGTCCAATTTATAGCTCAGGGAACTATATTCAATATCCTGTAATAAACCACAATGGAAAAGAATATATGTATAACTGAATCACTTTGCTTTACACCAGAAACTAACACAACGTTGTAAGTCAGCTATACTTCAATAAAAACAAACACACACACACAAACTACACATTCCATGTGTGTTTCAATTTTTCATTTGTTTTTACTTGCTGTCTACTGTTTGAAATTTTAGGCAGGATCCAAAATGTAATCAGGTGTCATTTTACATTCTGAAACCTAAATATCCTTGGTAAACTTTGAAAACTTCATAGGTCATTTTAAATATATTTGCTCTATTTGTTGCTTATATTTTTAGGTATGATGAAGATGTTGGCCTAAAAGAGTGTCTACAGCATTATCTTGAAAGATCAATCATTTCCTAATGAAATTCAATTTTTTTGTGTGTTAGAGATCATTAACTGGCTATAGTATATGTCATACCTTCAAAAATTACTTGTTACATCAGTAGCCTTTAACTGGCACCCTCAAATCAGATTTGTCTTTTTGTGCTGTGTCCCTTCCCCATGGCTGTGGCAAGCTTCCTGAAGCTCTGGGCTGGCCAAGATCTGATGAGAAACTTTCGCATCACCTGCTACCTCCGCTTAGCCAGATGCTCTGAGGTTGGAAGGTGAGGGGGTGGGGAGGGTGTGTGTGAGTTTGGAGGTGTTGTAAAGGTATTCACATGAACTCAGTGTTACTGTTTGTGAATTTTTGCTTCACAGTTGGGCCTTGCCTCCAGAATTCTTAAGTAATGGAGAATTGCGTAAGAATAGCCATTGATTACTCTGCCAGTTGGAACCAGGAAACAGTAATTTATTGAAGTCCGTGCAATGCCAAAGCGTATTTTTTACTATTCCTTTTCATTCTATTGTCAGGCACATCATTTATCAGCTGGTATTCGTAGCAAGGCGAAATTTAAGTGATTGGAATTTCACTTTTTGGTACTTGACATCTTTACCTTACAAAGTGGGAAGTCACGAGAAACTGTCAGTGATGGAATAATATTATAAAGTGTGTTACTTACAGTTACACAGGTAACTAAAGAGACCTAGAAATAGTGACAGTGTGAGCATACGAGTGTTGTTTGTGTGCTGTCCTCCTCTCTCTTAGCAGAAAGTTGATTGAAAATGCTTAGAAAGGATGAATTTAGAAAATCTATATATTAGAGATACAGAGGAAACTACCAGGAAAAGCACCAAAATCACTGAAAGGCTTTGCCTCTGAGGAGCAAGGCTGAGAGGGGAGTGGGGTGAGCCCGGCTACACTTGCTTTTCATGTCAGCTCTTTGGTAATATTTGTGTTTTTGGTTCTGTGCGTATGTTACTTTGACAAATACAAAACATACATTGTTAAAAATTCCAGCTTGTCTTCCTTTCCAGAGTAGGGACCGGACAGTAGCAGAGTAGTGAAGTTAAGCAGTGAGAGTGAGAAGTGAATTTGGGGAAGCCCAGAGTCCTGGTCACCCATAGGTTGTATCCAGGTTTGCCTCTTTCTCCAAAACTCACAGTTTGGTAAAAAAATCTTGCCAGAGCTTTGGACCATGAAAAAACAAACAAAACAGTAAACCAAGAAGCAGACAACAACGAATCACTTTTAACTCCACGTGAACATCTTCCAGAACCTTGAGCGCAATGGGGTACAGTATCAGTGAGCTCTGTCACTGGGCACCAGTGTTGGGTCAACGCTTGTGCTGCCATTGTAGCCCCTGGTGCCGCCCATGACCTGGGGGCCTTGCCAGGTTGAAAATTGGTGGCAGAGCCGATTACTCGACTAGCAGGAGCTCTGCTGTTGAGGAGTCCTAGACGGGAAAGCAAGAAAGAGAGGAGAGAGTGAACTGTTGAGTTTGTATCCAGGGACACTTTGCAGGAAAGGCTGCTGCTTAAGACTGGTGCTTCTTAGAACCAGTGATTTGAGAGCAAGTTTAACTGTGGAATTTAATTTTTTGTTTGATTACTTTCAGACAACACCCCAGGAGTGAAAAACAATGTAGTAAAGAAGATATTCTTAGACCTGAAAGTGTTTAAAAGTTGAAAAATAATCCCCTAATTTTTGTTGTCTAATTCTAGGGCCCTGACAGTAACAAACCTGCGTACTTGCGTGGTAGGGGCATTTCTCAGTCTGGTGGCTCTCTGCTAGAATCTGTGCAGTTGTTCTCCTTAAGGTGGTCCCATAGGAAAGGCCGTGTATTCTGAGGAAATCAAGACTATATAACTGCTTTTTTTTTTTGGCAAATAGGCCATACTTTACTTCCAGGGTCAACTGGAATGTGTTTTAATTAGCTTATCATCTTGGGAAATTTTATCATTGAGAACAGTATACCAAAAGGCTTGGCTCACTTTATTTATTTGTCTCCTATATGTGAGTCCAACACAGCCATCAAAAAATTGCATAGATTTCAGTGGCTCTTTGACATATTGTTTTAAATAAACATTTTGTCTATTCATTAATTGCTAGGGATATAAGAGATTAAACTTGTTTCACTCAACTTTTGCTCTCTCTTCATACTCACCCTTATGGGAGAGGAAATTTCAAGATGGATTTTCACTTGAAGCATAATCTGAAGAGGAGCCTTTAAGAAACATCCAGAGCTACACTTTGTAGCATCAATGCACATGTGAAGTTAAGCATAAGTTATTTCTGGGGATATCTTTAGGAGAACTACGGGTCAAGAGTTGGATGTAATGAAAATGAAAAAGTACATGGTGGATTCAGGCAGAGAGAGATATCCGTATCTGAGTTTATACTCTGAATTAAACAGGTTTCGAGGGTGTGGATGAAATGCGTTCAAGGTATTTAATACTGCAGTGAGTCAGAGTGGCTCTTTAGAACCCCGCCCGCACCCCTCCCCCCCACCATGGCCTGCACCTTCCTGTTGACCAGGCAGGTTCTACTGGGTGTTTACTGCCAAGACGGGACCTAAAAGTTGGGCAACCGTTTAATTGTTGTTTTGCAGAGTAGAGCTAAGGGGGTTAGCCCACTGGTTTTAAAATCCTTCTTCCTTTTGAAAACCTCAAAACCAACAAATTACTTCCTTTCTTAATCTCTGAGAGGGTGAGTGATGAGGCCTAGCCTTTAGTTATGTGATGTGTGTGGCACCGAGGTCAGGTTCCTCCTACCCAGAGCAGAGCATTCCAGCAAAACCTGCTGCTGCGCGTCCCACCTCCCACCTTCCCTGGGAGGAAGGGCGAGTTCGGAGTGGTCACTCAGCTTGGTTCTGCGAGTCTGGGGTGGCCGTGTTGAAAAGGAGTTCCCTCCTTTTCTGTCTGCTTTAAGATTTCCTGGTTGTTTTGTTAGTGGCAGTCACTTTGATACCACTTAAAAAAACTCTGATTAACATAGTGAGGCAAGTCTTGCAGAAGATCTGTCCATCTGGGTGCTACTAAATGGCTTGTGGGTGATGTTTTTATGGGTTGGATGAGGTGGGAGTTTCCTCCTTTTTTTTCTCCGTGTGGTAAAATCCCATCCTGCTGCTGAAAAACTGAGGGAGAATGTGTGTGTGTGTGTGTGTGTGTGTGTGATGTCAGCAGTTGAGCTTATAATCAGGCGAGTTCTTTTAGTGTAACTTCTACTTATGGTTTTTAAAACTGCATTGTAGTTTGGGGGAAATGATTGCCCTTGTCTTCAACCTGTTGTCAATATGGAAACAATTTCTAAGGGAGCCCAAAGTTAAGTTAAGTGTCTTGTAAGTTATCTCAGTTGCTCTTTGTTCTAAGTTTTTGCATTTCCAAATTCTTTTTTTTTGGAGTGTGTGTCAAAATTTGCACTTTTATAAAGCATCAGTGAGTAATTACTCTAAAGTGAAGAAGTAGGAAGTCATCCTGGTTTTCACAAAGAATGGTCTCTTGTTCCTTTCCAGTTGCCACCGTACAGTGGTCCTGGGTGGTATGGGTCTGGCCGGGGCCCTCAGCCAGGTGAGAGAACATTTGATGTCTCCAGAGGTTGAAACATCTCAGCTGTGGGAAGCATCTGCTGTTGCAGGAAACCTCACACTAAGCATTTATTGACGTTCTGCTGTATACCTGCCGGCTGCTGAGGGGACACACATAAATTATACCCACCGCCTGCTGCTCCCTTGCCTGCAGGGTTCTTGTTACTTGAGCCAGTGATTCCTACAGAGACGATTGCAGGAGGGCTGGCCAGTTGTTCCCCTCAGCGTTGGAGTTTAAGATCATTTTGCATAATCAGCGTGGGGCAGTGAACAATCAGGCTTGGCCCCGGCTTTCCACTTGTGAAGTTCAGCAGCGTTGCAGGAGCAGTTGAACATGCTTTATGACCAGCAAACCATGACTGAGCCTTCCTGAGCCGCTGTTCACAGATAACTTTATAGCAGAGTTAATGTGTCATATAAATAAGAATCACAGTTGGGTCACACAGTAATTAAATGTAAATGATAAGTAAGTGCGCACTGTCATTCATTCAGCAAACATTTACTAGAGGCCTCTGGTGCCAAGCAGTGTCCAGGGAGCTCACCCCTGCCATGCGGAGGGCTGGTCACGCCACTGCTGCTCCGACTACTATACGGCACCTGTAGAGGTCTTGGCGGGTTTCAGAGAGGGGCTGAGCTGAGTAGGGGTCAGGGGATATGGATGATTTGGGTAAAGGAGTCTGTTCTCCTCCACTATTACCACTGCCTGCTTGAACCCCCTTCCCCAGTCCCCTCTGGGGTGTCTTCTTCTCCCTTTCCTCGCCCTTGGTGGATAAGGATTAGAGATGGTCCTTGGCAGCTGCACTTTTGTCTGCCTCATCTTTGTTCTTGGGTCCTGTTTGTGTACCCGTCTGGCAGCCTCCCTCGCTCCCTCCTGAGGTCGACATCCTAAGTGATGGAAAGCTAGAGGGGCTGACATCCCAGGACAGGAGACCGTAGAGAAATGGGACAGATGACTGTTCTGTACTCGGGGAGGGGAGAGCCTGTCCAGGATTTCTGGGGCAGAAGGATGAAAACCCCAGGCGCCTGCAGCTGCTTCAGGGCCAGTTAGTTCTAAGGGAAGTTCAATTTCCAAGGCAAGGAAAAGACGGGATGATTTCTTCCCAGTTTCTTTCTTTTGCCTCTGAGTCCTGTTGCGGTGACTGTAGGGGGTTTGAAGGGTTTGGGGCTGATCGAGGAAAAAGGTACAACCACGAGAGGCAGTAGTAACACACAAGCTTGATTGGACAGCACTTGGACGAAGTTGCATGAGACCAGCCAGAGGCTTACAGCCAAGGGACCACCATTCAGAAGTGGAGGAGGGCAGGGGACTCCCCGGAGTGGGCTGAGGGGGGACTGGAGAGGGCTCACACGTCTAAGTGACCTTGCTCAGCAGCAGGGCGCTCCGAGGGCTCTTGCAGCCTGGGCCTTATAACTGTAAGGCCCTATCTCATCAGTGTCTGGTGACGTTCCACAGGGTATGTAAAGCAGGCTAAATGGCTAAACATCTGCTTGTTTGTGCTGTTTTCAAAATAGTCAGATGTGTAAAAATTTGAGTTTGGTGCCAATGGGCTCTTGAGCCAATCTGTCTCAGCCTGCAGTGAAGAAATAAAAGACCTGGGGACCAAGGCACAGAGCACATCTTTGCCGCATTTATATAACAGTGACACATCTTTATGTTCCACGGTTGAAAGCAAAATGTCTAAAAATGTAAACTTATGGGGAGTAGGAACTCGGTGTTAACACATTTCACTCAAGGTTAAAAATATTTCCAGGTTCCTTCCTCATTTGACAGGAGATCTTCAAGTCTGGGAAGCATCACTCTGTCGCCTGGCAGGACTAAGTGGATATTTTGCAGGAGGAGGAGGCTGGACGGTGCAGTAAGCTTACGCACCTTTTGGCTGGAAAGCGTGGAGGTGTAGGTAAAAGGCCACATTTAGTGGAGTCTGGGGTGTGAAATGCTGCTGCACCATCTCTTGCTGCATGATCCTCAAGCAAGTTCAGTTTCGGTGCCTCAGTGACTAGTTGTAGAACAGAGATAATACCTCCCTTGGCAGTTTGTTAGAATTATTGGCTACAGCAGAAATAAAGGTGCCTGACCATAGGCTGCCAATAAAAGCCCACTAGAAAATTCTTACAACCACAGAGTTTCCTGTATTAATCGTATTGGTCTCTGTATTTGTTTCCTATAGCTCCCTTAACAAATTATCACAGACCTGGTGGCTTAAAACAACAGAGGTTTACTCTCTGAGTTCTGGAGGCTGGAGTTGGAAATCTGGCAGGGCGGTGCTTCTTCTGAAGGCTCAAAGGGAGACTTCTTCCTTGCCTTCTCCAGCTTCTGGTGGTCTCTGGCATTCCTTGGCTTGTGGCTGCATCACTCCAATCCCTGCCTCTGTCTTCACACAGCCTCTCCTCTGGGTCTGTGTCTTCTCCTCTTCTGTCTCTTATTAGGACACTCGTCATTGGATTTAGGATCCATATGGGTAATCCAGGATGATCTCATCTCAAGATCATTACATCTACAGAGACCCGTTTTTACAGATTTGGGGGGTTAGGACATGGACATATCTTTTGAGGGGATACCATTCACCCCACTGTACTCTCCATCTGTATCCTGATGACTAGAAAGTGTACCAGAGGCACCCCATGGCCTGCACTAGGTGTCCAACTCTAGGGAATGATGCTTTTACACATCAAGGTAGTTCATTCTTAGCTTACTGCAGAACACTTAAGATATACAGAGGAGTATAAAGAAACCAGGGGGAAAATGTGTCTGCTTACCAGTACATAATTCTCTCTAGGAGAGTAGGAGAAAGTGGATTATTTTTGCGTGTTGTCCTGCTTGAACATCTTCCTGCCTCCCTGTACTCTGTTTCAAGATGCTCTGACCGCAGATGCTGAGTCCTCTCAGTTATGGGCTGAGGTGTGTCCCTCTGCCCCCACCCCATTCATATTTTGAAATCCTAACCCTTAGTACCTCAGAATGTGACTGTATTTGGAGATAAGGTCTTTAAAGAAGTAATTAAGTTAAAATGAGGTAGGAATGGGCCCTAATCTAATATGACTGGTGTCTACGTAAGAAGAGATCGGGACACAGACACACACAGAGGGAAAACTATGTGAAGACACAGGGAGAAGATGGCCATCTACCTGCTGAGGAGATAGGCTTCAGAAGAAACCAACTCCGCTGACACCTTGATCTTAGACTTGTAGCCTCTAGAACTGTGAGAAAAGACATTTCTGTAAGCCAGCCAGTCTGCGGGACTTTGTTGTGGCAGCCTGAGCTGACTGATACACTCCCCATACCCAATAGCCCCACACAGTTGTCTAATGGCTCTTGGACACTTCTGGACAAAGGGTTCTGCAGGGCCCACCTTAGGTGTGAGTGGAATGCCTAGGAAGAGGAAAACCAACTCTGAACGTTTGTGTGGGTCATCAAACCAGATTCCTTTTTAGTTTGCTTCAGAGGAATAAAGCCATCTTTTGTTACACTGCTGACTTATGCAGTGATGCTTGGGGGGTTCCCGGGTACAGCAGTGAGGCTGGAAGAGGTGGGTTAGTCTATTCTATTAAGAGTGTGTCCATCCTCCACCGTCCCACCCACCGCCCGCCCCAGCCTCCCCACCCCCGTGCTGTCATTGGCTCCTTTAGGACGCAAGCGGGTCTTCCCTCTGTGTGTCCTCCCTGGGGTCTGAAGCAAAGTAAGAGCTCTCTCTAAATGTTTGGTGAATGAATACTTGAGTTCTGGGGATCCATGAATGATTGATGCAGCCACTAGATATCTGGTACAACACTTGGATTGAATTTTGAAGTAGAACACTTTACTTAAACAATCACTGTGTACACATTTTTCTGAAATTTTTATATTTCTGACTATATCTTTGGTTTCTCAGAAAGTCAGTGTCAGTTTTTTTCAATTTCTACTCAATTCTCACCAATACTTGTAGACGTCCCTCTTGCTGATTGTGATAGGAAAAGAATTATGAAGTGATATTATTTATGGAGTACTCACTATGCTAGAGGTAGGTACTGTTATTGTCACCCTTTAACAGATGGGAAAACTGAGCCTTAGAGAGGTTAAGTAACTTGTTCAGGGTTACGTGCCAGTAAGAAATGGAGCTGGAACTCCTCAAACCAGGGCTGTCTGACTCCAGAGCCCCTCCAGATTTCAAGCATCCTCTCAGTACTATCAGGAAAGTATAACTCCCGTTAGGCAGTCCAGACAGGAATTTGTAATCAAAGTACAATGGTACTCCGCCTCTTTTAAGCTGTGGCTGTGCTGATGACTGAGCAAATACGGAGGAGGGAGCACTTGGAGTCTGCTACCAAGAATGCGCTGGTCTTCCCCTCTGGTGTAGAGACCTTCTCTAGCAGACAGAGGCCCTAGTGGGGTCGAATTACTTCTGCACTACATTTCCTCCACCAAGCACAGTGCGTGTTCAAGGACTGATAACCTCATGACGCCATTTTGCAGAGAGTAGCCGCTATACTGTATTACTTTTATTATCAATATTCAATTAAAGTAGTACATGTATGACTTTCTACCAAGGTTTCTTTGTAACCGTTTAATTTGAGAGTGTTTTTGTTTTTGAATTTTAGTAGTTAAAAATGAAACAACTCCCGGGCTTCCCTGGTGGCGCAGTGGTTGAGAATCTGCCTGCTAATGCAGGGGACACGGGTTCGAGCCCTGGTCTGGGAAGATCCCACATGCCACGGAGCAGCTGGGCCCGTGAGCCACAGCTACTGAGCCTGCGCGTCTGGAGCCTGTGCCCCGCAACGGGAGGGGCCGCGATAGTGAAAGGCCCGCGCACCGCGATGAAGAGCGGTCCCCGCACCGCGATGAAGAGTGGCCCCCACTTGCCGTAACCAGAGAAAGCCCTCGCACGAACCGAAGACCCAACACAGCCAAAAATAAATAAATAAATAAATAAAGTAGCTATAAAAAAAAATTTAAAAAAAAAAAAAAAAAAATGAAACAACTCCCAAGTGTTAAGAAATGAAAACCTTTTTTTTTCCCTATGAGTCATGGTTGACAGTAGTGTCATTTAGGTCGTAGAGCCATTTTTTTTTTTTAATAGATTTTATTTATTTATTTATTTATTTATTTTTGGCCGTGTTACGTCTTCGTTGCTGTGCGCAGGCTTTCTCTAGTTGCGGCGAGCGGGGGCTACTCTTCGTTGCGGTGCGCGAGCTTTTCATTGCGGTGGCTTCTCTTGTTGCAGAGCATGGGCTCTAGGCGTGCGGGCTTCAGTAGTTGTGGCACGCAGGCTCAGTAGTTGTGGCTCGCGGGCTCTAGAGCGCAGGCTCAGTAGTTGTGGCGCACGGGCTTAGTTGCTCCGCGGCATGTGGGATCTTCCCGGACCAGGGCTCGAACCCCTGTCCCCTGCATTGGCAGGCAGTTGCTTAACCACTGCGCCACCAGGGAAGCCCCCGCAGAGCCATTTTAACACCCATAAATTACAGAGCTTATTTTGTGAGCTGAGTGTTCAGGCTTTTAAGATCCTGTCTTCTGTATTGGAGAGTTTACTAACATAATTATTATGTGTACAAAACAATACATTTTCTAACTTCAAAAAGTAAAGTATTTTATTTACTGGGTCTATTGCCCAAACAGATGTTGTTTTTTAAATAATGCATTAAAAAATTAATCTATGAAAGATGTTTCCTGAAAAGTTTGGTAATTCATGTGCAGATTTTCATTTAGAAATTCTCTAGTAAAGGAAGTAGATATAAATTAAGTGAAATAAAAGTTAAGCTACTCTTTTTATGTTTTACCGTTGTTCTGAGGATAATGTGGAATGATAATTGTCGTGCACCAAATGTGCATAATTTCCAAGACAACCAATAGATATTATATTTATGAGTTTTTCATTGTGTTTTGAGAAATTCTCATAGTGGAATTAGGAGAACTTTCATTCATCTGCTAGTGCTTGATAATTTCTAGGTACTATTTATCCTTTCCTTTCTTTTTTTTTTAATTTATTTATTTTTGGCTGTGTTCGGTCTTCGTTTCTGTGCAAGGGCTTTCTCTAGTTGCGGCAAGCGGGGTCCACTCTTCATCACGGTGCGCGGGCCTCTCACTATCACGGCCTCTCTTGTTGCGGAGCACAGGCTCCAGACGCGCAGGCTCAGTAGTTGTGGCTCACGGGCCCAGTTGCTCTGCGGCATGTGGGATCTTCCCAGACCAGGGCTCGAACCCGTGTCCCCTGCATTGGCAGGCAGATTCGCAACCACTGCGCCACCAGGGAAGCCCTATCCTTTCCTTTCTTAATCCCCCTTTGAAGAATATACACGTACACAGACTGAGTGTAAATGTACTTTCCCATGGGAGAAGCCAAAAATGGCACATAGGAAAACTGAACTCTTATTTTTCAAAGGATGGAGAGTATGAAATGCATATTCTTCTTCTCTTTTTTTCAGAAATCAGTTTTGTTTTGAGTTAGAAGTGGCATAATGTCAGCTTTTCAGCTTAGTAATTAGTAATACTGGGGTATTTTGATAACCTTAGAAGAGAGTCTGAATTAGATTAGTTCAAGCTACAACAAGTGTACATTTGAGAGTCTTTGTGTGAAAATGCTACTATAGAGACATTTTCCCCATAAGTAGTTTTATTGAGGATAATTGATAAACATTAAAATGCACATACTTAAAATGTAGAATTTGATAAGTTTTGACATATGTACATCTGTAAAACAATCACCACATTCAAGAAAATGAACATATCCATCACCCCCAAAAGTCTCCTTGTGTCCTTTCATAATCCTTCCTCATCCTAGGGAATCACAGATCTGCTTTCTGTTACTATACATTATTTTTTATAAAAATGCCATCATGCATTACAAACTTTTTTTGGTTTATCTTCTTTCTTTCAGCATAATTATCTTGAGATTCATTCATACAGTTCATTCCTTTTTATTGATGAGTAACGTTTGATTATAAGGGTATACTATATATCAGTCAGTCAATCTAGTCACTTGGACATTTGGATTGTTTTCAGTTTTTGTTTATTACAGATAAAGTTGCCATGAATGTTTGTGTATAAATTTTTATATGGATGCATGTTTTAATTTCTCTTGGGGAAATAACTGTAGAATCGTTGGTCATATGGTTGGTGAATGTTTACTTTTTAAGAAACTGTCAGACTGTTTTCCAAGGTGCTTGTACCATTTTACATTCCCACAGACAGCTCATCAGAGTGTTTTGGAGTTCCTTTGCTCCACATCCTTGGCATCACTTGTTATAGTCGGTGTTTAATTTTTTAGCCATTCTAGTAAGTGTGTAGAGGTAGCTCACTGGGTTTTAAAATAAATTTTGCTGATTACTGATGATGTGCATCTTCTAATGTACTGCTTCTAGATATCTTTTTTGGTGACGATTTTGTTTAAACCTTTTGTCTATCTTTATTGTTTATCTTCTTATTATTGAGTTTTGAGAGTTCTTTTTATCTGGATAAAAGTCCTTTATCAGATACGTGATTTGAAAACCTTAAATCACTGAGTTAAAGTTTGTTTCTTCTGGATTCTTCTTTTTTTGGCAATATTTTTTAATTGTGGCAATGTACATATAACATAAAATGTACTGTTTAAACATTGTTTAAGCGATAAGTTCAATGGCATTAATTACATTCACATTATCTTATTTTTTAATACCACAGTCCAGAGTCTTTCAGCCCATCATTGTGTGAGCTCTTAGAGGGCAGGAACTGAGTCTTATTCTTAGTTGTATTTCTAGAGTCTATACCATGCTTGGCACGCAGTGGGTCCCCAATAAATATTTGTTGAATGGATGAAATGTTTGTTTTCAGGTTTGTAGTTATTTCAGTATTCGTTAGGATTTAACTTTAATAAAGACCAAAATACAGTGGCTTATAAAGGATGGAAGATCTTTCTTACAATAATAGTCCAAGTGTAAACAGCCCAGGCTTGCTTGATGACTCTACCATTTTGGGGTCCAGGTTCCTGCTAGCTTGTTGTTCTGCCATCTTCCACATGATCTTTCTTCTTGTAGTTTTAGACGCGTACTCCAGCTTCTGCCAACTGGTCTGTATTCTGGCTAGCAGGAAGGGGAGATGGTATGAGGATGACGTACTCCTTCCCATTTAAGTGCATGACTTTAAAGTTGCACACATCACTTCTGCCTACATCCCATTAGCCAGAATCTAGTCGTGTAGCCATACCTCACTGCAAGAGAGGCTGAGAAATATAGTCTTTGGCTGTGTGGCCATAAGCTCACTCATACTTCTCTTACTGTATCAAAAGGGCAGGATAGATACTGGGGTGAGTGAGGCAATCAGCTGTCTCTGACAGTTCCTTCATATTTTGTATTACGTTACAGTTAATAGTTTAATTGGAGTTGAGGATGCTTACTGCTGTTATGAAGTATGCTCACTCAAAGCTGATAGGTTGAGAGTTACGACACACAAAAGGTTCATAATGGACATTATTGAATTTGATGTTTCTTCAGACTTAGAACACAAGTCTTGAGTGAACATGTACATGAAAGTTGACATTCAAATTGTAAAGCTGAGGCAGAAGACAGAAACACATCTGTTAAGAGTATTCTATTTTATTCTTTAGGAAATGGGTTGACAAAGTTTTGGAACATTGTGGGAATGTGACAGATTGGGGTCAAGGAAGGACAGTGTCATGGCTTCTCATTGAATTTTGGATGAAATTCAGACATATTAATATGGTTTACAAGGACCCACCTTCTTGTTTCACAGATGTTTTGGTCACACTGAATAAGGGACAGTTCCTTATTATTTTGTATCTCCATATCTTCTAGCAACTCTGCTTGCCATTTGGATGTATTACCTTTTTAAAATAGAAATTTGGGGGTGAAGAAAAGAAAGGGTCCATAAATTGGAGAAGTGAGCGTACTTAAATCCACCTGTCTGTCTTTGCCGTTCATTGAGTGCTAGGGTCCTCCTGGAGGTGCTTCTCACTGGTCATCCCTCTTCATCCTCACAGTACCCCCTGAGGGATATATCACTGACCATGTTTTACAAAGGAGGAACCAAGGCAGAAGTTAAATGACTTAAGGTTGCAACATTCAGAAACTTGGCAGGACCAGGAATCTTGGCTGACTTCTGAGCTGGGTTTTTCCCGTCACATCTTGTTCTTTTCTTTGAGAGGAAGGTCTGCCCTTGAGTTTAAGGTGATGATTAGTAACTGCACTAACATCAAGAGGCTGTAGGATCTCTGTGAACTTCAAAGTCAGGTCTGAGTTACACCTACTGGATGTGTGCCACGTGAGAACTTTTACTTTGATTACCTGTGAGGTGACCTACCTCGTCACTTATGTTGGGGAAAACTGGGAAGGGGGAGGAAGCAAATTTGGAGTACAGTTTTAACTAGTTGGAAAGAATTCATCCTTGACTCTTGGAAGCTTGTGGTTTTTATAATCTTTTTTTTTTTAGCACTGCCATTTTAGGTAGAGGTTTGAGATAGCAAATGAATGCTTCAGGGTTGTGTGAACTGAACAGTACTAAAAATGTGCATTTCCGTCATCCTGAGGATCTTCCATTAATCCACTAGATGGAGCACATGGTTTGAATATATTTCGTGATTAGAAGTTGGAAGAAAGTTGTGGTCTTCACTGGAGCCATATTGCAGACCCCCTGAAGTTGGCCAGGCAGTTTGATCTGTGGGTTTTATTTTTTCCTCTGTAAATACAAAATTTTCTTTTACTTGCTTAGTACTTCTGTGTGTAAGGAATGTATGAGGTTCTTTGGGGTCCTGACAGGGAAGCATTGTGGTAGAGTAGGAGTCAGAATCTGGAAGTCTGGGGATGAGGGACTAGATGTCTTAGTTCAGACACTCAGTACTCTGTGACTTTGGTCATGTTTTCTTTTTTTTTTTTTTCCACATCTTTATTGGAGTATAAATGCTTTACAATGTTGTGTTAGTTTCTGCTGTACAACAAAGTGAATCAGCTATATGTATGCATCTGTCCCCATATCTCCTTCCTCTTGAGCCTCCCTCCCACCCTCCCTATCCCATCCCTCTAGGTCGTCACAAAGCACCGAGCTGATCTCCCTGTGCTATGCAGCAGCTTCATCTAGCCATCCATTTTACATTTGGTCGTGTATATATGTCAGTGCTACTCTCTCACTTCATCCCAGCTCCCCCCCCGTCCCCCGCCTCGTGCCCTCAAGTCCGTTCTCTGCATCTGCGTCTTTATATTCTTGCCCTGCCACTAGGTTCATCAGTACCGCTTTTTAAAATTACATATATATGTGTTAGCATACGGTATTTGTTTTTCTCTTTCTGACTTACTTCACTCTGTATGACAGATTCTAGGTCCATCCACCTCACTACAAATAACTCAATTTCGTTCCTTTTTATGGCTGAGTAATATTCCATTGTATATATGTGCCACATCTTCTTTATCCATTAATCTGTTGATGGACACTTAGGGTGCTTCCATGTCCTGGCTATTGTAAATAGTGCTGCAATGAACATTGTGGTACATGACTCTTTTTGAATTATGGTTTTCTCAGGGTATATGCCCAGTAGTGGGATTGCTGGGTGATATGGTAGTTCTATTTTTAGTTTTTTAAGGAACCTCCATACTGTTCTCCATAGTGGCTGTATCAATTTACATTCCCACCAGCAGTGCAAGAGGGTTCCCTTATCTCCACACCCTCTCCAGCATTTACTGTTTGTAGATTTTTTGATGATGGCCATTCTGACCGGTGTGAGGTGATACCTCATTGTAGTTTTGATTTGCATTTCTTTAATGATTAGTGATGTTGAGCATCTTTTCATGCATTTTTTGGCGATCTGTATGTCTTCTTTGGAGAAATGTCTATTTAGGTCTTCCGCCCATTTTTGGATTAGGTTGTTTGTTTTTGTGATATTGAGCTGCATGAGCTGCTCATATATTTTGGAGATTAATCCTTTGTCAGTTTCTTCGTTTGCAAATATTTTCTCCCATTCTGAGGGTTGTCTTTGGTCATGTCTTCTTTAAACATCTTTGAACCTCAGTGTCCTCACTGGTAACATTATTGTACTAGGTAATATGTAAGATACACCTTATACATAAGGCATATTGGGCCTTCCGTGCCATCCCTTTAGGTTACCTGTGCGACCAAAGACGCGCTCACTCCCATTTTGCCTGGCTGAAATGACACTCACAGCCAATGCCTGTAAAGCGGAGAACCCATCAAATTGTAGGACCTGAGGGGACCTTTGATGTCATTTAGTTCAGTTGCCATTGCAGTGCTTCATCACTCACTGGCATTCCTGCTCCTGCTTGTTAGAGAATTTTTGCATATTGGTCCTGGTTTTTCCTTCTAGAGCAGCCCAGATCTTGTAATCTAATCTGACTTCCCTATTCAGATTTTCTCTTTTAAAGCCAAGATGGAACATTTATCTTTGTCTTCTTTACTACTGGGCCTGGCTGAATTAAGTGATGTATAAGAAAGAGAGAGTATCATCAAAATGTTTCTCAGTCTTTAGTTCTTACCTGATGGATAGGAAAGTGGCCATATATATATTAATCTGTTATCTGTTTCTAGATATGCTAAAACATCATATATCCTAAATTTTTAAGCTTTTATAACTGGGAACTAATCTTTAACAGTTGTTGGTTGACACATTTGTTCCTAAAAGCCAGTGATATCTTAGACTACTTGAATCTGCTATTCATGTGTAATGAAGTGAAATGAAAACTTTCATTTTTAGGCATCTTTGAACTTTCTATGGGAATGTGTAATTTTACCATTCGTAATTTCTGTTAATTTTAAATAAAGTAGACATCTGCTGAATAAAGACTTTCATTTAGGTTGGTGTTCCTATTGGTTGCCAAGTACAAACAATTTTGTGATATGTTGAAACAGACTCTTCAGAATTCCTTTAAAATTATAGATGCTTGATATCCTCAGTGGGAAAGCAATAAAACATCACTTTATAACATATAAATTAATAAATTTATAGTACCTCTTCTTTTGGTTGTTGAAAAGGACCTGGACTCAGTCTTTTGTTTCCCAAATAGAGGGGTTTTAGGAGTTCATATATTTGAAAGGATCTTGGAATCAGTTTTAACATTATTATATAATCTCCACTGTGTCTTCATTGGCACTGAGGTAATGGATTAAACGTATATGGCCATATTCCTATCCATTGGGTGAAAGCTAAAAACTGAGAAACTTCCTTGGACCAAGGCCACTAAGTGTAAGGATGTACCTTGATTTCCTGGTGACCTCCAGCTAGTGACCTACATTGGTGACTCTGATGGGTTAAAAGAAGGAAGTGCATCATTAGTTTTTCCCAGGAAATTTTGAATCATCAAGCTATTTCTTTGGTCACATAATAGATATAATCAAGCTGTTGATCATTATGAAATTAAGAATCATGTGTTCCCAGAAGTGGCCTTGAGTTTGTTCACTTGTGGAAATTGGAGGACTCTAATCTCTCTCTGCCATCAGTGGTGTGTCCTAAGCAGGTAGTGTGACATCAGCCCCTGAATTCCCTGTGGTTCTCATCAGGAACAGGAGGAATAATTCCTCACCTTCCATGGATATGATGAATTTATGTACTGAGTAGAACATGAGGCTGGCCTTTTGAATGGAGACTTTACACTGGCTGTGCATGAACCACTTTGTATTTTAGAAGTTTTGGTAGGGCGGCTGGAATAATAAAAAAATATACCTACCTGCTTACTGAGCATCTTCTTCAATGCTCTTCAGCTCTAGAGTGTTGAAAAGTCTTTCAGTTGATGAAAAGGACCTAGCCCAGCCTTATGTTTCCCAAATAGAGGACTAGATCTATTTTAAGGAACTAATATAACTAAATAAAGCACTGGAAGTTCATATTTTCTTTCAGCATCTTACATGTATGGATACTTTATAATTTTAAATACCTCTTGTGTAATCATCATTATTATTAATGGGATTTGTGACATGCTGGAAAGAGCAGGGACTTAGGAGCCACGGAACCTTGGTTCATATCCCACATGCCAACTCTATGACTTTGGTCAAATCAGTTTACTTCTCTGAGCCTTGGTCTTGCCATCTGTAATGAGAGAGTAATACAGGCAACCCATGTCTCATGGCTTAATTAGTTCCTGGATAACATTAAATTTACCTTATATTTGTCTTAAGCACAATGTTACAAATTGGGATTCTTTTGCAGAACATAATTTTATACTATAAAAGCACCAAAGATTATTTTTAAAAGTTATAATAGTAAACATTAGCTTTTAAAAACATTAATTATGTAAAACAATATTTATTATAAAATTTATGTTATCATTATATTCCTTTTTGAGATATTTTACATGGACTTTCGGGGAAAAGTCTTCTTAAAATATGAATGCTCTGAACTTGGGCTAAAGAGTACTTCTTTTCTCTATAGTAAGTATAGATATCATCCAGGAATCAACAAAAGAGTTCAAAATCTGAGTCATTCATTTTAAGAAAAAGTATTTGCCTGTCTGAATGATTAGTCTAGTGGAGGGAGTGTTTCCATCTTTAGAGATCCTTTACTTTTACATTGTAATGATATCCGAGTTCAAGTTCAACCTTGTTTTCAAGGTCAAGAACAATTTCAGTGATGTATGTAATGTGTTTAGTTATACTATATGCCTATGGTCAGTCAGTCTTTGCTGTTTTGTAATAAGGCATCATCAGTCTGTCTTTCTTGGCAATGACATTATCACTGTTAAGAGGCATTCCTTAAAAAAAAAAAAGCCTCTCCTTTCACAGGAAAGAATTTTCTCAGCTTTAAAACAGTATCTCCCTATTTAATGACATTGGCTAGATCTGAATGCTGGTACTATCCTATTTGTTCAGTTTTGAAGCAGTCAAACCATCTTTCACTCAAGCTGGGCATTTCTTAATGCTACATACCAGACCTATTCTTAAGCATTTGAAAGAAATATATTCTGTTTACTGAAATGGTTTGGTTCTTGGGCATCCTGTATTTATCACATGTAATTATATGTATGTCCAGACACAAACATTTTGTTTTACTTATTAGTGCATCGTGGTTTCTTATCATGATTTATTTCCTTTGCCTACGTCACTAGATTTTCTTCAAATCTTTTTCCTAGTCTTGTTTCACAGCTTCATTGAGGTTTAATTTACATACCAGAAAATTCATTCTAAATTTTAAAGGTACAATTCAACAAGTTTTAGTAAATTTGCAGACTTGTGCAGCCATCACCGTTACCTAATTTTAGAAGACTTCTGACACTGCCAAAAGAAATCTCATGCCCATTTGCAGTCATTCTCAGTTCCCACCCCCAGCTCTAGGCAACTACTGATCCGCTTTCTGTCTCTAAAGATTTGCTTCTTCTGAACATTTTATATAAATGGAATCACTCAATATATGGTCTCTGTGTCTGGCTCCTTTTACATAGCTTGATGTTTTTCAGGTTCATCCATGCCTCTAGTATGTGTCAGTAGTTCATTCCTTTTTATTGTCAAATAGTATTCCATTCTGTTTTCTGGATAAAACACGTTTTATTTATCCATTCACCAGTTGATGGGCATTTGGGTTGTTTCCAGTATTTTGGTTATCATGAATAATGTTGCTGTAAACGTTAGTATACAAGTCTCTGTGTGAACATGTGCTTTCATTTTTCTTGGGCAGATACTTAGGAGTGGAATTGCTAGGTTATGTGGTAATTCTCTAACATTTTTAGGCTATGTGTTTCCCAGAGTGGCTCTACTAGCAATATGTGAGGGTTCCAGCTACTCCATATCTTTGCCAACAGTCAGTGTGGCCAGTCTTTTTAAATTTTAGCCATCGTAATAGGTATGTAATGGGATGTCATTGCAGTTTTAGTTTGCATTTTCTTAATGATCTTGAGCATCTATTTAGTGCTTATTAGCCATTCTCATTCTTTGGTGATCCTAGTTTTTTTCTTTTTTAATAAATTTATTTTATTTATTTATTTTTGGCTGCGTTGGGTCTTGGTTGCTGCGTGCTGGCTTTCTGTAGTTGCAGTGAGCTGGGGGCTACTCTTCGTTGCGGTGCACAGCCTTCTTATTGAGGTGGCTTCTCTGGTTGCAGAGTGTGGGCTCTAGAGCGTGTGGGCTTCAGTAGTTGTGGCACGCGGGCTCAGTTGCTCCACAGCATGTGGGATCTTCCTGGACCAGGGCTCAAACCCATGTCCTCTGCATTGGCAGGCAGATTCTTAACCACTGCACCACCAGAGAAGCCCTATCTTAGTTTTTAAAAGCTCCTTAGAGCCTAGTACAGTTGGCCGTCTGTATCCATGGATGCAGAACTTGCAGATACTGAGGGCTGACTGTACTATACCATTTTATATAAGGGACTCGAGCATCGTTGGATTTTGGTATCTGCAGGGGGTCCTGGAACCAATCCTCTGCACATTACAAGGAATGACTGTATAGCATAACAGTCAGGGTACAGCCAGGAAACAGAAATCACACCAGTTATTTTAATAGAATTAAATATAAAGAGTTGCTATTAGGTATAAAATTAAATAGGTAATTGAAAAGTTAAAAAGAGAACATTAACATATCACGGAGGTAGTGGCTGCAGGAAGCAGCCATCAGCCCTGGAGCTTGGGGGACCAAGGGTTGAGATTGTGTTATTAAATCTTAGATGCTTAGAGCAGGGGGATCCCCAGAGCTGAAACCCAGACCTCTGAGGAGTGGGTGCTGGGCAGCTGGTGATGGTGTTTCTGAGGGGGATCATGATGAGGATGGTCCTGTAAGTGCTGGAGAAATGGCAAACCTGATTCAGCTGCTGCACAGGAAGGAACTGCTGCCGCCAGGGTGAAGCAGTGTTGCTGGGTAACACTGGGAACCAAAGCCAGCAGGAAGCTGGCACCAAGGAGCAAGCTCCTCCTCCTCCCCAGCCTTTGCAGTCTCCCTCTGGTGCCCCCTGCTGGCGAGCCTAACTGGGACCCAACTAGTAAAACAATGTGGTTTTCAGAGGACCAGCTCTAGCATCCCAGAGCTGAGTATGGAAGGGTGGGGCTGGAGCTGGGAGACAGTAGCTTAATAACTGGCACAGACCACCCCTTTGACTACTCAGCATGCAGACCCACCCTCTACACATATTTGAACTTCCATACGTGTTTCAGCCTAACAGAACATAGATATCCTTCATGTACATGAAGGTGTTCTCATTGGCTCCTCAAACAAGGAGTCACAAAGTCTCACTGTATCCATCTTAGGGAGGAGTAACATCATCCATTTCTGGGCTTTGTTAATTAATCCTTAAATTCAGTAGGAGTCTCGTGAATATGTGCTACCCGAAGTCTAAATTGTAAAGTTTCAACAACAATGCTTGTATAAAGTAATACAAGAGGAAGGAGGAGAAGAGATGAAATTGGTACACACATACACCCAAGGAGGAAGGAAATATGCATAGGTGTTGCAGTGTTCATTTCTCTAACTGGCTGTTTGGGAGTAGTTCATAATTATATCTTTATTGTCCTCTTACTAATCCCATGCATTCTTTGCCCCCAGCCAGAGCCTCAGTTGATTAGACTTCTTTACCTGAACATCTGAATTCTCAGTAGTCTTGACTTTCTTTGGATTGCTGTGGTTTTTCATCAACTTGTACTATTGGAGATAGAAATACTAAGAGATGCCTTGAAGAATCCATCCTGGGCTACAGCCACGGTCTTTCCTGACCCTTTGGAAGGTGTCAGCCCAGTTTCATCTTACCCTAACTGGTAGAGTATCCTCCTCATTTGCCTTCTGGTTCAGCAGCTTGAGGAGCCTCCAAGGCCAGGTCTCACCTTTCAATTCATTGTGCATTGTTGTCTCCCTTAAATGGAAGCATTCTTCCCTTTAAAACCAGGCCCTCTGTACCAGCAGGGATGGAGTGTGTTATTAGGGTTACAGTGAGAGTGGCCACGCCCACCTCTACCCTTTGATTCCTGGGCCAGTGTCTTCTGACTTAGGGAGAGACAGCTGCTTCAAAACATGTAGTATATCGTGTGAGACAGAAGGCCATCCTTTCAGAATGTTTTTACAACTGTTGTCTTCAGTAGGCCCTTCCATTCTGTTCTTGGGCCAGCTGCTTGTGGGGAATGGGATATGTGGTGACACTGGTGAATTCCAAGTGCTGACAGACACTACTTCATAAGTGGTACATGTGGTGGTTTCAAACTGCAGGCCATGAGCCGTAGTGGTCCTGAAGCCAGTTTAGTGGGCTGTGACCAGTTCCCTCCCTCCTTCCCTCCAATGAGCTAGAATGGACTAGAGAGGCTAGGGTAGAACATAATATAGTGTAACACATGTTGTAAGGGTACGTATTCTTGGGGTGATATTCTTATACACACTGTATCGTGATTTACAATTCATTTATTAATATAATTCATGGTGACAGTACTTTGAAAGCTACCAGTCTAAGGAGACATTTGAACTTGTGGGTTTCTCACGTCCAGCCCCACGTGGTTTATCAGTCCCAGTCCACATGATGTCAGTGTTGGTTGTACACACTTCAGTGGTCCTACACACCAGGATGTGGAGATCTTGTTTACTTGTAACAAGGTCAAAGGATGGCAGTCACGAGTGAGATCACCTATGAACTTAACTTTTAGAATTGTTTAGAAGATTGAGACCATGTGACTGAATTCTGTGCTCAGCATCTGGCATGTAGCAGGAATTAGGTCCACATAACCCACTCTATTAAAGATGTGCCCAGCACTATTTATAGAACGTTTTTCTTTCTTTTACCATAAAATTTACATTTAAAATGTAAATCTCCTACATTGTTTAGGTGACTAGAGTGACCTAAATAGAGCCAATTCTGTGATTTAAATAAAATTTCAGACCCCCTGTTCACAATCTATCTCTTTCCACCCCTCCTCTGACTTTTTCTCCAAGTGGTATTTTTTTCTTGGATCTTGAGAGCCTTGTGGTTAAAGCAGAGATGAGAATTTTGTGGGAAAAGATCTGCAAAATAAATTTCTTAGAATGATTTGGGATAGATGGCTCAGCCCTCAGGCCCAGACCTTGCCTAACAGAATGAATGAGCCAAGTTATTGACTCGACAAAAGTTTTCCCTGAAGTGCTCTGTGAATTTAATAAAGCAGGATAGCTTTTTTTTTTAAACTCTTAAAAAAAATCATTTTATTGATCCTTTACCATACAAAATTTATTCAAATTAAACCCATTTTGAAGTGGTAAGATCACAGCTAGAGAACAGGTTACCCTGTGACAAATCTATTTACAAAATCCATCGTAAAAGCTAAAGCAGGATAGCTTTAACTGGGTGTTGTTTAAGAAGTCATCTTACCATTCTCTTCTGTACTCTCTTTCACATATACAACGCTAGGGATGCTTTTGGGAGTTTGCTGTGTTGGAGATAGTGAGATGCTTTGGAGAGATAACTGTTGAGGATAGAGTACCTTCAGGAGAAATTCAACTTTAAAAAAAAATAAGTTGCAGGTGTACAATATAGTGATTCACAGTTTTTAAAGTTTAAACAAATAACTCCATTTATAGTTATTATAAAATATTTGCGGGACTTCCCTGGCGGTCCAGTGGTTAAGACTCTGCGCTTCCAATGCAGGGGACGCGGGTTCCGATCCCTGGTTGGGGAACTAAGATCTCACATGCTGTGTGGTGTGGCCAAAAAAAAAAAAAAAAAAAAAATTGCTATATTCCCCTTGTACAATATATCCTTGTAGCTTATTTTATACCTAATAGTTTGTACCTCTTTTTTGTTTGTTTCTTTCTTTCTTTTTGGCCTCCCCCTGTGGCATGTGGGATCTTAGTTCCCCGACCAGGGATCGAACCCACGCCCCCTTCAGTGGAAGCTTGGAGTCTTAACCACTGGACCGCCAGGGAAGTCCCTAGTTTGTACCTCTTAATCCTCCACCCTTATGTTGTCCCTTTCCCTCTCCCCACTGGTAACCACTAGTTTGTTCTCTGTATCTGTGAGTCTGCTTCTTTTTTGTAATACTCACTAATTGTATTTTTTAGATTCCATATACAAGTGATATCATATAGTACCTGTCTTTCTCTGACTTATTTCACTAAGCATAATGCCCTCCAAGTTCATCCATATTGCTGCAAATGGCAAAATTTCATTCTTTTTTTATGGCTAAGTAGTATTCCATTGTATATATGTGCCACATCTTCTTTATCCATTCATCTGTTGATGGACACTTAGGTTGCTTCCATGTCTTGGTGATTGTAAATAGTGCTGCTATGAACATTAGGTGCGTGTATCTTTTTGGATTAGTGTTTTTGTGTTTTTTGGTTATATACCCAGGAGTGGAATTGCTGGGTCATATGGTAGTTCTATGTTTAGTGTTTTGAGAAACCTCCATACTGTTTTCCACAGTGGCTGCACCAATTTACATTCCCACAAACAGTGTACGAGGGTTCCCTTTTCTTCTCCACATCCTCACCAACATTTGTTATTTGTGGTGTTTTGGTTTTTTTTTTATTGATAGCCATTCTGACAGTTGTGAGGTGATACTTCATTGTGGTTTTGATTTGCATTTCCCTGATGATTAGCAGTGTTGAGCATCTTTTCATGTGCATGTTGGCCATCTGCATGTCCTTTTTGGGGAAATATCTATTCAGGTCTTCTGCCCATTTTTAATTGGGTTGTTTGTTTTTTGATGTTGAGTTGTATAAGCTGTTTATATATGTTGGATATTAACCCCTGATTGATCATATCATTTGCAAATATTTTCTCCCATGAAGTAGGTTGTCTTTTCATTTTGTCCATGGTTTCCTTTGTTCTGCAAAAGCTTTTAAGTTTAATTAGGTCCCATTTGTTTATTTTGCTTTTATTTCCTTTACTTTAGGAGATGGATCCAAAAAAATATTGCTACGATTTATGTCAAAGAGTGTTCTGCCTGTGTTTTCCTGTCCCTGATACGTACTATTTTTTTTTTTAACAATTTAAGACATTATTCATTATACAATTTACCCTTTTAAAGTGTACAATCCAGTGGTTTTCAGTATATTCAGAGTTGTGTATTTATCACTATAATCAATTTTAGAAAAATTTAATTACCCCCCAATGAAACCCTGTACCCCTTAGCTGTTGCCCCCTAATCCCACCCTACCCAGCCCCCCAGCCATAGGCAACCACTAATCTACTGTCTCTACATATTCTGGACATTGTATACCAACAAAATCATACAATATGTTGTCCTTTGTGACTAGCTTCTTTCATTTAGCATCATGTTTTCAAGGTTCATCCATGTTATAGCATGAATAGTATTCCATTGTATGGGTATACTGCATTTTGTTTATCCATTCATCAATTGATAGACATTTGGGTTGTTTTCACTTTTTGGCTATTATGAGTAATACTATTAAGAACATTCATACACAAACTTCTGTGTGGACATGTATTTTCAGTTACTCTGGGGTATATAGCTAGGAGTGGAATTGCTTTATCATATGGTAGCTCTATGTTTAACCGTTTGAGGAACTGCCCAACTGTTTTCCAAAGCAGCTTCCCTATTTTACATTCCCACCTAAAGTGTATGAGTGATCCAGTTTCTCCAGCAGTTGTTATTATTTGTCTTTTTTATTTTAGCCATCCTAGTAGGTATGAAGTGCTGTCTCATGGTTTTGATTTGCATTTCACCAATGACTTTTCATTTGCTTTTTGGCCAAATGTGTATCTTCTTTGGGTTTTGTCTGTTTTTAGTTGGCATGGAGGGATGGCAATATCTGTAATCTATTGTCCAATTGTCATGTGGAGACTGGTTTCCCAGAAAAGTTTCGCACTTCCCTGACATAGTTAAGTCCACTTACACATCAGAGAATGCTTAGTCGAAGTAACGTTCTTTTAAAACACAGTTAGAGTTAAGCCATATCCCACCCATAGGCTGTGTATAGAAGAGAATCTTATGAAGGCTCTGAATTTTGTGTCTTTGTAAAAAGAAATTAAAACTTTTTAAGGAGTCAGGTAGAAAATGGAGTTTTATAAGCTTTCATAAGTGGGGATATATGATATATCTAGTTCTTTCTGACCCACTGGCCTAGATAAAGGAGTACATATTTTATTTTGTATCTTTTCATTCTGTTTTTTCAAAACCATAGGGATATTTTGAAAAATTCCATTTCCCACCTATGTTTTGGAGAAGTAACCACTGTGGTATCTAGTGAGTTCTAGTCCCACTTTGCCGTTGTGAGTTTGCTCTGCTTCCTTGTTTTTTTGCTTAGTGTCTCATTTACAGTTGGACCTTGGCACTTGCTGTATTCATTGTGCTCTTCTGTGCCATCAGCCCCCCTCCACTGAGCCCCTCCCCTACCAGTGTGTTCGGTGAGGAATAAAGCTTTGCAAATAGCTCTTTTGGCAGCTTCTCGTATTTGACATGTGAGTGGCATTTGTGGGTTTATTGGTTTCTCTTCAAAAAACTGAGTTCCCTCAGAAACCATGGTTTTGCTCCATGACCTCCCATAACAGTGATTGAAGTTCTGACTTTGCCTGCAGCTTCCTGAGCTGAGGGATGAATCAGCACCTGTATAAATACTGTTGGTTCGTTCATTTTGTAGCTTGAAATGAAGAAGTAGAAGTCATCTGTGAATCAGGAATTTAAATCTCAAGCTGTCTTTTTTGTGTGTGATGGTACGTAGTTCAAAGGGTTTTTCTAAGAAGTTCATTACCAAGTGTTAATGAGGAAATATTGTAGTTATTAGTTATATAAACTAATCTAATATAAACTATTTGAAATAGGAGAAAAATAAGCATATGAAACCTATTCCTTGGGCTTGTCTGCCCCCCGTGAGGGGCAGGAGGAGAGATGGGGAGAAAAGACTAGTTACCCTCCTGGTTTTCTGTTATTTCACATCAGTTGTTCCTGGAAGTCATAGGAAAGCAGTGCCTAGTAAGTAAGTTGCTTTTCTTTTTTTTAATGTATATATAACATGCCATATACATAACATAAAATTTACCATTTTAACTTTTTAAGTATCGTTTGGTGGCATTAAGTACACTCACATTGTTGTGTAACCACCCATCTTCAGAACTGTTTCATCATTACAGACAAACCCTGTATCCATTAAATAACAACTCCTCATTTCCTCTTCCCCATAGCCACTAGAAACCACCATTCTACTTTGTGTTTCTATGAATTTGTCTATTCTAGGTACCTCGTATAAGTGGACTCATATAGTATTTGTCTTTTTGTGATGGGTTTATTTCACTTAGCATAATGTCCTCAAGGTTCATCCATGTTGTAGCATGTGTCAGAATTCCTTCCTTTTTAAGGCTGAATAATATTCCATTGCATGTACGTACCACATTTTGTTTATCCATTCATCTTTTGATGGACACTTAGGTTGCTTCCACCTCTTGGCTATTGTGCTGCTATGATCATGGATGTATATAAATATCTCTTTGAAATTGCGCTATCAGTTCTTTTGGGGATTGACCCAGAAGTGGAATTGCTGGATCTTAAGGTAATTCTCTCTGTAATTTTGTGAGGAATTGCCATACCCTATTTCAAAGTGGTTCACCATTTTGCATTCCTACCAGCAAGTAAGTTGGTTTTCTTAGTGCAAACTTTTCTTCCTTTTGGAGATCTGTTTTATTTGAAAAGTTGTTTAACTTGGTCTCCTGTCAAAAAAAGGAGGATTCTTTCCCCCTTTTTTGGGAGACTGGTCATCTCTGGAAGACCACCACCCTCAGTTCCATGGAGCCTGATTTGGTTGCTTCCACTCCATTTTACCTGGTCACCCGGTGAGTGTGCAGGTATTCAGAACATCCCACAGGGACTGGCTGCCTCCTTAATATTCCAGCTCCAACACAGAGTCACCTGTGTAACTTTGCATTCTCTGCTTCTGAGAATGATTAAGTACCACTGTTAGCAGCCGACCTGACTCCAGTATTTTATGTGGTCATGCCTTTAGAGATACATTTTTTTTTTAGCAAAGTTAATTGTTTCACCACAGTGGTACAGACAGGAATGCAGACCGGAGCTCTCTCAGGTGTCTGACACCCTCCTCTGCACCGCTGTCCCTACACCCACCTTCATCTCTGCTCACCTAGAGGTAACAGTCCTGGCATTTCAGTGTTTTGAGGTGGGAAAGATAAACAATGGATAAAAGTTTTTGGATACATGGTAAGTCTACCCACTCTCCTCCAATCAAATTTTTTTTTTAATTTATTTATTATTTATTAAATTTATTTATTATTATTTATTAAGTAGGCTCTTATTTATTTTTGGCTATGTTGGGTCTTCGTTTCTGTGCGAGGGCTTTCTCTAGTTGCGGCAAGCGGGGACCACTCTTCATCGCGGTGCGCGGGCCTCTCACTATCGCGGCCTCTCTTGTTGCGGAGCACAGGCTCCAGACGCGCAGGCTCAGTAGTTGTGGCTCACGGGCCTAGTTGCTCCGCGGCATGTGGGATCTTCCCAGACCAGGGCTCGAACCCGTGTCCCCTGCATTAGCAGGCAGATTCTCAACCACTGCGCCACCAGGGAAGCCCCCTCCAATCAAATTTTAAGGTTTATGTTCCTGAAATACACAGTGGTGGGAAAGTTTTCCTTTTCCTTATTTTTTAAAAAGATTTTTATTTAATAACACTTCCATAATTTCCCTTATTTAAAAAAAAAAACTTTTTAATGATCTTGGCTGAAACCTCCACTCCTCCACCAACTATCTTAACTCCCTTTTCCTGTTCCAGCACCCACATTTCTCTTTTAATTAATTTTTATCACTACAAGTAATTTGTAGTTTGAATTTATTAGATCTCACATTCTCATATGCATGAATTTTATGTAAGGGATGCTTGTATTTTTGGAAGAACTATCTCTTTACTCTTAATATCAGGGAAGAAAAAAATTTGGGGTAAAAGGGAGAAGGGAGACCTACATTTATTGGGCATGTGGTATATACTAGGCCTTGTGCTAGACACTTGGCTTATGATTGATTATACTGATTGAATAAAAAATAGGGTGTTGATAGATCAAGTTATATAAGGTTTCTTTGTTCAGCAGAATTCACTGCCTTAACATATGAAATATGGACTGTTAGGGATGGAAATAAGCTCTTTGTCTGGACTGGCCATCCTAAGGGCACTTAAATAGAATAAATGACCTGTTAGATTGAGTTCTACCCATACTCCATTTATTTATTTAGGTTTTATGAAGTGTGGCTATACCATGTGTTGTGTATCATTACCTGAGGTCTTCATTTCAGCACTTCAGGATGGACAGAATTCCACTCCCTTCCTGGCCTCCTAAGGTAGAACCCAAGGTCTGACCCGGGTCTAAGGCTTACTATATCTGTTTGAGATACTATAGTCATTCCAGTTTGTAGTTCAAGATATTTTTAGGTGTCACTTCAGATTCTTCTTTATCCACATTTTTCTGAGAAAGTATTAAGTAAATCTACCAAACAAATCTGACTATTAGAAGATATTTAAAACAGAAAGATACTTGGCGAGGAGAGAGCTACACATGGGAGCAACAGCTCCCGATGGATATGCCCGGGGCCGGGGCGGCGGGGGGCGGGGGTGGTGGTGGTGGTGTGTGCTCAGAGCTGGAGACCTGTTTGCTGTGGTCTCTGTGGCCGAATGGCTGAGGTGTGTTGTGACCCCCGATGTGGGCAGCTAATCTCCCTGGACTTGCTGTTCATACAGGCTTTCTGGTGTTTTGTGCAGCGTGGTGCCCCTTTCCCAGACCTAAAGTGCGCACCCGAGGGCAGCCCCAGGCACATGCCATGTTACTTGGTTAGTGTATTCCTGACAAGAGGGGCCAGAGCAACATTCAGACGTTGCTGAATTTGTTAAACAAGGTGGCTGTTTCTAGGTGCACAGTAAATCCCTTGTGAAGTATAAAACAACAGCTATTTCTGTGTCTATAGCAATGTCTTGGTTGAGTTCTCTCCTATTGTTTTATTCGAACTTGAGAACCTTAGGTGGCGGGTAGAATAGATACTATCCTCTTTGCCTCTTCTATTTTAAATGGTGGTTTTATTGAGATATAATTTACCGTTGGAGCCACTCCACAGAAACAGGATTGACACCTGCCCCCCTCCCCCCAGATTTGCTTTGGATGTTGAGACTAATGACACCACACACACACACACACACACACACACACACACACACACACACACACCCAGGAGGGTGTGAAAGGCTTATTACTCACATAATGAAGCACTCTGAGGAGAGCAGGGCTGTACCCAAGCACATCCTGAAGTGGCGTGGCTTGACCGAGCAGGGAAAGGAGACTGGCTTGGGGGGTTTCGTGTTGGTTGGGGGGTGGGGCGGGGATGAGGGCTCCTGGGAGTGGTTTGAATTTCCCGACGGCACTAAGGGAGGGAGCCAGCCTGGCACTCCCTGTCCTTTGCCCACAGGGGAAGGAGGAGAGGTGAGAATTAAGGGCTGTTCGCAGTAAAACATCAGAAATGGATTCGGGCTCTTTGTTGTATTCACATACAACAAAATTCACCTTTTAAAAGTGTTCTTTATACAACACAGGGAATATAGCCAGTATTTTTTTAGCAGCTATTAGTGGAATATAACCTTTAAAAATTATGAATCACTATGTGGTACACCTCTAACTTATAATATTGTACATCAACTGTACTTCAATTAAAAAAAGAAAAAGTGTTCAATCCAGTGGTTTTTAGTATATTCACAGACTATATATTGTGTATAGATAGCATGTATTCTAGAAACACTAATTTCTGAACATTTTCATTACCCCTAAAAGAAATTCCGTACCGACTAGCAGTCCTCCTGCGTTCCCTGGTAGCTACAAATCTACTCTCTATCTCTATGGATTTGCCTAATTCTGGACATTTTATTTAAGTAGAATCGTATAATGTGAGGTCTTTTGTAACTGTCTTCTTTCACTCAGCATGACATTTTCCAGCTTCATACACATTGTACCATGCACTGGGACTTCATTCCTTTTTATGGCTGAGTAATATTCCACCGTGTGGTTGTACTATGCTAGTTAGTCATAGTAAAAGATGACTGACTTGGAACATCTGAGGGTGAGGTGATGATGGGAGAGCCAGGTATCATTATTAGCAGGAGAGGAAGACATGGGCTTAGATCTCAAAGGGAGTCAAGGGCAGACATCCAGTCTTGGATGTTGTATAAATTAGAGGTGACATTTCAAGATGTGAGAGTAAATGTGATCTCCAAATTGAAATATGTGCTCTGTAGGTAGCTGAAATGGTTGCCAATAGATACCATCCATCTATTCATGTCCTCTGATGGAATTCATGGTAATTATCATTTTAGACTAATCCACGATCATTATGATGCAGAAGAATCAGTGAAACCAAACACACATTTTGAATGATTCATTTTTGTCATGCTTCTATTAGCATGAAACTCACTTTTTGGCCTTGTTGAATCCTTTGCTCTAAACGTTTTCTGTTTTTCTTGCCCACTCATTTTGTTGGTTGGAAAATGATTAATATTTAAAATTGATACAAGTTGCTTAAATGCTTATTAATGTATCTTTAGGAAACATTTCTTTTTCCTCTGAATGACTGTTAGGAAATTGTTTCATTCTCTTCCATTGTTTTAAGTATTAACTTAGGTTTTTTTTGTTTTTTTTTAAGTAAATCAAGTAGAATATACCAGCAGCTTCAAATTTGCTTGGTTATCATTTATGATCCTTTGTAAAGTTCAAACATAATCTTTTATATATTAAGTAGTATTCGCTGGCTTCTGTACCCAGGATGTCTAAAATAAGTAATAATAGTAAATTAAGTTTAAATTTCTAGGTATCATCTTTATTTATATTGAATTAACTATTACTTTTTAAATTGTTCCCCTTATGGTACAGAAGTGAGATTAGTTGGTGAATCTTCTGAAATCTCAAGACAGACAGTTTTTTACCCAGGTATTTAGTTTTTTATAGTCTATAGGATTCAGTTTCTGTGTAGATACGTTTCCATGTTATTTATCTGCCAGCACTGGGATGTCACATGAAGACTTAGATCTTCTGATAATCAGGGCTTGGGTGTAATCTTGAATACTGTAGCTCTTTTTTTAACTGAATTACCATTCTGAAGCTGATTGCTTTTGACCACATATAGTTATTCTGGTTTTGTTTGTTTGTTTGCTTTGCATGTGGCCAATATCTCTACTCCTTTGATCTCTATAGCTATTTGTTACACTGCATAAAAATTCAGGAGATAGACGAAGCCTAGACTTTTGCTTATCTATTGGGCCTAATAGGTAAACTAACCATAGAAAGCAGAAATTTTAGAATTACGTGACTGCATGGTATTCTCTAAAGATTTGCTTTCACTACATTACACAGGTTTCTGTTACCAACCTGCAGGTACTCAATTATTATAATTCACTCTAACTTTGAAATCTGTAGATAGAAAATGAAAACCATCTGGTGCCTTGTGAAGTAAGGAAGACTATCAGAACAGATTTTAAAAGAGCAGTAACTTTTTTCTAGATGCATGTTGTAGGTGGGAGGGGTTTCCCCTGTGTGTTCATCGTGGTCTTTTTACATAATTCGCTTTTCATTTTCTAGAAGGAAAGTGGCAAGAGTCAACTTGGTATTATATCAATGACGAGCTTTCCTATCAGCTACCCCCAAAGATATACACAAGGTAGTATAGTGTTACTGAGTTCAGTCTGCCGTGGAAGGACCTGGATTACTTATGCACCAAAAATAATAACCTTGTTGCCTGTGGGACTTAAGTGTGCATTTACCATTGCATACCAGGGAGCTGCTTCAGAAGGTGCCAGGTAATCCTGTATCCATCTTCTCATTTGCATCTTTGGGTACCAGGCATGGGAGAATTCTTCTAAGCAGTGCAAACTTGCTAGCCCCCTCTCTAGCAAAGAGTGGAAATGGGCAGAAGTCAAGATTGACACAGCAATTTCATGTTCCCTTGTGGTTTGCTGTCAGCAAGCTGTTACCCACACACGCAAAAGGTTGTTTGAAGTGGGCTTACACATGTTTCCATAGCAGCAGTCATCTTAGTGATTCCTCTCGTTTTTGGACTTTTTTCTTTTGCTTCCCTATTCCTCGCGGATGCAGGATTAAACAAACAGCATATTTAGGTCAAGGAAAGAGATGTTTGCTAATACAGATGCTAGGCTAAGCATTCTGGGGGAGAGGTTTCTTGCAGCAGATGAACATTCTTTGTGCCTTCCAGCAGCATCTGCAGCAGGGTGGCTGTCTGGCACTGTCTTTTTCATTTTGGGCAGGTTCTGAGATTCAGAACAATCCCAAGCAAATCACAGGAGCCGGCAGTTTTCCAGTAACCACATGTGAATCTGCTTATTTGTTTTTGGTATTAACAGTGAAGCAATCTATTGGAAAAACAATACTTTAGAGGTTTTGGTGCATCTGAAGGTGTGTCATCTTGTTTTTGCACCACCCCTCCTGTTTTACACTCGGAGCTTGGATTTTTTTTGTCAGGCTGCTGGGCAGAAGCGGAATCTAGTACAACAGCTCGGAGCTTCCCTTCTGTTCTGGTGTCGGCAACTGCCTGTCATGAAGATGGTGCAGTGGGAGCCTGCTCTGAAGAGCCAAGGAAGATGATGTGGAAATGGAGTAGAGATTGCTAGAGACCTGAACATCCACACCTTGGGGATGGGTTGCACTACTAGTGTGATTCTGTTTAAAGGCATCCGCACCGTTTTTGAAAGAAACTGTGCTTATATGTGCAAACAGCAAGGAGAGACTAATGCCCTTGAATACACAGCATACAATTGGACAAAAGAAGATTCAGAACTATTGATCTCCTCCTGTCTGGTAAATGCTGTCTCTTAATTAACAAGTAGTTTGCTGGTGTTAGGATAAACTAGTCTTTACCTGTAAAGCAAATATATTTATTTCAGTATGCTTATATATATGTAGCTTGTGTGTATGAATGGGTAATTAGTGGCCTTAAAATTAAATTATGAAGTGCCTGTTTGTATGTGTGAGAATGTCATGTGTTAATCAAACCTGAAATACATACAGAGAGAGCAGCTGGAGTAAGATATTTGGTTACAGACCAGTTTTCTAAGTTAGTTTTATGAGCTTACATGTTCTTAGTGTAGTTCTAGAAATAATACTGGGCAAAGCCTGTATTTAAGGTCTCATATAGTGAACCCTCTCCCTGTGATGGTGAATTACTCAGTCCCTTTACATCTTAGCCTTTTACTTGGCTAGATTTTCCTTACTAACGGCTTGTGGTTAGTCCTTTGAGTCAGGGGGAGGAATTTAAAGGGAACATGAAAGAAAACTGTAATGTAATGGGTGTGAGAAAAATATTTACAGTTTTATTATTTTAAATCCAGCTATTTATAATTTTGTGGGTGAAGGCTCTTGAGAGTAAAAGGAAGCTTAGGTGGCACTTCTGTGTTCTTTCCTCCTCTCCCAGTGCACAAGGAGGTGTCAAGTCACAGATGGGTGTGCCTCTCTCCATGGCCTTCTCGCAAATACCAGGCTCATGAGAAAGCCACATATTTGTCTCCTCCTCCCTCAGGACGCCTTGCCATTTTTCCTTGTTCTTCTCACAGTTTTTGTCAAAACGAGTGGGGAATAATACACATGGGAGTTTCTGTATGTGGGGCTGGCCAGCAGGATCTCGGTATGGCGAGGGCAGGGTGTGCGGAAACCCCGAAACCGTTCCTGGTCGTTAGGCTGCCGTCTGAGACTGAGAGGCTGGCGTACCACATGCACCTCCGGATCATACCAGGTCGCCCAGCCTTGCAGAAGCCCCTGGAGGGGATGTGTTTTGTGGAGAGGCTTATGTGATGTTAGCTCTCAAAATCCTTGGGAGGAAAGAAAAGGAGAGTATCACATGAGCATCAGATGCGTTTTGGAAGGCAGTGAGTGTCATGCGTGGGTATGGAATTTAAGTGGTGCTGTTCTAACTACTAAATATTTTAAACTCTGAAGTATTTGGGGATATGCTTTTGAGAAGAACTGGTACCAGAGATGAGAAGGACTGGCTCATTACAGTGGCCGTCCCGGTAGTGGAATCCGTAACCCTGACAGCCGTAGCACTGCCCGGCCCATGATGCCAGCGCCTCTCCCATGCCACCAGCTTCTGCTCCCTCAGGCCACACTGACTTTTGTTTGGTTAACCTGCCTTTGGGAGACTCTGCATGTTTTTCTTTTTCTTGTATTGTGTGAAGGAATTCTAACCTGCCAGGGGCTTTGTTGGTACTCTGGGGCTGGATTCTGAAGCACTGGTCCTGTGCCTTTGGTCGGATGCTCTCTGCCACCAGTCCTCACCCACACCAGCAGACCCCGGAACACAACGGGCCCGTGTGTGCATGTGGCCAAGGTGCTGTGGGTGGAAAGATGCACCCTCTCACTCCAAACTGGTCTCCCTGCCCCTATCCTTGACCCTGTGCCTTCTTCTCTACATGGCAGACAGTGGTCCTTTGGAAAGGAAATTCACACCATCCTTCTCTTGCTCAGTCAGATCCAGAATCCTGACGGGGGCTTCCAGGTCCATCCCCAGTCTGCCCACCGGACCCCGTTTCCTCCTTGTCACCCTGTTTCCTCCTCATTCTCCTCATTCCTCTCTCTCTGGCCTCTTCTTCTGGGATCTCTACCCAGACGTTTACCTGGTCCACCCCCAGCCTCTTGCAGGGCTTTGCTCAGATCTCCCCATGGCAGCAAGGCTTCCTTGACCACCGGTGTAATCCTGCTGCACCCCCAGCACACCCTTCTCTGGGTCCCCGCTATAGTTTCTTCATAATAGTGATCTCAGCTGACATAGAGTTAGGCAAGAATAATAGCGTTAAGTGTAGTAATAGTAATTAGTGCTGTTACTTATGGTACTTACACAGCAATAAGATTTATGATGGTGGGGATTTTTGTCTGTTTTACTTACCGCTCTGCCCTCAACAGCCTGAACAATGCCTGATTCCTAGTTAAGTGCTTGGCTAATAAGTGAATTCTGATGAAATGGTTTTATGGTCCTGAACTTGAACTTGGAGAAGCTGTTGAGAAGATAGGTTATCTTCTAAAACCAGTCTTTTTTTTTTTTTTTTCAAAAATTTTTGTCTTGGAGCTACCCTAAGAAGTTATGTGGTCCAAGGCTGGCTGTTCCTTGGGTTTGCTACGATCCTTGAGTGGCAATTGATAATACTATCTTTGGATATTGTCCACACTAGCTCTGTTGAGACCTGTTTCGTGGTATGGGCATTTGAGGACCTTCTCATCCTTTGGTTTGATCCAGCCAAACCCTTTATTAAGGGAGCCCCGCCCATTGGCCCTCCCTTGGGCCTGCTCCATGCAAAGTAGGTTGACCTTCTCATCAGGCAGATGTGGGTCCTTGTCAGGCGCCTCAGCCTTGGTGGGGAGGATGTCTGTCCTTCCTCCAGCTCAGGTGGCAACGCCAGCCTGTGGCTCGACCTTAACTGTCAGCAGGTCAGTGCTATACTTCACTGCTCCTCAGGGTATAACCCCCACCCCGGCCGCTCAATGCATAACAAACCTTGTGGAGGAAAAGTAATGTTCATGAAGCTACCATTCTTCTAGAGACTCTAAAATACCGGAGATATCTGCCTATCTGTCAGAAACCCACAGGGGTGGACTGGCTCATTTTGGCCTCATAGGAATTGCTGCTCCTGAACTAAGCTTTGCATTTTTCTCTTGCCCACACTGAAGGACATCATAAGAAACATCTGTATGAAAGTGATGTCTACTATGAGGGTGTTGAGGGCACTATAGTGTAGTGGCTAAGAGTCGAGACTCTGGAGCTAGCTTTCAGGGTTTGAGTCCCAAATCCACAACTTGCTAGCTGTGTGACTTTGGGCAGTTTACTTAACCTCTCTGTTCCTGTTTCCTTACCATTAGATGCAGATAATAACAGTGCTTACCTCATAGGGTTATTAAATGAGTGAATATGTCTAAAGTTCTTAGAACGGTGTTTTGCATGTAAGTTAGTGCTAATTGTTAGCAATTATAATTATTTCTATTTTTTAGTGTTCCTTTTATGAGGAGCCCTGGAAGAAATTTTCACAATATGACCTGATTCTAACAGATACGTAGGCTCTTTCAAAATGATTTGTTTTATATTTCCCTTAAACTTTGCTTCTTATTTTCCTGTATAACTATTTTATCGCTGTCTGCTTCTTCTCATCTGCTTATTAAAATACTTTTAATCCTCTTCTGTATGTTTTTATGTAAATCACTTTAAATCCTTTTGAAACAAAGCAGAGTATGAATTAATAAGTGAATAGAGAACTATAGTGAAGAACAAACCTTCAGGGTGGCTCTGAAGCAAAATCAGATGTCTTTTTTTAATGTTAATTTAATTCCATAAAAATCTTATTTTATTAAGCTTGCTTTTTTTTTTTACGTTTTGTTTTCACACAAGTTGCGTGCTTTGCTGTGCCAATTGCTACATCAGAGTTAAGACAGTTTTATATAATATTCACTTACAGCACGTGTAGCGCTTACGCTACACGTTACATCTTCATCCGTTACCTAAAAATCACCTGGGTGACTTCTTTAAAAATGAAACTACAGCTCATTAAAAATCAGATGTCTTGAGTGCAGACGTTAGCTTTGTAGTAAGGCTGCAGCTGTGCGATCTTGTACAGGAAGGTTCTTTTTATGTCTAAAAGGCATGAATCAGCCCCGTGGCAGGTGGTGCACTGGGGAAAGGGCTTATCTGGCAGTTACGGACTGACTGAATGTCCAGTGTGCTACACTTAGAGTTTGATTAGTAATTCTGCCACAATGGAGGGACAGGATTGAGTTGGGGTAGATTGTATTCCTGAGTATAGAGTTTTCTAAAGTCTTTCTTTTCTAATTAATGGAATGTCCAGCTTATTCAAGAAACACCCTTGAGTGCTTCTTTGTGCGGGGTGCTGGATGTACAGGAATGATGAGGAAGCTCAGGTCCGCACCGGGGGAAGCCGACACAGGACGCACAGGGCACGGTCAAGGGCGTGAGGGCTCGGCTTGGCCCAGGCACCTTCCATGAGGAGGGGCAGCTTGAGCTGAGACAAAACACTTGTAAATCCCATTTTTCCTTGTCTGTGAAGGTTTGTGATGCACCCAGCCCTATTGACTAGGACTTGCCCTGTTTTACTCATAGCCAGTAATAGAATCTTCCTCTCTTAATGTTTCTGTGGAGGAATTGAGGACCTGTGGGATTATGCTGTACCATGTTCTCCTTTTGCCAATTGTAACTGACGTGGAAGAAGTCACTTAATTATAACCTTGATGGCCGCTGGGATTTTGTGGGTGGCTTCATAGAGAGCACGTTGCTGCAAGTCACAAGGAGAGAAGAAGACTAGCTTTCTTGTCCTCAATTTCTTTTGTGACATGTTGGGATAATATATTGATAATTTTACCCATGGTAAATTGATAGTTAATCTTTTTTTCTTACCTCCTTAAAGCTTTGAAGTTTTTCATGGTTTTCCTATTTCAAGATGTGCTACACGTCGTCAGCATGTTCTCAGCCTTTACTGCTGTGTAGGATTTTATCAGACCACTTTAGTCTCCCCAGGCTAAACAGTCCTTCCTAACGTAAAACACCTATTGGCTATGAAAATCCTTTGGTTTATCGTATGTGCACTGTGCAAAGAGAACAGAGTTGAAGGCGATACGGCCATAAGAGCCTGCGGTCCTGCCTATGCGTGTCTGTGCGGCTGTGCGGCTGCAGGGATAGGTGGGTTGCAGGAGGGTAAGGGGAGATAATGGTATAATCGATGACGGGCTAAGTGAAAAGTGGTATAGTACCTGTCAGCTTGAGGCAGCGGGGAAAGTAAAGGCTGGATCTTTATTTTTTCAGATGTTCTCTCATAACTGTTTCTTGCACTGTTACAAGTGTCTTGAAGTGTAAGAAAGCGGAAACCTGCTTGGCCACCTTCTGGAACACTCCTTTGGTTCTAGGTCCGGTCACGGGGCCATGGCTTTCGATAGGCTGTGTCTTCCATTTTATTTCTAATATCCTTCCTAATGATGCCCAGTGGATTTTGTTGCCTATTTTGATCACAGCAGTAAATTGGGCTGATGTTTTCAAGGAACAGTCTGCTCTGATTCCTAGATCCATTTCCTGCATCCTGAGATTGCGTTGCTCTATTGATGCTGCTTTTTGTGAGTGCAGCCAGCATGAGCTAGCAGGAGCGAGTATTGTACCTTTCCCCGGTGCTTTTTAAAAATTTACCGTCTTTTTAATATTTATTAAATCATAAGCAGGAAATTAACATTCATTGTAGAAACTAAGCATGCTGTGTTTGCTACACAGAGGTAACCACTGATACAAACATTTTGAGGCAAAAACCTTCAAGAATTTCATCCATGTATAGCATTGTTCATAAAAATTACATATATAATGGGTGTCTGTGGACTAAATTTTGTTGTTTCCCTCCGCCCCCAGTTCATATGTTGAAGCCCAGATCAACAGTATGACTGCATCTGGAGGTAGGGTCTTTAGAAAGTAATTAAGTTAAGTGAGGTCATAAGGGTGGGGCCCTAATCCAATAGGACTGTGGCCTTCTAAGAAGAGTAAGAAATCTCTCTTTCTCTGCCATATGAGCACACAGCAAGAAGGCAGCTCTCTGCAAGCCAGGATGAGGGTCCTTACCAGGAACTGACTGACCATGCTGCCACCCTAACTTTGAACTTCAGCCTCCAGAATTGCAAGCAAATAAATTTCTGTTGTTGAAGCCACTCAGTCTATGGTATTTTGTTATGGCAACCGAAGCTGACTAGTACATAACAATATACATGTTATTTTGTTCTATAGTCTTGTTGTTTGCTTTAAATAGACATCACAAACATCTTTCTATGTCAATGAGTATACATTTATATCTAATTCTTAATGGTGTCATTTCATTGTATGGATGTGTCTTAGTTTATTTCGGGCTCCTATAACAGAACAACATAGATTGAGTGGCTTGTAACAAATGTTTATTTCTTATAGTTCTGGAGGTTGGGAAATCCAAGATCAAAGCAGCCATAGATTTGGTGTCTGGCGAGGACCCACTTTGTGGTTGTTAGATGGTTGTCTTCTTACTGTAACTTCATGTGGAGGAGGGAGTGAGGGATATCTTTGGGGCCTCTTCTATAGAGAACGCTAATCCCCCGCATGAGGGTTCCACCCCCAAAGGCCTCCCCTCCAAACACCATCACATTGGGAATTAGGTTTCAATATATGAATTTTGAGGGGGCACAAACATTCACATTGGAGGAAGTGACATTTTATTTAACTTATACCCACTATCCCATTTTTTTCCAGTTGTAAATGCTGTGATAAACATCTTTGCATATGTACTTTAAACACTTGTCAAATTATTTTCTTAGCATAGACTTCTAGACTTGGAGTAGTTGGGTCAAAGTATATTTGCTTTTTTTTTTTTTAAGTAGATCTTTATTGGAGTATAATTGCTTCACAATACTGTGTTAGTTTCTGTTGCACAGCAAAGCGAATCAGCCATATGCATACACATGTCCCCATATCCCCTCCCTCCTCCCTATCCTACCCCTCTAGTTCATCACAAAGCACCGAGTTGATCTCCCTGTGCTACGCTGCTGCTTCCCACCAGCCAACTATTTTACATTTGGTAGTGTATATATGTCGATGCTACTCTCACTTCGCCCCAGCTTCGCCCTCCCACCCCATGTCCTCAAGTCCATTGTCTATGTCTACCTCTTTATTCCTGCCCTGCAACTAGGTTCATCAGTACCATTTTTTTTAGATTCCATATATATGCATTAGCGTACGGTGTTTGTTTTTCTCTTTCTGACTTACTTCACTCTGTATGACAGACTCTAGGTCCATCCACTTCACTATGAATAACTCAATTTCGTTTCTTTTTATGGCTGAGTAATATTCCATTGTCTATATGTGCCACATCTTCTTTATCCATTCATCTGTCGATGGACGTTTAGGTTGGTTCCATGTCCTGGCTATTGTAAATAGCGCAGCAGTGAACATTGTTGTACATGTCTCTTTCTGAATTATGGTTTTCTCAGGGTATATGCCCAGTAGTGGGATTGCTGGGTCATATGGTAGTTCTATTTTTAGTTTTTTAAGGAACCTCCATACTGTTTTCCACAAGCTTTTGCACAGCAAAGGAAACCATAAAGAAGACAAAAAGACAACCCTCAGAATGGGAGAAAATATTTGCAAATGAAACAACAGACAAAGGATTAATCTCCAAAATATACAAACAGCTCATGGAGCTCAATGGATTTGCTTTTTAAAGGATTTTTGTATGTATAGCCAGATTGTCCTCCAGAAATATTGTTTTGAGATTTTTAAAAATTGAAGACAAGAAAATTTGTTTTCTCTGCTTCTGACTTCAAGCAGTTTGCCTTCATAATTGCTTTTTTTTAAACATCTTTATTGGAGTATAATTGCTTTACAATGTTGTGTTAGTTTCTGCTGTATAACAAAGTGAATCAGCTGTATGTATACATATATCCCCATATCTCCTCCCTCTTGTGTCTCCCTCCCACCCTCCCTATCCTACCCCTCTAGGTGGTTATAAAGCACGGAGCTGATCTCCCTGTGCTATGCGGCTGCTTCCCACTAGGTATCTGTTTTACATTTGGTAGTGTATATGTGTCCATGCCACTCTCTCACTTCGTCCCAGCTTACCCTTCCCCCTCCCTGTGTCCTCAACTCCATTCTCTATGTCTGCGTCTTTATTCCTGTCCTCCCTCTAGGTTCTTCAGAACCACTTTTTTTTTTTTTTAGATTCCATATATATATGTTAGCATATGGTATTTGTTTTTCTCTTTCTGACTTACTTCACTCTGTATGATAGACTCTAGGTCCACCTACCTCACTACAAATAACTCAGTTTCGTTTCTTGTTATGGCTGAGTAATATTCCATTGGATATATGTGCCACATCTTCTTTATCCATTCCTCTGTCGATGGGCACTTAGGTTGCTTCCATGTCCTGGCTATTGTAAATCATTATTGCTTTTTATTAAGCTGTTGATGGAGTTATCTGCTCAACAGAATAGTATCAACTTAGATTGCTGTATACTTAGGCAGTAACATAGTCATACCAGGGTTCAAATTAGTACTACTTTTGCCTCAACTTCTGGAAGCATGACCACTAGCATTCTTAAATATCCCTATAGAATTCTGAAATGTTCCATTGTGGGGGCTGGAATGTGTTTGTTCTGGGGGGTCATCAACCTTTTAGAGTTGGTAGCTATTTCATAGATATTGAAGAGGGAAGAGCAGCAGAAATACTGAGTAGAAACAGATGAGTAGGGCTGTTACTGCTTTTTTTTTTTTTTTTTTTAAAGGATTTTCTTATTTATTTATTTATTTATTTTTGGCTGTGTTGGGTCTTCGGTTCGTGCGAGGGCTTTCTCCAGTTGCGGCAAGCGGGGGCCACTCTTCATCGCGGTGCGGGGACCGCTCTTCATCGCGGTGCGCGGGCCTTTCTCTATCGCGGCCCCTCCCGTCGCGGGGCACAGGCTCCAGACGCGCAGGCTCAGCAATTGTGGCTCACGGGCCCAGCTGCTCCGTGGCATGTGGGATCTTCCCAGACCAGGGCTCGAACCCGTGTCCCCTGCATTAGCAGGCAGATTCTCAACCACTGCGCCACCAGGGAAGCCCGCTGTTACTGCTTTTGCTCAAGTGTTTTTAGGTATTCCAATAGCTGGTTTATGTTTCTCCCATTGATCTGGTGAGAAGCAACAACTTTTTTCCTTTTTTAAAAGGAACATTGGTTGTCTTTCATATTTAGAATATGTAATTATTTTAGAAAATATAGAGACTACAGAGAAGAATAAAGAGGATAACAAAATCAGCCATAATCCCACAGCCCTGAATTAATTACTGCTTAACATGTAGTATATGTTTTCTAATATCTTTCCATGCTTATGCAAATATAAAAAATGGTATAATATTTCATAAATAATTCTGATGCCTTTTTCTCTTGCCATTTTTTATGGCCATTTTCTTATGCCTGTAATGTTCTGCTAACACAGTGTTTAATATGTGCATAATATTCCATTGTAATGCATATACTAGAATTTATTTAAATGCTTTTCTTTTGTTAGGCATTTAGGTTGTTATAAACTAAGCTTATTGAAGACATCTTTACCCAAACATATTTTTATGGATCTGTAATTATTTTCATAGGCTAGATTCATAAACGTGAACTTGTTAAGGCAGGAATGAATTTTTTAAAGGCTCTTTAAGGCATATTGTTTTATTGCTTGACGATTGATCCAAGTTACATTCCTAGCACCAGTGAATATTAGTCTTGTTTTATATATGATGATTGCCAGGATCGTTTTGCCAATTTGAGAGATAAAAGATACAATTTTGAAACTCAAATCCTTTGTCATATTCATTTCAAGTATTTCTCCATTTTGTCATTTGCCTTTAATTTTGTTTACCTTCTTTATAGTACTTATTTTACTAATAGAAGTTTAAATGTATGTGATAAGCATAAGAGTCTTTTCCTCTGTGATTTCTTCCATTACTTTTTTTTATCCCCCCTTATTTTTTTGGCTGTGTCGGGTCTTAGCTGTGGCACACGAGATCTTTGTTGAGGCATGCAGGATCTTTCATTAAGGCCTGTGGTCTCTTTGTTGCAGTGCTCGGTCTTCTCTCTACTTGTGGCGTGTGGGTTTTCCCTCTCTAGTTGTGGTGCACAGGCTCCAGAGCGCGTGGGCTGTGTAGTTTGTGGCACACAGGCTCTCTCCTTGAGCCGCACGAGCTCAATAGTTGTGGCTCGCTTAGTTGCCCTGCAGCATGTGGGGTCTTAGTTCCCTCACCAGGGATCGAACCTGTGTCCCCTGCATTGGAAGGTGGATTCTTTACCACTGGACCACCAGGGAAGTCGCTCTTCCATTACTTTTATGCTTAGAAATTCTTGCCTATCTCAGGTCAGATATTCACCAGTATTTTCTTTTTAACTTGTTTGCTTGCTTATATTTATTTACTTACCATTTGGCTTTTTTATCCAAGGGGCCTGCTTGCCAACTGGTTTTATAAATAAAGTTTTATTGGCATTTGTTTTCATGTTGTCTATGACTTCTTTCTTAGTGGCAGAATTGAGTAGTTGCGGTAGAGGTCTATAATATTTACTTTCTGGCTTAAAAGATTTATTAGCTGACCCTTTATAGAAAGTTTGCCAATCCTCGCTTTAGTCAATCTAGAATTTATTTGGTATGTAGTTTAGTTGAGGCCCTAACTTGATTTCCTCCTTACTCCCAACACTCATTTTTCCCAATCCTGTATTTTGAATAATCCATTCCTTAGTCATTGATTTGTGATCCTGCCTTCATTATGTTTTATGTTCCTTTATGTACTAGGCTTTGTTTTGGGACTATTCTTTGTCCATTATAGAAGCAAAGTTCTTAACCAGCTATGAGTTCAATTACAGTTTAATAAAAATGGAAACAAGAAATTTGAAGAAACAAATTCTACATTTTTAAGATTTATCTATAAATAGGCTGTACTGCATAAATTGCTGAATTAGGTAGTTTTATAAAGCATGTATTGGTAAAGATTCAGGGGCTAAGGGTTAAGGATTGAGTGTAGAGTTAAGTATATTTGGAAATTTGTTTCCTTGTGAAATCCCCTACTCATAAGGTAGATCAAGCTTGTCTTAATAAGGACTCTCTGGTGCATTTTGATGAAAGAGAAATTCCAATGTGGCAGCTGCATCCTCAAGTAACCTTGGTTTGAATCTACATGTTTTGTGTATCCGGTCTCTCCTAACAAAAGGAGTCCCAGCAAACTGTAAGCAGAGGTACTACCAGAGTTTCCAAACCAATTGTGTTGGTGTCTGCAGGAAATTTATCTGTATCTTAATAGATGGAGAGTGAATTCTAGTTTTTCCTTTATACGTTATATGAATTCTAAAGATAATTGATTTCCCTCGCCTACATTTTATGTGTGTTAAGTTTTAGATATGCATATGTCTGTGTGTGACTGTCTGTCTGTGTATGTGTGTGTATTTTTTGTTGTCACCTCAGTACTGAAGTATTGGATAAAGGGGTACTTTACTTTTTTCGCATGTCAATGAACAATCCAAGGCTTTATCTTCAGATGCATTTCAATAAACATTTGTTTCTCTGCCAAGGAAAAACCCATATCCTAGAAAACTGAAGTAGATGTGACTTGTGAACCTAAGCAGAGGGACATGGAGCTAGTTGCTGATGGATAGGTTTTCTCTGCTTTTCTAGAGTATGTTCTGCCTTTATGGGGTCTGTTTGCTTATACAGTTCTAAGATGTGGGCTTGGTGGCAGTCCTTGCTAATAGTTTTATCCTTCTGCACGTTTGGTATTCCTTGTGTTTTCTAGGCTTATGAAATAGGTAACAGGTAACATCAAAGAATTTGCCTTATAAGTTACTCTTATTTCTCTAAGCTTTCTTTACTGTCAAAGAGCAATCAGAAGAGAACCCTGAAATTTTTTCTTGTTTTTTCCCCTCTACTGAAAAAACGATTTCCTGTACTCCCAACACTTCTGACACCAAATGTGTGGGGTTTATCCCTCATGTTAAACAATTTGGACACCAACTACTCAGAGTTAGTGCAGATCCCACAGGTCAAGGGCTCAAGGGCTCACAGGTTTTCACCTGTGCTTCTGACCAATCAGCTGTAAGTCAGGGTTTCCTACGTCCCCGCTCCTTGGATTCGATAATTTGCTACAATGGCTCACAGAACTCAGGAAAACACCATACTTACTATTACTGGTTTGTTATAAAAGATACAACTCAGGAACAGCCAAATGGAGGAGATGCATGGGGCAAGGTATGGGGAAAGGCTACGGAGTTTCCATGCCCTCTCCAGGCATGCCACTCTCCTAACACCTCTAAGTGTTCACCAACCCATAAGCTCTCCAAACACCTGTGTTTAGGAGGCTCCATTATGTAGGCATGATTGATTAAATCATTGGCTGTTGGTTATTGAACTCTATCTCCAGCCCCTCTCCTCTCCTGGGAAGTCAGGGAGCAGAGCTGAAAGATACAGCCTACTATTCACAGGATTGGTTCCTCAGGCAACCAACCCCTCCTGCTCTAAGAGTCACCTCATTAGCATAAACTCAGGTATGGTTGAAAAGTGTTTATTATGTATAACAAGATACTTCTGTCACCCCTGTTAGTCACGGAATTACAAGAGTTTTAGAAGCTCTGTGCCAGGAATCAGGGCAGAGACCAAATACTTCGTATTATGTCACACTCAATATCCATTGGATACCTGCTAATACAATGGCGAATAAGCCACAGTCTGTGCTCTCAGAAGGCCTGGAGATCTCCTACGTGGGATACAGGCTGTGATGGGGATAAGCCTAGCTACCATGAGAAAACCTGCAAGGGACTCCTAGCTCACCTTTGGGACAGAGTCAAGGAAGACTCCTGGAGGAGGTGATGTCTGACTTGAGTCTTGAAGAAGGTGAAGAAGTTAACCAACTAAAGGGGTAGGAGAAGGACATTTCTGCATAAGGAGCAAAGTCCTAGGGAGGGAGAGCTGAGACCTCCTTGTAGCTGCTCTAGTTTCATGAGGCTGCAGAGGGCTTACTGGGCTGAAGAAAGTACAGTGGTGACCAGTGGGGCTAGAGAGGTAGTACGGACCAGATCATGGTGGGTCTTTTGGAACTTTATTCTAATATTGGAGGAGAGCCATTTGCTGAAGGTTTTAAATAAGGAAATACATGGTCAGACTGATGTTTTAGAAAGATCTCTCAGACTGTAGAGTGGATGATGGGTTGGAGAAAGGGGGTGTCTGAAGATGGGAACACTAGTGAGGAGGTCTGGGCAGCAGGATGACAGGCGATCATGGCCTGACTAAGGTGGCCGGTAGTGGAGATGGAGGGTGGTATCTGGATCTAAGAGATAGTTAAATGAGAGAGAAAGGAGTCAAGGGTGTTCAAATGTCTGCCTTGGGCACCTCCAGGCTGCCGTCTGCGGAGCTGGGGAACAGCTTTGAAGGAATGAGTCTGGGGGAGTTGGGATGGAGAGGAGGATTTTATTTTGGGTCATCCTGAGTTTGAGGTTAGGTACAGTAAAATAACTCAGGGGGCCATGACTGTTGGGCTGTAGGTAGAACTGTGGATCCCAGCCTGGTGAGGAATGCATGGCAGTGGACAGAGTCTCCCGGTGAGAGAGCTGAGAGTACCAAGAGCCAAGGCCCCGGGAAGGGCAAAGGAAAGGAGTTGGAATAGCTGTCTAGAGTTGAGTGGTCAGGGAGGTAGAGGATGGTGAGGTTTGCATCTGGAAGCAGGATTACAGCCCCCTAAATGCCCAGAGCTTGAAGAACTTTGCCTGCATATGTTTGTTTAAGCCTCCTGCCTCTAGAGCACCGGCAGAGTCATCTGAACCACTCACAGAAACGTTTAGCGAGCTGTGTGCACAGTATCCTTCTTGCACAAGGTAAGTATCCCCTCTGCCCTTTAGAAGGGGCTTAAATAGTGGAGCAGAGGAATAATTGATCATTGAATAAAGTCATGGCCCCTCCTTCTACCCCCATCAGAATAGCTGACGTTTATTGAGTGTTCACTAGTTCTCATGCACTGTTCTAAGCTCCGTATGTTTATTTACTCGTTTAATTCTTATGACAACCTGGTGAAGTACTCTTGTTACCTTAATTTTATAGGTGAGGAAACCAAACCAGGGAACAAAGAGAAAGGTGAATAAAGTGTAAAGTCGTATAAGTAGTGAGTAGCACAGCTGGGATTCAAACCAGTCATTCAGTTACAGAGCCCTGTGCTCTTAACCATCATAGCGTAGAGTCCAGCCTTCTGGTGCAGCAAACATGGGGTGTGGGAAAGTACTCAGAAATGAATGAACCTCGTAACACTGGATGAGTGAGAAAAAGATGAGACAAAGAGGACAAGGAGCCAGTCTAGCTTGGGAGATAAGAGGAAATGTCAGTAGAAAGCAATGGCTGAATTCCACAGGAGGTCGAAGGGTGTGTGGAACAGCTGATCGGGGGCGACTGGGAAGGACTGAAGAGAAGGTGGCATTGCAGGGGGTCTTGAAGGATAAACGCAAGCCCTGAAGGCATTAGGGTGCGGTCGTGCGTGGGGAGGACCTGTAGCCGAGGGGAACAGCGTGCCGGGAGGTGTGCAGGGAGGGCTGAGCGGCTCAGAGTGGGTGTGAGATGAGTTGGCCTGTCTGTGAGAGCTGCCTCAGGTGCTGAGCAACCAGTGTTCAGTTTGGAGGCCCGCGGGGCCCTGTGGGGTTAGACCATCCTTCTCATGCCAGAGTGGGGTTTGGAATCAGAAGGGAAGAGACTGGGAGCAGGGGGACCAGGGTGAAAGCCCTGACCCTCCAGACAAACCCTCTGATGGAGGGCATGGAGGGAAGGGACTGCTGCACACTGGAAATGGATGAGAGAGCAGGGAACAGCAACGCCCAGTCTTCTGACTTGGGAGGTGGTGATGCCGTTAATCAAATGCAGGCGTGGACGGGGAGGGACGGGTTTAAGCGCAGCTGGCATGGAGCAGAGGAGGGAGGAGAGCGGATCACGAGTTCACTTCTGGTCTTGCTGTGTTTGAATGCCCGCGGAGCCTTCAGGTCAGGGACAGATCCAGCTTTTGTAGGGCCTGAAGCTCGTACAGTTGAGAGCCCTCTTGAAGAGAACTAACAGAAAATGAAAAGACCAAGTTAGGTACAGGACTTGAGGAGGGGCCCATGCCAGGGAGGGTCCTGAGGCGTGAGCTTCGGTAATTTCTTGGTGAACCTGCGCCTGTGTCGTGGCAGATGCCTAGGCTCCTGGAGGTCCTTTTCCCTCTCTGGTGTCCCCTGCTGTGTCTTCCTGCATCTCAGAAAGCCCCCAGGTTCCTCTCTGAGCCATAGGCTGGTCATCATCTTGTTTAGACTGTAAGCGCTAATTAAAGTTAACGCAGGGTTACCTTAATGTGATGTCTAGGAAGGCCTGTGCTGTACCTTCTGACTTTTCTGCAGAAAAGGTACCCTACCCCCGCCCCCGCCCCCGCCCCCCAACCCCGGTCTCCCTAACACACAAGTGAAACGGAAAGAAAAGGCCACAAAGCGCTTGTATGGGACGAGGGATTCGGTTTATTACCGCTGTCTATGACCAGAAGAGTGAAAGTATGGGTTGGCCAAACAGTTCATTCGGGTTTTTCCATAACATCCCGCACGAACTTTTTGGCCAACCCAGTATGTTCTATTTAGATTATCAGCAGGAATTGGTGGCCATGTGTACATTGAACTGTAGCACTTGCAGCTTTTCCTGATAAGAAAGAGTTTGGGGGACTTATTTTACCTAGAGCCTCTTAGAATAAAGTCTTTTAAACCAAATTTGTGTGGTTTCCTAACAGAGATGAAAAATGGTTGCATCATAGCCAGTAAATGTAAGGCAGCACATTTAGGTAATTATCCCAATAATATGTACAAAAAGTTCCGTAGCAGTAAGAAGGGAGCAGAGAGGGGAATGCTAGAATCATTGTTTCGTCTGTGTCGTTGATAACTTCGCAGAAGAGCCTATCCTTGCAGGGAGATAATTACTGACACTGCCAAGGACAAGGTTGTACTTGGGTCAAACGTCCTCTCTCCTGCTGCTGCACCTTGGCCTTTGGAGCCGCCCGCTACACTGCCTTGTGCTCTGGGCAGCCACCTGCCCCCTCAGTGCTCGAGAAACCTACCCCCACCCTTCCTGTCACTCTCAGTCTGCGTGAGGATGATCTCAGCTAGATGTTAGGCTCTCATCTGATTAAAACCTTCACAACACGGTATAAATAGCTTACAGAATTCTATCTGTCAAAGGGTATTTGCACTTTAGAGGGGAGTTTGCTAACTAAGGGTAGCGCTGCAGGTTACGGAAGATTTTGGAGCAATTTGTCATTCATTTCCAAACTGCAGAATGAATGGAGTTTGTATGCTACTATCTGTGTGTGTTGGGTTTTTGTTTAGATTACAGGAGGAGAATGTTTTTACCTCATTTTTCTTCTTCTTTTTTTTTTCCCAAGCAGGCAGTGGTTTTCTGTGTATGGTTATCTAGTGCAAACTTCAAATGTTTAATTGGGAGGGTATGAGATATTTAGCGGTGGCCTTCTCTGCTGTGTCTTGCCAACTGCAAGCTACCAAGCTCCCAGAAGGATGAGCTTGGGAATCTAGCACCTTGCTTTGGAAAAGTTGGCTCCTGCTCTTGTGAACTGAAAATATCTGCAAATTGCATCACCGGGCCTGAAGTCCTGGGACCCTATAAAGAAAGGGTACTAAGATGTTGCTTTCTCATTCAGATCCATGACCTGCTGGTGTTCTGAGTCAGGGCTGAGAACTGAGTGCTACATCTTAAGAAGGACCTCACAGGGCGGGAGAAAATCCAGAGAAGGGCTATTAAAAGGACTGGTGTGTACTTATAACTTAAAGTTGATAGGTGGGAGCCCCTTCTATGTATGTTCTCTCCCAGAGCCTTAAGTTACACCAGATCCTCCTGTGTTTATAAATCTGATTTGGGGGATGAGTGGGGTGGGGTACTGAAGGCAGGCAGAGCCCTGAATGTTTTAGCCACTCCTGCAAAGTAGACATCTCATTGTCTTATTTTTGGTTTCCCTTTTCCACTAACTGGAGTGGGATTCACCAGTCCTTCTTCACCAAATTAATAAATGAGGGCACATGGATAGTTTCTGGGAACTTGGATGCAAGAGAGTTGATGCTGAAATTTCCGTTTTCACTTTTCACCCTTAGAATTCAACCACCTTTTAGAATGGGCTGTTGTGTTACAGAGGGATGCAGGCGGCTGTCCAAATCATACTCTCTTGTGACCAGTGTTGTAAAACAAGAGGAAATTCTGATAGTTTCTGGAGATGCGTGTTTATCTGGAAAATGCTGGGCACTGTCCAAAGGGAAAGCAGGCAGTCATGGTCTCAATTTTAAAAACAACCTCTAGCTGTACCAAAACTTGAAAACATTTTTATAATTTCTAATCACCCTCTGTTAAAAAAGAAACGTTTTTTAAAAAGACCATTGGAGATAAGTTTTAGAATTGCTTATGTTTTCTGTCGTGCGACCCCAGACGTGTAGGGCTTGGCTGGAAGCAGGCAATTAGAGAATTCAGGAGAAGGCCAGATGATCTTGAAACAAGCAAGAGAGTTCATCGTTTAAGAATTCCTTCTATTGGGAAATGAATTAAAAAAAACCCCCAACAAATCCTTAAAACTATTTTTGCTTTTCTGATTCAGAAAGAGTTGTTTTGTTATCCTTTCCTTGGCCATCTTCCTGTGTCTGTGTGTGTGTGTGTGTTTGTCTGTGTGTGTGTGTGTGTGTGTGTGTGTCTGTGTGTTTATAAACTGCTCCTATGAACCTTGTTTGAGGCCACACACCCACCCTCTGAGCCTGTGAACAACAAGACTAATGAGTTGGAAAGGCTGTTGAAGGAACTCAGGGAATTGCCACACTAGGTTTTAAGAGAATACTTAGGCCATTTATTTCCAAGTATACAATGTATGAGCTTCTAGTGCCGAACTCTTGAGTTTGGGTTTATCACAAAAGTAAAAGGGGGCGTTGACGCATACCTCTGACTTCCTATCCGCCCTGTTGTCTGTGGTTAGATTATTTATGTAACAAAACTGTGATTCTAAGCTTCCCCCCGTCCCTTTTCTCTGTTTCTCTCCCTGCCCTCACTCCCAGTGACATTGTGGCTGTCTTTCTCCACTATCCACTCCCTGTACATTTGGGATTGCAAACTAATTCAGAAGATAGCCCTAAAGATGAATCTGGCTGCTCAGATCCGTAAGCAAATACAGATGGCCTTGGATTGTCCACCACGAGGGACAGTCTGCCCCCATCGCCTCTCTCCGTTACTATTTTGGAAGTAATGGAGAGTAATCTGAATGATCTAGAAGAATTTGTGTGCCTAGAGTTTAAGCAGTTGGAGTATTAGCAGCTGTGCAACCTCCCTTGGTGTTGCTCTTCCTGTCCTGGGTAGAAGGTAGACTGGGAAGACCTCCGCTGGGTGGGGAGTTCGCAGGTTTGCTCTGGAAGCGGGAGGTGCTGAGCAAGCCTGTGCTCCCTGAACCACAAGCCTCTTTGAGACTTCGTGCATCTTACCAAGTCTCTTGGGTCGGAAACTTGTAAAATATTTTGGCAGCTTGGCTTTGGGCTCTCTCTGCCTGTGTGATTCAGATGGAAACCAAGACCAGGAGTGCTGTAAGTGCACTTGAGGTTAAAAAGGGCTCATCACACTGGTGACAGGCTTTTTCCGCTTTTCTGTCTGCCTGGACAAATGATCAGCCGTTAGTTGATACCAGAGGGTGAGTACAATTGGAACCTCGAAGGCGGGGTGGTTCCTACCTTCAGGGGCTTCCGTTCCATTTAGTGAGATGAGACGTGTACACGGAGACGCGTGGGTGCCCTCGTCACACCCCGTGTGGCTTTTCTCTGTGATGTGTCCCCTCATCCCTGCCCTATGGCTCTGTCATCCATCCACGTCCCACGTCAGCTGTTCTCAGCTGTGACTCACTCACAGAGGGCCAGCCAAGTGCTCAGGAGCCATGGAGGCGGATGTCAGGTTGGGCACTGTGGTGTAACTTTCACCACCATCCTGGGATGTTTCTGTGGTTTGCAGCACATCTTGGAAAAGCAGACTGGCCTCTGCCTCACAGTCTGAGAAACTCCTCAGGGCTTTAGCAAAGAGAACTCGGGGGATTTAGCAGGGATTTGTCGGCACAGGTGGGCTGGGCAGTACCACGCCGGGCAGAGCCAACCCCTCCCTAACTATAAGGTTGCAGAACGGCATGCTTCTCAACTGTCCTCCCACGATCCCGCATGGAAGTGTCTTCTGTTCTGTCACAAAGATGCGCAAAATCAGGGAGGCATCTGGAGTATTCTTGACCACCCAGGACCTAACGTCTCACCCTGATGAGCTGTGAATCAGCAATGCACAGAGACGGAGAGTGAATTCCCGGGAAGAAACAGTGGAGGCTGAGCCTGGCAAACCCTGGGAGATAGTCCAGAGAGCTGGACCCTGGGGATGGAGTGTGGGTGGTAGGTGGTGAGAGAATGCCAAAGGATGTCAGGTGGTTTTGAAGACAAACCTTATTTCACATTGCTGCCGATCTGCTTTTATTTCAGGTGTGGCAAATAGGAATCTAGTGGTCTAGCAGGAGACACGTTATCAAAGCCCTTGAGAGAGGTCTTCTTTACAGAGTGTTTTAGGCAAAGCCACTCTGAGGGCTCAGCATGACTGAGGTTAAACAAAAAGCTTTATTTAGAGGTTCAAGCCAAATTGGTGAGTTCTTTTTTATCCAGAGTTTTCATATCGTTCCTGATTGGGGGTGGGGGGTGGGGAACCATACCTTTTCAGTAGGAGGAAAGTGTGTAATCATCTATGGAGGGACCCCACTTCACTGTTCCCTGAAGTTACGGAGATGCGCGGCCACTCGGGCGGTAGCAGTAGGCGCCCCTGTTAAGCAGGTATGTTCCAGAGTGAACGCCCCGTGCAGGGCTTTTTTTCTGCTTAGAGGTTGCGGAAGGGTGAGCATGCATCTTTTCTTGTTTTCTTTCTGTTAAGCCAGCTGAGAAATGAGTACAGATTGGGCTTAGCACAGATGCAGTTTCTTTGGATTTCAGAACACTCAGACTTTTTTTGTGGAGTGCTTGTGCTGTTTGCTTTACCACTGGCAGAGCAACTTAAATCCACATTAATATTATAATAAAACATAAACAGGGACTTCCCTGGTGACGCAGTGGTTAAGAATCCGCCTGCCAGTGCAGGGGACACGGGTTCGATCCCTGGTCCGGGAAGATCCCACATTGCCGTGGAGCAACTAAGGCCTTGAGCCACAACTGCTGAGCCCACGTGCTGCAACTACCAAAGCCCACACGCCTAGAGCCCACACTCTAGAGAGCCACACAACACAAGAGAAGCCACTGCAATGAGAAGCCCGTGCACCACAACGAAGAGTAGCCGCTGCTCGCCGCATCTAGAGAAAGCCCACGCGCAGCAATGAAGACCCAACGCAGCCAAAAATAAATAAATTAATTAATTAAAAAAAAAGATTTACATAGGAAATCAGGTGTGGTCATGGGCATCCTTCTGTAACACAACAGCCCATGACCAGAGTGGATAGACTTTGGCCAGGTTGCTTAATTTCCCTGAGCTGTCCTTCTTCTTGTGTAAAGGCAGGTTTGGATTAGATTATCTCTCCAGGGTCAGAAAATCTTTTATTTTAAAATTGATTATTGGAATATATGTACATCATCAAGGAACTGTAATGTACAGTCCAGTTGGAGTATGGGATATAAATATATGAAAAATTAAGTAACTGTGTAATATTAGTCTTGATCTTAGCTCAGGATGACTTTAGAAGGTGTAATCACCTAATGGTGAATTGCTGTTGGTACTCAGGGTCTGGGAAAAGGTGTGTGACCACTGTCATCGTTGGGCTGGTTTGCACCTTGGAAGCAGTGTGGGTGAGGTGGGTTTGTGGTAATTACTAGTAGTAGCACCTGTATTTCTCAGGGCCAACATCTTGGGTGATGTCATCCACTTTCTTTTTTTAGCCACCACCTGCCCATACGTGGACTCCCACCAGATCTGCATCTGAAGCTCTGGTTTCATCTCTGTGCACGTGTGGCCACATTATCATTTTCTGCCTAAAACCCCTTGATGGCTTCCCATGTAGCTCAGGCTAAAGCACACAATCTTTAATACACCTGTCAGGGTGAATCTGTACTCTGCTTACGCCACCAGGCTCAGCATGTGCTGTTCTCCCCTGGACCACTGCACTGAAACTGAGTGGGCTATCTTTCATTCCCCAAATGGGCAAGCTCTTTTGCACCTCAGAACCTTTGCATGTACTGCGCTAACCCCACCCCCAACTTGCTCTAACTCAGCCATTCTTTATTCAACTTCACTCTTCCTTCTGGCCACAAAGTATCTTCCTCAGAGAGGCTTATTTGACCCCAGACTGGTTAAGCATCTTCTGCGTTTCTTTCAGCACGCTTATCACAACTATACGTAAACCAGCAGTTGTGTAGCTCATTACTTACAGGATGATTCCCTTGGGAGCTCTGCACGTGTTTGTAGAAACCTTGACGAGTCAACAGGTCTCCCGGTGCTCCTTCCTCCCAGCCCACTTGCCGGCGTTATGTGATGAGCCACTGTAACGTTATCACTCCCAATGGTGCCCTGCCATTAGCTTTACGTGAGGGAACGATATTAATAGAATGGCCACAAGCAAAGGCCTTCCTGGGAAAGGGTGTCTCTGTCATGGTGGGACTCAGGGTCCTCTGTGGCCGCATGACCTGCACGCACATAGACCCGGACGGTTGAGCACCACCACCCAGCAGAGCGACTTCTAACAGCATGATTCAGACACTAGGGATGTTTTTCTATGTGTACATTTCTTTAGAGCACCTTGGTCATTTATACAATTTCCTGTTTGTGGACTGGTAACCGTACCTCACTAACTTCTTAAAGTTTTTCACTTGTTTACAATTTAAAGTGAACAGAAACATAAAACTTAATGTTTAATATTGTTGGGCTTCTAGAATGTGCTATTCTAAAACATAATAATTAAATATTTTTAACACAAAAAATTAGTTACCATATGTAAGACCTGGATTTTTGATAAGCATGTTTCTAATTTTCTTCTAGAAGTCATACAAAAGAATGGAAAGAAAAGGGAAGATAAACTACCACTTTATATACCACTTTATATTAGCACAATTGGGAGGAAGGAACAAAGATAATGAATTAATTGACCTTGATTAAGGACATAATTGTAAATATATATGTATATATATATATAATATTATGTACACTCACATATATGATTATAAATAACATGATTATATAAGATAGAATTGTAGGATGAACACACTGAACTCTTTGTGCCTGCATTCTCTTGTTGCAGAAGAAGATCTGTACATTTGAGAAGTCAGTCTGTCTTCTGATAGGGTTGGTGCAGGGCTTCTCAGCCTTTGCACTGTTAGCATTTTGGGCTGGATAATTCTTTGTAGGGGGGTGACTTGTACATTGTAGGAAGTTGAGCAGAATCCTTGGCCTCTACCCACTAGATGCCTCTTCCACAAGACATCACAACCAAAAGTGTCTCCAGATATTGCCAAGTGTCCCCTGGAGGAGAGCAAAATCACCCCCAGTTGAGAACCGCTAGATTGGAGTATCTCATGCTTCAGGTTAAGTCTGTAGTCTGGAGGCTGAGTGCTCAAAACTAGCCTAAGTGCTCAGAATAAGGCAGGCAGAACAGGGTGCTTGTCTCCATCAGCATTTCTGTCCGGGGAGATGGTGTGCACATCCCGGCTTCTGTTGAGACTCATGCTGACAGCCCTTCCTCTGCAGTGGGCATTTCATTCTGGACTTTTCTGAAGTAAATGAAGTCGAGTTCATTGATTTTTTTTTTTTTTTTCTTAAACTTTGAAGCACCAATCCAATTCTGAATTCTTCTTCTTATTTTGTTAGGAGCTCTGTGCCAGAATGGGACAAAGACCAAATATGTATTTCTTATTATAAATCACAGTCTGGCCCCTGGTCTTTGAACAAGGAACTCTTACAGCAAAACACACAATCATAAAGGTGAGAAGATACTGGCACATTACTAGAATCTCATTCAGTCATTAACAACTATCCACTCCATCATCATGTTGTATGAAAAAGTCTCCCAGGGCGAGGCCACTCAGGGTTGCAGGCTTGTATATTTTTGTCAGATTCCAAAAGCAGGAGTAGTGTCAGCAGTATTTGGCTTCATCCTTTCTGACATCTGATCTCAGGCCCAGCCAGATGGAAGAGATGCATAGGGCAAGGTATGGGGAAAGAGCACGGAGCTTCCATGCTCTCTCCAGTCACACCACTCTCCCTGAATCTCCACATATTTACCAACCTGGAAGCTCTCTTAATTATACCTTAAGAGCCAACTCAAACCCACCTTTGCAGGGAGCTAGGTGATCACTCATCAACTCCTGTGGGCATTTGATTGCCTCTCTCCTAGGTTCTCAAATGCTGGTCCTCAAACCATGACAAAGCTCTTTCTGATCTGTGTGCAAGTGAGAAAAATAAGGGAATGTAGTGAGCTCTTAAAGATTTAAAAGCTTTTAAGAAAAAAATATAAGATTGGCATTCCTAGTGGCAAGTATGTTTGTGTGTATATGTTTTAATAACCTTTCTATATGAAACAATGGTAGTGATTAATGTTATCTGTTTTTAGTTTGTTTGTTTGGGTTTTGTATTTTAGTATTATTGCTTGGCAAGATAAATGTTGGAAACCTATGACAGTGCCCTGATAAAAGAAATTGATAATATATGCGAAATTTCTTTGACAGAGTTGTGTGTGAATGAAGGATATCGAAAAGGTATCTTCTCATATTGCAGCTTGACTGTATTAAGGTTATATTGCTGAAAGTGATATAATATTTTTCTCTTTAGTGTAAAACCAGTTTGCTCCTTGAATTTTTGACATAAGCAAATTCCATGTATTATTAATCTAATTCTAACTACAGTGAGAGAAAACATTTAATAAACTGTTTTTTAACAAACTATTTTAAATCACTTCCCCCCTCCCCCAAATGATAACTAAGGGACCGTTAGATCACAAAGGGACCATTTGTATTTGAGCAAAGAATATGTTTAGCTCAGATAGAAGTCTTTCTCCTTGTCCTGTTAGAAAGAAAAACACTATTTTCCCCAGCGTTCATTTGGGTACAGCACAAACAGCATGCCTGTTTCAGCATCTTGCACCTAGAAATCTATTTTCACCATTTAATTTTTAAGAACTATGTTGCCTGTGTGAATAAACACTTGTGATAGGGTTGGAAATTTGGTATAGTCATAAATTAGAATCTGATTTCGTAGAATATTGTTAACAGTGATTTTAGAGGTTATCTGTCTCACTGCCATATTTTACAGCTATTCAGAGGGCACTAACATCTGGCTTTTAATCCAGTTGAGTGAGTTGGGAACTGTTGTTGTTGTGTGTGTGTGTGTGTGTATGTGTGTGTCCTGAATAGTGGGAAGGAAGGCACTTAGAACTGAGCCACTGGAAGGGATTCCTAGTGAAGTCTTGCTCCTCATAGCCCCTGCCTTCCTGAACCCAGCACAGGCCGTGGTGTTTGTCAGTTCTGGTTGCTTCTCTATCTTCTATCTTCTGCCGTGGTGTTTGTCAGTTCTGGTTGCTTCTCTCCAAGACAGTTAGCCATTTGTATCTCACCAGGTTGAGTAGCACCTGGTTAAAATAATAGACACTCTTTGCATGTGAATTATATATCTTTTCCTAGGAGCAAATTTTTAAAATTTCCATATCTGATTTCCCAAAAGTTTCCGTAAAGTACATTGAAGGCAGATGTTACCCTGCTTATAGCAGAAACACAGCAATTACATGGCAGTTAAATTGTTTCTCAGGTCACATAACAAGATGATAATAAAGGGGTGGTTCATCCAAGAATTATGATTTTGGAGTCTCACAGTTGTCCATAATGAATAAATCACCATACTCTGTACCCCTGTCATTTCCCAGGAATTTTGCAGATAGTTGAAGTATTAGCAGACATTCATATTGACTTGAGAGTAATTATTTTTATTACTGCCTATGCTGTGGAAAGGAAAGCTCTGCTTTAAGGTTCTCACTGAGGACTCAGGCAGAATTCAAACTCTTGACTGCTGAATACAAGTCTCCATTTCTCTGGTTTTTTCTCCCCCTTACTCCTTTCCCAGGCCCTGTGACGCTTCTTCACTGAAAATCTGGCTGCTCCCCAAACACACCGTGCTCTTCCAACCCTCCAAACCTTTCTGGATAGTAGTTCGTTTTCCCCTGAATGCCTTTTGTTCGGTTCACTGCTTGACAAATCTTGTTCTTTAAAGACGTTGGTTTTCAAAGTGTGCTGCCTAGACGAGCAACACCAGCACACCTGGGAGCGTGTTCGAGCTGCAGATTCTCACCGGCCCTCCAGGCCTCCTGCGCTGGAGGACTGGGGGAAGGGAGACTGACAGCAGCTCAGAGGAGGGTGTCCTTAGAGGGCTAGCGCTCTCACACAGACCTCGCTCCCTAGCTGGATCATCCTAGAGAGGATTGGAAGAGGACCCAGCAGTCTTCGTCTTAACAAGCTCTCTGAGTAATTCTGACATGATGGAGTTGGAGAACCACCATGTTTAGTCACCTTTCACGTGGCACCTCATCTCTGAAGCTTATCCTGAGAGTTCTTGAGCAGATAGTCATCTGTCATGTGAGGCACTTTTTCTTAGCGTGTTAATTAGTCAGGGTAGGCTAACTGCTGTAACCAAATGACAGTAGGTTAACACCAGGTTTATTTCTCGCTTGTGACAAGATCTCATTGGGTATACCTTGAGTGGTCTTCCACGTGATGATTCAGGAATCTAGTTTCCTTACATCTGTGGCTTCTCCCTTACCCAGGACTTCCTCAGAGCTGCCTGTGGAGTCTCTGCTTTCAGTGGGCCCATCAAAGAGACAGAGAGAGAGAGCTGGGACCGTTGTGCACCTTGTTTTACAACTGCACCTAGACTTTGCTACCTCATTTTTCTTATGTTCCTTGGCAAGAATCCAATCGCATAGTTTCAGCCTAACTGCCGAGCAGATTGGAAAAGGTGGTCTTTCTTTCTACCCAGGAAGAAGAAACAGTACTGGGGAGCATCTAGCCCAGCTCTGTCCAATAACAATACGATGCCAGCCATATCTGTCATTTTACATTTTCTAGTAGCTGTATTAAAAAAATTAAAAGGAGGGGCTTCCCTGGTGGCGCAGTGGTTGAGAATCTGCCTGCTAATGCAGGGGACACGGGTTCGAGCCCTGGTCTGGGAGGATCCCACATGCCGCGGAGCAACTAGGCCCATGAGCCACAACTACTGAGCCTGCGCCTCTGGAGCCTGTGCTCTACAACAAGAGAGGCCGCGATAGTGAGAGGCCCGCGCACCGCGATTAAGAGTGGCCCCCACTTGCCACAACTAGAGAAAGCCCTCGCACAGAAACGAAGACCCAACACAGCCAAAAATAAAATAAATAAATAAATAAAGAACATGGTTGCAAGACCAGGCATACACATAAAAAAAAAAAAGGAAACATGAAATTAATTTTATAATAATATATTTAACTTAATCCAGTAGATTCAAAGTATTATTCAGCACGTAAGCAATAAAAAATTATGAACAAGATATTTTACATTCTTTTTTTTTCATCCAAATCCTTTGAAATTTACACTTAGAACTTATTTCAGTTTGACTAACCAAATGTCAAATGCTCAATAGCCCCGTGTGACTAGTGGCTACTTCAGTGGACAGCACAGTTCTGGCCAGTCGCTGCCACACGTGGTATGTACGTTACTCATTTGCATCCCTCCATCTTCACTCCCCCACTGGACTGTGTGTTCCTTACCTCTCCGTCCTTGCACAGTGCCCTGTGGTTTAGAAATGCTTGTGAGTGATTGAGGCGGGCAGGAGACTTAATGTGTGAATCCACTAAATCATGAATGGATTAATGAGTAAATATGGGAGAGCATTCCTCTTGGCTCTTTTAACTACTCGAATGAAAGTTCCTAAGAAGTTCTCTTTTGTGATAAGTGCTGGTTTGCACAGAGTATGACAAAATTAGTGTCCCAGTAGAAGAATAAAGTAAGCCCAATTAGCTGTGGTGCTACTATGTAGTACTGAAGTGCAGTAAGTTTGAGCTGAAAGAACTTGCCCATCAGATGGTTTGTTGTCCTCATTTAATGAGCGTGTGTCCCTGAGACGAGTGGGGACTTGGAGGTGGCACATCAGCTCCGGGGAGATGGGTCTGCCGACACTTTTAGTTGATTTAACTCGATGGCACTAAATCTGAAGTCCTGTGTTTTCCCCCAAATGAATGAACACATATTGGAGTATATGCTGCCGTTATTTCAAAATGACATGCTAGGGAAAGTGTTAACATAGTCTCAGTTTAAAAATGCTGCTAGGGGCTTCCCTGGTGGCGCAGTGGTTGAGAATCCGCCTGCCAATGCAGGGGACACGGGTTCGGGCCCCGGTCTGGGAAGATCCCACATGCCGCGGAGCAACTGGGCCCGTGAGCCACGACTACTGAGCCTGCGCGTCTGGAGCCTGTGCTCCGCAACGGGAGAGGCCGCGACAGTGAGAGGCCCGCGCACCGCGATGAAGAGTGGCCCCCGCTTGCCACAACTAGAAAGAGCCCTCGCGCAGAAACAAAGACCCAACACAGCCATAAATAAATAAATAAATAAATTTAAAAAAAAATGCTGCTAAACAAAACTTGTTTAAGATTTTTTGTTTTACCACCTTTTTTTAAGTCTTAAATCAGGAACTAGGAAAGCTCATGTAAGTTTTTTCAGTCCAATGTACACATCTGAGATACTATTTAAAAGGAAAATAGTAGTACATTAGACTGTAATATTGGATTAGGGGTATTTTTTTTTCATTACTGGGCTAATTGCAGTGTGGAGGATACATATGGGGGATGTCACTTTGGCATCTTATTCCTCTTGTGGCAGGAAGAAAGGAAATCCTTAGAAATGCATGTGGCCTTTCTCTAAACAGATTGCTTCATTGCTTTTAGTGAGCCACCATAATGGTCACAAACTTGAACTTGAATAAGAGCTTGTAATTCAGCTGGCAAACAAGGTGTTTGTGAAGGGATTCTAGGCAACAAAACCCTAGGGTTGGTTTTGTTCTATATTCTTTTCAGGAAAGTATACTGCTAAGCGCCTGTTTCAGTGTGTGATCACCCCAAAAATAATTTGAGAGATGTGTGAAGCTTGTCCTGTTCTGTAGATCTTTTCTTATTGGCTTGAAATTGAAAGGCATTTTATTTTGGCAGGGGTGGGGGAAGAAGGAGCAAGGAAAAGTGGGTGAAGGGTGATTCTGGTGGAAGAGCCCACCCACAAAGTTGTGTTTTTCCAAAAAGTGCAGCTAAATAGAAATGATCAGTCACTAATGAGTCGAAACCTGCCATGGTGTTTCAATTAGGCTAAGGCGTGTGTGTTCATCCCCTGGAGGATAGTAAAGGTTTTGGCCTCATCCCCATACTCTACATGTTTCCTTGTATTGGATCTGGGCTTAAACATTGTGGGTGTTCATCCTATATCTTTTACGTTATTAAATTAAGATCAGTGATTCTCAGACTTAGGTGAAAGCCTGCAGCATAGTTACCACCCGCGGAGCTGTGAAAACTATAGATCCCTGGGTCTCAGCTCAAGGTTTCAATTCAGAAGTTCTGGGTGGGGTCCTGGATCTGTATAATACAGAGGCGAGCAGGCATTTGACAGGTTAAGATCAGGAGGTGGTAGGGGAACATTCCAGATTGACAGACAGCATTTCTGGAGGCATGAAGGTGAGGCATGAGGAGGCAAAACAGTCAGTAGTCTTTGTGCATAAGACTTGGGATGGGCGTGGTGAGGAGGGCAGGGGAGACCACAGTGGGTCTGTGTGCTGAGTGCTGCATCAGCCTTGCAGGCTGTGGGTTGAAGGGTTGCACAGTTTAGCACATGGAGAGACTGTCTTGCCCTGGGAGCTGGATCTCCAGGTTATACTGTTTGTTTCTTCCTTCCTGCCTTCCTTTGGGGGATTAAAATGGGAGGAAAGTCTTTGCCCTCACATTTCCGTCTTCCTTCACTCTGTTCCCTACTTTGAACTATTAGGAGGTTTCACCTATGTGTGAACAATAAAATAAAAAAGGTTTCAATAGAGTGAGGTTTTGGTCCTTTGCCCAAATTGCCCCTGTATTCACCTCATCTTCTAAGGAAGAAGAACTTATGTTGAGCTTAAGTTTTAAATCTTTCAAGTTGTGGATGATCATCTGAAGATCTGGTCACTTGTAGACCAGTTTTAAAAATAGATGCTGATTTTATCTTTATGGTCAAGGCAAGTAAAAATGACCTCTTATTAATCTTTTTAAAATTGTTTTACCACAGAGCACTTCTGTGACCTTGGACTAATTCCCTAACTTCCGCGCCTTGGTTTCCTCATCTGTAAAATAAGGGTTGGTGGAGGACTAAATATACTGCTTATCATAGTGCCAGGCCCAGAGTAAGCCCATGCTGAGCAGAGCTGTATTGGAGCCTGAAGCAAAAAGAAAAAGCAATCAGTAGTACTGATCTTATCTTTATTTCAAGTTTTGATTTGTCTATCATGGCTTTTTTTGGGTATTAACTTTGATTTAGTATTTCATTAAATTTTATGTATCTTGATTACTGAGTTTTTAGTGCTGTCTTAAATTCTGTTCCTCAGTTGAGTGCCTCACTTAACCTATCCCAGTCCCGGCCATGGAGGAAGTATTATATACGCATTAGCTACTTTTTAGACATAATTTAAAAAGTTTCCCAAATGGTAATAAATGGCTTTAGCAGGTTTAAATAATGTGTTTAGTTTAAAGTAATTCATGCTTATTAAAGAAAGTCTAAAAAGTGTAGGTAAGTAGAAAGTAGGGAAGATGAAAGCCTTTGTTCCATATTTCAGACGCAACCGCTATTAACATTGCATTTCAGTTTTCACTTCCTGTTATCTTCCATTCTAATATTTTCAGGCCTCAGAAAACTCTCCAGTATTTTCTGTGGCTCCCTTAAGGAGATACATTTTCGAAAGGGAGGTAAAATTATGTTTGAAATAAAACTTAGGGGCTTCCCTGGTGGCGCAGTGGTTGAGAATCTGCCTGCCAGTGCAGGGGACACGGGTTCGAGCCCTGGTCCGGGAAGATCTCACATGCCGTGGAGCAACTAGGCCTGTGCGCCACATCTACTGAGCCTGCACTCTAGAGCCCACGAGCCACAACTACTGAGCCTACGTGCCACAACTACTGAGCCTGTGCTCTAGAGCCCACGAGCCACAACAACTGAGCCCACGTGCCACAACTACTGAAGCCACATGCCTAGAGCCCGAGCTCTGAAACAAGAGAAGCCACCACAATGAGAAGCCCGCGCACCACAACAAAAAGAAGCCCCTGCTCACCTCAACTAGAGAAAGCTTGCGCGCAGCAATGAAGACCCAACGCAGCCAATAATAAATAAATAAATAAATAAATTTATTTTTAAAAACTCTTAAAATATTCCGACCTACTTAATTACTAGGTTTAAAATTAATTTTGAGGGCTTCCCTGGTGGCGCAGTGGTTGAGAGTCTGCCTGCCAATGCAGGGGACGCGGGTTCGAGCCCTGGTCTGGGAGGATCCCACATGCCGCGGAGCAGCTGGGCCCGTGAGCCACAATTACTGAGCCTGCGCGTCTGGAGCCTGTGCTCCGCAACAAGAGAGGCCGCGATGGTGAGAGGCCCGCGCACCGCGATGAAGAGTGGTCCCCACTTGCCACAACTAGAGAAAGCCCTCGCACAGAAACGAAGACCCAACACAGTCATAAATAAATAAATAAAAGAACGTGAATTTCTAAAAAAAAAAAAAAAAAAAAAATTAATTTTGAAACATAGCTCCAAAGCACAGCAACTATGTGAACTTAGGGTAAGTTATTTAATTTATAAGAACACCAGTTTCTATAAACAAAAATACCTCCATATAGTGTAATTATTGTAACGGTTAAATTGAAATGAATTAAATGAGTATGTATGTTGAAAGCCTAGCACATAGTAGGGACTTGGGAGTGGTTTCCTTGCCCATCTCTGCCAGACCCCAAGCCACTCATTCTCTTCCCTTCTGTGTTGAAATTCCTGTGTGACAGTTACCTAAATAAATAAATAATTATTGACTTCTAGATTTAGGTCTTGGCAAAACATAAATTGAAGTGTGTGCCTGGAAAGTTCCTAAATGCTTCATACAACTTTGGAAGACTCATTTATTTCGTATTTATTTAACCTGCTATTTTCGAATCGACAGAGGGACTTCACGACCTGGCCCCATTTTTGGAAAGGCCAGTGGAATATTCATAGCCCCTGGTGTTGCACTTTTCAGAGCTTGATTAAACATGTCTCTCTCTCGCTCTCTTTTTTGTTTCCCACCTCTCTCTTTTAACTATGCTTTTCCTGGAAGAAGAGTTTTTTCCCTTGTGTGGGAGGGGAAAGCTGAAGTCCATTGTGTTGCATGTGTAATACTTTAGAAATGTGACAGAAGTAGCACTGGACTGTTCAGCCTTCAGTACAGGACCAGAGGTGCTGCAACTCCATCACCACCACCACCATTGTTGGTTTCTGAGTTGTGTGATGTGTGTGTGTTGATTTGGCAGTGAAGAGAAGCTCTGATGGCCTGCCTTCCTTTGACATTTGCCCTCCCCACCTGCCTTGTTTGCATCTCCACCTCTGGTCACCTTTATTTGTAGCTTATCTATGAAAAATTCATTTAGTTTAGTTATGTATTTTTACAAGCACTCGGGGGGAAGCTTTGACTTGTCAGGATGTATTGTCTAGGAATAACATTTGAGCCTCCTAAAACTGTCGGCTTTATTTTCTATTCCTTGTCAGTCTCTTAATTTCACAAAGGAAATCAGTCACAATGAGCGTGGAGGGCCCTCATTTAGGCAGCAGGATGAGAAGGGACACATCATCTTTGCTGCTGATGAGTTTATCTTATGGAAGGGACATAATCTACTGCTTTTTAAAAGAGGGGACTTCCCAATTATTGTTAGGGAACAGGTATGATTGTAAATGATCATTGTCTTTTAAATGCAAGCTAAATTTGGCCAGATCTTCTGGAGGAGACTCCACACCCGCTTTGCGAAGTTTCCTCATGGTGGGTTTGCCCCTTGCAGCCTGGGAGTGTTTTCCTTTTTGCAGAAGTAGGTGTGCAGTGTTGGCTGGACCCGTTCTCTCTCCTTCCCCCTTGTTAGGGAGCTGATGGCCATGAACTGTGACACCTGGGAGTAATCAGAGCCCTGTGACCTCTCCCTGCTTGTCCCATCTCTGTCATCTAGATGGCAGGCATCAAGATGGTCCCTCGGCTTTGCACCTTATAAACACTGATGGAACATGCTTTAAGTAAATTAACATACACAAATATTTTAATGAAACCTGTAAACCTGGAGGGTGGTTATTCGTGTTTTTCATTATGTTGTTTTGAGAGGTGGATATGGGGAGAAGTGAAAGAATGGACATTTGTCTTCCATTTATAACCAAATAAGGCATTTGAAAGAAAAACTTCAGTGCTTTCAACAAAGGTTTTGATTATTTTTTTCTTGCCAAGCACGCATTCTCTGGCTCTTCACCTCAGTATTTGTCACATGGTGGGGAAAGTTAGAAAATTCTACTTCGTGTGAACTCCCTTGATGCTTGAGTTCCTGATAAATCAAACCAAGGTGAGGCAGTTTCATCCTTTGTTTCTATAAGCAAACATTTATGGATTACCTACTGTGTACACAGTACATAGCCGTCCCCCCTCCCAGGGCTCAAAGCTGACGAGGGGAGATAACGCATGCTCCAGTCAAGGTTGAGGCTGCCACAGGCCCGGCTTTGGTAGCTCAGGCCGGGAGTTTCATTTCCTGAGAGAAATCCCAGGCACATTATGTTTTCCTTGGCTTTGTAAATTTCCATCTCTGAAACAAATCATTGACACTGCTGGCTGAATTATCATTATACTGACTAAAATAAATAGTTCACAGAAAAACTGTGGGTATCCAGAGTGTAAGAGCTCTATATCCAGACTGAGGGGTTCCCAACCCTTTAGTAGATTCATCCAGTAAATGTGTTTTGAGCACCTACCCTCTTTTAGGACCTGGGAATAGAACAGTAAACAAGATAGACAAAAATCTCTGTCTTCACAGAACTTCTTCTGTTTTAAAATTGGAGTTAGACAGACACTAAACAAATAAGGAAAACAGAATATAGAGTGCCAGGTGGTGATGGAGGCTGTGCAAGAATGGAGGCAGGAAAAGGGGATGCTGCAGGTGGGGTGGGGAAGACTGTCATTACTGAGAAGCTTCTAGATCATTCGCAGCTGCAGGCAGCATTCCTCCACGTGGTGGGACACGTCCATTATCCACCTAGGTCTTGGGAGTGAACAGTATCTAGCTAGGCTAATAATGGTGGACTTTCTGATACCTGTTTTCCAGGTGAGGGAACTGGATAATAATGGTGGACTTTCTGATCCCTGTTTTCCAGGTGAGGGAACTGGGCCCCCAGAATGGTGAAGTCGCTGTTCTAGATTCCCACAGCCGGTAGAAATGGGAGGACTCTGCCCATCTTACTTTCCTCATCTGAAAACAGAGCCTTCGTTAGGGCCTGTCCCCCATTGTCCCAGCCCTGTGGGCTCACCCCCAGCTGGGGAGAGAAGGCAGCAGGCCTCCCCTTCCTGCTTCTTCACCAGTAGAACATCCTATAATTCTTGTCCTCTGCCAGCCTGTCGGCTCTGCCCCAGCTCTGTTGGAAATGAGGATCTGACACATTTAGAAATACATCTACCTTTTTAGTCTTTGTGTTTTTCTTCTGTGTGTAGTAGGGCAATATGATTTTGAAATGTTTAACATTCCATTCGGATGGTTTATTTCTCCCCAAATGCCATCAATAGGGGAAGTTTTAACAGTTAATATTATAGACACGTAGAGCTGGAAAGATCTTTTGGTGTTAAGTTCTCTGTTGTTTTACAGGTAAAGTGTGTGGGACCCAGAGAGGTGAAGTGACTTCTCTAAGAGCACACAGGTGTTGAGCAGTATAGTGGGGCTAAAACCTCAGTGTGAGCTTTCTCTATGCCATTACCTTGTAATACAGCGTATTTGTTTATTTCTAACTATAGAAGTGATAAGTGCTTTTGAAGAAAATCTGGAAAACAAGAGTGAGAAAAATAAAATCACTAATAATCTTACATACCAGAAGTAACCAGCAGTCACATTTTGTTGTTGCTGTTGTTTTCAGTCTTGTATATGTGTATAATTGTGGGCATTTCCTCAATGTCATCAAAAGTTCTCAAAAAACATAACTTTTATTGGTTCTATTATTTGCCCCGTTTGGAGGTTTACTGTGTTGGCCTTTGGGTGTCCCCTGGGCATTAGGCTTCATCTGATGACTCATTTGCAGACTTGGCCATCAATCAGCAAATGAGTAAGACTGCAGGTGTTGACACTGCTGATTGCCATCTAATGGTCTGTTTATTTAACCACTTAAACCATTTAAATTGCTTTATCTCTACTTAAATTGAATTTGAACCTGCTAAAGTGAAGAGCTTTGTATCTTAAAACTTTGGTTGACTCTCTGGCTAGTCCCTCTGGACCCCAGTTACCTTATTCTGTGAGTGGAGGGTCTTCCCTTGGTCCCTTCTCTAAGAACTAGATAAACTCTAGGGGCTTCTCAGAAATTACAGGAACACAAAATTTTGAATGTAATTTTAGAGGGTTCGTGGACTACTTTCCTCCCAGGTTCAGCATTGGATTCCAGACTAAGAAACACTAGGCTAGATGATGATGTGTATCTCGTTTCTGTGATTATCTGGTTAAATCTCTAATGACAGGAGTCACTGAGGTGAGCATCAGACTTTATATCAGAATGTATTTTTGATATTAACTCTTCTAAGAGGCCCCAGGGGTCTGGTATAGAAACCCTGTCTCCTCTCCCCTCCTACCTCTACCTGTCCCCACATCTAGCCTATATTTTTGTCACCATATCCCTCCTCTACTGTAACTGACTATTTAGCACTTTGCTCCTTGCACCCATTGCCTCCAATCTTGTCCTGTACTCTGTTCTGCTACTTCTGTGTACCATATTTTTGTTTTCTCAGAGGGACAGATCATATTCCCAACACCTTTTCTTTTCTCTGGCTAGCAAGTTGACCCATACACTGTGGAAAATCTTTAGTCATTTGCTCCTTTTTGCAATTTTTCTTAATAATTTTTTCTTACCGTTTCACATTTTCCCACAAAAGAGAAAAGGAATGATTACTTTGGAGTATATATCTAATATGTATTTAACTATCTACTCCAAAGTAGAGTACACTTTATTTATTCAAATATACTTTACATATACTTTAAAGTCATATATATATATTTGCCTTTAAAGTTGTTATATTTTAAATATCCTCCTGATATGCCAAGAACCTCTAATAGGAGAGTAAAAAAATTCCATTGAGATAATTGACATTTATTCCTTGCACAGTCATTCTTTATATAGTTACTAGCTACAGCAAAATGCAGTTTGAATTTTTATATAATTCATTGCTAAAAACAAGTTTATTTGCACTTCTTAAAGGTTCACTTACACTGTTTCCAAGGATACCTTTGTCTTTAAAAATGGCTAGCAAGTTTTGCAGAATAACATTTTCTTAGCTGGGAGAAAGGAACATTTTAATTATTAGTAAATGATCCGTTGGGTTTCAGTTTATGAACAGTTGAATGCTTCTGCCTTAATTTGGGTCATTAACAAATGAAAATATTTGCATAACTTTACAACCACCAAATTGCACTTTAGGGCTAAAGATAACCGGTGACGTAAAACTGCCATAAGAATTCAATTCAGCCAATACGTTTTGAATGCTTGCAGTACCTCAGACACTGGGGACTCAGAGGTGGTTAAGGTACAGTCCCCGCCCCCATGAATTTACAGTCTCACTGAAGAGTGCGGCACATACAAACTTAGTAAAAGGTAGACTGTGAAAAGCTCCAAGATTGGAGGTAAATGAAACTAATGCCCAGATGGCATCAGAAGAGGAGCTAATTCAGTCTGGCCAGGAGGATCCAGGGAGTTTCAGAGGGAAGGTGGCATGTAAACAGGGTCTTGAGATGTCCTCTGGGCGAGAGGGTCCTTTATTCAGCTTCTTGCTTTTCAGAACGTGATGGAACTTCATCTTATGGTGGGAGGAGGAAGATGGGGGCTTTGGAGTCTAAAGTTAGCCTTCCTTATAGTAAAAAATTACCCTTGGAAAATTCCTTAAATTTCCTATAAAGTCTTCATGTTTTTTTTGTATCCAACCTGTATAATAATTTGTATGTGTATCAGAATCTGAGAGCTGAAACCCATATACAGAAACATCCATTTCATCTTGTCTCTGAAATGTTCCTACTTCCCCATGGTTTTTACTCCATTCTGTTTTAACAGTAAAACTCTGTACCCTTAATGCATGTTGATAGACGTCTTTGTTATTTTAAGAGTTAAACTGGTTAGTGTGTGAAAGAACTTGAGGTCGCTAGAGTTAGGAGCTTGGTGAATGTTTGTGGATTTGAATCCAGAGGTCCAGCCTATACCTTGTTCTTTGAAATGTTGTAAAGTAGAACTTGACTGCATACTTCCTGTCCTTCTAAGATGGCATTTCCTCTTGTGGCTGCTCTGACCAGATGTCCTTCTCATGTCCTCAGACATTGATCTCATGAATCCCTTAGAGGAACGACATCCTACTTGTTGGTTTAGCTTCGGATGCTAAATTCTGTACTGTGTGACTCCCCTTGACAGGCAGACTTCTAAAGTGTTTGTCTGTCTTCAATGAGCAGAATCGAACAAGGGTCCCTTACATTGCCTGAGAAGTTAGGTGGCAAGATTGGTGACAGTAGTATCTCCATTCCTCTAAGTCCTGAGAATTTCCTTCTTTCATAAAAAGTGGACCCACTCGAAGGTGACAGGCTAGACCAATGTCTTGCTCCCACAATTGCTTTCCTTTATCTGGGATTTCGGTATAATGCTCTGAGGTGGTGGTGAGAAAGCTGTGTGAATTTTGCTGCTGCATTTCCTGTAAACATGTTGAGAACCTTGTCTAGACATTAATCAGTTCTCTTTTATGTAACTCTCTGTGTGAGAAACTTCAGAAAATTTACTTGCCTTACAGCTTGGTATGTTTTTTGGTTTGATGATATGAATTATGGAACTGATTATGTTTGCCTTTCTGTCTTGGCTACCTGGAAGCTCATAGCCAATTCAGAGTTTTTTCTTTGATTACAAAAGAAATATAAATTCATGGCTGAAGTTTTGAAAAGTATAGAAAAACTTAAAGAAGAAGATGCTCATGGCATGCACACAGGGGGATCAAGACAACTGTTTAAAGGCTGTTGTCACAATCAAGCCGCAAAGAGGGAAGGGCAGTGGATTTTAAATTGCCTAAGCACTTTGTAATGTGTTGTAGCAACACAGTAGGCAGAATTGTCATTTTAGATCACACAGCCAAAGTCCTGAATTTAAGACTAAGGTTAATTTCTTCAGATTGGAATAGCAACAGCAACAATAGTAATTACCTTTAAATAAATACCTACATATGTATTAGGCACTGTGCTATGCCATTTTTACAGTTTTACCTCTTCACTGAAATTACCTTGATTGGATTAAACCCAGATGCTGCCTTTATCTTTAATTGCTGATCAGTAGCTTTTACCTATTTGTACTTTTTAGCTGTTGGCATCGTTGGAATAGAAAACTGGTTCAGCATAGCGTCATGGTGAAGAGTGTGTACACTGCATCCATACTGCCAGTGCAGTGTGTGACCTTCTGCACATACGTAACCTCTCTGCCCATCAGTTTCCTCATCTGTAAAATGGGAATAATCATGTTACCTACTTCATAAGGTTGTTATAAAGATTAAATAAATTACCTCTGCAGGGTTTGGGACACGGTGAGCACTTAACAGTGTATAAAATAAATAACCTTTTAAGTTCCTTCTCATTACTTACAGAATGTCAGAGTATTTTGACCCAATAAATAGGATAGCAGTTCTCTCCTTAAAGTCTAGAACTTCTGTTGGCTTAATGATGATGGGGATTTGAGGAAGAATTGGGCTTTTTAGAACTTCTCGAGCCATTTCGAAAAGGTTTTTTCAAACTGTTGGTTATGTTGTACTTCACTAGGGCTCAGTTTGTCTGTTTAGTGCTTATGGCTTGCCTCCTCTGATTTATAGAACATTTCTAAGTTTTGATTTAACTTATTTCAAATCTATATTTATGTTACAGGCTCTTTGTGTTTTTTTCTATCCTCTTGTAACTTTTCAAAGATAGATTTAAAAACAATTTTTTTGTTTTTTCTTTTTAATTTTGTTGTTGTGGTTTTTCTTGTTTGGTTGTTTTGGCTGCACTGTGCTGCATGTGGGATCTTAGTTCCCAGCCCCGGGATCGAACCTGTGCTCCCTGCAGTGGAAGCACGGAGTCTTAATCACTGGACAGCCAGGGAAGTCCCTCCCCAAAGATAGATTTTAAAAATCCATAGATTGTATTATTTTGAAACACAGATTTGGTGAGTTTATATTACCCTGAAAGATTACCCAAGGTTGAGAAATTGGGTAGTTTAAAAAAAATACTATAGAAACTACTAATTTTTTTTAATGGACTCATAGAACCCTTGTGACTCATTACCCAATAGTATCCACACTCAGAAAGATTCCTGATGTTTGAGTGACAGAGACTGGGGTGACCTCGGCGGGTCCTGGTGGGAAGAAGAACGTGTGGACATAGGGCGCTATCTTGGCTCCCCCAGTGCCCCCTCGGAGCCCTCTCAGCCTCAGTCACTTGACCGGGAGAGGAAGAGACTTGTACCTATACCTTACATAATAGTTTCTATATTTTCCTGGATATATACACCTGTATACCTTGTGGCACCTGTTGTTGTTAAGTGATACCTCGTTCCATTGTTTACTTCTACTTCTATTATTACTCTTAACTAAATTCTCCCCAGTCTCAATGAAACAAGCAGAATAACTAGTTGGGAGAAACTCTGCAGCATTCCAGGAAGTACAGATTAATATTTAATCCCATCTTAATGTGCATTTTCCATGTAGTTTATTAATAAATCCCTTAACACTTTTGTTTTGGTTTTTCCTGAGATGATTTAAAAGTTACTTCACTAGTAATGTGAAGAAATGATTAAAATAGCAGGCTTTTGGGAAAACACATTTTAAGTGCTGTCACCATTGAACCATGGGATGGTGACCCATCTACTTTCCTGTGCTTTTGTGTAAATCTCTATTAATTGTATGAATCTTTTATTTATGATGTCTATTAATCTTGCCTTCTCAACTTGCTCTGATACTCCCAGAAGGGAGAGACACTCTACTCTGCCTTATATGTTTACTGTGATCCTCTCAGTACCTAGTACCAGACTCATTAACCTATTGGTACTCACATACATATTGATGGATTTAAAGTAATATTTTGTTTAGTTTACCATGACATGTGGTATCTCATGAAAATGTGTGATGACCTCATCTTTTATCTACTATAAAATAGTAGGTAAATTAAGTGTGCGTGCTGCGGGCTGTCGTGCAGGGAGAAACTCTTCACTTACATCTGCACGCATGAGGTGCCGGCCACAGGAACCCCTTGCTGTTTGCACCTCCCTCCTTTGATCATCAGCCAAGCATTTGGTGTTTAGCCATAACACGAAGGAAAGCATCCGAAAACTATAAGAATTTTAGAACAGCCAGATGACCTCGCTTCTCTTCAGCTCCAGATGTGAAGTAATCACGAAGGAGTCTGACTGTGACTGGTTTTCTTTTCAGCACAGCACTGTTCTGATTCAGGTCTATGTGGCCCACACCGCGTGGAGCAGGCACAATGAGGCCGGTCTTTATCGAAGGGGCAGCGCACTGTGCATTGTGCAGTTTGGGGTTTGTTTTCCTTTGGCCGACGAGTGGGAACCTCCCATTTTCCGAGCCGTAGTAACACCCCTGGAGGCTGGCCCTCCCACCCGAGCGGGCTCTGCAGACCCAGCCGGCAGGGCTGACCACTTGTGCCTGGGAAGTCAGCTTCCTTTCCGTCCTCAGGCCTCTGGCATGCGTGTGCCTTGCACAGCCAAGGACTCGCAGCTGTCCCAGTTGCAGACTTTCTGACTTGCGTTTTCAGCCGAGGATGCAGGCTGATAAATTCAGGACAAGTAGTAGAAATGTCAAAAAGGAGCTGGTGATCGAGTCCCCCCAGCAGTGCAAGGATGCAGCCCAGGGAGAAGTGGAAGCAGAGAGCCCGGGGCCAGTGCTGGTAAGAGGGCCCCATCCACGGGGCTTCTGCTGTCTTCTCCACGCAGTGCTTTTATTGCGTGTGCATGCTCGGTGCCTTCTGGCTCTCTGGTTTGATTTTAAACTTGCCTTGCCTATTTCTGGCGAACTCTCTTCTCTGTTTCCTCCTGTAGATTGACTTCAGTTCCAATTTGATTCTTCTTTGGGAGGAAAGATATGTTGACGTTTTGTGGGTGAACGTGGTTTCCAGGAGGCTTCTTTGTATAGAACAACTATGTATTGTTCATGTCTCACCTAGCTGCACTGTTGTCAAACGTAAACCCAAGAGGCACATTGTAATTGCCTTTTACAGGATTGAAAAACGTCTTTTGCAAAATTAAAACATATTTACATTATGTATTTATGTGATGGTGAAAATTATGATGATGACATGGGGGGAGTGTTAAGGAACATAACTGCTGAAGTTACATGTATTCTCACTCATTTTAACAGGTTTGCCTTGAATTGAGCAAAGTAAAAAATAACCTAAGCTTTGAACCAGTTAATAGAAAAGTTTCTAATTTTTTTTTTTTTTCTATTTTTAACATTAGCTAAACTCAGAGCAGTTTGGATAAATTCAAGTGCTTCGGTAGACTTTGTAAGGGAGGAATGTGAAAAATGGTTTCGTTGTTATCATCAATGAGTAGGTTGTGCTTCTCTCTCGGAATTTCTTTAGTACAATAAAGGCACATAATTTTTTAAGCAAACTCCAAAAAACCACCAACATGCCCTGTGGTGGGGACAATTGAGCCTTTCAAAGGATCTGTTAAAGGGATTGTTAAGCTTGTACTTAGCAATTTTATATAGTGACTTTTTTTTTTTAACACAGAGGTTTATTTGCTGTTATAAAGTGTTTGGTTAATGAACTTAATTTTCAATTAATGTCTTTAAGAATCCGAACTTAAACTTCTCTGTAATGCATTTTATTTGAATTAAATTGCCTTTGACCTGTGAGACTGCCTTATATTGTATTGCCTTCAAAATTACGTTGCTAACCATGAACTGAGAAAGTCAGTAAAGTGTGATGGGCTTTTTCACTGTAGGTTTTCATCTGAGAGATTTAGGCCCCCCTCCCTGCTCCCAACATTGTTTAGAGATGTTATTTGTTATCTTGGATTCCTTTCTGCTAGCACAATAGTTCATTTATCCATTGAGAAGCTTGAGCAGCTTTCATGCAGTAGTAGATTTAACCGGTTAAAGCTCCCAGCTGATGTCGCTTATGATTTCTTGGAGGAAGTTGTGTGGTTTGGGTTCCCTTGTGAATATTCTTAAAAATCTTTTGTCAGTGTTTCTCCAGATGTGTAGAAATATTTGTCCAGAGGATTAAATATACTGTAGAAAGATGCTCTGTGATTTTTTTTTTTTTTTAATCACCCAAGTGACTTTTAAAAAACTTGCTTCTCTTTCTTGTGCTCAAAAAATCAGCCGCTTATGTCCCAGTTATTTGTTTAGGTCAAATCTCACTCCAGGCAGTTCCACGGGGAGTTCGTTTTCCACTGTAATGGATAAGGCTGTGCTGGCTGCAGCTGCACCTGGTGGGAGTGCTTGTGGGGACTCAGAAGCTTCTGGCAGCATGGAGAGCTCTGGCCCGTGCGCCTGCAGAGAGAGGTGTGAGGGAGAGGGGGAGGCAACAGTGATACAACAAGAAACTTTTTCTTATCTGATGGTGTTTCTCTTCTTCCCTTGGGGTAAGCAAGATAAAAAGAGCTACTACCAGATAAGAGAAGCAAGGATATTTAAGCAGAGCCTCTGCCCAGGGCAGATCTCCTTACCTGTGATTCTCACTGCCCACAACAAATGAGAATTCAACACACTGCTCGGAATACAGCTTTTCTTTAAGATGATTTTTTAAAAGTATGCCAGCACAGCCATGAGATCTGTGTGTTGTAGTGCTGTTTGTTACTATTATGTTAGTAGCCCGTGTGCCTGTTGAGAATCCCCAAGTCTGTAATGTTTACATGTAAGTAACTTACTTTGAAATCAAGTTTTGCTGGTTTTAGTTATGTACACAATCACTCCTTGGGGAAAATATTACATAGTTTAGAAAGCAAAAAAGTAATTAATGCATATAATTAGAAAAATGAATAGTGTAAAATAGGGAAATGTAAAGTACCCTTACCTTTAATTTCCAAAAGTGCCCGCCATTTATTATTTGGTGTATAACTTTCTCCAAACTTTCTCCTGTGCACATAAAAATATAATTTATTGTGCGTCTTTGGAAAATGCATAGTACTATAAATTTCTGCATTAATTTTCTCCCAGAGCATATCAAGAATATCTTTCTTTGTCACCACGTATAGATTTATGTCATCATTTTTAATGACTGTACCATAATTTGATTCCATTTGTTTCCAATTCTTTGCCATTAGTACAATGTATAATCATTGAGAAATGGCTTTGTGGGCTGTGAGTGACTAACAGTGAATGTACTAGTAAACGTATCTGAAAGCACTTATGCTGGTCAGAAGTACTTTTTCTGTAAAACTTCTATCAGAAGTCAATGTTTCGTTCCCCTCTGCCAGGGCAACAGTTAAGTTTCCCTTAGCAGTGGCTACTTGTTCCATGGTAGGTAAAGTCAATGTTTCTAAGAGAAGTATATATTTGGACATTACAGATTTTCAGAGACTGCAAGGTTCAACTTACAGGCACCTATGCAGGGAGGTTGTGTCCCTTCACTGTGACATAAACGGGAGGAAGTGCATGGTGAAATTTCCCCTTTCCTCTCCAGGCTCACTGCCAACCCTATAGAAAAATGACTGTGGGCTGTGAATGACTAATAGGGGAACAATCAGGATATTCTTGATGTCTACAAGTTAGTTACCCCACTGAATTTGAATACCTATTTTTGCCCCCCAAACTCTAATGTAATTCCTGGAAATAATTTATTCTAATTGTTACAGCTCAACAATTTAGAGGAAAAGGGTGTGGCCTCAGAGAGTCAGAACTGGCTGGGGTATATGTCCTGTGTGTTGCCTTTGCATTGGGTGACTTTCAAGAGGCAGGTGAGGACTGCAACACAGGTCTTACTTTGTGAATTTTGAAGGTTGTAAGATGTGAAGATGGAGAGAGCTGCATTTTCACATGTTAGGTATACTCCTTAGGTATTTTTAAAGAAGTATCTTTTCAGAAACACCTTTTCCATTTTTGATATTTTTCTTTTTTTAAAAAACAGCAATCAGAACTTTATTTATTGGCCTCACCACGTGGCCTGGGATTGAACCAGTGCCCCCCTGCGGTGGAAGTGCAGAGACCTAACCACTGGACTGCCAGGGGATTCCCAATTTTTGATAATTTTCTGGAATCTTCAAGTGTTAAACACTGAATCTGAGTTCTTATTTTAACATTTTAAAGAACAAATGATTAGCTAAATGACCACGTGAGAAAGGAGCATGTGTACCAGTGTAGAAAGGAGAAGGAGACTGGGCTTCTGGTTGGACAAGTCAGTGCATTACCTGGAGAAGCCTTTTCTCCCTTAAGTTCTATTTACTCTAGAAATAGCAGAAACGAATTAAGGTACAAACCCTGAAGGATAAGCTTACGGGTAATGATCATGTTGTTGTCAATATCCTATAAGACTTAAGAGGACTGTGATTGAGTTAATTAAATTATACTTATAAAGCTCTTCTCTTCTAAAGCTTTTCTGTATCTCTATGGAAGTCTTTAGAAATAATTATATTATGTTGATGATACTTAATATGTAGTTTCTTTTTTTTTTTTAAATACTGAGTGGTAAAGGAAGGAAGTTCCTGCAAGCTCTGTGTAATGACATATTCCCAGGTGACAAACAACAGGACATTTTACTAATTCAGAGCCATAAGCCTTCACTATGCTCTTTGGTTTTCCCCTTCATTTATTTGTTCATTCAGCCGCATTTATAAGTACTGAGGTTTGCCAAACATACTGGGTGGTGCACTGGGGATACAGGGCTGAGTGAGATACACGCTCCCTCTCCCCAGGCAGCAAGGTCTGGGTAATGAGGGGCTTCCTTCCTCAGAAATGCTTTTCACGTGGTAGTTTTTAGGCACAGTGAGTGTTAATCTCACCCATCCTTTTCCACTTAGGCAGACAACACATAAATCATCATCAGCTCCAGCAAGGACACATTCTATTTTTTAGCACCTAAAGCAGGCCTAGCCTTGCTTTACTGAAGGCATAGGGACCTCTGTTCACATGAATAGTCTGTGTGATTGAGGCCCCGCTATTGCACTGTATTTTGTGGAGCGGTTGGTGGAAGGAATCTTTGGGAAGTGCATGCTTCTCTTACCCCAGAGAAGGGGCTTCCACAGCTCGTATCACTGCCTCATTACAGCACTGAGCCACTCATGTCTTCTGGGAGGCTTGCTCATACAGAGCACAAAAATCCACCCAGCTCTGGTGAGTTTCTTTTCTCATGTCTGTCATCAACGTGGAGGCAGAGTGGCTGGTCACTGTTTTTTATAACAAGGTAATGGCAATTGCTTGCTTGCTTGCTTTTTTTTTTCTCGCTGTAAGGATAAAAATAGAAAATATTTATATAGTGCCTTGTTTTGTGTCAGACACTGTTTTAAACCTGTTTAAACATTATTTCAGTTAATCCTCCCAATTCCAGGAGGCAGGTACTGTTATTATTAGTCTTTTTACGGATGAGGAGACTAAGCACAGAGACGTTAGGTAACCTGCACAAAGTCATACATTTAGGAAGTGACAGAGCCAGGGTTTTAAGCTGCCAGTCAGGTTTTCCAGAACCCATACCTGAACACATATGTATGATTCATTAACAAAAATGAATGTATTCCTTATGCTTGACATTGGGATTATAAAGATGGAAAAGAGGGGTTCAAAATTCTCTGTCCTTAAAAAATTTTTTAATTGTTAGAGAAAGGCCAATTTCAAAGTGACAGAACAACAGCAGTTGAATAGCACAGAAAGATAAAGAGAAGGATGGTCATGCCTGAAGAAGTTGGAAACATGAACAAGATGGAGTTGAGAGTTACGTCACTTTCCTTTTGAGTGTTCCGTTTTATCATCTTCCCAGAAAGTTATACAGGAGCATAGATTGGTGGAATATCTGACAGTCTGGAGACATCTTATTTTCCTCCCTAGATTTCTTTTTTTTAAAACTGATTTACAGCACGATCCAGGATAACCCTGAAATGTTTATTCCCTAATCAGTACAATAGGCACCGTGGTCCCCGTAGGGTTTAGAGGAGGCTGCCAGTTGCCCAGTGTGCTCTACCCTTTGACAGGTAGTGGCTAAATACAAGATAGCAGAACTATGTCACAGGCAATGGGTGGTGTTGGGTGGTCTCAGAGAAAGCACTTTGGAGACCAGATTCAGCTTTGGTCTGGAATCTGCCTTTCAATCTCTGAGGATGACCACCCTTCCCTCCCCATCTCCATGCCAGCCCGGCCCTGGCTTTAGTACTTTTCTCGTCTGTAAAATGAGAAGCGTGTAGTAAATAATCTCGAAGGTCTCTTCTGGGGCTAAAGCTCTGTATTTCAGGGTCATTAGCTTTGGTCCCAGAATAACCTGTGATGGAGTCAGATCCAGATCCTAGAGTTTCAGTTTCAGGTTCTAAGCTTAGTTTATCCAAAATCGTTTGGGTTTTGCGCTGTAGGAGCTGTAAAACAGGGGATACTGGATTTCCACCCAATGTAATGAATAAGATGAGTGCAGTGGGTTGGCAAACCTGGAAATAAATAGAAGTGGTAGCAAATTTGCAGTTACCAGGGATTACTGTACAAGAGAGGCAAGAAGACCTGGCTTGAGCCTACAGATGACATGACTGAGTATAATTTTTAGAAACAAGAAGACTTGGAAATTATAGTTTATCCTCAACTTTCCAGAAGTTCGAAATATCCCTGTAATGTGATACAGCTCTTCCGAAGTTTCTCTTAGAGTACCGTTTTGAGGCTTCAGAAGTTTTTAGTGCTCGCTTTCCAGACAAGTGTACGTGCCACCTACTAGCGGGTCTCTGAGTGCTCTGCCGGGTGCTCGGGGAAGAGCCAGTCTGAAGTTCTGTTTTGGGATCTCCTTGCTGTGGGGAGCTGTCACTACTAAGGGAGAAGCAGAAGTGAGTGGTACCAAGGGCCCTGCACTCACGGTCAGGAGTCCTGGGTCCTATGTCTTCTAAACATTTGACATTTCTAAGCTGAGATTGCATTTCTGTCAGATGGAGGTAGTCGTGGTGTCTGTCCTCCAGACTCCTCATCTCCGAGGGTTGTCTGGCTGCCCCGGTCAACTTACTGCATTCAGTCTTTTCTTACTTCGAGCCATGCTCCAAAGTGCCACCAGACCAATCTTTCCAAAACGCAGATACGGTTATTAATTTCCTCCCTAAACCCCTCCCCTGACTTTCCTTTGCAGAGAAGGCAAAGCACGGCCCACTTGACCCTCAGAAGTTGGCCCTGAACTTGCTTGCAGGTCTCCCTCATCTACTGCACTTTCCAAAATGCGTCCTGACCCGGGCCGTGTATTCTTCATCCGGGGGTGCGTTCACACCCGGGCACAGTGCTTCTTTTGCCTGGCATGGCTTCACTGCCCGACCTTTCTCCTTCATCCTTCAAGTCCCGGTCACATGCCAGCTCCTCCAAGAAGCCTTTAAAACTCTCTCCCCACATCTTCCCGTAGACTGTGTTCTCCACGGCCCATCATGGCATCATTATTCTAGCGTGTTAGGTTATTATGCATCTCTGCTGTGTTGTAGCTAAGGCTTGTACTCTAGTCTCCCTCACTAATGCAGGGGCTTCTGCCCCACAGGAACCATGGTTTTCTTTGTATTGTCTCTGACATAATGTCAAAGCTCCCCCCGCCATTTTTTTTTTTTTTCTTCTCGGCATCACCTTTGCAGGATGCGAAGAACAGGTTGCAGAAAGGGCTTCTGGGAGAGACGGGATCTGAGGATCATTCTCCCTCTTCATTCTTCCCTCTTCCACCTTCATCACTTTAGCCACTAATATTCAAGTATGTTGAAATGCCAACAAGTAAAAAGGGATGCACCTAGAGGAGCCTGCTTGGCTAAATGTGATGTGGGTACTGTGCCCCCAAACTCTCCTTTGCTTCTGTTATTTTCGATCTAAATTAAAATGTTAGCTAACACTTTGTGACTTGAGGACGCAAGTGCAAACTTAGGTGACCAGGGTCAAAACTCTTCTATTTCTTCCTCTTAGCCAGCACCCTTTCCATATGAGTACTGCTTCTTCTCATCAGCCACACCTGAAACTGTAACATCACCTTTAATGGTTGTAGGACATTTGGAAAAAATCAGTTGTGTGACCTTATTACCAGAATCCCAGTAAATTGATTATACGTGGAAAGGCTAGTGGAGACCTACAAGATGTAGGGCAAAGAAGACCACTCTTCCTGGGGGGAAAGAAAGGAAAGCGGGGCCTGTTAGCAACACTGAACAATGTAGGTCACCTGCTTTACTTGACCAAGACTCGACCTGACTGTTTTGTCTCTAATAGGGTAGTTTTCCCCAAATTTGTCTTGTGTCCCCAAGTGAAAATTTCAGGAAGTGGTCTGTCCTTTATTTTGCCATGAAGTATTAAAAATTACCTGTGTGTTAAAAAAAAAAAATGTTTCATACAGTCTATAATAGTGCTAATAGAACTATAGCATGAGCCACATATGTAATTTTAAATTTTCTTGTAGCCAAATTAAAGTAAAATAGATAGGTGTAATTTATTTTAGTAATATAGTTTTAACCCAATATTTCCAAAAGTATCATCATTTTAGCATTTAATCCTTATAAAATATCAAGGTGTTACACATTCTTTTATTCATACTAAGTCTTTGAAATTTGGTGTCTGTTTTACACCTATCACACATCTAAATTCAGGATAGTCACACGTGGCTAGTAGCTACTGTAGTGAACGGTGCAGGTCTATAACCTTACATATTCCATAGCTGAAACACCTCAAACCAGAAAGTTGTCATTTTGGTGGGTGAGTCATTGGATGGGGTGGGGAGGAAATGCATGATGTAAGTTTAAGGTTGGGTTTTCCTTGTGAAGATCATGTCCTTGAAGTATTTGGAGGTAACGTAAATGAGATTCTACCTAATGGCATTAAAACCTCGCATTCAAACCTGATTCTTCGGAAAGATTTAATATTTTGGAGTATGATTTGTAATGTACTTGATATGGAAAATGAATATCCTTCAGGAAAGGGCTCTGCCTTTTCTCTCTCCCCCGTGAGATCACGGAGCCTGGGCAGTTCAGTGTAGCTTACGTTTCCAGATCTCAGAGCAGGGCAGAAAGCCTCAGATTTCTGTCCTTGCTGGAGGTGTGCAGGCTGAAGCATCACAGTGTAGAGCAGTGTTGTGCATTTCTCATACAAAGAGAAGTGGAAGCATTAGGGGAGCGCTTCCTGTTCTGGAACTCCGAAATTCCATCACGTGTCTTGCTAGCGGGTGATGGGAAAGGTCCTGGGCTTGGGGCCAGGAGACCCACGGGTCACCATCTGTGAGACCTTTGTTAATTCATGTAACCCCTCTGAGCTTCAGTTTCCCCATCTGTGAAATGGTGATGATACACCATAAGAATTTTGGGGAGGTTTAACGAGAAGATATATGTGTGATCCAGCAAAGGCATGTTTATGTTGTAGGGACTAAAATTCTCCTGTATCTGAATGACACTTAGCTATGTATGATCCTCATGACCACCATTTGGTGAGGTCCTGCTCTGTACCAGGCACTGTATATTGAAACCCTTCAATAACCTTGTGATAAAGATAAGAGAAATTGGTACTTTTCCCATTTTCAGATGTGGATATGGAGATTTAGTAACTTGTCTCAAGGCCACACAAACAAGGAGTCGAGCTAGGATTCTTTTTTTCTTTTTTTTTTTAGAAAGCTCCCTTACGTATGTATGTATGTATGTATTTATTTATTTTTGGCTGCATTGGGTCTTCATTGCTGCGCACGGGCTTTCTCTAGTTGCGGTGAGCGGGGACTACTCTTCGTTGTGGTGCGCAGCCTTCTCATTGCGGCGGCTTCTCTTGTTGCGGAGCATGGGTTCTAGGCATATGGGCTTCAGTGGTTGTGGCACGCCAGCTCAGTAGTTGTGGCTCGCAGGCTCTGGGCCCGTGGGCTCAGTAGTTGTGGCGCACGGGCTTAGTTGCTCCACAGCATGTGGGATCTTCCCGGACCAAGGCTTGAACCCGTGTCGCCTGCATTGGCAGGCGGATTCTTAACCACTGTGCCACCAGGGAAGTCCCTTGAGCTAGGATTTTTAAAAAATACTTTTTAATATGAAATTCTCAAACACACACAAAGGTAGGTAGACTAGTAGAGTAGTTCTCTAACTTGGGTGGCATCACAATCACACACAGATCACAATCAGATTGCGTGACCCTGCCCCCAGAATTTCTGATTCAGTGGGTCTGGGGTGAATGTGCATTTCTAAAAAGTTCCAGGCGGCGCTGATGCTGCTAGTCTGGGACCATGCTTTGAGAAACACTGGACTGATATAAGGAATCCCCATCCACCTGTCGCCACCTCCCAACAGTAGTAACTATTTTGGGGACCAGGACTTCAATCCTAACTCCCCACACCTGCCCTTGGTGATCTCTGAACTGCCTTTCTGGTGATGACATGCTCAGAAACTCCTGTGAACCAGAAATGTGTTATGAATTCCATCCCCCGCCACCAATATTTTCAGATAAGTAGCTTAAAGTAGGTTGTTTGGAAATCTGACTAAATCTGGCTTTTCGAGCCCTTTAGCCTAATTACTTAACCTCTTTATTTCAGAGTTTCAAAAATAACTTTTATCGACATAGGAAGAATTAAAAATTTCAGGCCATAATGCTAAAAAAAAGGGGAGGGAGATTATTGGTTGGAACAGAGTCTGTAGTATAGATTTAAGATAGAGTCATTTAGGCCCCTACCGTGGTGCATCTCTTTCTCTTTTGCTTTCATCATCACTTTTCACATGTGAAAAAATGGCGGCCAGAATTAGCCGCTGGGCTGGATGTGTGTGTGAGAGATCCTTGCAGAGATGTTCCTCAGGCGCTCCGCCTGATCTCTCCCTTCTCACACCCTTCTTTACCCCTCTTAGGCTCATGCCCTGTGTCAGGATAGAAAGAAGACACTTGTGGTGCTGTCTGCAAGGGTGGTCCCTCCTCCACTCAGCTCTCTCCTTGTGCTCCAGAGGCACGGGGCATAAGAGGAAGCCCCCTAGATCCCTTGTTCTCTCTGGCACCCCCATTGAGCACAGCTGACTAAATACAAGCAGTTATGCAGGTTTTTGTTAACTGGTATTATTATCTTCATTATTATCTCAATTCCCATTACATTTTCTAGATGCTATTGACTTGACAGTTTTTCATAGAGTCTTTAATTCTGTTCATTTTAGTAATGGGATAATAATTTTGGAAAACCAGTTATTTATAAAAATGACAAATACAAAACCCATACACTTATCCTTCCATTAAATTGATTGATTTTGAGCGTCCAAGTATTGCTCATACTGACATGCCTGATTAAATAAAATCTCTCAGTGACAAGTTCTCTCATTTGAGTGCTCTTTTTAGTACTGTGTAAAAAGGGAATTCAGCATCTTATCAGTGTTTATAATATAAAAAACTATATTCACAAGTGTGTCATTCTTGGTGTTAGTCTGTTCTGAGTGTAACACCACATTTCAGCATGAGAAATATATTTAGATGTGTACAAGTCTGGTGTTCATTATGCGTTCTTCTAAACATTCTCCGGTTCATCAGCTGTTATGGTTTAATGCTCAGGTTTGAGCTTTCTTCTCAGTCCAAGCTTAGATAGGGCTCCCTTTTATCTCCAGTTTTCTATAGCACGTGCTTGTGCATGTTGTCAGTGAACATGCAAAATTTAAAATGTAGAGGCTTAGAAGAAGAACAGGGACCAAGGAAGAGCATGGTCCGGGGGTCAGGAGACCTGGGATTCAGGCCCAGCTTTGCCGGCAACTCTTTCCGGGACCTTAGGACAGTCACCTAACTCCCATCCATGCTCCCAGGTGTCTCTGTCTGTAAGACGAGAGGGCTAGAGCAGATAATCTCAGGTTCTGATGTTTGCACAATTGTAGTTCTAGTATTACTGAACCTCCTGCTCCTTTTAAACATGCATGATTCTGAACAGCTGCTGAGACCATTGTTCCTACACACACTGATGCAGTCTGGAGAAGAACATGTATTGCTGAAGGAGAATGTGATCATATGTTGATTACCATGGTCTCCTAAGTTCTAATGTCCTGGGTTAAGGGAAGAAGACCATGTGTATTACAAGGAGATGGGAGGCATTTTCCACGGCTGGAAGATGTATGGACCTAGTTTTATGTCTCTCAGTCTTCACTGGTTTGCTGGCTTCCTTAGGGCCCTTCACAACATAGCCCACCTGCCACTGTGGCCTCATCTTTCACCACAAGCTGTAGTCTAAGGGTGGCTTTGAGACATGTGGGTACCCCAGGTGAGCTAATCATTGGGACGACCTCAAACACAGTCTATTCATGGGACTTCCCTCGTGGTGCAGTGGTTAAGAATCTGCCTGCCAATGCTGGGGACACGGGTTCGAGCCCTGGTCCAGGAAGATCCCACATGCCGCAGAGCAACTAAGTCCGTGCACCACAACTACTGAGCCTGCGCTCTGGAGCCCGCGAGCCACAATTTACTGAGCTCGCGTGCCACAACTGCTGAGCCTGCGTGCCGCAACTACTGAAGCCTGCGCACCTGGAGCCCGTGCTCCGCAACAAGAGAAGCCACCGCAATGAGAAGCCCGTGTGCTGCAACTAGAGAAAGCCTGCGCTCAGCAATGAAGACCCAACACAGCCAAAAATAAACAAATAATTTTAAAAAAAACCAAAAGACATGCTGTTTAGATAGTTGTTTATTTAAGAGGGGGGACTGAGGGCTGCCTGGGGCAGAGGTGAAATGGGACCCCTTGTGCAGAGCTGTTCGTCTCTGACTCCAGTGTTCCCACCTATTCAGAGAAACCGAGGCCCTACGGGTAACTATCCATCGTTTCTTAAGCATATCCATTCCAGGAGTTCCGCTGCCAACTTCAGGCGGCTTGTTCATGTGTTCTTTGCAGCCGCGTCGAGCACCCTTTCAGAAAGGAGTTCTCATAAATGTAGTTTTCTGCATCACATTGGATTTCCAGTGATGCAGGCACTGGTGCCCCAAGCCCTTGGCCAGCTGCCAGCTGCTCCCTTCATGCAGCGCTGCCCAGCTGTTCTGAACTGCCCGCTGCTTCCTGAACTCACCCTGCTCAGAGGGGATCGACCAGGCCCTGGAAGAGACTCCAGCAACTTCCTATTCATGACTTTGTGTTTTCTTTAACCCCTTCCCTCTTCGATTGTACAGATTTCAGGCCCCACAAAATCTGGTTCCATCCGTGAGCGCACTCCCTGGCTTCTCCGTTTTCTCTGCCAGGAGCCCCCAGTCCACCCTGAATCCTGGCTGACTTGTTCAGCTCTTATACTCGGCCCTGACCGCCTCCTTTAGGAAGCACCCGCGTTGTTGGGCCCCTTTGCACACTGAGTGCCTGTGCTATGCCAGGTGCTGTTCAGGGGCGGGACAAAGCAGAAATAATATAGATACAGTAAATACAATAGCACTCTTTGCCCTCATGGAGCTTGTAATCTAACTGGAGCGGGAGGGGGAGGGGAGTCAGGTTCATTCTAGTGGGTCAGATGCCACTCCTGGGTTCCCGTTGCTGTGATTCTGCCCGGGATTGTTCACACTTCCCTCTGGATTGTGAGCTTTCTGGGGTGGGGGCTGTGTCCTTTATATCTCAGTGTCCCAAAGACCTGGCACAACGCTCATGGATAGGCTCAGTGACAATCTGTGGAGAGAAGGAACATATAACTGCTAATAGCATTTGCACATGAGGAAGCGGGGCAGCTGCTAATTTCCTGTGCCCACCCTAATTATAGGAAGCTGAGGATTTTTCCTTCAAATCTGACAACTTCAAGAAGTTCCCGGTGGGAGTATAGAGTGAGTGAGAGTCGTGTGCAAGACGGTAGTGCAGAAAGGCTCGGGGGCCACAGTGATTAACATCTGGTTGCAGAAGCCCTTTCCTCCTTACTGCAAGCCGTCCCCCTCCCCAGCGACAGTGCTGGGGTCCTGTTGGCAACGTTGAGAAGTGCACCATTTTGAAAATGGGACTCAGTTCCACGAGGGATTTTTATCTCAGCTGGTCGAGTAGCTTTTATAGCTCTGAAGATAAATCAAGGAAGTCCTAAATTCTTCATAAGCAGAAGCGACGCATTTCTCATTTCTTAAAATAGAGTGCTCCAAGAGCTGCCATTTCCTTAGTTTGCTATTTCAAGAAGTGGCATTCAGGGTTTCAGCTTGTGCTAACATTTAATTACCAGGCACACAAAGGCAAGAAATGACTAGAAAGTTCACGGGAAGCTATCATGTCAGAGGGAAGAGCAATAGAATCAGAAAGCCTTTTTGTTTAGCTCTTCCCATGGTTTTTGAGGCTTCATACATGTTTGGCCAACGCTGAACTCATTTGTGGGCTGATGCTCTCCAGTTCTGCTGGATTCCAGGGGAATCTCATTTTCTTGGTGCTCAGAAGATCCCCTGACTTCTGATTGCCTGTGGATCTGGAATTTCAATTTGCGTGGTTGTTGAGCAGCCAGACGCAGAGCAGCAAATGCTGTAGGAAGGACTGAGTTCAGAGAGGCTCAGAGGGAGATTGACGGGAGGGCACGTGGATCATGCCCTTTGGCGCCCCTGAGAGCCACGTGATCACTGGAGGCTCGCCTGCTGCCCGCTGCTTTGACCAGCAGATGGGGACTGGTGGCCTTGGTGTCAGTGGCTCACCTGTGCCCATGATGTCCCTTGAGATGGAGGTGCTTCTCCCCACCATCTGGTCACATGGCCCTGGCCTCAGGCTGTTCCTGTGGGTCTCTTCCAAGGAAGCCAAGGCTTTGATTCTTTGATAGAAAACCGTCTGTGGGCCCTGGTGACTCTGCTCCATCTTCCGCCCTGAGGAAGCACCACACAACCCTCGATGAGCAGCGTCCCTTGGGATTTACCCCCCGCCCCCCCCTTTTCTCCTCCTCAGTGTTGGACCCTGCTGCTCTCATGGAGCTGCCCTCATGGGGGGGTGGGTCTAAAGTGCTTCTGTGTGCACCCCGACCCCCCAGCTGTCCTCAGTCCTTCCTGACACAAACTTCATCGATACTCAATTCAGTTTATAACGTAAGCGTCTATTTGGGTTTTCTTTGGGCTCAGTCCCTGAATTCCACTGTCATCTCTATTTATTATTATATATTAATAGTTTTCTCTGCGTTCGGCCTTTTGTGTTTCCTTTTTTGGTGAGAGTCCCTGCCACTGTTGTCTGTTTAATTTAATATGTTCCTGGAGGATAGAGGAAAGTTTTTGTAAACAGATTGGTAAAATTGAATGTATGTGTAGCACCCACTCAAAAACAAAAAACTAAGATTACTGTCATGCAAGCAGCATATTTAATAATAATAATAATGGTTACATTTATTTTGTGCCTACTGTTTGCCAGGCTGTGTCGAACATTAACTCAACGAGGCCCAATAACAACCTCACGTAACTGCACAGCTCAGCTTTCTTAACCACTGTACCATAGATTGCCTTCAACTCGATCAATATCTGTGTGGCATATATGGCCCTATCAGGGCAGATCCAGGTTTTCTGAGCAGTGAAGCTTAGAATTTTGGGGACTTTTAAGAAAAATAATTAAAAGTTATAAATATAAAATTTATAAATACAAAATTTGGCCTGGAAGTGAATATTTTAGAATTTGAATTTAGAATAATTTAGAATTTGAAAAGAAGTCACAACAAATTACAAAATTTAAAAAGCCAAATTATCAACATCGGAAATACAGGAAAACAACACATTTTTATCAATGAGTCTCTTGACACACCTCAGTAATAACTTTCTTCCCGGCATTTTTTGGCTTCATACTCCTGTTACCTCTCATATGATCATGATTTTGTATCATCATTCTGTGTGGCAAGGATAGGTCATTCAATCTTTCCTGTAGCAAGGTTAGTCGAACTTTGTATTTTATTAATCATAGCTTAGAAAAGTTTCTTCTAGCTCTGCAACATTTGGTAACATCACATAAGCTTTTAGGATTGGATAAACCTCTGTTAGGTTTCCTCTGTGCAGGAGCTGTGTGATTTGGGGGCATTCTCAGTTTGCGCAATGACTAATCTCAAGCACCTCCTAGCAGTTCTGGCCCAAGCACCTTGGGATGTGCCTGTATTGCAATATGGCCCCTGTGTTGCACCTCGTATCGATTTGCCTATGTGACACTGGGTGGACCGACATAGTGGGCCATGTTCCTGTAAATCTTCCTAAACCAGGATGCCAGGCAGCAGTTGAACTCAACAGGGACGTGTGTGGGGCCTGGAGAGGGGTCTGTGCAAGTGAGGGGCAAGCATCAGCTGTCTTAATGACAGTCACTGTGTCTCTGGGTCCTGGGCTAGATGCTGCGGGAGCACAGAGATAAGGAGACCCGGCCCTGTCTCAAGGCACTGATGGTGGAGGAGATGAGCTGTCCGTGGGTCCTTTCAATGCAAGGCGGAAGGAGCTGCACCCTAGGACTGCCACTAACCCAGATGCAGTGGGCAGAGGCGGGACAGGCTGCCTTTTAACGGGCTGAGGTGGTGCCCCAGTTATATGGCCATGCACTGCATGCCCTGGGGCTAGAGCAACTGCGCTTTAACTTTTTTGGCATCTCTGCCTCTGTCAGATTTGCTTTTTTAGAGGAAGGATTCTGCTGCTGAAATAAAACATCTTTGGACCTCTGCCTGAAGGGCTGTAGGACTCTGACAGGTGTATCGGTGTGGGGAGCGACAGGAGCAGGCCTGTCAGAGACAGTGAACCACATTGCTTGTGTCATGGGCGCACGGGGCTAGAGATGTGAACCTGTGCATCTGCCTGCCCAAGGAGGGCTGCGCTTTCACGTTAAGGAGTTCAAAACCTTGCTCACCTGAAGAATTCTCATTCTTCCCATAGCACTCGTGAAGCAGCACTTCCTTGGTGAAGTGAGGAGACGTTGCAGCCCGTGGACAGTAATTGACACCACCTCCCGCCCTAGCTCTGCGTTAGCGTCTGCCCGCACCTCTTGCTGTGCTGAACTAGGTGTTCCCGAGCCTGCTTGCCCCACTAGTCCGGGGTTTCTGTGACTCAGTTCCATGGCTATTCTCCAGGGAAGGACAACCCTCCCCCCAAAACTGGGTATCACATTTAGAAAGTAATGTGTATATACGTTTCTGGGGGGAGGGGGCCCATGGTCTCAAAGGGGTCTGTAACCCCAAGGAGGTTAGGGAGCTCAACACTGGGCTTGTTCCTCGTTCATACCTAAGTTTACAAATTCCAGCACAGTTCCTGGGTCATCCTGATAGACCAGGGGTTCTTCAGAATCCCTTGGAGAGCTTGTTCAAGCATGGTCGCCATTCCTGGAGTTTCTGACTCAGGCTTGGGATGGGGCCTCAGAACTTACATCTGTGTGAGCTTCCCAAGTGATGCTGATGGTGCTGTTCCTGGGACCCCACTTTGAGAACCGCTGTTGTAGACTCTTGTGGACTGAAAGTACCACGGTCCTCTCCCTGTCTGATTTCACAGTAACCGAGAACTGAACGTTCATAGATAAGGACTTTTAACCTCCAAACGGGGGAGAAAGCTGAAGGACTCGTGTATAGATTGAGTTACATGTTTTACACACTATAAATGCACGGTACATGCACTGTACATGTTCTCAATGCCCTAGACTCGGGAGCTGGCCAAGCCCCATCGTGCTTAGGGAGACACAGTGTCCTGGAATATTGAAAATTCAAACTGGTAAATGTGCAGGGTTCTGAAACCTGGTAGTTCTGATGGCCTAGGAGCAGTTCTAGGAGTATTGACCATTCATCAATTTGGGTAATTCTGGACCCAGATTTTTTTTCTTTTGAATATAAAAAATCAAGAACTTGTATGTAAATTATCTCAATAGAAAAAAAAAAAATAGCTCTTTGTATAATCAGGCCTCATAAGATGGCTGCTCTCTTGCTGTCTTGTACATCCCCTGCCCGATCCTGTCCTGCGTCACCCTTACTTTATGCACATGATTGCCTCCCTCTCCTAAGCTGACGGTTTAGTCAGTAACTACCTATGTGATTGGTCCGAGAGTGACTGTTGTAGCCCTGGGACTAGACCAGCTCCAGTGTGTTTGGTCATCAACAGGAAACCGCAGCCCTCACCATGGTTGCTAGCCCAAAGAGCTGCAGGGGGACGTGTTCCAGCAGTCCCCCTGGCAACCGAGGAGCCCTTCTGATGTCATGCCCCCATAACTGATAGCCTCCTCCTCCCCTGTATAGCGAAGATTGCTGTCGTGTCCTGCCTGCCGTCAGCTGTACTTGGTCAGGTGTCGCTCTGGGACTTCGGCCTCTGGCTTGTAAGATTCCCTGTTCAGTAAATCGTTGATGTCTGTGTCGCCGACTCCGGGTTCTTTCTTTGGCCTCATGGCCGGGCAGTTGCAAGGATTGCAGGACTCTGGGGTGCAGCCCGACACTCTTGGAGTTATGTCACCAGGAGAAGCATTGAACTTAGGTGTGTTGAGATGGCTTTAAAGCCAAGGCCACGTGCCAGCTCTGTGCTAATAACGCCTCCTTCTTCTGAACCAGGACCAGGGGACTGGCAGTCTGATAATTAACCTAACTTCACTTTGCTGTTAGTGGACATTCCTGTTGCCAGTGATGCTGCGGGCCAGTTTCCTACACTAGTGCGCTGTCCCCCACACTTGTGACCAGCTGGAAGAGCTTAGTGGAGCTGAAGAACACTGAACAGCTGTAACCAGTGAATCATCAGTTTAAAGAAGAGTGGAAAATAGGCGATTGTGCTCTTGACTCATAGTTTGGTAGATACAGGCCCGCCTCAAGTCTCCCAAGCCCCTCTCTTCTGTCATTTCTTTCTGTCTTCTTTTTCTGTCTTTATCTTGCCCTTATGTTTCCTCCATCCCTGCATCTTCTACCTCCGCCCCGCCTAGGTGTCGGTCACTTTTGTCTCTTTCTCTCCCCCATCTCCTTCTTGACCCTTTTCTCTTCTTTCTTCACCAGTCTTCCTTCTCAGCCTTTCTCCTGTGATAGTTTCTTTCTTTCTTCCTCCTGAAATCCACATGTAGAGTCCACATTGTGCCAGTTATTCGTGTTTGAAGCAAGAGCTTTTTGCCTTGTTCTTAACTTAGGTAGCAGGTGAGTCGCTCTGCGTTGGCCCCTTTTCCTTGGAGTCAGTGGTCCTGTCGGGGACAGTGCTCCCTGCAGCTGCCGAAGACCTCTGCCCAGTCAGGTCTCCAGGAGTCACTTCGTTGAGCAACTTAAGGGTTTGCACAAGTTTCAAATCTTCCCAGTCCTGGAGTCCCGAAGACCAGAGAAGACGTGTTATTCTTCTCTGAGATTTCCTGTATTTCTCATTCTTCCCTGAGATTTCCCTTATGTCATTCTTCTATGGGCTTTCCTGGTTAACGTGCATCATCAGTCTTTAACAGAAACGCTGGCTTATAAACTCTCCACAGGCGTGCCATGGTTGAGCATTGGTGAGCACAGACCCTTAACAAGGCAGCCTGGAGAAGGAAGAGTTCTGATTGATAGAAGACTGGGTTCTAGCCCCGTCTGCTGGCTACTTGGGACGCTCAGGCAGTCAGCTCAATTTGTGATCCTCAGTTTCCAGCCTCAGTCAAACGGAGTGACGTTTCCATGCCTACCTTTTAGTGGTGTTAAAAGATAAACTGAGGCATATTAAACACTTCAAGAGTTTATTTGAGCAAAAATCGATTCAAATTGGGCAACACCCAATTCCCAGTGGTGGGGAACACTCTGATGATAGGAGCTGGGGAGAGACTTAACATAAAGAAGAGTGCAGAAGCAAAGAAAGGAATAATTGATTGGCACTAGCGTGAAGCCTAGTCGGCTGTTTGCGCTGGGTTGTCCTTAGTGTTTTGATTTCATTAACCTTGAGGCATATACAGGCTTACATTTCAGTTTGCTTACGTAGACTGCCACCTCATTGCATTAGAGCCACCTCAGACTGATGGCCTCCTTGTTTAATTAATTTAACAGTGGATTAAGTGTGATCATCTGTGTGAAAACACCTCAAAAATTAACAGTGGCCCACAAAAGCAAGGTAATCCTAATACCTACAATGTTACATTAAATACTGCCAAGATACCGTCAGGGGAAAACAGTAGTTCATCTAATTAACAAAAGCGTTATTTGGTATGCTAAATAGCAAAACTGATTTATATAACTGAATATGTTACTGATTTATATAACTGAATATGTAACTGAATATGTTTGTTGTTTTCATTCACTAAACCTTTAAGAAATCCAAGTTCAGTCAAATGGTGGGAAGTGTCATTAAATGCACTTAAGAAGCTGTAAACATTGTCTGTATCAGTCCAGAGGCAGAAAACACATCAGTTGATTGAACATGGAAAATTAATATAGAGAATTATTAAATTGGTAAAAGGGGATCAACTACTAGGGAGTAAGGGTAACTCTAAAGCATGGATCAGCAAACTATGGCCCGTGGGCCAAATCTGGCTGTTGTACTGCCCCTCCCCCTGCCATGCCAGTTTTATTGAGATGTTGACGTAACATCACTGGGTTGCCTGTTTTTGTAAATAGAGTTTGATTGTAACACTGCTGTGCCCATTTATTGACTATGCCTGCTTTTGCTCTGCAACAGCAGAGTTTACTAGTTACGACAGAAACTGTAAGTCAGCCAAAATATTTGCTCTCTGGCTCTTCACAGAAAACGTTTGCCAACCCCTGCCCTAAGAATACAAGCCTAGTCTATCCAGGGAGCAGAGACCCAAGGAAAGCACAAACTTGGAAGAGCCGCACAACCCCCGCCTGCCCCGCTCCCCCCCCAAACCTGCACCCAAGGCTAAGATTCAGGCCTAGGTGGAGGGAGTGTGGCCCTGGTCTCTGGACAGTGGAGAAGTCAGTCTGCTGAGGATCTGTGGGCTGGAGGCTGGGAACCACCTCCTGGGGTGCCTGTGCAACTTCTGCAGGGTGTGTGCCCCTGGGTCTCTCCCAGAAAGCCCCCAGTGGCTGCTGGGCTATAGGAACAAAGCAAAAAACCCAAAAACCAAGGAACAATTCCAGAACACTGGAGCCTGAGAAAAGCCCCTTTCTCAGCAGTGTCCCCGCAGCACCCTCTGCTAACCAGGGCTAACACTGCGGCAGTTTTCTGAGAAAGCAGTCTGACCTTACCCTGTGGCCTGGAGGGAGTGGAGCTGATGCTCTGTGCCGAGGGGCTGGAAGGGGAGGTACCCAGCTGAGGATTCCCCTGGGCGAGCTGGTGCCTGTGGAGGTGCCCAGGGCTGCAAAACTAGGTCACCCGCTCTGGGCTTCGCTGGCTGCCGTCATGTGCTGGACACGATACGGGGCAGGGGAGAGCGCAGTGTCCGTTCCATCCTGCAGTCTTTCTCCTTCTGACCTCCTTGTAATGGAAGTTTAGCTTTCAGAATCCTGAGCTCTGTCACTGTAGAAAGCTCTGTGCCTTTTTGGATTTTATTAGGAATATAGTCATGGTTCCTAAAGAAAATGTTATTGATTGTGACATTGATCCATTTTGCCAACAGGCACCTGTAGATTGATTACTATATACAACATAACAAACTAAAATAAAGGAAGAAATGATTGAAGTTGAAATAAAATATTTTGGAGAATACTTTTATTTTCTGTGTCAGTTCTAAAAAATAATTACTTGTGTAAATCTTTTTTTTGGCCTCTTTTGAATGTAAAAACAGTTTAACATTACAAATATTTTAGAGGAAGAAATTACCTACACTTTTACAAGATAGCTTTAATTTTTTTGATTGTGTATATTTTTAATCTCCGTCCATAAACGTGTACTATTACCCAGTTATAATAATTGTGCACTTGTTTGAGCACTGTGTTTTTTCCTCAGCATATCATGACGTCATGTAGAGTCTACTTAAATCAAGTAATTGAAGTTAAATATGAACATTTTATTCTTATATTGGGCAGAGCAAGCTGACTGCTTCGTCAAGAAACTTGAGAACCTCATTGGCATAACACAGTAGATGCTTTAGTTCTTGTTCTCAGGCTATCTCAGTGCCTGTTTCAAGCAGACAGCCTTTCTGCAAGGTGATTCAGGATCCAAACTCCTTTCGTCTTGGGGCTTCACCCTTTCCTCAGGCCTCCTGAGTCCACTGCTGGATCCTGTGCATGCTGCTGGCACAGGCTGCTTAAACAACAGATATTTATTTCTCATAGTCCTGGAGACTGGGAAGTCTAAGATCAAGGCACTGGCAGATTCAGTGTTTGGTGAGGGTCCACTTCCTGGTTCGTGGATGCTGTCTTCTTGCTGTGTGCTCGCATGGTGGAAGGGACGAGAGAGCTGTTGGAGGTCTCTCTTATATGGACACTAATCCCATTCATGAGGGTTCCACCCTCATTACCTGATCACCTCCCAAAAGCCTCATTTCCTAATCCCATTATTTTTCAGGGTTAGGTTTCAACATATGAGTTTTCAGGACACAAGCGTTCAGTCTATAGCAGAGGCTTTTATGAGCCAGGCTTGGCAGCGACCACATCCCTTCCAGTCACACGCCGTTGGCCAGAAGACAGTCACATGACCACACTAACCATGGGGAGGCTGGGAAATGTAGTCCAGCTCTATTTGGAAGGAAAAGAGACAGATTTTGGGAACACACAGAAGACTCAGTTACAATTCCTGATTTAGATGGCACATACCAGATGTTTCTAATATATTTCCTATCTGTATATGAATTGTATTTTAATATGTAGAGGATTTGTTGAAATTGTGTTATCAGATGATTTTTTTATTAATTTCAAAAATAATCTTGCAGTAATGAATTTATTGATATAATGAATTTACTTCTGATAAGTGTGTGTGTGTGCGTGCGCACGCGCACGTGTGCCTTTTTTAGCACTTGGCATACTGTGCTGTAGTTAGTTGAATATGTATCTTTATCCTCGACTTAGCCCAGTTAGTGCCTTGCATGTGGGAAGTGATCACTGAACACTGTGGCCATGACTAGAACTAGATGAGATTTTTACTGAGAATAACTTTGGAAATAGCTAGAAAAGGCATATTCTCTCTTTTCTTTCCCGAGTTGCTCGTTGCCTCTTTCTTTGGATTAGTGCATGCCAGGGATGATCATCCTTACCCCCTGGGGGTCACCCACAAGCCCTGGTTTAAGTACTTTTTTCCCTTGCTTGCCTGATTTTGGTCCAGCTCACATTTCTCTATGTTTAGGTGTTGCATATGTAAGTGTATAGATAGTTCAGGTTAGACAGGGATATTTTGAGACTCAGAGATGAGTTCCATAGAGTTTTATATAAAATAGTGAGCGCTGGGGATAGCTTTAAGCCCAGGGCCAAGAAGAGATGGTCATGGCTGGAGCTGCTGGCCTTCATTGCCAGACCATGGCTGGACCTCCAAGCAGGGCAGCTCTGGCAAAGCTTAAGGCTTAGAAGGGGACTGACCTAGCCAGGGGTGACCCAAGACATGACTGGAAGTTCCACCAGCCTCCATAGCCTCCTTTGTGTTTAAATAACCAAACAAGCATGAGGACTATGAAGTGTTTTCTTTCCTTTGAAGACAACTTGTTTCTCTTGTTTCTGATTCTTCCTGATAGCAAAACTGATACACTCTCATTGTAGAAAAGTTGGAAAGTATAAAAACATGTAGAGTAGGATGTATAAAGTTCTTTAGTCTTAAGAAGTTACTTTTATCATATAAGAGTGTTCCAATTGCTTATCTTTTTACCTTCTAGGCCAAACCAAAGCTGATTGAGCCACTCGACTATGAAAATGTCATCGTCCAGAAGAAGACACAGATCCTGAACGACTGTTTAAGGGAGATGCTGCTCTTCCCTTATGATGACTTTCAGGTAGGTAACTTCTAAGTGTCTGTAAATAGAGCCGTGTGGTATTATTTTTGCATATATATGTGTATATATGTGGGTGTATGTGTGTACACACGCAGATATGAAGATGTTACATATGTATGTGTATGCATATATATACGTGTATGTATATACATGCATATATGCAAATACATGCATACACATGTGCATAAACATACATATGTATATGACACAAATATTTTTTCAAGTGTGTATCTTTTATCTTGAATAGAAATGCTATACTCTGGGCTAATTCTGTAGACACTAGTGCCTCCTATGTCTTAGGAAATTTGTTTGAAGAGGTATTTAGGGGTTTTGCCAAGTACCTTAGAGTCTTAAGGATGGGATTTGCTCGGAAGCAGTGGAGGATTTTGCCATGCATCCTTTTAGGATGTCACTTTGGGAGACTGCCTTGAGAGAGGCCCTGAACTGTGTGTGGGCTCATAGAGAAGAGTTTGGGTGTTCTGACATCGAGGAATGTCCTAACATTTACCTCACTGATGCAGTGGCAGGTGCTGTTTCTGGGAGCTCAGTAGCTGCCAGCAGGGGACTCAGCACAGCTTCTGCTATGAACTGCTCTAGATTGTTGCTTGAAGCCTTTCAAACTATGGCCTGTGGCTGAGTGACCCACAAAAGCTTTGAGCCACTGAGGAGTGATAGAACCCCAGTACCGTTAGATGCCTGGCAACCTGGAGTCATCTCTGTCTTCTGGAGATTCCAGTTACTGCCCTTGATCTCCTGGGACTTAATCTTGGCACTTCCTTCTTCTCTACCTGATGCTGTTACCATCCAAGACCTGTCTTTTGTGAATTAAACTACCTTATTTTTTTTTTTTTAAAGCTTCCTTGATTCTTTGTTGTTTAATTTTAAAAACCAGTACATACTTGTAACAAACAAACAGGCACTATTGAAACACTTGACATTAAAAGCCTCCCCTACCACCTTCTTTTTAATCCCACTCCCCAGAACATAACCTGCTATATATACAGTTCTTTATGTACCGAATTGTCTTTAGAAATTTCCATGTTAATGACAATTGTTAAATTATATTCCTTGAAGTTTTCTTTTTCCCACCAAATTTAAAAGCTTCCAGTTTACAACAAAGGTGAGAATTTTCACAAATGTTCACTTTTTCTAACTTATTAGAGACACATGTGGGTAAAATGATTGCTCTTTGGTTCTTTCCTGAAAAATAAGGAATGCTGCGGAAACGAAATTGACTATTAGTGGGATGCTGCTGCCAAAGCACGTTCTGCTCAGAAATGGCTTCAGATCACACCCCCAAATACGATGCCTTGAAAACTTCATTACAAGAGTAGACTACCTAGCTAAGGGATGACTAAATGGAAACCTCAGAATGATGCCTTTTGTTAGCATCGTGTGTTAGCATGAGAAGTTAAATCAGATGATTACAAATTATACTCCATGTTGACGTATTTTTCCTGTAGTGTGCTCTGAGGAAGCTAAAGGTTATCTCAAGTTTCTCTGAGCATGAAGTATGTATTCTTCTTGGTATCAGTTAGAGTAACAAAGTTATTTCGAGTTTTGCAGCCTGGAATGCAAAATTGTATTTGCAAACCTGAGGTAAAATTGCTTAAGAAGCAAACAAACCACAGAAATAATATACAGTTAATTTAATTTCATCTTTTATCTCACAGACAGGGAACCTGGATGTTTAAGCATTTGTAGAAACAGATGATTGAAACTTTGAGAAAAACTCCTTTGTCCCTTTTGCCTATAACAACTTCTCTGGGGATACCAGACACAAATATTCTAGGAACGGCAAAGAACTCACTGACATTCTGCTGGCCAAGATTGAATGAACAGTGTTAAGTTCTGTTTGGGGGAAGTTTTTTCAAAGATTAAGGAGCTTGAATTTCAGCTTTCATCCCCATCACAGTAATTGTGATGGGGCACAATGAAGTTTGGATAGTTATTTTTTTCTAGGAGACTCCTGTATTCTAATCAAGTAAGGTTATATGCTTTCTTGCTAAATTGTCTTGATGATTTTAATAACTGTCTAGTTAATGGAATGAGCCAAATGTCTTAGTGATGTCACAGATTCCTTCTGTCTGTCCCTGCATTTTTAGGCAGAATGGGAGCAGAATTATTATTGTATTATTAGAGGCAGAGGGAACAAATTAGATCGGGGGAAAGTATTTTACTTCGTATGGAAAAATGGTACCAAGTTGGTTAGGAAATGGGTCAGATAGTGAGCAAAATGCATAGTGGGGTTGATTTGCAATCCTATACTTACTAGTTAAACAATATTAGTTACCTGTTAAGATAATAGAATTTGGTGTGAAGTCCTGTCAACTATATTCAAAATGATAATTTACGAAACTATAGGTGTGCATAGTGATGATACATTTGTACAGGTCGCAAGTAGACCCGTGTTGGTATTGGTCAGCCCCTAAGAACGTCTGAGTTCTCTGAAAATGAGCCTTATCGAGATAAGGTTTGTTGTTGGGTGTACTCGTCTAAGGTGGGAGAAGAGTGTTTAAGACAAAAAACCAGAGAGACAGAAAGTCAATGTGAATTTTAAAAAGACAAAAGGACAGTTCTCAGCTGTCAGAATATTTATGAAGTGAAGTTTTGTCTGCCAAGATGGGGGTAGGAATACCGTGGCTCATATAGACTATGCTTGTTTTTTTTCAGAATCAGACCCTGGCGCTTTGGGGTCATTCTGTCTCTGCCCTGGCTTTATGTTTCTCCTTCCCAGCAATATCATCTCTTCTTACCCATCCTTCTAGAACGTTCTCACCCTTTGAGGCCACTTCAAATCCCCTGTCTTCGGAAGTTGTTCAAATCCACAGTAATTTTTTCCCCATTCTCTTAGTTCCTCTAATACTTATTGTCTACATTGTGTACATGAATACCTAAGTGCGTTGTCTAGAGCTTTTCAGTAATGGCTTCTCATGCTTTTTGTGTTCAAGTGTCCCCACCCATGCTGTGGCCCTGAGGACAGGGTTGTGCTGGTGCCTCTGTCATCTCCCTCCCCACCCATCCACCTCCACATCCACATGACCTCTGCACGCTGGATGCCAGGCTTGGGTGCTTCTGGCTTCATATAAAATCTGTAAAGTTATTATGAACATTAATTAGTTAGTTTTCTTTGATTCATGAAGTGACTATGAATACCAGTGAGCACATGTGGAAATGCCAGTGACTAGATTTGTAAAACTTTTTGCTGAGCCAATGATTTGGTTTGGTGGAAAATTAGGTAATTTTTGAAATAAAAATAAAATGGAAGCGAAACAGAGTCATAAAAGGAGCACACTTTCTGGTGACTAATGGACCTTTATTGTTCTTAAAGTTTTGTGGCCTCTTCAAGTTTACTTGGCAAAACTCTGAGAACTTACTTTTCCGTGGGTAAATAATAGGTAAACTTTAACAGGCAATTAGACAGAGATGATAACCTTTAAGATTAAAATGTTTTAGATCAAGAAAGGTTAAGTTGAGGGACTTCCCTGGTGGTCCAGTGGTTAAGACTCTGCCCTTCCAATGCAGGGGGCATGGGTTTGATCCCTGGTTGGGGAACTGAGATCCCACATGCTGTGTGGTGAGGCCAAAAAAAAAGAAAAAAGAAAGGTAAGTTGGCTTATTGCTTAAGAAATGACAGATCTAAACATAACTGTAAGTAATGCCCAGGGCTCCTCCCTTTCCTGTCAGAGACGCAGAATTCGATGTGAGTCTGGCCATTGATTTCCAATCAAGGTTCTCCTCCTTCAGGTGGAAGCCTTTTACTGGATGATACTGTTGGTGGTGACATTCTTAACTGCTGGCATCAATCCACTGAATCTATAGCTGGCTTTTGAGCTCCTTGTATCCTGGCTTGTTGCACAGCTTACTAGTATTTGTGCAATTTTATAAAGTGATAGAATATGGAAAAGGTAGTAAACAGTAAAAAAGGATGTTGGGAGGCAATTTATGGATACCATTTATATTTCACAAACATTAGACTTTGGTGTCTGATATAAACTAACAAAGCATAGAGTTGGTATGAAAGAAATAAAGAGAGAATGTCATATTCCACTTCTGGGGATATACCCAAAAGAATTGAAAGCAGAGACTCAAAGAGATACTTGTACATCCATGTTCCTAATGGGATTATTCACAATAGCCAAAAGGAAGAAAAAATTCAAGTGTCCACCAATGGGCGAATGGATAAACAAATTGTGTATATGCACAATGGAATATTATTCAGCCTTAAAAAGGAAGGAAGTTCCGATACATGCTGCAACATGGATGAACTTTGAGGACATTACGCTAATTGAAATGAGTCAAAAAAGGACAAATATTGTACGATTCCGCTTGCATGAGATACCTAGAATAGTCAAATTTATCCAGACAGAAAGTCGAATGGTGGTTACCAGGAGATGGAGGAGGGGAGATGGAGAGTTAATTGTTTAATGGTTACAGATTTCAGTTTTGCAAGATGAAAAGAGTTCTGTGCATGGATGGTGGTGACAGCTGTACAGTAATGAGGATATTCTTAACGCTACTGAATTGTACTCTTAAAAATGGTTGAGATGTAAATTTTATGTTATAGACATTATACCACAATGAAGAAAAAAGAGCAGGATGTTACCGGATTTCTGTGCTGTAGAGACGTGAAATTGTTGTCTTCCTGCAAGTTGTGTGAGAAGTCAGGGCAAGGAGTGACTCTCAGGTGTTCTTCCTACTGACATTTCATGGTGTATCATCAATGTCAAATCTCTTTAGCAAGAGAATTTAAAAGATGGGAAAATTATTAGTAATTGGCAACTCTAGAAATTTTCACTTTTGGAAATGTTTAGATACAGGAGAATCCTAGAGTGTTCTCAGCATTGTATTGAAAAATGTGGTCAATCCATTTCCCTTTAAATAACATCCTGATTTTTATTTTTCTTCTGTTTCTTTTCCTCTTCTGCTTACATGAGACTGATAATGATCTACAAACCACTGACCTGAAAAGGAAACCAGGCCCCACTACTTACAAAGGGCCTGGAAGTCCCTCATCTCATTTCCCATCTGTCCTTTTGAAAAGAAAGAATTTTTTTTTCACAGTGTTTTGTCCTTGCTTTTTATTATATGCTGCCAAAAAATAATCTCAATACTTTGTTTTGGGCTTTTTATTGGAAAGCGTTCTTTTGATAAAGTTCCTCAAAATTTTTATTGGTCTGCATTCAGTGGCCAACAATGTCAGTTTCTGTGAACATTGTGGGTTTTGGGTTATTAGTTCATGTCTAGGATTGAACCTACCTGAAAAATCTGTATAAATAATGTTTCCAAATTGACGTTGTCCAGACCTTCAGGAGATGAGGATTTTAATTCCAGGTCAAGAATTCTGCCTTTTACAGAAAATAGTGACAGGTCATTTTTTTTTTTTTTTTTTATCAAGTATGTCTTAAAAAGAAAAGCTTATTTTTTGGAGAGCACTGATCAGCTGAGTTGAAGAGTGTATTTATTTAGCATATAGTTTAGAGTTATACTCTTTGTGCAAAGAGCTCAGACAGGGTTCCTGCTTTCGAATTGCTCAGAACTTAGGAGAGGAGATATTGAATTAATATTAATCATAAGAAGGAGAATGTGACCACTGTCATGACAAATTGAATCCCATGGGAATTTATTCTTGGAACATTAAGATAGTGGGACGTCCAGGTGCTGAGTCCTTAAAGTGGTTGGAAATGCAGAAGTCCAGCCTAAGAGAGAAGCCAGGGTTATCAGTCTGGGCTCACCCGTAGAAATGTGAGACAGCGGCCACAGGGGCCGAGAGCATGAGAGTGCCCTCAAGGGACTGAATCTTGGGGAACACCTTCACCTAGGAGGAAGCGGGGGTGGGAATCAGATACAGAAAGTGGGAAAAGGACCAGGAAACTGTGGGGCCCTGGAAGGGAGTGCGAGGAGTTTTGAAGAAGGCAGGCAAAAAGAGCGGACGGCCGTGCGCTCCTGCCACTGGCGTGGGAGAATGGTCCTCGGAGTTGACAGCTAGGGCATCGTTCCCTGTGATGGTCGTTTCTTGCCGGGGCTGAAGAAGTGAGTGCGTGGGGCACAGAGGTTAGCGTTAAATGGTAGCAGAGAGAAGGGATCATCGTAACTCAGGGCAGTAACAGGAGGTTTTATCAGGACTGAGAGAATGAGCTAGGAAGGGAAGTCCAGGAATGAGGAAGAGATTGAAGATGCAAGCTGTGGGGGTGCATTTTGAAGCAAGGCTCTTTAGGGGGCCCTGTGGGGATGGAATGAAGGGTCTTTGCAGGAAGAGTTCAGGAAGGAGAGAATTGGGTATTTGAGAAATTTAGAGGCAGATTGGGCTGAGGGAGCTAACGTCAGGTTGGCCCAGGTGAAGAGCAGCCTGGGGGCGAGTCAGGAGAGTTTGGAAAGCAGGCTGCGGGGCTTGGGGATGGGGAGGGTGTAACAGTAAGAGTCATCAGTCAGTACCCCCACTGCTGTAACCGTGGCCACCGCCCTCATCCCTTCTTACCTTGGTTAATCCTATCAGGTCTTCCAGATCCTATCCTTGCCCTTCTTCCTGTCTATCCTAACAGAGTAGCCAGAGTGATCTTTTAAAAAGTAAGTTTCAAGGTAGGTCCGATGACCTCACTCAGGGAAGTCTTACTGTGGCCGTGATCTTGTCCACCGCATCTCTCTGACCAGTCGCCTCCCCACTCTCTGCTGCAGCCAAACTGGCCTCCGTGGGGCTCCTCTGTCACTCCAGGCAGCCTCCTGCCCCAGGGCCTCTTCTCAGGCTGTTCCTCTTCCCGGAGAGTTCTTTATCCAGCTCTCACTCACCCACTGCAGGCCTTTCTCCAGTTCTTACTTCTCCGTGAGGCCCTTGCCCGCTGCCATGCCCTCCACCCTCTTGGCGTTCCAGGTCCTCTTTACCTTGCTTCGTTTTCTTTCTTCCTCACCATATCACTTACCTGCTTCTAAGATACTCACATGTTTATTGTTTATTCATGTGAACCCCGTGAGGGCGGGGATCTCAGTCGTATTCACTGATGTTTCCCGAGCACACAGGACACATGGCACAGAGTAGGAATTCAAGAAATACTCATTGAATGGAAGGAGTGAGTGAGAGAGAGAAAGAGAGAGTGAGAATGTTTGAATCACCAACCAAGAGCGGGCTCCTTCCACCTAAGATTTTGATGAAATCAGCCTTGCTGAGAATGTTAACAGCTTGAGAACAGAGAAGAGAAAACAAAGGATGGGGGTTAAGATGGCAAAGGGGTGGGCGTGTAGCTGCCGGACCCAAGAACGAGGAAGCTGAGTCCTCAGGACTCTCGGCTGCTGGGGAGCGTTCAGAGGTGGATGTTGGATGGGGAGGAGAAGACACGGGAGGACCCTGAGGATGAACAAGCAGAAGTGCCTGGTGTGAGGGAGTTGGAGGGATGGAAGGTGGCGCTGGGAGAAGGGGCGTTGCCGTGTTTGTGATCCCACAGGTGGAGTGTTGGGTAGGCAGCGTGGAGTGTGGGCGACTGTGGAGGGCCCACAGGAAAGGTGAACTGACATGTGTGAGCACTGAATAGTTGGGTAGAAATTCAGAAGATTAATAGATGTGAAAATGTTCAGCCCAACTACCAGGTCTAATGAATTTAAATGATATATAAAATCAAACTGAAATAAGAAGTAAGTTATGGGTATAGCTCCTCAAATGACTATTTTGAACATTTAATCTAAGCTCGACATGGATCTTTAGGCCCTCGGAAGGTATGTATTGTAACCTTTCTTGTTAGAAATGCAACAGGAAAAGAAGTGATTTAGGAACCTTGGTCATTATTATTATTACCTTGACTGTTGCGTTTGTTCCTTAATTTGTTAAAAGCTTTGTGTTCAGCTCACCCACTTTAAAGGAATATCAGCCTTGGAAGTATGCCAGTTCAGTGTTCGTTTGGTGAAGGGGAAAATTGCTTTTGAAAAACAGCTTCTATATCAGATTCTCAATCAGAAAGTACAGAAATATATTGAAGAACCATAATTAACTTTGATTTGTGCCATCCTTTCTGAATGAAGGTAGCAGCCTTGTAGGGTAGGAGGACAATCTGGCCATAACCAGCAAGGTTCAGCTGACGAGGCACCCAGGTGGGCACTCTGGTCTTCCTCACTGCCCACGGGTGTACCTCTGGGTCCCTATGCTCTGTACAAGCAGAGGAGGCCCATTCTTCAGTGGAGGGCGGCCCACGCCATGCTCCATGGGATGCAACTCTAGGGCACATGATTGACGTGCGTTCTTTGTTCTCCTAGGGAGCTGGGGCGTTCATACAGAACGCGGTGTGATGGTGCCCCAGCAGCTGGGCACCTCAGGGAGCTGCGGTGCCTTTTGTGAACACCATTAGAGTAAAAACTTGTCAGGTTGATTTCTATGTTTACTAGCACTTTAGACATTTTCTTCATTTTTCCTCAAGACAGCCCGGTGAGGGAAGTAGCTCTTCCCCACCCCCCCACCCCCCGCCCCCACCATACCGGCAACGTATGACTTGATTTTTGTTAGAAACACCATGCAGTGCTTAGGAAAACTTATGATCGAGTGGGGAGTTGAGATTACCTACATAAATAACTAGATGAAATAAAACACACACACACAAAATGTTACCTCCATAAGTGAATCTGAGATTTTATTCTCTTCTCAGGTAGAATAAAAGATATTGGATGAGTCTAGTAGTCCATTACTGTATGCATGTTTTCCCCATATCAGGTCACATTTTCTTTCCTTCCTCCCTCCCTCCCTTCTCTCTCACTCACTCTCTTTCTTTCTTTCTTTTTCAAATTTTCTTTGCTTTTTAAAAATAATGTGTTTGCTCACATTTTAAATAGGTCAGAGAGAACAGTAAAGGTTCTACAGTGAGTGGAATTGGGTAAGCACAGACCTTATGTGTAACCAGTGAGGGGTAGAAGGACACTTTTATCTATGTGATTCATGTATATGTCTTAGGTTATTAAACACTACTTACAGGCATTGATAGAGGAAGATTTGAGCCAAGATAGAATCTTAAGACAGTGCAAGCAGTGGAGATTTATTTATACCATATCTCTAGCATTCACTGAAAATCATTCTTTATTATAGTTATTTGTAACTGTAAGACTTTATTATTTTCTCCCCAAATAGAAAATAAAATCTCTATGAGAGTGGCAAACCATAGTTGTTGGTTTTTTATTATAAACCATAGTTTTTTGAAAATTCACCTTTGCATTTGTGATGTTCCTACAACAGTGCTTAATTCATGGTAAGCATTTAATATGTTTTGAGTAAATGGATGGATTTGAGATCTCGGCACCAGCTGCCTTTGAGGTCGTAAGAGCACAGCTCAAGATGGTGGATCAGGGGAGTAGAAGAGAGGGAGACATGTTTGCATGCAAAAACAAAACCCAAAAGTCCTTCAAGAAAAAGAAAACCTGGGTTTTGGCCTCAGAATCATCAGATGCCATTTAACATGTTACTAGGCACACACTCTGTGGTTCCTACAACCTGAACGGGTCCTGCTGTGTCCATACCTCTGGCTTTTCCTACCGGGGTTTCCCGGCAGAGCCTGGGCCCTGCCGAGTGTCCTGTGTGGGTTTGATGGACCTTGCATCAGCAGCACCCTTGAGTGTGTGCCTGAGATCCAGTGAGGACAAATTAAGGGAGTTCCGTGAAGTCCCCTGATGTCAGAAGTCCTCCAATCAGGACTTCCCCATCTGCTTAGTATTTTATCCGCAAAGCATAACCTCTGCTCCACTGTGTTAAGACAGGACATTGCCTGGCGTCCCAGGCTTTGAAGGGCTGCTCTGAGCAGACCGTCCTGGTGGTGCTGGTAAACGCGTAGAGGGGCTTGTGTGAAATTATCCTTGATGCACGAGCGAGGCCTTACGTGTGAATGAAGGCGTGTGCCTCCCTAAGGCAAGTCCTGAAAGGAACCTTCATTGGGATATTGGAAGTATATAAATAATGGACATGTTTTAACGTGAAGCATATTCACTATTCACTATGCTAGGTATTCGCACAAAGGTATGGTGTTTTTAACAACTAAAATTGCATTCTAAAGAAGACATAGAGAACCATACACAGACAACTAGAAAATGAAAGAAGCTACACTTGCCTACCCCTTCCTCAAGGCTCTGTTACCGAATAGAATGGTAGTTGTTCTACACACTAGGGCAGTGGCAAGACCTGAGATGTAGTCAGCTGGGTCTAGATTTTAGCCTCAGGTCTGTCTGTTACTAATCTGGGTATTTCAGTAAGCCATAAACCTTCCTAAAATTCACCTTTCCTTTTTTTTTTTTTTTTAAATGATGCTCCCATGTAAATTCACCTTTCTTAACCTGTAGTTCAGAGATAACATTTGCCCTAAAATTGGGGTTCTCATTAGATGTGTGAGAATCCAAAGAGATACCACCATTCAGGGAGGCTCTTTGTACACTCTGGCTGATGTCCGCCAGGTAGCAGGGAGGGAGCTGAGTGACCAGGATGCTTAGTGGAGTCTTCTTCCTCTCCTCTAGGTAATATTGTTTTTTTTTTTTTATTTTTTTTTAAGGATTTTCTTATTTATTTATTTATTTATTTATTTATTTTTGGCTGTGTTGGGTCTTCGGTTCGTGCGAGGGCTTTCTCCAGTTGCGGCAAGCGGGGGCCACTCTTCATCGCGGTGCGGGGACCGCTCTTCATCGCGGTGCGCGGGCCTTTCTCTATCGCGGCCCCTCCCGTCGCGGGGCACAGGCTCCAGACGCGCAGGCTCAGCAATTGTGGCTCACGGGCCCAGCTGCTCCGTGGCATGTGGGATCTTCCCAGACCAGGGCTCGAACCCGTGTCCCCTGCATTAGCAGGCAGATTCTCAACCACTGCGCCACCAGGGAAGCCCGGTAATATTGTTTTATTTTTGAGGATGGCAATTTTTAGTTGCAAAGTCATATGATGTGGAGCAGTCTGAGGCCCTTACTCACGGGGAAGCTGGACCTGCCACGTGTCCACTCAAGTGGCTGCAAGGCCTCTCCTGGTTTTCTGGATAGCCACCCCCGTCCTCACCTTTGCAGTGATATTTAAGAAGTGATTAGAGGGACTTCCCTGGTGGCGCAGTGGTTAAGAATCCGCCTACCAATGCAGGGGACACGGGTTCGAGCCCTGGTCCGGGAAGATCCCACATGCCGTGGAGCAACTAAGCCCGTGTGCCACAACTACTGAGCCTGTGCTCTAGAGCCCGCGAGCCACAACTACTGAGCCCACGTGCCACAACTACTGAAGCCCGCGCACCTAGAGCCCGTGCTCCGCGACAAGAGAAGCCACCGCAACGAGAAGCCTGTGCACTGTGACGAAGAGTAGCCCCCGCTCGCCACAACTAGAGAAAGTCCGCACGCAGCAACGAAGACCCAATGCAGCCAAAAATAAATAAATTTATTTAAAAAAAAAAAGAAACCAGCTTCTCTGTAATACCAAACACCTCCCCCCCCCATTGATGAGTCTGGTCATTAAGGGTTTTGAACATTTAACTTATTTAGTTATAATTTACTGCATTTGACCAAGCTGTTATGTAATACATAATTTGGGGGGTTTTCAAGGTAGCAGAATGAAATTTTTATGACTGTCAAAGGTCTACTGACATTTATGAATGTACATATATGACACTTTAGGAAACAGGACACTGTGCAGTGACAGAGCTACCTGATGTCTCACCAGTTGCTAAGACTCTGTCTCATTCGGAGCTCCAGGTGATTCCATTTAAAAACCCCGACTGCCCATTCATTCAGACATTCATGTTAGGCCAGATGTTATGTAAGGGTGCTGGAGAAGCAAAGATGACTAGCACAGTCTGAGGTTCTTGAGTCTGGTAGGCGATGCAGCAGGTTTCTGAGTAATTTCCGCAGAACTGCGCGTGTGCCGTGTGCTGCAGGAGGTGGGAGTGAGCAGCCCCACAGCCAGGCACAGGGGCTGCTACGTTAGGGAGTCAGAAGTAGCCCGTGCGCTGGAGGGTCAGAGACAGGCAGGAGAGGAGTCCAGAAAAGTCAGTACCGCGGGTCACCAAAGGTCAGGTCATGCTGAGGAGTCTGGACTTTATTCTCATGGCAGTGGTGGTGGGGGTCCTTGAAAGAATTTAAGCTGAGGCATGACGCTGTTGATAAGAGTTTCAGAAAGATGACTGGCAGCTGTGCAGAGGGCTGGTTGAGGGAAGGCAGACATCCCCGTCAGGGAGGGTGGCACACTGAGGTTCACACAAGAGCCCCATAAATCAGTGCGTTGTCATGGGGATGTACAGCAAGGCAAGTCCTTGACGTCACAGGGTGATGCTGTTGAGGGAAGAGAGAGAGACAGTTAAAGATGGAAACCTGGGCACCCGGCAGGGGCTAGTGAAGAGCTGTCAGAGAGAGGCAGAGAGGTGTCCGTTTCTCTGCCCGTATTAGGCTCCGTCCTTGTAATGTTTTAGTTTCTTCGGAATTGTTTTTTATTAAATCCCTCCAGAAACCTAAGTGGACATCTTTCTCTGGACCCTTGTCTTGTCCCATGCCTTGTTTGTTTTCTTGATTATTAGTGTATTAAACATTGAGAATCCTCAGGAAACCGCTTCCCTGGAAATGGACTTGTTTGATCTTCATGGAACACTGTGGGTCTGATCTCTGCAGTGAGATGTGGGGAACGCCCTGTGTGGATTTCAGTTTCCAGCCTAGCTTGGAACTGAATCCTCTCAAAAGCGAGTCATCTGCTCTGAAACAAATGCATCTGCCAGATATTTGGAAAGGTTCCATTACTGCTGTGCTCAGTAAGTTGCAGCAAAGTTCCCAGCCTTGTCTAAAGTGAGGTTTAATACTGCGTGGGATACAAAACGTTTAACGTACAGACATGCATCCAAGGAGGCATATCCAGCAGATTCAGAGGGACCTAGAGACAGAGGAACGAGGTGTTGAGAGCCGTCTGTCTAGACGGGAGCAGTTGAAAATCCACTTGGCGCAGCTGAGCATGATAAAAATTCAACCCAGGGCTTACTCTTCAGCGAGGGAGATGGGCCATGCCCGAGGGATGCCCGCCTAAGAGCTCAGTCTTTTTTTTTCTTTTTTTAATATACACTTTTTTATATTTATTTATTTATTTATTTATTTATTTATTTATTTATTTATTTATGGCTGTGTTGGGTCTTCGTTTCTGTGCAAGGGCTTTCTCTAGTTGTGGCAAGCGGGGGACACTCTTCATCGCGGTGCGCGGGCCTCTCACTATCGCGGCCTCTCTTGTTGCGGAGCACAGGCTCCAGACGCACAGGCTCAGTAATTGTGGCTCACGGGCCTAGTTGCTCCGCGGCATGTGGGATCTTCCCAGACCAGGGCTCAAACCCGTGTCCCCTGCATTGGCAGGCAGATTCTCAACCACTGCGCCACCAGGGAAGCCCTGAGAGCTCAGTCTTACCCAGACCGCCTGGGCTTTGATTTCTGCCACATCCACTTGCCTCCCTTCACTGTGCCTTGGCCCCTCCTACCCTCACTTCCCAGGCCTCAAGGCCCATCTTAGAGGTAAGATGGCAGGAGCCTAGGAATCCCTTCTCTCTCTCTGTTCTGCAGCCACACCTACTGACCGATTACTGAGGAGAACCCTCTTCACCTCTTCTGTGTCTCCGCTGGTGCACTTTGGCCTCGCCTTCCTTCGCAGTTGTTCTGCTTAGGACACCCGAGGAGCAGCCATCTCTGAGCTCGCACTCCCTCCTGGGCTGCCCGTGATGTTTGTTTTCTGTCTGAGAACGGACACTCCCTGCCCTGTGCTCCTTAGAACAGGAGAGATGGGGAGAGTCCTTGTAGGTCCGCACGGCTGGCTCAGGTTACAGCCCACCCACTTCTCTGGGATAGTGTCTCCAGCTCATTGTTCCTGTGTCCCAGGGGAAGGGTGGGCCTTTTGTTTCAATGTCTGAATTGTAAGTCCTATAAAATATGATATTTTAGACACCCAGTAGATATGCATACTTCCCACCAGGAATTAAGAGGGTTGTTTTGTTATAGTTTAATGCCCATTGTAAAGTGATTAATAAAAAAAATCTGGTGCCTTATGAGTTGAGAGGATTAGAAAAATAAAGAAACGATGACACAAAAGAACATCTTCGTTAATACTAACACCTGTATTTAAGTCTACACAGTGAATCTTCCCTCCTTTTAATCCAATTCCTTTCATAAAAACACATTAAAACAATTCCTTTCATTAAAAAAGTAAGTGGGGTAATATGACTATAAATCAAAAAAGATACAGAGTATTCATCTTTTTTCTGGATGTCTTTTAAGTTTTTAGTTTCTCACAAAGCAATTCGTAGCACGCAGATAATAAACCACTTGTGTGAGAGAGAGAGACTTAGAATTCCATGGAACTATGGAGTTTTTAAACCACTAGAGATCCTAGAAAATTCTGGATGTGGAAAGTTAAAACTTTCCTCCAAGATTACACAGCTAATTGGAGGCAGAGCTCAGATGAGAACTCAGGTTTCCTGGCCCTCAAGTCCAACCTCTTTCCAAGATCACTTCTCAGATTCTTCCATAGGAAGTTTAATTAAATTATGTGCTTCACATTGCTTGTGGTTTGAAACATGAGCTTCTTGGTATCCCAGCTTCAGTGGGGTCAAGGTAGCGCGTTAGCCAGCACCCTACGGAGGAAAGCCAGAGCCCTGGCCAGGTTGGGGGCAGGAAATTCATTAGTAAGAGGGATTCCAAGTTAAAGCTAAAGAAACAGGGCCACAGCAGGCCATCAGGGAAGAGCAGTGAGTGGTGAAGAAGAGGGGCAGGAAATGCCCGGAAGCCCCCGGGGTTGTGCCCAGGTGAAGAAATGTGGTACCTCTGTATGTTCCCTTTAGGGACCCTGCTTCCCTGGGCTGAGCATCCCACATTCCTGACTACGGCTCATAGCCAATAAAGTGACCCCAGTTTTTGGAGGGAATCATTTTAACCAAGAGGAAAAAAAAAGTTTTTAAAATAAAAAAGGCTGTATTTGAAATTTGTCATCCTAACTAGGCTTGGAGAAAGTCGTAAATTGTACCCTTTATATTTGGATCTGGGGGCACCTCTGCATTTCATCAGTTCATTCCATTAAAAAAAAAAAGTCCCATAAAGATTGGCCTAGGCTCTCAGGTGTCCATGCATCATTATATAAGTCCTTTAGAAGAGGACTTCACCTTTTTCGCCTCCTTTTGCAGTCCTAAGTTACCTTTTCAATTAGTCCTAAAATTTTGTGGAAGGCCTCATAAGACTCATGCCCATACTTGGCCAAGGTAATTAAGGATTTCTGTGCATCAAGCACTGCCAGTGTTTAACCTAAGAAACAACATTGACTGAAAATAATTGAATCTATTACAGTTGCTAGAAGAAGGCTTCTATTTTTAAATTGTATTTTGTACTGTGAGATTTATATCCCAAAGGATGTTTGAGATGCTAGCTATGTTTAGATTTAATTTTCAGATCTTAATCACGCTTCACAGTGTGCACTGCTTTTTTCCCCCTACCCCTTGCAGATGTACAGCTTTTTTAGTAGAATGGAAGTAATTTATTTCCAAACAAAGGGATGGGACTGATGTTCTTTGAATGTCCGCCTTGATGATGATTTATATAAGGTGGACACAGACCCATCTTTTAGCAGGAATATGATTTTAGTTAATAGGAAAGTAGGAAAGAATATCACAACCATGAAAAAGAAAATTAAGCTCATATTTGAGAAAAGCTTTAGTGTTCATTGAGTATAAATCTGCAGGTATTGATTTGGACATTGTTATAAGCCAGATAAATAAAGCTACAGAAATGTAATGTGAATCGATTTGACATACAGTAGACTATTACCTGAATGTGACTTTTAATACATAAAATATATGGAGAAGTTAAACAAACCAGAATACCATTTAATAATGTGCATTGAGAACTAGAATTAATAAGCAGATCAGAATACATTCATTGGCTGTGTGTTCTCTGATTAGGAAGAGCTGAAATGGGAATTATAATAAACAAGTGGGTTGGTGAGGCTAAACTCAAAGCAGGGGGAACAAGAGGAAAGACCTTGGCAACTGGTGACATCAAACAGTGACTCCTCATTGGAGCCAAGTCCAGGAGTCCCCCAGTGGGTCACAGCCTGATGGATCCCAGCCTTTCCTATTAAATGGTGACAAAGACATTGACAGAATTGCTTTGGTCATACAAGCCCTGTTCTTTCTGTTGGCTCATTCTTTCCCTAGTTAAAACCATTGACTAGGCTATAGGTTGGTGCGGTTTTAGAGGTGTTTAATTCAAGCTTAATTAGAGTTTTAGGCAGTTTTTTCTTTGGCGTATATTTTTTTAATTCTAGGACTTGATGGGTTTGCTTTTTATGTGTATGCAAAAAGCTAATCTCATCTATTATGACTTGATTTTGTTATTTTAACTTTCTAAGGGTAGGCTTATCTTCACATTTCTCTTCCTTTTTGTACTAAACACAACTTGTACTCATCCTATACAGTGTAGCTTAAGCATCTTTGCCTCAGTGCACGTGAAGAAATAGTGCACAAGAATAGTCCTATTTCTTGACCTGAGCCATTTCATGAACATTTTAAAAGTATGATAATTAGTTTCAAAAAATCTTGATAGACCCAAATAAATCAAGATAAGGACGCAGTAAGTGGAGGTATAGAATGTGTCCTTCTTTGAATTATACATAATTTCTTAATTCCCCTTTACTGGTATACCTGATTCTTAACAGTTTTGACAATCTCTTACAATCAGTGTTTTACTTTGAAGCTTTTTGAGTAGATTATGCCTCCAGTGCCTACTGTCATTCATCTCTATGGCATTTCATGGAACCAGGTGTGTAATAAGGGTCACCATTTGTGACTTTCAGAAAGAAGCCAAGAGCCAGGGTGTTGAAAGCCCTCGTGGAGGAGGCTGAATGAATTAATAATTCACCTGTGAAGGACTTTGGTAGAGAACAGAGTTCCTTTCTTCTCTTCCTTTAGAATAAGGAAGCCTTATTCTAAAAGTAGGATTTAAGATTGCTTTCAAAGATGGACACAGTGCAAGCAAAGAGTAAAGACAGGTGAAGCAGACACAACAGGGAGACAATACGGGCAGGAAATAAGATTATTAAAAAATGTTTGCCCTGGAGTTCTTCCCCTGTGCTGGAGGAGGAGGGACCACAGATCTGACCCCAAATTTCCTCCAGTCTTAGGAAGAAGAAAAACAGATGGGATAGATGCTGGGAGATCCCAGCTTAGTAATTAGCCTTAGGAACCAATGGGATAGATTCTGTCAACAAGCTGGTTTCTTGTGTGCTGTCTTTATAACTATGATCTGTTAATAGTATCCAAGGATTACAGTCCATGGGAGAAAAAATCTAGAACATTTCCTTCCTGAAGCCCAAGGCCTAGTTAACTCGAATTGACACTACAGTCCCTACACTACAGTGTTAATTAGGGTAGATGTGTTGCTGCCTAAAGTCATGAGACATTTTATTATTTAGAATAAGCATTTAAGCCTCATGAAACAGGAGCAGTTCTCAGTGATAGGAGGGAAGGTAGTGTTCACAGTCATAGATTCAGTCAACAAATATTAAGGACCTGCTACGGGTCCCACTGGGGATGTGGCAGTGAATAAGAACAGTTGTAAAAGGCAGTTAAGAGATGGATGTACAACAGTGTGAATGTACTTAATGCCCCTGAACTGTACACTTAAAAATGGTTCAAATGGTGAATGTTACGTCTGTTTTACCACAGTTTTAAAACTGCCGCAATCCAGGCAAGTAAGAGGCAACGTAGTGGGACCAGATCAAGCACGTGGGGTGGGGGGAGTGTTAGGGTCTCTGAAAGGGGCCTCTTTCCTGCCTGGAGGGGTCCTTGGGCCCGTGATCCAGAAGGACTTGGGAGCCACTGCCCCCACCTTTTGAAGTTTAAGGAGCCAGCTGGAGTCTGGGGTCCACGGGGTGCGACTGCAGAGGAAGGGGAAGGGCCCCACTGCCCTGGGAGGCTGGCGCCTTTCCATCTTCACTTAACCGAGTCGTGTCCTGGTGCTTCCTTCACAGACGGCCATCCTGAGACGACAGGGGCGGTACGTGTGCTCCACCATCCCTGCCAACGCACAGCAGGAAGCTCAGAGCTTGTTTGTTACAGAGGTAATGTATTTCTTCTGTGCCTCCTCCCCTTTTAAACATTTCAGTGGTATTTTTAAGAAAGTGTCAAAGAGGTGATTACATTTTTATGACGGAAGTTAGAATAGAAAAATAATATGAAGTTTTCAGAGTCTGAAACTTGGACAGAAATGTCAACAGGGGTCAATTTGATGACAAAACATGAATTCTGCAAAACTTATCTCATAGCCTTAGAATAAGGAGTAACTTGTGAATGAACTCACTGGACACCGAGCAGACTTTGATACCGTTTTTAGTGGAGACTCAGCACATGCATTTATGTATTCATTGACTTCATTTATATGTTTATACTTGTAATTTATTATCAAGATTAGTGCAATATTCATGAAGTACCAGGTAACAATGAGCAGAGCCTAACTATCTCTGATCAATATATGATGATTATTACTTTTGTTTGAACATACAGAAAATGACTCTTTTGTTAAGGAGGAAAGAAAAATCATTGCTTTGAGATTGCTTGCTTTTTCTGTCTTGAGGTGTTTGTTTCTTCCCCCAGATGCCTTTAAATAGGATGAACGAGTTAGGTGTTTTAATTTTGTTTCTTGAAGTGCTCCTTCATTTAAAAAATAGTGTATTTTTATCCCCATTTTTCTAGTTGATATTTAGGAGCTAAATACGCCCATCAATAAATTTGCCCACTACAAGGAAGCTATGCTGTTCTAAGCGAAGGCCCATTACAATAACAACATTTAGTTTCACTGAGATTTTTGAAAACTTGAATGTATAGTTAAAATTTTTGAAGTGTGTTCTCTTATCATTCTGAAAAGGTAACTTCTTGTCTTACCTCCTTTGCCACTCTATTCGTAATATGAATGCAAGACAAACGCAGCCAAATATGTTTACAGAGTCTCAAATGTTTATTTTAAAGCAGGACATTAGGCGAACTGTCCTGCAGCCTGTTTTTGTAAAGAAAGGTACATTGCGGCACAGCTGCACCCATTTGCTGTCTCCCATATGCCTGTGACTACTTCACATTACAGCTCAGACACCAATGGCTGCAATGGAGACAGTGTGTCCCGCAAAGCTGAAAATATTTGCTATCTGGCCTTTTGCAGAAAAAAATGTGTTGATCCTTGTTTTAAGGCATATAGTAAAAGTGTTAATTACTAATTCAGTTCTCCCAATTTCTTTAAAAAAATATTATGTTTGAGGGACAACTCTCCATTAAGTTCTTTCATCACTGCAGGTTGGGCAATAGCGACTTCACCCTGTGGGGCAGGAGCCAGCATAGCTACGCCCTCTTGGGCCCCTTCCACCAGGGTGGAGTGCAACAGCGCTTCCGCCCTGTACTCGTGTCCACAGGAGGATGACCTAATGCCTTTAAACAAAACAAAAAAAAAAACTTCAAAAACCTTCCAGTATAACTTCAAAATATTATTGAATTTCACAAGTTTGAAAGGTCAGTCATGAAATCAGCCCAGTCAGATCCCTGTCTCTTTAGAGATGCAGTTCTCTGGATACTGATTTCTGATTGAACCCCTTGTCTCCTAGACTTTCTACACCTCCAGAGGGGTGCGGGTTGCTTGCCTTGTTCTGTGCGCCTGCCTTGGAATTCAGCCTATGCCTGCCGTGTGGGTGGTCAACAATGGCTTATTAAATGAGTGACGCTGGTTACTTAACCTGGTTAACTGTGTTTTTTGCAGTTCCTTATAATTTAAAATATTTAAACATTGTAATGATCTTTCTTACCCATTTTCCCTAAGATATTAAAAATCTGGGCACTCAGGTGTTCTGTTCATAAATGCACTGATTATGTACAAGTGTATACTTATTTATTTATTTTTAATTGGGCAGGTACATTTTATACTTCGGAATAGGTTTAATGTTCTACAAGAGACTTTGGTGGTATGACTTTAGTTGAAGGGCTTGGTGAAAAACCAGAACAAAGATAATAGGAGCATGTCCACAAGACTGTGTCATACATAGTCTGCCCTGACTTGGCTGTGCTAATGGACCCAGGGATAGGATGGGAAAACCCAAACCTACAGATAATTCTGAAGTCATACTGGTTTTGGAATGTGATTTTGAGAGTGGATGTCTGATGTTCTAAATGTGAAAATGCTTTGAAATTTAAAAAAAAAAAGCATTTATAAGAATAAAATGGTATTTAAAAACATTTGTAACTACATAGCAAAGAAATTGAAAAGTTGTTCAGCTCCCACATCTGACTTTGTTTTTAACTCTTCTCTGCTCTTTATTCCACCTCAGAATGATAATATAAAAAACTTACTCTACCTTCCGTTCACAACCTTGCCAATAGAGTGCTTAGTGTAGAGCCTGGCATGAGAGGCATTAGCTGTAGTTACTTTCATGACCTTGGGGTTTTGCTTCAGAAAGCCTTCGGGCATGAAGTATGAAATAGATAAAAAGGTTCACAGTATAAACAATGAAGTGAAGTAAACAGAATAGAGACTTTGTTCATGATGTTACAGCCAGAGTCAAGTCAACTAGGTACGACTAATACATTTAACTACCTATGTTTTCACTTTATTCATTCATTTTTTGCCACACTGACATCTATATATGTGTAGTCAAGAGCTGTCCATACGGAAAAGCAAGTTCGCTGATGGTAAATAAATCAAATGCTTCACCTGTTGATTTTGACTCATTCATATTTGAAGATCTGGTGGAGGAGACTTTATAATCTTAAGACTCTACATACTACTCAGTGGATCCTCCTGGACAGATGAATGAAAGACACCGTGCTGGTTGGTCGAGCTTGTCAGATAGCGAGGTAGTTTAATGCAGTCCATGTAGGTTGGTGTCACTGTGGAATCCGGGCAATGGACTGCTCCATACTTTGTACATTTGTACACATGCACGCACACATGTACACGTGAAGAGGTCATGGTGCCACTGTGAGTTGGAATCTAAATCTTTCTTCCTAATTACCTCACACTGTCCCTTATAAATAAAATGAAAATCTGAGGGCAAATGTATGTAATATTGACTAATGAGCAAGTTTTAATATTAGTAAATACTATGAAAGTATCTTTAGGTTCACACTTTCCATTTACTTTCATGTTCTTCTAGAAGCCCACGTGACTTCTTAGGAACCAAGTGGTTTTAAGTCAGAAACAGCACATTGTTATGTAAATGCAGCAAGAGGAGGTGAGGTTTGTCTCCTTGTAACATCTGCTCTTGGATCTTGAATGACGATGACTTAAATGACCCCTCTCCCAAGTGTAACGTTTCAGTGGTTCTTAAGCTTCATAGGAACCTCTACTGGTGGCATTTCAGGCATGAGAGGGTTGAGGGGAAAGAATTTTTTTGATGTTGGTGTGGGTGTGCATTCATAAATTTTCCCAAATGTTCTCCAAAAGTCATCACATGTCTTTTTTCTTTTTCTCTTATGCTTTTTTTTTTATGCTCCCCTCTCCCCCCCAAAATAGTGCATCAAAACCTATAACTCTGACTGGCATCTTGTGAACTACAAATATGAAGATTACTCAGGAGAGTTTCGACAGCTTCCAAAGTGAGTAAATGATCAGACCACACAAGATGGGGTTATACACACAGGGAAAGTTCTTTGTACTTGAAATGCCTAGGGAGATGTGTAACTTCACATGCAATCAGAGTGATTAGAGAAAATATTTCTAGATGGTTTGTGTGTATATGGGTTAGCTATTGTTTACAGGGTATTTGTTAATAGTCCTCAAACCTAGTACTCTGGGAATTGGTAGATGGTAATAACACATGGATGGTTTAATTATGTTCAGTGATTCTGCTCAGGGTACCACTGATAAAACAAAAACAGGTGAGATTTTTTTCAGTGAGAAACAGAAAACAAAATGTAAGTGTATTGAAATATGCTGAGGTGTGTTTTATCTTAAAAAGAATATTTTGAAAAGACATGAAAAGCATTTTATATTGAACGAATTTTATATTTAAAAAATGTACATCAAAGAACAAGCATTTTCCCAAATTTCTTTACCTCCTTTAAAGTATTAACTCATTCTAAAATATACCAACAGCAAGTGTGTTTAGATTGATGAGCAGTAGTTAAAGTAAACCAAGTATAGATAGGTCTTGCCTTGAGAAGGGTATCTGTTATAAAATGGTATATCCTGAAATAACACAGTTGGCAGATTTTAGTTTATTATGAAAATTAAAAGCAAATAATGATGGATTATGTTTCAAAAGTAACCGTTGCCAATGAAAATTTTAATTGAGACCCTATTAATAAATTTTTCTTAGGATTTGTTGCATTTGTGAGTTTGAACTGTTTATACTATTCTCAGTGGACCTAGTTGTTTGTTTTTTCTGTTTGTGTGGTTCAACCACTCCTTAAGAGTGTCCAGCCAACTTCCCAATTGCCTCTTTTTAAACCTCGGCTGAGAACACTCCCTTCCAGCATTGTCTTCTCCAGATGGGTATGCTCCTTACTTCTGTATATGTACCCAGTACTTATTTGGGGACTTAATTCTTCCTGTTGGGTTGGTAAAGCTATCTTCACTGATAGGTTTGTTCATGCTCTTCTCATGACTGAAAGAGAACCGACTGGGGATACAGTGTATTTTATACGATATACTTTTACTGCTGGTGGATTTTACCTCTTGGCATTTATAAGAATTTCAGTTGTGTGATGAGAAGTAGACGAAGGTTGTAACAGTGATTAAGAACATAGATTCTGTAGTCGGCCTGCATCATCTACTTACTCTGCCCTCTGTAAGCCTTAGTGTCCTCATCTATTAAGTGGTCTTAGCACCAGTCCCCACCATCTAAAGGACTAAAGGAGGTAACACATGTGAAGTACAGCACAGTGCCTAACACATAATAACTGTTTAATGACTGATATCGTTATTGTCCTGTTTTTGTTGTCAATACCATCGTCATTAAGACTGTGGTTTCCAATCACTTCAAATGGAGTGACCTCATTTAAACTTCGTATTAAAAGTTATTCTACCATGTGTTTATTTATTAATACACTTTCCCATTTTTAATCTACATAACTCCCAACAAGCCATGCCGTCTTGTCTGCCTAGCTTTTGGGAGCTCTCTAACTCTTGGATCACCCTCTTTGAAAAGCAACTTCATCTATTGTTTTTATTCTTTAGCCAAGTGGGCCAGCTTTGGATTTGTTAAATGCTGGTTCCTTTGATGGGGGAAGAAATGCAGCATCTCTTCATAGATTAGGTAATTATAAAACAAGATTCTTTCTTCTTTTTAAAGCAAAGTGGCCAAGTTGGATAAACTTCCAGTTCATGTCTATGAAGTTGATGAGGAGGTGGACAAAGATGAGGTAGGATGCTTGCTTACCGATCTAAGAATTGATTTAGTTCACAGATTTAGAAGATCCATTGGAAAATTAGCAACATTTAGCCGAAACAGGAATTGGAATGTTTCTTGAAACAGGGGAGGAATTTTAAAAAATGCATTGTTTGATTGATTGAAATAAGGTCTCTGTTTCAACTTGACTGCTTAGCATTGCCTGTTCCTCTGGTCCTTGTTTATTTGTTCTGAGATCATTTTCAAAGTCCTGGACAAGATTTGGCTACATTGTTAAAAGATCAAGATTACTTAGATCCTAAGTTTAGGTTGTTTTTCAGCAGGCTATTTGAAACAAACTGGCAGCCAGTAGATTTTAAATGGCTGTTTCTTCAGTGAGGGCTTTGAGTAAAGTAGATAGTACCCAGAACCTCTGAATTTAACAAGCCCACTCCCCCTACTATTGGAGGAACGGTTATGGCCAGAGAAGTGTATAAAGAGAACCAGGCATTAAGGTGACCGCGTACACTGAGCAAGGAAAACCTAATAAAAAGTTAGTGCTGCCCATCTCCGCATTACTTATTCTTCCCTACTCAGTATTAGATGCCTAATTGTGAGTGTTAGCAATGTCCATGGTAGCAAATTATTTTAGAAACCACTTTAAAAATGTTCTGGGAAGAGAAAGTGGTCATTCAAAATGAAAAATAAGATATTAAAAACTTGGTGCTGATTAATAGTAAGAGGAGGACCGATTGAAATAATGCACATAAGAGCGCACACCAAACTGTAAAATCCTAGACAGATAAATTACTTCTGTTATCACTAATAATAAGAACAGTAAAACCACCAATATCAAAATTGAGGTGGTCTCAGACAAAGCATAAGACAGGTCTTTCTGCAGTTGTCTACTTGATTACAAAAATAAACATCGTAATTAGACTGGTCCTCAGGAGGTGTGAGCTGGGTGACCTGACAGCGTAGTCCTCTCTTCCTAAGGCGCCTCCTCAAGTGTGTACTGGACACAGTCTTAGGGGGCAAAGAGTCACAAGGCAGAGATCTTAGAGAGTGAGGAAGGGGCGGGGGTCAGGATGTGGTGGAAGGTTTGCCACATTGTGTATTTGTGTGTGTGTATATTTCATCTGTCTGTCTGCTTATTATATGTGCAAATATAAGCCTGACTTATTTATAGCAGCAGCTGGCAGCCCCATGCCCTTAAACCCAGATCTCAGTGTTCGGGTCAGAACTTGAGGAAACATGTTTCTTTATTTTTCTAGCTGTTGCCCTTCACTTTTCTCTCTTCTCCTTTCCTCTCTCCCTGTTGTGGTCTTGCCTCTCTTTCCCTCTTTTCTGTTGCCCCAGCATTTTATCTCTGCTTTCTTTATTGCCTGCCTCATTATTTCCTTCCTTTCTTATTCACCTTTCCCTGAACTAAGCATCTGGGAAGTTTTCCAGGAATTTGCTTTTGTCCTCCAACTATATGGGAGTGTAATGTGAAAACATTTTTCATCAAACCGGGCGAGACCTTACAACTTGAGTGCTTAAGTATGGTATGTACTTTTTGTGGCTCGTTAAACACTTAAAATACTTGGGGGGAAAAAAAAAAACTTGGACTAGAACAAGCTTTGCTTTTTAATGGACTAGAGTTTGCAGAAATTTAGGCTTGTTCCCCCTCTTTTATTGGTAAGTGGACGCAGTAGGTGTTAGTGCCAGATGGTTACTCCAGTAAAGGGGCGAGGGGCAACCTGGTATGAATTGAATGGATTTCCCATCAGTAATGACGGGAGATTGATTGTGGTATTGCACTTGTCTCCTAGGATGCTGCTTCCCTCGGCTCTCAGAAGGGTGGGATCACCAAGCACGGATGGCTGTACAAGGGCAACATGAACAGTGCAATAAGCGTGACCATGAGGGTAAGGAGGCCCATCACCCTGCTTTCCCCTTACTAAGCCCTTTTTTTCCTGTGGGTCTTGGGAATGATGCTCAGGATGAATGGGCATGCTGTTTTTCCTGACAAAAGTGACATTGTCTGGTTCGTGAGATGCCTCCCTGGTGATCGGTGATCGACCCCCACTGGTACAGCCCCATTTCCACCCGCTCCCCTTGTCACCCTCCAACCACCAGCGTGATGAGATCATCGTAAGGCTGGTGTGAAGGTGCAGTCGCCTTACAGCCTTTCTTCTCCGTATTGACTACAAAAAGGATACTTGGTACCTCGTAGAACATCACAGAGGGGCTACACCTAAGCACTTTCATGGAGGTCTTCCTGCAACAAAATCAAGAAAAGCGAAAATCAAGGACTGAAGGGAAAATGGTTAAATTGGAAGGGGGTTGTCAAGAGAAAAGTAAAACTAGTGTAAAAACTATTCAGGAGAGAAGTAGGACCAGTGAGAGGCCAGAATTAATAATAAAGAGAAACAATGGAAGTGAGGTAGGATGGGCAGGAGATAAAAGTTAAATCAGGGGAAATGCTAATTGTTGTAATCCTGAGGCTGGAAAATCATCCAGTTCCGTGAGGCAGAGAACAGTTCCTACTCTGTGTGAGCAAGACACCCTGGGGATTTGAGAAAGTTTCCATCCTTCTGAGCTCCATCCCAAATTAGACTGAGCTCCATCCCAAATTAGAATTCACTGCACCGCTTCTGGGTGGTTATGTAAAAATCTCTGATTCTGTGGGTGAGAAAAGTGACCCAGGAATGCTTAGTGAACCAACTCCACAGAATTTAAATTCAGTAAAATTATTAGATGTGATGGAGAGTCTTAACTCACCCAGTTACCTGGGGCGCTGGCCAGAATTAGATTTGTTTTGGAGAGAACTGAAATGATTTTTACGTAGGGTGTACTTGTGAGTTATTGAGAGAGATTGTGGCTGTTTTCATCTTGAAACCATAATTATGTGTGTATTTTTCTCTCAGTCGTTTAAAAGACGATTTTTCCACTTGATTCAACTTGGTGATGGGTCCTACAATTTGAATTTTTATAAAGATGAAAAGATCTCCAAGGAACCAAAAGGATCAATATTTCTGGATTCCTGTATGGGTGTGGTTCAGGTAAATACAAAACGATTTTTATCGTTGAGTTTTCTCATTTGTAAAAGTACCATCTATGAATTAGCAGATTTAAGCAAACACTTCAAAAAATGGCAATATTCATGGTAGAAGTATAATAGCAGACTTAAAAATGAGTTAAAGGCTTGTTTTTCATCATTTTAGAAGATAGTGGGTACAACACACAGGCAGAATTGTGTTGTAGGAGGCCCGAGTGCTCTGCATATGAGTCTTTATGTTTAAAACCTGGCTCAGCTACTTTTTTTTTTTAAATATAAATTTATTTATTTGTTTATTTATTTTTGGCTGCATTGGGTCTTCATTGCTGCACGCGGGCTTTCTCTAGTTGCGGTGAGCGGGGGCTACTCTTCTTTGCGGTGCGCAGGCTTCTCATTGCGGTGGCTTCTCTTGTTGCAGAGCACAAGCTCTAGGCACGCAGGCTTCAGTAGTTGTGGTGCGCAGGCTCAGTAGTTGTGGCTCGCCTGCTCTAGAGCACAGGCTCAGTAGTTGTGGCTCACGGGCTCTAGAGCACAGGCTCAGTAGTTGTGGCTCACTGGCTCTAGAGCACAGGCTCAGTAGTTGTGGCTCACGGGCTCTAGAGCACAGGCTCAGTAGTTGTGGTGCATGGGCTTCGTTGCTCCGCGGCATGTGGGATCTTCCCGGACCAGGGCTTGAAACCGTGTCCCCTGCATTAGCAGGCGGATTCTTAACCACTGCCACCAGGGAAGTCCTCAGCTACTTTTTAACTGTGTGACCTTGGACGGCTATTAACTGAAGTTTCTTCACATGCAAAATTCAGATAATGATAATATTTCCTTAATAGGGTAAGAGGATTGGATGAGTTAACTTGGAAATATTCAGAACAGTTCTTAGCATCTCTGTGATGACTTTTATCATCATAGTATCAATGGCTCAGTAGTATATTGGCCAAGAGACAGGGTTTCAGATTCAGACTGAGTTCAGATTCCTGCTCTACCACTTACAGCTCTATAACGTTGGAGATATTTTTCAACTTCTCTGTGCCTCAGGTTCCTCATTTGTTAAATAGGGATAATGATAGTATTGAATACGGTTATGGAGAGGATTAATCAATACATATAAAGAGCTTAGAACAGTGCTGGCACATGGTAAGCATTCAGCCAATATTAGGGTTGGGGTTAGGGTTTGTTATCATAGTGCTGTTACAGTTGTAGAGTTAGTCTTAAAAATTATTTTAATTATACATGATACATGAATGTATTTGTATTATGAAATGTTAGACAGTACAGGTAGTGCAGAAGTCCCTGTTGACCCCCATCTCTCCCTTCCTCAAAGAGCTACCATTACCAGTTTGGTGTGCCTCCTTCCATGCCTTTGTAGAATTGCCTTTGAAAGCAGGTTGGCAGTTTCCCCATCTGTCTGTTCGTCTGTCCATCCATCCATTCATCCACTCCCCTCCCATTTTCCAGGAAGATCTAAGGCAGCAATTTACAAGGATACATAAAACACAGGCTAATATAAATTTAAAGTGGTGTGAAAGGAGTCAGGGTAGTAGGGAGGAGATGAAGTGGGATTAAGTTAAGGAAAAAGCGTATATTTTAAAGGCCTAACGCCCGCAATGGTGGGTGACAAACCAGGCTCTACGCTTTCTAGCTTGGAGACCCGTTCAGTTGCACAGTGTCTGTAGATACAAACAGTCCAATTAGTCAGAAGCTGCCTGAGTAATCTCAGAATGAAGCCCATTCAGACGTTTCTCTTGGGGGCCCTCATACAGAGGGCACTGTGTGATTAATGAACAATCTTCTTGACGGCTCCTCACAATAGACGCAGTCACCGTTATCAGAGAATTCTTCCTTAAAATGACTCAGTGTTCGCCGATGACATTAGCCCAAAGCTCGGGTCTCTAAGAAAGGTTGTTTTGTGGGGCCAGTGTGACTAAGGTTAGAGACACAGCTCTGGTTTGACCCTCAGGTGTACTTGCTTATGCATTCACATGCTTACTTAAAATTAAATTGCATTTTCATCCAAATAATACATTCATCTGGTTTAAATGTCGAACGGTACAGAGAGGTAGCACTAAAGGCACAGGCCTGCCAGCATCACCTCACTTCACCTACTCCCCACTCCCTGAAATGGTCGTTTTCCACTTTTTCCACTGTTTTTTTTTTCTTGGGATTTGCCTCCATATTGCTAGATAAGGAGTGTCCGCTTCTCTTCATTCATTAGTTGTGGACGTTATGTGAGGCTGGAGAGGGTTTTAGCCCCTGCAGCCCTCCTTCCTGCTCCGAGCTGGACTGACTGCTTCCCCAGCCTCTGCACAGTGACCTTCCTGGACATTCCCTTTGCTGTCCTGCCTGTGTCACATTCCTCGTTTCCAGGATCCTATGTCGTCTTCTTTCTCATTTTCCTTTCTTGTTTTGGAGGAACACATCCTCCAGGAGCTTCCTGGAAATCATGTGTAAAATCTTAATATTTTTGAGAGTTAGATGAAATTTACCTTAGAATTTGAAGGCATTCCATTGTCTTCTAGATGCTTGTGTTGTTTTGGATTCTTATGTTATTCCCTTTTCTTCACAATCTTCTCCTTATCTCTTATCTACGGTGACCTGGAATTTAGGTTATTGTGCCTTGATTTTGATTTTTTTGGTAAGCTTTTTTGTTAAGGCATGACATAAGGAGAAAATAAACATGTAATGAATGAGTTTTTACTAAGTTTAGATCTCTGTTATCTCTTTGTGCTGAGAAGTCTGTTCTTCTTCTGGAGACTCTGTCCTGCATGTTCTCGCCACCTGGGTCTTCTGAACTCTGGGCAGCCTCCTCGGTTAGCAAGACTGTTGGACTCTGTTCAGGCTCACCTTCCTGGGTCCAGATTTGGCCTCCAGGCAGAAAGTAATGAGGTGATGGTAGGGCTCACCTCATCTATTTCCTTTCTATCAGGGATCACAGGGCTGCCCTGATGGTTGCGAAATACCTAAAAACAGTTGTTTCCTCTCTTTTGCCCAGTTATTTCTAGTAGTTATGTTGGGAGAATTAGTCCAGACCTTGTTGCTTCATCATGGTCAGCGTGGAAGTTGGGGGTCCAAACTCAGATGGCTACAGGGGCCAAGCAGATAAATTAAGTGAAAGAAGAGGCCTGGGTGTAAAGCAATAGGGAATGCTGGAGACTGTGACAGACTGGAGCACAAGTGGTCCCGTTTAAAGGGGCAGCTGATGTGCTGGGTGGCACTGCCAGCTCAGGGCTGCCGGATCATCTGGTTCAAGAAAACCAGAAATACAAAATTTTAGTTAAATCTTGGTATTTTTAGTTACTGGTGACTAATTTAAAAACAACAACAAAAAAAAACCAAAAACCAATTGTTTTTGGTCCTCTAGTGTAGGACCAAACCCTAGATCAAGGTGATAGCACCACTTAATATTCATTGAGAATTATTTTTGCGTCAACAGCTAATTGGCACATGGCACTCTCAGCTTGTAACCCAAACTCAGCTGAAAGCTGCCACTGTAGAAACCAAATTATATCAAAGTATGTTTATTCACAGCATGAAGGAAGGAGTACCAGAGCGAATTGTCAATGACAGCGAAGTAACTTCTTGTCTGGGATTCCCAAGCGGGAGTTTCATTTGTATTCTTAAGCTGAGAGACCTTTTCAGTTACATTTTAGTTGAGTTTTCTGGCACTGACTTTAAAAAAATGTTTAAAGCAAAACTAAATATATTTGGCAACCTCATTTGGAAAGTAGCAGTAATTACTTTTGTTTTATAAGAGTTTCGTTGCCTGTCTTCAGCAGAGTATAGATGATTTACAGTACGGAGTCCCCGATCACTCAGTCTCTGGAATACATTTCGGAATCTAGGGTTCTGACTTCGGTGGCCATCCCTTCCTTCATGTTCTTTTTGCGGGTGTGGCTGACGGTGTTTACATTTAGTGAATTGTGTCTAAGGCTTCAGCATGTTTAAATAATTTGCTTTTATCTCCACATCTGTTTGTAAGCTCACCTCCAAAAGTTGTGGCTTAAGTATTTCAGGTTTTTTTTTAATATTGCTTTTGGACATTGTAAAAAAATTAGTTGATTAATGCTGTGAGTTCAAAGAAATGCCTATACTAAAATTTAAAAATAGACCTGAAAAGAATCCAGTTACGAATCTTGAGCCCTAAAAGTATTTTAGAATCTTGAAGTTGATTACACTTATTTTGCAGATAAGGAAACTGAGGCTCAGAAAGAGGAACAATTCAGAATCAAGGCCTAATGCTCACTCTACTTTTAACTTATTTTCATAGAAATGAGTAGGTGAGGAGTGCAGGGGAGAGAACTCCTTTCATATCTGGCCTTTGACCCCTTCTCTGACTCTTGCTGTGAAGTGAGGTGTGAGGCCTTGTGCACAGTGGTCTGCATGCTCTGCTGGGAGCAGTTCTCTCCTGAGAACCATGCTGCAGAGGTCACAGAGGCGACTTTGGGAGGGCAACCCTGTCCCCAAGACATTCGCTGAGAGCCCCCTCAGGGACTGCGGCTAACCAGCTAGAATTTTAGTGGGCGAGGGCTCTGCTCGGACGCCGCACATTGGTGGGAGTTTGTGACGTCACATCCCTCGGCCTGTAACTACCAGGAGTCTTGTGTCATGTTCCTTGGAGCTGAACCTCTATCTAGTGCAGTCACCAGGGCGATTGTACCCCCCAGGGGATGTTTGATAATATCTGAAGACATGTTTTGATCTTCACAACTTGGGGGGCTATGCTTCTGGCATCTAAGGAGTAAGGCCGGGCTGCTTCTAAACAGGCTGCAGTGCACAGGACGGTCCCCATAACAGTTACCGGCCCCAAGCGTCAGTAGTGCCAAAGTGGAGAAACCCTGGCCTCGTGCACATTCATCCTTCGTCATTTAATGCACATGGACTGCGGTTTTTATACTTTGAATCAGATACCCTTTCACAGGCATAAAAGCTGGAGGCATGAGGGAAGCTGGAGGAAGGTAGACATGGTGTCTAAATACCTTTTGGGCCTCATAAATGACGAGAAAGTTGCAGGTAAGGAAATCAGACATATTGATAGATAACGGTTTGCTTTTAAAATGTGATACCACGTACTACTTCATTAAAAAAGATAGGAGCTAGAGGAACTGAAAATTTTCAATGAAATTTCATTCATTCAGATATTTTTCAAGAGCCTATCATTTGCCAAGCAGTGTTCTAGAAATAGGGATGTAGCATTGAACAAAAGAAATCTCTGCTCTGAAGAGCTTCCATTTCATTGGATGGGACAGACAACAAATAAATATGTAAAATGTGTAACGTGTCAGATGGGAAAACAAAGCCATGAAGAAAATAATTCAGGGAAGGTGGATATGGATGGGGGTTTATTGGGAAGGGGCTTGCCTTTTTAAATAACTTGGTCCGAAATGCTGATGAGATAGTACCCATCAGCAGATAATAAAGAGAAGAATTTTTAAGGCTGTTCCAGTTCTTCTAAAATGTGTCTCTTTACCCTTTTTCTGTTTCAGAACAACAAAGTCAGGCGTTTTGCTTTTGAGCTCAAGATGCAGGACAAAAGTAGTTACCTTTTGGCAGCAGACAGTGAAGTGGAAATGGAAGAGTGGATCACAACTCTGAACAAGATTCTCCAGCTCAACTTTGAAGCTGCAATGCAAGAGAAGCGAAACGGAGACTCTCATGAAGGTAGACTGGTATAGCTTTCCCCAGGTGCATGCACACTCTGCGGGTGTCTTCTCTTTTGCCAGAGGGCACAGGAAGTAGCCAGATTACTGCACAAGTACATGGAGGTGGGACAGACGTGAGCTCCTTACAGATAACCTGTCAGCAAAGATGTTGTCCCAGTAGAATGTCCTACCCTGACATCATTTGTATAATGAGAAGAATCACAGCTTTGGAGGCAGAAAGGAATACCTGAGTTCAAGTCCCAGCAATACCATTTTTCAGCTGTGAGACCTTGGGCGAGCCACTTAACGTTTTCAGAGCCTTGGATTACTCTCTTGTAAAATGGGAATAAAAACGGAACTTGCTGGTTGATAGGAAGATTAAACAAGATAATGTATCTCAAGCACCTGGCATAGAGTCGGCACTTCAAATACTAACTATAGTTTTTATTGTTATCATTAATCATATCCTTTGGAATTTTCAAGTGAAAGTTAGGATGGGCAGAAGCCACAGATTAAATTGGTTGGGAAAATCTGGCTATGTTCTTAACAATTCATGTTTTACTTCAGGCCCTTGAACAGGTGATTCCCAACTCTGGCTGTGCCTTAGAAGTCCCTGGAAACTTTTAACAAGTACTCTTTCCTTTGTCCCACCAGAGATTCTGGTTTAGTTGGCCTGGGCTGGTGCCTGGTGGGTGTGGCCATGTGGGCTGCTGTCCAGAGCTCTTGACAGTTCTGGTTAGACACCGTCCGTGCTGCTCCAGCCGTCAAATGTTCAGCTCTCACCGCTGGGCCCGGCATCAGCATTTTTTAAAAGCTCTGAGGTGTTTCTGTTGGGTATCCAGAGTTGAAAACCACTGTGTTAAAGGGCACATAAGAGAAACGGCCTTCCTCCTCCTGTTTTAAATAAAATGCTTTCAACTATGAGTGACTTAGGTAATCTGTTTTGCTGTTTTAGATGATGAACAAAGCAAATTAGAAGGTTCCGTTTCCGGTTTAGATAGCTACCTGCCTGAACTTGCCAAGGTAACATCATCTTAAATCTTCTGCTCTTCATAGAATGATATTGAAATGATTAACAAATACATTATAGTAAATTATTAAAATCATGTTGTAGTTATTGCTATTTTTTGACTTCAGTATTTGGTGAGGTGAAATACATTGCTGACTTAAGTCGGATTTGAGTCTGTTTTCCAGAAAGTGCCTTACAAAGTATTCTCTTTTTGTTATTCTTTGTTTTCCCCACATAATATTTAATACCACATTAGAAGTATTGAAGAAATAACCAAGGTGCACGGGTAAATGTTTCCATAGTAACATGTTATTTACTATGTTCACACATACGCTTCCCCTATTCAAGTTAATAGAGACAATTCCAAAAAGGATGGATAAGTAATAATCTTGTTACTGAACCAAAGAGGGTTGCCTGAGTTATATGAATTTTACCCGGGTCCGTCTGAATGAAAAAAAAAAAATTTATACCTTTCTTTTATAATCTTGAGAAACTCAAAAAGTTACTGAAAAGCACGAAGATCAAAACAACCATATTCCCACCACCCAGATTCAACACCTGTTACTGTGTTGTCTTTTCAGCTTCAACATTTTTTAAAGAAATAAAAATACCAGTTATACTTGAAATTCTTTTTTAAACATCATCTGTACTCCATTCCCTTCTTCGCCCACAACCTCAACTAGAGACAACCACTATTATGAGTTTTCTGGAAATACTTCCATTTGATTTTCGTATATTTACCAATATATCTATCATAATAATATGTGGCTGTGTTTTGTACGTTTAACATATTATATAAATGCTAACATATTATTCTGCACTTGCTTTTATTTTTAAATTAGCCTTGTTTTTGAGATCCATCCAAGTTGGTATATAGATCTAATTCATACCCTTTATTGCATTGTGTAAGCATTTTATTTTAGCAGTTCTATTATTTCCAACTTTTTTCTGTTACAAACAATGCTACAATGAATATCCTTGTACTTGCCTCCTTGTGTGCATCTCTGAATAATTCTTTTTAAATGAGAGAAATATCCTTGTCTTCTTTGGCCCTTTATATTCTTACTCTGTTATTGCCTTTCTATTCTTTTGTGTGTGTGTGTGAATACAGTGAAATAGAGACGCTACACACCCGTATCTTAAACACTGTAATAGAAAACATGGTTTATCTATATACCATTATAAGTAGACTAGCATTCAACATTGACCTTTACTTTAAGACAACATAGCTGTTCTAAAATATAAAATCTCCCTCCCTGGCTAGGACTTTAGAGCATTGTTTTTCTTTAGCACTTGACTGTTACCACAGTATCTTTTTAGCACCTGCCTATTAAAGCTAATTTTAGTGCTACCATTGTAACCTCCTTCTAGGCTGGGAAGAGTTTAGCTTGTGTGTTTGTGCTTTCATGTTATGAACTTCTGTGTGTCATATTTTGCATTGAGATTCGCTTTTTTGTTATGTTTTGAGGTTCATGATTTCTCAAAGCAAAATGTCTGTTGAAACAGATAATATATGTAGTGCAATCTAGAATTTAAAAAGTTAACTTTCTATACTTACTGGGTGAACACAGTGGATACCTAGGAGAAGACTCATATTATTTGAGCTTAATGTTGATTAATTAGAAATGTTTTTTTTCTTGTGAAGACATACAGGAATTGTGCCTTCCTTTCTTCTCTCACTGCCTACTACTACCTGGCCTTCAGAATTCCTTGATCCTAAGACCTAAGAAGATATATATCACACATATTTATTCTTTTAAAAAATATATATATACATATTTATAAAACATATTTGAAGCTGTTTTTCAAACTGGTGGGTAATGACCAAGTGAGCTGAAGCTATTTTAGTTGGTAAAAAGTAATTAAATTGGTTAAATCAAATTAAATTAAATTAATTGGTTTCAATCTCCATTTCTCATTTACTTTAAAAGTTTTTCTTCTTTTTTTTATTGAAGTAGAACTTACATAGAGTAAAATGCTCAGGCCCTAATTGTATAGCTTGATGGATTTCACATTTGTACACGAACATGACGCCCATCCATATCAACGAACATTTCCAGCACCTTAGCAGACTGCCTTGTATCCTCCCTCCCAGCTGACATTCTCATTGTTTTGACCTCTATGACTGTAGATTAGTTTTGACTATTCTAGACCTTCCGAAAAGTGGAATCATACATATGTACTCTTTGTGTCAGGCTTCTTTAGCTCAACATTATGTGACCTAGAATAAAAAAATGGATAGAATTGAATAGAGGATATTAAAGTGTACTGCCTTTAATAATGATAGATATTATTTAAGATATATGTGTAGGGCTTCCCTGGTGGCGCAGTGGTTAAGAATCCGCCTGCCAATGCAGGGGACATGGGTTCAAGCCCTGGTCCAGGAAGATCCCACATGCTGCAGAGCAACTAAGCCCATGCACCACAACTACTGAGGCTGTGCTCTAGAGCCCGCGTGCTGCAACTACTGAAGCCCGCACGCCTAGGGCCCGTGCTCCGCAACCAGAGAAGCCACCACAATGAGAAGCTCACGCACCGCAATGAAGAGTAGCCCCCGCCCGCCACAACAAGAGAAAGCCTGCGCGCAGCAACGAAGACCCAACACAGCCAAAAATAAAAATAAATAAAATAAATAAATTTATTTTAAAAAAAGATATATGTGTATATCATGCATATATCATATGTTGATATATATATGTAGAAAGAGAGTGAGTGTGTTTGTGTATGTGTGTGTTGGGTTGTGATGTAAATGTATTTCTTACTGTGGGTCATGGTCAGAACCTAAAAAGTGCAGCATTATAAGGGACTTAACTGTTGTTTTTTTCCCCCCATCTCTCAAGTGTTTTTAAACCATTTTAATTTAAGAAGGTAGAAAAAGTGCAGAAGGTAATTTTTCGAAGAGGAAAAAAAAGAAAATTAAGATGTGCTGTTATCCACCAGCATGCTGCCATCCCACTTGTGGGGCAGGTGTCTGTTGTGATGCCTCTTGTCCGCCTGTGTGGTGGCAGAAGTGCAGTGTGAGGGGCTCAGGCACCAGTGTGCCCGGCTCTCAGCCCCTTCATCATCCAGGGCCTCGAGTGTGAGTGGTTTTGACTATTTATAACCCCCTCCAGTGTATCTGGGGTGGGGATCATTTGTACCTGTTAAGAAAGGAAGGAGGTTGATTGATACCTGGTCATCCTGATTTTAGAAGGAATGGATTCCAGAGTGTGAGATTGAATAGGGGTGGGAGGGCGTGTGGGACGGGGAGGGAGGCTCGAGTTGCACAGCTAGGCAAGGAGGGAGAGTTTAGTCGGGGTGAGGAGGTTAAGAGGCCAGTACCAGGGAAAGGTCCATGGGGAGATCAGGCCACAGTTACGTCAGATTGCAGAGAAAGGACTAGAACAGTGGGGGCAGGCAAAGGTGTAATTTAATGGCAGGCTCCTCTCAGGTCAACTCCTCTTTCTGCTTCTTTCATCCTGTTGCCCCGGCTTTTGTTTTCCACTGTGACGGAGACATAACCAAACAGGATATGAGCGACAGGAAGTTGTTTTAGTACAAAAATAGCTGGTGTCTCATTGTGGAATGTGATGGAGGGGCCCTTGACATACAGTAGGAGTGATGTAGAATTAGGTTTTCAGAATATTTTGTATATTCTTGGCCCTTTTGTTGCTTGTACATTTAGTACTGAACATCTCTGTTGTTTTCTTATGGGGACACACTGTGTATACCCTAAAACCTGTTCTTTTCCTCCTATTGTCTAAAATGGAACCAAACATATGTTTGCTCTAAACCTAACAGCATTTATAGTATTAGAGTACATAGTCTTATAAACATTTTTATGAAATACACAAACTGTAGTTAAAGGTAGTTAATTGGTTTCTTCCCTACAGTGTCAAGGGGTAATATGATCATGTGGTAAACCCGATTACTATTTATTTGATAAATATTTTTTCTGGTTACGTTTACCTTAGGTAACATTGGAATGAATATATATATACATATGTATATATATCACCTCCTGTGTAAAGGTAGTATGAAGAAAACCCTCATGCTTCCACCTTATATTTTCCTCCATAGCTTTTCTATTTTTTAGCTCTTTGTGTACTCAAAAAACAGCTGCTCACTCTTAATTTGGCCTCCCCATGTGGTTCCTGTTGAACCAAAATTGCTCCCATTCTGTTACCTTGTAACTTCTTTATAGTGAATGAATTTACCTTTCTTGGTAAATCTTCCACAGTTGAACACAGGCTAGAGTCTGGTGTCTCAAACTTTATGGTCTCATTGAGGTTGAGTAAGCATCAGGGGGCCAAGTTCAGCAGTGCTTGTCAGAACCCAAACAGTTTCACGGACACCTTCTCTGAGTTTTTAAACCACATCTGTAATAAATACTTCCTTCTCTGTATCCTAATCCAGAAAATTATGTCATTGTGTTATGATACAAAGGAATCGGCTAGGGTTGTGTTTGTGAGGTCAGCTGGCGTTCCATTTCTTGGGCTTCCTTATCTAGAATGCTTTATTATAGCTTTGTGACACAGAGGATGAGATGATGGTCCCTGGGAGTTAGATATCATGGAAGTAGTGGAAACAAATCATGACAGCTCTTTAAATTAAAAGTATGTATTCTGGCTTCAAAGGATTTTGCTAAGTCTTCCTGTTTGCAACCCATTCTGTTTAAATGAGCCAACAGTCAACACAGTAGTTTCCTGATGAGCCGTCCTCAAAATATGATGCTCTGGCCTTCAATTGTTTTCCCTGCTCAGAGATAAACTTAAGACGCAGAGTATGCCTAAACTTTTTGGTAGTTCTTCTGGAAACTCTTGAATGTTTGGTTCATAACTGCCTCTTAAGACAAGGAAGAAAACATTGTCAGGGTGTATCATTAGTGATTAAACTTAGGGAATACAGGAGTGGGGGGAATAGCCTTTGTTTTAGACAAATCATTCTCTTCTGTAGTATCTGAGAAGTGTCAGTTTTTACAGAGAATGGCTCTGTCATTGTCATTTTTCTCTCTCCATTTTCCTCTATACTGAACCCAAAGTATTAGATGGGCAGTGGGTAGGACCAGCAACAGGGTTTGGGGAAGAACCAGTTGGGTTCTTCCTGCATCTACGGTATGGATTGACCACAGGTTATTTTAAGAGCAGAGCTGGTCTCTGTCACTTTGAGAAGTGCTGGACGGCATAGTCTGTGGGATATTTTTTTACAGCTATATTTTGTGGGCTCTTAGACTGTGAAGGTACTTATTACAGGAATTAATTTTATTGTCTTTACTAAAATTTAAGTGAAAATAAATGTACTTGCTATAGTAAGTAAAAATATTCAAAGTTGTATAAAGAAAAGTTCATTTTTTCCCTTCAACCTCCATCCCCAGATTCCTGAGAGCACTGATGTTATTAACCTGTTATAATTGTTTCTTTACCAAACCAATTGCTCATGGAAACATATTTACACATATGCAGTGTTCTTAGTTATTTTTAAAAATATGCTAATGATATATACATTACTCTGTAACTTGTTCTATCACTTAAAAATTTTTCATAGGTGTTCCCCTGGGGCCATAGAGGATCTAGTTCACTCATTTTCATAGCTGCATAATATTCCAAATATGGATACTGAACACTTTATTCAGCCATCTCCCTATTCATGAGCATCTAGATAATTTTCAGTTTTTAGCCTATACAAACAGTGCACAATAGACATCATGACATATTTATAAGCTGAAATACTCATGCTCTTACTTCTGTACGAGGAATTCCCCAAGGTGGGATTTCTGGGTCACAGTTTATTGTGCTTTTAGTGCTTTAAATATTGCCAGGTTGCTTTCCCAAAAGGTTGTAACAATTCATATTCCCATTTCTCTGCATCCTCACCAGAGGAGTGAAAAATGATGTTTCACTGCTTTAATTTGTATCCCACTGTTTAGTAGTGGTATTCTTCATATTTTCGTATATTTATTTGCCATTTGGTTTTCCTGCCTTCTGACTTGCCTGTTCATATTCTTTACCTATTTTTTTCTGGTCTAATAGTTAAAGAATCTGGGCTCTGAAGCCAGACAGCCTCAGTTAGAAGCCAGGTTTCTGTTTAGGGTTGTGAATTTGGGGCATAGTATTTACCCCTCGAGCCCCAGTGTTTTCTCTTAAACACGGATAATAATAAGACTTGCCTCCTAAGTTTGTACCAAATTTAAATGTGCACTTAGGCTAGCATCTAGCATAGAGATGTTGGCTATTATCAACAAATATTTGCTTTTATCATTATGATGCTTTCACGTATTTATTATTCCCTGCCTCTGGGGGAAAGCCCTGCCCTTCCAGAGCCACATTTTCTTACTGCCTAGGTTTTAGTTGGTAATTCTTTCAAACACTGTTTATCAGGCGTCCCATCTGTTTAAAGCACTCTGGGCCTTGGGAAGGATGGGAGGAACTTTAAGAAGCTGAGCCTGCTTTTCCTCTGTCTCATAGAAGAGCTGTCAGTGTGTGCAAGGTGGATTATAAGCTGTCACGTTATTTTTACATCTAACGTTGTCCCTTCTTCCCCATTAAATGGTTTTTCTAGTGAAGAATATATCCCTTGGATGTTAGTGGCAACATCAGGATACTTTGAGTCTATTTTGGCTAGTTGTTGATTTTTTTTTTTTCTGTTAATGTACCTGCATCTCTGTTTGTCCTCTAATTATACAGAGCTCTTAGCAGTCTTTCTTGCTTTATTCATTTCTCATCTCTTACTCCGCTTGAGTCAACAAGCATCTTTCAGAAAGGCATGAGGAAATGCATCTACATTAAGAACCCAGTGCTCCAGTGTCTGAGATCATAGCGTTTGCCCTTGTTGAAGGACTCAAGCAAAAATTCAGGAGAATGCATTACTGTTGGTGGTGGCTCGCAGCACCTAGTACTGATGTCTTTGTTAAGAAACGCCATGGGTTGTATACAAAGTAAAGCAAATTCTTTGGGTTCAGTTAAGTGTATTCTACATGCACGTGTTCTGGCCCTTTTGGTTTGAAAAATTAGGATAAGGGGATGGGCAAGATGGATTTAAAACATTGTCCTACACACCCCCGTCCCCAGCCACAGGCACAAACTTTACTCTGTAAGCATGAGCAGGTGATTTGTAGGAATGCCCCTGAGCCTCCAGAAGCCTTAAAGCTGCAGGGAGAGCATCAAGATAAACTTTGTTGTAGAAGAAGACTCGAGCCATCATCTTGTTGAACATTTTTACTCAGAAATGAAAATAGAGTCCAAGGAGGCTAAGTGGCTTGCTCAAGTTCATGCAGCCAGTTAACAACTGAACTAGAACTAGAACCCAGTTTCTTAGCTGGCATTCTGGTGGTCATTTCATTCTGCTAGATGTAGATAGTTTGTCAAATATGGTCAGGGTAGAGTTTGGGTCATTGCTAAGAACCTATTACAACAACTACATGACTGAGAAAATTAAGATGCTTAATTTCTCATTGGCCATGATTAGAAATGTAATAGTAGACCTCTTCAAGCCACCAGCAGAGAGGACAAGACGCCCTCTCCCCTGTGGCTGTCACCACCCATTATGTGCTGAGATGTGACTCCTGGTCTTTGGGCAAAGGAGCAGATGAGAGAGGACATTCTATTAAGAACTATGACCGCCAGGAAGAACAGGATATAGATTTAGAGGCAGCAGGTGTGGCATAACGTGGCTGGAGATGACTTCTATCTTGTGAATGTCTAAGCAGCTTCCTCTTCTCCCTGTTCCCATATCCCACTTCTCCAGCCCCCATCTCTGCCACCATGTCTCTTTCCCTGAATGACTTCTCTTCTTCTGTCCATCCCTTCAGTGTTGGGGCCCCTGGGTTTCTGTCCACAGACTCGCTTTCACACTTTCCCCCAGGGACTCTCACCCACCCACCCCCAAGACTTGCATCCTCACCTCTGTGCTGATGTTCTCCTGGTCTTAACTCCAGCCTTCCTCCCCACTCTGTGCTCACGTCCCATCTCTCTGGCTGTCTACTGGATGTTTCCAGTTGGAAATCCCGCAGGCATCTCCAGACTCTACCATCTTCTCCACAAACCTGCTCTTCCTCCCAAATTAGTGGATTGACCAGTCAGCAGGCCACCCAAGCTAGGAAGGTGGGATTTGTTATGGGCCTTGCTGTGAGACTGGGAGCCTGCTGTGATAACTCAGGAGAGACCATGTGGACCTCCTAGTCTTTCCCTTTGTAATCCATTGCTTCAGCCCTACCCGAGGGGTGGATCTAAAATGCAGAACTGGTAATTTTATTCCCTTGATTAAAATATTGCAGGATTTTTTGGATTCTGAGTGAAATCCCCAGACCTTACCATACAAATCCGACTCATTTCTCTACTTTTTTCATCATGTACAACCATTCAGTTGTAATGAATGACTTGATCATTGCTCAGGTGTGACTCGTACCTTTATACCTGTAGTACGTCCTCTTAGAATGCCCTTCTCTCCTTTTCTGGCCAAATGTCCTTGTCCTTCAAGATGGGCCTTCCTCTGGGAGCTCTTTCCTGGCGGCCACCCCTAGCGCAGGTTAGCTCACTGTACGTACGATTTCTTTTGCCATTCATATTGCTGTGTATTTTCTGTCTTCCCAGATGGTGTTCCTTGGGGATAGGAACTGCATTTCATTCATGTTTGTGTCCCTAGCTTGACATAAAATATGTGCTCATAAATATTTATTGAGTGAATCAGCAATTCTCCCCTTGCCTGCTACTGACACCTATGGCTGTCCTTCAAGATACGCCACAGTTTTCTTTATTCCACCATCCAAAACGTATGCCTTCCTCTTCCTTTGCTTGTACCCTCAGTCTCAGGCTGGACCCTAAGTCCTTTCTACCCTTTGGGCTCATTTCCTCTCTCAGTATCTATCCTCTCTGTGCATCCTTTTCATTTGGTCTGAAATGCTCATGTTTTCCTCCTTTTTGCTATCTAAATTCTATCCCTTCATTCAAGGCTTATCCCCTATTCCATTACTTTATGAAGCTTTTCTTGATATTAATGCTTAATTATTCTCTTTTGCTTTCTTTGCATTGGTTTCGGCTGCAGTTGATTATCAGCTTCATACTGCCAGGGATCAAGTCTTCTCTTTTTTCCCCATAGCACTTACATTGTGTGCTACATACTGGATAGCCTATCCTTGTTCATTGACATGCAGGTGACCCTCCAACATGCGGGCAGAGCTGTCTGGCAGTCTGGCTCTTCAGGATGGGGTAGCTTTCAAACATATTTAGACATCTCTGTAAGAAAAGGGTTTTTTCAATGTAATTTTTATTTTCTGTTTATCTTGTTATCAGAGTACCAGAGAAGCAGAAATCAAACTGAAAAGTGAAAGCAGAGTTAAACTTTTTTACCTGGACCCGGATGCCCAGGTAAGAACTATTTTAATATTTAAAATAGTGCAAGGAAAGAAAACCTTTGTTAGGTTATTTGTTTGTTTGCTTATTTATATACTTTGGATAACAAGTGGTATAACAATATAGAAAATTCAGGAGAAAGAGGAAAAAATAAAAACAACCTGTAATCTCATTACCATAGCACAACCATTGTGAATATTTGATATTTAATAGATTGTTGAAAATTGAGGGAGATGTATCCAAAGACACTCTCAAGTCCACAAAGAACGTATATAATTTACCCCCTAAAATCACCGTCAGAAAATAACAGGCATCGCTACAGATGCCCAGGAGACTGTGATATTTTCTGACTAGCCCCAGCTCAGTTCCAGATACAGGCCTCGCAGTGCATGCGGTCCACATCTGTGTCCCCAAAAAATCCAAAACACGGCTTCGGAAGACCTCCAGGATTGCCTACAGATAGGGCTGCTTTGAGGGGCCAGCTGTTCTGTGTTTCCTCCCATAGTTTCCTCTTCTTCATTTGTGGTCTTTTTTTATAGAACTTCTTTTAACCATTTATCTTTAAAAATAAGTATTTTTCTATGTCTCTCCGCAGACTTCATAACCGTTTATATATACATATATATATATATATATTTTTTTTGCTTTTTGATGATTTTTTGTTTATTGTGGTGAAATATGCATAATATAAAATTTACCATTTTAACCATTTTTAAGTGTACTATTCACTGGCATTAGGTAGATTCACATTACTGTACAACTATCACCACTATCCATTTCCAGAACTTTTTCATCCTCTCAAACAGAAACTCTGTACCCATTAAACAACAGCCCACCATGCCTCCTTCCCCTCACCCCTAATAACCTCTATTCTACTTTCTGTCTCTATGAATTTGCCTATTTAAGAAGTTCATGTATGTGGAAGCATACAATATTTGCCTTTTTATGTCTGGCTTGTTCCACTTAGCATAATGTTTTCAGGGTCCGTCCCTGTTGTAACTTGTCTCAGAACTCCACTTTTCATGACTAATATTCCATTGTATGTATACACCACATTTTGCTTATAGATTTTTCTGTTGATGGACACTTGAGTTGTTCATAACAATAATTTTTAAGCTCTGCATAATGATCCATTGAGTAGATATAGCATCATTTATTTGACCATTATTATATACTATATAAATGTATAAAATAGTAACACTGTTGTGAGTAAATTAAGGTATATAGCGTTTCCATATTTTAAGCAATTTCCTTAGGATACATTTATTATCGGATTTTTTTTTTTTTTTAGTGGGAGCATAATACATTTATATATTTGCATTTTCTTTTAAAGAAGCTTGACTTCTCATCAGCTGAGCCAGAAGTGAAGCCATTTGAAGAAAAGTTTGGAAAAAGAATTCTTGTCAAGTGCAATGATTTATCTTTCAATTTGCAATGCTGTGTTGCTGAAAATGAAGAAGGACCCACTACAAATGTAATTTTCTTTTTAAAAAATAAAGATTAAAAAGCCTATTCAGAGGTTTCAGATGTGCCTGTTGCAGTGCAGCTGGGACATTCAGTCCTAGTTCCTGGTATCAGAGAGGTGCGGTGTTAAATCAGGGTGCCGAGGGTTGTTTCGGCTGCCCGGACAGGATGTTTGTGATACAGGACAGGTATGGAGGCTATTGCTCTTTAGTGGTAATTTATAGCAACAATCATACATAGGTCTAGTCATTTCTTCTTTGATAGCAGCGTTCTTTTTTCCTGACAGTTTGAGCCATAGTGATGGTCTGGATTGTTTTGTTTTGTTCAGGTCGAGCCTTTCTTTGTTACTCTATCCCTGTTTGACATAAAATACAACCGAAAGATTTCTGCCGATTTCCACGTGGACCTGAACCATTTCTCAGTGAGGCAGATGCTGGCCACCACATCCCCGTCTCTGATGAACGGCGGTAGGCAGAGCTCGCCTGCCCTGCAGGACATCCTTCACGAAGCCGCCATGCAGTATCCGAAGCAGGTGGGGACAGCGTGAGCCCAGCGGTCATGCCAATAAGGCTTCTCTTGCACGTGCTATGTAAATACGTAATGAAACTTTGTAATGCACAACTGGGGTAAATGAGACGGTTAATTATATTGACAGCATATATAATTAGACAGTAAAAGCAAGCTGAAAGAGAAGAAGTAGTTTTTGATTTCTCATTTCTTTTTTCTAAACTTTCTGCTAGTTGCCTCCTCCACCAAATAGCCTTTTTGATCAGATGATGAACTGTTGATGAGTTAACCAGTTTGGCCCTGGGTGCTTCTGAATAGCTATACTGTATCAGTGCTCTTTGCTGCTTGAGAATCTTTAATGTTCATGGGATTTGTTTAATGTGGCTGTAAATTCTACTCATGGAAGAAAATCTTTTGTTCCCTAGGGAATATTTTCAGTCACGTGCCCTCATCCTGATATATTTCTTGTGGCTAGAATTGAAAAAGTGCTTCAGGGGAGCATCACACATGGTGCGGAGCCATACATGAAAAGTTCAGACTCTTCCAAGGTATGGATGACTTGCATGCTTTGTGATGATAAACAGCGATCAGAAAAAAAAATATAGAAATGCTTAAAGAGATCACAGTTAAGCCATATTTATATTCTAAAAGATGTAGACTAGTCTCATAGATGGTCTTATAGTTAACCTTATGTGTCCAATTTTCAATGAAAAGTAGTTCCATGTGTAAATAAAATACTTCGTTTGGCTAGACTATCCTGACATCCTGAAATAATTGGCAAAGGAATTTCCAGCTTAGTAGTAAACTTTCCATCATTAAAAAGTACGTATATTGTATTTAAATAGAGTTCATGCCACTTGTTGGCATGTCTCCGAGGTCCTGGAATTATAAACTTGGGTCCATTTATACTTAAATGTGAGACTGGAGACTAGGAGGTGACCTGGCTCAGATGATCTGGCCAGCAGTGTCAGTAGATCAGGCGCACTTGTGTTTTGTCAGGTGGGGCGGGGCTACGGTGGCAGAGGTGGTGTGACATTAGGTGGAAGAGGGAAAGGAAACGTACAAGATGTATGTTTGGTGTGTTTTCATTACTTTGGTGTTTGTTCATTACCTGGGGAGTGCCTAGGTGTGGACATACGGTAGAAGTCACCTAGGCCAAGAATACCTTTCACACTCCCCAAAACTGAATATTAGAAGTCATCTAGGCCAAGAATACCTTTCACACTCCCAGAAACTGAGGTTTCTGAAGGTTTAGTTACCTGCTCAGTGTCCCACAGCTAGAGTTGCCAGCTGGCACTTGACTGTCGCTTTCTAGCACATTGAGCTACCTGGTTCCAGTCAGCTGTTGAGGGCTGTCCTGTGCCAGTTTTACAGTACTTTTAGTTATTTAAAAAATTTTTGTATTATTGGTCATCTGAGACCCTGATACATTGACAAGGACTGGTCAGTAGTAGGAGGGGACACCCCAGAGGCTCTAACTGGGGTTTTCTGAGTGATTCAGAGCTTCCTGTCTTCCTCTCTTTGGCCACTGTACATCACAGGTGTGTCCACCAAGATGCAGGACGGTTTTTAAGGAACAGGTTCCAGGAGTCAGAGACCTGGGTGCTGAGCTCCTAACTAGCCTGGATACATCATGTCACCTCTCTGGGCCCCAGGTGTCCCATCTGTAGTTGAAAGATGATGTTGCTACCCCCCCACCACCTACATACGAGACAGTGCTATGGGTACTAAATCACTGACGCATACAGGAGGATGTCATTATCAGTTATTACAGCTCCAGTCAAGGAGAAGCCCATTTACCCAGGCGCATGGCTTCAAACATATGCCTTTCTGGCTGATAAAAGCAGAGTAAAATTTGGTCTCTGGAGAGAAGCTGTTTTATTTTTAAAATCAAGTCTGTAAAACCTTGGATGAGAAGCTCTTTTAGTTCTTTGATGGTTTGATTAATAATCAATGAATGCCCAAGATAAGATCTACTCCCCCGCCATGTATGCAACACATTTCCAAGGCTGGTATGCTCCAGCTTTGCTACTTCTGCCTGCCACGTGCGTGGTTTGAAATTTGGCAGCGCACGCTGGTGTGAAAATCACATACACTTTCCAGTGTCCGTTGAGCATCTGTTGAATTTGCTCCTCCTTCATTACTTATGGAATGTAAGGCTCAGCCATGTGTACATTTTTCCATGCGTTCACACCTCCAATGCAGTAAATTAAAGCAGAGATTAAGACTCAACCATCTCATATAAAAAAATAGGAGCTTCGGTAGAGATTTTGCTGAGGGATGATTTTTTCTGTATATCAAAATGTCTCTTCATGTTTTCCAAGATGGTCTAGAACATCATTTGGAGGAAATTATTGTTTTGGAGGAAATTTTTAGGAATAGTCTCTGTAGGTGTCCACCACGAATAGGTTTTCTAAAAAAGAAAGAAAAGGCGGGGGGTGGGGGAAGCCCAAAGGGCAAAAATGAGTTTTTCACTCTGACTTTTATATATATTGTGTTCCATTGATACCCTCAGTAAGTCTGAGAGTTCAGTCCTCGTTCACTAGAGGCAAGAGTGAAATTTACTTGAGGCCTGTTTTGGCTTTAAATTTTACGCAAATATTGCATTTTACTCCACAACATAGTCATTACTGTTAGAACCTAAAAATAATCATTTCTACCTGAAAATGTGTAAGTAAAATGGCCACCCCAGGAAGGCAGACCATTTACTCTATGATCCCCGAGTCCCCGCATGGACATGCCCCACTTGAAGAAGAAAGGGAGGGGCTGGATGAGCTCCTGACACCTGTTTCAATCAGAAGTGTTTTCCAAGTCATTCATGAAGGCAGCAGTTCCCCCCCCCACCACCACGGTTACGGTAGAATCGTCATGTTTAGTAACTGGAACGGATAATGGCAAGTCTAGCCCAAGCTCTTCATTTTTCGGGTGGGAAAGTAGAGCCCAGAGAGGTTTAGTGCTCTAGACTCACACAGCTGGTTTCAGTTTTACTCAGAGACAGAGAGCTCTATTGTTCTCCTTCTGAGTCTTCTAGATGAGCACTTCTCAAACCTGGTGCACACAGATCACCAGCGGTCTGGTCAGAATGCAGGTTCTGACCCAGGAGGTCTGGGGTGGGGCCCAAGACTCTGCATTCCTGACAGGCTCCCAGTGGGGCTGCTGCTGCAGCTCTGCAGAGCACACTTTAGTTCACAGGCACTAGGTCACATTTCCCAAAATTGGTTTGGCTCCGATGTACTTAAGTAATGTAAAAGAGCCTTCAACCCTCTGCTCTGACTCTGAATCAGTCACACTTTGTAGTGGTTACAATGCAGTATTCCAGAAGAAGCAAATTTGGGGAAATTGGGTGTCATCTGCTTTAGCAATAAGGGTATAGTTGATGAATAGACCTGCCATGCATACATAGGCCAAAAGCAGATCTGCTTCCCTGTGCACTATAGAGTTAATCCAGCCATCCGCAACAAACCAAAATTAATCATTAGAAGTGAAAGTAATGGTAACTTATACCTAGAAAACAAGAACATAGTGATTGAAAGCATTGGCCTAACTTAAGCCAATACCTGTAATGTCTTAATAATGAATATATATCCCCCAAATCTAGGGAGTCTGCATAAGCCAGTGCACATTAGGAGTTATGAAAGCTTAGTATTTTCATTAGTGTTCTCATTTAAACTCTAACAATGTGATATATTTGGGCATGAATACCAAGTATTAGTAATTATTAATAACTCAGTGGACTTATAATATATAGCCCTTAGTCATGAAGAAATAGAAAGGCCTATGAAATGGCATGCTTGTTGCTTATGAAGACCAAAGAAAAGACATACATTTTGGAAACAATTTTCATTTGATAATCTTTGAAAATCACTGCTAGGGAATGTGAGAAGCAGAATACTTGCACTGAGTATAAATCCAGCCATATTCATTGTAGTAAGGTGTGCTTGTCCATGCATCTTATACTACCATAAGAGGTTGTTTAGTCTGTGGGATACAGTAACTCATGGTTTTATTCTGATGTCTTCAAGGTTGCTCAGAAGGTGCTGAAGAATGCCAAGCAGGCATGCCAAAGACTAGGGCAGTACAGAATGCCATTTGCTTGGGCAGCAAGGTAAGGAGAACATCTTTTATACCTTTTATATGGATATAGATACATGGAGATAGATAGTAGACAGACAGACAGACTGACCTATTCTGTTTTTTTGTCCAGAGACAAAGAGGATTTAAATATGTAAAACTGAAAAATAAGTAAGCTCCATATCTGAAAAATCATTTATTAGAGACCCAGAGAGGAGAGACGCTAGCTGGAGGATAGCCATGTTGGCACTGGCAGGATGGACATGAGTGTTTGTTGCAGAGCTGGGATTCCAGGTTCCAGCCACATGCCTCCAGCTGGGAGTGGGTGGCAGCCCAGTGAGGCCTGCAGATCCTCTTTATTTGTGACCTCTATTTCTTAAGCATTTGGCTGTGTATGTTATTTCCTAAGCACAAGCCATTTGCTGGAAATGTTTTCTATGTAAATTGAGTTAGTTGTGTTCATCCTCATAAACATATTCCATGTCTTTAGATAATGAGATTTCTGCAGGCTATAGCCAGTGGAATAATAATTAGTCTTCACATAGAAACCGGAGTCAAGTTATGGATTTATTTTGGTCATTTGGAAACAGCTTAGACATGTTGTTTTGCTATTTCAGGACGTTGTTTAAGGATGCATCTGGAAACCTTGACAAAAATGCCAGATTTTCTGCTCTCTACAAGCAAGACAGCAATAAGCTATCCAATGAAGACATGCTCAAGTTACTTGCAGACTTTCGGAAGTGAGTCTCAAGGCCTTATTTATTTCCACACCTGAAAAACAGAAGTTGTTCAGTGGAAAGGGAGGAAGCAGGAGCAGTCTTTTCAGTTGCTCAACTCATACACCAAGTGTTGGATGAGCGTGGAACTTTTCCTCAAGTCCTTGAGCAGGAAGAAGGGGTTTAGAGTCAGAAGAGTTACCTGGTTAATTTGAATTGTATAAAGAATGTTATTGGTGGTGCTGCGAAGGGTTTGTTGGGTAGAGATGAGCCCAGGGAGGAAAGAGACAATTGAGGAACCTTTGGCAAGAGGTGGGCAAAGACTCAGCAAAGCCATCGCAAGTGGACATAGGAAGAGTAGGAAACAGGACTAGTTCACGTCATGTTAGACAGGTGCAGTTACTAGGTCTTGGCTTCCTGATTGGGTGTTAGGGTGGAAGGAGAGAGAAATGGGTGGTAGTCTCAGGTAAATAACTTCCAGTTTTCTGACTTGCACGATGGAGTGATTTGTGGTACCGTTAACTGAATGGGTGATGGGGGGAAGGATAGTAACTCATATAGTACTTAACAGTTCCCAGGCATTGTTCTAAGTGCTTTGCCTATATTAGTGAGGGTATTTGTTTCCTAGAGCTGCCCTAACAATGCACCACATATTGGGTGGCTTAAAACAACGGAATTCTAGAGGCTGGAAGCCTGAAGTCATGGTGTTGGCAGGGCCTCGCTCCCTCTGAGATCTCTAGGGGAGGATCTGTCCTTGTGTCTTTCATCATCTGGGAGCCCCAGGCATTCTTGGGCTTTTGGCAGCATAACTTCAGTCTCTGCCTCCCGTCTTCACACAGCTGTCTTCCTGTGTCTCTGTCTATAAATTTCCTTCTTCTTATAGGAACACATCATTGGATTAGGGCCAACCCTAATGACTTCATCTTAACTTGATTACATCTGTGAAGATCCTGTTTCTAAATAAGGTCACATTCGTAGGTACTGGGGGCTAGGACTTCACCATCTTTTCAGGGAACACAATTCAACCCATGGCAATAGGGCAGAGACAGGCTGAGTGAGGTGTCCAGCATTGTGCAGCTGGTGGCAGTCAGGTGGCTGAGGATCTGGGCCCTTAGCCACTGGGCTGTTCTGGTGCTCCATTGTAGGAAGTTCACTGCTGAACCTATGACATGGACTTCCTTTGCTAGGGACGTGGGTTTTACAATTTCTCTGGGAAAATTCTGGGAAGGAGACAGAGCTGAGGGTATTAAAAGATAATGAAATGAGAAGAAGAGCCAAGAGCCAGCCAGTAACTATTTTATACCTTAATTGCCTTTCAGTCTGATATTTTTACTTGAAAAAATGCATTTCAAAGTAACTACATAAGTTTACCTAGAATTCAGAATGGCTGTTTAGCTTTCTTTAACTTCATTTTCACCTTTTTTCTTACTTCTCTCTCTTCTGTTTTTTTCAGAATTCTAAACAGAGTCATAATTAACATCTTTCAAAAACCTTTACTTATTGGTAATGGGTAGTGTATTGTTATACATACTGTGTTGTCATAGAGTATTGTTAAGTTTTTATTTGATTTTCAGGAAATATTCAGCCTTGCTTATAGAATAAAAAGTTGATTTTTTTAAAAACTCTAGTCACCTTTAGTTAAATAGATTACAGTTTTCTCTCACTAGCCTACCATGCGATTCTCAACAATCATGCCATAGGTCTCTGTGTACTCACGTAGGAAGGTGGGCTCACTGTACTGGTAAGGAGGAGAAAGTGTATCTATGTGACGTCATTTTTGAAAAGAATATATTTCATATAGTTCTTTTTGTATATAAATGAAGAAATGGATAGGCAAATAGCTAGCTAGATGGAAAGATAGAAGGACATAAAAATAGTCATTTGGGTTATACACCAAATGGTAGTCATGGTTTTCTCTGAGGGATGGGTTTATGGGTGATTTTTCACTTTCCACTTTGTAGCTTTCCATGATTTTACATGAACTTTTTTTTTTAACTAACATTTACCCACATATTCCAACAAAACAGATAGTGAAGTTTCTTATGTGCGATGGGGGTTGGGAGCCCTGTCTCAGAAGTCACTCCCTAGGCTGGTTAGCTTGAAGCTCCCGCCACAGTGGCTGCTCTTTGGGGGTGGCCCCAGCTGAAGGTCTGGCTTCCTGGGTGGAACCTGGAGGGTGGAACTTCACAGGTTCATCAATCAAAACATGATCCGAGCAGAGAGCCTGTGACCAGGCAGCAAAGAGCAAAGCCTCCACTGGTCCCGAGCGCAGGGTGGGTTCTCCCTGCACAACAGGCCTTCAGTAGGAAGGGTTTCCTGGGAAGAGTATGGTCCAGATGGCCAGCGAGAGACTCAGAAACCCGAAAATAGAGACCCAATGCTGTCAGCCGCAGAAAATGCAGTGGCACGAGGAAAGCTACTGTCCTTTTTCAGGAAGAATCCAAAGAAATGCCAGTGTTTCTTTGTGTGTTTTTCACAGTTGAGTTAGGGGAGTGGAGGATCCCTTTTTTCATTTTTTAAAAAACCTTAGTGTTGCTCTTTTTCTTTCCTCTTTGTTTTTTTTTTTTTTTTTTTTTACAAAGAATAATCTCATATCAGTGGCTTGGGCACCAGCTTGGATCCAAAGCTATGGTTTCTGCTCCCACGATTGTCTCAAAATGTCATTTAACAATGGATGAGAAAAATGCTCTGAAGCTGCCCTAGTGTCTAGAAAACAGCTGGCAAAGCTCATCAGCCACTTTGCCCCTCTCCCTTGTAGTAATTATCAGAGGAGACATTCCACAATTTAGTAAGAAAATAATTCTGTCAGATAGATGGTATTGCTAACATATGTGCTCCAGGAAGTATCTATCCAAGAAGAGGGACGTGGTTTTTTACGTTTGTTTGATTTGCTCATGGCTGTGTCTTGTCTTATTTCTGCGGCGGATCTGAAGGCAAAGTATAAAAATAGAACATTTTCTTTAAAATGCAGACCGTTTTTTAAATGCTACCATATTAAGTAGTTTAGGTAATAATGCTATAAGTGTTTCTGCATGAGGCTTACATATTTGCATTTATTTGTACCTCTCTATTCTCTGTACCCAAGTTTGACATTATTATTGTTTGCAGCCTAATCCGTAACTCACTTCCGTGATGGGAGATCTCAGGCAGGTCACTTGGCCTCTGTGCTTGAGTGTCCTCTTCTTTTTAAGGGGGGATAATAATAGCCCTGCCTCCTAGAACTGTGGGGGGAATAAGTGAGAATGCCTGGCAGGGTGATTCCTCTCACCGTGAGTGCTGGTCTCTTCCCCTGTTCCTTCTCAATGCGTCCAGACCCTCCACTTTTCAGTAGACGTTTGTATACACGCTACAGAAGTAGTTGCCATCATGTATCTTAAATAGTTGACAATATCTACTGGATTTTTGGCTTCTTGAGGACGGGAATCAGATCCTGTTTGTCTTCTGTCCCCGGTGCCTAGTGTAGTGCACATTGTAGCACAGCGTAAACACTTGATAGATGCTTATTGAAATTTATCATAGACATAAATTCAGTGGTTTTGTTTAAACAAAAATATCTCAGATTTCTTTCAATCATATATATATTTTTAAGTGACAGAAAAGCTTTCAGGGAATATTTCCTTTTATAAAATGCAGTTAGAAGAGTAGACTCACACCAACAACACACCCAAGCATGTCTGTATTACCAATTGATCACTTTAATGGGTCAATATAGGAAGTAGGGAAGGGAAGGCCAAGCTCCAGAAACACAAAGGTAAGGACACCAACCCTCTTGGCATGGGATGACTGCTAGTTTTTGATACCATTGCCCTTTCCTCTGAGGGAGTGGTTGAACCAGCAGGAACGTATGGGCAGTGGGAAAAGAAAACCTTTCCTTTTCCCAAGAGAGGGAGTTTGAGCCTCACTCTTAAGTTCACATGTAGACAGAAGCAGTTTCCAAATGCCAGACTCCGTACATGCATCTCCATTACACATTTATTTAATCAGTGAAGTTTTAAGATGGGTTTTCATGCTCAAGCATTCTTTTATAAGTTTTACATAGAATGTAGGTACTAATTTTTAGCATTAAAAAAACTCCAAACTAATTCCAGATATGAGAGAATTCTTTTTGTGCAACACATGCTTGCGCACACACACACCCCCCCCATCACTTTGGAAATACTTGTATAAAAGACAGTAGAATTTTTGATGTGTGTGACGTTTTGATCTCTAATAAGCCAAGTTCAATAAAAATCATAAAGTTTTAAAATAGGTTTAAGATTATGTTTTAAAAAACTGAGTTGGTAGAAACAGCTTCCACGGAGTCCCTGTGCTACCTGATATGGAACTAAGCTCAGATCGGTGCTTGCTTGGAAATGAATGGAAATAATGCTGCTACAGAAGTAGCAACTAGAAGTAAAAGCTCTCAGTAGAGGGAGGAAACAGAAAAAGAAGTAAGTATAAAGCTGTCAGTAGAGGGAGGAAACAATAAGAAGTAAGTATAGTTAGACACAGAAGTAAGTAACACATCGTAGAAAGAGTTCCAGTGAATGAAGATAATTTAATTAAAATTTGTTGCTTAGAAATCCAAATCTCTCAAACTTATATGGGCATGATGTCATAGAAATAACCAAAAAAAAAAAAATCTTGAAGAAGGTATATATTTATCCACAGGTAGAAATAACTAGGAAGGGGTGAAATATAGTACTCTTGAGTACTTATTGTATATTTAAAAGTATCATTTACATTAAACATAATATTTCTGACTCAAGGAAGCAGATACAACTCTGTAGGTGTCTCTAAGATTTTGTCAACACAGAGTTTTATGGTATGTTGCAGAGTTAAGTTGCTCAAATGAAGAGGTGGAGCAAGGCAGTGTACATCAAGAAAATTTATACCTGCATAGAAACCCCCTGGTCTGAGGGATGATGCCCCAAGAGCTTTGGGTGAAGGTGAGGGAGGCTCTGGCGGAGTATCATTGTGGTAGTTAACAGTGCTTGGGAAGCCACTGACAGCTCCCAGGGAATGACTGTCGAAGGCACAGTCTTCCTGCTAGAAGAAAAGGTTACTATGTTTGTGAACAAATCACACAATGGCACAGGGACAAAGTATCGGGGTAATGCTGGACGGTACCTGGACATCTTTTGGCCAGCAATCTTTTTAACTGAAGGCAGAATGACGAATATTTGTTGACTTGCTTTCCTGACAGTTATCTCTCTCAGGATTTCAAGGAATTGTTCATTTAAACTCAGATGTAAACAAAAGACAAGTGGAAATGTGAGGAACCCTGAGAGAAAGTGATCCTGTAAGTTGGAGCTGGTGGTGGGCAAAGATGACTGTGCTCAATGTAGGCGGCAGTCATGTGAAAGCAAGAATTTGGAACTGTCAGGGACCTCCTGGTTCAGATCCACAATACCACAAGATATATTTTAAGTTACATGTGAGATTGCTTAAGACAACAATAATGTCTGAGGAATCTTAAAAACAGGAGTTAGGAACTTTTCAAAACTGGGAACAAAACCAAATGCTGAATCTGTTGGCCACTGAGCTGTGATGTTTCTTGCCAGTGTTCTCAAAGACATTATTAAACAGGTGGCCGAGGAAGAACCAGGAGGCAGTGTTCTGTGTTCTAGAAACAAGTCACGTCACATAGAACTAGTTATCCTAGCCACGTTTCTGCTTCTCTGTTTTTAGTTGGGTTACCACGCTGGTCCAGCAGAGGAATGCAAAGTGTATATTCTAAGATGACCAATGGGTCCGAGAAGTGTAGCGCATGTGAGAGAGTGGACAGTTGTTCAGTGCTGGAGTGACCAGAGGCCAGGAGGGGTGATGAGTGGCTAGTATCAGTCTGGCGATGAGCCTCTAGAGGTTTGAGAAGGAGCTGCTTCTTGCAATATTCTGTGCATTCTCTTCATCAGTGACTTTTATGAGAATGTAAGGTGCTGATGAATGTCTTCATGACATAAAGCTGTTAGGCATATCTAATACATTAGATGTTAGAATCTGGATTTAGGAGGGTTTTGATCAACTGGAATGACTCGATCATAAAAAGATAAAATTTCACCGAGACAAAAATCAAATCCTGTTCTGACTTCTAAAAACATAATTGTATAAATACAGGATGGAAACATATAGCACGATAGTGAAGCATATGAAAAAAAAATTAGGGAGTTTAGGTGCTTGTAAATTTAATGTGCGTCACTACGGTGGTGTGACTGTTTAAAAGTAATAGAATTTTGGCTGCATCAGTAGAAGGGTATATTGTTCAAAACCAGACAGCTGCTCTACCCCACCTGGGCAGACCACACTGGGCCTTATCTATGCAGTTCTGGGAGCCATGATGTAAAGGGGATGTTCTTATGTGAGAGAAATGGCATTGGAGGGAGATGCAAAAGGGCTGAGAATCCAGGACTTCAGGAAGGTGTGATAGCTGTGTATAGGTGGTTAAAAGTGTTACACAGAGAAACATAACTAGGCTCCTTGATGAGTGGAAGCTTCAGAGAAGTGAATTTTACCATGCTGTGACGAAGAGCAATCTGGGTATCGGAACGCCTATGTTGAAGATTTCCATGTCACTAGGAAGGGCTGAGGCAGGTCAGGAACGGCACAGAGGACATTCCTGTTTTGGATGGAGTCAGACCAAATACAAACACCAGACATTTCACTGAGTACCTTCTTTATATCTGGCATTTCACTAGACATTGGAGCCTAAGATGGCTTCTGAATTTTCATGATTCCACATGAGCCAAGAATGTATGCTGAGGATGGAGTGGTTCAGGAAAACTTCCGCTATAACATTTTGCTAATATTCTTATCTGGACTCGTGGTGTCCAGCACAGTAGCCACTAGCCATGTGTGACTGTCGAGCCCTTGAAACTCAGCAGGTCCTACTGAGTTGAGCTGCAAGTGTAAAATACACACCTGGTTTCGAAGAATTAGAACACACTTTTTATACTCATTACATATTGAGATAATATTTTTAAAATGTTGGGTTAAATAAAATATTTTTAAAACTAATTTTTACCTGTTTCCTTTTACTTTTTTAAAATGTAGCTATTAGAAAGTTTAAAATTACTTTTATGGCTTGCATTATATTTCTCTAGGAAGTGCTGCTCTAGAATTCAGAGCTAACCTAACCTGTTTGATTTTTCTCTTCTTTCGTTTGTAGACCTGAGAAGATGGCTAAACTCCCCGTGATTTTGGGCAATCTAGACATAACAATTGATAATGTTTCCTCAGAGTATCCTAGTAAGTGTTAAGTTCTATGTAATAAACAGACAAGTTTTTGTTTGGTTTTTACTTCAATTTGTTTGTTTTTAATTTTTTTAGATTATGTCAATTCATCATACATTCCTACGAAGCAATTTGAAACCTGTACTAAAATGCCAATCACGTTTGAGGTAGAGGAATTTGTGCCCTGCATACCAAAACACACTCAGCCATACACCATCTACAACCACCACCTTTATGTTTATCCTAAGTCCTTGAAATATGACAGTCAAAAGTCTTTTGCCAAGGTGAGTGCAAAGATTGAGGTTTTATTTTTGATACCAAGCTCTCTTAGGTTTTAGCTTCTCGTGTTCTTTTATAAATATTTACATACTTTGGCTTTTTATTTTATTTTCTTTTTCTTTGTTATTTAACTATTGCTGCAGGCTAGAAATATTGCTATTTGCATTGAATTCAAAGATTCAGATGAGGAAGACTCTCAGCCTCTGAAGGTTTGTATTTTATGTGTTCGTAATTTTCCATTTTAAAAATGCAGTTGCATGATATTGTACAACTAAAGGGATTTAGCACATTTTAATCGACACAAACACAAAAATACGTGACATCACAGAATATAACCACATATGCTGAACCTTACAGAATTTGGAATAATTGAGTTCTTGTTCTTAATTGATAATGTCTGTTTTATTATACTCTTTAGGGAGGGGGTTTTCTTATACGTGTTCAATTCAGTAAACATATCATGCACCTAAGTTGAAAATGTTTATTCTAGTATGTAATAATAATAGTGGATTATTGGTGATGTTTATTGAGTGCTTGTTATATTCCAGGCTCTGCTTGTAGAGCCCTATAGGTAATTAGACTCCTTTAATGCTCATAACAGTCTTCTGAGTTAGGAACTATTATTATCTGAATTCTTTTTAGATGAGGGAACTAATGCACAGAATTTAAATGAATTGCTCAGGGCCATATATTAGTGGAACCGGTGTTCAAACCCAGGCATTCTGGCTCCAGAGCCCAAATTCTTTACTGTAACTGTGTGGAAATGACTTTCCAAGAAGGGAAGGAGATAAAGATGCAAAGAATATAATATAGTTTTGCCCTCAAGAAATTCACAGTTTAGTGGGAAAGGCAGTCATGGAGGAAAAGCTCCTGGCACGCAGAAGGTACAGAAATAGTGAATAATTAGTATAAAAAATTGCCGAGGCGACACAGGAAGGAATGAATCATTTCTTGAAGGATGCATGAGAGTTTGCTTGCTGTACATGGGAGGGAAGGTCGTTCAGACCGAGAGTTTGTGTCGGCAAAGGCATGGAGGTGAAAGTGAGCAGAGAGCAGGCATTGTCCAGGGCATGGAGGGGTGGGGGAGGGAGTGGAGGGGAGGGCTGGGAGATGAGCCGGGGGTGGGTAGGATCTAGCAGTAAGAGGGCTTGTGGGTCTGGAGTCTTGTAAGCAGGAGAAATCCATCAAAGGTGGCTTAGTTTATGCTGTAGGAATGCTGCTTTCTTTACAACACATCTGAGTTTAATTTCTTACTCTATTAATTGAAGACTGGTGTCTCCCTTTGCTAATTCTTATTTTAGTGCATTTATGGCAGACCTGGCGGGCCAGTATTCACAAGAAGCGCCTTTGCTGCAGTTTTACACCATCACCAAAACCCAGAATTTTATGATGAGGTAAGTGAGTTTTTCAAGAAAAAACCCAATTTAACCAGTTTTAAGGAAAACTCCAGTTTCTTTGCTTAGTAAACCAGAATTCAAGAGAAGCTGCATACTGAAATTATAGTAATAGAACTAAATGTTGAAATATTTATTTTCCATAATTTTTCTAATTATAAAAGTAACATTTATTATAAAAAATAAGAACTTGGAAAATGCAGATAATATAGAAAAGAAAAAGTCAAAATTCTTCCCGTATCACTACCACAATTAATATTTCCGTTCATATGCATACTTAAATATATAGTTAAATACTTGTTGGACCTGAGAATCTTCCTTTCTTATTTTTGGGTTTCCTTATGTAGAATTATAATGCAGTTCACTAAAACTACTATATGAATCCTACTTTTAAATGTTTAAACCTGGTTTTTCATTATGCCTTGGCTGTGTGAAGTTAACGAAGTGGTTTCTGTCATGAGTTTTCCAGTTCTTTCTAGAGTTGAAATACCAACGCTCCTGTTTTTGGCCAGTGAATGTTTTTAGTCCATTCAGTCTGCTGTAACAAAATACCACCAACTGAGTGGCTTGTAAACAGCAGATATTAATTGCTCACGGTTCTGGAGGCTGGAAGTCTAGGATCAGGGTGCCAGTATGGTTGGGTGAGGGCCACCTCCCGGGTCACAGACTTCTCAGTTGTGTCCTCCCATGGCAGGAAGGGCCGGGGAGCTCTATAGGATCTCTTACAAGAGCACTAATCCCATTTATGAGGGCTCTATCCTCATGACTTAATCACCCCAAAGGCCCCACCTACTAATACCATCACCTTTGGAACTAGGATTTCAACATATGCATTTGTGGGGGACACAAACATTTAGACCAGTACAGTGTATTAAGGATCCATTTCTTCCTTAGCACAGCTTTACAGTCTCAGCTCTCTTTAACTGCAAACGTTAGATCAGTTTGGAGAGCAAATGCACGTTTGTACATGGGTGACACGTTATTGTTTTGGAATATAAAAAAGATTGTTATTTTGTCTTCCTTGCAGATTAAAATAGAATTGCCCACCCAGCTACATGAAAAGCACCACTTGCTGTTCACATTTTTCCACGTCAGCTGTGATAATTCAAGCAAAGGAAGCACAAAGAAGAAGGATGTTGTTGAAACACAAGGTTTGAATTTCATCATTCCTTTGATTGTTCACAACTTAGACATTAGGTTCTTAAATTTTGTTTTGATTCTGAATTTGCATCCTTTTGTGAAGGCGTTTTTAGATGACGTTTGTAAAGGTAGCATGCCTGGCTCACATACGTCCATTTTATAGGAGATAATTTTAGAATTCTAATCCCAAAGAGGCCAGCGTACATTATAGACGCTGTTCTGCAGAGACTATATTCAGGGTCTTTTCAGTTTCTTACTCTGATTGGTATTAACAGTTCTTAAAGATCAGGCAATTTAGTAACATACATTTTCCTACACTTACGGTGATTTTTTTGTTCTTTGTTTCAACAGTTGGATATTCCTGGCTTCCTCTCCTGAAAGATGGAAGGGTGGTGACTAGCGAGCAGCACATCCCTGTCTCAGCCAATCTCCCGTCCGGCTACCTTGGCTACCAGGAGCTTGGGATGGGCAGGGTACAGTACTTTAAGATTGGTTGATCGCACTTCCTTCAGAAAGCATTAAAGATCAGCTGAAACGACAGTAACACACAAAAGCATGCAGTATTTTTGCCAGTCCCACATTTTGGTTTTAGTTATTCATTTTCAAGTAAACTTAGGCCACTGGAAGGCAGTGCTGTTAACAGTTACCACAATCTGGAATTTGGGCATTTTATAAGCCCTGAACCAGCAGTGCTTCAGCAGGGAAATGGAAACTTGGAGGTACTGTATGAGATGGAAGTTTGTCTCTGAAAACTAGCCGTGCTCAAATAAAGATAGGTTCTTAGAGTCATGCAAATGGTTAGGAATTGTCTTCCAACTTATTGTAAGTCTAGTAAGCAAATCTCTCACCCACATGGTAGTCCACTCTGATACATTTCTGATTCATTAGAGCTTGAATTTTCTCTGATTTCTCCAATTGGTTTGTTGGTTTTATATTCTTTTTAGCCATCTTAAATGTTATAGACTTCTGTTTTATAACATGCTTAGTTAAGATCTGTTCTGTTTCATTGTGAATGGATTTAATATCTCTCTGCATTTAAATAGTGCCAAATTTGGGCCCATGTTATGAACAAATAGTTAAAATATTCCAAAATAAGGGTAAATCATATAACATTCAGTTATCATTCCTAATCTGAACATGAGAAAAACAGAGGTTTCAGAAATAAAACTAAACACAAACAGATGATGGACCCTTTGCCTGTGCCAGGAATACTTACTATCCTATTTACTTTATCTGGTACCTTATGCCATGACTTTCAGAACCCTGAACTCAAGTTTGGTTAAGTCATTGGTAAAATTGGGAGTCTTTCCCTCTCAAATGGACAGTAATTCATACAGCTGCAAGTACACAGAAAAGATAGCTTAGAATATCCAGTAAGAAGAGCATTGTACTTGGGAGAAGAAAGTAGGCAGAAATTAGTACTGGTTACATTCCTGCTGTGAGCCAGGCATAAATATCAAGTTACTGAGGCTGTCTGGCCTTCAGCACCTCATCAGTACCTTCATTGAAGATGATGTTTGAAGCTAATGTCACTAATCTGTTGGGATGTTTCTTCCCTCCATATTTTTTCAGCATTATGGTCCAGAAATTAAATGGGTAGATGGAAGCAAGCCACTGCTGAAAGTTTCAACTCATCTGGTTTCCACAGTGTATACTCAGGTAAGTGCTGTTCCATTAAAATTAGCAGTGATTGCTTTGTGAATGAATTTGCATGATTTTTTGGCAAAATAAAATCCTAATTGAAATATTACATGGATATATTTTCACTCTGTAAGTCCTTTTTTGAAGAAAGAAAGTGCATATAAGGTGCTCTCATGTAATGATATAAATGAATAGTACAAGTAACATTTCTCAACAGTTTTCCTCATTTGTTGGAGGATCTTTGAAATCTTTTTTAAAATTTATTTTTATTTTTATCTCTCTGATGCTTTCATTTTTATATGATGTTTTGTAGTCTAAATAAAACATACATGCTGCAAGAAGCGAATACTTCTGTTTCCACAGCAGATATGCTAATAAGCTTTCATTTTCTTTTCTTCTTTTATCTCCCCAGGATCAGCACTTACATAATTTTTTCCAGTACTGTCAGAAAACCGAATCCGGAGCCCAAGCCTTAGGGAGTGAACTTGTAAAATACCTTAAGGTATCAGATAGCTTTCTTAGTAACCCCTTTTTAATGAGTGTACAGTAGGTTGGGTTTTTTATTTGGCGGTGAGTGTTCTTCTTACCCCTTGGAAATCCTATAAGGCTGCTCTTCGCTAGATGCCCTCACACTGATGGCATCTATATGGTTTTAGATAGTGGGAAGAAGTGGATTTGGAAATAATACCACTGTGATCTTCATTCCAGCCCCACATATCCTTTTCTCAGGCTGGACCTAAAACACATTATTCTGCATAGAAAACCACCCACTTAGAGGCCCTCCCTGTGAGTGCTCACTGGGCGCAGAGCACAGTCACAGGCACATAAAAAGCAGTGACTTTAGTCCCACCGTTAAGTAACTTCTTATTCATTGTAGGGGACAACATAAACTTGGTGAATGCTTACTAGGTGGGCAAAAAACCCAGAAATGATGCACATAACCAACCCCAGCTTTGGGCAGGCTGGGGGGCTCCTGGAGTCATGGCACAGGGAGAGCAGGAGGGTTGGTCGAGGGGAGTTTCACCCAGAATGTGATTCTAGGGGAGCATTTTGAAAAAGGGCATTCTAAGCATGGGGACAAAATAGAAGAAACGTGAGAAGTGGAATTTGTTTGATTTAAGCAAGGAAAATGGAATGGGGATTCTGAAATTACTGCTCCAGGTCCCCTTTCAGCTACATCATAAGAGCCATGTGACTTGAATAAGAGCCTTTTATTCATTCTCTATTGCTGCTGTAACAAATTACTACAAAATGGTGGCTTAAAACAACACAAATTTGTTTTCTTACACTTCCTGTAGGTCACAGGTCTGACACGGGTCTCACTGGGCTAAAACCAGGGTGTTATTAACAGGGCTGAGTTCCTTTCTGGAAACTCTAGGGGTGAATCTATTTCCTGTCCTTTTCCAGCTCCTAAAGGCTGCCCTCATTCCTTGGCTTGTGGCCCCTTCCTCCATCTCAAAGCCAACAATGTTGCATCTCTGAGCATTCTTCCCCCCACTGTCCTGCCTCCCTCTTCCACTTTTAAGGATGCTTGTGATTACTTCGGGCCCACCTGGATAATCCAGCAGAGTCCCCTGTCTCAAGGCCAGCTAAGCTGATTAGCAGCCTTAATTCCCCTTTGCCATGTAACACATTCACAGGTTCTGGGGTTTAGGACGTGGACATCTTTGTCCATTAGTCTGCCTGCCACTGTCTCCATTTGTTTAAGATGGATTTCTTCCATCCTTATTTGGAACTAAGTGGAAACTTCTTGGGGTTGGTTTACTTTTAAAAAGATAACACGAGGGCTTCCCTGGTGGCGCAGTGGTTGAGAATCTGCCTGCCAATGCAGGGGCACGGGCTCGAGCCCTGGTCTGGGAAGATCCCATATGCCGCGGAGCAACTAGGCCCGTGAGCCACAATTACTGAGCCTGCGCGTCTGGATCCTGTGCTCCGCAACAAGAGAGGCCACGATAGTGAGAGGCCCGCGCACCGCGATGAAGAGTGGCCCCCGCTTGCCACAACTAGAGAAAGCCCTCGCACAGAAACGAAGACCCAACACAGCCATAAATAATAAATAAATAAATAAAATAAAATAAAAAGAAAAAAAAAAAAAAAAAAGATAACACGAACTTTGCCATTCCACGTCTGTAGAGCCTGCACGCGATGGAAGGTCACGTGATGATCGCCTTCTTGCCCACCATCCTAAACCAGCTATTCCGTGTCCTCACCCGAGCAACCCAGGAGGAAGTCGCCGTCAACGTGACACGGTGAGAGAGGCAGAGAGAGGTGGATGCTCTTCTTCCCTTTCAGTCTGTCCGCATCTGGAGCACAGTCATACGTATCTGGGGTGCGAGGATGTGTTGAGCATTATAGTTAAGAAATTTCTTTTGATCCCGTATGCGGGGACCCCGTCTGATTCCTTGTTTCCTAGTTTCCTGTGGTGCCAATAGCATCATCACTGTTCTACTACTACTGCGATAATAATGAAACGTTTCCATTGTCACATTACTATTCATTGCTTTGTTCATTCCTGTGGTGTGTAGGGTCATTATTCATGTGGTTGCCCAGTGCCATGAGGAAGGATTGGAGAGCCACTTGAGGTCATATGTTAAGGTATGTAAATGAAACTGCCCCGGTCATTTAAATCTGTGGCTCTCCAGTGTTCCTTCTGAGGACTTACCGTTTTTAATCTAGTCATTTGGGGATGCATTTGGGATGAAACTTAACACCTCTGCTTTATCTTCTATGCCTGTGGCAGGTGCTTGCACCTGAACGCGGGGAAGTCCAAAGAGGGACAGCCATTCCTGCATTTACTGAATTTCATTCTCTCAGCTACATTTCGTCCTTTAATGGGTTTTGCAAATAATGTGACCCAAATGACACAGAAATTTAAAGATGGGAAGGTTAGCTGTGGCCACCATCAAATTAGAAGACTATGAAGGAAAGTAAGAGATGCCGTTAGGATAAACATCAACAAGTTCGTCATTCACATACAATATTCCGTGAACACGGTGGCCTTTACTGTTCTAAAAAGTTACACGTGTTCTATTTAACCTTCAACACCTCTGTGAATTATAGTTATGTATTAGCTCAAAAAGTAAAACTGGGGTGCTTTAGGGAATCAGTTCCTGAGTGTCATGCGACATGTTGCTTAAAGTCCTTGGGAGGTGGAGTTCTGGGCTGGAGGTCCCACCAGCTGAATCAGGTGATTCACATGTTTTGATGGGCTCCCTTTAGACACCCTGGGCTCCCTCTTCCTGTCACATGACAACCACCCTTCCCACCTTCCGTTTCCACACCTTCCTCTCCCACCCGTGCAGTTGCATCTCGGTCCCTGATCTCCATCCTTTGGAGCCTCTCCAGCTTTCAGCCCAACTTGGAGAACCAGTGCATTAAAATATCTTTCCCTTTTCTTCCAAGTATGCTTATAAGGCTGAGCCGTATATTGCTTCCGAATACAAGACGGTGCACGAAGAGCTGACCAAATCCATGACCACAATTCTCAAGCCTTCCGCCGATTTCCTCACCAGCAACAAACTACTTAAGGTATGTTGGGAGGGCCAGTGTGGCTCTGTGGTATTGAAACGGAAGAAAATTCAGACTTCATGGCCTGATGGATTTCACCCTCTTTGTGTGCTTTTGGAGACAATCACCACCTCCTGAAAGGGGGTAACGGAGTTAGTTCTTCAGCGCCGACTTTGCTGCTCGTACCTGTGCTCCTAACAGAGCCGCAAGGCGTTACTGTATTCAGTTTCACAGTCATTATATTCAAACCGTTGGAGGACACTGAGTTAGAGACTACAAAGGCAAGTGTCCACGGGTGGGACCCAGCCGAGAGGAAAGGCCAGTGCCGAATGAGCTGGCACCGATGGTTGGCTGTGCCGTGCTGAGTGTCTGCTGAGTATATGGCATTGTTTACTGTTGGACACGTGGAAGCCGGTGCATCTGCCTTGCACCTCTGCTCTGACAGCCATTCGCCAAGAGGCTCAGCTGTGTTTTCAGGTCACACTTGTTTCATGTCAGTGACATTGTCAGCCTAAGGGAGTAAATGTCTCACCTTCTGATTTGTTGTTTTCCTTACTGGATTCTTTTGTTTCTTTCAGTATTCATGGTTTTTCTTTGAAGTTTTGATCAAATCCATGGCTCAGCATTTGATAGAGAACTCCAAAGTTAAGGTATGTCACTTCCTCTCGGGGCTTGCCTGGCAGTTCTTACGGGAAATTCTCTTTCATTGTGTTTGTAGCTAACACTTATTATTGCTTTCTATGTTCCGATCACAGTACTGTTCTAGGGGCTTTCCAAGTAGTAAGGCATTTTAGCTTTCTAACAACCCTATGGGGGAAGTACTAGTCTTATAGTTTTATAGATGAAGAAACTGGGACCAGAGTGCTTGAGTTACCTGCCCAGGGTCACCCTGCAGTGAATGGAGGGAGCGGGGCTTTGGGCCAGTCTGGCTCCAGAGCCCACACTCGTGGAGCTCTGTGTTATTAAATCCAGAGAAAAATACGTCTTTTCCTTTGACTAGCTTAGAAATCTTCACATCTGTTGAAAAGGGAGTAGCAGTTTAAGCGTTCGTTTCAAATGTAACTACCCAGTGTTTGTTAAGTGTCTCGAACATTGTAGAGATTTCTCAGGAACTTAGGTGGGAAAGTCTGGTATGACCACACATCCTCTGTGGCCAATTAGTGGACTCTGAGACAACTCCGTCTCCCCCGACGCCTCCTCCCCATGGTGCCTGGGTGTGTGTGACCCTCTGGGTCCCCGTGCTGTCCCCTGGTTCCCACTGGTCTGTGCCATGAGATGAACAGACTCTGGCCTGATGCCCCCGCTGGCTGGCTGAGGCTCAGTGTAGATAAATATTTATAGAATTCCAACGCAGTAAACCCAGGTGGCTGTGCGCAGAATTGCTTGTGAGACTCGCGGAGTCCCGGAGTTGCTGTATGACTGGATTCTCACTGTGTCACAGCTGTACAGAAGCGGGTGTTGGTGCCTGTGGTCGGGAGCAGCAGGCGCTCGTGCAGGGAGCAGGGGTCCTGGGGCCCAGCAGCCTCCTCAATGCACGTGGGAAGGAGGGCGGAGCCCCAGGGAGGGAGGCTCAAGATCTAGGTCCCCTGGACAAGGGATCTGGATGGAGAGGAAGCCTGGGGAAAGGCTGGTGGATTTTGTCAGGTGGAAGGCTGGTGGTTCAGAACCTAAAGCTGTGCTTTTCTTCTAGTAGAGCTGGAGCTGGAGCCTGATCAGGAGGTTTCCTTTCATTTCTCTTTTCTTTTAAATCCAATTTTAGTGCACAGGGAGAGGCCAGATGGAGGTGGGCCCTGCCTTCCACAGAGTAGCGCACCATCTAAATCTTGCCAGCACAGCCTGCCAAGGGAGAAATCTAGCAGATTGTCTACTTGGCAGTGTGCAGCTAAACAGGCATGCACACACACACACATCATGTTATTTTGCCTTTCTGTTAAAAATGCCCTATACAGGACAGGCTCTAGGCCTGTCATCGTCTGCTGGGGCTGCCATCACAAGTACTATACACCGGGGGACTTAAACAACAGAAATTTATTTCCTTGTGCTTCTGGAGGCTAGATGTCTTGAGATCAAGGTGTCTGTAGGGTTGGTTTCTCAGGAGGCCTCTCTCCTTGGCTTGTGGGTGGCCTTCTTCTCCCTGTGTCCTCACATGGTCTTCCCTCCGTATATGTCTGTGTCCTAATCTCTTCTTAATCCTGCTGGATTAAGGCTCATCTTGATGACCTCATTTTAACTTAATTTCCTCTTTGAAGACCCTATCTCCAAATGCACTTACATTCTGAGGTAGGGTTAGGACTTAAATATACGAATTTTGGGGGAAGGTTGGGAACAAGGACACAATTCAGTTCATAACTGAACTACTGGATTTTTCATTATTTTGTCTTTAAATAAATGGGATCACTTCAGAGAGATTAGTAAACCTTATTATATTTTTTAAAATAACTGATGTGTTCAGAAAGTATTCATTGGGCCCTTATTATATGACAGGCTCAGAGGTTACATGGTTAAATGTAGTATGATTTGTGCCCTCATGGAGTTCACGTGGGAAAGCGTGCAGTTAGACCACGGGAGCCATGTTCAAGGGGGTAAGGAACACTTCTGAAACATTCCTGAGAAGTATATTTCTTTATTTGTTTATTTTTGAATTTTATATTATTTTTTTTTATACAGCAGGTTCTTTAGTTATCTATTTTATACATATTAGTGTATACATGTCAATCCCTATCTCCCAGTTCATCCCACCACCACCACCTGCCCCCCAACGTTGCCCCCTTGGTGTCCATGTTTATTCTCTACATCTGTGTCTCTATTTCTGCCTTGAAAACTGGTTCATCTGTACCATTTTTCTAGATTCCACATATATGCGTTAATATACGATATTTGTTTTTCTCTTTCTGACTTAATTCACTCTGTATGACAGTCTCTAGGTCCATCCACGTCTCTATAAATGACCCAGTTTCATTCCTTTTTATACCTGACTAATATTCCATTGTATATATACACCACATCTTCTTTATCCATTCCTTTGTCATTGGGCACTTAGGTTGCTTCCATGACCTGGCTATTGTAAATAGTGCTTCAGTGAACATTGGGGTGCATGTGTCTTTTTGAATTATGGTTTTTCTCTGGGTATATGCCCAGTAGTGGGATTGCTCAGTCATATGGGAATTCTATTCTTAGTTTTTTTTTTTTTTTATTCTTAGTTTTTTAAGGAACCTCCATACTGTTCTCCATAGGGGCTGTATCAATTTACATTCCCACCAACAGTGCAAGAGGGTTCCCTTTGCTCCACACCCTCTCCAGCATTTATTGTTTGTAGGTTTTCTGATGATGCCCATTCTAACCGGTGTGAGGTGATACCTCATTGTGGTTTTGATTTGCATTTCTCTAATAATTAGTGATGTTGAGCAGCTTTTCATGTGCCTCTTGGCCATCTGTATGTCTTCTTTGGAGAAATGTCTATTTAGGTCTTCTGCCCATTTTTGGATTGGGTTGTTTGTTTTTTTAATATTGAGCTGCATGAGCTGTTGTTTATATATTTTGGAGATTAATCCTTTGTCCATTGATTCGTTTGCAAATATTTTCTCCCATTCTGAGGGTTGTCTTTTCGTCTTATTTATAGTTTCCTTTGCTTTGCAAAAGCTTTTAAGTTTCATTAGGTCCCATTTGTTTATTTTTCTTTTTGTTTTCATTACTCTAGGAGGTGGGTCAGAAAAGATCTTGCTGTGATTTATGTCAAAGAGTGTTCTTCCTTTGTTTTCCTCTAGAGTTTTATAGTGTCAGGTCTTACATTTAGGTCTTTAATCCATTTTCAGTTTATTTTTCTGTATGGTGTTAGGGAGTGTTCTAATTTCATTCTTCTACATGTAGCTGTCCAGTTTTCCCAGCACCACTTATTGAAGAGACTGTCTTTCCTCCATTGTATATCCTTGCCTCCTTTGTCATAGATTAGTTGACCATAGGTGTGTGGGTTTATCTCTGGGCTTTCTATCCTGTTCCATTGATCTATATTTCTGTTTTTGTGCCAGTACCATATTGTCTTGATTACTGTAGCTTTGTAGTATAGTCTGAAGTCAGGGAGTCTGATTCCTCCAGCTCTGTTTTTTTCCCTCAAGATTGCTTTGGCTATTTGGGGTCTTTTGTGTCTCCATACAACTTTTAAGATTTTTTTGTTCTGTAAAAAATGCCATTGGTAATTTGATAGGGATTGCATTGAATCTGTATATTGCTTTGGGCAATATTGATTCTTCCAATCCAAGAGCATGGTATATCTCTCCATCTGTTTGTGACATCTTTGATTTCTTTCATCAGTGTCTTTTAGTTTTCTGAGTACAGGTCTTTTACCTCCTTAGGTAGGTTTATTCCTAGGTATTTTATTCTTTTTGTTGCAATGGTGAATGGGATTGTTTTCTTAATTTCTCTTTCTGATCTTTCGTTGTTAGTGTATAGGAATGCAAGAGATTTCTGTGCATTAATTTTGTATCCTGCAACTTTACCAAATTCATTGATTAGCTCTAGTAGTATTCTGGTGGCATCTTTAGGATTCTCTGTGTATAGTATCATGTCATCTGCAAACAGTGACAGTTTTACTTCTTCTTTTCCAATTTGAATTCCTTTTATTTCTTTTTCTTCTCTGATTGCCGTGGCTAGGACTTCCAAAACTATGCTGAATAATAGTGGCGAGAGTGAAAATCCTGTCTTATTGCTGATCTTAGAGGAAATGCATTCGGTTTTTCCCCATTGAGGGTGATGTTGGCTGTGGGTTTGTTGTATATGGCCTTTTAGGTAGGTTCTCTCTTTGCCCATTTTCTGGAGAGTTTTTATCATAAATGGGTGTTGAATTTTGTCAAAAGCTTTTTCTGCATCTGTTGAGATGATCATATGGTTTTTATTCTTCAATTTGTTAATATGGTGTATCACATTGATTGATTTGCATATATTGAAGAATCCTTGCATCGCTGGGATAAATCTCACTTGATCATGGTGTATGAGCCTTTTAATGTGTTGTTGGATTCTGTTTGCTAGTATTTTGTTGAGGATTTTTGCATCTATATTCATCAGTGATATTGGTCTGTAATTTTCTTTATTTGTAGTATCTCTGTCTGGTTTTGGAATTAGGGTGATGGTGGCCTTTGTAGAATGGGTTTGAGAGTGTTCCTTCCTCTGCAAATTTTTGGAAGAGTTTGAGAAGGATAGGTGTTAGCCCTTCTCTAAATGTTTGATAGAATTCACCTGTGAAGCCATCTGGTCCTGGACTTTTGTTTGTTGGAAGATTTTTAATCACAGTTTCAGTTTTATTACTTGTGATTGGTCTGTTCATATTTTCTATTTCTTCCTGGTTCAGTCTTGGAAGGTTATACCTTTTTAAGAATTTGTCCATTTCCTCCAGGTTGTCCATTTTATTGGCATATAGTTGCTTGTAGTAATCCCTCATGATCCTTTGTATTTCTGCAGTGTCAGTTGTTACTTCTTTTTCATTTCTAATTCTGTTGATTTGAGTCTTTTCCCTTTTTTTCTTGTTGAGTCTGGCTAATGGTTTATCAATTTTATTTATCTTCTCAAAGAACCAGCTTTTAGTTTTATTGATCTCTGCTATCGTTTCCTTCATTTCTTTCTCATTTATTTCTGCTTTGGTCTTTATGGTTTCTTTCCTTCTACTTTGGGTTTTGTTTGTTCTTCTTTCTCTAGTTCCTTTAGGTGTAAGTTTAGATTGTTTATTTGAGATATTTCTTGTTTCTTGAGGCAGGATTGTATTGCTATGAACTTCCCTCTTACAACTGCTTTTGCTGCATCCCATAGGTTTTGGATTGTCATGTTTTCATCGTCATTTGTGTCTAGGTATTTTTTGATTTCCTCTTTGATTTCTTCAGTGATCTCTTGGTTATTTAGTAACGTATTGTTTAGCCTCCAAGTGTTTGTGTTTTTTACGTTTTTTCCCCTGTAATTTATTTCTTATCTCATAGTGTTGTGGTCAGAAAGGATGCTTGATATGATTTTAATTTTCTTAAATTAACTGAGGCTTGATTTGTGACCCAAGATGTGATCTATCCTGGAGAATGTTCCGTGCACACTTGAGAAGAAAGTGCTATCTGCTGTTTTTGGATGGAATGTCCTATAAATATCAATTAAATCTATCTGGTCTATTGTGTCATTTAAAGCTTGTGTATTCTTTATTAATTTTCTGTCTGGATGATCTGTCCATTGGTGTAAGTGAGGTGTTAAAGTCCCCCACTCTTACTGTGCTACTGTCGATTTTCTCTTTTATAGCTGTTAGCATTTGCCTAATGTATTGAGTGCTCCTATGTTGGGTGCATATATATTTATAATTATTATATCTTCTTCTTGGATTAATCCTTCAATCATTAGGTAGTGTCCTTCCTTGTCTCTTATAACATTCTTTATTTTAAAGTCTATTTTGTCTGATAGAAGAATTGCTCCTCCAGCTTTCTTTTGATTTCCATTTGCATAGAATATCTTTTTCCATCTCCTCACTTTCAGTCTGTATGTGTCCCTAAGTCTGAAGTGGGTCTCTTGGTAGGCAGCATATATATGGGCCTTGTTTTTGTATTTATTCAGTCAGTCTGTGTCTTTTGGTTGGAGCATTTAATCCATTTACGTTTAAGGTAATTATCAATATGCATGTTTCTGTTACCGTTTTCTTAATTGTTTTGGGTTTGTTTTTGTAGGTCTTTTCCTTCTCTTGTGTTTCCTGCCTAGAAAAGTTCCTTTAGCACTTGTTGTAAAGCTGGTTTAGTGGTGCTGAATTCTCTTAGCTTTTGCTTGTCTGTAAAGCTTTTGATTTCTCTGTCAAATCTGAATGAAATCCTTGCTGGGTAGAGTAATCTTGGTTGTAGGTCCTTCCCTTTCATCGCTTTAAGTATATCGTGCCACTCCCTTCTGGCTTGCAGAGTTTCTGCTGAGAAATCAGCTGTTAACCTTATGGGAGTTCACTTGTATGTTATTTGTCGTTTTTCCCTTGCTTCTTTTAATAATTTTTCTTTGTCTTTAGTTCTTGTCAGTTTGATTACTGTGTGTCTCAGCGTGTTTCTCCTTGGGTTTATCCTGCCTGGGACTCTCTGTGCTTCCTGGACTTGGGTGGCTATTTCCTGTCCCATGTTAGGGAAGTTTTTGACTATAATCTCTTCATATATTTTCTCGGGTCCTTTCTCTCTCTCTTCTCCTTCTGGGACCCCTATAATGCAAATGTTGTTGAGTTTAATGTTGTCCCAGAGGTCTCTTAGGCTGACTTCATTTCTTTTCATTCTTTTTTCTTTATTCTGTTCCATGGCAGTGAATTCCACCCTTCTGTCTTCCAGGTCACTTATGTGTTCTGCCTCAGTTATTCTGCTATTGATTCCTTCTAGTGTATTTTTCATTTCAGTTATTGTATTGTTCATCTCTGTTAGTTTGTTTTTTAATTCTTCCAGGTGTTTGTCCTTTAGTTCTCCAAGTCTTTGTTAAACATTTCTTGCATCTTCTCGACCTTTGCCTCCATTCTTTTTCTGAGGTCCTGGATCATCTTCACTATCATTATTCTGAGTTCTTTTTCTGGAAGGTTGCCTATATCCACCTCATTTAGTTGTTTTTCTGGGTTTTTATCTTGTTCCTTCATCTGGGACATAGTCCTCTGCCTTTTCATTTTGTTTATCTTTCTGTGAATGTGGTTTTCGTTCCACAGGCTGCAGGATTGTAGTTCTTCTTGCTTCTGCTGTCTGCCCTCTTGTGGATGAGGCTATCTAAGAGGTTTGTGCAAGCTTCCTAATGGGAGGGACTGGTCGAGAAGTATACTTAAAATCAACTATCAGTGTCATCTATCTGAGAACTGTGATAAAAAATTAATAAAGGAATTTAATTGTATATGTTCTTTTCTCAAGATGGCAAATTAACCATAGAACTTTAGGGTCATTAGGGACCAGAAAGCTAACTTCTTGTCCAACTCCTCCCTTATTTCACAGAGGTAGAGACGGAAGTCTGTACCCATGAAGTGACCTGCCCAGGGTCACACAGTTGAGCAGAGCCAAGAATCATGCTAGAGGCAGGATCAGCCTATCTCAAGTGTTCTGCCATTCCCAGCCTATAACCCCATTCTCCAATGCCGCGAGGAAATAGTTTGTACTTGGAACTTTACACAAAGCACTCAGATACTGCCATGCACAACCTTTTCTGTAAGTTAATTATATCTTGGTCTCAAAACAACATTCAGACAGTTTTTAGAGGTAGTTTATTTTAAAATTATCCAGTTTGAAAAGAAACACAGGCATCCAAAAGGAGAAAGCTTAATTGCAACATAATTTACTATAAAAAGAGATTCAAAACACCTGCTCACCACTTCGGGGAGTTTGACATTATTCACTTTTAGAGGGCCTCTCCTGTGACTTCTGCTTCCATGTCACCCAAGATAGCATCCTTCCCCTAAATCATGCCACCCTTCCCCTAAACCACACCTTGATCTAGGAACTTCTCTCAGAGTTTTTGAAGCGTGCATTAACTTTGCCTCATATCTTAGGAGTAATGAGTTTTTATGTTTGAATTATTTATTTTAATGTTTGTCTTATATTTACATCTTAAGAATTACATGTCCTAGTCCCCGATCCCTGTGTTCTGGATTTAGGGAACAAGTTCATATTCACCATTTCTGTACTGCTCGTGATTTCCAGAATCATGATCAAATCCCCTCAGAGTTTTTCTGTTTTTAGGCTGAAGATTGTCAATATAATCCAATGTGTTTATAATCCCGACCTTGACTTTTTTCCTCATTGGTGAGTCTGTCTTAAAGTGCCATGAACAGGCACACAACTGTCTTGTAGGGGCACCTGGGCTGTGGATTCATGTAAGAGCCAGATGTTGCTTTCAGTGTTGCTGAAAGCGCCCTGCCCAAGGATATCTGCCGTGGATCAACATTTGGGGGCATAGTGTGTCTTGAACTGAGGCCTTCATTTTCCAGTCCCGGTGCCGGCAGCGTTGTTCCATCTGATGCCCATGTATGGGGAGGGATAAATCTGCACGCCGTTATACCGAAGATGGAGGCAACCATGTATATATGTCCACCTTCCAGTCTGTGGCCAAGCAAACTACACTTTGCTACACTTGCAGAGGAGAGCTGTGAATTGGAGCCTCTCTCTGAACTAGCATCTAAAGTAATCAATTTCTTTACTACCGCAGATGGATCTGCAAAGTTTGGATTGATTACATATGACTGTGCCAGACTTGAGTGTTTTATAGGTTAGGTCCTTAGAATTTGTAATAAGTAGTTTTTGAGAAAGATACAAAGCAGGCCTCATTGGGGCTTACTGAGGAGTTCCCAACCCCCAACCCCACTCTGCCTCTAAGGTCAGCATATTTTAGGTGTGTTTTTTCTGTCATTTATTTTTAGCAACTGTAATTTCAGCAGACTCATTTTGAGTTTCCTTCCCTCCCACACTGAATCAAGCAAATTGTTAGCATTCCACAGGTGCTCCACGGGGAAGCTGGAAATCTGGCAGTGGACAGGATGAATATCTACCTTTAAGTGTCAGTTGTTTAGCTTTCAACCATTTTCTGTCTTAATTGAGCAAGGAAAGAGCTTTCATTCGAAGAGTGAACAAAGGATGGTATGGTTCATGTTCTAAGTGTACTGCCTGGACTTCCCCTAAACCATATGTGTGAACTCTGTACATACATGATGGCAGAACAGTAATAGCCATACTTCCGTCCATGAGTGCGTGTTTCAAATAGCGTTTGTTCTGTGCAGGGCATTGAGGAGAAATGCAGGTAGAGTGGAGGGTGCGTCCTCAACCTTGAAGCTCACAGAGTCCTTGGAGAAGGAGAACATGCAGTCAGAGGAGAGTGCAGGAAGGTGTACGAGCTCCAACATGGTAGGAGATTCACGTGGAGCTGGAGCTGGAACTTTACCTGGGCCTAGAAGGATTATTTTGGGGAGCTTTGTGGCCAAGCAGCAGACGGTTTGGTAGAGACCATAGAAAGGCAGGGTAGTGACAAGATGAAAGAGAGTGTAAATGTTAGCAGAGTGATTGGGAAACTTTTGTACCAATGAGTCTACCTTCCTCCTGGGATTTAAATAGTCTGTGGAACAGATTAATGCACCTGTCATTGTTCATATGTCTTTTTTTTTTTTTTTTTTTAGCTCTCTAACTGCAGTAATATAAAATGACATTTTCTGGTGATGCTGATGAAGATCTAGCACTGGGAGGGAAGAGGTGGGCTTGAGGATGAGGACACAAACCATTATGAATGAATAAGAGAGGATATTAAGACAGAACCAATAATTTGACCCAGCAATTGTACTTCTAAAGTATTTACCAAAGAGAAATGAAAACACATATCCACACAAAGACCTGTATGCAAATGTGCATAGCAGCTTTATTCATAGTAGCCAAAAACTGGAAACATCCATTAACTGGTGAATGATAGACAGGTTGTGGTAACTCCATACAATGAAATACTACTTAGTGATGAAAAGGAACAAAGTATTGATTTGATTTCCATCCAGTAACATGGATGGATCTCAAAAGCATTATGTTATGTGAAGGAGGTCACTGGTCACATATACACGATACACCATACACTGAATGAGTTCATTTCTATGACATTCTAGGAAAAGGAAAACTACAGGGACAGAAAACAGAGCAGTGGTTTCCAGGGGCCAGCGTGGGGGAGGGGATTCAAAGGGACAAGAGGAAGTTTTTTGGGTGATAGAAATGGACTGTGCCTTGGCTGTATTCACTTGTCCAGATGAACCCAACTGTGTACCTTAAAAGGGTGAATTTTAGTGTACGTAAATTAAACCTCAGTAAGTCTGACTTAGAACATAGTAAAGTCAGATTGAATGGGGGATAAAAGGCCGCCTGGATATTAAGTGTGAGCGTACAGTGGAATGGAGCTTTTGAAAGAGAGAATCGGGGCATGGTTTACCAGGGAAGGTGGAGGTGATCAGTTTTCTTGGGAGATCTTATGCCTTAGGGCTATGGGTTCAGCTGCTGTGACAGAGATCTAAAGTAATACTGACAAACAAGAAAAATTACTTCTTCTCACATCAAAGTCCAGGGTAGCATGGGGGTTCCGTTCCACAAAGTTACGGAGGCCCAGACGCCTTCCATTTCCTTCCTTTGTCTACCTGGAGGGCTGCGCCTTCCATTTCCTTCCTTTGTCTACCTGGAGGGCTGCTCGTCCTCCTGATCTGAATGGGTCACCACGTCCACGTGCAGCCAGCACGGAGGGGAGGGCACGCCTTGTCCCTGTAAGGATATGACACCAGCAGGGTGCAGAGAGAAATAAACACAACAAGACCGATTTTTGCGAATGAAAACGAGGACACAGGAGGAGGAAAGAACTTGTAGGACAAAAGAGAGAAGAAGTGATGCAGGGATTCCAGTAAGAGGGAGTAACTTGACACTGCTGGAAATGTCCTTGGCAGATTTCTTGTCTACCCCATTACTTTTCCGTGGTTACTGTTGTTTGCTAAGCCAGGAAAATGAAGTTTATTAACTAGTAGTCTTATTTATTGTAACACTGAGCAGTGAAATGGCCTGTAGAAGAGAGGTCTCTACACCCAAGAGAGTAGAAGAACACAGTAAGGAGGAAAGCATTGAACACGTGAAGGCTTTTGGATGTCCTTGCACAGTGGGCAGCGATTTGGGCGGCAGTGGGTGCGGCACCCAGATGATGTAGGACATGGTATAGCCCCTCGCTGGCGTCTGTAGAGACGTGGCTGTCAGCAGCAGGGCTCACAGGGCCCTTCGCTTCAAGGCTGAGTGTGGGTCATCAGGGAGATCCCACTCAGGCCAGGGGTCAGGTGGCAGGAGCTGAGCAGCCAGCAGGAGGGCATGAAGGTGTCGGGCTGACAGCAGGGTTGGGGGCATGGGGCGCAGCAGGCGGGCTGGAGGAGGCGGATCAGGTGTGGGCAGGTGCTGGGCAGGCAGACCAAGCACCGGCAGCACTTGTTGGAGGCATAGATGGTGGTGGTCGGGCCACTGCGGATGCTGCAGCATTACCAAGGGGAGATCCGGCTGCAAGACATGGTCAGGAGGTAGGTTTCGTTTGGCTGAGAAGTCTCCTGCTGTCTTAGTGTCCTCTCCTGAGCCAGCGCTTATATACTCACTCCCCTAGATATCAGCTCATTAGCCTAGATCATGTTCTTCCATCTCAGTTTATAATAATCTCCATAAAATCATCTCATTACCTCCGTCTTTATTACCCTTTGATGTGTGTCTTACCTCATTGCTTTGTTGCCAAATTAGGACTCTTGACAATAGCTGTTTGTCACTGCAGGGAGAGCTTCATCTCGCCATTAAAAAAAATTTATTATAGAAATTTTAAACAATAAAAATAAAAAGAAAGGGAATAGTTTAATGAATCTCATGTGCCTCTCACCCACCCAGCTTCAACAGTTATCAGCACTCTGCCATTCTTGCTTTAGGTATCCACCCTCATACTTCTTTTTTCCTAGAGTATTTTTAAAGCGGTTCCCCAATATTTTATCATTTCATCTATAAAACTTTAGTGTATAATATCCAATGGATAAAGCCTTAAAAAAGAATAACCATTGTACCATATGACACTCAATAAAGTTAGAAATATTTCTTTATTATCATCCAACACCCCATCTGTATTCCGTTTCCCCCAGGTGTCTTAAAAATGTCATTTTACAGTTGGTCTGAATCAGGATCTAAACATAGTCCACACGTTGCTTTGGGTTGATGTGTCTCTGAAGTTTCTTGGATCCTCACACTGTTTCCTCTCCATTTGTTTGTTTCTTTAATGCAGCGTATTTGTTGAAGAAAGTAGACCATTTGTCCTGCAGAATTTCCCATATTCTAGACTTAGCCAGTTGTAACCTTGCAGTGATACGTGACATGATTCTCTGTACCCTCTGTATCCTGTACACTTGCGTAGTGATATCTAGAGGCTTAATTCCATTCAGGTTTGATTTTCTTTGTGGCAAGGATACACCTTAGCTGGTGCTACTGTATCACATCAGAAGGCATAGGAGTCTGGTTGTCCCACTTTTAGTTATAATAGTATTGACTAAGAGGTTCCATTCGGTCCACCCCATGCTTCCATTATAGAGTTCCCCATCCACTTTTCATGGTTTAAGCAGCTGTTGACTCAGCCCCGTTCTGTAGGCTTTTCTTGGGAGACCTCTTTTTTAGGAATGGCCAGCTTAGGTAGCTGGTGGTCATGCCTGGTGGTTAGAGTTGGCCTTGCCTGGGTTCCTGGAAGCTGATCATCTGTTGAGGCTGACACCTCAGGATATAGAGTTACTGGTTTGCACATATGGAACAAAATCCTTTTGGAATTTCAGATTTTACTGTTCTGTTTTTGAAAATAGGTAAATTTCCAATTCTTATGACTTGATCCTTCCCTCACTGGATTCTTGAGTTTGTGTACATTTACAAAGATTGTCTTGTTACTGGTTTGAGAACTGAGATTATTATAAAGCTGGCATTTCGAAATTTCATAGTAGGTTCTGGTATTTAATGCATAAAATAATGCATGCTTTCATAGCATAAATACCTAGGCTCCAGTTCTAGTTTTACAAAATACTATTTGTTGGATATTAGGATACTGGTTTGGCTGCTCCAAAATAGGCCAAAATAATAGTGGCTAAAATAAAACAGAAGGTTCATTTCTCTCTTTTGGAAAATTATGAGCCAGTAGGCAGCTCAGACAGTGGGGAGCTTGCCCCCCAAGGTCATTCAGGGACTCAAGCTCCTATCCAACTATCCAGCCCAGGTGTCACCCTCTGCATAGTTGAGGAGCTGGCTCACCACCACTCCACATCCCAGGCAGTGGCAAAGAGGAGGACTTGGTAGGCAAGCAGCGCCTTTTATGGGAAAGGCAAGCGTCACTTCCTCTTACAGCCCATTAGCCAGAACTAGTCACATGGCCATTATCTTGCCACAGGTTATGCTGGGAAATGCAGTCTCTAGCTGGGCAGCCATGTGCCCTGTAAAACCCAGGAGTTCTGTCACTAAAAGGGAAAAGGAAAGGAAGGATATTAAAGGTCAGTTAGTATTCTTTTTTTTTTAAATTTATTTATTTATTTATTTATTTATTTATTTATTTATTTATGGCTGTGTTGGGTCTTCGTTTCTGTGCAAGGGCTTTCTCTAGTTGTGGCAAGCGGGGGCCACTCTTCATCGCAGTGCGCGGGCCTCTCACTATCGCGGCCTCTCTTGTTGCGGAGCACAGGCTCCAGATGCGCAGGCTCAGTAGTTGTGGCTCACGGGCCTAGTTGCTCCGCGGCATGTGGGATCTTCCCGGACCAGGGCTCGAACCCGTGTCCCCTGCATTGGCAGGCAGACTCTCAACCACTGCGCCACCAGGGAAGCCCCAGTTAGTATTCTTTATTGAGTCTTTCCAAGCTTCAGTTTCATCTCATCTGTAGCGTGGGGATGAAAACAACCCCCTGTTGTGGCTGTTAGAATCACGTGCATGCACGGATAAGTGTCGTGGAGCACCCAGTTCAGCCCCCTTCACATTCCAGGCCTTCAGTAAATGGTTCCATGCGCTGGGGCCAGAGGGGGGTCAGCGCGGCATCACAGAGCAGAAAGAGCGTAGTCTTTAAACTCATTGTAGATCTGGCTTTGAATCTTTGTTATTGTTAGCTGTGTGACTGAAGACACATTTACCTAACCTCTCTGACCCTCTTTAATATGAGGGTGTTTAAGAATTTAATGAAAAAGTACATAAAAATATCTAGTGCAGTGCCTGGTGTGTAGAAGATACATGGTGAGTGGTAGCTAATTGCCAAGTGATCTGTGTGTAATTTCTTAGGTAAGCATTCCTGATGGGGAGAAATTATTATGTAAAGTCAATTTAAAGAGGACTTGTAAGCAGTTTCAACTAGTGACATACAGTCACCATTCTGTGTGTGTTCAGTTTGAATACTTGAGGCTTAACCCTAAGCCAGTGTTTTCTAAAGAAATCTCTGAAAGATACAGGCATTAGAATCAAAGTAAAATGCAGTAAGAATGCAGGTCTGATCAGAATCTCTGGAAGTAAAGGTGCATCTCCACATTTTTATAAATACCTCCACAGTGGTCTTTATCATACTGAAGTCTAACATCTCAGACCGGATCCACAGCATTTATTTGAAGTATTAGAATACTTATACAGTACTTCGAGAGAAGAAAGAATAATTTATCTTATCTAATTTCAGATAAATAAGATGAGAGCCCTGGGTTTTTGAAATGAACTCAGGGATGAGATTTTTTTTTTTCCCCTCAAAGTTTGCAACTTAAAAAATAATAAATGTTTGCTCTAAATCCTTTTTAGTTATTGCGAAACCAGAGATTTCCTGCATCCTATCATCATGCAGTGGAAACTGTTGTGAATATGCTGATGCCACACATCACTCAGAAGTTTCGAGATAACCCAGAGGCATCTAAGAATGCGAATCATAGCCTGGCTGTGTTCATCAAGGTGGGGGCCTCCGGGGGAGAGGGTGTCGCCAAGTGCCTAATGTGCTTTTTCTAGCAGAGTGACTCGTACATATAGATGCTCAGTGAATGTTGATGGCAGGTTTTTATGCCAAAGGATAAACTTATTCACAATAAATGCAGATTTGAAGCCAACTTTCCAAAAAAGCCTAAATACTTAACCTTTGTGGGTTGTTTCCTCCACAGAGATGTTTCACCTTCATGGATAGGGGCTTTGTCTTTAAGCAGATCAACAACTACATCAGCTGCTTTGCTCCTGGAGATCCTAAGGTAGCGTGTGTGTGTGTGTCTGTGTGTCTGTGTGTGTGTTACACACTGTTCTTTTTGTCTCTCTGAGTGACATCTGGATACCTACCTGCTTCTCTTGGTTCACATCAGAATTTTCTTTCAGTCACAGAGGCACTATTCATTCTCCTCTCTTGGAGATACTAACTAGTACTAACTAGTACTTGCATTAATGTGTGAGATATTAGGGACACAGTAATTCCACATGCAACATAAATACCTGTTGATTTTTCTCATAAATACCTTAAATGACTTCTCAGCTGCAAAACTAAAAGTATATGTGTTGCAAATCATAGTTTATTTAACAAGGCAACAGAAGTAACCATGTAGGGACTTCCCTGGTGGTGCAGTGGTTAAGAATCCGCCTGCCAATGCAGGCGACACGGGTTCGAGCCCTGGCCCGGGAAGATCCCACATGCCGCGGAGCAACTAAGCCTGTGAGCCACAACTACTGAGCCCGCGTGCTGCAACTAATGAAGCCCACGCACCTAGAACCCGTGCTCGGCAACAAGAGAAGCCACCGCAATGAGAAGCCCGTGCACCGCATCGAAGCGTAGCCCCCACCTGCCGCAACTAGAGAAAGCCCATGCGCAGCAACGAAGATGCAAAGCAGCCAAAAATAAATAAATATAAATAAATTTATAAAAAAAAAAAAAAAAAAAAAGAAGTAACCATGTAGCCTTTCTCTGCTAGAATTATCTGTCTCTTCCCTGGCGTGTCTATTTTAAAGCTCTGCCTTACTCATTTTTTTATTGCACTGAATCTGTGTCTATAATTATAAGCTGTCTGAAATCCTTTATTGAAGTAAGAGGAGCATAAATCATAAATGCCCTAAAAGTCAGTGGAGGACATTGTTTAATGAAATGTGTTCCCAATTTTCAAACAAATCCCTGCAGACATTCTGAAATCTGTAAAGTAGCCTAGAGTGTGCAGCTCTAAGACAGGGAAGAGGCTAAAGACGAGTGTGTGATTCCTAATAGGTTTTTCAGGAGGCTGTATAAAGTATCCACTGAGGTATTTAACTTATGACTAACCATTTTTTTCCTGCAGACCCTCTTTGAATACAAATTTGAATTTCTCCGTGTGGTGTGCAATCATGAACATTATATTCCATTGAATTTACCAATGCCATTTGGGAAAGGCAGGATTCAAAGATATCAAGGTAATCTATCTTTAAATATACTAATCCTAGTCTTTTCAGAAAGAGAGCCATTCATTTTTAATAAAAGAGAATTAGTTCACACATGACATTCAAATTATCTGATATTTTTCATTGATGAATTGATTTTTTTTCTTGTTAAATTTCCATTAAAAAAAATTGATAAAATGCTATATAGGAACTTACTTTTTTTTAGCAAATTTACCAGACTACAGATCATGCCAGTGTGACTCTTTTTCATTGAAAAATTCCATTGCTTAAACAATAGTAATCCATTTTATTTACTGTAGTTTATTTTTATTTGTTTCACTTTTCTTTTTTCTTATGAATTAGCTTTTCTTTCACCAGCTGTGGAGTCAAATGACACTCCTGTAGGTAGGTGTGGGGTGTGACGCTTGCTTTCTTGCATCTTCCTCCTTTAAAAGAAAAAGAATGCAAGTGATTGCTGAAATGCTTACATATGCTATTCATGTAGGCATTTGCCGTATACTTGGATCAGTTTTAAAATTGATGATAAACCAGTGAATTTGTTCTCACTGTAGCTAAGACATTGCCATAGCATCCCCAGGGGGCATCTGGTTTTTTGCTCCTGGGGTCACTAGGTCCTCTAGGACGTTTCTTTAAGAAGTAAAGCAAACAAACAAAAAGCTCTGCTTCATTTCAAAAATGTATTATTCCACCGTTTTCATAGTCCTTGTTTATAGCAGTAGCAGTAACCTATGTCACAAGCAACATGGCTTTTCACATGCTTTTTATGTTTGCATGCTGAGTCTTTATTAACTGTTCTGTATCCTTTTTGAGTTTGAAGAGAATTAAGCTCATAGAGATTTCTTTGTCTTCACTGAGTAAGTCAAATGAATCAAATTAGTCTCTTGGGTCTGTCAGGTAGTATCTAGCACCTTGTATGTGCTCAGGATTATTTATGCTAAAGGAGATAAAAAGTGGAAGGATGCCACCAAACTATTAATGACACCTAAATCAACTGACTCTGAAATTCAGAGAGAAACTCACAAAGGAATTCATTCAGAGACATAAATACCTTGCCTTTTAAAGAGCAAGAAGGGGGACTGTGGCCTGAAGTTGGCGGTCATGCATTCAGCAAATATTTGCTCAGCACCAACTATACCTAGCCTTGGGATAGAGTTGTGGACAACAAGGATGAAATCCCCTGCTATCTTACCTGTGTGAAATATGTAGAACATGAGAGAGTGATAAGTGCTAAGGAGAGAGAAATAAAGCAAGAGAAGGGGATAGGAAATGGGCTGGCATTGAGATCGGGCGGCCAGGCAAAGCCTCACTGAGAAGGCAACTTTGGGATGATAATTGAAGAAGGTGAGGGGTTGAGCTCCTGGGCTCTTCAGCATCCCCCATCCAACCCCAGCCCACCCGCCTGTCCCACCCCGCACTGTTCCCCACATGCCAGACACACCTGCTGGTCCCAGCTCCTCACACATGGCAGGCCCTCCCCGCACTTCTCAGCCTCACGCAGCACCTCCCTGGGGATCCTCATCTTCCTCCGGGCCATCACTCAGCACCTCCCCTGTGGGCCCAGCCAGGTCTCCCCCTCGCCTCTCCCAGCGCCCCACCTGGAGTGAATTGCTCCCTACTCTGCACCCCAGACCCTCCTTCACCCCACCTTCAGTTCCTAGCCCACCTGTCCTTGGAGACCGTGACTGTCTTTTCCTCTCACCTGTCAGGGTGCTGAGGATAGCTCTTTCTGCCCAGCGGTTGGGCAGTGAACATGTGCTAATGTCCATCTTCCCCACTGGCCCAATTATCTATCCTGTAGAAGCAAATGAGGAGTGAGGAGGAGACCCTTCAGGTACCCCTCAGACTCGCACAAGCTCTTAGTAGACTGTTGGGGTATTTGGCGGCTAGAAGGGCCGCCCTAGGCAGGTGGCGTGGGTCAGCTACAGATAATTTCCAGAACTGTGCTGATGGGAATAAAGTTTCGGGTTTTTTTTAGCATCCTCCATCCTCTTACCCGTCTCACCTGCTCCTCCACTCTCTGCACATGCACACGTACACACACACACGTGTACAATTAAACCCATAAATAGTTCTCCTTCTAAGGGGATCATGTGAATTCAAGCTGTGAACTGTCTTTTCAGTAAACTGGACTTAAAAATCATAAACAGTCGACATGAGTATTCTGGAAAGATGAACACTCTTTTCCTTCCTTCTGCTAAAGAGTTCATAGGACTTGGGTCAGACTTCGAATATGTTTAGAAGCAACTAACATGGGATTAAAGTCAAAGGAGAGGCCTATAGATTTTCCTCTAACAATGGATTCAGTATAAGAATTTAAATCCGAGCCACAGCTTTCTGGATAGGTGTATTTCAGCTTTAGAGTGTGATGTTTAGCTGCTTTTATTTACCCTCCCTCAGTAGGTTTCACGTTTGCTTATTATCTCTTTTCCAGAAGAGCTTTCAGTCTTGTCACTTAGCTTGCTGATGACTTACTAGTTTGATTTGGTGCTTTGTCCATTTTAGTTCTAATTGATATTAGTTTTCTATTGGCTTTTTGAGGTAAAGAAGTTTTAAGAGTATATTTTAGAAAATTCTAAGTCAAATAAGATCTTCAGTGATAGCAAAATAATAGGTAATATGGTAACTCGTTCATTTTAAACACATTGGGTTTTAATGGGCGTATATGGGCATTAATGACCAGGAAATAGATAAATGAACTCATGTAGTGAAGAACATTTTAATAGACCACCTATATTTATTCTTTAATTACGTGTCTGTTATGCACAAATTACTCCCCTATAATGTTGTCAGTTACTACAATTTTATTTTTAAATTTCATATCAGTAACAAAATTACATTTGTAATATAACATGCTGTTCTGTATTCTAAAAATTGGTACTAAAACTATTCACTAACTTAATAATTATGTAGGATGTAATACCTTTTAAAATCAAAATCCAGTGCATTTATTTGTATTTAAATTTTGTTTTCACTTTGGAGTGCAGAGCAGTATTTTAGGTTATCAGCCCTTTCCCCTTGGAAGCCAGATGTGACCACCTGATGACACACACAGGGGAGGCTGAAAGCAAAGGATGAGCTTGGTTTTTATTTTATTCAAAGAGTGTTACATCCTTTCTAACTAAAGCGGTTTCTATCCTCATTTCAGATCTCCAGCTTGACTACGCATTAACGGATGAGTTCTGCAGAAACCACTTCTTGGTGGGACTGTTACTGAGGGAGGTGGGGACCGCCCTCCAGGAGTTCAGGGAGGTCCGGCTGATTGCCATCGGTGTGCTTAAGAACCTGCTGATAAAGCATTCTTTTGATGACAGATATGCTTCCAGGGTGAGTGTTCCCTAATGGAAGGAAATACGATTGATAAATGTCCTTCATTTTGAGTAATATAAAGAAATAAGCAATTAGAAAATTAGTGGTAACAGCACTAAGACTTTCTCTGTTTATACAATAAAGTCTAACAGCAGTCTTTATAGGAAGGATCCAAATACAGGAGATGGCCAAGTGCTAGCTCAGTCCATCATTAAATTCTGAGTCCGGGATAAACTTACACTTTGCGCCTTTGTTTCAGAGCCATCAAGCAAGGATAGCCACTCTCTACCTGCCTCTGTTCGGTCTGCTGATTGAGAATGTCCAGCGGATCAACGTGAGAGATGTATCTCCCTTCCCCGTGAACCCTGGCAGTGTACGTAAGCACATTCACATAGCCACAGCCTGTATTTGCTTCCTGTGGCTGCCCTAACAAAATACCACACACTGGGTGGCCAAAAACAACAGAAATTTATTCTCTCACAGTCAGAAAGCCAGAAGTCCAAAATCAAGATGTCAGCTGGGTTGGTCCCTTCTCGAGACTCTGGGTGAAGAGTTGGTTCTACGCCTTTCTCCTAGCTTCTGGTGGTTGCCCGAAATCCTTGCTTTTTTTAGCTTATAGCTGTATCACTCCAGTCTCTGCCTCTGTCTTCACATGGTGTTCTCCCTGGTGTGTGTCTGTGTCTCTGGTGTCCTGTCCTGTCCTTATAAGGACACCAGTGCTTGGATTTAGGGCCCACCCTAATCCAGGATGACATCATCTTACCTTACATCTTAATTACATCTGCAAAGACCCTCCTTCCAAATAAGGTCACATTCTGAGGTTCAGGGTGGATATGCAATTGGAGGGACACTTTTCAACTATACACGTCTCCTCTTTTTTTGCCCCTAAAACCATAATAATCTACAGTAGTCTTGGTAAGTTGCATTTCTGGCTAAGATGGGGTCAATCAGTAAACCTTCAACTCTTGTTAAAAATCATTATAAAAAGCCATGCTTTCCTGATGGCTCGTTTTCTTGTAAGATTTCAGGATCTTCTTTGTGTATCCAACAAAAAGTTATAGAGGAAGGAGTTTTTTGTTTTTTTTTAAAAAAAAAGCATAGTTCTAACCTCCGTGCTATAAGAGCTCAGTGCTAGCCCCGGTTCTGATGTAACATACTACACAGTCTTGGAAAAGCCACCTCTTGGGGCTGAAGTTTCTCTGTGTCTGTAAAATTAGAAAGATAATCAGACTAGATGTCGGGGGGCCAGGGTGAATGACCCCACCTCCCCAAACTGACCACCTTAATTTACTTTAGCTTTATGCAGTCATTTAAAGATATACTGGAAATTAAGTTGACTGAAGGGTGATGCCAGAAATGATCTCAAAGCGTTTTGGTTGGAGACAATCTGCCATTAATTTGGATAGGTGTTAGCAGTTCAGCAGTGCCCTTTTCCTGTTTGTTCTGGACCCGTGAACCGGCTGCATTGTTGATGTTGCCACTTTGTCATTAGGGCACACACCGGGGGAGCTCCCTTGTGTGTATTTTTGTCCCTTTTCCCCCAGCAGTGGTGCTTTGTCCTGTTTCTTATACATCTCCTACGTGATGGTGCATTGAGATGAACCGTCTTTCTAGAATAGTTTTTGTAGTTCCAGAGAGCGTGAATGTTCACTGTCCTTACATGGAATGCACCACACTAATCTCACCCTCTACAACATGGTATTTCACATGTGTATTCTCTAAATTTGTCTGCTTTTCTAATCGGAATAAGTAATTCAGGGTGTAATGCTACCTATCTGTACTGCTTCAACCCTGAGAAAAATGAACACCAGCTTTTGCTTTGGCTTTCATGAAAGTAAAATCCCTTTTATGACATCACTTCATAATGCCCATAATTTCTCCACTGATTGAGAATTCACACGAAGCGCCCACCTTGCAGAGATTTTCACTGCTGCTATTGTGAGGTCACCGTTGCTCATTTGGGAAGATTTCTGACGTGAGAGAAAAAAACCAACGTTCCAGTTAGAAAGAGCACGTGAGGCTTCTTCTGAAGGAAGAAACATACGGAAATAATCTACAGAAATGTTGGGCATCAGAGCTCTGGAAAGGGAAGGGTGCTAGACCTCCTGGGGAAATACAGAACTTCATGGGCCAAGGTTTCCCTGCCCGCCCCAGACCTGAAGTGCCGCGTGCTCCCTCCTCCTGCTCCTTCTCTGACCCCCACCCCCCGCTGTCCTCCTCCCACTCAGGCACGTTTAACATGCCAGGCTGTTCTGTCCTGTTCTTATACTCGCCCTCACACTTCCAAGAACTGTTGGTGAATCCTTTAAAGTCATCTTCAATTGTTTCTTGTCTCTCTCCTCCTTGACAGACTGTGAAGGAGGAATCCCTTACTTTGCCAGCCGTGAACCCGATAGTGACACCGCAGAAGTCTGGGAGCACGCTGGATGCCAGTCTGCACAAGGACCTCTTTGGTGCCATCTCTGGCATTGGTAATGCTCGGGCTCTGACCTGTTTCTCTGCAGTCTAATTCGGGAAGCGTCTTTTATCCAATCATTTGTTAGCTTTCAAATCAGAACTTCGAAGTCTTGAGTTTCTACTTCAAATATTCTTTTCCTGATTTTGCTCCTCAGCTCTGAAACCCCTTAACTCTACCCTGAAGTAAAGATCTCAAATTTCAGGAATAACACATGTAGTACACTTAACCACATATTTGTCCTGTTTGCTTTTTGTTTAATGCGTGTTAATTTTTCATTTTAAATCTTCAAACCGGATTGTTTATGCTTTTAGGAAAAGAATATCTTTGCAAGTGTGTGTGTGGTGGGTAGGATTTATTTGTAGTGTTAATGATTTAGATGAGATATGACAGAGTAATTGCTGATGGAGATACTGGTTTATGGCTAGAATGCAGTCCCGAAATCAGTTTTCTAAAATCTTCTTTCCTACAATATTTTTTCTATCTGAAATAATGTTAGAGCAGCCCCCATGGGGAGGAAAACAGATGGCATAAATCAAGATTCAAATTGAGTAGTTTTTCCATAAGAAAATGCCTGAGAAATGTATTTATTAATATTGTGATTGATTGAGCACATGTGCCAGCTCCTTCATAAAGATAATGGTACAAAAAAATATATATATCTTCACAGACACAGGCTTATGCTGTCTTTATTTCTTCCTCTCTTTTACACCACAGTTTGAATAAATGAAGCATCCTGCTGTGGCTAATGCTTAGACTACCCAATAATGGAACTAACTCATAGGGCAGAATAAAGGGCCGTCCTTTTACCTAATTAACCTGCAGGACTGTGGTTCATTCTGAGTTTATGTCCTTAGCTTTTGTGTTGTTCTAGTTGCTAATGTGGTATTACATGTAGGTGATGAAACTGGGCAGACTGTAAAATTGGAAACCGCATACCAATGCTCAGATTTATCCCATAATGCCCATACCAGTCTTTAATCTTGCTTCTGTTTCTGTGTATTTTTCATACTAATACTTACCTCATTTGGCATCGTAAAGATGAAATGAGTTAATTCATACAAAATGCAGAGCCTGGCACATGGTGTTTCCATTGCCTTTCTCATGGGGCCCTTGCTCTGTCTCCTTTGCCTCACTCTGTCCACAAGCCCAGCCGCTCTCCAGGAGTGGGGAAGGGGTCCTTTCAGGGGCTTTGTCTGCAGTGGTTCACAGCACTGTTTTTAAAGTCAGACAGATGTGGCTTTGGATGCAGACTCCACCATTTATAATTGCCATGGGCAGGGTGTCTCTCCTCTTTACCTTGTGTCCACATGTCAGTAATAGAGTCGTGGTGAGGGATGAAGAGCTAGTTGAATGTGTGCAGTGCTTGGCAAGGTAAACTGTGTTATTATTTGACCACCATTATAACAAGCACAGTTCTTCAGTGTTATTCATGCTCTGTGATAGACTCTTAGTAGCCTAAGTCTTAACTCTCTGTCCTCTCTGACCAGTATTCTGTAGGATTCAAGACTTTGTGGAAATGATGAAATTAGAATGAGGTGATGTTTTGACTCTGACTTGATTCTCCAGTTCCACATTCACCTTGTTAGGGTTTGGGATGCCTTGAGAACGTAGAGATGAGCCGAAGGGGGGGTCTTTAGCACAACTTCAGTGACATAAATGGCCTTCGATTGCTCTGTGTTCATGGTGAAGTTACAAAAAGTACTCAAGGCTAATTTTGTCCCTTTTCATTCTTTCTTGAATTTCAAGATCTGGATCCACTTTTCATGGGAATTCACCATAGTAGACTTAATTTATACGCAGGCTTTTATCTATGTTGCCCCCATCTTTAAACACTTTAATCCTTGTTTCCTTTTAGGAATGCCTTCCAGGAAAGCCCTCACCTTTGAACTGGGTTTACTAGTTGTTTTCTGGTAGCTTTAGCAATTCTTCTTTTATTCCTCAAGGAATTTCCAGTTAGTTTTAGTCCCAGTGCTTATCCTTCAAGAGCTGACTTTCTCCTTACATTTCTTAAGGAAATTCTGTTTCCACACTTACTGAGAATGTACCCTCAGCAGTTTTATTAATGTCTTTGGAACATGGTGCATGAACATTTCTGAAACTGATTCATTGCCTGGATAAAAACTACTCTAAGATTACATTCATTTTAGGGGCTTCCCTGGTGGCACAGTGGTTGGGAGTCCGCCTGCCAATGCAGGGGACACGGGTTCAAGCCCTGGTCCAGGAAGATCCCACATGCCGCGGAGCAACTAAGCCCGTGTGCCACAACTACTGAGCCTGCGCTCTAGAGCCCGTGAGCCACAACTGCTGAGCCCGTGTGCTGCAGCTACTAAGGCCCGCGCGCCTGGAGCCCATGCTGCGCAGCAGGAGAGGCCACCGCAGTGAGAGGCCTGTGCACCGCGGCAGGGAGTGGCCCCCGCTCACCACAGCTGGAGGGGGCCCGCGCACAGCAGCGAAGACCCAACACAGCCAAAAATAAATAAATTAATTTAAAAAAAAAAAAGATTACATTCTCAAGGTATGCATTCTTAGGCTCAGGGTTCCTTTACCTACCTACTCAGTGTATTGCATTTTGCTGTCTGTACAAAGGGGAGAGAGTTGAACTAAATTTCTTTTAAAAGTTATGCACTGGGCCAGGATATTAAATACACACACACACACACACACACACACACCAGGAACATAGTTCTACTAAGCTTGTTGATTTTGATTTATTGCATTTACATCTGTTTGCCTTAGATTAGGACTCTTGTTCTGGAACTGAGCCTAAAACTTTGAGAATTTAGTGTCTAATTTTACTTTACTGAGAGCCTTTTTCTCCTGAGTTCTGTGTTCTACACTAAGTATGAAGTCTGGTTATATTAGGAAAACGACAGTTATAATTTGGTCACAGTGCGTGTTTCTTTTCTGAGTATAGAAAAAGGCCCCTGGCTTTTTCATAGTGTTTTCACCTGCACCCTGTGGCAGTCAATCACACAGTTCCTATTCTGGGTAGGTGCAGCCCCTGGCCAATGGTTTACGTGTTCCTGCCCGCACTTACATTTTCAGATTCCCTTGCCTTTCTTTTCTTGATATACTTAATACACTGAATTGGTTTCAGAGATGGTGGTGGATAAACCTGAGTGTTAGGGACGGGGAGGGGATTAACTTAGAGGTGTATCAGTCCATGGCAGTTAATTTGCAGGCTGAAACCCAAAAAGGGCCTGCCTGTTCTGAGGTGCCAAGTAAAGGCATCTCAGGTGAAGGCAGCTTGGGGATGGGAGGCTGTGCTTAAAACTTGCTGCAGCGTGGCGCCGAGAGTCTTCTGCAGTGTGCACTGCCAGCCCAGGCTCGCAGCTGGAGGCATGCCTTTTGGTTCAAACCAGAATGTGCAAGTCTAAGAGTCATTTTTAATTATGTGATTTATTTAAATCTTATCTAAGCAGGAAGTCAATCTATTACTTTAAAAAATTCCACAGTATTGAGGTAGGGGCTGACTTCTCCCTTAAAATGCTATTTTTTTCAACAGATGTCACAAATTTTATTTCCAAGTTAGATTTGCTTTCTGCTTGTAACTGTTTACTGCAGAGATTCCCAAACATTCTCAATTCACAGCACCCTTATTATCAAAGTAATTTTTCATGGAGTCCCCAGGCCAAAAGAAACACCTAATGGTTCGTTTATTAGGTACTTAGGGCCAAATAATAAGTACTTATAACCTAACAACTTAGTAGGCATTTGAAAACTATATACATACATAAATTTAAAGAAAAAAATTTTTATTTTTAATAACCACGATTCTTACTAATGGGTTGTGTGTGCCTGTTGGGCGCTACACGGCTTCTCAAATTTGGAATCAGATCGCTCACCAACATTCTCATTTCCTGTTCCACACTGATTTTCACCCAGTACTTGCTTTTTATCATAGCAACCACCAAATACCCTGCTTCACAGAGATATGACATCATGGAAAGGAATGTAGCACAGTCGGAGGTTGAAACTACAGTTTCCAGCAGATGTCAAGTATCACTGTGTTTTCCTTGAAATTTTAAAATGTCCCATGACACCCCTCAGAGTTTTCTGGGGTACCTCAGCCCACCGTTTGAGTACTGTGGGTTTATTGCATGGTTTAGTTTTTTTTATTTGATAGTTGTAGGTGGATTGATCTTTTTAATTTTTTGAAGTCTTTATTCTACCCCAGTCTGAACCAGCACGTTCTCCTTTAGTCTGAGCAATCCAAGGTGGTTCCTCATAAGTGAATTGATAGTTATGTCTGAACGTTTCAGATTAACGGTTATTTGTATCTCAATCTAAATGGCCTGGTTCTTTAAAGGAGAGGTAATTGAATGAAACTCTTGAGCCAGCTTTCTCACAGGAAAAATAAGTGCCATAAAAGCAGTTTCCCTTAGAGTTCAGTACTTATTTTTATTTTGTTCTGTCGCACCAAATCTTTGGTCTTGGCTTGATTTCTGTTTAGCTTCTCCATATACAAACTCAACTCCAAACATCAGTAGTGTGAGAAATGCTGATTCAAGAGGATCCCTCATAAGCACAGATTCCGGGAACAGCCTTCCAGAAAGGAATAGTGAGAAGAGCAATTCCCTGGATAAGGTAATTTCTTTTAATGTAACTTAAGTGTTTCTTATAACTAATGGATTTAGCCCAAAGTAAGCATGCTTCATGTTCTAGTGTTCAGTAAGTATGACCTTTTTTTTTTTTTCCTTAAACAACTCAGTTAACCTGGGGTAGATGATCTCAGAGTATGATCTAAGGATGGGGCCCATTTCCTGAAACCCCCTGATTCCTGTTCTAGGATTTCATCAGGGCACTGTTTACAGTGGAGCACTTTGAGCCAGTGGTTCTGGCAGTTTGAACAGGTTGGGAAATCAAAATGCCACTTGCTTAGAATCCCCACGGTCTGTGTGCCAGAGAACACCGATTATAACACAGTTATCTATGCAAATGGGCTCTGGATCCAAAGCTGGCTCCAAGAAAGATGAATCAGTCATATAGATGAGGCAGGGATAAGGCTTTATTTAAAGTCACTCTATTCACACTGTGCCCCCAACACAACACATCCTCCTCATATTTAACTATTTTTTTCTTGAAATACCTAAGTTTGGAATTTTGTGCAGATGGATAAAGCTTGGATTTAAACCTGGAACCATGATAGATTAGTCTCACCTCGGCCACGTTTTCCTAAGTTATTTCAAGTTATAGGCAAGTTATGTATAGGTTAAGTTATAGGTTTATGTACCAATAAACAAGTGATTCTCTTAGGGATGTATTCCTAGTTCTCAGAAACGTGGAAGCCGCCCTTCCTCGGGGTCAGGTTCGCAACCTTACCGCGGCTGTGTGGTGGCCGACCTCGCCGTGCTGATCCTCAGCTGGGGTTCTGTAGCCGCCCGAGCATCTCCGCGCAGGTGTCATGACATGTCGAACTTCTCCCTTGACCCTGACATGCCTTCGTGCGTAGAGGGAGAAGCTGCTCAGAAGGCACTCGGCTTGTGTCATACGTGGAGCTGGAGAGGAGGAGAGCGGCCGGTCAGCCAGGAGACACCGGGTCACCATGGACTTCTCGCTGCTAACGCTGCTGCCTCTGCCGGAGGAGGCCCCACAGGCGGCGCCCCTGCTCCCGCTGCAGGGAGGCCTGGGCTCTCCCGGCGGCGCTGATGAAGTGGGTGGGCGGGAGGCGCACCTGCACCACGGCTTTGCCACTAATTGCAATGTGTCTCCTCCTGTAATAAAAATACTCGTGTTATGTTATTAGTTAAACCTGATTAGTATATATCTTTTCCATTGCCCACCAGTACCTTGAATGAAAGATATTTTTTTCGCTGATCTTTCTGCTTTGGTATTTGGCAAAAAAGTTTTCCAGATTTCAATTGGAAATATAACTTTCAAGATTTTTAAATTTCTTCTGTTTTTTAAATGAGATGAGATTCTTGTACTTTTTTTTTTAAGTGAATGCTTTGAACATGGTGTGAGCCTGCTGTCTAGTGGCAAAGCTGCCCTCACCCTGCGCCCTGAGCTTTCTGAAGTTTGCAGTGTTGAGCTAAGCTGATGATGGCGTGATCTCATCAGTTTAGGGGCTTTGGTCCTGCTGCACTGAGGTGTCCCTGTTTGTCCCTATCAGGCACCTGCCTGTGGTTTCCCCCCAAGGCTGCCCCAGGATGTAACGGAATAACAGTGACTCAGCTCCAGGCTTTAGTGGCTGGTCCATAGCAGCCCCTTGGACTCAATTTGCTGTTTCAGCCACTGACGTTTTCTTGAGGATATGCTTGGTTTGGCACTGTCTTCTGAATCATCATTTCTGTTTGATCTTAGCACACAAAGTTTTTTGCATGAAGTTTTACTTGGCATTTTGGAACTAAGCCAGTAACTACGACTGGTTTTTCAGTTTGAAAGGTCTGTGCCTTCTGGCTTGTCCTGGGAGAGTGTGCCGAGGAGACAAGACAGAGCTTCCATGGATTAACGCTTGTGTGTATTTGGTGACGGTGTGCTTGTAGTTCATTGACAAATCATTTATACCTTCCAATTTGTATGATTTGACTCAATTCTAAGACTCTTTCTCTTCCAAGGGAGAAAAGTGAACCTAATTTTGTTTTACCTATAACGAAGGAGAAAAATCACCTGTGTTTCCTTCTTTAGCACCAGCAAAGTGGCACTTTGGGAAATTCTCTCGTTCGCTGTGACAAACTTGACCAGTCTGAGATTAAGAGCCTGCTGATGTGTTTCCTCTACATCTTAAAAAGCATGTCTGATGGTAGGTCCAAAAATGAAGATATCTGTTTTACTTTCCTTGTTTCAGTATTTGGTTTATTTTTTAAAAATTGTAGTTGGTTCAAAGTGTTTAAGGATTTAAAGGGATTTTCTCTCTTGTTTGAAATACATATTAATTTACTAAATGTACTGGAAATAAAAGTCTTAATTTGGAAATTTATTTTCATTAATTATTGTATTTCAGAAAGCGTTCTAAAATGTGAATGGCCTATTTTAAAAATTTATATTAAGCTCAGACATACATCTTCACTAAGGGAGACAGAAGCAGATAAATGAAGTAGCTTTTGATTTTTTTTTTTTTTAAATTTCATTTGTCCAAGCAAGCTTACTGACAACTTGTATAATTTTGTTAGTCAGTCTCTTGAATTAGAGAATGTAGTGTTGGTGACCTAAGCATGTCTTCCATTTACAGTGTGTGTGACATTCCTGGCTTTCACTAGAAGCGGGGTGTGTTTAGTTTTCTAATGGAAATAGTGGTATTCTGGTAGATGAAGCTTCTGATTAAGGGTTTGACAACCACATTTTTAGATAGAAATGGCCACCACCATTAATGCTGTATCAGTACCATTTAAAGCTTGTAAACGTCCATGGCAGGACAGTTCCAGCTCTGACTGTGTGATAGAAGCAATCACATGAAACGGTCCCATGGTATAATGTCACAGTTCTTGTCTTGGTCAAAAATCTTCTTAATTTTCCTGTAACAAATTAGGAAGGGTACTGTGAGCTTCATTAAGGTCATTGAGAGAAGACAAACTCTTTTGAGAGTAAAATGCCATTTTTGGAGACCTAAAGCCCACTTGTCTGGTGGCAGGGGGTGTGCGTTGAGCATCCAGGGGAAGGTACTTCTGCTGCAAATAGTGTTTCTTTCGTATCGAGCTTCCGTTTCAGCAGCACTAAGAGCCTGACGTGTAGCTCAGAGGTTAGGAGCAGCATACCGGTAGATCCTTAAAATGCTTTGGAACTGGAGGATTTTATTCTTCTGTCAACATGTTACTTTAAAATAGCTATTTTGAAAAACACAAACAGACAAGATTTTTGTGTGTGTGAACGATGACCAAATACAAAAGCACCAGCCTCTTCTGATTTTTCAGTTAGAAAGTTGAAATTCTTCCCATTAAGTCAAACGTTCTCAATTTTCATCATGGTAGTGAGTTTTAGCCAGCATTAGAGTCCTGTTTTTCCTTTATTGAAAGTTTTCTTTAAAATATTTTACATTTCAAATATTAAATGTGATGTGTAGCTAGAAAATAACTGTTTTTAAAAAACAAATATACAAGAAATTTTGCATCCAAGTGAAAGTTACCCTTTAAAGTCAGCCTTTTGGAAGGCCAGGCACATATTTAAAAAATGCAACAACTTCTTCAAAACAGTTTTAGAATATACTTTTTTTTTCCAACTACTGTTGTTACACTTTTTTCCCCTTTATAATTAGAATTTCTTTGTGTGTCTCATTTAAGAAATCTTTACCTACCCCCCAGGCTCTGAAGATATTCTCCTGTATTTTCTTTAAAAGCTGTATTATTTAAATTTTCACATTTAAATCTTAGTACCTACCAAGCATTGGTTTTTGTGTATGGTATGGGGTGGGGGAGAAATTGCCTTTAGAATAGTTCCCCAGACAGATAACAAAAATCAGTTGTGTAACTAGCTCTATAGCTACTCTTTCCTTTATCCCACATTTAATGCGCACCTTCTACACGCAGGGCCCCTCGCCCTCTGCACCTTCTTGTGCCTTCTTTCTCTGTAATAGAGCTTAGCTCTGTCTTCCCCCCTCCTCAGCCAATAGTCAGAGCACAGAGCAAGGAAAGGCCATGATGGTACCACCTGTCTGGCCAGCTGGTTCTGTCTGCTGGCCTCAGATGTCTGCAGGTTGACCCCAAGAGGCCCAGCATCCAGGGAACTCCCTGGGTTCCCAACACACCAGCCTCAAGTAACCAGAGTCTGTCCCTCTGGTTTCTAAACTCGAAACCCCCAAGAGATGGAAGCTCCCCGACCCACCCTCTGGTCTAAGAGGCCAACCGTGGCTTTCAAAATCAGGTGCACTTGATTTAAATCGCCATTCCACCGGCATTCTCTCAGCTGGTAGTTGGGAGAGTTACTTAGCTTCTCTGAGCCTTCATTAGTTCATTTGTAAATGGGAACTCTGCCCCAGATCATGGTGAGGATTCGATGACAGGATATATGTGAAATCATGAGACCTAGCACAGTGCCTGGTGCATAGCAGGTACCTGATATGTATCCCACGGCTTCTCCCGCCTGTCACTGTTCTTGACAAGTGTAGAATAAAAGTCCGTTGCCATGCATCTTCGTGAGCCTCCAGCATCTCTGCAGCTGCCCTCTCGCTCATCTCAGGCCCCAAAGGCTCAGTGGCTTTTTCCCTGAGAGAAATCTTTTAACACATTTCTCAACTTCAATGTAAAATGTAAGAAGGCAAAAATGTTTAACTATCACACGCTAACACTCTTTGTGCAATGTCGAATGGTTAAGAGTCATACACAGAGAATGCTTTCTGTAAGTGAATTTGTAGGATTTGCCTTAACTAAAGATGTGCCCAGTTGCTCTTGATAAAGAACAGGTGTGGTTCTTAACCACTGGTACATTGTACCATCGTGCTAGGAAATAGGAACTCTCATACACTGCTTATTTGGAAGGCTATTTGGCAATATATGTCAAATTTTAAATGTACACACTATTAACATGGCTAGTTCACTTCTAAGAATTTCTCCTACAGATGTAGTTGGATGAGTGTGCAAAGACGCATGTAAAAAGGATTTTTACTGAAGCATGATTTATAATAGCAAAAATTTACTGAAGCATGATTTATAATAGCAAAAAATTGGGGGGAAGAACAAGTAAATGTCTGTCAGTAGGGGAACTGGTTAACTCAATTGTTGTACATCCATGGAGAGGACTATTATGCAGCTTGGAAAAGACTGAGATAGATCCAAGCTTTATTGCTGAATTAAAACTCAAAGGGCAAAACAGTGCCTGTAAACATGCTTCCACTGCAGTGTGTGTGTGTGTGTGTGTTGGGAAGGGGTTACTTACGTACATGTAAGAATTTTCAACAGATTCTCTACTGGGGAGGGATTCTGTAGTGGGTAATTTTCTAGTCCATTTAAGAGCACATTATGTATAAGTTAAATAGGTACCATGTAGGGCTAGATGATGCATGCTGAAATTAAAGTTCACATGTTCAAATGTAACTTCTTTATACTGACTAAGCCTGTTGTGCATGTTACCCATTATAATAGATTAGTCACTGTGGTTTATCCTTTGATCAACTATAAGAGGGGGCCGAGGAAAGTTTGGAGGCCTACACTCTGAGGTCTCTTCCCATCTTATAATGTACGAAATACGCATTATAATTCTAATCAAATAAATGTTTACTTTCCAGATGCTTTGTTTACATATTGGAACAAGGCCTCAACATCTGAACTTATGGATTTTTTTACAATATTGGAGTGAGTAGTTTCGTCTTTGCTCATGGACTCTTGATTTTTCCTGGCTAGTTAAGAGGTGTGAAGAATACAGTGCACCGACAGTTGAACCAGGAATGCAATATATATTCACATCCACACTTATCCTTAAGCTCTTTCTCCTGGACCTAACCCCAACACCTCCTCTCAGGAGCTCATGACCCAGTGGACAGCGACAGCCCTAAATGATTAGATATGTGATTATTGTAGATGACAGGTTACTACTTGGGCATATAAGCCATTTTAATAAAATAGCACAAAATTTATTAGCTGAATTCGGTGGATGCTGTTCAGAAACTGAGACATAAAAGTTGCTACAATTTAAAAATATATAATAAGTAAAAGTGAAATCTTAAATACAGTCTATATTATTTTATCACTTTAGTTTAAGTTTCTGTTTTCCTTTAAGCTTTTTACTTTTAGAAACACGAATCTACAATCCCTTATCCAAAACTAGTGGGGCCAGATGAGTTTTCAAATCCAGACTTTTTTGGATTTTTGAAAAACTTACGTAGAGAGTATATTCCGCAGCACCCCACAGTCAAGCACATGATTGTTTCTGCAGTAAGAAGTTATTTCTGTGTACTATGATTGTTCACAATAGTAGATTAAATCATGACCAGGTAGCTGTACCTCTGTTAGTTGGGGTCATGATTTGCTGCCAAATGTGTTTGCACGAATTCGGGTGGAAACCCATGGTGTTCAGAGCTTTGTGCATTTTGGAATTACGGTCTTGGTTCCCGAATTCATGGTCACTTCCTCTGCTGAGTTAAAGGTGGGAGTTCTCACATGTGGGACAAGATTCAGCACCAGAAGAACTTACTAGACATTATTTTAACTGCCTCTTATTAAATATATGATTTTTTTTAAAAAAATCAATGTTGTAAATAAAATACAGTAAAATAAAACCAAAAAATACATACTTGATGTCTGTAAGGAACCAGTCCATTTACTTGAATCAAAAAAGAAAGCTCCTTACATGGGCTGAATGACAACGAATAAGCAACTTGGAACAGTGCATATGGTTTCCACCATGCCTTCTAAGGCAGATGTGGAGTAAATATCCACACCCGAAGTCAACAGTCAATCCTGTCGGTCCTGGGCCTTTCTTCTGTGTTGCTCAGACCAGCCACCATGGCACTGACAGCAGCACAATATGCGGCCTCCCTTGCGTTTGATCATTTTCTCTGGGTTTAGAGGGACCTTCCAGAGAATTTCTGAAAACCAGAAGTAAGGGGCTAGTGGTAGATGTAAGAGCTTATTGAATATGTTACTGTAAATGGGTTTAAATAAAGCAATGTATCAAAAATAATTTTATCTCCAATAACTTTATCGCTCCCTAATAATCTTTCATGCTCTCCACAGAGTCTGCTTGCACCAGTTCCAGTACATGGGGAAGCGATATATTGCCAGGTACCGTGGGAGTTTTAGTTTGAAGTGTTGTGTCATTCTCTGTGTTGCTTGGATCCAGAAGTGTGGGAACTGTTGTCTGTGGGGATTGGCGGTTGTAATTCTCATAAACCTCCATGAAGACAGTGGCAGGTCTCTGGATTGCTGCCATGAAATCTGGTGGCATCTTTTGCCTATGTTCCTACGTTCCTTCTGTCTTGTTCTGTCTCAGGCATACCTCCTGGAAAGATTTTCCTCCGTGGCCTGTTGCTGCACTTCTCCACTTCCTTCCAAATCCTCCCTCGTGCTCTGTTCCTTCTGTCTCCTCTTTCTCTTCTCCCAGTTCCTCTGGCTGTGTCTTCCCTCTCTTTCTTTTTTTCCTTCCTCAGTGATCTCTCTTTCCCTTTTTTGCTTTCAAAGGTCCTTTTTTACCATTCCACCTCCCAACTACAAAGAGAGTAATTTCTCATCTAACCACTTTCCTCCTTAATGAAAGAATGTTTTCAGTCCATCTCACATTTGTTTGGACTGCCACAAAAAACCATCTCTAAAATTGAGCCTTTTCTCCTCTTTTTCTGAATAAGCTGTCTGTGCCCTCTGTTGCTATCTGACCGGAACTCTCTGTTGAGTATCATAGACCCTCACTGCCCTGTCCCAGCCGTCCTCTCGGTTCCGCGTTGAGTTTGAGGAGAGCTGGACTCTGACTGCTGATGGGCAGCCGTGCAGCTCCTTCTCTGGAGGCTTTCCTCCCACTGCCTCTTGTCCTTAGCGAGTTCTTACTCCTTCCCTGTTGCCATTCAGTGTGTCTGTATTTGTTTTCTTCCGTTGTTGTGTATCCTGTGATAATGTATTCATGGGGTCTTGGTCTAAGCATCCTATTTTTCTATTGTTATTGTTGCTAAAATTTAATTATAAGTAAACATATTTATGTTTTAAGAAAAACTTTAAAATTTAGTTGTCATCGAGGTTTTTCTCTTATCTATAATTCTGCTTTACAACGATGAAATAGGAAATAGATTTTTAATAGACTTTCTATTTGAGTGTCAAGATTTCGCTCTTTATGGTAACATTGTTTTTTTCTTGGGATATTTGAGAAAGTTTCAGAATTGTGTTTATATCAAATAAAAGTATGTTTTCTTTTAAAAAGCAAATTTAGAGAGACTATATTATGCCTTCTTCCTATTAATACTTTCTATTTTTAATTGAAATGTGGTGGCACTTAACGTTCTCTAATCTTAACTCTTACTTTTTTTATTGTAACAGTAATTTTTGCATTTGAGTTTTTTGGGTACTAAATGCAAATATATACAATGTGTCCTTATATAATAACTTCATTCTTTTTCACTTTGTCCCATGAAGATGGGAAAACAGTATATTTGCAACAGAAAGACACTGCTGGGGGAGCTTCACACCCTCTGGCGGTGTCACCCATGTCACAAGATGGCATTTGGAAAATGTGGTGCAAATAGAATAAAATACCTCAGAGCTGAACATGGTGAATGTGAAAAGCTGAAGATTTCTGCCCCAACAAACTATTTTGGAATTGGATTTTGTGAAGCAGTTAACTTATTTTTTCAATGTCTCTAAATTTAATTTTTTTAAAGAAAAAATCTTCTGACTTCCTAAGCACCCTGTATATATTTGCATGTAAAAGTATGCTTCATTGGTCTGTCTTAAAAATAAATGGGCATAGATAGGCGGGGTGGAGGATGGTGTTACTTCATAATGTGCACAGTGGAAAGACGTGCCCTGTTTTATAGAAAATTGCCATGGTCTCTGCTGCATGTGGAAGAGATCCTGAGTGATGATTTAAACGTTGTCAGTGTTTGCCCTCTGTGGTGGTCCGGTTCTGTGAACACTGCGCCTTCTCATTGTGTCACTTTGAAATCACCCAGCAGCATGTTGCCCGATGATATTCCATGCATGTCCTGTTCTACTCCACACAATAACACAGTGAGGGAGACGGTTGGCTACGGGACGGGGGACAGGTGTCATTCCAGCGCTGGTCTCATTTTTCATCTGCTCTGGTGATGGTACACAGTAGGAAGTTAGCTGTTTGATTGCTAATCCAGATCACTTTTCTATTTTCTTCACTTGACTGCTGACAAGTCTAACAAAGGTTGTGGCTCTTCTCCTCCTTTCCTGGGTAAGAACAAAGGTGTTAAACCGCCTCATATAATCCTTCCCATTGCATGTTTGTTCTCTGTTTCTTCCAATGCATTATTTTAACTAAAAAAAAATTTTTTTGCTGTTTAATAACATACATAATCCAAAAAGATTCATGGTGTTTTGGCTGTTGTCCAAAGGCTGGTCATTAGCACCACATTGGACTGATGCTCACCTTTTTAAAAAGTAGCATCTCTAAATGTCTTTCCAAAACTGAAAAGGTCTCTGCTTTGGCCTGGTTTTTGCTCCTTCGTCTTCAGATGCTTTGCTGTGAACTCTGCAAGTGCTGCTGCCTGTGTGTGTCTTTGGCTCATGTGGCCCCAACAGGCTCCTCTGTGCTTGGTCTGTGCGTGGCCAGTCTCCTTCGTGCTGTGTCCTGGCCTCACTAATGCTCCCCATCTTGCTGCAGTGTAACAAGTCTAACTTTTGCTTCTATCCCATTTCACTCATGTTGCAGGAACCAGGAGGGGTTGGGACCCATAGTTCATGATCGAAAATCTCAGACATTGCCTGTTTCCCGTAACAGAACAGGAATGATGCATGCCAGATTGCAGCAGCTGGGCAGCCTGGATAACTCTCTCACTTTTAACCACAGTAAGTCCCATGACACACCATCGTAACAGCCAGCCATCCCATGTGACAGTTCAGAGGGGAGAGCCCCTGGCCACACCACACCACATCACCAAATTGACTTTTCTTCCAGCTCAGAGCAGTAGGATGAAGAGCTCGTGGCGCAGTTCCCTTCCTCGGAGGAGAATGACATAATGTGGGACGCGGTCAACTACAGCACGAGACCTGAAAGCCTAGACCCTTTGCCCCACCCCATCTGCTTGGTGTTTTTAAAACAAAATCTGGCCTGATAGCCAGACATTCTCTGATATTTTTAATTTAGTATTTTGATTTGTTGCCAGTAGCCAACTTATCATCAGTTTTCCCCGTGTGACTCCCAAGAACATCTGGGGCAAGTTCCTTTCACCCTCCTGACCCCATGCGTGTAATTGATCAAGCGTCCACATTCTGACATTCCAGCCCTGAATGTATGTTAATCGTTAAACTGCCGTGAAACCGTAAAGCCCGTGAATCAATGTGTGAGGGTGTGGAAAAGCCAATAACAAAGTGACTTTTTCTGTGTTTTCAGTGTGAGAAAGATATCAAGTGTGCTTGGAATTTCTGTAGACAATGGTAAGATTTAATCAGGTTGAAGTCTGCTTACGAGGCCGCTTCACTTGCAAACCGAGACTTCTTGTTCATCTCGCCTTCCTAACTTTGGGGCTTCCTAACTTCACAGTAGAGACTTTGCCAAAACATGGGAGCATATCTTTAATTTAATTTTATCAATTGCCAGAGGGGACATAGCATCATGTGCTGTTTCTAGAAATCTAAGTGTTTAGTCTTCTTAAGGGTTTCTTGAAGCAGAAAACCTAAAAGATATCAATCATGCAGCACTTTATAAACTAATGTCATCATTTCTGTCAGTGGTGTGTTCTCTAAATTGTCCCATCTTTGCTCCAAGCATGACTTAGCTAGTTACTGTTCTATCTAGACAATTATTTGTACTCATTGCAAGCAGTGTCTTTAATTCATGGTTAGTAATATCTTCTCATCATTTCTAATCATAAGAATTCATTCCATTCACTGTGATTTCTGTACCTCTTTCTTAGTGCAGGCTAAGAGCATAGACGATATACTCCTGACACCTTAAATTGAGAATAGTTCAAAGTAAAAATGCTGAGGAATCAAAATGTGGCACCTTCCCACTCTTCCACCCCCAGGAAAGTTAAATGTAGTGGGTACAGTCTCTCTTTATAAAATTCTAGGCTTAATTTAAATCAATATTATGTCAGTCTGCCACACACTAAATTGGTAGCCTTCAAATGCTAGTTCTGGGTTCTATACTTAGCTGTGGAATGTGCGTTAGTGACACGTCTAAGGCTACAGAACTTGATTTTTCAACATCTTGTCTGTTAGGGCTGTTTTAGCTCTGCAGACAAAGGGTTTAAACAAACAAAACAAGGAGTTTCATTATTTTTAGTTTTTATTTCCTATTTAGCAAAGAGGAATCAAATTCCCACTGTTCTGCAAGACCTGCTACATTGCCTTTGCCCAGATAATTTATAACACAGGGACTATCAATACCTCACTATCAGTTGAAATAAATGCTTAAACTTTAAAGCACTGTAAAAAAAAAAATCATAAGCAGACCAAGGCCCCGCCTCCAAAGATAATCATGTAGGAAACATAGAAAACAAACAAAAATAAACTGAATGATCAACACACGAATAAATAACCTTAATCCACCAAGATATGCAGCAACCCCTCCCACTGCAAATGGATTTCGCGGTGGTGGTTTGAATTGGAGGAGAGAGACAGCTGGCTGTGTTCTACTGCCAAAAACCCTATTGTTAACATGGTTGATTTCCATCCTCTCTTTCTGCTACCCACAGAGAACCTTGTCCTTCCTGCCCCTCTCCTCTTTCAACCCGAAGTTTTTCTTTAGTCGGTTTTCAGTGACACCATTCTCCGTCAAAGTTTCTCCTTTTGCCTTCCCAGTCAAGAGTGTATAGCTGATTATTTTAGCCTTTTAATGTGTGCCTACAATTCCTGCTCACCCCGAATAGCTTCTGATGTCTCATAGTCCTTGAATCTTCACCCTGAACTCAGTCTTCACTTATATCTCTAATTGTGATTTTGTATTTGGGAGGCTTCAGCCTCTACCACCATTAGCTTTTTGAGTTCCAAATCGTCCACTCGGCCAAAAGCCACAGAGAAGGGAGTGTATACTGTATGTATACATGTGTTATGTGTGTGAACTCATACATACATGAGTTTTTACATCTTTACCTAGGTATTGTATGGGAAATTTGTAGCCACGTATGTCTCTTTAAGAAAATTCCTAGTTAACGAATACAGTACCTTCTGTTGGGCCAACCAGTATGACAGAGATCCAATATGTGAGAGACTTGCTGGGATGCCAGAGTGTAAAATGAATTTATTTTGGAAAAGAATGAAAATAGGAAAAGTCCCCTCCTATACACCTGAATTTTTCATTTCCTTTCTCTGAGTAGGAAAGGCTTTGTCAGATCTTAGCGTGACCAGCAGGGGGCAGCAGAGGACTGTGAGGAACTTAAGCCAGTGCAGGCCAAGCCGCACCGTCTCCATCACCTATTAACAGTAGGACACGGGAAAAGACACCACAGGCAGCACACATGTAACGCTAGCGGGCACTTTCCCTTACTCTTGGATTTTTATAGGAAATAATGAAAATGACAAATTTCACTGTGGCCAGTGGTCTTAACTATTTTAAAAACACTCAAAGTGTAGGAGTTTGTTGTTTGGGTCATTGCCCAGGCTTATAAAAAGTAAATGTTTACAACATTAAGGCATTGACCTGTTTACTGCAACGTATACTCATTGTGTATCAGTAGAAAAGACTTGTGCCAAAGGACATATTGAGAGTGATAGGTGCTCGGAGAACATTTTATATATTTTATATAAACTGAGTGATGAGGGGAAAACTAAGTGAAACATGTTTGCAAATAAGTGATTCATTTGCAAAAAATTTAAAATAACAGTTTGTATTTACTTTAATGTTACGTATTGTTCTAGGAATATGTTAAATTCACTTGCATGATAATCCGTATTTCCCATTGGTGTGATGGGAGAGAAGCTAGCCGAGAGGGAGAAACCCTTGAAGAAAACCTGTATTTCATATAATTCAGTATAAGAGACAGTTTAAGATCACTGGATTAAGTTACAGAGAATTAGATCTCAGGTGAATATGGGGAAGCATTTTCTAAATGGACTACCTATTAACTAGTACAGGTGCTGGCAGCTGGAGATGTGAAAACAGACTGGATGAGGACCCACTGGGGATACTGTCCAGGTCATTTAAGCATCATATGAGGAGTTAGACGAGATGGCTTGTTCAGACCCCATATAATTCTGATATTCTTTGATATCTATGAATCTCAAATAAGAAACAATATAGATGATAATTAAATTCCTTTATTGTAGATAATATGAATCAATATAAAAAATGCAGGGGAGTCTCCAAAGTAAAATTAATATTTTTCAAAAGTTCTTAAGCGTGGATGATATATCTTTTAAAATAGGTGAAATGGGCTTGGATGCTTTAAATGTCTATACTCAAGATAGTAAATAAAATGTCTATAAAGCCACATTTCCTTGATTTGGAGATACATTTTTGCCCCTTTGCTAGCATTTCTGAAATCAGGATATATTTTACAGATTTAGCAGATCTTATCTTACAGATATATCCTGAATATTACATCTAACATGGTAGCCTGTCATTGATTGGTACTTCTTGCAATTGATAGGGTTTCAGAGTTGAGAAAACCTGACACAATGCCCATTTAAAGTCGGTCATTTTTTGTAGTTTTAGTATCCTTAAAGAGGACTTTAAATTAAAAGGTATGATATGCTTAAACCAAGTGTTGTCACAGTTTGGGGTCTATATCCCATACCATTTTCAGATACAGCTAAGTATCTGATTGTCTAAGTTGACAATCACTTATGCAAGGTAATCTGAGACTAGAAAGCAGGTAGTATAGCCATTTCCTCAAGTATAAACTCTGAGATTATAGACTAGTTTCACAAATCATTTTGAACCTATTTGTTTCTTTGGTGGTTAATCAGAGGGCAGACAGCAAATCACATGATTTTTTGCCTTGGAATATCATTCCTTATTCTGTTCTCCACTCCTTGCCCATCTGTGGGGAAAAACTTTTTAGCAATAAAAATGAGATGGAGATCAATACTAGATTGTGTAGTGGTGGATCCATCTGATACTTTGCATAAATATGTGCAGTTAGTAAAAGCTGTAGACCATGAGTTAATATATCCAGGAGGCTAGGTCTTCTACATTTGGGGATTTCTTTTAGCAAGAAGATTCCTAGCCATTCAATATTTATATTTTTTTTCATAAAATGTATTATTTTTCTGGATTCATATTATGGGCCAGAGAAAAAAATTAAAAATAAAAACAAGAATTCTGGTTTCATAAAGAGTGAAGGCAGCTTTCAAGAAGGAAGTGCCTCCTGTGAGAATATGTATCTGACTTATTCTTCTAGCCCAAATGTCCTCTGACTTTTGGAAAAGGCGAGTGGCAGTGGATCAGGCTTCTGCCCTTCTGACCACATCACCTCTGATGTAGCACTGGGGAGGGAGGGGTAGTTTACAGGTGTCGTCAGCATTACTAAACCGAGCTTTTCAGGAAACAGGACTTCATAAAATGCAGTAAAGTTAGGTAAGTCTAACCATAGCAGATGACATTAGAGGGGAAAAAATCTCATCCTCGTCCTTTGAGTATTTAAAAGATTTGGGGATTTGAGAATAAATCACTTATGTGAGTGACAGCAGAATGAAAATTGTGTACATGTGAGCAGTGGATCCTAAGGTCTCTGAAGCACCCCCTGAGGTGCCTGCTGGAGATTGCGCATCAGGGAAGTCCTTCCCTCCCTGACCTGCCTCAGTGACCACGTCAGTGCCTGTGCCCCAAGGCACCACTGCCCCCTAGTGGAAGTCAGTAGGGTTAACAGTACTCCTTACTGGCCTCGGTCAGAATCTGCTTAGTCAGCTTTCAAAAGTTGCTGACCGATGCTCTGAGAAATTACTGTGTCTCTTAAGACCCCTTCTTGGGTTTGCCTGCTCAGTTTCATTTTCCAGTGTTAGCCAGTAGCAAGGTGACCATTGATTAGAGTCTTCCCTCATGCACAGCTTTGTTCCAGGTCTTGAGACAGACTGTCCCCGTGGGGGTATCTTTTGGCAGATTGTCCAATCAGTCTCCGTCACTCACACAATGTCCCATGCTGCCACTTATTTTTAGGGATGTTTCAGTAACACTGCTTCAGGAACCTGCTGATTTTTGAGACGAAACGGTTTAAGGAAAAGCAAATTATAACCAATGGTGGCTAAAAGGACTGTTTGTTTTATTCTTACATGATTCGGACACAGGCAGACAGTTTTCTATATGAATTGACTCTTATTCTAAAGGAGATTAGATAGTGTAATGTAGCTTAGAGAAATTTTGTCATTAATTAGCATGGCCCATTGATTATATATGTTTAAAAAATAGCACATTGACAAATTGCAATTCTTGAATTTTTCTAGACATTCAACCAGGTATAAGTAAACTCTGTTGGAGTTCTTCAGTGTGTAGACCATCTCAACTATAATAATCACACTTGGATACACTTATCCAATAGGTTATCTAGAAAGAGAAAAGGATAGTTCTGTGCAGAGAATACAGTTAATCACCAAAGCAAGTGCCTTGTTACAGTTTAACCCAGATTATAAAACATCATTTGGGATAAATGGCAGCCCTCAATATAGGGTCCTTTTGACCTGTGTGATAATTTTGGTTGGTCTGATAAAAGGTGGTGTTTTCTTTGTTTGTTTTGTTTTTGTTTCTTTTTTTTTTTTTTTTTTTGGTCCTCTCTTGCCCTGATTTGTGATCACTGTAACAATAATCATTAGTTTGTTTTTCTCTTTTGTTGGCTATCTCACCAAACAAACCTTACCAAATGAGGAAATGCCTTGGCTTACAAAGGCAGTTCAGTGAATATTAGTACCAAAAAATGTCTGTCTTTCTTTCTGCTAGATTTCTTACCCAAAAAAAAAAAAAAAAAAAAGCAAACCAGGAATATAAAGAAACAGAACTAGTACGGTGCCAAATGTGTTCCATAGCCTTACTAGGGACACGATGACTCTGTCACACGGTGAAAATACTGCAGGCCACTCAAAGCCACCATTTTAAAAGCAAAGCAGAGTTGGATGAAAGCACATAATAGTTTGTTTTTTTTTTAATCATACTTTAAAAAGCAACTCGGTAGCTTTAGAAAAGCTTTTTGTAGTCTTTCAAAAATCATTCTCTATCTCTGACATTTATTAAAGTCAGAATAACATCATGCTAGTTACTTTATTTTATCTTAATAATAGAGATTATGGTACAGTGACCTGGATAAGGAATTGGGAGTGTAGTTTCTGGTTTTATCCCATTACTGGCCTCAAGAAAATTCTCTAGGCTTTCTGTACTTCATTTTCCTGATCTATGTACAAAATGTCCTCCTCTCTGGAGTATTAAGAAAATTACCTCCATAGTAAGTGTTGATTTGTTTTGCTCCTTGGAGAAAGACATTACCTGACGTTTTATTATATTGCCATCTTTCTTTGTTATCTAGATCAAGACTGAAACACCTTTGCATCTCTTATATATATTTCTGCTAATGCGTACCATTTCATAATTTAATCTCAAATTGTATGTCAAACTACATTTATATCAATACTAAATTGATTTTACAGCACATACAGAAGATATCAGTTTGTATTTAAATTATGATTCTCAAGTCCTCTCCTTTTCTTAAACATTTCTTTCAGTCATAGTGGCTTTTGTGCTTTTTTATTAAAGCAAGTAGAATACTGTTAGCAGTGCAGTCAACTCTTGGTTATCATTCATGATTCCAACTGATGAAACAGATCCTTACTTTATTGACTTGAGACTTACGTAACGTTCACTGTGTGCCAGGCACTATTCCAAGAGCTTCACAGCAATTAACGAATTTAATGCTCACCACAACCCTTTGAGGTAGATACTGTTATTATCCCCATTCTACAGATGAGGAAACTGAGGTATAAAGAGGTCAAGTAACTTGCCCAGGGTCACACAGCTAGTAAGGGGACAAGCTTGATTCACTGACCAGCAGTCTGTCCCTCAGCTCATTTTCTTTCCCTGTGCTGTGCTGCAGCCTCTGTCTGTGTGGGAAGCTTCAGAAATCTCAGCCTCCTTCACTACCCCGCCATCTTAACAGCTCAGTCAAGTGGCTCAATTGAGTGACTCCAGTCCATGTACCAGTCCTAGCTCCCCTGTTTACCAACTGTGTGACTTAAGACAAGTTATTTAGCCTTTCTGGGCCTCCATTTCCTTATCTGCAAAAAGGGTTTAATAATGTACACACTTCATAGGGCTATTGAGGGATTAAATAAGGTGATACGTGTAAAGTTCATAGAATTATGGCTGGCACATAGCAAGTGCACAGTAAATGTTTGCTGCTATTACTTCCCTCCCAGAGCTGAAAAAGTCATAATTGAATGGAAACATTTTTAGTACCTCCTTTTACCCCCCACCCCCCGGGAAAAAAAAGGCAAACAGGGAGATAAGGCCCTGAAGGAAGCCTTCTGGAAATAATCAAAAGTTGACTGTGACTATACCGTCCGCCAGCGTTTCTTCTTCAGCCGCCGGCAGTAACCTTATATTATGATTCATGCAGGCTATGGCCACTCGGACGCAGATGTTCTCCACCAGTCGTTACTTGAAGCCAATATTGCTACTGAGGTGTGCCTGACAGCTCTGGACACCCTCTCTCTATTTACACTGGCATTTAAGGTTTGTATTGAACAGCTGTTCATGGTCAGAGCCTTACCTTTTAAATTCATTCTGCTTATTTAACTGAATCAGCAAGAACTTCTCATGTTGTATTTTTACTGCAGCAACTGTTTTTGCCCCTGTAAGGAAACCATTAATCCTTAAATTCCTTTGATGAAACCGTTCCACTGTTAATGACTTGAATTCCCTGAAATATAATACAGCTTAACTGGTCAGGGTGTGCTACCTGCTTGCAAAAGGTGGACACAGTCTCAGGAGGTGGTCAACGCTTGGCCAGATGAAAGTGTTTACCGGGGAAGGTGGCTTTGCTGAGCCCTCGAGAATGATAAATACAGGAACCTAATTGGGCATTTCTGCCTCTACTATCTTTAAACATATCCACAGGTGGTAGCAATTAAAATTAGATGTTTATACGTAGAGGAGCAATACCTAAAAACAGTCACCTTTTCAATTTTTTTTGGATCTGTTACTAAATTAAATGATAGAAACATTTCAAGTATAGAGAATAAAAAGTGATCTTGGTCTTATTTTTAGGTTTTAGCAAGTAACATTTAAGTAGGTTCCTTCTTGTTTTTAGGACCCTAACCCTTCCCATTCTCACTCAATAACTACTTCCATTTCCAGAGAAGCTGAATTAGTGTTAATATGCTCTGAATATGGAATCAGTATGTTTACTTGCAAGGGTATTTGGGAAACATACCCAAAGTCAATCTGTGCTTTACTCATCTCCTCTTCTCATGAAGCACATTTCTTTATTAGAGTAAAAATAGTTACCTGATATCATGTTGCTTTATTATAATTTACCTCTGTTCTTAGCAGCCATGCCACTCATGTCATAACTAGGAACCCAGTCGAGAGGTGAGGGCATACAGATCCTTAGGATGAGTATGGGGACAGCAGTGTCTTCTTACGTGGAGCCTTACTCTAGTGGCCTTCAGTCATGGTCCCCAGGCTGGCAGCAGATGCAGGCCCTGAAGCTTGTTAGAAATGCAGGTTCTCGGGCCCTGACTGAATGAATCAAACTCTGGGAGTGATATGTGCACAGACAGTATGGCCTGAGAACCACTGCTCTACTAGAACCATGTTTTGAACCTCCTTCTGTTTTCTTTTGGAGATTTTTAAGTAAATAGGCAGTGAACTTTGTAATGTGAGCATTTTCCCTGGATGAGTATATCAGTGCTAACCGTGCATCCGTAAGTTCAAAACAGTAGTTGGGACACCTTCTTCCACTCTCCGCCTGGGCCTCAGCATATAAATGAGCAGGAAACCCCGGGGCTGCACAGCAGGTGTGATCTGGCACCACGGGCAGGTGAGGGCACACGTGGCTCAGGTGTGGTCTGGCAGCACTGTGAGAATAGTGGCAGTTTCCTTACTGCACAGCCTGCAGTTCACACTCAACCTCCTTTAAATTGCTTGCTTCATATTAAAGAAGAGTATTTGTCAGGGTTCCCGGATCTCCAGTGTCTGGCCACCAAATAGCTTCTGACTCAAGAGAGAAACAACGTCTGATGGTCTCTGATTGAAGGCTGATTGTAAATTTGTTGGGTGAATGTCTTTGGGAAAATCACTTCATGTCTCCAGACCTAAGATTTCTCATTTGTAAGATTGAAAAAATAGGATCTGCCTCCCAGGGCTGTTGTAGCTTAAAGTGAGATGACCCTTAGAATGGGCGAGCACTCTGCTGATACAGACCAGGCTCCAGGACACTTGGGAGCAGCCATGTGTACAGAAACACCATGGGCTTCAAACCCCAGCTCCACCATTAGCCAGATGTTAAGCTGTGGGTGGGTCTGCTTGACATCTGTAAGCCCTGATTTCCTTACTTAGAACATGACAGTTATTCCTACTGTATAGTGAATTGATATGAAGTATCCAAAAACATCTATCCTGTGTCTGGCACACAGTAGGAGCTCAAATGTTGACTCTAGTTTAGCAATAAGCGCTTTCCCTAGACTCACGCCTTCCTGGTCCTATGGTAAAGGGTCTGATTCCTGAGACGCACAGGGAAGATTGTGTTTTAGAGCTGAGGTGATCTCTATCAGAGTCTATATGCCTGTGTGCAAAAATCTTTGATGTTTAAAGCTCGGCCCATACACACACAAACACACACACACAGACGCATTAAAAACTGGGAAGATGGGCAAATGTTATGGCATTAAAGGATGTCATGCCAAGCTGTGGGCTTACCTGGCCTAGGTTCACAGGTCCAAGAGTCCCACTGGCACAGCAGCACTGGGATCTTCCTTTGCAAATATTTACTCAGCTGAGGCATCAATTGGAGCATGTGGGAACAATTAAATTATTACATTGAGTTAGCTGACATAATTGTTTGCAGAAAAATCTTCTTCCACAAATGTTGCCTCATCGTTCCTGAGCCTCTTAATTGACCACATCTAATAAGTTGCCAAAGGCAATCAAGAAATCATGTTCTTAATGAGAGGAAATGTTTGAAAAGATTTAAGCCCTGAACCCCAATTTATTACTATATTAGCTTCCTGCCGTTTATTGAGTGCCTTCTGTGTCTTCAGCGTCAGTCCTCATAACAGCCTGGCCCAGTAGATCTTCTTATCCCCCATTTTACAGATGAGGAGATTGAGGCTGAGACAGGTTAGGAAATTAGCCCAAGATCACTACACAATTGGCCTGTCAAATCCGTTTTTCTCCACTAAGTTGCACGTGTGTGTGTGTGTGTGTGTGTGTGTGTAGGGGGAAGGAGCTAAGCTGGGTGAATGTCAAGGTAGTTGAATGATCTCTCACACAGAGAAAAGAAAATTACCAAGCACTTACCAGATGCTGGTACTCTGTGGGCACTTTCACATATATTATTTAATACACGAAAGGTGTGTTTTGTAAACCAAGGTGATTACATGCAGAAAAACATGGTTCTTCTCTGGCTATTTTTAAATGTCTATTAATACAGTCCTAAACCAAATCTGGCTTTTAAATAGTTGATAATATTTTTAATGTACTCACAAATTTAATCTGAAAATGTATTTTAAGTAATTCTCTGTAGTGCCTTCTCTTGATTTGAGGTGCATGGTGAGAACCAGTAAGTACATGATGAGAAGGATCACTGTGAATGACCAGGGTGGGGAGCACATGGATGATGGGGGTCAGCTAGGGAACCTGGGGTCCGGTTTACACAACCATGAGCCTGGGGTTTAGGGCATCTTGGTGATTGGTGAGCCTCTGCAACAGAGAGAGTGCTACTCTAAGCTAGATTTTTAAAGTTATTCTATAAATCAGTGTCTAAATAAAAATCAAGCCATATCCCTAGGAAGGATGTAGCTGTCTTAAATAACATGGTTCCAGATATCTCATTTTGGCACCCGAGGTTTAAGTTCGTTTTTCTCCTGTTCCTGGCTCTTTAGAAATTACTGTTACTATGTGTTCATTCTCTGAAGGCCCCATTTCCCTTAGGAGGCTGGTAACAACAGTCAAACTTGAATCCACATCAGACAATTCCTGAGAATTATTTATAACCTATTCTCCACCTTATTGCTAGAAATAAGTCATGCCTTTCACGTTATTCTAACGTCTCATTTAATTTCATTTTAATCAATGAAATTCTCCCATCCTCAGTAAAAGTCTATAGGGAGACAGAGGTAGAAATGAGATACTCCATTGTTATCCATGGTTATTTATGAGTGGAAAAGTGAAGGTGATTTTTGTTTTGCTTTTTTCCCTGCTCTGAGCCTTTCTGAATGTTCAATGTTTTTAATGAGAAGAGAGAGAGAGAGAGAGAAGAAAATTGATTGGAAAATAAGGAAGGCAGCTGGTAAACTGGGGTGTGTTCAGGACGTAAGGTCCATTACCCCTTTAAATGAGGCGTTGTTTATATCTTTGTGTGAGTTTTTACTCCATTCTTCAAGCAAGTTTTGTGATCAGAACCCAAAGAAGACTAAATCCTGAAAATGGGAAGCAAAAACCTTGACCAGAGAAAGTGAAAGGAAGGAAAATTTAACTCCAGTGGTAACAGCTTGGAGATAGGCCAGTTCAGACAGCAAGGCCGGAGGTCTTAGCGATTTTTGTATGAACCATCTCTCCTGGATATCTCCAGCAAAGAGTGCTGAGAAAGTAAAAGCTCACATCCAGATTCATGCAAACCTTAATCCAGCCATAATTAGGAAGGACTTTGACTCCTGGGAAAAGAACTGCTCAGAAACAGTAAACAGTAAGCAGTTCCCCAAACACTGGAAACAGCCTCTTTTTTTTTTTCGGTTGGTGAACAGCTGCTCATGGTTGAGAATTACATCATATTCAGTTAATTAAGTCACATTTTCTGCTCATTAAATTGCTTCTCTTTCACATGATGGAATTCAACACTGTACTTCAGTGTTTCATGCTATAAAGAACACTGTGGATTCCAGGTGTCCTACCAGCTGTAAGTACACCCGTGAATTACTGGACCTAAAAAAACAAAACTTATTCCTTGAGTAAAACTTTTTCTCCAACAATAAGATGAGGTAAATCTTGAAACTATTACTCCAGCCGTAATTTGCTGTGCAACCGAACTATTTGGACATAAGTTATCTCTGTTTCTTTGGCTAAACTGTAAGGTTGGTTTGAGGTAGTGACCGCTGGACGTTTTTTTTCAATGACAGTCATTTTTGCCTACTTGTGCAAAATGCACACAATCTCCCAAACACACCTTTGTCCTGACAGGTCTGTCTGTATTTGAAGATGCAGCTCTCCAGTGTCACGCACATGTGTATGCATGCTGGCCTCTAGTTGGGCGACACCTCTGTCCACTGTGCATGTTCAGCAATCATTGGGAGTTTTAGCCAACCGGGCTTTCACGGTGTTAAATCAGTGTGAATTTGCTGCTGGTGGGAGAAAACCTTGAAGAACGAGGAGAAGTAATTAATGGTGGCTCTCTTGCCACTTAACTGAGCTAGATCAGACGTCAGCCGATCCCTATACTTGACCTCAAGTCTTCCCAGTAGCTATGCAAGCTTAGTTTTAGGGTCGCTGTTTCACAGATGAGAATGGCCAGGCTCGGTTTACCTGTGCAAATCCGTGCACGTGAAAAATGGTGCCTGACCGAAGCCTGTGCGTTTTCCCCCTTACCAGACTGCCTGGTGATTCATGGCTTCACAGAGTGCCTGAGAGCCTGCGGCGGGGGAGAAAACCCAGCCCTCGCTGGTAGAGAACGTGTTCCATACACCTCACTTCAGTTATTTTTTTCCAGCCCATTAATTAGCTGATACCTGTAATGGCACTTCTCTGTTGGAATTAAGGTGTCGCAAACGTTACCTCCGTATTAGTTGCTGGTGATAGTACAAATAAGTAAATAAATAGAAGCCCAATCAATACTGAGGCACAGTGGTCCTTTAAACCGTAGTAGAGTCTGCTGGGAAGTTTTAAATTAGTCTCTTCCTTAGTAGAAAAAGTGAATTCTCCAAAGCATAAATTTATTGATAAGTTTGTTTGTACTACAGGGGACTTCTGTGCTTTCCTAGAGGATTCATGGGAAGTTTGTTTAAATTATAAGTTGTCTTAGTACCTGAAAAATGTAACCTTTGAGGCTGAAAGTTGTATGAAACCGATTAGCAGTGTCTGGCGTGTCTCACTGACCAAGCTGTCCTTGTGTGTTTTAAGAACCAGCTCCTGGCTGACCATGGACATAATCCCCTCATGAAAAAGGTTTTTGACGTCTACCTGTGTTTTCTTCAAAAACATCAGTCTGAAACGGCTTTAAAAAATGTCTTCACTGCCTTAAGGTCGTTAATCTATAAGGTACGTTGTTTCGCCAGGGAAGGTCATTCTTGATTCTCACCCATTCTCCTGTGTCCACCTGGAGCTGAACGGAGCACTAACCTCTCTGGGTTCATTTGCTTCCGCACGTCCCTCTAGTTTCCCTCAACGTTCTATGAGCGGAGAGCGGACATGTGTGCAGCCCTGTGCTATGAGATCCTGAAATGCTGCAACTCCAAGCTGAGCTCCATCAGGACCGAGGCCTCCCAGCTGCTGTACTTCCTGATGAGGAACAACTTCGACTACACTGGCAAGAAGTCCTTTGTCCGGACGCATCTGCAGGTGCGTGTGCTTTAGCTTTCCAGGTCAAGTGTGCTGTGTGGAATTCTGTTGTAGCAGGAGAATTTTGAGTGTCACATTTACCAAGTTACCTCGGTGTAAGTATTGAATGATCTGGCCTCTAGATGGAAAATTCAAAAGTCACATTTACTAGTTTTATTTATTTCATCCTCTGCATTGTAAGATTTGGGCCCAGGATGTGTTTCTATTGGTAAATTGACATTTAAATGTCGAATCAATATTCGACTGACCGAAATTCCACTGGGTAAAGATTTATAGAACCTGTGAGAGGATACCTCATAGTAAACATCTTAGGTAAGACACAGAAAGCCCAAAGTGCCTCTTTTCTGTCTTCCTTCTGTTGACACACCTGCCATTCCTCCAGAGTTAAAGTGTCCCAAATTCTCTGCTCTGTGAACCAGGCCAGATACTGAAGATTCTTATATATTTTTGTAGACTTTCTTTTTCTACAAACACACATAGGAGCGCCTTCTCCGTCTCTGTACTTACTCTTTTTTTAAAAAACAAATGTTGGGCTTCCCTGGTGGCGCAGTGGTTGAGAATCTGCCTGCTAATGCAGGGGACACGGGTTCGAGCCCTGGCCTGGGAAGATCCCACATGCCACAGAGCGGCTGGGCCCGTGAGCCACAACTGCTGAGCCTGCGCGTCTGGAGCCTGTGCTCCGCAACGAGAGAGGCCCGCGCATCGCGATGAAGAGTGGCCCCCGCTTGCCACAACTGGAGAAAGCCCTCGCACAGAAACGAAGACCCAACACAGCCAAAATCAATCAATCAATCAATCAATCAATCAAACATAGGCATCTGATTCAAGATCCTCATTAAAAAAAAAAAAAAAAAAAAAAAACAAATGTTTATTGCTTGCAAACTGTGTGCTGGGATTCATGGATACAACCATGAATAAAACAGGACCTCTCCTGGCCCTCAGAGTGTGTCATCTACTGGAGGACAGACAGACACTGAGGCCCTAGTGCCGTGTGCCTAGTCCCCTAACAGAGGAACTCGAGTGCCCCAGGGAGGGGACTAGGGGGCTTCCCCATGGGATGTGAAGCGTGAAGAGGCGTCGGGGTTGAGCATGTTCCAGGCCACGCATGCACCATGGGAAAGGGACCATCCAGGGGACCAGAGAAGGTCCTTACAGTAGAGGTGAGAGTATGGGAGAGAACAAGTTGAGATGGCAACATTGCACATTTGGAGGGATCGCCTGGACTCCAGGCTGAGAATGGATCAAGGAGTCAAGGCCTTAGATGGGGAGACCGTGGGGAAACCATGGTTAAATTTAGACCAGAGAGGATGGTGTCCTGGGTCAGGCATGGTGAGGTTAGAAGGGAGAGGAGATTGAGTTGACAATACTTAGTGATTGATTATACCTGGGTGTGGTGAAGGTAAAGGATGAGAAGGGGGAATGGGGGGAGTTGACAGTACTTAGTGATTGATTATACCTGCATGTGGTGAAGGTAAAGGATGAGAAGGGGGAATGGGGGGAGGGGGATGGTCCACGGTTTAGCTGAGTAACTGGGTAAAGGCGGTGCTATTTATAGACCCCCAAAAAGACAGATTCCCCCACTGCATAGTTAATATGTACATGTTTTAATAATAAACGCAAAGGACAGTCCATTTACTGAATATTTAGTACATATAAATTCAAGCCAAAAACCAAAGAGGTAAATAATAAGGTCTTCCTTTTTATTAGAGAAAGTGGTAGGTAAGTAACCATCCAAGTGATACGGGCTTATCTGATTCTCATTCCTCTACACTCTGCTGATTAGCATTTTGATGTGCAACCGAGATGCAAGGGTAGCAAAATCACCTTCTGGAATAATCCTTGGAAGGGGGAAAATGACTCAGACATTGTTTCCCACACTGGAGCCATCCTTGCTCGCAGCTTCCCCGTTGCCCCATCCCCGTGCACATCCTAACCGAAGCCAGGAGCTGAGCCTGGGGCGTCACTTGAAGGTGAATTGATGTGCTCACGTTTGTGTGTCCCTAAGGTCATTATTTCCGTCAGCCAGCTGATAGCAGACGTCGTTGGCATTGGGGGAACCAGATTCCAGCAGTCCTTGTCTATCATCAACAACTGTGCCAACAGTGACAGGCTGATCAAGGTGGGTGGCCCGGTCTCGTTCTGTGTTTTACCCCCAAAACTCCACCTCATCATCTGACATGTATGCAGACGGACAGAATGCAGCTGAAAGCCCCGTGTCCCCCTCCACCCTTGTTTCAGCACACCACCTTCTCCTCGGACGTGAAGGACCTGACCAAAAGGATCCGCACAGTTCTGATGGCCACGGCCCAGATGAAGGAGCACGAGAATGACCCCGAGATGCTGGTGGACCTCCAGTACAGCCTGGCCAAGTCCTACGCCAGCACCCCCGAGCTCCGGAAGACGTGGCTGGACAGCATGGCCCGGATCCATGTCAAAAACGGGGACCTGTCCGAGGTAGCCCCACAAGCCTGTCAATCCGGGCTTTTGAGAAAACAAATTGTGTCCCATTCACTGAAGGAAGCCACTTCTGAGAAAAATTTCCCAGTAATTCAAAGAAGCCAGTTAAAGATATGTGATACTTTAAACAGTGTTGGGCTCGGGGTTCCTTCATGGTCATCTAAGCATTTTAACAGTTCACAGCATCGTAAGGGGATGTCTTCATCACAAAAGAGCATTGTTTGAAGGCTCTTAGAAAACATCCGTGCTCGCACAGGTGCCTGCTAGGTCAGGTGCACTCAGTTTCTGCATCAAAACTCCTCTCTAGATCTAAAATTCAGCTATTTTATGATAAAATTAGATTTCCCTGTATTGAAGTCATGACAGGGCATTGCTTTTTCCTGTTTGAGGGTAGTCAGTTTCTGTCTGTAGTCGTGGCAGGTGTCAGAGCTCCCTCGTGGACAGAGCTGCACAGTTCAATAAGCGACAGCATGGCGGGGGCAGAGGGGGAGTGTGGGCTCCAAGGCAGACTGGATCCTGGATCCAACATCGACTAACTTCGGTGACATTGAGCCAGTTCTTAACCCCTCTGTGTCTCTATGACATCATCTGTAAAATGGGGGAAATTAAGGAAAACAGTAGGCTGTAAGGTGGGTTGTATTCATGTTCCCATGAAAACTCTACTCAGGGTTCATGCCTGAGGCATTTAGGTATGATTAACAGTACAACCAAAGAAGTGTGCTTTTACTTTTAAACCTCTCTAACTGCTTAAATTAGTAAAATTGTGTTCTATGTCTGAAAATTTTATGTAACTATTTTTACCTATGGATTATTCAAAGAGTCCATTCTGTTTGACCATAAGTTTAATCTAAAATATACATTAGCCATAATAAAAATGAATTACATACTGTTAGTAGTAGTAATTTTTTTATCATTCTGATAAGAACCAGGGCTCAGACATTGGAACCTTATGGTAGGTTCATTTCCAACAGCTATCTTTGATGTTTTGTAAACCATGGCAACTTGGTGAAAAGAATTTATTTTTATTTTTTCTTTTGTTTTAAGGTGTTTATAATGTTATCCATTTAACATAAAATAATATTTTCATTTAGAATTTTTGGAAAAAGTTATAACTTCATCTCTGAATCTAAGAATGTACATGCCTTTTCTTCAAATGATCCTCTTTTCCCTTTAAGAGAAATAATGCTGAAATTTTATAGTAAGAAAAAATGCTTTTTAAAAATCTTTTATATTTAAATTTAATAATTTTAAGTAGAAATAGTTCTTAACAAATTTACTGCCATTTGTCTCAATTCAAAGTTTAAAAATTTCAATTTATTTGAATTGTTCTACTTTTTTCAAAAGGTAAGATGTCAGCCATTAGAAACACTAGTTGATGCCTTGAGATCTCATACAAGTACATATAGTCATTAGATTTCTGTTTGTGAGCATTGTGCCATGCTTTATAATTGGTGATTCTGAAACGTGTCTTTTGTTATAGGCAGCAATGTGCTATGTCCATGTCACAGCCCTGGTGGCAGAATATCTCACACGGAAAGGTAAGAAACGATTCCTGGGTTTTGTGAAATAAATATAAAATTGCACAAAGCAGCAAAGACAAGTGAGAGCCACTAAGAAAGATATGGACGTGGGGGATTTCTGTGTGTGTGTGTGTATGTGTATGTGTACACTATATTCATTGTTTTATTCACTGGCGTGACATTTGCTTGATGTGGTAGGCACCGCAGAAACGCAAAAGTAGGTGGCATTTTGTCATATAACCTCTTACTAATAACTCCATATTGCAAAAACTAGTTAATGAGCTTGGCATCTGGGAGTCCCTGACCGGCCGATCTCCAGCTGAAAAGATTTTATTTTCCCTTAAGATAGTTCCCACCGGAACTGTTTATCAATCAAAAGGCAGCTGTAACAGGAGGTGATGAGACAGTATTTTCCGGAGCACAGCCCGGTCGGCTTTGCTGTGTGCGAAGGCAGCTTGCAGGCTGGAAACCTTGCCGCCCCGTGGAAGGAGCTGGCAGGAGTGAGTGCCGCCCACCTGTGTGCTAAGTGCTCGTTCCCATGTTAGCAGGCCGCGAGTTCTGTCACGGCTCCTCTGGTTAAACACCAGTTGCTCGTTTCCACTTCAAATTTGAGAACACGGGGCTTTTAGAAAGGCCAGTTGTGTTCATGTGTGTACCGGAGCACGGCTGCACCAGATCTGGCTAATTCCTTCACAATGTGAGGACTAACGTAAAACCACAGATGGCCAGGTCAGGGAATTTCTATCTTTCTGGTACAGCTGGCTCTTTGGAATGGAATTTAAGGGCATCTAGGCTTGTCATACGTCAGAGCTGGAAGGAGAAAGAAACCAGGGAGGGGCTCCGTATTCTCTTACTGCCAGCACGATTTCCTGTTGAGACCTTCTGTCGGGTAATACATCTCCTCACGTTTAGAAGCAGACCTAGCCCTCCAGCTGGAGCCGTCCTTCCTCCCCTCCAGCCACAGCATCTGCCAGAGGAGGCGCCGGGGAGGTGAGCTGAGAGTGGGCCGGCCGCCCCATCCCTGTGACACTCAGACGTGTGGGGTTTCTCTTTCAACTCTGCTGGGATGGACTTGGCTCTCCTTCCCTCCCTTCTTTTCCTGGCCTCTCTGGTTTGACGGCAGGCAAGGAGAAGAAAGCACTTTGGCCACCATTGTCGTTGTTCCACCAGAGCTGAGTTGTATTTTTAAATCTACTCTGTAGCCAAAAACATGGATGGTTGGATTTTATAATTTTGCTTTTTGTACACTCATGTATCCTCAAGCTCCCAGGTTAGTGCTTTGCATAGGGGAATCTTTGTCTCCATGAAACAAAAGCAAGGCGAAAGCTGGACATTGGCAGAGATGCTAGACAACCCATGAAGGGGCTGGAAACCTTGACCACGTGCAGCAAAAACATCTCTGACTTTAGGGTCCACTCTTTCAAGACTTGATTTCAAACTACTCTGTGTTCCTTTCTTTTCCTGAAACATGGGAGGTCTCAGTTCAGGTTTTGACTTTTGTTTTACTGTAAGCAGCAATCTCAGTAGAGTAGGAAGACATTTCAAGTCCTTCTTCACTTGATCGTTTTTGGCCAGCTGACATAGTCCAAGTGACATGAAACTTTCCCCAGTGACTCCATGGGAGGAAAGGCCTCTCCTTACCCCTCAGGCTGCTGACGTGGAACCAGCCAAGGCAGCCCCTCAGCTCACGGCTGCAGCCATCGAGTCACAACTTGGTAGACTGCTTCCTGCAGGAGAAGGGCGAGTTCTAATCTGAGTTCTGGGTTACCCCAGCCAGAGTGGGTGAGATGACAGCTGGAAGGAAACAGAGTTGTTTTTGAGTCTGTATTTCTCTGATTGGCTTTGGCTTCTTTATTTTTCTTGGTATCTGAGCATGGGTCATTTTACCAAATCAAACTATTGTTGTTATTACTTTGCTATTAATTTGATTCAGTACCTATTTCAGTTTATTTAAGGATTACATACATTTTAATAAAGGTGGATGAAAAATAAAAAGGGATGAGAAAAATTAAAAAAATTGAGGGCGGTGAGGGTTAATTAAATATGAGGAGGCGAATGAAGGAAAGCACACAGTGGCGCCCAGGCTTCCCGTGGGAATGCTGGCCTGAGACGCAAGAGATTTCAAGATCGGTCCTCGTTCAACCCAGAAACAAACAGGGCGGGAAGAACCCTCGCGGTTCATCCACTTTCAGGTTGATAGCTCCAACTGTCTCCCCTGCTCTCTCAATTCTAGGCATGTTTAGACAAGGATGCACAGCTTTCAGGGTGATCACCCCGAACATAGATGAGGAGGCCTCCATGATGGAAGACGTCGGCATGCAGGACGTCCACTTCAATGAGGTGAGCGCCGCAGCCCGCCCGGGCTCCAGTCACCCCCGTGTCTCGGGTGCTGCCGTTCACCCGCCCCTGCACCAAACTGGGATTTCCTGTCTGCAGCTGCTGTGTACACACTTCACTCTAAGATAATTCTCCAGAACACTAAAACTGAACATGAAAGCTTCTGCCATTCCCATTTCCAGGAACTCCTCCTTTTCTCTGGAGAGAGTTTGAGGAGCTAGTTAACAGTGAAGTGAGGCTGAGAGCTTGAACACTTGTGGTAAAAGGTCCAGTATTTTGAATCATAAAGTTTCTCATTCTTTGCAACAGTTAATTTCTCTGGTTCCTGGGTTTTATAGCTGTTTTAATCTGACTTTTAGATCAGTGTCTCCAACACAAGACATCTCTCTGATGTCCCCAAACATGCAAGGCCATGAGAGGCCAGACTGGGCTCAGGGGCAGAGCAGCCCCTGTCCAGGCCCCCAGTTCCCTGCCCCCACTTGAGTGCTGTCAGCCAGGTTCTGTGCACCATGAGTAGATAAGACCACCCTTGCCCACCCCCCATAGAGACCAGAAAGTTTGACTGTAGATCAATTGTAGCAATTTTTGCAAGTTTCTTGCCAAAACAGGATCACCCTGCAGCCACTTAAAATCTGAAACTAGAGAGTTCTGAGATACAACTAGGAATTTGAACAAATGCCAATTTTCTGTGTGCGTTTCCTGAATTTTCCTCTTCTGTGAGTATCTGCCAGAAGAGTTCTTCATGTGTGCCTGCCTCCCTTCAGCTAGAGCAAAATGAAACAGTCAAGGGAATGCTTTTTAATCCTGTCCATCTTTTAAGGAAAGATAAAGTTTTCTGTTTCTTCATGTGGAGAGAAAGAACAGAGAAAGGAGTAAACGCCTTCTGCCTCTGTTATACTTGTGTTTATGATGTGGAAGTCCTGCAATTAATATCAGGACTTTTGATCATGTTCATGCTGGTAAGCGGGGCCCATGAGCAAACATCCTCCATGACACTGACCACCCATGAATCAGCAGTTCTCAAAGTGTGGTCCTGGGGTCCCCGAGACCCTTTCAGGAAGTCTTCGAGGTCCTTACTCTTCCAATTGAATGTCTCTGTGAGGCTGGATTTTCTTTGTCTACATCACCCAGAACAACATATTGAAGAGATTGAATGCAGAAGCAGAGACAGGAATCCAGGCTTCTCCTACAAAGTCAGACATCAGAGTTGCAAAAAATGTAAAACAGTGCCACTCTTCTCCTTAATATTTTTTTTGAAAATATTATTTTTTCATTAAAAGTGTTATTTTCATTAACATGTAATAGGTTTATTATCTTAGTTTAAAGTAATAAATCTTTTTACTTTTTTTCAGTTTTCACTCCTAATATTGTAACTATTGAGAGATAACACCCATATATATAAAAGTTCTCAGCTATTTTTAAAGAATTCTCAATAATGTTTATGCTATATAATGGGACCTTAAGCCTCAAAGGTTTAAGAACCACTGCCAAAAATTGTCTAGTCTCAAATGACCCTCTAAATTAAAAATTAACTGTGAGAAAGGATAATATATTGAGTGATTTCACATTTAAAAATTAAAATAATTTTAACCAAAATACATAAAGTTCTCTAAGTATTCTGAAGGGGAAAAAAAAAACCAGTTGGTTATTACGTGGTCTTAACAGTTCAGCGGTTTCTCCACCTTGAAATGCCTGGCCCAATGGTAATTTTTCATTTTTTACTCTGATGTGTGTGCCTGTCCCTTAGGCAACAAGGCCCGCACGCTCTTGGCTTTGAACTCCTCGCTTCAAGGAGGGTTTGCACTGGGCTTCTTCCTGAAAAGAGGCTTGAACGCATTGTTTCCTTGGAGAAACCACCCTTGTCCCCTGCTGCCCAGTCAGTCCTCTGGAGCGCAGCACTTTGTTTAGATTCAATAAGGAAAACAGCAATGCCAAGAACAACTAAAGATTCGAAAGTAAACAGTTCTGAGTAACCTGTCCTCAGGAATGATAACATGAAGTTCAGGTTTGCTCATCAGATTAAGTAGTAGGCTGGAATAGTCTCTGCAGCCTAGGGAATGAGCCCTGTGAAATCAAGGGCAGACTTGATTGGGGAGATTTGTGGATGGAACCCACTCTGAGTAATAACTGAACATGTGACAGGGATAACTTTATCAGTTAGTTTCAGAATATGGATTTTCCACCCTGTCCTTGAAGCGTAAAGTTGGTAAATCTTTAACAACGTCCATAGTACACAATGATCTATCCTGATTAGGATGTGGCACAGGGGGTTGTAAAGCCCCAAGCAAGCCCTGCACTTAAAAGTGAAACTAGCCAGCAGTGAAAAAAGAACGTGTTCCAGAAGTCACGAAAGCAGAAACTGCCACGTAGTTTTTGCTTTGGCTCTCAAGATGTTTCAAGAAAAAGTGAAAGTCGAATATCTCTGCCAGAGAAGGAGTTTTGGGGAAAGCTGATGGGAATAGGTGTAGAACAATAGTTTAATAAAAATCATTGCCCTTTTAATGTGCATTATTAGATACATTTAAATGCCTAAGATGCTCTCCTAACATGATTTTAGAGGCACTACCTAAAAATGCACAATTCTCCTAGGAGGAGACCTCAGATGAGTTTTTATTGGTAGCAATCCATCTTCCTTGACTCTGATCTAAAGAGCGAACTCCCCCGCAGCTGCTTTTGATTAAAGAGAAACATTCCATTCCTGTTTACATTTTGTTTCACGAATTGGAGCCTATGCAGATTGAAGAATTCTGAGTTTCCTATGGTATCAAAATTACATGCAGCCCATGTTGTTTTGAGATCCCTCCCTCATTATCCCATACAGGCAGGGTCCTAGAAGGAAATAGGTAGCACTCTCAGAAATTGAAGCAAGTCTAACAAAGGGACTATTTTGAAAAGTTTGATCAGGGTTTAGGGAGACCAGCAAGGAATATTGCAGAACCCTGGAGGTTAGCCACGGCTGGGTTGCCACTGTCGACCTGTGGGCTAAGGGAGCGGGGAGAGAGGAACTACACAGAGGGGCCACCTGCCCCGGCTCAGTCCCGGCATGGGGGCAGGGAGGGAGGCAACCCCCTCCCCACACTCTCCTTCTGTCCACCAGTCTCCTGCTGGCCTTTCACTGGCTGAGCCCAGCAGGCAGGCCAGCAGTCCTGGTGCGTCGGCCCGCATGGCACAGAGCAAGGGAGGAACGGGGCCGAAAGGGACTGTAGTGGGGAAATGGAAAATACAGTCCATCCTCATTATTTGCCCAGTTGCTAAAATTTCTTTGTTACCCCAGAATCAGCATGCACTGAGGTGCTTTTGCAGTCATCTGGGGACATGGCACAAAGCAGCAAAAAATTTGAGACCACACGTTCCCATCTGAGGCTGAACAGGCAACACCCTGCCTCCTTGTTTCAGCTCGTGCCGTAAACGGGGGTCCTTCTCTGGCCCCCTAGCATGGTGCTGAAGTGCTGTCCAGTGTTCCTGAGCTCGGGAAGGCGATGTACCTTACAGAGAAAATACTTGTCAGATAAGCTCTGTTCAGGCAGCAGTTAACGGTGCTTTGGGTCATGGGTTCAAGATTAGTGAATCAACAGTATGTACTAAATGAGGTGTCTTTAAACAGAAACACACATAAAACAAGGTTATGTACTAATCAGTTGTCAAAGATTTTGTAACCAGAGGCTCTCTGGAGCCTAATCCTGTATTTCCCCAAGAAGGGGGTGTTCCGTGTTCACAAATTCAGTGTCGGTGGTGACCATAGAACATAACCACAGCAAATAATGAGGATCGACTGTATTTGGCACACTAAGTGTTGTTTCACAGACCAGCAACAGTGAGTTTCACCAGGCAGGTCACTGACTTGTATTAGCCAAACTGCATCTATTCAGAAATAACAAACATAAAATGTTTATACCTACAGAACATCCCAAGAGAGAGTTATCAACAAAACACATTCTGTGGTTCCTCTGTTTACATCTCATCCAAGCCTGGCAATTTTCTGTAACCCTGTAGAGTGGTCCAAGCATCTACTTCTCCTTGACCGAGAGTGCTCTTAGAACCATAAAAGTTATATAGCATATCTTCGCTTTTATCTCGAAAACAGTAGCAGTAGGGAGCGTGGCCCATGGAACCTGTCTGACTGCTCTACCTTGTCTCATACCAGGACATATTGCCCTGCTTCTTGTTGCAAATATTTCCTAGGCTTCCTTATGCTGGAGAGACGAGGGTGAGCATGATGTGATCCTGGCCCCAGCACACGACACTGCTTCTGATGCTTTCTTGCCATTGAGGAGAAACACCTAAACCACGGTCCCTTAGAATCTGAATCGAAAGTTGTCTCAGTTCTTTGTGGCTTAGCAATTTCTACATGTACATGTGTTGATTCGCTCCGTAAACTAGCCGTGTGCCACGTGCCCGCTCAGTGATATACGAGGGAGGTGCCTGTCTTAGGAAGTTTGACCTAGTGTACTAGTCCTCACGCTTTAGTGTGCTTAAAAATTACTTAGATTCCTGTTACAAATATAGATTCCCATTCTAACCCACCCCCACCCATCCCCAGATTTAGTTGGGTGACTGTAGCACCTGGGAATCTGTATTTTAACAAGCATCCCAGGTGATTATTCTGATACAAAGGATCTTCAACTGTATCTTGAGAAACGATAATATAGTGGAAATGTGAATGATGCCATGATGTACGCCATTGCCCGAGCCAGGTCACATGCTTACGGTTATTCCCAAATGGTAGATAAAAGAGATAGCTAGCTTCATAAGAAAGGTTAAATTAAATCAGTCAATCCTAAGATGGGGCAAATATTATTTAAGTGAAAAAATTTTAAATACCCTGCAAATACACAGGCTCATAATGCATTTGCAAGCACACACACGTGCCCATGCACAGCATTAGTGAGCTATTTCCACAGACAGGTGCTCGGTGCCCTCAATTGCATGGCTGTGGCACACCTAAAAATGACTGGCTAATTACATTTTAAACAGCTTCCTGAATGGCTTGCGAGCTTAGTGTACCGAGGTCTTTTTAAGTCTAGTCTAATATCATAAAATGTATACTTTCCAGGTGCATAAAGCTCATGGAGGGTTTTTTTTCCCCCGACCAGTAATTACTTATAGTTCTTTGCGTGTATTGACAATTTAGAAAAAAATAACTTGGCATTTAGATTTTAAACAAGGGGGAAAACTATCAGACTTTCTGTATGATCGCCTTTCAAGGTCACCACTCTCTGACCGCTGTCAGTATAAGTTCTGGTTTTCAAGTGATTGCTGAGAATTCAAAGTAAATTTATACGTGGAATTTCTGTTGAGAATATTATTCATATATGCCCCGATGTTTAGTTACTATGATGCCTTAGTTTTTATGACTCTTTATAATTTTGTCTTGACATATGGTCTCTCAAACTTAGCTGTCTATGATTGCTGGTTATTTCTATTCAAAGAATTGTTACTTGATGCACCAGCTGTAAACATCTAGGTATAGAGTTGACATTAGCTTGAATAATTTACCTTACCAAATTAAGCTTTGATGCTCAGTAATCCATACTCTACCTTTATGAGAGAAGGACTTAACCTTTTTAAAAAATAAAAGCCATTTTTAGTTTGTTATTGGGTAAAATCTCTACTCTGCTTTTTATAGTATACATTACCATTTTCTACAATAAAAAGTGATATTCAGACTGATACACTATAGATCCTGAATGCCTCCTGAATCAAAAGAAAAGATAAAATAATGTCCAGTAGCATATATAGGTTGATGATGTATTATTTCCTAATTGTTAATTACCATCAAATTGTGATACTTATTTCATAATTATTTACTAAGCTCTATTTACTTTATGAAACATTACTGTTTTCCAGCCATTCTGGGAAGTGTCCCTGGTTGAAGTCTCTTTTTTTGTACCAAATACGGCAGAGTTTTCCATAGTGAACTGAATTGTCCATAGTATTGATATGCCACATGAATTCAGGTTTCATCGTTATTAAACTTTCCTTGTGTTTCTGGTTTGACAAATGAGTAAAAGTAGTATTCAAATCTTAGTCTCACAATTAGGAGCATTTGGCCCAGGAGATTACTCATAAACTCTATTTGATATATATTTAAGTGACTAAATCTAGAACCACTCAATACGTACCCGAAAGGCTGCTATACGCAGACACCTTATGAGGATAGACAGAACATCATTTTAAAATCAAGTAACATCTTCCTTATATAATACTTCCTTGTTGTGATAGTGGATGTATGTCTGTGTGCATTTTCATTTCTCGTAAAATTATCTATATTCAATGATTAATTTATTTTTAGAAAACTTTGAGTGTGGCTGTTTAATCTGTATATTTAATCTTTCCACCTCCCCGACCTCATCTCTTTGCCCCGTTTGACTTGGATTTTATACTCTAGCCCTCAGACTACTTACAAATTTCTCACACACCATGCTGCCATCTCTCCCATGTCTCTGCCCGGGCTGTTCCCTCTCCCTGGAATGTCTCCCCCCTCTTCCTTGCTATTCCCACCTTTCACCTTCACCTCACTAACTCCTGATGATGTGTAAGACTCAGTCAGTCATCACTTTCTGCAACCTTCCATGGCCCCCCATCCCCCATCACTGGATAGGTGCTGCTCCTCTCTGCATCCCTGATTCCCTGCGCATTTATCAGCACACCCACCGCCATCTTTTGTAGTCTCTTTATGGATCTGCATAGAGATCTGAGCTTTATGAGCAGGAAGTGCTCTCTTCACTTGATTCTTGGCCTCCCCAGGACTCGCTTAGAGACACACAGACTGCTGTTAAGTCAGTAAATGCCTACTGCTCTCAGTTCAGAGTGTCTACCCTTCTGACTTGCAGTTTGGCACGTATTTGAAAGCACTGTGGTTTTCTCTGTCCTCAGTATCTTAACATGCACGTCAAATCTCTTCCAGTCGGTGGTCATGAGTCTCTAGTCCATCAGTTCTAGCTGCTTCGAAGGACAACCTCTCTGTGTCTTTGAGGGCCTCCTCCCCAAAGCCAGTTTCATGTATACCACATAACCTGATAAACTATCCCAAACCCACCCCCACCCCACGTTTAGTAAAAATCTACAGAGCCATTTTTATAAATTACAGAAACTTAAATTTTATTTATATAGATTTGTTTTATAAACCCAGTGTCGAGCACAGTGCCTTGTATGTAGTAGCTTCTTGGTAAAATGTGTGAATGAATGAATGAAAGAATCAAGTTAATGATGTGATAGTGACTGTGCCTGGTTATAACAGTTATAACTCTTTGAGAAGAATGTTCAATTTTCTATGAGATTATATTAAAGTTACTCTAGAGTCTTATTGTGCTGTAACTGCTAGGCATGGAGTTAAGAAACTTTAGGTCTCTCTGATCCCATCCACAATACATAGGGTGTCATCACTGTGTATTTACATCTACAGTGTGAACCATACTATAGTTTGAACAAAACTCAGTAGTGAGAAAAGAAGGGGCCAAATGAGTAGTCTGTAAGTTAAACCTAAGAATAGCTTTAAGATGGGTAAATTTCCATGCCTTGACTATTTTGTTATCAGAAGAATTCCTTGGTTGTACAGCATTCTCATCCCTGATGGGAAATTGGGTCTTCTCAGAATTTGTTCATCTCTGCTATAGTCCCACAGCATCACTGAGAATGAAGATGCTCGATAAATACCCAGTGCAGTGTCTGTGATCTAAGATATGTAAGAATTGCAAGGCTTTGATAAAGGGCTCGTTTCCCTACAGTGAAGGACGGCTATTAGTAATATTGTTATATTACTAACAAAAATACAGATCGATTCATTCATCCAAGAAATTCTTGTCTACCACATATGTATATGGCACTGTGGGATATTACATTACCCAGTAGAAGTAAGATATCATTTTTCAAAAATTAGTACAAAGTAGAAAGTGATGATTGAAAAAGAGAGATTTGTTTAACTGGCCTGTTAATTACATATAGCATTTAGTTTTCAGAGCATTTTAATGGGTAAAATTTTATTTGATCATCACAACTGCCAAATTAGATTAGACCTTTATTACCTTCCCAGTTTTACAAATATGCTAAAGTAAGTACATTGACACTGACACTATACAAGTTTTATTTTTATGCTTTTCTTTTATGTAGATTTGTATAATCAGAGAAGCATGAGAAGAATCATAAAATTTTGTCATATTTAACCTGGATAGATTCTCCATTGGAAAAGATTTGAGACAAAACTAAGAGAAAACGGAGAGAGGTTTTGCAACTTCATAATACAAATGCACAGAGAAAAGATATGGTGTTAGGACCTTTACTGACTTTTTTCTTTTTCTATAGCTGTTAAGATAATTACTACATATTCTGGCTTCAGTGTTTGCACTTAATGAGACCTACAATAAAAGTATGAGACAACTGATGCACCTCTTTATAAGCATTGGTACAGAGTTTAGTCGCACAGATGACAGTTTTATGATTTGTATGTTGTAAATATGACATAGGAATTAAATGTCTTGCTTTAAAGATGGTTTGTTTAAGTCAGTTAGGTAGTATTTTTTGGTAAATTGATTCACAACTGCTTTTAAAATGTTTATTTTCTTTGGACCTATAAACCGTAGACATTAGGACTATAATGAAACATTAGGCTGGTAATGAAAAACACAGGTCCTGCCCTTCATTTACAGAACTATGGAGGATACAAACATATTAAAAGGCAACTATAAAAGCCTTAAAAAATATATTAGCAAATTTAATCTAGCAGTATATAAATAAGAGGAATATATTGTGACTAAGTGATGTTTACCCTGACAATGCACTGTTGGTCCAACCCTGTAAAAACCAATTAATTCACCATATTAACAGAATAAATAAGGAAAGTCTTATGACCACCTTAATAGATGCAGAAAAATCATTTGAAAAAATTCAATATCCATTCATGAGTTTAAAAAAGAATCCTAGGAGTAGAAAGGAACTTCTTCAAGAAAAAAGATTATCTACAAAAAACCTACAGCTAACATCATACTTTATGGTGAAAGACTGAATGCTTTCCCCCTAAAATTGGGAACAAGACAAGAATACCTGCTTTACCACTCCTATTTGACATTGTGCTGCAGGTTCTAGCCAGTGCAGTAAGGTAAGAAAAAGAAATAAAACTGCGTATATTGACATAAGATGCAGTTGTCTTTTGTGACAGAAGTAACCCGAAAGAATTTACAAGAGAAGTTACTAAAACTGAGTTTAGCAAGATCATAGGACATAAGATCAGTGTACAAAAATCAATCAACCTTCACGCTTAGAGATTCTTATACCATAGTTTCACCGTGTTGTTAACAATTATTTTGTATAATTCCTACAAACAGGTATGCTGGATGACTTAAAATCTTACTCAAATAAAGGCCTTTACTCCAAAAAAAAAATCATCAAAATTAAAAAACAGTACTGTTTATAAAAGCATCAAAAACCTTGGAAAATTAGGTATAAATATGTAGAGATTTGTATGCTAAAAACTACCAAACACTGATGAAAGAAATCAAAGAAGTCCTAAATAAGTGGAGCGAAAGACTCAGTATTTTTAATATGTCAATTCTCCCTAAATTGATTTATAGATTCAAAGCAATCCTAATTGAACTCCCATCTGGAGTTCTGGTAGAAATTGATAAACAGATTCTAAAATTTATATGGACAAGCAAAGGAACTAGACTAGCCAAAACAATTTTGAAAAAGTTGGAAGAGCCGTGCTATCTGATTTCAAGATAAAGCAGTGGTTCTCAGCTAGGGATGATTTTGCCCCCTTTCTCCCAGGGAACATTTGGCTGTGTCTGGAAAGGTTTTTTAATGTCACAATTTGGAAAAAGGGGGAAGGGTGGTGCTACTGCTACTGGCATCTAGTGGGTAAAGGCTAAGAATGCTGCTAAACATCCTATAATGCATAGGACAGCCCCCCAGAAAAAAGAGTTATCTGGCCCAAAATATTGTTCATGTCACTGTGGAGAAAGCCTTCTATAAAGCTACAGTAGTGATCAAGACGGTGTGATATTGGCACAAAGACAGACACATCTATCAATGGAACAAAGTAGAGAAGCCAGAAATAGACCCACACATGTATGGTCAGTTGATTTTTGACAAAAATTCAAAGGCACTTCAATGGTGAAAAGACCGTCTTTCATCAAATGGTGTTGGAACAACTGGACATTCATATGGGAAGAAAAATTTGACCCGTACTTTACACTGTATTCAAAAATAACTCAAAGGATCATAGACTTAAATGTGAAATATAAAACTATAAAACTTCTGGAAGAAAACATAGGAGATAATCTTTGTGAACTTGATAAAGATCTCTTAGATGTAATGTATAATGCACAATCCAGAAAATAAAAACTTGATAAATGGAGCTTCACCAAAATTTAAAACATCTGCTCTTCAAAAGACACTGTTAAGAAAATCCAGAGACAAGCTACAGATTGGGAGAAAATCATAAATCACTTTTATGCAAAATATATAAAGAACTCTCAAAACCCAATAATAAGAAAATAACCCAGTAGAAGAAGAGTGAGGAAAAGATTTGCATAGGTACTTCACCAAATCTATATAGATGACAAATAAGCACATGAAGTTTACTCAACCTCATTAATGAAACCCTACTCCAATGGGCTTAAATAAAGGTCGAATAAATTGGCTCCCATTAGGAAATTCCACAGAGGATTGACACATCAATCTGAATGTTTAACAAAGTGGTAAAAGATACAGTTACTTTGGAAGGGAGGAGGAGCTCTCCACTCTGTTAATAGGGCAGACAGGCCCCTGGCTGGCCATGGGATGGATGCCAGCCCCAGTCAAGCTACCTGCTTGACTGGGGCTGGCATGTCCAGTCTGCTGAGAGCATCTGTCCCAGCATTCCCAGCAAGGGTCCTAAAATTCACCCCGATTGGCCAGTTTAGGTCACATGATGAAGCAATGATTGGCCAGAAAATAGATTTATGCTGGTTAGTTTAAACCTGAGGCACCTGTCCCAGCCCTTGAGTCATAGTGTTAGCTTCTTCCAGAGTTCAAGGGCTTTAATGGAGGCAGAGTGACTGCCCAAACTTCAGTAGATAGACATTTTGAAAGGAAAAGGGAAAGAATGTTGGTGAGGCAGGCGTAGTGCCTACCACACTCCATTACTGAGTTGCTCTAAGATGTTTAAATTGGTTTGAAGTCATGCTTAGTGACTTTCCGTGTCTCAGCATTGTCATTGTTCCTGAAAGGAAGAAAATCTAAATTATATTTAGAAAAAGATCGAGAGCCTGTGTGAAACCATCAATTTCAATTTTCTTCCATGCATTTAACTATTACACAGTCACACAATGTGACCCTTCGTTTCTGTTTGTAAACATGATTGGAAAATAGCTCATTAAAAAAAAGAACTTGGAGGTTAGTGTTTAAAAATATTACATATTTTGAAATTTTATGGCCGTCTTAACCATTTATGTATTCTGCAAGGAACACAATGCCAGTTTCCCTGTAACACTCTTTCCTGGCCGGGGGCCTTCTTCTTTGATCAGGACGTGCTCATGGAGCTCCTGGAACAGTGTGCAGACGGACTCTGGAAGGCCGAGCGCTATGAGCTGATTGCCGACATTTATAAGCTCATCATCCCCATCTACGAGAAGCGGAGGGATTTTGAGGTATCTGAGTGGTTTGTTTTCTCCCGTTTGAGAGGACGGTGGAGTGACACACATCCCCAGACATTCTTATATGCAGAGAGCGCAAGCAGGCCATTTGAGCAATGACCTCTGACCTGCCACGTGACACTGGCGGTCGCCACCCTCAGAGCCATCAGGTGTCACACCTCTACCCAGACCTCAAATCTCAAACGACAAGGGTTGGGAATTCTGGCACTCCACCTACGTGGGAAAACAGTGACCCTTTCAGCCTTCCTGGGCTGGGGAGGCCATCCAGTTTCTCTTAGCTAAGGAATGGAGTAGGAAAAGCAAAGACTACAAACGTCATCAGAGGACTGAATTGGCTTACCGCACTGGAAGTCCAGTGGGTCTTCAGTGTGCAGGATGGCCCTCTGGGTAGAAAACGAAACAGTTGGATAATGATCACTACAGTTGTGCTGTCAAAATGCATTCTTGATTTTCTTTGAAACTCAAGTCCAACGAATTTTCACCTATATAGTATCATTTCATTGTTATTTTAAAATAATTCTACTAGTTGCAAGTGGGAAGAAATGGGTTTCCTTCTGCTTTCCAGAGGCTGGCCCATCTGTATGACACACTGCACCGAGCCTACAGCAAGGTGACCGAGGTCATGCACTCAGGCCGAAGGCTTCTGGGGACATACTTCCGAGTAGCCTTCTTCGGACAGGTGAGCCTCCTCTCTGTTCTCGAGGCCGTCTCAAGTCCTTTTTTTCTTGTTTAAACTCTATACACAAAGTGGTATTTTGTAAATTTTCTGTTTTCTAGAAATGCTAATTTGATGAATTTGTCATGTTTAGTATGGTTCTTATCTTCCTCAGTAGTAAACTTTCTGCCTTTTTTTCTTTCTTCCTGTCTTTTCTTTTATTACTTTCTTAAGGCAGCGGTAAGTTCTCCTTCCATAAGATATTCTTAGCGGCATCTTTGGTACTTCAGTGTGGTTTGCAAGTTTCCTTTTCAAGTCTGTATGTATATCTGTCCAGTCATTATAAACTCCAAAACAAAATTAACATTTTATTCCATTTACAGAAATAAATCACCTGTTCCCTTACACGTCTATACTGCATGTTTTAAACCAAAATTAAGACTTTCTGGTTTCCTTTGTCCCTGTGCTTCTCTGTCTTTTATAATACAGTATCTCTGCAAGTAGATTTACCATTGTAATATTTCAGAAACCCTTTAGAAAAGGGGTCATTTAAATTTAACTGAAAGTTTAACCTCCAAGTCTCTAACATGATTAAATAGTATAAATTACAATCCATTTATTCAGGGTGTGTGGTTTTCTATGAGCATTATATAACCTTCAATTTATCCTGTTATTTATTGTCTTTTATAACTTTATAGCAATACCAGTTTACAGACAGTGAAACAGATGTGGAGGTAATTACAGTAAATGCTTAAAAAGCAAGTAATGTAGTGAAATTACTGCATCTAAACTCCTAGTTTGATGTGGGTGTTTTTTGTTTCATGTTAGCCTGCATTTTTTTCTTTTATATACTGTGTTTTTTGCACCATTTTCTCTCTTTTATTTTAGATTAGAAATTTTTTTTTTATTTATTTCAAATATTAACCCCAATCCAGGCTTTTTAGTTTTCAACCTTTTTCACTTCCCATGCAATACTTAGCCTTCTTGTATCGAGACATGATTGGTGCTAAAACAGATGATGACTGGTGATAATGAAAATATTTCCTGATCTTATGCTACAGCCCTTTAATATTTGTCTCATCAGGAAGACAAAATAGAATTTACACCAACTTCACATAACTTTTGCCAGACCAGAATGCTTCCCTTTATGCCGTAAAATCCCAAGTAAACGGCAGAGATCAGGAGAAGGGATGTGTGTGCATTTCTGAGGCCTGCGGATAGCAGGCTGTTGAGTCATGTCTTAGTGAGTTCTGCTCCTTGGGAATGTGAAACAGGCTTGAATCCCATGATTAGACTTCACTGAGGGAACACAGTCTTGAATCCCCAATCTTTCATTTCCCTCAACACCTAATGACAGCATTCTTGGATGAGTTTGCAATTTTGTGTTTCGCCTTTACCTTGCACCCAGACCTCACATTATTATCATTTTCCTTCCTATTCAGAAAGCGTGATTTTGTTTTTAGAATCATTCCCTTTTTTGTTGTTGTTAACTCCTGTAACAAAAGAATCCTTCCTGGGTGGTAAGCCTTGGGCTTATATTTGGGGATAGTTCTAATTGTGCTTTATGTCACAGGGATTCTTTGAAGATGAAGATGGAAAGGAGTATATCTACAAGGAACCCAAACTCACGCCTCTGTCAGAAATTTCTCAGAGACTCCTTAAACTTTACTCAGATAAATTTGGTTCTGAAAACGTCAAAATGATACAAGATTCTGGCAAGGTATGACTATGCTTGGAAATGTATTATAGCAATATAATATTGTTTTTTTATGTATGATTGATCATATATTATATATTTATAAATGTGGTAGAAAAAAGAAGACCCAGGAAAAAGTTAAGATTGGTTGGCCTTGAGTGGCAAGTGTATTTTTTTTTTCTTAATATCTTTCTGTGCGTCCCAGGTGTCTTTCATTAAGCAAACCTTTATTTCATAATTTTAAAGACATTATTTTACAAAATAATTAACATCTGAAAGGATATACTGTTTTTAGTCCAGCTATTTAGAAACTCTGTGAGAGTAGGGTCCTAGGTTCTGTTTGTCACTGTAGTTTTTGCTTGCACTTAGCGCAGTGCCTGGCATGTTACTTGACACTGACTGATTGTTTGATATATGGACAGATGGATGGGCAGACAGAGAGACCAAGGAATGAACTAATTAGCCAGCACATTTGTAGGAATGAGATCTACTTTCTACTTAGAGAGGCTGTCCTCTGCTGTATTGCTCTCATGAAAACCCTTTCTGAACGTACACGTTTTTCCTGTATGTTTTTGTGTTCCACTGTCTTCAGGACATCTCCCAAGAGACGGGATCCCTTTGCTTCCTGAAACTCAGGCCAAGATAGAACTTCTGTTCTTTGCATTAAAAATGCTCTTCCTGCTCAGTTTCCCACAGCAATAAGCTCTACCTCTTTCTCAGTTCATCCTTTTGGAGGCTCTTTCGTTCATTTATTTTGTCCTGAGCCCTGCTTTGGAGTCCCCAGTGTCTGGAATCTGTTTCCTTGGGGCCCTTCATTTTCTCCAGAGAAGACTCTTCCAGTCTCCTGCCCAGGTGGTAGGGAGGGGACAAGGGAGGGGGGAATTCTGAATTCTGGAGGCAGGGGATGAGCAAGGGCGAAGGTCCCACGTTCAGCTTGCAGTCTTTCACCTGCCCTCCCTGCATCCTGCTCTGTTCCTTGCCCCTGCTTTCTGCTAAGACTGGTGAACCCACTTAGACTCTTTCTAGACCGGTTTCTCCAAGAAACGGTCTCTTCTCTCTTGTGGGGCTGGGACTAGGGAAGGGAACCCGGGGTTCTACCACCTCACATAGACTTTGGGCCACTTGCCACCCCACACGTCTCCTGGTCACCGAAATCCTGGTCCTGGTCCTCTACAGATGCCAGTCTGTTCAGGCTGCCATAACAGATACCATAGACTGGGTGGCTTATAAACAACAGAAATTTATTTCTCACTGTCCTGGAGGCTGGGAAGTCCAAGGTCAAGGCACCAGCAGATTCGGTGTCAGGTGAGGTTCTTCTAACTGCTTCACAGACTGCTGTCTTACTGCCGTGTCCTCACATGGAGGAAGGGGTGAAGGAGCTCTGTGGGGTCCCTTTTATAAGGGCACTAATCCCATTCATGAAGGCTCTACCCTCCTGACCTAATCACCTCCTGCCTCCTAATACCATCACATTGAAGGTTAAGATTTCTGCATGAGAATTTTGGGGGAACGCAGACATTAAGTCTGTCGCAACAGGCTTTTGCAGGGTGATCTGACTCCTCTGTTGTTGCCCCTCTCCATGGGAACTTGGAGTAGAACTTTCTCTCCCGAGTCAGGAAGTACATCTCCATGCACCTGCCTTCCAGATATTCATTAAACTCATCCACTGCTGTTCTGTCCTCTCTTCTTGGTCCTTGCTGGTTAATTCTATACTGCCATTTTAATAGAGTTGCACAAAGGAAAAGGGACAAACATACATTGCTGGTCCATTTTTAGCTAGAAACCTCAACACAACTTAAGACCTACTTCCTTTCTAGACCAAATCACTCAGGTCCAACTTGCCTTTTTCTCTGAAACCAAAACCTTTGTCTGGATCAAGTTGTGGCTTTAACCTTAACAACCTTCTGTCAAGGTTCTCACGCATTGGTTCTTCTTGCCCTTTTGATATGTGGTCCTTGATGCAGCAGCTGAAAGACGTCCTAGACCACCTTCTCTTCCTCAAACACCAGTCCTTTATTCCTTCTGCTGATGCACACATACAAGTTTGAAAGTGAAAACTAGGGAAACACCACTGAAAAATAGGCAAGAATCGTCATTTCCTCTGCTTTTAAATTGTTTCTGCTAAAGAAAGTTAAGTCTAAGAGGTTTGAATACAATTATAGTGATTGGCCAGATGGCCTTTTCTAAAAGAAAAATAACTCATGACTATGTATTTTCTGAACTTCTAGAGTTTAAGGCACTTGCACATCTGTTTTTCATGTTTCTTCACACACGTCTCTGTTAAGAGAACAGTGGTGCATGATAATTTGGGACCAGTAAACCCATCTTGATCTCAGTTGTTTGCCCTCATTCCAGGATCGTCTCCAAATTCTCTGTATGGTCATTTCTTTCATGTCCCCTTTTATTGCTCTAGAAGCTTAAAAACAAGATGTGCAAAGTTGATTTGTCTCCCTAATATATTAACTTTTGTTTTTGTATGGAAAGTGCCTATGTTTAATTTTCTAGCATGTCACAGAAGTTAGAGCACCACGAGGTCTAGCCGTGTAGTTTTAAAAGCATTCATATGCTGAGTCTGTCAGGAACTAAATTTATAATCCGAGCAGTCTTAGATTAGTCTGTACCTGTATTAAATTAATTCATCTACATCTGTTTATTTCTAATCTATCTACAGATTAATTATGATTTAGGGACCTAGGCTTTAAACATTATTAGTAAAATAAACATTTCTGTCTCTAAGCCAAATATGTAAAAATACAGCTTAGAAAATAATCAGAGGAATCCAGACGAGGAGTCATTCCACACAAAAACTAGTATGATGTCTTCAAAAAAGTCAATGTCATGGAAAAAAAATAGTCTAGATTAAACAAGACTAAGGAGACATAACTAAATGTAAAATGCAATCATTGATTAGATTCTGGTTCAAACACAAATAGCTATAAATAATATTGAGAAATTCATCTCAACTTGGTATAGTTGGCACTATTAGGAAATTAGTGTTAATTTTGTTACATATGATGATGTATTGTGGTTATGGAGGAGAATATCCTCATGTTTAGGAGATGCTGGCTCAAGTGTCATGATGTGAACCACTTACTTTGAGATGCTTCAGCTAAAAAAAAGTCTACATATACGTGTGTGTGTGTGAATAGACACATATAAACAAATATAGCCAAGTATTAGCAATCGTTCTTAGTGGTGGGTATGTGGGTGTTCGTTGTACTATTTTTTTCAAACTTTTCTGAAATTTCCCAAAACTTTTACTAATACGAAGTGGAAAAACACAGCTTCGGCATGCTTTGAAGGAGTCCTTTCAATAGCAATAGCTATCTTCCATTTCCTTTATGCATTTAAAGGTCAACCCTAAGGATCTGGATTCCAAGTATGCGTATATCCAGGTGACTCACGTGATCCCATTCTTTGATGAGAAGGAATTGCAAGAAAGAAAAACCGATTTTGAGAGATCTCACAACATTCGCCGCTTCATGTTTGAGATGCCCTTCACCCAGACTGGGAAAAGGCAGGGCGGCGTCGAGGAGCAGTGCAAACGGCGCACCATACTGACAGGTACAGTCTCCCTGGCCCCTTTGTTTAAGAATCACACCCAGACATCAGCCCAGATGTCAAGATAAAGAGCCCTCCAGAAGGGATCCAGAAGCATCTAGAATTGGAAGGGCCCTTCGAGCTTAGTTAACTTTCCTTACATATTTCTATTTACCTGTTTGTATTTTATTCTTCCACTGGACCAGAAGTTCATATCCAATGTCAGGTAACTTACCCTTTTTAGAATCTGGTGAAAACAGCTCAGAATGCTTTTGCACACAATTTCAAGTGATTTGCAAACTCTCTAGACCCATGGCCCCCCCAGGTCAAGAACCCCCACACACAGTGCTGCATCTGTGTCATGGGAAGAGACCCCTTACACACCAGCATGAGCCTGCTCAGAGATTCTAGGTGGGGTGAATAAATGGGACATGAGGCTGGACCCCACCCACCTAGTCTCTGAGTGGCTGGCCAACTTCAGCTTGGGCACCTCCAGTACCAGCAAGCTCACTGCATTCACAGGCTGCCCATTCAGCTGTGCCAGAGTGTTAATGGATCCTTTGGCACTGCCTAGCCATTGATCACCCACCCCCAGAGCTATGCTGTGCATTATCTCCCTGTTCCTGACAAGTGTAGAGTCATCTTGGGAGTGATTTCTACCTTCTTTAGGGGAGCTTGACTCCATCGCTCTTAGGGTTAGGGTCAGCAAATGACGGGTAACCTGAAATAAAACGCTTTCTTGACTTAAAAAAAAATTGGTGAGGAGGCTATTGAGAATGCCAGTTGTGTCTATATCTGCTATTGAAGCACATTTTTCAAAGAGTGGCCACACTTAAGTCGAACCTGGGAAGCACCCGCTGCTTGTCCAGCAGTGGATGTTGTCAAGTGTTCCGCCTGGGCGGGAACAGGCATCATTATAATAGTCAGTGAAAGGAGCACTGAGGATGGCGCGTTTCAGGTAGGGCTCCACCCTCGCCACCGGACAGTGCACTTTAAGTGGGTGAACTGTGTGGTGTGTGATTTATGTCTCAGTAAAGCTGTTACCAAGGAAGGAATATGGTTCATAATGAAATAGCTCAGAACAGCATATTGCACAGGATTTTTCACCGTTCTTATGAGGGAACTGAGATAAAAATTAAAATACAAAAAAACCCCCCCAAAACCCTACATTCTTAAAGAAGGAGTCTCTGCTCCTGCTTTTAGAATAATAAGATAACATGTAAGGCACAAACAATATTGGCCTCTAAAACATTAGCCCCTCCCCATAGGTAAATGAATTGTTTTTCTAATGGACACAGGAGCAAATTCTTACTAAGCAAAATAACTGCCTTTCTAGGTGGAGTCATTTGATGAGAATTACCAGCTTACCACGTTTATCTCTGCAGCTGTGATGACCTCAGATCAGTGCTTATCGAAGGTTGTTCCTGGCAACATCAGCAGCATCAGCCTCACCTGGGAACTTGTTAGAAATGCAGATTCTTGGGCTCCACCCAGACCTTCTGAATCGAGGACTCTCGGGGTGGGGCCCAGATGGTTGTGCTTAACCAAGCCTTCCAGGTGATTGTGATGCCACTCAAGTTTGAGAACTGCTGATTTAAATAAACCTAGCTCACTGATGAGTCAAGGTCAGGATTTTTTATTAGGATTATTCTGCTCGGGTAGCATACTGATTCATAAACAGTTACCATGAGGTGCTTTCCCTGGCCAGTTTTCCGCTTTGTCACAGAAATGTCTTTGATTAGATAACGGGCTAGAGCAAAGCTCTGTACCTGCCAGAGCAGAGGGGACAAAGAGTAACCCCACTGCAGAGAGAGGCAAAGTAGACACAGGGGCTGTTGGCTTGGGAAATAACCACCTTGAGAAGGTGTGGGCAGTGCAGAGCCTGGGCCTGGGCCCTGTAGACCCAGTCACATCCTCACTGTGTGACCTTGGGCAGGTCACTTAACCTCTCTGCACCTTAGTTTTTCATCTGTAAAAAGAGATTTGTACTATCCATCTGGTGTCAAAGAATTCTGTAAATTATGCCCAGGTGGGGAAAGAATGTACTTCATTTTGCCACATCTCACCCACCATTGAGCTCCTTGCCTTTTGAGGTTGGTGATGAGCAAAAGGAGATTATAATACAACATAACACCAAAAAGGGGTGCAGTTTTTGCCTTGAAAGATTCTCAGAATTTCAGAAGGATGATTACTGGGTATTGTAAAGATTTAAAGAAGGGGTTATAAAAATGCTATTAAGAGCCTATAAACTACATCAACCTTCAGTTAAAGACACACAGACCAGGATATTCTGAAGACTTTGAATTTGAGAGTTTTCCCTTGTGTTATTAATCCCTTAGGTTCTTCTTCCACTGCATTGCTTCAGAGCTGACCTCTGGCCTTCTAAGTTGTCGGGGAGCCCCTGCCCTCCCTGCCTTCTGAACCCAGACTGGCTCACTTTCCTGGATAGTTTAGTCAGTTAGCTGCAGTTGTGGAATCATTTGAAAAACCTAATGATTGCCCTCCAGGCCCCCTCGGTGTAAATTTCTGAGCCTGCCTCCCTACGTGATCCCCTCTGTTCCTTCTTTCGTGGAACTCATTCCATGGAGTTTCTTCCCGGTCACTGTTCCAGAGTCTTCCAAATCATGTCCAGACTCCTACTCAGGTTGGAAGTATTCTCCCGCCCGTCACCCTCTGTTCAGTCTAACCAGACCGTACGCCCACCCGCGCTTCTCAGCCGTCTCTTCCTCGTCCTCCTGCCTGAAGGGCTGCAGATCCCTGGTGTGGGCCGTTGATTAATAACACGGTGGCTCACTCAGTCCACCACCTAATTTTCCACCTTCGAGGCCAGTTTGCTCTTTCTTTTAGCCATTTGGGCAGTAACACATTCTTCAGTTCAGCTAAATTCATTGAGCACAGGCGATGTTCCAACTTGGCATATCAACAAAACAGAGCTCTCTGGCTTGTGCAGCTTAGACTCTAGCAGGAGGAGACAGATGATAAACAGTAAATATAATGGGTAAATGTATCTGTGTTGGAAGGTAATACATGTTCTGGACAAAAGCAAAGGGGGTTGGAATTGTGGGGTTGGGGGCAGGGGGGCGGCAGTTTGATGGCGTGGCCAGGGTAGGTTTCACTGACAGTCCAGACTTGAAGGAGTTGAGGGAGCAGGCCCTGCACATGTCTGGAGGGAGAAGGCGCTGTCAGGGCAGAGGCCAGCGGCAGGGGTCCCTGTGCCCGGCACATTCAGGGGACGACCAGCAGGCAGGCGTGGCTGGCACTGAGTGAGCCCCAGTGAGAGGAGAGATGAGGCCAGCAAGGAAGGCGGGGGCCGGGGCAGTCCCAGATTGTGTGGACCTGGGAGGCTCACGCACAGACTCGGAGTTTTCTGTATCATTACACCCCTCCTTTGCCTCTTTATAAAGTCCTTCAATCAGTTATTTATTTATTTATTTATTTATGGCTGTGTTGGGTCTTTGTTTCTGTGCGAGGGCTTTCTCTAGTTTCGGCGAGTGGGGGCCACTCTTCGTCGCGGTGCGCGGGCCTCTCACTATCGCGGCCTCTCTTGTTGCGGAGCACAGGCTCCAGACGCGCAGGCTCAGTAGTTGTGGCTCACGGGCCCAGTTGCTCCGCGGCATGTGGGATCTTCCCAGACCAGGGCTCGAACCTGTGTCCCCTGCATTGGCAGGCAGACCCTCAACCACTGCGCCACCAGGGAAGCCCTCCTTTGCCTCTTTCACTCTCCAGTTAACCATCGTAAGGAGCGGTGACTCAGGACTGTTTTGGCTGAGTGAAATCGGCGTACTATGGACATCTCACAGACATCCTTGGAGTTGGTTTTTCTCTCTGAAATAATGGCGCTACCGCACTGTGGCACTCAAAAACACTGTGATAGCACTAATCACGTGTGTTTGGACATGGCTGTTAGCCTCATGAAACGTGTGTCCTGACAAGTGAGAATGCAGTGGCCCTCCCCTCTGTAAAGCGTGTCAGTCTGTCACATCCGAGTTCACCTCTGGCTGGAGGACCGTGTCCCGTCTCCCTGGCTGATAAACAGCAGCATCTAGTTCTTGTCATGTATCAAAGGAGCCTTCAGCCCGAAGAGGTCTTACCAGTCCCAGTGTTGCCGCTTAAAAACTGTGTCCAGGGCTTCCCTGGTGGCGCAGTGGTTGAGAATCTGCCTGCTAATGCAGGGGACACGGGTTCGAGCCCTGGTCTGGGAAGATCCCACATGCCACGGAGCATCTGGGCCCGTGAGCCACAATTGCTGAGCCTGCGCGTCTGGAGCCTGTGCCCCGCGACGGGAGGGGCCGCGATAGAGAAAGGCCCGCGCACCGCGATGAAGAGCGGTCCCCGCACCGCGATGAAGAGTGGCCCCCGCTTGCCGCAACTGGAGAAAGCCCTCGCACGAACCGAAGACCCAACACAGCCAAAAATAAATAAATAAATAAATAAATAAATAAATAAAATCAAGTAAAACTTTAAAAAAAAAAAAAAAAAAAAACTGTGTCCACACGGAACACAGAAGAAATAGTAGACACAGACCCTTGGCCTTAGATTGATAAAACATGTAGCGACTAGAACAGGCCTGTAAGTGTGTGCCAAACAAGGTTGCATCACGTTGAATGTCTTTTCCAGCCTTGTTCAGACTCTGGGTAGCCCGAGGGAACTCTGTATTTTGCAGGGAGCCGGGCTTTCTCATTTTGTGATCAGTCCTTTTTGAGTAAACCCTCCCCAGCAACTTAGTAAATAGTAAAGAATCCAAACATAACATTTCCATCTTACTTTAGCTTGTTAAAAAATAAAATAAGTTTTTAAGCATAAATCTACCTGTCTATTCATAAATACATATTAAATAAGAATATTATAGATTTTTACATATACCATATAAGCAATAAGGTAGAAATGTGAAACAGTACTGAATTGGAACCAGTTATTTTTGTTCTTTTTTTTTTTTTTATAAATTTATTTTATTTTATGTATTTATTTTTGGCTGCGTTGGGTCTTTGTTGCGGTACGCAGGCTTCTCATTGCGGTGGCTTCTCTTGTTGCAGAGCACGGGCTCCAGGTGCCCAGGCTCAGTAGTTGTGGCTCACAGGCTCTAGAGCGCAGGCTCAGTAGTTGTGGCACACAGGCTTAGTTGCTCCGCAGCATGTGGGATCTTCCCAGACCAGGGCTCGAACCCATGTCCCCTAAGTTGGTAGGCAGATTCTTAACCACTGTGCCTCCAGGAAAGCCTTTCTGTTCTTTTTTAAATGAACTCTTTGGTGTTGATGTGTTCAGGTGTCTTATTATAAGAAAGGAAAACAATATCGAGTGGTGCCTTTTTTGGTAAAAAAAAAAAGTGGGGGCTTCCCTGGTGGCGCAGTGGTTGAGAATCTGCCTGCTAATGCAGGGGACACGGGTTCGAGCCCTGGTCTGGGAAGATCCCATATGCCACGGAGCAGCTGGGCCCGTGAGCCACAACTACTGAGCCTGCGCGTCTGGAGCCTGTGCCCCGCAACGGGAGGGGCCGCGATAGTGAAAGGCCCGCGCACCGCGATGAAGAGCGGTCCCCGCACCGCGATGAAGAGTGGCCCCCACTTGCCGTAACCAGAGAAAGCCCTCGCACGAACCGAAGACCCAACAGAGCCAAATAAATAAATAAATAAATAAATAAATAAATAAATAAATAAATAAAGTAGCTATAAAATTAAAAAAAAAAAAGTGAGAAAAATTAAATATTTTTATTTAATGTTTTTGAATCATTTAAAAGTTTTTAAATATCTTTATTATTATGCAACTCAAAGAGTTTGTGAATTTCTGCTTCATAAAATACTTTGCTTGGAAATATATTCTCACGTTATTTTTCATTGATTTCTCTGGCTGTACAAACTTAAACATGTGATTCAAAGTTGTTCTATGGCTCAAGCATATTTCTGTGGAATTCTTTTCTGGACTTAATTTATTATATGATATCTCAAAACTGTTTATTTAGTCTTTTTTATGTTTGCAAAGCCATCTTATACCTACTAGCTCATTCAGCTCTCATAATTTCCAAGGAAGCAGTGCATTTATGGGCGAGAAAATTGAGCAGGGAATGATAGAGTGATTTCTTCAAAGACAAACTTCTCATATTAAAGTTAACAAGAACCCAACTCTCTTGACTTTATGTGATGCCTGTCATTAGACATGCACAACGATAAACGGGGACAGTATTCTCGTTCCACGAAATACTGGCACGTGACCTAAGCAAGCTCTGGGTTCCTTATCTGTAGAATGGGAGTAATGATCACTTCTACCTCAGTACTGGTGAAGCACGTGCAAACTGTGGACTCATTCTAGGCCATATTCCTCCACAGCCATACACTGCTTCCCTTACGTGAAGAAGCGGATCCCCGTCATGTACCAGCACCACACGGACCTGAACCCCATCGAGGTGGCCATTGACGAGATGAGTAAGAAGGTGGCCGAGCTCCGGCAGCTGTGCTCCTCGGCCGAAGTGGACATGATCAAACTGCAGCTCAAACTCCAGGGCAGTGTGAGCGTCCAGGTGAGCCGGGCGCCGGACCAAGCAAACCACAGGGCAACAGAGAACAGATCCTTAGACCTTGGGAAATTTTAGGTCGTTCACACCAGCAAGGTCCAGTGTAGATCCCTGGCTTTATCAGGTGATCCCCGTTACCTCCCTTCAATATTTGTGCAGTTTCTCCTGATACCAGAGGGGCGGTAGCCTTGGGGCTACAAGAGTGTCATTCTCACCAAGTTGTCTGCCAGGGGTAGGAGATGGCTCTCCATACAACCTGTTTTTTCAGTAATTTGAGGAATTCTGGGTGCTTGATTGGAAGCATAAAGACTCTTTTAAATATAAAGAAGTGTGGATAGCTATAGGTTTTCTTATAAAACTATTGTTTTCTGGTTTCTATGAAAATTGCACCTGAAAAAGTACATTAAGTTTCACTCTCTTAATGGTATCTTTTATTAACAAAATTATTCATTTTAATATAGCCCAGCTAATCAATTTTTCCTTTATTTGTGTGTCCTCTTTAAGAAATCTGTGTCAGAGATATTCTATGTTTTCTTTGTTTAGATTCATGTGTAGGTGTGCAATCTATCTGAATTGGTTTTTGTATGCAGTAGCATATAGGGGGTCAAGACATTTTTTTTCCTATAGCTGTTCAAGTGATGTGTACCATTTATGGACAAAGTCATCCTGGATCTAGGTGCTGATTACACAAATATGTTCAGTTTGTGAAAATTTATCAAGCTAAACACTTATGATAATATGCACCTTTATGTTTGTATAGTGCACTTCAATCATAGGGTTTTTTTTTCAGGTATTTTACTTATATGATTTCCTAAGAAGTTAGTAGATGTTAAATCACTCCCTCCAGGGACCAGCATGCTTCTTGCTTTATTGATGTTTTTAAATGTATATAAATAATTCTAGCATCTGCTTTATGTATATGTATATATTCCCATATCCAACTATTTTCTCTTTCTGGAAGGGTGTGTTTATGAAAGTTACATATAGATTGTAATACAATGGTTTCATTTCCTGAAGTCAGTTTTTGTCAACTTTTTATCAGATCCACGCTGAGCTGTTACCTAACATTTTTCTAAATGTCATTCACTGCAAAAGTATTCACAGATGCTTTCAACCTCTTCCCTTATGGCCCAAAAGACTAATGTGCCAAAATAAGTTATCAAGCGAATATGATAAATATTCCAGCCACACGACTGATTAGATAACGGGCCAGAGGCCAAAGTTTTCTGCAGCCTAAAACAAAACCTGACCTGGGAACATCCAGCCTCTATCTAAGGCCAGTGGAGGAGTGTGTGTGCCAGTAAGGGATGGGGCTGGACAGCTCCAGCCTTCTAAAGGGCAAACTGTGCCCTACCATTTGATAGTGACCTTGAGGGGTTTTTTTGTTTCGTTTTGTTTTTTTAATTTAATTTTATTTATTTACTTTTTATACAGCAGGTTCTTATTAGTTATCCATTTCATACATATTAGTGTATACATGTCAATCCCAATCTCCCAATTCATCCCACCACCACCCTTCGCCACTTTCCCCCCATGGTATCCATACGTTTGTTCTCTACATCTGTGTCTCCATTTCTGCCCTGCAAACTGGTTCATCTGTACCATTTTTCTAGATTCCACATATATGCGTTAATATACGATATTTGTTTTTCTCTTTCTGACTTCACTCCGTATGACAGTCTCTAGGAGTGACCTTAGAGTTTTATAAATGCCCGATCATCTTTAAAAGCAAAGAATTCCATGATGAAATGAGGAGATTAAGTTTATACACGTGCACCCTCCAGGGTAACAACAAAGCTGGAGTCAGGGGAAATGAACTTTATTGTTTTATTTGTGTGTTTCTTTAATTCTTCTACCAAGAGCCTCTGGGGTTGCTCTTGTACAGGACAGAGCCATCAGGTGGCTCTGTGATTCTGCACTCCACTCCGCGATCTTGTTGTGCTGGACTTTATGAAGTCTCATCAGCTTCCCTTCTGCATCTTCTTAAAACTGAACATATGTATCGTTTTGGATAATCCTTCATTTGGGTTACCTTTAGGTTGTTAACATAGCTCTCCACACATATCCAGTAATCATATCCAGTCATCACCAAGGGTTAGCTAGTTGTCCCTGTCTCAGAGGGCCCCACCTCTAATGTCTGTGCCCCCCCCTCCCCGCCTCTGGTGTGAATTCTCTCGGCTCAGTTACTGTGCAAGTCCTGTACACTGTGGACCAGGACCACGGCCCGTCCCCTTCCCCGACAGCCACAGACGAGACAGACAGCCCTCCCTACTTACCTTCCAAGTCCACCAGACCTCCCAGGAAAAATTATGCACTAATCACATGGTCAGGACCTTTCCCAAGATGTCTCAGGTGCCTGGAACTTTCTCCTTCCCATCCAGTGTGTCTAACCTTCTTTCAACACTCCCACGTTTCCTGACTTACCCAACCTCAGAGAACTCTTCTTGGTGAATTAAAGGAGACATGCAGGGCTCTGGTTCATTCATCCTGTTGCTAAATGCCCCAAATCTTTGTCTTTCCAGCCCAGCTGAATGGTTAGTTCATTTGAGGATAGCAGATCAGCTTGCCCATGCCTATCTACATAATTCCATGAGGTGAACAGTTGGTTTTTTAAAACTGGCTCATATGCTTAATTTTTCAATTTTCATTGCACTCACCAGATTGACCTCTTAGTTCAGTGTCATGTAGCACAAATACCAGTTGGAAGACTTGGGCTGTGATCTCAGGTGTTTTGCTTATTGGCTATTCGACCTTGAACGGGTCCTTAAGTTTTCCAAGCATTGGTTCTTCCTACATAAAATGAACCAGCATCACAAGTGCCCTAAGGATGGCTGAGATGATAAAATCAAATAGCTTATAACATCATGAGCTTTATTCATGGTTTCCTCTTTGGGGTCCTAAGTTCCTGGAGGGCAGAGGTCATGACTGACTTACTCAAGCAGCATTTTTAGCAAATGCCAACTGAAACTAAATTAATGATAATTGGTATTTTCTTCAAAACGTAATTTAAAATCTTTGTTCTTTATCCAGGTCAATGCTGGTCCACTAGCATATGCCCGAGCTTTCTTAGACGACACAAACACAAAAAGATACCCTGACAATAAAGTGAAGTTGCTTAAAGAAGTTTTCAGGTAAAGCACACGGGAAGTGTCTCCTTTTCTTCAAGTACTGATCGTTTCTGTGCTCACTCAAGAAAGAGATCCTATCAGTGGGACTCATCCTTTGTTCTGTACATGCCTTGATTTCCCTCTCCCACACCTTTCCAGGCAATTTGTGGAAGCTTGCGGTCAAGCCTTAGCGGTAAATGAACGGCTGATCAAAGAGGACCAGTTAGAGTATCAGGAGGAAATGAAGGCCAACTACAGGGAAATGACAAAAGAGCTTTCTGAAATCATGCATGAGCAGGTAGGTGCCACCCTGGAGTGCTTCTCATTTTTAGGGAGCACACATCAGTTGGGGTCTCAGGTGCCCCCAATGATGGCCTAAACCCTCCGACATCCTTCCGGAATTTTGCTATCTGAAGGACAGTGTAGCATGCTGCACTGCCGCTACTACCTAACCGTGGGTACTTGGGGAGCGGCTAACATTGTGCTCACCCGTCACTGTCTAATATGACCAGAGGAGACCAGCACCCTCTTCCTTTTTATCACTTAATCTAGCTCAAAAACACCTCACGTTAAAAAAAATACCAATACCGTTCCTGGAAGTTTCTTTATTCACCCAGTCCTTTGGAAGAACAGGGTTTACCAGCCTGGTTTAAGGAATTCTCTGTTGCAGTAAGTGTCTTTCACCATTTAAAAAGATAGGGTCGTTCAGTTTTTTACTGTTTACAGCTGACCTGGGTGCCCTCGTGGGTTCCTCAAGGCTACTTCTTTATTCCTTGTCATTGTGGGCAGCTTTCCTGATTGCACTGCTACCATCGTCTTCCTGTATGAATTCCTTTTGGTAGGATTACATATGTGGGCTCAGTAGTCATCAGGGGGGACAGCTGCCCAGGGAACTGAGTGAATCTTAAAGGCCACCTCCTCTTGCTTCCTGAGGGGTCTGTTCTCCACCAGCCACAATGACTTCTTCTGAGTCACGGACTCAGTCTTTGTGATTAGTGTTGGCACCTTGATAGCACATGACTGCTTCTGTCTGTTCCCTACGGTACTTTCATTCTCGCAAAATGGAAGCCAGGACCATTTGTGTCCGTTAACATACCATGTGATGATTTAGTGAGAAGGATCCTGTTGTAGGAAACTAACTAAAATGTCTAAGCTTTAACTTGCTTTTTTTTTCTCCTCCATGCTCACACATTCAGATGGGATGGTAATGTCATTTTTTAATTTTATTTCTCTGGATCTTGCTAACTGGCTCACATAAAGTTATTACTGAGTTTGGGCAACTGCAGACGTTGACATAATGACCATGCACGTGCAAAAAGAAGCCCTCTTCTGGGCATTTAGAAAAGTAGGAAAACAAAATTGAATAAACATGTGAATCATTAAGCAGAAAGAGAGGGTCTCATGGGAACAAGTTTTTGGAGAAAGCTCAAGGTCTTTTCCATGGGGCCTCCAGACAGGATGGAGAGCTTGATCAGTGGGTGCTAGCATTTGGCACTAGAAAAGATGAAAGTAGGAAGCAAATTGTGGGCTGAGAATATTAAAATAAACTCCCAGATTGTATGGACACAATGCCATGCCGTGCTCTAAACTACACCTTGAACTTTCCGTTATCTCAACAACTGTGAAGATTAAACTTTGAACCCTTGAGCGAAAAGAGTCATGACCTGGAGTAGACTTGCTTTCGGATTTTCCAGGGGAGCCTCTGAGTGTGTCTGTTCTTCTCAGTTTCCACCTGGCAATAGCTCAAGTCTTGCCCTTAGAATTCTTCCCTGCGTTACTGAGCGTGAAGGAGACCTGATCAGGGTCAGCGAAGCAGCCACTCTCTTGCTCCCAGGATAGAAATCTGTAAGACCCTAAGAGAAGGAGCTGGTAGAGAACACCCGATGCTCCAGACTCAATTAAAAAAGAGACTTTTCCAGGGGACAAGGCCAGGTCGTGTCCCCATCAAGCACGTGTAGGATAGGCCTCAAGGTGCCTTATAATCTGGTGAGGTTAGAAGACTCTCTACTCACTAACCTGGAAAGGAAACAAAACATGTTGTTCTTGACCTTCTCCTTAAAATCCTGATCTGAAAAACGTCATTTATGAGGTGAGCTAACACACTCCCTCTGCAAACCGCCAAAGCCAAGCTCTCTGAGGGCACCACCACTCACAGTAACAGTGGCCACTGGATGATAAATGTGAGAAGTGTCATTTGGAGCAGTTTACGCTTGGGTAACCTTGTGTTTCTGTGCCTCGAGATTTGCCCCCTGGAGGAGAAGACCAGCGTTTTGCCGAATTCCCTTCACATCTTCAACGCCATCAGTGGGACTCCAACGAGCACGCTGGTTCACGGCATGACCAGCTCGTCCTCCGTGGTGTGACGTCACCTCGTGGACCGCGTGTGGGGACTTGCTTTGTCATTTGCAAACTCAGGATGATCTCCAGAGCTAATCACTGGGCACGTGCAGGACACGGGAGACCGAGCACAGGGAACGGTCGAGGGGAGTGCGGGAGGAGGGAAATGAAGAGCCGTGTTATTTCGTTTCATGGCAGATTTTCTGGAGGAGTCCTAAGAGAGTGCACATATTTTTTTAAACCTTGCTGGCAATATTCAACATTTTCATTATGTCTTAACAGAGGTATGTGGTGGACACTCTTAAGCTGGAGTTAAATTTTATTCTTCCTTACAGAGTAGTATTAAAAATCAACGGCCTGGAGAAAACAAGTATTCTGGAATGTACATAGCACTGAAATCGAGGCTGGGGTAACCTTTTGCCTCTAGGCTAAGCTGGAAAATCTTGAAAATTTTTTTTTTTTTCCTGTGGCACATTCAGGTTGAATACAAGAACTATTTTTGTGACTAGTTTTTGATGACCTAAGGGAACCGACCATTGTAATTTTTGTACCAGTGAACCCGGAGGTTTAGTGCTTTTATACTCACTTACTTGCATTTAAAAAATATGAAAGCTTAAGAAACTATGTGAGCTTAGGACTAGTCAAGCAGTTTAGAACCAAAGGCCTGTATTAATAAACACAACTATGCTAAACATTTAAAGTAGTACAGTATACTGTTATGTACATAGAGTTTGTTAATACAGTCTTGGCATTGTGTACATACACGTATGACATTTCTACATTTTTAATACTCACATCAGCTTCCGCATAAAGTTTAATTGTGACAGATTTGTGTTGTTCTTAGTATATGCAATACACTTGACTTTACTGTTTTATTCTTGTACATAAAAAAAGTGCAATATGGAGATGTATACAGTCTTTGCTATGGTTAGGTTTATAAACTGTTTTAAAAATTTCATCCTTTTGCCAAAATGGTGGAGTATGTCATTGGTAAATCATAAACCCTGTGGTGAATAGTGGTGTAATGTAAAGCTTTCACCATGTTATATTTTCTTTTCAGACATTAATTTAGTAATTTTATATTTGGGAAAAATAAAGGTTTTTAATTTTATTTAACTAGAATCTCTGCCCTGCTGTAATTAAACATTCTGTACCACAGCTGTATTAAAAATAACATTGCTGATTTTCCGGTAGTGAGTATTGGGTATTTATTGTCTGACAGTCCTAAGAGGGGCAGGATATTGAAATATTTGGGGGTAAAATAATGTGGTAAATGAAATTTGCTTTAAAATACCTAAGGGGGAAAAAAAGAGGGTAGGTAGATGACAAATGTTGGTGATTGTGGAAGCTGGGGCTGGGTACATGGGAATCATTGTACCCGTTTCTCTGCCTTTGTGTAAGTTTCCATGGTACAGATTTCAAGAGGCAGGGCTAGGGACCAGATCTTCCAGAGGATGTGGATAAATGCTTTGTTACACTGCAGTCTGGCTCTGAAGTCTACTGGTTGTTCCCAAGTATACATAGACACGTTAATACTTCTGTCGTTTCCTCTTCAACTGTACCAAGGTCTCCATCTTTATCATCTCCCTGCTTGCTTTGAAGGTGAGTACTCTGGGATGAGGTGGTCATTTATCCCAGCAGTGCATCAGTGGCCAGGTGTGCACACACTCCCTGTGCCCTACATCATCATAAACGCTGAAGCCGAGTCAAGTGATGCCTCAGACTGCAGGTGCTGGTCTGCAGTCTGCCTGTGGTGTGCCCAGGGACCCAGCAGAGGAGCCACTCAGCCCCAGAGTTCCAGTGATGGAAGCAAGAGGAGTCTTTCACAAGAGATAAAATAGCTGGTTTTCCTACTTGAAGGGTTTTGGAGGCTGTCTTTTTTCATAACCAGTTGAGGAAGGAAATCATGATGCTGTGTACATCCTGAGCACCCAGATGCCAAGGATCTTTTGGTGTCTTTGGAACATTCTCTATCAGTGGGCAAGGCTGTATTTTACAGATGGCGACAAGGTCATGAAGAAGAGATGTGAGGAGTTACGACAACTCACCAGGCTGCAGCCCATTCATTAGTGGATCCAGACTTAGGGCTTGAGAAGATTCTCTGTGATTGCCCTGAGTCTCTGACGTGTCAGCCCCGTGTAATAAACCTTGACTGTCCCTAACACCAGCAGGGATAGGTATAAGAGTTTGTCTCCCTTGTTGCTGAGCTGGATTTCCTGGTCACAAATGCCTCATTTAGAAGCCATAAAATGCAAGTCATTGTGCAGTAAGATAAATACATCTAGAAGGAGATAACTTGCTACCTTGTGGTTAAACTTGGAAAGTAGTTTGTACAGATTTCATGTCAGATAAGATTCAGCTTGGAAGGTGACCAGCCCTCACTAATTACAACAGTGGAGAAAGGAACCATCTCTAAGATGAAGACATCTATTGACCCTGCACTGAAACACATTCACATCAATTAAAAACCTCATTTAGTTTAGGCATAAAATTTTAATTTTGGTATAAAGTTACACATTAAAGTAGTAGTTTATTGGGGAAAATTGTGTTTTTTAACATTAAGAAATCTTTATTGCTAGTTTTCAATAAATTTTTAAATGTTTTCCATAGATCTTATTTATTCTTTTTTTTATTGAGGTAAAATATACATAACATGAAATTTACCATTTTAATCATTTTTAAGTGTACAGTTCAGTGGCATTAAGTACATTCTTATTGTTGTGCAACCATCACCACCATTTATCTACAGAACTTTTTCATATTCCCAAACAAAAACTGTACTCATTAAACAAGAACTCCCTATTCCCCGTTTGGGAAAATTCTTTGAAGTAACTTCGGAATTAAAACACTATTTAGTACTTTATCAGGGATATTTGCCACCTGGGAACTAACTAACTCTAGGTAGTATACATAAATAAAGTCAGCCCCTTGCATGGAGAAAGCTGTTGAGAGTAGGGATATGAAATTAAAAGGTGACTTATGTAATAATCATTGGGATTTACATAACCATATGTCAGAGTTACTCAGTGTAGAAACTCCGTTTAAAAACATTTCGATTTCCATCAACAGGGGATTGTTTGCATAAACTATTGTACATCTACACAGTGACTCCACTGTGTAGCTCTAAAAAGGGATTAATATCTCTGTTTACTGCAATGGAGTGATCTTCAAGATACCATATGTACAAAACACAAGACAGAGAAAAGTGCAAATAGTGTGCTACCCTTTATTTAAGAAAGGAAGGATAAGTAAGCAGAGATAATTGTGTTTTTTTAGATGGAAGGGAAAAATCAAAAAAGAAAAGTTTTAAGTTATTACCTATATGGGGAGAGAGGGAATAATACATAGGGGACAGAGTTAGAAGATTAACCTGTTCAAATATAATTTGCTTCATAGATTTGGCTCTAGAACCATGTGAATATTTACAAAATTATTAAAATAAATTTTTGATTCCTAAGAATTGAAAGCAAAATGAAATAAATCAACATAATAACCACATATACAGTTGGTGACACAAATACATAGGAATTATTTCAAATGACTTTAAAGTACAGGAATTTCACTTTGCATCTCTAGTGACATGTACCCTAAGGACAAAAATAGTAGCAACAAATAAATGATTGGTTAATAAACAAAAAACATTGTCAATAATTGTTTTGTGGAAGTGGTGTTTTGTTTTTGTGAGATTATATTGTCATTCTGAGACTGTTGTGTGTTTACTGCTGGAGAAAGTAAATGAGTGATTATATGGATATCATTAGGAACCAAGTTTTTGGCATGGGAGGAAAAAAAGTTACATCTATAAGACAAAAATAGGTTAAATTAAAACTCTTTAGTTCTGAATTTGATATGGAGATACGAATTTGAACTCATCATATATTTATCTTAAATACACACTTATTTCCTCACTTGGTTAACTGAAAAGACTTAAAAACAATGACCAAGCCAGTAGCTAATGAGCACCTCTGAGTGCCCAAATTGTGGTCTTTAAATACCTTTCTGACCAAAACTATCCAGCCTCCATGGAGAATGGCTGATTCTAGATTTAGGGCAGAAAATGTCCAAGGTGAGTCTGGAGCGTCTTCTCATACCTGACTTCCATGGGACTGGCAAAGACACCACAGACCCTGTCAAAAGAATTTAAAGAAGCTCCTTCTAGGTAGATATGGGATGAACATAAACAAGAATAATAATAGCAGTGGGTTAAAATTATATAATTAAGTTCATGATGATACTAGAAAAATAAAGACTAGCAACTATTGAAGGAGCTAATATTACCAAGAAAGACAAAGAGGTGATACATGCCTCATGATAGAAGTACACCACCATCTATGACGGAGTCTTGCCCAAAACTGTAACCTGAATCTGATCAAGTCTGTAAATCTATCCACCAATTCCCTGGGAAATACAGGACACAGAGGAACATGTTAAATGACACCACGGGGAATGCAATCAGCAAAATCCAATTCTGTGGGAAGCTCTGTAGTGATTTCTTCAGTAAATTTCAAGAAAAAGGAAATGGAGAGGGCACTTATATGTTAAAAGAAATTCAAGGTTCTCTTGTTACGGTATATCTACTATGTAAAGTAGATAAACTTTTCCCTATCCCTTCCACTAAATACAACTAAAAACCCTGGACATTATACATTAAAAAACAAACAAACATAAGAAGACTCTGAAAGGTGAAGTGAAGGAAACAGACCAGCCAGCAACATTGGGACCCAAAGAATGATAACAGTGGTAAGCCCCCCAGTTTTCTTGTTTTTTTTTTTTTAATTTTGTTCAAGGCTTTTTTTTCCTTTTTTTTTAATAAACTTATTTATTTATTTAGGCTGCGTTGGATCTTTGTTGCTGCATGCAGGCTTTCTCTAGTTGCGGCGAGCAGGGGCTACTCTTTGTTGCGGTGCGCAGGCTTCTCATTGCTGTGGCTTCTCTTGTTGCGGAGCATGGGCTCTAGGCACGCAGGCTTCAGTAGTTGTGGCACACGGGCTCAGTAGTTGTGGCTCGTGGGCTCTAGAGCACAGGCTCAGTAGTTGTGGCGCACGGGCTTAGTTGCTCCGCAGCATGTGGGATCCTCTCAGACCAAGGCTCAAACCCGTTTTCCCTGCATTGACAGGAGGATTCTTAACCATTGCGCCACCAGGGAAGTCCCCCAGTTTTCTTTTTGTCTCTTATATCCCATACTTGGAGCTGAAGAATTCAGCAACACGGAAATACCTACAGGCACAGACAAAAGAAGATCAACACCACTTCACGCTCATTATTTTAGCTATTATCCAAAAAAAAAAAAGTTTTGATAAAGATGCGAAGAAATTGAGACACCTGTGCATTGCATGAAGTTGTCTTTTCCTGACTCTGGTCTTCTTCTTCATAATTATATCTGTGTCCCCATTCTCCTTGTCACCATTTCCTCATGGTGACAAGTCCGGGGGGTGGGGGCGGTCCCCATGAGCACAGACAGAATTTGGATGCATGTTTGTCCTTCTCTTGGCACTCGTATAGTTTGCAACCAACTCAGTGTGATCATGACCAAGCAAGTCTCTGGGTCATGCCAGCCTTGGGACAGAGCCTGAGAGCTTGGCCTTGAGTCCTGTTGTGAACCACGCCATCCCCTTGGCTGTCGTGCCCGTCATTTCCCATTCCCTGCTTCACCAACTGATGGGATCAAGGTTACATCTTTAGTACTTTAACACTTGTGTTTCTTAGTATTCACAGAGAACAATAGCCTCTGTCCCCTGTAGTGATGGGCTGAATAATGGCCCCTGAGTGGGAGACCATCCTGGATTATCCAGGTGGGCTGATATAATCAGAGGTCCTTGTAAAAGGGATGCAGGGCGAGTGAGAGTCAGAAAAGGTGACGTGATGACAGAAGCAGAGATTGGGCTGATGAGCTTGCAAAATGCAGGAAGGGGCCACGAGCCAAGGGATGTGGGCAGCCTTGTGAAGCTGGAAAAGGCAAGGAAACAAGTTCTCTCCTGGAGACTCTGGAAGGAACCCGCCCTGCCAACACCTTGACTTTAGTGCAGTGAAACTGACTTCGGACTTCTGACTTCCAGAAGCGTGAGAGAATAAATCTGTGTTAAGTCACTAAGTTTACGGTGATTGGTTACAGCAGCAATGGGAAACTAATACACCTGGTATTGCTTTAAGTAGCGCTCCCTAGGAACTAACCAGCAAATTGCATGGCCTCCACTTCCAGAGACCATGCAGTCCCTAAAGCCACGTTCTCTTCCTGAGGTCCCTGTGTGCTCTGTAGGGCCTTGCTGGCATCAGATGGGCTCTGCCATTTGTCAGGAAGTTCCATCTCCTCCGTCCAGGGATGTCACCCCAGGAGACAGAGGTGTCTTCTGTTCTAGAAAACTCTAGCACAGTCTGGAACAGCAGTGCAGCCCCCAGAGTTTGGACAGAACCACCTCATTTTGGCAGAGACCATCCCCTTTGTCCTCCCCCATGTCCACCTCCCCTCTGACCACCGCCTGGACCCCAGGGCACTTTGTAATTTTATTTTTTCTGATTCGCAAGGATAATAGCTGCACCTTGCAGAAAATCCATGCAGTACAGAAACGAATAAAGAAAAGTAAAACTGTGGCAGTTCACCCAAATTGCTCCCCCAAAAATAACATGAGGTCAAGGGCACAGCTCATTATTTTGTCTCCTTTAAAGCTTAGCATCTTTCTTGGATTCATGGTTGTATTTGAAAGTTTTCTGACAAATGTTCCAATTACAGTTCACTTTGGACTATAGAATCTGCCTGGGACAGCTGGATGGTATTATTTGGGCTTGAGCAACTAGAAGAAGACAAGGAAATTAAGCCACCAGAGGTGAATTGTATCTTAATTCAGTCTACACTTACTAGCTGTTTGACAGTGGGCAAGTTTCTTAACTTTTTTGCCTCGGTCTCCTCATCTGTTAAATGGGGATGCTAATGGTTCCCAATACCTCCCGTGGCCCTGAGGATTACAGGAGTTAAGAACTTAACTACTTGATTGGCTCTGAGTAAGCTCAGAGTAAATACCACTTTTTTTTTTTTTTTAATCAAGACTCAGCCCAAACGAGGAAAGAGGAGAAAATTCGGTATTAATTCTTGCTCAATAATTGTTTGGACCAGTGTTTTCCTGCACATGTTCTATGGAACATTACTGATTCCAAAGGATGTGGGATGTTAATTGGTATTATGGGGAAACAAAATTAAAAACAAAATTAAAAATTTATGGTTATAGTAAGGCAAAGTTAAGCAAGCTCTTCCTACGGTACTTCTCAGAGTCGTCTTTATGGACTTTGCTTCCAAGATAGGTCTCTCCTAAGGGGCATTGCCCCAAATTAATTCATTGAGGCAATCCATTTTGCTTCTCTGTAGCCTGTTCCAGGACCAGTGTCCCACAGAAGGCACTCTGGGGACTCCTCCGTTAGACCATTCAAGACCCATCCTCCGTCCTGCCTTTTCTCCCTGTTCTGTGTGGAGCAGTGGCTCCAGTATGCTTGTCGAGACTCCAGCTGGGAGCACAGATGCAGTGGTCGCCTCCTCCACCTGGGCAGATACCCCAGGAGAGGAGGGTCACCCCTACTCCCAGATCGACTGCACCTGTGTAGGGGTGAGGCTGCATGTTGTCCGGCAAGTGTCCGGGGTGGGTCACGCTGCACAGACATTGAGCAACAGGTTTGGCACCCGTCTGGAGCTTGCTCCTTCCGTGTCCACACATGACTTGAGCAAACTTATTTTTCACTCTGTCCCTCCCTCCACAAGGCAGGGATAAAGCCATATCACCTCCTACCTCAGGTGGGGGTGATACGCGTATTAAAGGGGGACCTTCAAGGCAGAAAAGCAATGCCCTCCTCTTGTTTGGAAAAGTGAGAACAGTGGTTACAATGGTTCCTTGAAGTCAGTGTCGATTAGAGTTTGCTGGAATGTGGACCCACTGGTTGGGATTTGGGTGGCGTCGTCTACAGGCATGCTGGCGTTAGTCACCCGGGATTTACCTGTTTTATTAGTCAGGGTTCTCCAGAGAAACAGAACCGCTAAGACGTGTGCGAGTGTGTGCGTGCACGTGTGTGTGCGTGCACACCTGTGTGTGGGTGTGTGTTTGTGTGTGTAAAGATTTAAAGGAACTGGCTCACACAGTTATGGAAGCCAGCAATTCCCAAGATCTGTAGGGTGAAGTGACTCAGAAGCAGGAGACCCAGGAAGAGCCAATGGTGTAGTTCTAGTCTGAAGCCCAGCAGGCTAGAGACACAGGAAGAGCCGATGTTTCATTTTGAGTCCAAAGGCAGGAAAAAAAGCCGATGTTCCGTTCAAAGGCGGTCAGGCAGGAAGAGTGCTATCTTACTCTGGGGAGGATCAGCCTTTTCTGCTATTCCGGCCTTCAGCTGATTGGGCGAAGCCCATCACATTAGGGAGAGCAACCTGCTTGACTCAGTCTACTGACTTAAGTGTTAACCTCATCCAAAAACACCCTTAGCGAAACACCCAGAATAACGTTTGGCCAAATATCTGAGCACCCCATGGCCCAGTCAACTTGACAGCGGGGGGGGGGGGGGGCGGAGGTGGGTGGGGAGGGAGGCTTATTGGAGGGTGCAGCAGAAGTCATTTTAGATCTGAGGGGAGGAAAGAAGACCCCCTGTGGCTCTGCAGGGAAGCCGTGCGGCCCCCCAGGGTTGCTCGGTCCCAGGACTCAGTGTGGTGGGAAATGCCAGATGCCCTGCCTGCTTCGCCCTGTCGCTGGTGTAGACCCCCCTTTCCATGGAACCAGGAGTCAACCTCTCTCCCCTACTCTATTTGGAGGGTCGCCCTCCTTTAGTTTCTACTGGAAGGAGGGGCGAGGGCTCCCGTTCCTCCTGAGTCGTCCACATGGCAGTGCCCTCCTGGGCCCCATGCACCCACCTGGGGTGCCCTGAGAGGAAGCGTCTCCCTCAGCCTGGGGTGAGAGGAGGGGGTGGCCCTGGTGCAGGTCTCAAGCCCCTTCATCTCCATGGTGTCACCAAGGCTGTGCCCGTCCAGAAGGCTTTGCCCTAGGACAGGAGCACCGGGTACAAGGGGCAGAAGCAGCAGGAACGTGAGCCTGTCTTGCCCTGGGGGCCTCTTGGGAAGGTACCAGTTCTGCCTGTGCCCCTGTGACCTCAGGTCTGCTTCTGGCAGCAGGCAAGTCGTTTTGCAAAGCTCCATGGAGACACCCCTGGCCTCCTTGCTCTGCCGCCCAGGTCGTGGGGCTGCTTTAGGCCCGAGGCATGGGTACCAGGGCTCCACCAACACCGCTCCTGTCACGTTCTCCCTTGCCTCTCCTGTGGCCAAAGCCCATGGTCAGTCCTCAGTCCTCGCTTTGCCTTGGCTCCTAGGACACAGCCCTCTCTTGCCTTCCTTCTACCTCATGGTCCCTACTTCTCAGATGCAGCTGCTGCTTTTCCGAGGGCCCCAGGGCTCAAGGCATCACTTCCTTTGCCTTCACCCACTCCCTTGGTGATCTTGACCGACCGCCTCTACGTGCTGCTCTATGACGACTTCCACATTTATGTCTCCAGCGCAGACTTCTGCAAACTCCAGACTCTGTCTACCTGTCTCCTTGACGACCCCCCTTGGAAATGGATTAGAATCTGAACTCAACACATGCTGAGTCCAAGCACTCATCACCAGAAGCCTTTCTCAGCCCATTTGATGGCCCCGCCATGTAAAAATGAGGTATGTGTAATGAAATGGGGCTTCATAAACGTTGCTCTGTTTTTACTTTCCCAGGGCTGGGGAGGATCTGGTAAAATTTATCAACTTTCCAGGGGGCTCTGGAATCACACAGGTCTGTGTGTTCAAATACCAGCTCAGCTACGTACAGTGACGTGGCTTTGGGCAGGTGCCTCGCGCTGTCTGGCCCTGCCAGGCTCACAGGGTTGTTGCCAGGGTCCATGGATGTGCACACAGAGCCTGGCGCCTGGTGGGCTCTTAGGAAATGTCCCTTTCTGCCCTGTCCTTCTGCCCTGAGGACAGAACTTCAGAAACATCCCAGGGACCCATGGGCTGCCTCTTTGTCCCCACTGTGACCCAGTGAGCACCTCCCTGTTGCTTCAGTTCACCCTGACCTTGAGGGTTTGGCATGTTTGCACATGAAATAACATTGGCCTGGGGTGCCCCAGCCCAACCGCAGCCCTCTGATGGGCCAGGGCTCCGTACTGTGGGTGCTGGTTGGCTATGGCCTCCTCTGGGGCACAGTCCACACCCCCCAAGCAGAGGCAGTACCCACATGGTGGTCTGTGCTTCTTATTTAGCACTCGTTCACTCAGAGCTCCTATCACAGAGCTGGAGCTGCAGAGAAAGTGAAGAATAAACAAAGAGGGGAAGCTAACGCATGTTTAGTGCTCACTACGCAGTAGGCACTGCTCTAGGGCTTTACAAACGTGAACTTATTTAATCTGCCCCTAAAGTGGCACTACTGTTAACCCTACTCACAGACCAGGGAATGGAGAGGAAGGCAGGGTGACGGATTGGGGCAAGGTCCCCCACACAGCTGGGAGGTGGCAGAGCCGGTGTCTGAAGCATGCATTTGGCTCCAGAGCCCATGCTCGTAACCATCACGCTGCCAAATTAGAGCTATCACGAATGGTCCTTTAGGCTCCAGGCCCAGGTGACAAGCCAGGCAGCTGGGCCACAGTGAGAGAGCTTGAAAGTAAATTCAACATAAAGGCAAAGACATCGCTTCCTCTGGAGCCTATGGTCTTTTTTTTTTCCAACATCTTTATTGGAGTATAATTGCTTTACAATGTTGTGTTAGCCTATATACTTGATTCCTATATACTTGATTCTGATCTTTCTTTCTTTTACTTTTTTATGATGGAGAATTTCAAACATATACAAGAGAGACAAACCCACTCCACAACTTCAGCAGTGATCGAGTCATGGCCAGTCCTGTCTCACCTGTTCTCACCCCCAGCCTCTGCCCCCTCCTCTGTCATTAATTTATTTTTTTTTAAGTTTTTTTTTTAGCATCTTTATTGGAGTATAATTGCTTTACAATGGTGTGTTAGTTTCTGCTTTATAACAAAGTGAATCAGCTATACATATACTTATATCCCCATATCTCTTCCCTCTTGTGTCTCCCTCCCTCCAACCCTCCCTATCCCACCCCTCTAGGTGGTCACAAATCCTGTGGCATTTAGAAGCACATTCCAGACGTTGTCTTGGTTCACCCTCAGATAGTTCAGGATGTAGCTTTAAAAGATAAAGATACCATTATTATGCCTTACCATTAACAGTTGTCCCTTAATATCATCAAATACCCAGTCAGTATTACTTCCAATTGTCTCTTTAATGTCATACTTTTATTTTTTTTATTTTTTTTTATTTTAAAGGTTTATTTATTTATGGCTGTGTTGGGTCTTCGTTTCTGTGCGATGGCTTTCTCTAGTTGTGGCAAGCGGGGGCCACTCTTCATCGCAGTGTGCGGGCCTCTCATTATCGCGGCCTCTCTTGTTGCAGAGCACAGGCTCCAGACGCGCAGGCTCAGTAATTGTGGCTCACGGGCCCAGCTGCTCTGCGGCATGTGGGATCTTCCCAGACCAGGGCTCGAACCCGTGTCCCCTGCATTGGCAGGCAGATTCTTAACCAGTGCGCCACCAGGGAAGCCCACTTGTTTTTTTTGATGAATGTTTATAGCAGCTTCATTCATTATTGGCCAAAACTAGAAGCAATCAAGGTGTCCCTCAAAGAGAACTGATAAACAATTGGAAACTGTGGTACATCCATACAGTGGAATATCACTAAGTAATACAAGGAAATGGCTTTCAAGGCACAAATAGTGTATACTGCTAAATGAAAGCAGCCAGTTTGAAAGGCTGCATACTATATGATTCAATGTATATGACATTCTAGGAAAGACAAAACGATCCAGGCAATAAACAGATTGTGGTTGACCAAAGTTGCTGTGGATAGGGTTGGAATGGATGAAGCATAGAGGATTTTCAGGGCAGGAAAACTATTCTATATTACATTATAATGGTGGATTAATGATGCTATGCAAATATCATACTTTTTTTTTAACATCTTTATTGGAGTATAATTGCTTTACAATGGTGTGTTAGTTTCTGCTTTATAACAAAGTGAACCAGTTATACCATACTTTTTTAAAGTTGTTTTTTTCATCATTAGTCATATGTTGAGAAGCAGATGTTTCTTTGGATTCTTTTTAACCTACATGTTTCCCCTCCACCTTTTAGTTCTTTGAAATTTATGTGTTGAAGAAAGTGGGCCATTTGTCCCACAGGTCTTCCCACTGGATTTTGCAGATTACATCCCTAGAATGTCCATTCCATCCTTTGTATTGCCTCTCTATGGGTATTTGGATCCAGAGGCTTGATCAGATGTAGATTTGGATTTTTTTTGTTTTTTGTTTTTTTGTTTTTTTTAGCACAACTGTCTTGGAGGTGGTAGTGCTTCCATTCCTGAGACAGAGAATGTCTTGTGGGGCTGATATGATACTCAATTCCATTCATTGATTAGAGGTTGCAAAATAGTGATGCTCTGTCTTCACTTACTAACTGGAATATTTCTCATAAGAAAAACCTCCCCTCATCTACCATTTGGTTAGCCCTCAGCACAGCTCATATAGGAAAAGCAGGCTGGATACTTAACTCTTTCCCTTTAATTACCAGTTCTCAAAACAACGACTTAGCTCACTAGTATCCTCCTACATGACCAATTTGCTTTTTTCTTTTTAGTGCCATTATGAATGCACAGATGTAAACATATTGGATGGCGCATTGCAGCCGTCATTCTCAGTGATGTTCAGATTGTCCCATCTTGGCCAGTGGGAGCCTCCTCAGGCTGTTCGTGACCCTTGAAGTCACGGTCCTCAAAGTCATGGATAACTTCCTTGCTCCTGAGTATCGTGAGATGGTCCAGACTCGTCTTTTCTCTTTTCTGGCCCAGCCATGGCATCGGCCCATTCTCCCAGAATACCTGGGGTTTGTTGGTTAGAAATTTGCAAGCCACTGGTCTGGACATGAGGGATACTCACTGTTCTGGGTTGGTCACTGGTTTTAGGTCTTTACAGTGGAAGAACTAGGAAACGCACGTCTATAAAATGCCAACCACCCCATGAGCTCGTAATGCTACTGCCAACTCAGTCCAGGACTGCAGGTGCCCACTAACCTCTCCTGTCCTCCAACTCTATCCGCTTTCCTCCACACTGACAAGACTGGCTTTCAGGACATTCGGGATGGAATTTCAATACCACTAATTACCTACTTGCTTTATTCCATGTTACATACTTGACAACCTCAGAATAACAATACTGGCACTCTCTCCAAAAATATAACTCAATAACACCAAGTGTTAGAAACAGTTGAAAACAATTTTTTTGCAGTTATTTTGGTCCTTAGGTTTTATCCCACGAGAGATGTCCAGTCAGATTATTGCATGTTAAAGTCACTTGGACTAGTTAAGTTCATCTGTATTATTTTGTTTTCGATCTGTAAAGATTGTTCGTTTGAAATTTAATCTTGCTTATGACTTGGGGAAAGATTTACGTAGCACAGAAAGACATGGAAGAAACTTAAATGCATACTGATTAGTGAAAGAAGCCAACCTGCAGAGCCTACATACTGTGTGATTCCAACTAACCACGTAGCCAACAGGACACACAGTATATGTGTCACCACTTACTGTGGGATCTGCCAACGTGCTGGAAAAGGCAAAACTGGGGAGACAATAAAAAGATCAGTGGTTGCCAGGGGTTAAGGCAGAGGAAGGATGACGAGGTGGAGCCCAGAGGATTTGGGGGACAGTGAAAATACTCCGAACGCTACCATAACGGTGGATGCACGTCCTCATACACTTGTCAGAATCCAAGCGTGAACCCTCATGTGAGCGACGGATTTGGCGTGACAATGGCACGTCAGTGTGGGTTCACGGAGTGTGACACTGTCCCGCTCTGGTGCGGGCTGTCCGTGGGGGGCTGTGCTTGTGTGAGGGTGGAGAGGAAGGATGTGAGAACTCGCTGTGCTTTCCACTCAGTTATGCTGTGAACCCAACACTACTAAAAAATAAAGTCTTTTATTTATTGTTTTAATTCCCATAGTTCCCAGGTCAAGTATATAAGAAAAAAGAGGTACATTTAAAGAAGTGTAACTTCTATGCTTGTCCCTCCGTTCTTTCCTACTCCTTAAAGAAAACCAATTTTAAATGTTTTGGAAGATCCGTCCATTTCTTCAATACAGGACACGGCCCCCTCCCACCCTTCCTTAGATGCGTGGCAGCCTGCCCTCCCCACCTCGCACTCCCTCGGGAGATTTCTCTGTAGTTCTTGTACAGGTAACTTTCCATTCAAAGACTCGTTTTTGTTACTTGTGAAGCATAGTCGTTTATCCAACTACTAATGAAATACCATCTCATTTTTCTTTCAGAGCAATAAGAGCTAATAGTGCATTTGCAAATAAATGGGCATCTGTGTAGCACATTTTGCTCTCTCTCTGTGGCTTTCAGCCTCCCCTCTCTCTTCCTGGGGCTGCGACGGTGGCTCTCAGATGAACGCTGGGCCTCTGCCCCGTCCCGTCCTTCCCGGCGCTAATGAGCCCTGAGACACTGGCCATTCGTCCAGCCCCACCTAAAGCCCTCGCACGCCTCCTAACCCCTCGGGTAATGGGAGCAAAGTCCCCTTGTAAAGAAAAATCAGTGTTCTGCTGATTTCGATGAATTGCCCTCCTGCTTCTCAAGGAAGGTCTCCATTGCTGAGCTGGGGTGAACAGCGCTTGTCCCCCAAGGCAGGCTCACGCCTGTCCCCGCAGTGAGGCACCTGTGCGCAGAGAGCAAGTGTGCCCTACCCTGTCCCCCAGCCCCGCCACGTGGGGCTCTCACACACCAGGGTCTCTTTAATGGCGCAGATGCTGCTAGCCCAGGCTTTGCTGGGGGCGGGTGGGCTGCTGCGCTTGGCTGTAGTAAAGGCAGGTTGATCCCAGACTTCATACCTTTAGAAGGACATTTAGAGACTAGCTCTGGGGTCGTCTTTAAAGGTTTAGTGGCATGTGTATTTTGATGTCGGTTTTTGATCATAGAAACTTGGACTTGGGAGGGTCTTCGAAAGTCATGTGCCCAGTGGTTCTCAACTGGGAACAATTTTGGTTCGGTCCCCAGGGGACATGGGGCGATGTTTGGAGCCTTTTTTAGGTTGTCACAGTCGGGGGTGGGGCTGCTGCTGAAATCTCACGGGAAGAGCCCAGGGATGCGGCTGAGGGTCCTGGGCCGCGCAAGGCAGCCCCTACGGCAAGGAATTTCCCGGTCCCGCTGTCAGTAGTGCCGGCGTTGAGAGGCCTTGATTCCAACCCTTGTTGGTCAAGGTGTGGTCTGCAGACCAGCAGCCTCAAACAGACGAACACGTGGCGCTTGTGAGATGGAGGGTCTCGGTCTCCACCCCAACCTCTGATTCAGAATTTACGTTTCAACAAGGTTCATCTGTCCAGTTAGGTCTGGGAATCACTGCTCTAAGCAACCCTCAGTCTCCCACCCAAAGCCAAGGGGCCTGGTAGCAAAAGTCAACGCTCCCGCCAAAACGCAGTGCTCAGCTAAAGCTTTGTCTGAATAGCCAGCTCTTGTAATGTCTTCAGTATATTTATCTTAAGGAACGATTTAGCCTAATGGAATTCTATGTATGCGCCATATGATGTGTGAAAACAGGTACGACCATCATTTCGATTTTTAATCTTAAGATAAGAAGATTCCACAAACCTTTCAGTAACGTGTTCCAGTGTTTTGAAGCTCCGTTAAGGCTCTTGGTTGGAGCATCTGCTGGTCGGTTACAGAGGACGCAGCTTTGAGACCCTCCACCCACCCAGCCCCAGTTACTTCCTGAGTATCAGAATAACCTGCCTGGAAAGTGAGCCTCAGAAGAGCAGAGATGGGGTCTCCTTCTCATTTGGTCTCTCCTAGTGCCAAGCGCAGTGCCTGGCGGTGAGTAAATGCTCCACATGTTGGATGAAAGGAATTGAGAGATGCTGGGGGAGAGAGTGGGGGGAAGGAGAGTGAGAGAAGGAGGGAGGGAGGCTCTCTCCACAAGACATTGAGGACACAGACGTGGACATCCAGGAGAGCCAAGCTCCCCAAGTGCAGCCTCAGAGCGGCCACCTCCACCACTCGGAGGGGCTGGGAGAGCAGTGAGCTAGCAGAGCTGGTCAGTTCCCTCCAGTGCCCTCTCCGGCTGAGAATTACTTCAGAATGTTCTTCTATCTGAAGGTCATCAGCTTGAAGCCTTCACTTTCTCCCTCTGTGCCCACAGCAACACACCACTCCTGGAATGGTCATCTCCATGACTGGCCAAGAGCTCTAGGCAAGAATCTGAACCTGACCCTGAGCGGTCTGCCCACTCTTGGTTGCCCTCAGTCATTCGTAAGCAGAAACTCAAGGGCTGGCATTCCATCTCAGTAAGAGAGCTGTCACTGTGACGATGCCTGTTATTGTGCTGATAAAGCATCTGCCCGAGTGCTTTGTGCGTATCTGGTTATTCTTCACCACTTCAGAGTGAGCCACGCAACAGGAGAAGGAGGCTCAAAGGGTACAGTGATTTGCTGGCAGTCAGGACCAAAACCCCAAGCGTCCCAGGCCTGTGCTCCCTGAGCCAATGCAAACGGCAGTAGCTCACGGGCTGCTCAAGAGATGATAAGGCAAGAAAAGACGGGCCTTTCCTCATGAATATTAAGGCTTTAATATGTTGAACTAATTCATGTATATTTCACATTGTTCCAGAAATAATTTCAGGTGGAAGGTGGGTAGAAAGAAAAAAACCAAGCCAGGAACATAAAAGAGAGGCAAGAGTGGAGCTGAGACAAAATTGCATATAATTAAAGACCTAGACTTTTGCCCACAGGAAAGCACACGCGTTTGGCGTTTTACTTGCCAGTGGAAAAAGAAATTCAATTTTCAGTAGGTGACTAAAACAATTGCTGAAGGAAAACATAAGCGGTCCTGAAACTGAGATAGGACATGAACTTCTTAGGGTCTATAAAGAATGGCCATCTCAGCAACAAGCTTCCAATAGACCTTGTGTATCAAAAAGCCGAGGGCACCACATGGAAGGGCAGCTCCACAAAAGAGGTTCTACAAGGGGCGCACCATGCAGTCCCAGCACACAGCCCTGCAGGTCTGCTTCCTTCCAGGGGTGGACCTGAGTCACCAAAGGTCCACCTCCGCTCATGACCACCATCCCCCTCCCAGCACCCTGCTCTCCAGCCTGTTGCCCAAGACTCTGAATCTCCCAGCTTCTGAGAACAGCCCTTTCTTAGACTTCCCATCTTCCCAAGGGCTCCAGCATCCCTCCTTCCCCACCTTGTCCCCACCAGGAACAAAAGCATGGCCAACGTCCATGGGAGGCTAGAGAGCAGATGCCTGAGCTCCTGGGCTCTGGAGTCAAGGGGCCTGGGCTTGGATTCTGGCTCTGCCACCTCCTGACAGTGGACTTGGAGCCAGTAACTCATCTCTGCCTTAATAAATGGAGGATAATAATAGCATCCACCTACCTACCAGAGTAAATGGGATGATACAGTCATTCAGCAAATATTTCTTGAGCTCCTATTATGTGCCAGGCAGTGTTCTAGGCCTTTGGGATATACCAGGCCCCCAAAGACCCCTTGTCCTTGTGCTTTCCTTCACTCAGTGCAGCACAAGAGATTCCTTGTACTGAAGGCATCTAAGAAAGAGGCTAGGTAACAGGGGTGCTGTAACAGGACCTGGGGTCTTGCTGCCCTGAAAAGCTTCCTAGAGCAGCATGAGAAAAGACAAGGAAAAATGATGTCAATATGGCCTTAAACTCATGCTAATAAAGTATATGGCAGCAGTCTTGCCTTTCCTGCCATGTTGATGAACACATATTTTTAATATTTTTGCCTCTAAAAAACCCCCTGTAACTCTCATGTTTCGCTGTTGGGAGTATAACTGGTACAAACACTTAGAAAAACTACCCAGCATTGTATATTAAAAATGACCACACATATACCTTATGAACCAGCATTCGGCAGAAGATATCCAAGAGAAATGCTTTATAAATATATAATAAAAGATGTATACAAAAGTGTTCACAACACTAAGAGCCAAAGGGTAAAAACAACCCAAAATGCCCATCAACAGGAGAATAAGCAAATAAACTGTGGTGTATTTACACAATAGAATGCAATCCACAAAGAGAAATGAACGTGCTTCAAGTACACAACCATGTGTGTGAATCTGATGAACGTAATGTTGGATGAAAGAAGTCGGACATGGAGAGTACATACCACATGATTCCATTTATATGAAGTTCAAAGTCACCTTCAGTGTTAGCAGGTGGCACAGTGGTTACTTTTAGGTGGGTTAGTGACTGGCACAGGGGATGCTTCTGAAACTACAAGAATGTTCTATTTTTTATTTAGGTGATATGTGAATGCACTTGGGTGAAAATCTCTCCAGCTGTATGTTTGTGATCTGGCTAGAACTTCCAGTACAATTTTTTTTAACTCATGGATTTTAAAAATGGAGATATAATTCCCATACCATAAAATTCACCCTTTAAGCATGTAATTCAGTAGTTTTTAGAATGTTCATTGTACACTATCACCAGTGTATAGTTCCAGACCATCTCCATCACTCCAGAAGGAGACCTTGCACCTACTAACGGTCAGTCCCCACCCCCTTCCCTCCCTGCTCCTGGCAGCTGTTACTCTGCTTTCTATCTCTATGGATTTGACTAGTCTGAACATTTATATAAGTAGATTCATACGGTATGTGGGCTTTTGTTTCTGGCTTCATTCACTTAGCATAATGTTTTCAAGGCTCATCCTTGTTGTAGCCTGTGTCATTCCTTTTTATGACTGAATAATATCCCATTGTATCGATAGGCCCATTTGTTTATCCTTTATCAGGTGATGGACATTTTGGTTGTTTCACTTTTTGGCTATTGTGAATAATGCTGCTGTGAATATTTGTGTGCATGTTTTTGTCTTTTCAACTCTCTTGTGCCACACCTAGTAGTGGAATTTCTGGATACAAGATTGAATAGAAGTAGCTGGGAGCAGGCATCCTTGGCTTTGTTTCTGATCTGAGGGGAAAGGGGGCCTTCATCAAGTTGATGAAGTTCCTTCTAGTCCTAGTTTGCTGAGTGCTTTTTTTTTTTTAATTAATTAATTAATTTATTTTTATTTTTGGCTGTGTTGGGTCTTCGTTTCTGTGCGAGGGCTTTCTCTAGTTGCTGCGAGTGGGGGCCACTCTTCATCGCGGTGCGTGGGCCGCTCACTATCGCGGCCTCTCTTGTTGCAGAGCACAGGCTCCAGATGCGCAGGCTCAGTAGTTGTGGCTCACGGGCCCAGTTGCTCCGCGGCATGTGGGATCTTCCCAGACCAGGGCTCGAACCTGTGTGCCCTGCATTGGCAGGCAGATTCTCAACCACTGCGCCACCAGGGAAGCCCTTGCTGAGTGTTTTTAACATGAAAAGTTGTTGGATGTCATCAAATGTTTTTTCCTGTATTTATTGAAATAATGTGGTTTTACCATTTATTCTATTAATATGGTGTGTTACATTGATTTTTGTATGTTAAATCTTGCATTCCTGGGATAAATCCTACTTAGTCATGCATAATTCTTTTTGTTTGTTGCCAGATTCAGTTTGTTAGTATTTGTTGGGAAGTTTCTTCTATATTCGTAAAAGATATTGACCTTTTCTTGTGATGTCTTTATCTAGTTTTGGTATTAGGGAAATACTGGCCTCATAGAATGAGTTGGGAAGTGTTTCCTCCTCTTCTATTTTTTTCAAAGAGCTTGTAAAGATTTGACATTAATTCTTCTTTTAATGTTTGGTAGAATTCACCCATGAGGTCATCTGGGCCTACGTTTTTCTTTTGGAGAAGTTTCTGTTTACTAATTCAATCTCTTTATTTGTTATAGGTGTATTCAGGCTTCCTATTTCTTGTTGAATCAGTTCAGTAGTTTGTATCTTTCTAGGAATTTGTCCTTTTCATTTAGATTATCAATTATCAATTTAGATTATTGAATAGTTGACATATAACTGCATATTACATCTGTATGTGTTATAAATGCAACAACATAATGCTATAGTTATTGATTTGCATAATTTTGTTTTTTAAAAAAAATTAAGAGTAGATAATTTAAAAAGTCTACTTATACAGTGTTTTATATTTACCCTCAAATTTACTATTTCCAGCACTCTTAATTTTTTCAGGTTACTATCTGTTGTCATTTCCTTTCAGCCTGAAGTACTTCCTTTAGTATTTCTTGTAAGGCAGGTTTGCTAGCAACAAATTATCTCAATCTTTGTTTAACTGGAGTTTTTTTATGCTTTTATTCTTGGAGAATAATTTTGCTAGATATAGCCATCTCAGATCTACTGTTAAGCCCATCTAGTGAATTTTTCATTTTGGCTATTGTTCTTTTCAACTATAGAATTTCCACTTGGTTCCTTGTTATAGTTTCAATTTTTTTTTTTGTTATTTTCTTATTTGTTAAGTCACTATCAACATATTTTCCTGTAATTCTCTAAACATGGCTTCCTTTAATTCTTTGGACACAATTATAAAAGCTGCAAAGCATTTTTTTCTGTGAAATTCAGCCTCTGGGCCCATTCAGTCAGTTCCTGTTGATTGTGTTCTCTTGAGGAATGGGGGCTGGGGGCGGGTAACACTTTCCTGCTACTTCACCTGTCTCATACTTTTTTGTTGAAATTGGACATTTTAGATACTATATTGTTACAACTCTGAATTCTGGTTTTTATCCTGAGCCCCATATGTCATTTCTATTTTTCTGGGATTGTCCATTTCATATGTATTTTTAAATTTATTGCCACATATTAATCAGAATATCCAAATTTTATTTTTTAATATTAAAATTTAAGAGTACAAGAATTAAAATTCTTCAAGTTTAAAATAGTTTCATTATTTTTAAAAAGGCGCCTCTTTTGGGACTCCCCTGGTAGCGCAGTGGTTAAGAATCCACCGGCCAATGCAGGGGGCACAGGTTCGATCCCTAGTCTGGGAAGATCCCACATGCTGTGGAGTAACTAAGCCCGTGCGCCACAACCACTGAGCCTGCGAGCCACAACTACTGAGACTGTGTGCCACAACTACTGAAGCCCACGTGCCTAGAGCCCATTCCTCTGCAACAAGAGAAGCCACCTCAGTGAGAAGCCCTCACACCACATGAAGCGTAGCCCCCACTCGCCACAACTACAGAAAGCCAGTGTGCAACAACAAAGACCCAATGCAACCAAAAATAAATAAATAAATAAAATTGAAGAAAATAAAAAGGCGCCTTTTTAAAAGAGATTATAAGGCAATTTTCAATATATCTGTATAACAGAAAAAAATTCAACACCAAAAAAAATGAATGAGAAACCTCCGTTTCTTACTTCTGATTTGGAAAGCCATCTAAGATAAACTTTTAAGCTTAAAAAAACCGAGGTGCAGAATGGTGTGTATAATCTGTGCCATTTATATATGTGCTACCATTTGCTTGTATGAACCTAAATTATCTCTGGAAGACAATTTGGCTGTTGGGAAGAGAAGCAGGTAGCTGGGGAATAGGATGGGAAGAAGAGTTTATACTCTCTTTTATACTATTTTGAATTTTAATATTTAAAAATTAACTTTGTGTAGTGGCTTCTGACTGTTAAAATAATGAACACTTAATAAGTACTCATAACAGGCAGGCATGTGTTAATTCATTAGGTCCTTACAATAATGCTAAGAGATAAGTACTATGTGAAGCCCCATTTTACAGATGAGGAAACTGAGACACACAGACCCCCACAAAGCTGGACAATCAAGCTACCAAAGCCAGGGAGTGGTGGAAATGGTTTTTGGGCCCAGGCTCTTAAGATCCCGTGTGACATGTGGCTCCTTACACAGCTTCCTCTTCTTCACGGGCCACCTGAACACAGGAAAGTCACCCATTAGTGTACACAGCCCATCCCACAAGACTGCAAATCCTACGCCAGGGAGGGCTTCTCATTTTTAATATGACTCACATAATAGATGCTCAGTAAATATTTCTGAACAAAGGAACGAATCCTCCTCAGGGTACTTTTTATACACTGGGTATAAAATCTTTATTCTCTCAGGTTGCCCTGAAAAAGACATAAAACACATTTCCAAAGGTTAGAGATGCTAAGGGGCGACCTAAGAGTCAGGAAGTTTAAGACAAAATGTTCTGAAGCCTCTCACGTCCGTCTCTGAGCCCACAGCCTTCTCGGGGTGTGTCCCTGGGAACCGTTGCTTGTGTACAGGCAGTCCAGGCCGTTCGTGCGTGTGCGACATGTGTGCAGTATTACAAACCACCCAGTCCTTCCTCTGGCCCTGGCTGTAGCTCAGAGGCTTCCTGCCTGCCTCTGTCCATCTCCTTCCCTGTCTCCTTCCCCTGCTCCCTGCCCCAGTGAAGTCCAAAGTCACAGAGATTATCTAGTAGAACACAGTGAACTATCACTCACTGGCTCTGACACATGCTTTCCCATTTAAACATCTCTGAAATCAGTTGCCTCCTGTACCTAGTGATAAGAAAGCCTTGTGTCATCGTTTAATCGTTGTTGTTTTCTTTCTTAGTGATCCATACAGCTTCTTGCAGTAATTGGGAGCTTAGCTTTGGTGAAATTGGGGTGGGGTGGGGGGGGGTGGGCAAAAGGACAGGCAGAAGTCCAGTTCCTCTAAGAACTGATGCTCAACTCAGTTTTGACTCTACGCTTGGGTTTGGGATATTCCAGAGTCACATGATGAAGAATAATGTAAAAACAGTACCTATACAGCCCTTGTTATATGCCACACACTGAACGTAGACTACCTCTTCCCTTTGCCACAGCCCAAACAGATCAGTAGCTCCGTTTAGAGAGAGAGGAAACTGAGAGTTAGAGAGATCGAGTACCCAGACCTTGCTTCTGTGCTCCCCATCCAGCCAAATGTGTGGTCTGTCGGCCCTTCTCCCTGTTATTTAAAAACATCTTCCTGAAGGACCTTCAAGATGGCGGAGGAGTAAGATGTGGGGATCACCTTCCTCCCCACAAATACATCAAAAATACATCTACCTGTGGAACAGCTCCTACAGAATACCTACTGAACGCTGGCAGAAGACCTCAGACTTCCCGAAAGGCAAGAAACTCCCCACGTACCTGGGTAGGGCAAAAGAAAAAAGAGAAAACAGAGACAAAAAAATAGGGATGGGACCTGCACCACTGGGAGGGAGCTGTGAAGGAGGAAAGGTGTCCACACATTAGGAGCCCCTTCGCGGGCGGAGACTGCGGGTGGCGGAGGGGGGAGCTTCGGAGCCACGGAGGAGAGCGCAGCCACAGGGGTGCAGAGGGCAAAGCGGAGAGATTCCCGCACGGAGGCTCGGCGCCGAGCAGCACTCACCAGCCTGAGAGGCTTGTCTGATCCCCAGCCGGGGCGGGCGGGGCTGAGAGCTGAGTCTCAGGCTTTGGAGGTCAGATCCCAGGGAGAGGACTGGGGTTGGCGGCGTGAACACGGCCTGAAGGGGCTAGTGCACCACAGCTAGCTGGGAGGGAGTCCGGGAAAAAGTCTGGACCTGCCTAAGAGGCAAGAGACCATTGTTTTGGGGTGCACGAGGAGAGGGGATTCAGAGCACCACCTAAATGAGCTCCAGAGATGGGCACGAGCCGTGGCTGTCAGCGCGGACACCAGAGATGGGCATGAGATGCTAAGGCTGCTGCTACCGCCACCAAGGAGCCTGTGTGCAAGCACAGCTCACTATCCACACCGCCCCTCCCAGGAGCCTGCGCAGCCCGCCACTGCCAGGGTCCCGTGATCCAGGGACAACTTCCCTGGGAGAACAGAGGGCGTGCCTGAGGCTTTCGCGTCACGCCGGCCTCTGCAGCTACAGGCTCGCCCCGCATTCCATATCCCTCCCTCCCCCCGGCCTGAGTGAGCCAGAGCCTCCTAATCAGCCACTCCATTAACCCCCTCCTGTCTGGGCGGGGAACAGACGCCCTCAGGCGACCTACACGCAGAGGCGGGGCCAAATCCAAAGCTGAACCCCAGGAGCTGTGCGAACAAAGAAGAGAAAGGGAAATCTCTCCCAGCAGCCTCAGGAGCAGCAGATTGTTTCTCCACGATCAATTTGATGTACCCTGCATCTGTGGAATACCTGAATAGACAATGAATCACCCCAAAATTGAGGCGGTGGACTTTGGGAGCAACTGTAGACTTGGGGTTTGCTGTCTGCGACTGACTTGTTTCTGATTTATATGTTTATCTTAGTTTAGTTTTTAGTGCCTGTTATCATTGGTGGATTTGTTTATTGGTTTGGTTTCTCTCTTCTTTTTTTAAATTATATTTTTATTTTTTTATTTTAATAAAAAAAATTTTTGTCTTAATAACTTTATTTATTTATTTATTTTTTCCTTTTTTTTTCTCCCTCTTCTTCTGAGCCGTGTGTCTTACAGGGTCTTGGTGCTCCAGCTGGGTGTCAGGCCTGAGCCTCTGAGGTGGGAGAGCTCAGTTCGGGACATTGGACCACCAGAGACCTCCCAGCCCCACATAATATCAATTGGCGAGAGCTCTCCCAGAGATCTCCGTCTCAATGCTAAGACCCAGCTCCACTCAATAACCAGCAAGCTCCAGTGCTGGACACCCCATGCCAAACAACTAGCAAGACAGGAACACAACCCCACCCATTAACAGAGAGGCTGCCTAAAATCATAATAAGTTCACAGACACCCCCAAACACACCACTGAACGTGGTCCTGCCCACCAGAAAGACAGGATCCGGCCTCATCCACCAGAATACAGGCACCAGTCCCCTCCACCAGGAAGCCTTCACAACCCACTGAACCAAGCTTAGCCACTGGGGGCAGACACCAAAAACAATGGGAACTACGAACCTGCAGGCTGCAAAGAAGGAGACCCCAAAGACAGTAAGTTAAGCAAAATGAGAAGACAGAGAAATACGCAGCAGATGAAGGAGCAAGGTAAAAACCCACCAGATCAAACAAATGAAGAGGTAATAGGCAGTCTACCTGAAAAAGAATTCAGAGTAATGATAGTAAAGATGATCCAAAATCTTGGAAATAGAATGGAGAAAATACAAGAAATGTTTAACAAGGACCTAGAAGAACTAAAGAGCAAACAAACAATGATGAACAACACAATAAATGAAATCAAAAATTCTCTAGAAGGAATCAGTAGAATAACTGAGGAAGAAGAACGCATAAGTGACCTGGAAGATAAAATAGTGGAAATAACTACTGCAGAACAGAATGAAGAGAATTGAGGACAGTCTCAGAGACCTCTGGAACAACATTAAATGCACCAACATTTGAATTATAGGGGTCCCAGAAGAAGAAGAGAAAAAAAAAAAGGGACTGAGAAAGTATTTGAAGAGATTATAGTTGAAAACTTCCCTAACATGGGAAAGGAAATAGTCAAGTCCAGAAAGCACAGAGAATCCCATACGGGATAAATCCAGGGAGAAACATGCCAAGACACATATTAATCAAACTCTCAAAAATTAAATACAAAGAAAAAATATTAAAAGCAGCAAGGGAAAAGCAACAAATAACATACAAGGGAATCCCCATAAGGTTAACAGCTGATCTTTCAGCAGAAACTCTGCAAGCCAGAAGGGAGTGGCAGAACCTATTTAAAGTGATGAAAGAGAAAAACCTACAACCAAGATTACTGTACCCAGCAAGGATCTCATTCAGATTTGACAGAGAAATTAAAACCTTTACAGACAAGCAAAAGCTAAGAGAATTCACCACCACCAAACCAGCTTTACAACAAATGCTAAAGGAACTTCTCTAGGCAGGAAACACAAGAGAAGGAAAAGACCTACAATAAGAAACCCAAAACAATTAAGAAAATGGTAATAGGAACATACATATTGATAATTACCTTAAATGTAAATGGACTAAATGCTCCAACCAAAAGACATAGACTGGCTGAATGGATACAAAAACAAGATCCGTATATATGCTGTCTACAAGAGACCCACTTCAGACCTAGGGACACATACAGACTGAAAGTGAGGGGATGGAAAAAGATATTCCATGCAAATGGAAATCAAAAGAAAGCTGGAGTAGTAATTCTTATATCAGACAAAATAGACTTTAAAATAAAGACTATTACAAGAGACAAAGAAGGACACTACATAATGATAAAGGGATCAATCCAAGAAGAAGATATAACAATTGTAAATATTTATGCACCCAACATAGGAGCACCTCAATACATAAGGCAAATGCTAACAGCCATAAAAGGGGAAACTGACAGTAACACAGTAATCGTAGGGGACTTTAGCACCCCATTTTCACCGATGGACAGATCATCCAAACAGAAAATAAATAAGGAAACACAAGCTTTAAATGACACATTATACCAGATGGGCTTAACTGCTATTTATAGGACATTCCATCCAAAAACAACAGAATACACTTTCTTCTCAAGTGCTCATGGAACATTCTCCAGGATAGATCATACCTTGGGTCACAAATCAAGCTTTGTTAAACTTAAGAAAATTGAAATCGTATCAAATATCTTTTCCGACCACAACACTATGAGACTAGATATCAATTACAGGAAAAAAAAACTGTAAAAAATACAAACACATAGAGGCTAAACAATCCACTACTAAATAACCAAGAGATCAATGAAGAAATCAAAGAGGAAATCAAAAAATACCTAGAAACAAATGACAGTGAAAACATGATGACCCAAAACCTATGGAATGCAGCAAAAGCAGTTCTAAGAGGGAAGTTTATAGCAATACAATTCTACCTCAAGAAACAAGAAACATCTGAAATAAACAACCTAACCTTACACCTAAAGCAATTAGAGAAAGAAGAACAAAAAAAAACCCCAAAGTTAGCAGAAGGAGAGAAATCATAAAGATCAGATCAGAAATAAATGAAAAAGAAATGAAGGAAATGATAGCAAAGATCAGTAAAACTACAAGCTTTTTCTTTGAGAAGATAAACAAAATTGATAAACCATTAGCCAAACTCATCAAGAAAAAAAGGGAAAAGACTCAAATCAACAGAATTAGAAATGTAAAAGGAGAAGTAACAACTGACACTGCAGAAATACAAAGGATCATGAGAGATTACTACAAGCAACTCTATGCCAATAAAATGGACAAGCTGGAAGAAATGGGCAAATTCTTAGAAAAGCACAACCTTCCAAGACTGAACCAGAAAGAAATAGAAAATATAAACAGACCAATCACAAGCACTGAAATTGAAACTGTGATTAAAAATCTTCCAACAAACAAAAGTCCAGGACCACATGGCTTCACAGGTGAATTCTATCAAACATTTAGAGAAGAGCTAACACCTATCCTTCTCAAACTCTTCCAAAATATAGCAGAGGGAGAAACACTCCCAAACTGATTCTACGAGGCCACCATCACCCTGATACCAAAACCAAACAAAGATGTCACAAAGAAAGAAAACTACAGGTCAATATCACTGATGAACATAGATGCAAAATCCTCAACAAAATACTAGCAAACAGAATCTAGCAGTACATTAAAAGGGTCATACACCATGATCAAGTGGGGTTTATCCCAGGAATTCAAGGATTCTTCAATATACACAAATCAATCAATGTGATACACCATATTAACAAACTGAAGGAGAAAAACCATATGATCATCTCAATAGATGCAGAAAAAGCTTTCGACAAAATTCAACACCCATTTATGATAAAAACCCTCCAGAAAGTAGGCATAGAGGGAACTTACCTCAACATAATAAAGGCCATATATGACAAACCCACAGCAAACATCATTCTCAATGGTGAAAAACTGAAACCATTTCCTCTAAGATCAGGAACAAGACAAGGTTGCCCACTCTCACCACTATTATTCAACATAGTTTGGGAAGTTTTAGCCACAACAATCAGAGAAGAAAAAGAAATAAAAGGAATCCAAATTGGAAAAGAACTACAGCTGTCACTGTTTGCAGATGACATGATACTATACATAGAGAATCCTAAAGAGGCTACCAGAAAACTACTAGAGCTAATCAATGAATTTGGTAAAGTAGCAGGATACAAAATTAATGCACAGAAATCTCTTGCATTCCTATACACTAATGATGAAAAATCTGAAAGAGAAATTAAGGAAACACTCCCATTTACCATTGCAACAAAAAGAATAATATACCTAGGAATAAACCTACCTAAGGAGACAAAAGACCTGTATGCAGAAAACTATAAGACACTGGTAAAAGAAATTAAAGATGATACAAACAGATGGAGAGATATACTGTGTTTTTGGATTGGAAGAATCAGCATTGTTGAAAATGACTCTACTACCCAAAGCAATCCACAGATTCAGTGCAATGCCTATCAAATTACCAATGGTACTTTTCACAGAACTAAAACAAAAAATTTCACAATTTGTATGGAAACACAAAAGACCCCGAATAGTCAAAGCAATCTTGAGAAAGAAAAACAGAGCTGGAGGAATCAGGCTCCCTGACTGCAGACTATACTACAAAGCTACAGTAATCAAGACAGTATGGTACTGGCACAAAAACAGAAATATAGACCAATGGAACAGGATAGAAAGCCCAGAGATAAACCCATGCACATATGGTCACCTTATGTTTGATAAAGGAGGCAAGAATATACAATGGAGAAAAGACAGCCTCTACAATAAGTAGTGCTGGGAAAACTGGACAGCTACATGTAAAAGAATGAAATTAGAACACTTCCTAATACCATACACAAAAATAAACTCAGAATGGATTAAAGATCTAAATGTAAGACCAGACATTATAAAACTCATAGAAGAAAACATAGGCAGAACACTCTATGAAATAAATCACAGCAAGATCCTTTTTGACCCACCTCCTAGAGTAATGGAAATAAAAACAAAAATAAACAAATGGGACCTAATAAAACTTAAAAGCTTTTGCATAGCAAAGGAAACCATAAACAAGACAAAAAGACAACCCTCAGAATGGGAGAAAATATTTGCAAACAAAGCAACTGACAAAAGATTAATCTCCAAAATATACAAGCAGCTCTTGCAGCTCAATATCAAAAAGAACAACCCAATCCAAAAATGGGCAGAAGACCTAAATAGATATTTCTCCAAAGAAGATATACAGATTGCCAACAAACACATGAAAGGATGCTCAGCATCACTAATCATTAGAGAAATGCAAATCAAAACCACAGTGAGGTGTCACCTCACACCGGTCAGAATGGCCTTCATCAAAAAATCTACAAACAATAAATGCTGGAGAGGGTGTGGAGAAAAGGGAAACCTCTTGCATTGTTGGTGGGAATGTAAATTGATGCAGCCACTATGGAGAACAGTATGGAGGTTCCTTAAAAAACTAAAAATAGAACTACCATATGGACACTGCAGAAATACAAACGATCATGAGAGATTACTACAAGCAACTCTATGCCAATAAAATGGACAACCTGGAAGAAATGGACAGATTCTTAGAAATGCACAACCTGCCAAGACTGAACCAGGAAGAAATAGAAAATATGAACAGACCAATCACAAGCACTGAAATTGAAACTGTGATTAAAAATCTTCCAACAAACAAAAGCCCAGGACCAGATGGCTTCACAGGCGAATTCTATCAAACATTTAGAGAAGAGCTAACACCTATCCTTCTCAAACTCTTCCAAAATATTGCAGAGGGAGGAACACTCCCAAACTCATTCTACGAGGCCACCATCACCCTGATACCAAAACCAGACAAAGATGTCACAAAGAAAGAAAACTACAGGCCAATATCACTGATGAACATAGATGCAAAAATCCTCAACAAAATACTAGCAAACAGAATCCAACAGCACATTAAAAGGATCATACACCATGATCAAGTGGGGTTTATCCCAGGAATTCAAGGATTCTTCAACATACGCAAATCAATCAATGTGATGACACCATATTAACAAATTGAAGGAGAAAAACCATATGATCATCTCAATAGATGCAGAGAAAGCTTTTGACAAAATTCAACACCCATTTATGATAAAAGCCCTGCAGAAAGTAGGCATAGAGGGAACTTTCCTCAACATAATAAAGGCCATATATGACAAACCCACAGCCAACATTGTCCTCAATGGTGAAAAACTGAAACCATTTCCACTAAGATCAGGAACAAGACAAGGTTGCCCACTCACCACTGTTATTCAACATAGTTTTGGAAGTGTTAGCCACAGCAATCAGAGAAGAAAAAGAAATAAAAGGAATCCAAATCGGAAAAGAAGAAGTAAAGCTGTCACTGTTTGCAGAAGACATGATACTATACATAGAGAATCCTAAAGAGGCTACCAGAAAACTACTAGAGCTAATCAATGAATTTGGTAAAGTAGCAGGATACAAAATTAATGCACAGAAATCTCTTGCATTTCTATACACTAATGATGAAAAATCTGAAAGTGAAATTAAGAAAACACTCCCGTTTACCATTGCAACAAAAAGAATAAAATATCTAGGAATAAACCTACCTAAGGAGACAAAAGAGCCGTATGCAGAAAACTATAAGACACTGATGAAAGAAATTAAAGATGATCCAAACAGATGGAGAGATATACCATGTTCTTGGATTGGAAGAATCAACATTGTGAAAATGACTCTACTACCCAAAGCAATCTACAGATTCAATGCAATCCCTATCAAACTACCACTGGCATTTTTCACAGAACTAGAACAAAAAATTTCACAATTTGTATGGAAACACAAAAGACCCCGAATAGCCAAAGCAATCTTGAGAACGAAAAATGGAGCTGGAGGAATCAGGCTCCCTGACTTCAGACTTTATTACAAAGCTACGGTAATCAAGACAGTATGGTACTGGCACAAAAACAGAAATATAGATCAATGGAATAGGATAGAAAGCCCAGAGATAAACCCATGCACATATGGTCAACTTATCTTTGATAAAGGAGGCAAGCATATACAGTGGAGAAAAGACAGCCTCTTCAATAAGTGGTGCTGGGAAAATTGGACAGATACATGTAAAAGAATGAAGTTACAACACTCTCTAACACCATACACAAAAATAAACTCAAAATGCATTAAAGACCTAAATGTAAGGCCAGACACTATCAAACTCTTAGAGGAAAACATAGGCAGAACACTCTATGACATAAATCACAGCAAGATTCTTTTTGACCCAGCTCCTAGAGAAACGGAAATAAAAACACAAATAAACAAATGGGACCTAATGAAACTTAAAAGCTTTTGCACAGCAAAGGAAACCATAAACAAGACCAAAAGACAACCCTCAGAATGGGAGAAAATATTTGCAAATGAAGCAACTGACAAAGGATTAATCTCCAAGATTTACAAGCAGCTCATGCAGCTCAATAACAAAAAAACGAACAACCCAATCCAAAAATGGGCAGAAGACCTAAATAGACATTTCTCCAAAGAAGATATACAGATTGCCAACAGACACATGAAAGAATGCTCAACATCATTAATCATTAGAGAAATGCAAATCAAAACTACAATGAGATATCATCTCACACCGGTCAGAATGGCCATCATCGAAAAATCTAGAAACAATAAATGCTGGAGGGCTTCCCTGGTGGCGCAGTCGTTGAGAGTCTGCCTGCTAATGCAGGGGACACGGGTTCGAGCCCTGGTCTGGGAAGATCCCACATGCCGCGGAGCAACTGGGCCCGTGGGCCACAACTACTGAGCCTGCGCGTCTGGAGCCTGTGCTCCGCAACAAGAGAGGCTGCGATAGTGAGAGGCCCGCGCACCGCGATGAAGAGTGGCCCCCACTTGCCACAACTAGAGAAAGCCCTTGCACAGAAACGAAGACCCAACACAGCCAAAAATAAATAAATAATTCTTTAAAAAAATAAATAAATAAAATAAATGCTGGAGAGGGTGTGGAGGAAAGGGAACCCTCTTGCACTGTTGGTGGGAATGTAAATTGATACAGCCACTATGGAGAACAGTATGGAGGTTCCTTAAAAAACTACAAATAGAACTACCATACGACCCAGCAATCCCACTACTGGGCATATACCCTGAGAAAACCATAGTTCAAAAAGAGTCATGTACCAAAATGTTCATTGCAGCTCTATTTACAATAGCCAGGACATGGAAGCAACCTAAATGTCCATCGACAGATGAATGGATAAGGAAGATGTGGCACATATATACAATGGAATATTACTCAGCCATAAAAAGAAATGAAATGGAGGTATTTGTAATGAGGTGGATGGAGTTAGAGTCTGTCATACAGAGTGAAGTAAGTCAGAAAGAGAAAAACAAATACAGTATGCTAACACATATATACGGAATCTAAGAAAAAAAAAAAAAAACAGCCATGAAGAACCTAGTGGCAAGACGGGAATAAAGACACAGACCTACTAGAGAATGGACTTGAGGATATGGGGAGGGGGTGGGGTGAGATGTGACAGGGTGAGAGAGTGTCATGGACATATATACACTACCAAACGTAAAATAGATAGCTAGTGGGAAGCAGCCGCGTAGCACAGGGAGATCAGCTCGGTGCTTTGTGACCACCTAGAGGGGTGGGATGGGGAGGGTGGGAGGGAGGGAGATGGAAGAGGGAAGAGATATGGGAACATATGTATATGTATAACTGATTCACTTTGTTATAAAGCAGAAACTAACACACCATTGTAAAGCAATTATACTCCAATAAAGATGTTAAAAAAAAAAAAAAAAGAACTACCATATGACCCAGCAATCCCACTACTGGGCATATACCCTGAGAAAACCATAATTCAAAAAGAGACATGTAGGGGCTTCCCTGGTGGCACAGTGGTTGAGAATCTGCCTGCCAATGCAGGGGACACGGGTTCGAGCCCTGGTCTGGGAAGATCCCACATGCCGCGGAGCGGCTGGGCCCGTGGGCCACAATTGCTGAGCCTGCGCGTCTGGAGCCTGTGCTCCGCAACAAGAGAGGCCGCGATGGTGAGAGACCCGCGCACTGCGATGAAGAGTGGTCCCCACTTGCCACAACTAGAGAAAGCCCTCGCACAGAAACGAAGACCCAAGACATCCATAAATAAATATTAAAAAAAAAAAAAAGAGACATGTACCACAATGTTCACTGCAGCTCTATTTACAATATCCAGGACATGGAAGCAACCTAAATGTCCATTGACAAATGAATGGATAAAGAAGATGTGGCGCATACATACAATGGAATATTACTCAGCCATAAAAAGGAATGAAATTGAGTTATTTGTAGTGAGTTGGATGGACCTAGAGTCTGTCATACAGAGTGAAGTAAGTAGAAAGAGAAAAACAAATACCGTATGCTAACAAATATATATGGAATCTAAAAAAAAAAAAATGGTTCTGAAGAACCTAGGGGCAGGACAGGAATAAAGACGCAGACGTAGAGAATGGACTTGAGGACACGGGTTGGGGGGAAGGGGAAGCTGGGACGAAGTGAAAGAGTAGCACTGACATTTATACACTACCAAATACAAAATAGATAGCTAGTGGGAAGCAGCTGCATAGCACAGGGAGATCAGCTCCGTGCTTTGTGACCACTTAGAGGGGTGGGATAGGGAGGGTGGGAGGGAGACGCAAGAAGGTGGGGTTATGGGGATATGTGTATACATATAGGTGATTCACTTTGTTATACAGCAGAAACTAACACAACAGTGTAAAGCAATTATACTTCAATAAAGATGTATAAAACCCCCCATAAACTCACCTCTAGACACGTTCTCATGAGAAGAGTGAAAAACTTAGAAGGAAACCTACAGTGAAAAAAATATAGACTCTCCAGCTACACTGACGCTGGAAGACAAGGGGCCATGTCTTCGTAATTCTGAGGGAAATTGAATTCCAATGAAGAATTTCATTCAGGTGTAAGAGCAAAATGAAGATGTTTTCAGGCACGTAGAAAATTTGTTTGCCAAGCACCCTTTCCGATGATGTTCTCCAAGGAAGGGAAGGAAGGGGAGAAGGAGGGAGGGAGGAAGTCAGTGAGTCATGGGATCCAACAGCAGAAATCCTAACGGGAAGAGCACTGGAGGGAAGTCCCAGCAGGATTGTGCCCCAAGCCCACAGGGCACTCAGCCCTGATGGGAACCAGATGTACGAGTGAACCCTCTAGAAGAAAGTGGTTTCCATGTAATAGCATGATTAGAGAGTTGGATAATCTTCAGAATAAAATGAAAGCGTATGCTTATTCTAGCAGTAAGAAAAAAGCTAAATGCAATTATGAAAAAGAAGAAGAAAAGCTATACAACAGTTATGTAAAGCAAACTAAAACGTGCCTCAAATGGAACCAGTGGTGGGGCTTAGAAAAGAAATCCATTTGACACCGACATCTGGAACATTCTGCTTGGCACAGGAGTGAAACACTGGAACCACAGAGTAAATGTAATCAGAAAAGGTACCATGAAAATGGAATCAGATTCTATTGCCTGGCTCTGCAGTGAACATTTACAACTTCAATAGCATAATGGTATTTATTAGATTTAGATTTAGATTTTTTTTTTTAAAAACAATTTTTTTTATTTATTTATTTTTGGCTGCATTGGGTCTTTGTTGCAGTGCGTGGGCTTTTCTCTAGTTGCAGCGAGCGGGGGCTACTCTTCGTTGAGGTGCGCGGGCTTCTCATTGCGGTGGCTTCTCTTGTTGCGGAGCACGGGCTCTAGGCGTGTGGGCTCGGTAGTTGTGGCTCCCGGGCTCTAGGGCACAAGCTCAGTAGTTGTGGCGCACGGGCTTAGTTGCTCCGCGGCATGTGGGATCTTCCCGGACCAGGGATGGAACCCGTGTCCCCTGCATTGGCAGGCGGATTCTTAACCACTGGGGAAGTCCCCTGTTATTCTTAAAGAAAGGAAGTGCAGAATCCTCCGTAAATGCTTTCCACACTCACACTCCACCTAAAGACACACGTCCGGGCACCGCGCACAAGTTAAACTGAGCAGCCTTCCACCCACTTTTGCTTCCCTGCGCGGACGTAGTGCTTTCCCAGGCAGTGCTTTCCAGAGTGCGGTCCCCTGACCAACAGCGTCAACCTCACCTTAGCTCTTGTTAGAAACGCAGATTCTCGCGCCCCACCCCTACCTACTGAGTCAGCAAATCCAGCTGAGGCCGGGGACCCTGCATTTCATGCTCCTTTCCCGTGGCTCAGATGCGCGCTCAAGCTGGGGCGTCCCCGGCCCAGGTCCCCCCTGTCACCCGCGCTATGCCTCTGGCCGGCCCCCGAGGGCCAGGGGGCTCGGAACAGCGGAGTCCAGGTGCCGGCCACGGACAGGTGTCCGCCCGCTGGGGCTCCAGGGTCTCTGACCTCTGCCTCTGCTATTCCACCGCCTCCAAGGGTGGGGCCCTGCTGCCCCGCCCGCGCACCTCCAGCTACACAGGTGCTGGGCAGGGCCTGCACACCAAGTCGCAGGAAGCAGCGCCTTAGCGAAAAGGTCCTCCGTCCCGGACTCCTCGCTCGCCAGTCGCAGGGAGCCCTCGGAGCCGCCACCATGGGTAGGCGCGCGGGGCCGGGGTCGCGGGGAGCCCGGCGCAGGGGCTGCGCAGTCGGGGCGCTGCGGACGGGTCTCCGCGGGGCGTGGCCGGGCTGCCACGCCGGTCCCCGCGGTCGCCGGCGGCTGGCGGACCTGCGGGCGGAGCCGGCAACGCTGGCAGCGCGGGAGGGCGGGCGCGCAGCAGGGACACCTCGCCGCGGCGGGAAGCGACCGGGGGTCAGCGGAGCCCGGGGTGGCGGTGGGGTTCGCAGGCTTGGGCGTGTTTGCGGGGCGGGCAGCCTCCACGCCCCGTCCCGTCCCCGGGCGCAGAGGCAGAGGGCCCCAGGCGCCCTGTCACAGGTTGGAAGAACGAACGCAGTAACCATCACCTGCCTACCTGTTGTGAATCCTCGGTCTCTGTGTTCCCACCCTGTGGGCTGAGAGCTAGACTGCGTGGTGCTGGTGATGGCAGGGCCAGCAGAGCCTCAGTCCAGGAGGCGGGGAGCGTGGCTCTCAGTGGCTGTTCAGGCGCTTCTCTTGCCTCTGGCTGGCCGGGTGACCCAGAGCTGCTGAGGGAGCCCTGGTCCAAGGGGAACTGGGGCTGGCCCGTTGGAGCCCTATTTAACGTTCTGCCGTTGTCTTCGAGCTTCAAGAGAAGGCACAGAGGAGAGTAGCCGGTCCTCCATAGGCAAGGAGTGTCGGCAGAACATCTAGAAAACAATTTAATTCTGCCTGCTTCCGAATAAACAGCTCTGGAGTGAACGCAGAAGCAGAACGGAGCTGCCAGAGACCAGAGATCAGCCCAACCCTCTTCTCCCCGCAAGCCTGTGCATGGATGGGTCCAGGCTGTCACAATGTGGCCACGTGGTTGAGAGAACCAGGTCTGACTTCGGCCAGCCTGCACTTGTATTCCCGCTCTGCCACTTGCTCCCTCGGTGATCTTGCATCAGTGAGCTAAGCTCTGTGGCCCTTGACTCCCTCAGCCATTAGGCAGAAGTGTCCATACCACCCTCAGTGGCAGCACTGAGCCGTGTAGGAGCTCAACGCCGGCTGTGCATGGGCACCTGGCTCTCAGACCCACTATGCCATGCCGAGTCGTGGTCCTGGAGTAGCGGTTTTGAGTGGGTCACCCTTGGGACTTCTAGCGGTGCTAAGTATGCTCGTTCCAGAAAGATGCTGCAGCCTCCTCTCCCGTGCAGGCTGTCAGGGGCCGGTACCCATCAGAGCTCAGCTTTGCAGGCAGCCCAACTCCTGGGCTGGAGCTCTGGGTCCTGCTTCAAACACCATTTGCTTGTCACTCTATGTAACTTTTCTGGGAGGTGCTCTGAAGTATTCATTTTGGTTTTCAGATCCCAAATACCTGAATAGTATCCATGCCGAATTAGAACTTTTCCTAACACAGTTCCAATCGGGGTAGCTGTTGGCAGCCTGATTGTCAGTGAATGAACACAAGTTAGCTTTTGAAGTATAGTCCCCAGTGAACTGACTTTCTAGTTTACAGATCGGTGCTTAAGGGTTTTGGGGTGGGAGGTTGTTTGTTTTGCAACTGAGATTGGCATAGCATGTGGGTAGCAACAAAAAGTTTACATTCAGACACCAGTTTTATGTTTCCTCAGGTCCTAAATTTTCAATATCTGGGTCTAGTTAGTAAATGAAACAAATAATTAGGAAATGTCTTTTAATTTTAAAAAGTAGCAGTAACATCCCCTCTTAAGAGCAGATCTTTGTGACTTAGATGATGCCAAGATTGTTTCAGATCCCCTCGTGACTGAACGGGGAACACTTGGAAAGCTTGGTGAATCCAGCAGGAGGGAAGGAAGCAAGGAAAGTTCTTAGAGAAGCGTTTGCCTTGAAAAGGGCCAGATAGTAGATATTTTTGGCTCCGGGGGCCACACAGTGTCTGTGGCAACGACTCAAGTCCACCCTTGTCATTTGAAATATGAAACAAATGGGCGAATCTGTGTTTCAGTAAAACTTTATCAATGGGCACAGAAGTGTGAATTTTATATGCTTTGCAGGTGTCACAAAATAGTCTTTAAAAGCGTTTTTTGATTATTTTAAAATGTAGACACCATTTTAGCTTGCGAGCCATACAAAAATGGGCAGGGGGCCGGACTTGGTGCCGCGCCATAGCTGCTGACCTTTGCTTTAAAGGGTGTGTGTGATTATCAGAGTCGGGACCAGAGGAGGCAGGGACCAGCCTGCCTTGTGGAGTTAGGTCTCCGAAGGGCAGCGAACCTTGGTGACTGGAGTGCCACCTTTGAGACCTTTGGAGGGCTGGGGACACTTTTGTGGAAGATTTGGAATATTCTGTCTCCGTCCTGTTACCCCCACCCGACTCCCTAGCCCAGAGCTTAGCAAAGATATATGCCAAAGTTGTTCTCACCAATTCCTTCCCTCACTTTGGTCCTGGAAAACCATAGATCCTGCCCTGTCGCATGCCACATATATGACTCTGAAGATGGAGGTTGATGAGGCTTCGGGTTCTAGGAAGAGGCTTCCGGTTTTCCTGCCCCCCATGCCAGGGCCTCCAGGCCGACCTGAGAAGTTCATTCACTTAGTGATGACGCTTTATCACATTCCTCCCCTCCAGCTCTCAGCTTCCTTCTGGCCTTGTAGGTAATTCTGAAGAGTTTTTCAAGTCAGTTTCCTGAGTATAAAAGGAGGGACTAGCCTTGAAGGTCCCTCAAACCTGGTCCTTTAAAAGTCCTTCCACATTCTCTCCTCTTTCTAGAAGCTCTTGGGTAGACCTGTGAACAGAGCCGAAGGACCAGGGAGGCTGGCATTCCTGCTGTAGGCTGTAAGTGTGCTGCTGGAAGCTGAGGGTACCCCACACCAAAGGGAGCCTTGGGCATCCCAACCTTGGGAGAACCCCTTCCTCCCGTACAGTAAAAAGAGAGAACTTCTGACATTGGGTCCTTTTAGGCTGACATTACTCTAAGTCAGTGGTTTTTAGGCTTTAGCATGTGTCGGGATCACTTGAGCAAAGGCTCATTCTAACACGTGCCTGGGCCGCAGCCCTAGCGTCTCTGCTTCGGTGGGTCAGGGCAGGGCTCAAGGATTTGCATCTGCAAGTTCCCAGGTGATGCTCTGCTGCCGGTCCCAGGACCACACTTCGAGAACCACTGCCCTAAGTGACTCTACATGACAACTTTCTTTTTCTCGAGCCTTGCCCATGTCCAGACGTTGCTACTGTGCCCCCCAAAATGAGGTCATGGCAAGAAGATCTAGTGTAGTCTGGCCCCTGGCTTGTCCACGTGACCAAATTTGGGGTAAATTAGTAGCTAGAATTTAAAAATTAGCTCACAAAGGCAGTCTTAGGAAAGGGAGCCTTGACTCACTGTGGTCCAGCTAAGGCTGGCAGGGGGTTGACCTGAATCTCCTATTTATGCAGTTTTTGTTTGCTTGTTTGTTTGTTGTACCACATAAGGGAATAAAACTGTCCTGCCTTGAGGAGACTCACATCCTCAGGGGCAGGAGCACAAGCCCGTAAGCAACATTTTCCCCCGCTGAGTTACAGGTGAGGTGAGCAAAGTATTATGAGACCAGTACAAAGTATTATGGAAGCAGCAGCTTACCACGTCAAAGTTGGAGGATTTGCCATCTTTTAATAACTTTTTTTCCCCTAAATTAATGTTTTTATTTATTTATTTATTTATTTTTGGCTGTGTTGGGTCCTCGTTTCTGTGCGAGAGCTTTCTCCAGTTGCGGCGAGCGGGGGCCACCCTTGATCGCGGTGCGCGGGCCTCCCACCATCGCGGCCCCTCCCACTGCGGAGCACGGGCTCCAGACGCGCAGGCTCAGTAGTTGTGGCTCACGGGCCCAGCCGCTCCGAAGCGTGTGGGATCCTCCCAGACCAGGGCTCGAACCCGTGTGCCCTTCATTGGCAGACTGCGCCACCAGGGAAGCCCTTGGATTTGCCATCTTAATGGTAAACATTTGCATAGTCCTTCACACCCTTACAAAATGTCCTGAGTGGAATTATTCCATTTTTGGTTCACTTGGATTTTGATTAATAATTTTCCCAATGCCTTTTTTTTTTTTTTTAATTTATTTTTGGCTGTGTTGGGTCTTTGTTTCTGTGCGAGGGCTTTCTCTAGTTGCGGCGAGTGGGGGGGACCACTCTTCATCGCGGTGCGCGGGCCTCTCACTGTCGCGGCCTCTCCTGTTGCGGAGCACAGGCTCCAGACGCGCAGGCTCAGTAATTGTGGCTCACGGGCCCAGTTGCTCCGCGGCATGTGGGATCTTCCCAGACCAGGGCTCGAACCCGTGTCCCCTGCATTGGCAGGCGGATTCTCAACCACTGTGCCACCAGGGAAGCCCTCCCGCTACCCTTTGAGTTACTGAAGGACAGAGGCACATTGAGGGATCGTGAGCTACCAGGCTGGTTCGCAGGGAGCCCTCTGTCCTCCAGGGTCGAGCCAGATGAATGGAACCATGGGGCAGGGACTACCAGCCAGCTCTGTTTTCCCACTTCTCTGGGCGGTGGCAGCTCTTGGACACAATTACATCCTGATTCCATCCTTGGCAGGAGAGAAAGTATGTGGGTGTCCCAGGTGAGCTGATAAGGAAATAAAAACAAGGGGGACTCTGAGGACATTCCATGTTCCTCCATGATGGTGGTGAAAGAATAAGGGCAGTATTGTCAGGAGATGAATGAGAACCGTGAACTCATAAAGTCCACGGGATTGCAACATAAAGAACCAGGGAATCGCTGTTTTGTAACTTTGTCCCCTGGTTTCAAAGGTCAGAAATACATCACTGAGGAAACAGCACAGTGGGGTCAACTCATGGGGTCGATGTGAACGGGCTGTCAGGCCTCTGCTTGCCACCCAGATTCGGTCCAGGTGCAGCTACCATGAGCAGGCAGTACAGGGTTACAGGACCATCTCAGCAGCTGGAAGGTGCCACAGCCAAGGGGAAGGGATAGGATCTTCCACAGACTCTCCTGAAGAAGGAGGAAGGTGTAGTCCTTCCAAGACTGGAAACCAGCCAGGGCCTCCCACTCGGCTGCCGCCAGGATCCTCTCATTGCACAGAGGGGTCAGAGTCCCTAGGTATGACGTAGAAATGTGTGAAACTGAACATGTGCCCATCAGGAGAATTTGGTTCAAGGATCAGACATAAGACCAGAAAACTCACAAAGTATGCCACATAAGAAGACCCATTCAGAGTTCTCAAAGTCAGCATTTAAAACTTCTGCTATCTGCAGAGTTTTATCGTAAGCTCTATTAGGACATATCAGGAGGTACACCTGAAATGTTCTCGGAGGACCAAAAGTTTTTCTTATTTAGTCAAAACACAGAAGCTCCCATAATGTATTCGTTCCCTGTGGCTGCTATAACAAAAGTATCACAAACCAGTTTGTTTAAAACCACAGAAATGTATTCTCTCACATTGCTGGAGGCTGGAAGTCCAAAATCCAGGTGTCAGCAGCGCCACGCTCTCTCCGAAGGCTCTAGGGGAGACTGTCCCATGCCTTTCTCTTAGCTTCTGGTGTTGCCAGCATGCCTTGGCTTGTGGACATATCACTCCAGTCTCTGCGTTCATCATCACATGGCCATCATCTTCCCTCTGTGTATGGCTGTCGTCTTATCAGGACACTGGTCATATGGGATTCAGAACCCACCCTACTCCAGGGTGACCTCATCTTCCCTCTTCTCATCTGCAGCAAGCCCATTTCCAGATAAGGTCACCTTCTAGGATTATGGAAAGGACAGTAGTTTTGGGAGAACACTATTTAACCCAGTACACATGGTAATAGAAAATATTCTCTCTGAAATATGTGTGTTATTTGTCCATAACTTTAGTTAGGGAATATTCTTACTGTGCAAAGATGGTTCCACTGTGGCCTGCATCCTCAGCTTAGGTGCTACATTTAGTAACTAGTGTCTTCCCCCTAGCAAGACAGATGGACTTTCAAGTCATAGCTCTAATCAGTTCTGAACAGCAATCTATTAATAATAGAATTGGTCTGTAAACACCCCCCCCCCCATGTATAATAGTAGGTGAATCAGAAATGTTCACAGTGATGTCATAGACATGGGTAATTTACCTCAATTAGTTCTAAAAATAATGGTCCGACTCTGTTGATACTGTGTTACGGATCTGTGGATAAAGTTTCCAGGCAGTCTTTAACTATGAATAGTGTTTATTTTTTTTAATAGCTGTCTCTTCTGTGCGTGTTCATTCTAAAATTATAAGACTGGAAAAAATAAGTCACCTAACACTTCCGTGGAGAGTTGTTAGGTAATATCTGACAGAATTTAAAATACGCATAATATTTTACCAGCGTTCTACTTCTAGAAATATTCTTATGGATATTCTCATGTATTCTCAGGATAAGAATAAGGCATGTACAACCTAAATATCAATGGAGGAAAAAATTTGCGTTCTGTACCTAGTTTTGCAGCCTAACTTCACACTTACCGTGATCAGAAAGCTGTTTTTCTAGTGGCGATTTAACATCTAAGAGTAAAAAAACTTTGTGTCTAAAATTTTGGATCTCTAACTTAATTGCCTCCAAACAAACTCTCCCAAAGACCAGAAGATTGGTTTTTAGGTGGTGTTTTTTTTTTCAATTTAGTGACACTTGTGTGTCTTTGGCATTGTTTTCTCCTATGAAACACACGACATTATCAGGGCAGATGCTAATATGCTTGTTTCTCTTGCCTGCTTGGAGCGTGTCACTTGCCATGGTGGGAAGGTGACGTCCAGGAGGCTGAGAGCCGCTTCCCCTCATGTTCTCTCCTATTTCCTTTTAGAGCAGCTCTGAGGAAAGGTCTTTCGTTACCCTGAGAATATGTTTGTTTATTCACTCTCAGCAGTCATAGCATTTAGAGTCAGCCTCATTCTAAGTTCAGAATACACGGTGTTCTTCTAGAAAACGAGAATGTCCAGGTGTAGATACAGGAAATCCCTGGAGAGCAAGGATTGCCTTCCTTAACCCTGAGTAACTGATCTGCCTACACCTGAGGCAGAACTTAGGCCTGTCCCTGGATCTTTCTGTTTTGCGTAGCAGCTTACTAACTCTGTCCCACCCTCTGGCCTGGCTGCCCTTTCCCTGCAGTAGAGGAATAAACAACTTCTGAGCATGTACCGAGGGGGTTGGGTCCCGGGGCCCCTAGAGGTGATTTCTTTCTGAAGAAGAACGGGAATGGCGATCAATGATTCACATCTGTGGTTATGGAAACAAGATGCTAAAAGTTGTAGGTGATTTATAAAACCATCAGAAGCGGTCATTACGGGCCTCTTAAGCCTGTGATTTTAGACAGTCATGTGTAGAAACCTTTTTAAAAGGTAGGAGGATATCTGTAACCTACAATAGGTCGAGTACTACAAATGCTCTTGACTGTTACGGGTTTAATTATGTCACCCCCGAATTCATATACTGAAGTCGTAACCCCCGGTACCTGAGACTGTGACTTTATGTAGAAATAGGGTCATCACAGATGGAATCAGTTCAGATGAGGTCATGCTGGAGGAGGTGGCCCGAATCCAGTGTGACTGGTGTCCTTGTAAGAGGGGAGATTTGGACCCAGACGCACCTAAGGGGAGAAGACCAGGTGAAGATGAAGGCAGAGATCGGGTGATGCTAATACAAGCCAAAAAACATCAAAGATGGCCACCAACCCACTGGAAGCTGGGCAATAGGCAGCGAACAGATTCTCCCTCACGGCCTTAGGAGGAACAGCTCTGCCCACACCTGATCTCAGCCTTCCAGCCTCCAGAACTGCGAGATGCTGCATTTCCATCGTTTTAAGCCTCTCTGTTCATGGTACAATGTTGTGGCAGCCCCAGGAAACGAAGGCACTGGCCCAGGGCTGCCTTCCTCGGCCCTGACCAGGGGGCCCCTGGCTGAGAGAAGGAGGTAGTTTCAAGAAAGATGAAGGCCTGGCCATCGGACACACACAGGACCAGTCCCGGCTGCTGGGCGGCTCAAGATGCCACAAGGCAGCTCACTACACCCACAGGCAGCGAGGGAAGACTAGCCAAGAAGGGCAACACCGAAACAACAGGGGCCGATGACGGCAGCATGGTGGTGAGGGACCCCGTGGCCGAGGAGCCAGTGCCAGGTTGCAGCCAGACGGTTTCACACCCCACATCTGTCTCCTCTGGGGCTGGACAGAGAGCCCCAGGCCCCAGCATCTGGGCTCACGCCTCGGGCTGTGTGGATACAAGGTCGCCAGCGCCCCAGGCTGAGCCCCTGCCATGGCCTTGTGCCAGGGTCGCGTCATAAAACCTACACTGTCCCATTAGCACTGGCTTCCCCATATTTCTAAAGCAGCTCCATGTTCTTCGGGTTTAGTTGAAATTCCTAGTTCTCAAAGGCCTGATAACTCATTTGCTTTTAGCAGCAGTGCCGGCAGGACAGCCAGGAGCTTGATTAAATGGCTTTAGGAAAACCATACATCAGTATGTTCTGTGTTTATATAGCTATTTGTCTATGTATCAAAGGAAAAATAGATTCTCTCTTAGTGGGGAAGGAGGTAGTTGTGGAAAAGAGGCTATTTCTATAAAAACAAGTGAAGGGTGGGCAGGGCCAGTGCCCATCGGTATGCAGGCTGCGCCCTGCCTGGGGGCCCCCGCAGGAGGGCCCGGGGCTAGAAGGCAACGCCCAGGCCACCAAGCCGCTCTCCACTCGCAAGCCTTGCCTCCCGGGCAGGATCCTGCCGGAAAGATCACAATTTTCTAAAGCACACAAAACTGCCATGCGGAGGAGCAGGGACCCTGAGGTGGGAAATGTGGCCAGACATTCCAGGAAGGAAAAAAATCATCAAGTCAGGCAAGAAACAGCCTCAGGAAGAGCCACTCTGGAAACTAGGGCCTTGGGTGACAGGCGCAGAGCCTGTTCTGTAACTAGCCTGACTCCTGTGGGAAAAGCCCACTGAAGGAAAGAAAACCCCTTTCACTTCTTGATCAAAGCTGATCAATTCTGGAAAAAAAATCAAAGCAGGGGTGCAACACCAGGCCCCCCGCCTCTCCCGCCACCAAGTCTCAGCTCAGCTGCAGTTACGCCCGGTGCATGTCCTGCTGGGCTCTTTTTGAAATGGTACACGCTTTATTTTCTCAAAAAAAAAAAAGAAGAAAAGGTGGGGGGGATCATATGATATGTGAGGCTCTGAAACACTTTCCAGAAGTCAGAACAGCTGGCTGTGTCTGGCGTGATAGTAAAGAGGCTAAAGGGATCTAAGCTGGGAGAGAGGAGTGGGTAGACCGAGGGGGGCGTGTGTGTGTGTGGGAAGGCGCTAACTGCCCTAATGCTGCCAGGAGCCATGAAGGAGCCCGGAGGGAGGGAGAAGTAGGAGGCCTGGCTGGACTGCTGGGGTGGAGGATGACAGAAGTCAGGTCCCCAGGGGAGGCCTGGCCTTGCAGGTAGCAGAACCAGCGAGGTTTGAGGGCAGTCCTAAGAGCCTCCACCCGGGACGCTCAGGTCAGTGGGGTGGGCAGGGGACGGGAAGGTGAGGCAAGGCGTCTTGTCTGTCACCCTCGTGCTGGTGAACGGAGGGCAGAGCTCAGAAAGAGGGAGTGAAGAGCCGAGGCCAGAATCACATCGTAGGAGCTGATCACCCAGACGTGAGCGATGCTTAGCGCTCCCTGCACCCCAGCCCCTCCTGTGTGGCTCCCTGGCTCTGCTCCGGGGCAGCGAGTCCCGAGTCCCCGGCACAGACAGCCGGCCCCACCCTCTGAGGTTTTGATTCCATGGGTCTGGGCTGGACCTGAGAGTTTGCATTTCCATGGAGTTCCCAGGAGCTGCTTCTGCTGGTGCAGGGACCACACGTGGAGAACCACTGTGCCGGAGAAATTTTTGAATGTTCCTTTAACCCCTGCAGCCACTCACAGAGTCACGCCCTATACTGCTGCCGATTTGAAAACAGCTTGACTGAAAGTCAGTGCTTGCCACTGTGGCTTGTGTTTGGGAAGTCTGACTTTTCTCTGTCCACAACTTCCTCATCCCATGACCTAATTTCCCCAGGTGACATCATAAGGACCTTCTGATTTTGGTCAATGAGAGCAACCCTGGAGGGGACGGCCTCTTTCTTCAAGGGCCACCTCTCACCCCTGCCAGGGCTCCCCATGGCAAATTCTTGTCCCTATTTTAAAGTCAGTCCATTCCAAACATCCATCCCCACTACCCAGATGTCTTCATGGGATGCAGTAAATAACAAACTTCATCTTATTAATGTAGCTTCGATCTTATTAACCAAGCTGCAAAGAAGGTGTTAGCATTTCTAGGTGAAGAAATGGAGGGCCAGTGGTTGAGTGTTTCGACCAGAGCCTCATGGCTGGGAAGAATGTCTCCAAGCTGATTCCAAAGTCCCATGTCCTTCCATCTACTAACTGCGGGGGTAATATTGTGAGAGGAGTTCTCACCTTAACTCAGAAACTACTTCTGCTAAGAGTGAGGCTAAGTATATTCTAGCAGGAGCATTGTGTCCCCTGGGGTCTCATGTGACCGACTTTGTGAGGCATATGCACAGCCGAAAAGAGCCATAATCAAGGAAACTCGTTTTACTCCTGGTTTATGAAACCATTTTCAGACCCCCTCATTCCTGGTAGCCACTCTGTAAGGCAGCATCCCCACTTTAGAGATGGGTCATGAAGAGTCAGAAACCTGCAGAAGGCAGCTGAGCAAGTACAGATTCTGCCAAATCCATCAAAAAGGCAGGTGCCTAGTATGGACTCCTAAGCCCTCAGATAGAAAATGTAGCTCAGGAAAACAAACGATAAAAGGACATGTTGCTGACAAATAAAACTTGCTAGGAGGTTTGAGTCTTACATCTATGTAAATAGTGATGAAACCTACATCTACAGAGCTTGAGGCAAACCCATGTGTATTAGCCTCCCATGGCTGCTGTAACAAATCACCACAAACTTAGTGGCTTAAAACAACACAAAATTATTATCTTAAAGCTCTAGAGGTCAGAAGTCTGACATGGGTTTCACTGGGGCAAAATCAAGGTGTTGGCAGGGCTGATTCCTTCTGGAGGCTCAAGGGACAGAATCCATTTCCTTGTCCTTTCAGCTTCTAGAGGTCACCACATTCCTTGGCTCCTGGTGGCCTTCCAGCAATTGCTGTCACCCCAACTTCTGCTTCTGTCTTCATATCTCCTCCTTTGACTCTTTTAATGACACTTTTGATTGTGCTGAGGCCACCCAGATAATCCAGGATAAACGCCCCATCTCAAGGTCTTTGAATGAATCACACCTACAAAGTCCCTTTTGCCGTGGAGGGTAACAGATCCACAAGCCCTGGGGATTGGGACGTGGACATCTTTGGGGTACCACTGTTCTGCCACCCACACCATGCAACTTCAGAAATGTCATCCCCAACACATCATGCAGTACTTACATCTTTCCCTCAATTTCCCTCCCGGCGATGATAGGGAATACTTTTCTCTCTGCATGCAGGTGCGAGCTTCTCTGTTAGATCCAGCAAAGACGCCTCTTCCTTCCCTTCCCAAGTCTAAATCCTAGAAAAGCACTCTTTACGCCCATCATGCTGCTGAGGGAGTTATCAGTTTCTAGGTAGGTAATAAAACATTAAAGTTAGGGTTTCCATCCCTAAATGGTTCAAAACATGGAATGTGCTTCATTAAATAGTAGGAAATAGTCACCTTAATGGAGAGATTCCATCAACTAGTGGGGAGCAATAGTGTGTCTTTCTTGGTTTTTCCTGCTGTCCTCACAAGTCAGTAATCATAGAGGTGTATAATGTACACTTATTTTACTAAATTCTTTAGCCAAAAGAGAGACAAAAGCACTGCTAGGCTTAGAATAACAGTAACAGCCAGCATTGATTCCACGGTTACTATATGCCGGGACTGGCTAAGCTGTTTTACTCTGATCAGTAGTTAAGACCAAGTGACCCATGAAGGGTGCTAGAAACATCGGACCACTCAAGTATTCCGATCAGATTTACTATCAGGATATCAACAATAGACCCAACTCTACCAAAGTAAACAGAATCTTGTGACAGTTGAAATTTGAGTTCAGACTTAAGGCTCAACGTAACCCCCCCTTCCGCACTTAGCTTCCTCAGACAGCAATCCTGAGAGGACACGGGTGTATTAAGAAATGCTGACTGCAGTATTACATCCAGTAAGTAGCTCTGAATTCTGAATAAAAGAAGAGCTTAGCAACCTCTGCCCCACGGCAATGAAAGTGGTTCTTTGGAACACACAGCTTTCAGAAAAGAAAAAACTTCCTGAGCCATGAGTGGGTACTAAATCTCAGATTTTCACTTGAGTGAGTTCAGGAATTTCATTTTCCATCATGTAGTTCTGGGTGCGACGGTTGTTGTAACAAGGTTTAAGATCTCTTTGCTGTAACCCTATTCATGTTTGAGCTAAACAAAACCTTTGCCATTATTATTTAGCAAATAATTGGTGCTAAGTAATATTTAGCCAAAAAATTACAGGTGCTACCCTGGCCAGGTGAAGTCTTTCCCTGCAAACCAAAATTCTGAGAAACATGTGAAAGAGATGATTGCAGCAAAGCTCCAGGCTGTCTCTGTTGAGTCTGGATTTTCATACCTTCCTCCTGCTTTTCTCTAGAAGGCCCATTGCAAGAACCAACCTGAGCCGTTGTGTGGACGATACTCATTGCTTTGTCTGGTCTTTGGGAGACAGCGGTAAGGCTCCATTATCTGAAGTCTAAGTAGGCGGAGCGTCATATGGTCCTGCTAGATCCTCAGGAAGACGGAGCAAAGAAACAGGCTTCCAATACTGACAACAGGCTCGTCCTGTAGAACTTTGCAAAAGCGCCTTCCTGGCAGGTCCTTTTATTTCACAGCAGAGTGGCCGTCTCCCCACTCTGGTGATGAAACACGGCAACATGTAGAGTCTGGTGATGAAACGTGGCTTGTTTGTCCACGATGGTCCCACCAGGAAACCGATGGCATACTCAAAATAGGGGCGTTTATTCACAGAAAGACATTTAGACGGGTGGGGGGCAGGGCACCGTAAGTGATGGTGCAGGTACCCGGCGTATCGGCCTTACTGTTACCACCTGTAGGAAGTGGTACAAAACCGGGATGGAAACCTGGAAGGAGAGTCGTGTGGAGAGAGAGAGGGCTGACCTCAGAGGCGCAGTGGCTGACACTTGAGGGTTCAGCCATCTGAGGTGGCCTGGGCGAAGCCTGAGGGAGAGGAACACCCTGACCCTCTGACCTCCTGCCACGGCTCCCCACTGGCCAAACTCTATGGGGATTGGGAAGACATGGGGACACTGATGAGACCCACCAAGTCAGCCTCACCGACAGAAGGAGGCTAGCGGGGCAGATGGAACTGCTAAGTGGCAGAGCCAGGATATGAACACGGTACTTGATGACCGTGGTTCTTTGGAATATGTATTCATTCAACAAACATTTAATTTGCACTCTGGAAAGCACCGTGTGAGGGGCTGAGGATTCTGACACGGTAGCATCTCCCAATGAAGGACCCATCGAGCCCTGGTCTGGGGCTTTCCACGTGGAACTCTTACAGCCATCCTAGAAGGTGGGTGGCGTTATCTTCATCTGATAGGCAGCCTGTCCACAGGGGAGGTGGGCTTGCCCAGGGTCACGGGGGGTCAGGACTGAGATCCCATTACCCATCTGACCCCATGCCCACATTCTTCACATGTTGCCCCTGAGAGCAGCCCCTTCCCACAAGGAAGTCTAACTGGGGAGAAAACCAGTCTATTAGTGGTGAAGAACCTCCTTCCAGAATTTTAATATTTCCCACCTTAGGACAAGGACTAAAATAGCATCACTGCTCTTAAGTGGGCAAGAGTGGGAGACTGTCTGGTGTGGGGCGTGAGGCCGTGCTGAGCTGGGGAAGTGCGGATACCCACAGCCCAGCGTGAGCGGCTTCAGGAAGGAAGACCCCGGCCCACAGGATGAAGGGGGGCCTGGAGGACCACGCGGTCCAGGCCCAGAAGGGAGTTCCTCAGGCAGAGCTGCAGTGTTGTTTCTTGTGGGATGGGGCCCTGGACTTGCACATGATGAAAACACAAGGTGGCAGGTCCGAGAGGAAAGGCCCAGAACGAGGAAGGTGTAAGAGCTGGCGCTGGGGGCCGTAGTGGAGACGCCAGCGTGCTGTCGGCTTCTGTATCTGGTTCCCTCCCCACCCCCCCGCCCCCGACCCCGGGACATAGGGCACAGGAGGGTCTCTCTGGTGCTCGGGGACAGGGCAGGGATAAAACTTACTTACGTAGATCGGTCAGGCAACTCGACCTCGCAGCCTGCGTGTGATTCTCCGAGTGTGGTCCCTGGGCCAGCAGCACTGACATCCCCTTGGAACTTGTTAGAAAAGCAAGCTCGAGGGACCCCGCCAGGCCTACAGGGACCGCAGCTCTGGGCGTGGGGGCCACAAGGCTGCTCCGCCTAAGCCCTGGGGCTGGTTCTGAGGCAGCCCCCAGTCCAGAACCGTTGCCGTGGGATCCGTAACTCCGCGGGGGGCTCTAAGCTGTGGTCAGCGGGGCTGGAGGAGGAGCGGCAGGAGAGGGGTGGGCGCGTGGAACAGCCTGTGACAGACCCTGATAAATACGGGTCAGGGTGTTGGTATCGGGAGCAGCGCAGGTGGCACTGCAGTCAGCTCCGGCCAAAATTCAGCAGAGACAGAAAAGCAGGGGCTGCAACAGAGGGAATGAAGGGTACAGCTAGGATTTAGGAGGCGGTCAGGGGCACCCGGTTTGTACCAACTCACTTGGATTCTCACCCATTTTCTTCCTGTTCTCCTAATTCACTTTTCTGACGCAAAGACTCTGGGGACGTGGGGATGGAGACCACGTGGTTCTTCCAGCAGAGGAGAGGCGGCCACAGAAACTGCTCGTTATCGCCCTCTGGTAACGAGGGGAGGTCAGAGGCGGCTTCGCGAAGGGCACGTTAAAAGGAGCTTCCTGGCAAAGCGGTCGCTGTCTTGTTGAGGACTTTAGGCGGGTGCGCGTGGCGTGTCCCAGGAGCCTTGTGTGCCGGGGCCGGGCGGGAGGAAGGGCGGCCCGGGGAACAGGACGGATGTCGGACCTCACTGTGTAGCAGGCACTCTTAAGCGTTTTCTATTTAACCCCCATCCAAACCCTCTGACCTTGTGGGACGGTGAAGTTTGGATTCTATCCCGTGGGCGTTGGGCAGCCTTTTTAAGTCTTTTAAGGAGGAAACGGTTTCGGCATATTCTCTGAGCCTCTGGCTCTCCATCCTGTCCACACACGAGAGTTGCCCAAGCAGGTGATTGAAAGAAAATGCAGTCACCAGCCCAACCCGACTCGGAGAAGCGGCCCAAGCCTGGGACTGGGATGGTGGACAGGGCCGGAGGGTCTGGACAACACACCCGACGGCCTGACCGACACGGAGGGTCTGTCTGAGCTTAACTCAGCCAAAAGCATTTTAAGTACCCGACTTTAACGGTGGCATTTTGTTTTCTTTCAGGAATGTCCGTACAGCAGGTGAGTATCCTTTCTACTTCTCCACGTAGCTTCATGATGTAAACTTTACAACCTGTTTTGCCCGTAAATGTTCACAGCTGTGCTTTATTCGCTTAACAAATGCACCTCATGCATTTCACACCAATGAGGGGACCATCCTGAGTTCCTGTGTGACATTTCTTCTCTTTAGGAAATGCTGTGTACAGGCATACCTCGTTTTATTGTGCTTCCCAGAGACTGTGTTTCTGTACAGATTGAAGGTTTGTGGCAACCCTGTGTTGTCAGATGATGGTTAGCATTTTTCAGCAACAAAGCATTCTTAAATTAAGGTATGTACCTTATTTTTTTAGACATAATGCTATTGCACACTTAACAGACCACAGTATAGTGTAAACATAACTTTCATATGCACTGGGAAACCCAAAACTTTGTATGACTTGTTTTATTGCAATTATTGCTTTATTGCGATGGTCTGGAACCAAACTCACAATATCTCTGAGGTCTGCCTGTCTAGCTTTTCTCAGACTAACAGTAAAACTATAAAACAAGAAAATCTTCATTTCATTGTTGCCTCTATGTAGAGTGTAAGGGAATAAAACTTTTTTTGTGTGTGTGTGTGTGTTTATCATTTTATTTGTGTTTATTTTCTTTTTTTTAACATCTTTATTGGAGTATAATTGCTTTACAATGGTGTGTTAGTTTCTGCTTTATAACAAAGTGAATCAGTTATACATATACATATGTTCCCATATCTCTTCCCTCTTGCATCTCCCTCCCTCCCACCCTCCCTATCCCACCCCTCTAGGTGGTCACAAAGCACTGAGCTGATCTCCCTGTGCTATGCGGTTGCTTCCCACTAGCTATCTATTTTACGTTTGGTAGTGTATATATGTCCATGCCACTCTCTCACTTTGTCACAGCTTACCCTTCCCCCTCCCCATATCCTCAAGTCCATTCTCTAGTAGGTCTGTGTCTTTATTCCCATCTTGCTACTAGGTTCTTCATGACCTTTTTTTTTTTTCTCTTAGATTCCATATATATGTGTTAGCATACTGTATTTGTTTTTCTCTTTCTGACTTACTTCACTCTGTATGACAGACTCTAACTCCATCCACCTCACTAAAACTTTTTAATTCTTGATTCCACCTCTGGAGTGCCTCTGATAAGTTACCAAACACGCATCCGCTACTTTCCGTGCCGTTAGCCCTCGTTGGCGAACATGGACCAGCAAGGAGTTTGTTTCAAACGCAGACTGTTTCTCTTTGCCAGAATTGCTTTGGTTATCCCTTGAGCATCTTCTTCATCGTGATCAATGAGTTCTGTGAAAGATTTTCCTACTATGGAATGAGAGGTAACTCTTCAACACTCTCCCCGCCCCCCCGTCAGTGAAGAGCCTGAGTCACCGTAGCCACTGCTAACTTTGTTGCCCTCTCCTCCTCCACCACCCTCGGCAAAAAGCGATCCTGATTCTGTACTTTCAACGTTTCCTCGGCTGGAACGACAATCTGGGCACCGCCATCTATCACACGTTTGTGGCTCTTTGCTACATGACGCCCGTTCTCGGAGCTCTCATTGCCGACTCCTGGCTGGGGAAGTTCAAGTGAGTCGCGGCAGCTTTCTTGTTAACGAGCAAGCCAACAAGTAATGATAAGCTTTGGGGTTTGGGAGGGTGGGCTAGGGGAACGAAGAATCAGGGAACGTAAAACTCTCAGGAGAGAGTCCCAGGCCCTGTTTCCGCTCATCCTCGTATTGCCAGAGTTCAGCACAGTGCCTGGCATTTGGCAGGGTGATTGCAAGTAGCATCGGTAGGAATATTTTTTTCCTCCTCTAAACACTTATAACATCTTTGTCGCATCTTGAAATAGTAGTAGGGATAGCATCTGTTGTTAATGATGCGTGAGAAATTAAGGGCTGGGAGAACAAAAAAACTCCCTCAAAACAACGCAGCTGGGCTTCCCTGGTGGCGCAGTGGTTGAGAGTCTGCCTGCTAATGCAGGGGACACGGGTTCGAGCCCTGGTCTGGGAGGATCCCGCGTGCCGCGGAGCAGCTGGGCCCGTGAGCCACAATTGCTGAGCCTGCGCGTCTGGAGCCTGTGCCCCGCGACGGGAGGGGCCGCGATAGAGAGAGGCCCGCGCACCGCGATGAAGAGCGGTCCCCGCACCGCGATGAAGAGTGGCCCCCGCTTGCCGCAACTGGAGAAGGCCCTCGCACGAACCGAGGACCCAACACAGCCAAAAATAAATAAATAAATAAATAAATAAATAAGAAAATCCTTTAAAAAAAAAAAAAAAAAGACTGAATTCTTAAAAAAAAAAAAAAAAAAAAAAAAAAAAACAACGCAGCTGCTGAAAGGCTCAAACTGCTGGACCACAAGCACGGGGTGCTCAACCAGTCCTGCAGGAAGAGCTCCAGGAGTGGGCTCGATGCGGGGGCAGGGGGCGGGTCATTGGGGCATTTCCTTGGACTTAACACAGAAGGAAGTAAAGGCTCTTCCAGGTCAAATGCATGACATGGGCAGAGGCAGGAATATTCACTGTCTCAAAATTACTCAGTATAATTCAAAAGTAACCAATGGACCACTCCTGCCCAAATATTGTTACCAGGTGCAAGATAAATCTCTCTGACTGTTTAAAGATACAGGTCCTCATTTCAGCAGTTAGGTAACAATAGACACTGAGTCTTTCAAATAGTTGAAAGAAAGAACAGATCTTCTGCCTCCCCAGGTTCCCGCAGCCGAAACTTTGCTCAGTGCTTACATGCTGAGGACCGAATTCTTCAGCAGGCAGCCTTGCAAAGGTTTATCAGGTTATCGTCCCAGTTTGAGAAACAAGGAGAATCGTGACTGGGCTTTTGAAAGTTGGAAGCAGAGGCCTTTTTGCACTGGCGTAGGAAGTGTATGGCTTTTGTACAATTAACTTGGATTCTCTTGACCTCTTTTTACACAGGACAATTGTGTCGCTGTCCATTGTCTACACCATTGGACAAGTAGTCATCGCTGTGAGCTCAATTAATGACCTCACGGACTTCAACCACGATGGAATCCCTGACAACATTTCTGTGCACGTGTGAGTTGATGTTAACTGCGGCCCTACCCCATCCTCTCACTAGTTGCTTGTTTGGTGCTCTAATTTAAAAAAAAATTTTTTTTTTTATTGAAGTGTAGTTGATTTACAATGTGTTAGTTTCTGATGTGCAGCAAAGTGACTCAGTTATACATATATATATTCTTTTTCATATTCTTTTCCATTATGGTTTATTACAAGATATTGAATATAGTTCTCTGTGCTGTACAGTAGGACCTTGTTGTTTATCTATTTTATGTATAGTAGTTGGTATCTGCTGATCCCAAACTCCTAATTTATCCCTCCCCCCTTTGGTGCTCTAATTTTTAATCGTTTTCCTTGAACCTTCACCATAAGCGTAAGGAAACCTTTCCTCCCTCATCAGTGCAGAGAAAGGTGTTTAACTGACTCAGAGTTGGGTCCTCAGTATGTCACCATCCTAACAGTTGTCTGGAGTCATTGCTCACTTGAAGGCTTGGTGTCTTGGGTGCATCTCCCATGAGGCATGGTCAGTGCACAGGATGTTTGTATTAATCTCCATCTTCCCTAGAGGGACATTAACTCCCACAGACCTTGATCCTCAATTGCCCCAGGTTTCCTCAAGACTCTGTACCTTTGATTTTCTGTCTTGTACCACATTTCTGCTCATTTTTCAGTAATTCAGTTTCATAAATATTTTTTCCAGCCCCATGTTCTGCTTTCTTGATGAACAGTGTTATTGACAACTGCTCCTCTGTGAAATGAATTTCCCTTCATGGCAGTCTGGCTTAGCAGACAAGTTGTAAAGATTTATTTCGTTTCCTGTTCTTTTGCTTCGATTCCTCGATCTATGAGTAAACCATCTAATGGGTTGGGAAAATATTATTGAAATTCAAATTTGTATCTGCAGTATCTGTGTTTCTGGTTTGTTAGTCAGATTGCCATCCAGGCTAGGTCCCTGGATGTGAACCCGTGGTGCCCCCAGGGAACTGTGTAGGTGTAGGGGAGTGGGTATAAGTAGGGTATAATCCACAGCTCAGATTTCCAGGATCTGAGTCCCACAGAGGAGCTGTAGGACCTAGGCCAACTTATCTCCTCCACACCTCAATTTTCTAATCTACAATATCAATTAAGAACATGGACTTTGGAGCCAGGCTGTATGGGTTCAAGTTCTGCCGTGCCTCTTACTACTATTGATCTTCAATAAGTTTCTTAACCTCTGTGCCCAGGTGTCCTCATTTGTAATAGTACCTGCCTGTGCGTTAATCCAGGTAGAACACCTAGAACACTGCCTGGCAAGCAGTAGGTACTCAAGAAAGCTTAGTGACTTATTTTATTTCATGGGGTTAGTATTGAAACCTGCCTACAATCCTCACGAGAGTGCATGGTATATAATATTCAATTGGCCACATTTTTGTTGTCCTTTAAAATGCTCAGAGTGACACCACCAAACACAAGTTGTTTTAAGAGACAAGCAAGGTGAAAGAGGTGCTTCTGCCAGTTAATCTAGGAAGATGGGCATGATTTTTTAAAGAATTCTTTCTTTGTGCAGTATCTTCCTTGACTTTATCTGTTTCATAAAATATTTTTTTAGCATTTTAAAACAATATTAGCAATCAAGAAGATATGGAATAAACACTTTTAAAACCTGAAATTTGTAGTAACCTATTGTAAATCTAACAAAACTACAAAATGAGGGTTGGTAAATTCTGTGAGTGCTTTTTTCAGTTCAGGAGATAAAACACAGATAACTTGGAAAACACAAAAGTAAATTTAAAAAATACTCTTTAATCCCTTTTATTATAAATAATCTTTTTTATTCTAAAAAGTTATAATAATAAACATTTTGCTCTACTTTTTTCAGTCTTCTGTACTTTGTAAACAAGTTAAGATCCTACTACATAACCTGCTATTCTGCTTTGCAATTAAATCATGTTTTCTAATGTCTTTTAATGACTATTATTAGTCTATTATGACTGTACCAGAGACAATGCTTAAAATTTCACTTACCCATTCTTTTTCTTTTTTTTTTAAAGTGTACACTTTTTTTAAAATAAATTTATTTATTTATTATTTATTTATTATTTTTAGCTGTGTTGGGTCTTCGTTTCTGTGCGAGGGCTTTCTCTAGTTGCGGCGAGCGGGGGCCACTCTTCATCGCGGTGCGCGAGCCTCTCACTATCGCGGCCTCTCTTGTTGCGGAGCACAGGCTCCAGACGCGCAGGCTCAGTAGTTGTGGCTCACGGGCTTAGCTGCTCCGCGGCATGTGGGATCTTCCCAGACCAGGGCTCGAACCCGTGTCCCCTGCATTGGCAGGCAGATTCTCAACCACTGCGCCACCAGGGAAGCCCCACTTACCCATTCTTTTGCTAAAAATCATAAGGCTACAAAAGAACTCCATACATAAATCTTTGTTCCGTATTCAAGCCATTTCTTTAAATTTTCTAGATGGTAAATTATTAGATAAAAGTATGAATTTGAAGGCCCTTGAGTTCAAGTTTCATTCAGCTGTCAAGACTGCATTTCTGTGAATTATCTTCTCATACGGGTTGAATCCCTTCTCTGTGTGCCTGGTCCTCTTAGGGAAATTAGGGGAAAGGGAGGCCGATGCTTTTAAGGATCTCACATTTCAGCAATACTCACCTCTTTCCCTAGGGCACTGTCCATGGTTGGCCTGGCCCTGATAGCTCTGGGTACCGGAGGGATAAAGCCTTGTGTGTCTGCATTTGGTGGAGATCAGTTTGAAGAGGGTCAGGTGAGAGCATGCATCTCCACAGAAACCATGTAAGTGATTATAAACACCCAGGAATCAAATTCCACGGTCAAAGTGTATTCTCCATTGGAGGCTGTTCAAGTACACGTGAAAGTAAGACACTGACCAAAGCTAAGTTCAAAGTCAAGTCAGATCATCGGCTACAGTTGATCCGTTACTGTATAGCCAAAGTCATCCTACCTTATCCTTTTTTATTACAGGAAAAGCAAAGAAACAGATTTTTTTCCATCTTTTATTTGGCCATTAATGCTGGAAGTTTGCTGTCTACTATCATCACTCCCATGCTCAGAGGTAAAAAATATCTGAAGTGGACCTTGATTTTTCTTTTTTTAATTGTGAAGAGAAGTCAGGTGAAAAGGTTGAGTCCTTGTTGGTTTGTCTTGTCCCTCAATTCTCCCACGATGCCTCGGCTGTCACATACATCCTAGAGGATACAATGAAATCTGGAATGCCAGCTACTTTTCTTTCAAGATTTAACTCCTAATCTTATCTGAATCCCTTATCCCCGTGACCCCTGAAAAATTTAAACCATCCTTAGCATAACAATTGATTTTTCTAAATTATTGTTAATGCAAAGTCCTTACTCATGGTAAGATATAAGACAAGAGAGGCTGTTTGGAAACCACACCGGGTGGGCCATAGTTGACATTTTTGCCTTCAAGCTTTGCTCCCCAATGATGTTCAGTGAGTCAGGAAGAATTTAGCAGGCAAGGTTTTATTCTTTGCTTTCCCATCATCTCAGTTATTTCTAAAAGAACTGCCCCCAAGGAAGAGAATGGGACAGCATCTATCATCAGCTCATATTTTTGTGCTTGTCAGCACTCCACTGAGGGTTTATGAATTTCCCATGTGGAAGGGAATATTTGGGGACAAATTAGACCAAAACAGGACTATGGTGTCCACACCTCGAGTCAGAATAAACCATGAAAGAAGATAATTTATGGAGTTTATGTACTTCTGCCTGTAGTAGCACTTTGAAGATGACACTTAAACCCCATTCCAACTTGCTTTGTATGAAAATTTACTAGATTTTATTCTTATATTATGTTTTCTCACCCCCTAACCTCCCCCGCCTCCAGGTTCTACTAGAATATGTGCTGTGCATGTTTGAATTAGAAAATGTGTAATAAGATAATTTTTAAGGGAAAATCATGGCTCTCATACAGATATAACATCAGCATGACAGATTTTATGTAACTTATTAGTTAATGAGGGAACTGGAAAGCTGCTACAATCAGTTCAAATGAGGATTTGACTAACAGAGATTTATATTCTTTACTGGGTGGGGGGATTATTTTACACTGCTGTGAATAGGAATCATTTGTACAGTAACAGGAAACATTTGCATGACTATAGTTTTCTGCCTAGTTAACTTCTTTCTCTGCAGAACTGTGAAACAGTTGGTCAAAAACAAAGACAAACCCCTTTAGGATCAGATGATTCCTGGAGGCTCCAGAACTCCATCGAAAGGATTTCCAGTAATTTCTGTTGCCCCTTCCAAGAGTCTTAATTTTTTCCCTACCAACCCTAGGATTTCAGAGCTAAAATAGATCTTCAGACAGGAGTTAGGAGACTATGGCCCACAGGCCAAATCCAGAAATCTGGACAAGACCATCCATGTGTGTATTGTCTATGGCTACTTTCACCTACAAAGGCAGGGCTGAGTAGTTAGGACAGGTCCACAGCCTAAAAGATTTACTCTCTGGCTCTTCACAAAAAAGTTTATTGACCCCTACCCTGGGTCATCTAATTGTTTTCTAATTGACATGAATTCAGGGACATATAATCCTGATTTTCCAGGGCCCTTTGATTTTACTTTCTGAGTCCCACTTTCTTCACATTATTGTGTCTAGGTCATTTTCATCTCTCCCGCTAAGTAAGTCCACAGAACATAAGGGTTCCCACTGATTTTGGCTTAGCTGGTATCAGACATCTATTTAGTGGCTAAGGTTAGAACCCGCCTCGATCTCCTGCTCTTTCTACTACAAAGCCGTTTGCTCAGCCTTGTAGTAGACATCAGTCTACTGCAATGACAGTCTACTTGCAATGACATCAGTAAGACAAATGGATAAGTCTAGAACATTAAGTGAAAACAATACGTAAGAACCAGTTAGGGATTTACAAAACTGGGAAATAGATGAGTATTACCATTGCCATAATGAATTTTAATCTTGTCATTTCTCCCCAGTTCAAGTATGTGGAATTCACAGTAAACAATCTTGTTACCCATTGGCGTTTGGGGTTCCTGCTGCCCTTATGGCTGTATCTCTGAGTAAGTAGAAATCAGTTGAATTAATACAGTCCTATGATCAGGTCAGGCCCTCATATTAATTGTTGTGACCAGTTTTTAAAAGTTCATGTAACAAATTGTAATAGTAAGTAATACAAAGAATTGCCATCCCATGTTAAACATACTCTGAGAATTCAAAGAAAGTAGAGTTGGCATATTGTTTCAGAGAAAGTAGGATCAAAAAAGAGTCTAGAGGAAAAGGGATCAATTGAGTTGGACATTTAAAGGTTTGAAACTATTTAGGCAGATTAAGAAGAAGGTGATAGAACCTGCTAGACTAGGTGAACCCATGGCTGAAAGCTTTTGTTCTTATCAACATGTGCTCATCTACAACTTGCCTGAAGACATGGCAACCTGGTCCAATTGTCACTTAAATATTTCCAGTGAACATCTAGTTTTCCATAATGTATCATCTCTAAATATTTCTACAAGACTGTCTTCCCTCTGGGAGGAGTATATGTGTATAGTCATTTGCACATAAGTTCTTGGCATTGGCTTTTTAGGAGGTCTGAAGAAGTTTTCTACAAGGGATAGTCCAGTTTAAAAGATGGTGGGTGTCTTCATTTCCTTGGGCTGCCATAACAAAATATCACAGACTGAGTAGCTTAAACAATAGAAATTTATTAATTGTCTTACAGTTCTGGAGGCTGGAAGTCCAAGCAGTATGTCAGCAGGGCCATGCTCCCTCTGAAGGCCCTAGGGAAGAATCTCTTCCAGGCTTCCCTGCTACCTCTAATAGTTCCCTGGCTTGTGGCAGTATAACTTCACTCTGTCCATGGCCTTCCCCCTGTGCGTGCATCTGTGTCCAAATTTCCCCTTTTGATAAGGACACCAGTCATTTTGAAGTAGGACCCACCCTAATGACTTCTTCTTAACTTGATCATCTGCAAAGATTGTATTTCCAAATGAGGTAACATTCTGAGGTCCTGGGGACAGGGACTTCAACATCTTTTGGGGAGAACACAGTTCAATCTACAACAGAAGCAAAAGAAGGAAACAGAACCCAATAACTGTCTCAAGCCTTCATAGCATCTCCTCCCTCTCAGATGAGGTAGCAGTCAGCACTATCACATTCTCTGATTTTTTTTTTTTACCAGTTTTTAATAGTATTGAGTATGCCCTTATTTCATCTCTTTTGCTCATGTTGTAGTAATTTAGCTTTATCCTTACACTTAGGCGAAAGCTCAGGATTCGCCCCCTTTTTAACATCCATTTTCTTCTGTAATTGTTTAAATATTTCCACTCTCCCCTAGAAGGCTCATATATGCCTTCTCTCCTCTAATTCTGGGTAAAGAGATAGGTTTTCAAAAACTATGATTCTATGCCAGATGCTGTGTTAAATTGGCATCAGGTAAATTCTCTTTTCGTCTCTATGAGTCATCCTTACATCAAAGATTATGCTTTTTCTTATAATGAATTTGAGAAGAGGCCAAATCCCATGCCTTACCACCATCTCTAGAAGTTCCTATCGGCAACAATGCTATGCTTGAACAAGTTCATTAGTTAATCAGAAGCTTAAAGATTAAAATATTGGTTGGCAAAAAGAGGTAAACTCAAATGGAATACTCAACTGGGTATTCCATGTCTGGATTGACGGAAATTAGCATTGGGTGAGAATACAAGTAAACTTCTCTTCCTTTAACTATAAAGAACATCTACAATCCAGGCACATACTTGGAGATATGCTTGAGAGTTGGCACTTGTCAAAACTTCAAGCCTTCTTAAATTGAGGAAAACAAGTAGAAGTCAAACAATTCATCGATGTTTTAAAATTATTGAATTGTGGTATTGGATAATCAGAAATCCCAGCATAGGGATTGTGGTTTTCAGAGTCTCTTGCAGAAAGGCTTTTTTTTCCCCTAAGTTATTTTCACAGTATTATGCATTTTCTAAGAAGGTCCATGGAAGAATGGCCTCATTGAAAGAGAACTTTTAACTTTTTGTAAAACTGTAACTGCACATGCAATTAATGGTAACTGTTTCTGTATCATGACCACAGAATAAATTCTGCCATATGTGATTAAGTAGAAGTTTCAACAGATTAATTCCTATTTTTGTCTGAAGATTTAAAAAACAGAAGAAACTTTCTCTTGCTATTGCAGCCAGAAAATTAAAGTTGTGTTCTATGTATTTGTAGAATAATGCATTAATCTGCTTTGTGAAAGCATTTATCCCTGTAAAGAGGGCTAGAACTTGTGCTCAAATAGCTCTACCGAGTGTCTGCAAGCTGCCCCAAGTTCTGGGAAGGAGATAGTATTAGGCTTCAATGTTCGTATATGAGAACACAATATAATATTTCTCAGAAGCTGCTGTGATTATTAGAATCAAAAGCACTTTGGAAACCAGGAGAGAGGAAGGTAAACCCACTCTATGAGTAATCCCGGTATTTCCAAAACAAGGTTGTAACTCAAATAAAAACACATATTCTAGTTCACAGATAGTTCTGTCAAACTCCCTGTTGACTTATCTTCTTTTGCCCTCCCCAGTTGTATTTGTCATTGGCAGTGGAATGTACAAGAATGTCCAGCCCCAGGGTAATGTCATGGCTAAAGTCGCCAGCTGTGTTGGGGTAAGTATTTCAGTAGTCCTCTCTCTCAATCTCATTTAGTCACCCCAGAGCCTTCTACCTCCTTTAAATTAAAATTCAATGAATCTTTGACCTTCCTTTAGACATTTTGTTCGTGTTCTTTCCTTTTTTGATAAATTGAAGTTTCTTATAAAACTCACCAAATGGAAAAGGACACAAACAGAACTCAAAAAGGGAGGGATGGAAATGGCTATTGAACTTATAAAATAAGATCAGTGGTGAAAGAAAAACAAATCAAAGGGACTCTTTACCTCTCAAAATGACAGACAACATCTGATGTTTGTCAGGGAGCAGTGAAACAAAAATGGAGAGGTCTGGTTTCATAGTGTATATCCAGAGTCTGAAGTGTGGAAAGTGTCAGTAATCCTACTTGCAGGAACTAAGGCCAAGAAAATAACTTTTAAAAATGAACACAGCTTCACATTAAAAGATTATCAATGTGTGTAATACTTAGAAAAAAATTTATGACAAAAATTGAAGTCCAGCAAGTTGCTGAAAATAGAACAGTGTTTAACTTATAGTACATCTATATCATACTATGCAGCCATCAGAAGTCTTGTTTCCAAGACTACTTCACCAAATAGGAACATGAGGAATATGGTTTCTTCCATGTGCATCTACACGGTATGTGTCCACACAGGCACATTTTAAGGCAGGAAATAAATATTGAGTGTAGGAATTTTAAAATAATGGAGTCAAATAACTTTATTCGCAAATGTGCTACCCATTTTTTTTTTTTTAGGAATATCTACATTGTATAATCAGGGAGTAATGTGTCACTCATTTTTTTTTTTTAAGTGTGGATAATCTTTTGGATGTAAAGGCAGCCTTAAGATAACTTTAGTCACTTACTTTCCCCTTTTCCTGGTGTTACTGTGTTAAACTATACATGTATGCTTTATCAAAGTCAAAATTTCTCCCGCCTCGCTGCTATTCCCTTTTCCTCCTATACTTTCCTCTAACATTGGAACTATTCCCACCAAAAAGCTTTTTCCAGTCTAATAGGAATGATCCAATTCCAGTGATCTCTAAGTTCTTTCTTCCCAGGTAATTGATGACTTAGTCCCAATGCCAAAAGAACAACTTCGAGCTATTTAGTCATGAGAATGATATTGTTATTTCCCAGCATCCTAAGTCATCTCGTAGCTTTGAGTTATTGCTTTTAAGTCACAAAGTCATATGCATGTCCCCAGCTGGCATCACCGTCGCCTTCTCCTGCTGTTACATCACTGTGAATGCACTTTGCTTTCCTAAAGGCATCTTACAAAAAAGGAATCTTGGAAGCCTCTGATTTTGTAATGGGTAGTGGTAGGTAGGTATGTTTTTTGGATCAGTGTTACCATGTTTTAAAATATGTTCAACTATAATCTTTATTTTCTTCTAATTCTGTTTCTATGTAGTGAGTTCTCCCTCTCCTTCGTGTGACTGTAATACATTATAATAGGCCTTCACCATCCAGTATGGTAGCCACTAGCCACGTGTGGCTATTGAACATTTGAAATGTGGCAAGTGCAACTGGGGAACAGAATTTTAAATTGGATTTCACTTAAATTAATTTAAATTATGTAATTTCTTATACATGTATTTCTATGTAGTGGGTTCTCTTAAATTTCAAAACCAGTACTCAATTCAGTTATTGGACAGCTTTTAAATATGTTTGAAGCAACTTAGGTGTGTAAGTCTAGTTTTTCAAGCATAAATTTTAGGCAATGTAAATACACATCAAACATTTTTTTTTTTTTTTGCCAAGCTTGAAGTGGATTTTTTTTTTTTTTTTTTTTTTTTAAAGGAGAAGTCAATGCCTGGCTTCAAATCTTCAAAGGACAGGCTGACTCTCTTTTTTTTTTTTTTTTAATGAGGATCTTGAATCAGATGTGTATGTTTTGATTGATTGATTGATTGATTGATTTTGGCTGTGTTGGGTCTTCGTTTCTGTGCGAGGGCTTTCTCCAGTTGTGGCAAGCGGGGGCCACCCTTCATCGCGATGCGCGGGCCTCTCACCGTCGCGGCCTCTCTCATTGCGGAGCACAGGCTCCAGACGCGCAGGCTCAGCAGTTGTGGCTCACGGGCCCAGCCGCTCCGCGGCATGTGGGATCTTCCCAGGCCAGGGCTCGAACCCGTGTCCCCTGCATTAGCAGGCGGACTCTCAACCACTGCGCCACCAGGGAAGCCCCACATCAAACATTTTTGATAAAAATTTAGCATCCAAATTGAAATGTGGCGTAAGCGTGAAGTATACCCTAGATTTTGAAGACTTGGTATGAAAAGAGAATGTAAATTTTTTCATTAATTTTTTAACATTGAGTACATGTTAAGACCATATTTGGGGTTTGTTGGGTTAAATAAAATATATTTAAAATGAATTTCACCTGTTTCCCTTTTACTTGTTAACATGGCTACCAGAAAACTCAAATGGCAAATGTATCATGTGTTGTATTTCTACTGAACGCTCCTCTCTAGAGAACCCGGAGAGTAAAGTAGTAAGTAACAGCGTGACTTTGTTTACCCCGGCTCAAATGCTCTTAGTTAGTGAGAGGTTTGAAATAAATGCATGTTATGCCTTTAGCATCGTCATTATACTAACGTCTACAATTTTATATTTTGCTTCTCTCGTAAGTCTTCCATTAAAGGGAGTTTCATTGAAATGTGTTGCACTGATAAAGGAATCAGTTCTGTTTTGAAACTTGATTGTTCTTCCTTCCTTCAGTTTGCCATCAAAAATAGGATTAGGCATCGGAGTAAGAGATTTCCCAAGAGGGAACACTGGCTGGACTGGGCTACCGAGAAATACGACGTAAGTGATGATTATTGCTACAGCGGCCCCAGTGATCGTAACACGTATTATTAAATAGGCTACATGGACAGAATTATCAGTCGTATCTTCATAAACTTTGTTAGCATTTTAGATAAGACTCTGTGTGAGAGTGCTTATTTATATTGAAAAGAACTTGAGAAACAATGGATATAATTTATCTGGAAACAATATTACCTCTTCACAGATGTTCATGTGGAATAATCTGCCATTAGTGATATGTCATTATGACCACATAACTTTAGTTTGAATACGGAAGAGTTAAGTGATGGTGGTGGGATTTACATTTAGTGAATTTACATTTAAATTTGAATAATTTACCTCCTAAAGATGTTTTCACTCTGATTTTCAACACCTTAGGAATTTGGGGTTTTCTAAAGAAACCTGTGATAGGGTTCTTGGACCAATTACTCACCTCCCAGCTTGTCTCTAGATGCAAATGTGTCTACGCTGAAAATAGCACTGGCTGAGCGCTCTGGCACAGGTCATGTCTGATTTGTCCCCGCCCTCACTCCAACTGCAGGAGCGGCTGATCTCGCAAATTAAGATGGTTACAAGAGTGATGTTCCTGTATATTCCTCTCCCCATGTTCTGGGCCTTGTTTGATCAGCAGGTAATATGAAACTGTGTTTCTGTACATCTTCATTAACAAAACATTCTTTGGGCATTACCGCATAGCAAGCTGTACTTACTTAGTGTTTAGCTCCTGAAAATGTTCTCTTCCAGTTCCTTTTTTATCTTTCATTTATTTGGTAACTGTTAGATCACCTTGGGTTTCTTTCTTTCTTTTCTTTTTTCTTTTTTTTTTTTTAAATGATCTAGATGGTTCTATCCACATTTCTGTGACAAAACAATGAAGAAAAGTAGGCGGGGTCAAGTAAATGAGCCTTGGGAAAGACAAGTATCCAGGACTGCTGCCAGTCAAAGTGAGGATACAGAGCTTCTCTCCTGATACAGCATGTAAAAGCTGTATTGTCTTTTATGGGATCTACAGAATATTTAGACTGAGAGGGACTTGATATCTTCCACACTGAAATGGGATTCTTGGGCTAGAAGCACCATCCAGAAATGTGAAATGCCTGCCAAAGTCATTCTTATCAGAGCAGGAACTAGAACACATCATTGACTTGTCACCCTGCTCTTTCTCCCACAGCTGGAAGATGAGTGCCTAGGAATTTTTCTAAATAGGGTTAGAAAACCCAATGCATGATGCTCAGTAGCCAAAGTAATAAGCTATCCTTTCTTTTAGAAACTGGGGTTTAAGAAGAAATTTACACACATGTATGGTTTTATTGTGCAGGAAGGATTATTAAAAGGGTAAACCATCTCTTGGAAAAAACTGAGTATAGACATTAATCTCCTTATTTGTAAGTATGGAATTTAGACCAACATCTTAAGAACAAGTTTTGCATGTTGGGCGGGGACTGGTTATTAGAATCAGGCTTGCACTAGAAATGCACTGAACACCTTTCATCTGTGTGACTTGGTGTAATCCTTTAACCCTTCTGAAAGGGTAATAACCCAGGACAAGGCCGTGAGGATCAAAAGAGAGAATGTATAGTAAGTAATCAGTGACTGGCTTATATTAAGAACTCAACCGGTAGCATATTTCCTGACTTTCTATGATGTTCTCCTAGTAGAGATGATAGATTATGTTGAAAAATTCACATATCCAGTTCTCCATGGAATATATAACATATACTTGTACAGTCCTGCCTCATCTTTTACAAAATAGGTTGAATATAACTAGGCTGCCCAGGTTTAAATCCATCACTCTCTTGATGGAATTACATTTTAGGACAACCTAGGCTGTCAACAATAGGCTCTTTTTTTTTTTTCACATTTGCATTATATCACCATTTTACTTCTTAAAATTTACTTTAATGACAATGATACTCCCTTCTTGTTTTTTTGTTTTTTGTGTTTTTTTTTAACATAACAGTAGGCTCTTAACAGTAATAATGTTCCTGAAACTTTGATCCCAGTGAACATAAAATATCCTCAGGGTGTGAAGATGCTTTCACCTTGCAGGTGATGTCAGCTTCCCAGCAAACCTCAGAAATACATTTTTGTCTTTATGAAGGAGAGCTTATCTCATAGTGGTACTCTGTAGGCTCTTCGTGAGTGGTTGGAGTGCTGTATGTTGTTAGCTGAACAGCAGAAATGCAAGTTGTTTCTTCTTACCTACAATCACCATGGAGCTGGGAGAGGAGCCTGTTGTTGAAAAACATCTTTAAACCGCATAGCAGTTCAGACCTCGTTCCTGATTTGGAAAAGGCTCCGCACTGACTTATAAAATGTTTAAAACCCACATTCCCAAATGACGCAGTAAACTTACTTGTATTTAAGGGCTCCAGGTGGACACTGCAAGCAACAACTATGAGTGGGAAAATTGTAAGTCTGGGACCTGGAGCTGTTTTACAGCCCCTGGTCCCTATTCCTTTGCTTTAGCCCCTTTGCCCCCTTTTTGCTTCCCTCTCATAACATTCCAACCCCCCAACTGATCCTCTGTGCGAACTTATCCATGAGATTTTCCGCCTCTTTTTAGGGAATTATGGAAATTCAGCCGGATCAGATGCAGGTAAGAGAAGATATCTAAGTGGCTTTCAGAGCTCAGAGCCGCCACGGAGGCAGTAACAGCTTCTCTCCGCTTCCCCTGCAGACCGTGAACGCCATCCTGATCGTCATCCTGGTTCCCATCATGGACGCCGTGGTGTATCCTCTGATCGCAAAATGCGGCTTCAATTTCACGTAGGTGACCCTCGGGTTGGGGTTCGGACTCCATCTGTCCCGGGGCTTTGCGGATGGGCTGCGCTCCCTCAGCTCCCAGAGCCTCAGGAGAAAGAACGTGGGGCTGCTCTCCCATGACACCACCTACGTGAGGGAGTTTTCAAAGAAATATTTTTGAATCAGATGCCTATGTGCCGACGTTTCTGAAAATTTGCCCTGAAAATAAAAGTGCTATTAATGGCACCCTGAAAAAAGCCTCTCATTAAGGCTCCCTCGTATGTGTAGATGATAGAAATAGTAACTGTGGTCCAAAGTAGTTTCTAGAAATTAAATGTCCAAATGCAAATGAGAAGCTGTAACATTTATCCTCCTTAGTCCTGGTCATGAATAAGAGACAGAGAGACGCTTGGAATCCACGTGTTTTGGGGGGGAGTTGGTTTTGTCTGGGGGAGGCGGGCGGGAGAGGGGTGCTTCCCTTGTGGGTTTACCATCAGCTTGCTCCCCTGCGGCTGGCGGAGAGACACCCTCTTGCTTGTCCCGCCAGCTCCTTGAAGAGGATGGTAGTTGGGATGCTGCTGGCTTCCATGGCTTTTGTGGCAGCTGCAATTGTGCAGGTGGAGATCGAGGTGAGTTGCTTTCTGATTCTCCAGTGGCCTTTCTTGGTGGGTCTGGTGGAGCGGCCTTCTCCAGGACCGAGAGGATGAGGGAGGCCAGGGACTTGCTGATAAACTAAGTCCTGGGGCTGTGGATGATGTGCTGCAGGGCAAAACAGTCCCTTTCAGTCAGCGTGCCCTGTGGGTCCTTGTCACTGCAAAGGACGCAGCCAGGAATAGGGCCAAAAGGGTGCACTGAATTAGGAGAAAACTTAGATGGCAGTTACACAGGGGCTTCCATTTATAATACAGTGTTTTGTTTTTTTTTTAAGATATAATGTTCTCTTTAAATTTTTATTTATTTATTTATTTATGGCTGTGTTGGGTCTTCGTTTCTGTGCGAGGGCTTTCTCTAGTTGTGGCGAGCGGGGGCCACTCTTCATCATGGTGTGCGGGCCTCTCACTGTCGCGGCCTCTCTTGTTGCGGAGCACAGGCTCCAGACGCGCAGGCTCAGTAGTTGTGGCTCACGGGCCTAGTTGCTCCGCGGCATGTGGGATCTTCCCAGACCAGGGCTCAAACCCGTGTCCCCTGCATTGGCAGGCAGATTCTCAACCACTGGGCCACCAGGGAAGCCCAATAATACAGTTTTTATAAGGGGAGGGAAGTTTGTGGAACTTGTTCTTTTGCTATTTAAACTCCTAGGAGATCTGGTTAAAAGAGGTTCGTCACTCACAAAGTCCTTCAAAAATGTGTAAATTGTGATGGGAAATTGTTCATGGGAAGATGCCTTTTGTATTCTAACATTCCTGATGATGGTTGGTTCCCGAGCTAATCCACACAGGGTGTTATGTAGTATGTAAGATGAGAGGTAAAATCTCTCTCTCTCATTTTCTCTCTGTCTCTCTCTCTCCCCCCATCCCCTCCCCTCCTTTTCCCACCCCTCCACACCCATGTCTCTCTTTTTCTCTGTCTCTTTCTCTATTTCTGTCTCTGTCCCTCTCCCTCCCTCCCTCCTTCCCTTCTCTCTCTCTTTTTAAATTTTTAAGTGTGGTAAAATATGTATAACATAAAATTTGCCGTCTTAACCATTTCTACATGTACAGTTTGGTAGCACTAGGTACATGCGTACTGTTGTGACCTCAATCTCTAGAACACTTCTCATCTTGCAAAACTGAAACCCTGAACCCATTAAACAACAACTCCCCATTTCCCTTTCCCCCAGACCCCCGGCCATGACCATTCCATTTTGTCTCGTTGAATTTGACTGCTCTCTGTACGTCAGATAAGGGGAGTCATACAGTATTTGTCCTTTTGTGTCTGACTTATTTCACTGAGCACGGTGTCACCAAGTTTCATCCAGGTTGTAGCACATGTCGGAATTTCCTTCCTTCAGGCAGAATAATAGTCTGTCATATGGATATACCACATTTTGTTTATCCATTTATCTGTGGATGGACATTTGGGTCATTCCACCTCTTGGCTGTGGTCAGTAATGCTGCCTTGAGCTTGGGTGTGCTCACTTTCTCTTGGACATCACTAGCTTTATGGGAAATGAATTGTGGGGCTAAAGTAGACGTGGATTACTTCAGTGACACTGGGTTTTGGGAGAAGGCATTGTAAGGAAAAGGCAGAAACCCTGAGCAGGGTGAGAGGCAGGAGGCTCCCAAGCATTGTGAGGGGATATTTAGAGCACCATGTCCAGGGCTGAGGTCTGAGCTTCTAGAGTTACGAGGGAGAGCAGACCTCAGGTGCTACAACAAGATCAACCTTCATTTAGGCGATGGTTACTCGGACCCCTCAGGTATTAGGCTTCATAACCTGGCATCCTTTGACCAGGTCTGCCCTGGAGGTGGCTAGGTAGGACCGAGAGCAGCCTCTTGCTGACTGCTTCCATGTTCTGTCCGAGCATCACTTTCTATGGGCGCCATGAAGTGCAGGATTGGAGGCCTCCTGGGCTTTGTGGTGGGTGCGTCGTGTGCCTCAGCCAGCCCACCTTCCTCGGCCGGGGGGAGAGTGACTCCAGTGCCACGGTTAAGGTCATCTTCAGTATGCACTGAGGACCTCACTGCCAATTCTCTTTTATTTTGCTCAGAAAACTCTTCCCGTCTTCCCCAAAGGAAATGAAGTCCAAATTAAAGTATTGAATATAGGCAATGACATCATGACTATATCTTTTCCTGGAACGACAGTGACAGTTAACCAGACGTCTCCAGTAAGTAGAAGGAAATGCAACTTTCTTTTTCCTCTTCTGACCTGAGTTATCACAATAGGATTTGGAGAAGCCGATCTTCTTGGTTCTTGTGTAAATCCAAAGATGAGCCCAGAAGTGAAATGCCTTCATCTCTGATCTCATCTTGGCTTCACTCTGGACCAGTGTGCTCTTTACTGTGTCTGTGAATCACCTGGGGAGCTTGTTAAAATGCAGATTTGTGACCAGTGGGTCTGAAAGGCTGCATTTTTACAAGCTCTCGGGTGACACTGCTGCTGCCGGTACGTGGAACCACACTTTAAATAGCAAGATTCTGGGTCGACGGTTCTCCGCCGGGGCTATCAAAACAGCCCCCACAGGGAACACCTGGCAATCTCTGGAGACATTTTTAATGGTCACAACTGGGAATGTGCTTTTGGCGTCTCCTATGTAGAAGCCAGAGGTGCTGACATGCAGCCTCCTCAACAAAGAATTATCTGCCCCAAATGCCAACAGTGCTGAGACTGGAAAACCCTACTGTGGGTGGACGGTCATTGGTCTCGATTAGAGCTTCTCAACCTTAAGTCTGGAGAGCTTTGACAATTCTGACGCCTGCAACCCAACTCCAGAAATTTTGATTTAACTGGTCACATTCCTGGTCAGCCGCCATTGAGAACCACTCCCTTAGATCTTGCCAAACTAATAATCGTGAAGGAAGAAAGAACGTTTGAATCCCGATGCTTGGGAAGTCCCAGTATTGATTTTCACCCAGGCTGTTGCTTTTCCTCAATGCTGTTCTTTGCCCAATGGTAGAAATAATTTCCGTAGCATTTATCTTCATAAAATGAAAGTAAAATGCTGGATGAAAATCATAATTCTTGTGGTAATGCTAAACAACTTCAGGATACAGTCCACAGGGGTGGGCTAGGGCGGAGGCTGAGACAAACCAATGCCAGCCCCCATCGAGGCATTTTTGGATGTGTATGAACATGACCTGGGAATGCGAAATAATATGCACGACAGTGTCAGTGCAGAACAAGGCTCTGGTATTAACTGTGATTCCTTTCTCCCCATTATAGAAAAGTGAATTTATGACTTTCAATGCAGACAAACTGACAAGTATATACATTTCTTCTACTGGATCACCAGTCACTCTAGTAACTCATAACTTTGAGCAGGGCCATCGCCATACCCTTCTAGTCTGGGGCCCAAACAATTACCAAGTGGTAAGTAGCTGTACACTTGCAGCTGACTCTTGACTGTGCTGTTGGAGACACGGCCTTTTAGTGGTGTGACTTTTTTTCCTCCCCATGTAGTATTATATTAGATAATCCTCAATTCTTCCTTCTTCAAGGACACAGTCATTTGACTTCCAGTAAAGGTTTGACTGGCGGATGGGAAGGGTTAATAGTAATTTTACAAACTTTAAAAAGACCTTCTGGGCACGGTATGGTGTATGTGTACACAGGTCACACAGAGTACCTGTGTGCATTCTCAGAGACTTTTTGAGATAAAGTTTTAAATATATCTTTAATGGCATTCATTTAAAAAATTTGCACTGAGTAATTGGGAAATTAGAGCTGTCTCTAAAAAAATAGAGTGAATACATCAGGTAAAAGCAATAGAAATGAATAAAAATGATTTCATGACAAAATATAAGCATCTGGATATTCCATTCAGCATATAAAGAAGCTATGAAGGTGTAGTTGACCTAATGAAGGGGTTGTGGGTATTCTGTAAGGTGAGTTTAAGTGAGCTTCTACAGAACTGCGTTATGGACTTAAGACTTCTTGGTAATGTGTTTAATTAGGGGACTGTTGAGTGGCTTGCCCTAAATTCTTGGAGAGCAGTGTTCTGTGGAACCACTAGAAAGCAAGCATGAAAAGTTGTAGAGGCTCATCTTAACTTCAGGTGAACCAGGGCTGAAGGGTGGAGCCCAGCAAACGTAATCACGGTGCCCTTAGCTCCTAGGATAAATGCCAATATCACTCTCCTTCTGAACTTATTCTGATAAGTTAGATTTGAAAATGTTTTCTTTCTCAGGTAAAGGATGGCCTTAACCAGAAGCCAGAAAAAGGACAAAATGGAATCAGGTATGTGTATTTCTTTAAAACTTAAGTTATATCAGCTTCTTACATAACTAATGTATACCCATAGTAAAATTCAACTATAACAAGGATATAAAATGAGAGTATGTGGTTTACCTCAAGAATGTAAGGCTGGTTCAATGTTTTTTAAATCATAAATAAAATCCATCATCTTAATAAACTGAAGAGGAAAATCCACATCATCATATCAATTGATGCACAAAAAACATTTGATGAAATTCAGCATCCATTCATTTAACAACTCTCAGCAAACTAGGAACTGAAGGGAACTTCCTTACTCGGAAAATGTACATCTAAAAAAATCCAAGCTAACGTTGTACTTAAAGGCAAAAGTCTAAATGCTCTCCCCCTAAGATCAGGAACCAGGTTAGATTGTCCACTCCACTCCTATTCACAGTCCTTCTGGATGCTAGTGCCATGAGGCAAGAAAAATAAGTAAAAGCATCTAGATTGGAAAGGAAAAAATAAAACTATCCCAACTCACAGAAGGCATGATTGCATAAACAATTCCCAAGGACTCTACAGAAAAAGCCCATAGAATCAATAAGTGAGTTTAGAAAGGTTACAGGATACAAGGCCAACAACAAAACAAACATATTTCTATATACTAGCAATAAATGATTGGAAACTGAAATTTTTAAACTATACCTTTTACCATAGCTCAAAAAAAGTGATGAAATACTAATTATAAATCTTATAAGACATATACAGGATTTGAGAGCTGAAACTACAAAAGACTGATGAAAAATCAATGAAGAGCTAAATAAATGGAGAGATATGTTGGTTTCATTGATTAGAGAACTTAATATAGAAAAGATGTCAATCCTCCCCAAATTGATCTATAGGTTTAGTGCATTTCCTATCTCAATCGTAGCATTGGTGTTTTGGTTTATGATTTTTCCAGTTTTATTGAGGTATAATTGACAAAATTGTATATACTTAAAGTATACAACGTGATGATTTGATATATGTATACACTGTAAAATATTTATCACAATCAAGTTAATTAACATATTCATCACCTCAAAGTTACCCTTTTTAAATTATGAGAATTTTAAGATCCAATCTCTTAGCAAATTTCAAGTATACAATATAGTATTAATTAGTCACCATGCTGTACTTTAGATCCTTAGAACTTATTCATCTTAAAACTGAAAGTTTATACCCTTTGGCCAACATCTCCCCTCACCATTCCCTCCTTCCTTGGCAGCTATCACTCTATTCTCTGTTTCTATGGATTCAACTTTTTCTTTTTAGGTTCCCCATATAAGTGACACCATACAGTATTTGTCTTTCTCTGTCTAGCAGATTTCACTTAGCATAATTGGTCAGTGTAATGGTCCAGAAATAGACCCACCCAAGTACAGTCAACTGACTTTTGACAAAAGTACAAAGACAATTCAGTGGGCTAATAAGTATAGTCTTTTACAAAAATGGTGTTGAAACATTTGGACACTCATATGTAAAAAATGAATTTGTCCTAAACTTCACATTTTATACAAAATTATATAAAAAATCTTATACATCATGTAGGAAAGTTAACTCAAAATTGATTACAGACCTACATGTAAAATGTTCAACTATTAAATTTTTATAGGGAAACAGAAAATCTTTGTGACTTGAGTTCTTAGATATGACACCAAAAGCATAATCCATAAAAGAAAAAAAATAAATTTTCTCAAAACTAAAAACATCTGTTCTATAAATCTCACTGTTAAGAGAATGAAAAGATAAGCTACAAACAGGGAGAAAATATTTACAAATCACATACATATCTGACAAAGAATTTGTACCCAGAATATATAAAGTACTCTCAAAACTCAATAATAAAATAATCCAGTTAAAAAATAGAGCAGAAGATTTTAACAGACATTTTACCAAAGAATATACACAAATAAGCACATGAAAAAATGTTCAACATCATTGGTTATTAAGGAAATATAAATTAAAAGCACAGTGAGTTTTCATGACACACCTATTGGATGGCTATAATAATTTTTTTTCTTTTTTTAATTTTACACTTTATTTATTTATTTATTTATTTTTGGCTGTGTTGGGTCTTCGTTTCTGTGCGTGGGCTTTCTCCAGTTGCGGCGAGCAGGGGCCACTCTTCATCACGGTGTGCGGGCCTCTCACTGTCGCGGCCTCTCTTGTTGCGGAGCACAGGCTCCAGACGCGCAGGCTCAGTAGTTGTGGCTCACGGGCTTAGCTGCTCCACGGCATGTGGGATCTTCCCAGACCAGGGCTCAAACCCGTGTCCCCTGCATTGGCAGGCAGATTCTCAACCACTGTGCCACCAGGGAAGCCCCTATAATAATTTTTTAAATTGACAGTGTCAAGTGCTGGTGAGGATACAGAGCAACTAGACCTCCCATGCATTGGTAATGGAAGTGCAAAATGGTACAGCCATTCTGAAAAACAGTTTGGCAATTTCTTATAAAATTCAATATACACTTACCATGTGAGCCAGCCATCTCACTCCTAGATATTTATCCTAGAGAAATGCAAATTTATGCTCACATAAAACCTATACTCAAATGTTTATAGAAGCTCTGTTTATAATCACCAAAGATTGGGAGTCACCCAAATATCCTTCAGTGGGTGATGGATAAACAGACATCAGACTTTATTGCATCCATACAATGGAATATTACTCAAGAAAAACAAGGAATGAACTATTGATACATGCAACGATATAAAAGATATTCAAGTGCATTATGCCATCAAAGAAGCCAATCTCAAAAAGTTATACATACTATATAATTCAGTTTATATGACATTCTGGAAGTGGCAAAAAAAACCCCTAAGAATGAAGAACAGATTAGTGGTTGACATGGGTAGGAGTGGAGGAAAGGTTTAACTACGCGGTAGCGTGAGGGAGATTTGGGGGCAGTGGAACTGGTCTGTATCCTGATTGTGATGATGTTTATATAAATCTAGACGTGTTAAAACTCATAGAACTATATAGCAAAAAAGCCAGTTTACTATAAATACACTTTTTTAATAAGAATAAATTGGGAGAAAATGAGAGTAGGTCTCCTATTTGCCTTAACCCTTACCACAATTCCCATTTCTTTGTGGCTACAACTGAATTTCTGATTTTAGCTTTTACTAGCTACCACTAGAACACATTAATAGATAAATAAGTATATTATTACAGCGGTATCTACTAATTTAATGGTATAAAGAAATTAATGTACTCTTCATCTCTCTTAACTGCCCATGTTTCACATTGTTAATACTTACATTTATTTTTCCGTGTATTTCATGTGCTAGGTGGAGTCTAAAAAGTAGATCAATACACAGGATTTACAATTTGACTGTATAAATATTAGTCATAGTGTAATAAGAGCGATCAGTCTGAAAGAGAAGAGAATGTAACTTTATAAACTTGAAAATGTATCCTCAAAGGGAAATGTTCTGAATGTCAAGATTCATTGACATTCCATGAATTGTTCGGTGGTACTGCATCTTGATTGCCTTAATTGAACCAAGGCTTTCTCGCATAGCTTTTGTTTTTTCCTGTAACTTACTTGGCCTCTCATTGACAAAAGCATAAGCCTTTATCCCCAAGGTGAGCCGATCCAGGGATCCATGTCTCTGGAAACCTTCAGCATGCGCTTTGATCTCACTGGAACCTTTGCTCTGTAATCTTGTGATGCCACTACCCTCAAAGAATTTTCATCGTATGCCCAAGTTTCTGCCTTTCTTTCTTGGATCTCATGTCATCTTTCTGGGACACCTTTCTTGTTTTGCTGCGGGATATGCTCAGTTATCTTGTCAAGAGAAGCAGTGAGGTAAATTGCAAGCCCTTGTGTGCCTGAAAATGCCTTTTTCTAGTCGCACACTTCATCATAGGTTGGATGCTATTTTCTCCCAGAACCTTGGAGGTTTTTTTTTTCTACTGGCATCTAGTACCTAGTTGTGCAGACAAAAAAAAACAACAACAAAAAGCGTGTGCCAGTCTTTGTAGTTGATTTCATTTTCTTCCCTCCACGCTTTTGTTATCTCCTTTCTCCTTGGTGTTCTCACATTTCTCTGCAGTGAAACTAAGTCTGGATGTGATTTTATTCATCTTGCCTGCACTAGGCCCTTTGAATTTTTGGTTCCTTCCCTCATTTTCTTTGTTCCCTTCTGTATTCGTTTGCTAGGGCTGCCATAACAAAGTACCACAGACTGGGAGGCTTAAACAAAAAGAAAATTACTTCCTCACCATTCTGGAGGCTGGACATCTGAGATCAAGGTGTCGGCAGGGCTGGTTTTCTCTGAGGTCTCTCTCCTTGGCTTGTAGATGCCGTCTTCTCCCTTTGTCCTCACATGGTCATCTCTCTGTGTGTGCTTGTGTCTTAATCTCCTCTTCTTATAAGGACACCAGTCATCTTGGATTAAGGCCCACCCTAATGACTTCATTTTACCTCTTTAAAGACCTTGTCTCCAAATACAGTCAGTCCCATTCCAAGATACTGGGGGGTTAGGACTTCCACATATGAATTGGGAAGTGGGGAGCACAGTTCAGCCCCTAATACCTTTTCTGTCTTCTGGATTGTTGTTCTGTCCCTCACACACTCACATACACACAACTGCCTTAGCAGACCTGGAAGGAAGTACACTAATAATGGTCACCTGGCCCTTTCCTGACTTTTGTATTTGATTCTGAGCTGGCAGCACCTCTGGGATTTCCTTTGTGCCTCAGAGTATTGTTTTGTGCCTCAGAATCCATTGCTTTGATTTTGTCAGAAATGTCTCCTAACTTTAGAAACTTTGGACAATTTAGATTGTGGTATCCTTTCTTGTTCTGGTGCTGTTAAAGCTTCGTTCTTCTTCTCCTCTTCTTGTTCTTCTCCTCCTCTTCCTCTCCTCCCCCTCTTCCTTCCCCTCCCACTCTTCCTTCCCCTCCCCTTTCCCCCCTTCCTCACTCCTCTCCCTCTCCCTCTCCTCCTTCGTTGTCTTTGATGAGATCTTAGAAAAGAAGAAGGATACATGAGGTCACCAACACTTAACTCCACCAATCCATCCATGTGGTAAAAGCTAAACCAGAAACTTTTTTCTTTTTATTGGCAACAACAAATTCTTAATGGATCAAAGGTTTTATTATTTATTTTTTCAGTAATGCCCAGGAGACACATTTTTAAAAAAAAGGGAAGTTCTGAAAAACTAGCGTCAGAAACAAACTGATAATTAGAACAACTTCAAAAATTTCAGGAAGTCAGACTTCTGAGTGATGTATGAAATAAAGGAATAGTGTATAGAATCTTAAGCAAAATGGAATCCTCTTAATTATGTGGTATCAGGAAGCTGCAGGACTTAATAGACTACAGTCTTTTAAATCAATGGCAATACTTCAGTCAAAAATAGGTCGAGAGTTTGATACTGATCTTTCTCATGAATTTTTTTAACGTTACATATTGCTACATATATATGTATCTATAAACAATATGTTTTTGGCATGTTTTTAAACTTAAAATGTTATTGTCCTGTGTATATGTCATTCTGCAATCATATTACAAAATATATTACATTAAAATATTATTTTAATATTTAGTCATATTCATATATGTGTCCCTTATCCATTCACTTAAACCATTGTATAATATTCCATTGCATGGATATACCACAATTTTTTTTGTCCATTCCTCTGTACAGGAAATTTAGGTTACTTTCACTTTTCCAAACAATGTCACGGTCCACATTCACATATGTTTCTTTGTCCACGTGTGGGAAGTTTCTTGAGGGCAGTGATCTTTAAACCTCTTATCACATTCAATAAAAATATTTTGAGCATGTACCCACAATGTATGAATATGGTATCCTTTATAAATTATAAATATATATAAACTACTGTACCAAATTCATATGTTCATCATAAGTAATATGAAAAAGAAATATAAAAAGGATGAAGAAAGTTTTAAAAAACAATATTTTTATTCACTAGTGGTACAGAAATTATTCATGTAGATAATGTGATTATATGCTTCATTGGTCGCTAAAAATCTCAATTTAAGATTTACTGTCAGTTCAGTTTATTTCGGTCCTGGTCTTCACGACTGCCATACTGAAAAAAGATGCTTTAAGGAGGGAGTGTAGCTGGGACATGATTGGCCATAAGTAGATTCAGAAAGATATCTTCATTTTAAAAATTGTGGAGTTTTCCACAAATGGTACTGGAAATCCACATACAAAAGACTGACGATGAACACCCCCTTCACTGATCCCATATATAAAAATTAACTCAATGGATCGTAGACCTAAATATAACTAAAGCAATACAATTTCTAGAAGAAAAATAGGAGTGAATCTTTGTGACCTTGGGTTAGGCAGTGGTTTCTTATATATGAAACTAAAAGCACAAACAACAACAACAACAAAAATAGTAATAGGCTTCATCAAACTTGAAAACATTTGTGCTACAAATGATGCCATCAAGAAAGTGAAAGACAACCCACAGGATGAGAGAAAATATTTGCAAATCATATATAAGAGACTTATATTCCAAATATATAAAAATTATTACTACTCAATAATAAAGGGACAGATAACCCAATTTTTTAAATGGGCAAAGTATTTGAATAGACATTTATCCAAAACAAATACTATTGGCCAAAAAGTACATGAAAAGATGCTCAGCGTCATTATTCATTAGGGAAATGTGAATCAAAACAACAAGATACCACTTCACATTCACCAGGCTCTAATAAATAAATTTAAAAAAAAAACAGGTAATAACAAGTGTTGGTGAGGAGGCAGATAAATTGGAATCCTTATACACAGCTGGTGCAAATGTAAACTGATGCAACTACTTTGAAAAACTGTTTCTCAAAATGTTAAACATAGAGTTACCATATGACTCAGCAATTTTTCACCTAGGTATACACCCACAAGAAATGGAAATATATGTCCACTCGAAAACTTGTAGATGAATGTTCATAGCAGCATTATTCACAATAGACAAAATGTAGAAACAACTCAAATGCCCATCAACTGATAAACAAAATGTGGTCTATCCATACAATGGAATATTATTCAGCCATGAAAAGAGATGGAGTACTGCTGTATGCTGTCACATGAATACACCTTAAAAACATTATGCTAGGGCTTCCCTGGTGGCGCAGTGGTTGGGAGTCCGCCTGCCAATGCAGGGGACATAGGTTCGAGCCCTGGTCTGGGAGGATCCCACATGCCGCAGAGCGGCTGGGCCTGTGAGCTACGGCTGCTGAGCCTGCGCGTCTGGAGCTTGTGCTCCGCAACGGGAGAGGCCGCGATGGTGAGAGGCCCGCGCACTGCGATGAAGAGTGGCCCCTGCTCTTCGCAACTGGAGAAAGCCCTCGCACAGAAATGAAGACCCAACACAGCCAAAAATAAATAAATAAATAAATAAATTTTTAAAAAAACCCATTATGCTAAGTGAAAGAAGCCAGGCACAAAGACCTCCTGCTGTATGATGCCATTTACATGAAACGGCAGGCAAATCCACAGAGACAGAAAGGAGATTCATGGCTGCCAAGGACTGTGGGGAGGCGGCATGGGGAGTGACTACTCACAGGTATTGAGTTTCTTTTTGGAGAGATGAGAACTGGATTCTTGTGATGGTTGCACAACCATGTGGCTGTAGTGAAATCACAGAATTGTACACTTTAAAGGGGTGAATTTTGCGGTATGTGAACTATAGCTCATAAAGCCTTTTTTAAAAAAATTTTTTATTGAAGAGGAACAAATATCTCTGTCCCCTCATTATTCTTTAAGGAACTGGTCCCTTCTTGTTGTTTTCTCAGCTGGTTCCCACTCTCCATCCCTCCTCCCATGATCACTTTGTAGCTTAGACCCTGGTGCTCCTACCACGTCAAGCCAGCTTGAAGCCTAGTGGACCCTAGGATTTGCCTGATCCGAGCTCTCAGAGCACAATTGATCTGGAACCTCCGCTTTCCATGCCTTTCGAAGCACTCAGAATGTGTTTGCTGTTTATCCTCTCCTATTTTCTGTGTGTATATGAAAACACATCTGAGATGTGTGATGTTACTTTTTTTTTTTTTTTCAGATTATTTCCATTCTTATTGGTATCTTGTACCAGCCCTGAGACATATTTCAGGCGGGCAGTAGTACTCAAGCCTTAGGATAGGATTTATTCAGCCTTCTGGCTTATAATATATAAAGCCAGGCCCCAGGCCCAAGGGTCTACTTCCTAATTTAATACTGTTTCCACTGTCTCTCTTTTGAATGGTTCATCTTAATCTTTTATAAAAGTGGCATTTACAGTTTGGAGCAATAGTCACTGTATTAGGGTCCTGTTGACCTACATCAGGTTCAGTTTTCTATTTTAATCACCTGTTAAATGACACCAAGTCAAATGTTTCATTCATAAAAATGTTCTCTCAGTCCCTGGAATTTGACCAATATTACTTATTGCCACACAGTAGATGAAACTTGGCCACTGTTGACAAAAAAAATTAATCAATAGTCCATCTAAAGGAGAAGTAGAGAATTTTATTCGAGCTGATCTAAAAGATTATAACCCAGGAGACAGTCTTTCAAAAAACTCTGAGGACTGTTCCACTTGTTAGAAGTCAAAGGTACTTCATTTATACAAAGGTACCTCAAGGGAATTCTCTGGTGGTCCAGTGGTTAGGACTCCACGCTTTCACTGCCAAGGGCCTGGGTTCAATCCCTGGTTAGGGAACTAAGAGCCCACAAGCTGCCTGGCGTGGCCAAAAAAAAAAAAAAAAAAAAAACCACAAAGGTACTTAAAAATATACATTTTTGAGACAAAAGATTGTACATCAAAATGACACAGTGACATTTTTACATAAGGTTGACCAAAAACACATAGTCCAAGTCTGCACATACAAAGCAAGCAGCAGGTCACCACGACCCCTTACAGAATTAGGAAAGAATGTTATCTTCCAAGGAGTTACATTGCTGACGTCAGAAGAAAGGGAAAAAAAATCGATCTTTATGGTGGAGCCAGCATTCCCACCTTTGGGGAGGTGAAGTTAGTGTATAATGCAGATGCACACTGCATATTAGGGAGTGCTCAATACAGGGCAGGGAATGTTATGCTTACATATTCTTGTCCTGCCTTAAAACGTAAATTTTATTCCATCACCATGTATTTTAGGGATGTGGAAGTTAAATGGTTCTTTATGGTATTTAGGTGTATACTGTTATTACTTCTCGTTCTCTGAATTGGATGATCTTCTGAATGCCTTCAATCACCTATCTGGTAGGAAAGAGCCGCTGGTCTTATTTGGAGTAGCCCCCTTCTCCCTGGGGCAGTACAAGAGTATCAGAGTCTTCCCTAGCCTGGAACACTTGAGGAAGGGATCTCTAATCATCTGTCCACCCGGTCACCACCTATATGGTCCTTTGGAGGCAAACAACTCAAATGGTCCCATTGAAGCTTGGGCACGGGGAATGCTTCAGAGACTGGAAACCTTGGGACCCAGCACCCAGTCCTCCTGGGTGTTCCATTCCCAGCCGTATTCCCGTGGGGTGCTGATCTCTGTTACTGCACGACCTGCAGACACGGGTCTCTGCCATCGGAAGGGAATTCCTCAAAACTCTCTCTGACTGCTGGGCTGGCCCACGTCTTCCTGCCCACTCCTTGGAGCCCCTCCCTCCTGAAGCGGCTCTTTAAAGTAAAGGAAATAAATGGGCTTCCCTGACGCTGTAAAAGAAGCCCCAGTTGGAGGCTGTCTTTTAGGTACTCGGCAACTACTGCTTTTGGTCCTTCACCACTTTGGCTGTCAAGCTTCTGAAATAAGAAGCACAAAGACATGGCTGCCTTCTGGAGGGGGAGGAGATCAGCAGCTATTTCAATCTGTACTTAATATCCCAAAATACCACTGAAATAGTTCCTAGTCACAGAGTACTTAGAACAGTTCCCGGCATTTACCTCTGTGAAATAAATTCTTTTAGGTGTGTTCTCATGAGGTGAGCAAAGGCAAACCTAGAGTAAGTTACTTTCTGCCTTTATACTCTAGAAATCTTCTGCAGACATCTTAAATTCCTTCCAAAAAGGAACAGAGCCCAACTTCAGATGCACATACTGTGACCTGGAGCAAATCATTCCATAGTCCACTCACAAGACAGATGGTTTTCTGTTTCAGATTTGTAAATGCTCTTGCTGAGAGCTTCAATGTCACAGTGGATGAGCAACTTTATGAAAACGTTACCAGTCACAATGCCAGCGAATATCATTTTTTCTCTTCTGGCGAGTAAGTACCTACAATGGACACTTTGCTCCCAAGTTCAAGGGTTTCAAACCTTTTTCTTTAAATAATACATTGAAACTTTCAATAGCAAGAATATTAATTTATATTAATCTTTCTTTTCGTAGAAAGAGCTTCACAATAAACTCATCAGAAATTTTACAACACTGTGAAAATAAGTTCAAAACATCCTACCTTGAATTTGGTAGTGCGTATACCTATGTAATCACAAGGAAGGTTAGTAACTCATTGCACTGAATCAGAAGTTCCACGCAAAGTTTATTGATATGAGTGCTTGAAAACAGGACATAGTAATGATTTAACAGAGTGATATTAGGATCTGTATTTTAAACGAATTTAGAATTAATTCAGTTCACCACTAATTCTGTGATTTATCATTGCCTTAAGTTCACCGTTAGAATAAAATTAAACAGACTGACTTGCTCTAAACGTTCACATTGACCAGTGTCCTCATAGACTATTAACATGGACCTTGGAAGCTTTTAGTTCAGAGAGCTGGCAATGTTTTCAACAAACCTGACTTCCAATCTGCTCTCTTATTTAAGAAGAAAAAGCTAGTGAACATATTTTCAAATCCTACCAAGGCCATCCCATCCCAAGGATAAAATGCAGTGTTAACATATTTACTTTTAAAATGTGTACTTTCTGGATAGATCCTATGGTGTAACCCTGAAGGTCCAAATTCAGTTTGCCTGTCTGAGCAATTTTTATTCTGGAAGCAGTCTCGATTTTCATTTCTTCTTCTTGCTTTTGCCTTACCGGTTTAGGATAACAGCTGCCCCACACCGATGATATTTGAAGATATTGCCCCAAACACAGTCAGCATGGCCCTGCAAATCCCCCAGTACTTCCTCCTCACCTGCGGCGAGGTGGTTTTCTCCGTCACAGGATTGGAGTTCTCATATTCTCAGGTTTCTTGTCTATCATTTTGTACACCCCTCTCCTACAGCCCTGCCTTCAAAAAATGCTGCTGGGACTTAATTAAAAGCTGGGGTAGCCATGTATTTGCAGTGTAAAAGAAAATTCTAGAAAGCATTATGGTAGGTTCTACCAAACAAGGTTTTAGAAATTACCAAGTCTTATTTACTGAATAAGAATATTACTGTTTAGGGAATTCCCTGGTGGTCCAGCGGTTAGGACTCCATGCTTTCACTGCCGAGAGCACAGGTTCAATCCCTGGTCGGGGAACTAAGATCCTGCAAGCCACATGGCATGGCCAAAAAAAAAAAAAAAAAGAATATTACTATTTAGTATCATGAGTGTCCATATGTAGGTATCTGAATTCCCAGTCACATGCTAGAGATTTGGGGTCCTAAGTAGGAAAAACTATATTAACGACCATTACCAGGGTCGTGATGGTCACTGGATCCCACGTTCTGAAACAACCCTGTTCATAACAGGCTCATGGATAGGTCTGTGTCCTCATTATTTTTAAGGTTCACTTGAGGTCTCTTTGTAGCTCCCAGTAAGCACACTGATTGAGGCCTAGCTTTTAAAAGTTAAAAAATAGTATTGCTTTTGTGAATATTAGACTAATGAGGCACATTTTGCTGATACCTAAATTAGAGCTTAGGTTCTGAACTATTTTATCAAAATACAGTTACAGTCGTCCTAACCCCAGCATGCCCAATACCTTCAAGTTTTGCAGTGAAGATTGTAAATATGAGCTGGGTAATCCCTTCCTGCGATGACCTCACAGTCTAGTTAAGGAGATGACTATAACACAGGTGACAAGAGTTCTAAGAGAAGTTTTGGTGACATAGCGGGGAAGCTCCCCAGAGAGCAAGATGACAGCACAGAGAGCAGCCTCCATTCGGGGGGAAGGAGAGGTCGGACGGGATGGCTTTGTTTGAAAATTTTTCTGTAGAAGCAGAATCGGCTCATCTGTAGATTCGTCCATTTCATTAGGATGACAACTTTGCAAGCATGTGGAGAGTGAAAAACAAAGGATTCTTGTATGTTCATACCACAGGAGCATTTGGGATGTCTTGTTATCCAAGTGATAATCCTTTTTACACTTAAACCAGCCTGACTCTTAATGTGCATTTTGGGGGTAGACGGCCTAATTAAGGGAATCAGTGAGTTAGTTGTGTTCTCCTGCTCTGCGGTTGACGTCTAGATTGGGACTCACTCTGTTTTGTTTCCTCAGGCTCCTTCCAACATGAAGTCAGTGCTTCAAGCAGGGTGGCTGTTGACAGTGGCATTTGGCAACTTCATTGTTCTTATTGTAGCAGGAGCAGGCCCGTTCAGTGAACAGGTACTGATGCAGACAGAGATCGCGTGTACCTCTGTCTTCTTGCCTGTTAATCGTCATCGCGACGACCCTCCCTAGCTGTCTGTATATACACGTGGTCATCTTGGCCAATGGCTGAATAACACTGCCAGACGAGCCAGATAGGGCAGATACAAAAAGGTCTTATGGCCAAGTGTGTGCTGATTCTTCTTATTTCTACTTGGAAAATAACCAGATGTAACCAGATGGGGTTAACATCCCTACACCCTCATATGGTTTACTATCAATGGAGACATCTTTCCTGGCTTCAGTGAATGCAGCTCAATGGCCCCAAAGCAGGCGTGTTATCCAGAAAGTTTCATAATACCTAAAGTTAAAGCCATTCTAAAGGTTGTTGTAATTTTTCCCCTTAAAATAAAATGAGGGCTTTTCTGGTTCTGGAACTCTCCTTCAGCACTCAGAATCTCTGCCTCATAAGGGAGCTGTCCCTTTACCCCATCAGACTCATTGCTTCCCCCACCAGGTCCCATCAGAGCCTGTGCTAATCCTGCATGCTCATGACCTCAACGTTTTGCCAAAAGATAACATGGGGGTCTTAACTTAGAACATTTCAGCACATTCTTTTTCTCTCAAGAGTACTGCCTGGTGTGCTCTTGGTCCCCATCCTTCCAGGCAGGGGCCAGCTATTTGTCTTAAGACTTGGGTCTTTCAGAAATTTTGTCTCATCTTCTTAAAGTCCTGGGTGTCTGCACTCCAGAGCTGTTCAAAGAATGTTACTGTTACATTGGGCATTCAAGAAAAGCTGGCCATTCTGTATCTGTGGCAGTAGTTACCAGTTTCCCCTAACAACTGCATTTCCAACACCTTCGATCTGGATGTCGCAAGAAAAAATACCCGCGATATATACATTCGCATAACCTGTATTGTTTTTGTTTTTCTCCTTGCTCCAACTTCAATTCCTTCAAAGTGGGCCGAGTATGTTCTGTTTGCGGCGTTGCTTCTGGTTGTCTGCATAATATTTGCCATCATGGCCCGATTCTATACGTACGTCAATCCAGCAGAGATTGATGCTCAGTTTGATACGGATGAAAAGAAAAAGTACCTGGAACAGAGTAACCCACATCCCAAGTTGGACCCCATCTCACAGACACAGATATGAATATCAAGAAGCAAGTGGAGGACGGATTGGGCCCAGGATGTGCCCAGGTGTCTGTCCCCTGGGGGCAGGACACTCTGTTGTATGGCCGCTGATGGGGAAGACTTCAGAACTGTGAACCAAACCAAGAAAGCTGTTTTCTAAGCAGCCAGCAATGACCCTAACACTCTAAAATAAGTCCTTTTGTTTGTTTGTTTTTCAGAGAAGTCTTATGTAAAGCATACACACACACATGCACATACTTTTACAACACTGAGTCCATACCCTGCACTTAACTCCTTTCCTAACACACAAAGTTATTTTGGACTAACTTAAATTTTTGAAATGGTGGCAAAGTTCCATATTGTTTGCATTCGAACACTCTATGGAATCAATGTTAAATGAGGCAAAAAGTGAGTGTTTAGGCTTTAGAATGGTACACAATAAGGACCGGCTAGTAGGAACTGGTAACTTTACCTTCTGTTTTTAGTTTTGTTTTTCCAGTCCCTACCTCTTTTTAAATTATGTATGACTCAAAAAACTACTCAGGTAAAAGCAAGTCATGATTTTTAGAGTTTCAATGGTATGAAATAAATTCTCATTCTTAAGAGTAAGTGTCTGTGTATTTGGGGGCAGAGTAAGAAATCCTTAACATTTCCTTTCCTGATTATAAAAGCTGTGCCCGCTCATTAAAATTTCATCAGAAGGTGATAAAAGCATGAACAAAGCAAGGCCCACATACAGTAAATTCCAGGAACATGAAATATCAAAATTTGTTTCCTACTTTTCTCAGGGTTACCTGTGGCTACACTTCTCTTTTATTACTAGGAGCTTCCTGTGTGCATATTTTTGTACCACCTCAACGTGTTTTTCTCAATACTCGTGAGCATTTTTCTACTTGAATAGAAATGGTTCCAAAATATTATAAACACTTCCTGCCTAATTCATCCTATAGATATTTATCATATAACCATTCCCAGGTATCAGACTCAGAACGAGTCTGCTTTGGCACTCTTGTAAAAATGAGCAACAGTTCTTAGACAGACGTGTGCACAGTTCTCAATGTGGGAACTGGTTCCTGGGTTAGGAGCTTTGATCTCTAAGATGCTTCATGCACAAGCTCATCATTGCAGTGTGGAGACGGAATGAAACAGAGAGACAAAGTCTAGAGTGAGAAACGCCAATGTCATGATCAAAGCTTGCTGAGGACCTTTTCTGCCCTTTGGATCAAGTCCTCATTCCTTAACTGATAAGGCTCTTTCTTCTGTGGATACGTCACCTTTCTCTCTGCTCACTCTGACCCACCAACTTCTTCTAGTTCCTGGAATGCAATGGGTTCTCACTTCTAGTCAAAGACAAAAGAAAAATCAGGTCTTGAGACACTTATTTTCTACCCACCCCTCGCCCACGCACTCCTCCTGGCAAAATCCTCTTCATCTTCAGGATCCAGGCCACTTCCTCCAACGGTTTTCCTGTTCCCCAGTTTCGTTACCAAATTAAGTTGCATGGTCCCTGTTTGAGCCCTAGCCCAGCTGGGTTCAAGTAGGCAAATAATGAAACTGAAGCTGAGGTGGACACAGCACAAGCATTATTCATGGGCCAAAGAATGGAGAAACAGGAGGTAAGTTCACAGATCAACTTCTCACCCACCTGGCGAGAGGGATTTAATTTTAGAGTAAAGACAAAGGGAGGAGGAGTGAGGCTAATGATGGGGAGGCATATGCATAAGTCTACTGGGGAAGGGGCAGGGCTTTTTCCGAGGGAGTGGAGTGCCACTGCTTTTATCCTTTTTTGGTCCTTGATGTCCGGTCATGGCCGTTGGTAGGTGTGTCATTTAATATGCTAATGTAGTAAAATCTGTGTATAATGAGACTCAGGGTCTGTTGGAGGTCAGATTCGATTCAGGCCACCATCTTGGTCCCAGCTGGTTCCATCTGGGTTTGTTTTTTTAATTAATTAATTTATTTATGGCTGCGTTGGGTCTTCATTGTGGTGCGCGGACTTCTCACTGCGGTGGCTTCTCTTGTTGCGGAGCACAGGCTCTAGGTGTGCGGGCTTCAGGAGTTGTGGCACGCTGGCTCAGTAGTTGTGGCTTGCGAGCTCTAGAGCTCAGGCTCAGTAGTTGTGGCACACGGGCTTAGCTGCTCCGCAGCATGTGGGATCTTCCCGGACCAGGGCTCAAACCCGTGTCCCTTGCATTGGCAGGCGGATTCTTAACCACTGTGCCACCAGGGAAGTCCCCATCTGGGTTTTTTTGTTTGTAGCTTCCTCTCTTATCTCTGGACCCTTTAACTTAAAGATTTATGTTCACTCCTGCCAAAGGTAGGGGTTGGCAGGTTTTGAGCAAAGACCTGGAGCAGCTCTGGCAACAGCTTGGCTGTCTCTCCTCTGCACTCCTGTCACACACCCCTTGGTGTGTTGTGACTATCCAGCTTTCCGTGGGCCGGAAGCTCTCTGCATGTGTCCTGTGATCCATTTAATTTCCGGAAGGTGGTTGGCCTGTTTGTGTTAAATAACAATCTTAAATCTCTTGGACCATGAGGAGTGAGATGGAAGAGGCTGAGAACTGAACACTGAGCAGTGATTTGAATGCGCCTCGTTGACAAGGTCTAGTGTGAAGGACTAGCTATAAGAGACTACGAATTTTGCCTCTCTGGTCATTTCTACCCTCTAACTTACACAGTATGCCTTCGATGGAGGAAAACAACAGTCACGATGATGAGCTCTCAGCTGCATTACCCCACTCTTGTCAATAATCCAAAGAGAAGTCATCCTAAATCCTCAAAAGATATTCTGGTCCTAACACTTCTTACAGCCGTTGGGTAACATGGGACAACTCTTCACCTTTCAAATCTCATTTTCCTCTCCTACAAAACAAAGAGAACACGAGACAATGTGAAGTCTCTAAAATCCTTTGTTTGAGGGTACCTGGCACACACCAGGCTTCCAAATGTTGAATGAAGACCTGCCCCTCAGTCGACTATGACATTAACATTGAGTATGCTTTGCAGTTGGACGAAAACATTAACTCAGTGTTAATGTGACTTCCATTGGCCTTTAAAGGATAAGAGGGGGGACAGGGGGCATCGGGGCACTTTGATCATCAGGGGTGAGTTTTCAGAGTGATCTTCCCTCTAATCTTCCCATTTCTTCCAAACGTAATTAAGGCTGATGGGTGCGGGGGGCTTCCCTGGTGGCGCAGTGGTTGAGAATCTGCCTGCTAATGCAGGGGACACGGGTTCGAGCCCTGGTCTGGGAAGATCCCACATGCCACGGAGCAGCTGGGCCCGTGAGCCACAATTGCTGAGCCTGCGCGTCTGGAGCCTGTGCCCCGCGACGGGAGGGGCCGCGATAGAGAAAGGCCCGCGCACCGCGATGAAGAGCGGTCCCCGCACCGCGATGAAGAGTGGCCCCCGCTTGCCGCAACTGGAGAAAGCCCTCGCACGAACCGAAGACCCAACACAGCCAAAAATAAATAAATAAATAAATAAGAAAATCCTTTAAAAAAAAAAAAAAAAAAAAAAGACTGATGGGTGCGACCGTGGGGGTTCTAGACAAAAGACTTTGGGCAATGGCAAGTGTCATGGGGTAGGAGTGGCCAAGGGGGACACATGGGGCCAGATCCACAACCTCTGGTCTTCTGCCTTTTCCTTGGCCCCCATTTTTTTGTGCTTTACACCTTTCTCTAAGTTGCTGATCAGTGTTTAATCAAAATAATTCACTGACTTGAACATTGGCTGAGTGTTGAAGTATGATCCTACATGGGTTGGGGAGAGTATCTGGAATGGAAATGCTTTCGTTGTACATAGCAGGATTTCACTGCTTATACCTAAAAGCCAGAATATTTTGTGGGGTTTTTGTTTTGTTGTTTTTTTAATTTTTATTTTATGTTGGAGTATAGGTGATTTACAATATTGTGTTAGTTTCAAGTGTACAGCAAATTAATTCAGTTATACATATACATATATCTATTCTTTTTCAGATTCTTTTCCCATTTAGGTTATTACGGAATACTGAATAGAGTTCCCTGTGCTGTACAATAAGTCCCTGTTGATTATCTATTTTATATATACTAGTGTGTATGTTAATCCCAAACACCTAATTTATCCCTCCTCCCCTTTCCCCTTTGGTAACCATAAGTTTGTTTTCTATGTCTGTGAGTCTGTTTCTGTTTTGTAAATAAGTTCATTTGTATCATTTTTTTAGATTCCACATATAAGGGATATCGTATGATATTTGTCTTTCTTTGTCTGACTTACTTCACTTAGTATGATAATCTCCAGGTCCATCCATGTTGCTGCACATGGCATTATTTCATTCTTTTATGGCTGAGTAATATTCCATTGTACCATCTTCTTTATCCATTCTTCTGTCAACGGGCATTTAGGTTGCTTCCTTGTCTTGGCTTTTGTAAATAGTGCTGCAGTGAACATAGGAGTGCATGTATCTTTTTGAATTATGGTTTTCTCCGGATATATGCGCAAGAGTAGGATTGCTGGACCACCTGCTAGCTGTATTTTTAGTTGTTTAAGGAACCTCCATACTGTTCTCCATAGTGGCTGCACCAATTTCCATTTGCACCAACAGTGTAGGAGGCTTCCCTTCTCTCCACACCCTCTCCAGCATTTATTGTTTGTAGACTTTTTGATGGAGAATATTTTGAACAGTGGTTATAATGTCCACATGAATCTTATTGGCCTATTCTTGTTTTGTTTCCACATGTCTCCATAATTTTTTTTTCATTTTGTGGATGTTCTTTATTTCTTTCAGGGTACTAACATATTTATTTTGCAGTCTATTTTAGGCTTTATAAAGTTACTTTATTAAATGCACCTTCCAGTTTAATTTTTGTTGACCATTTTAGCCATAGATTTTTGTCATGCATTCTGGACTTTTTTTGCAGCTTCATTTTTTTTTAATAAATTTATTTATTGATTTTTGGCTGTGTTGGGTCTTCATTGCTGCCCGCAGGCTTTCTCTAGTTGCGGCGAACAGGGGCTACTCTTCGTCGCGGTGCGCGGGCTTCTCATTGCGGTGGCTTCTCTTGTCGCAGAGCATGGGCTCTAGATGCGCAGGCTTCAGTAGTTGTAGCACATGGGCTCAGTAGTTGTGGTGCAAGGGCTTCGTTGCTCCGCGGCATGTGGGATCTTCCCGGACCAGGGCTTGAACCCGTGCTCCTGCATTAGCAGGCGGATTCTTAACCACTGCGCCACCAGGGAAGTCCTGCAGCTTCATTTTTTTTATGACAAATAGTAGTAGTTAACACTTATTGGACACTGAATATGGGCAGACAGCATGTGAAGCACTTTACTGTGTCACGTTTACAAGCATGTGGTCCTTGCAACAGCCCTAATTTAGATTCCTGTTATTATTCCCATTCCACAGAGCAGAAAACAGGCACAGAGAAACCAAGTAATCTGCCCAAGGTCACATCTACTGTCTGGCTCGAGAGCCCAGGCTACCAGCCACTACACCAGCCTGCCTCTCACTGCCAATGGTTACTGGACAGTATGGATTAACTGAATTTAATCCTTATAATGATACTAAAGAAGGTCTTATTACCCCCATTTTAGAGATGAGAAAACTGAGGAATAACCAGCTTAAGTAACTTGCCCACGGCCATATACCCAACAGTTGGCCAAGCCAGGATGTGAACCCAAGCATGTCTGAGCGGGGAGAAGTACCTCTCTCCTAATCACCAGGCTGTACTGTCTTCTTTCACGTAGTCCAATGCAGACGTGCGATGGCAGGAGCAACGTGCCAGGGACAAGGGCAAAGGGGGCACTGGGGGGCCTCAGAGAAACACGATCCACCTGAAATCCAGGTGGACACCCCAGGGCTGGCCTAGACGGGCAAGAGGGGCCACGTGTAGGGAGGAGAGGCTGGTAAACCCTGCTCTCAAAGGATGAAACAGAGCAGATTAAACACAGTTACCATCTTAGAGGGATCCAGGACCTCCTGTAAAGACCTTGTGACGTTCTGGAAACACTGGAACCCCCTCCCCCATGGATCTGGGTTTTGCACGTCCCCGTGGCCAGTGGGAGTCCTGGCGTTGGCTCCGCCGAGGTCATGGTGATCAGCTCTGAAGCTCGCCATGCGGGGGCCAGGGTCTCACGTGAGGGGCAACCGGCTTGGGAGGCAGGGGTAGGTGTGGGCTACAAAGGAGGAGTGGCCAGCAAGGGCCACGGAGAGCGGGCAGGCGGTTTGGTTTCCTTTCTCGCTGTGGTAAAACATACATGACAAAGTTCACCGCGAACCATTTTGAAGTCTACGGAGTCCAGAGGCATTAAGAGCACCCACTCCGCCGTGCAGCCGGCACCACCGGCCCGCTCCAGGGCTTTTATCATCGTGCAAAACTGAAACCTCGTCCTCATTAAACACTAACGCCCCACTCCCCGCTCCTCCCAGAGGCCTCCAGCAGTTCCCCTTCCGCTCACCTCCATCCTGTGATGTCGGAGGCCTTTCAGGCTTCCTGGAGAAGCCCTGAGTGTCTGGGGCCTCCAGCTCACACCTGATCAAAAGCGATAAACAGGAGAGAGCCTGGGCCGCCCGGGGCTCCGAGGTGTGCCTGCAGGGACACAGCCCACCTCCAGGCCCTGCAGCCTGACCACGGAGCGTCTGTCCCCCCTTCCCAAATCCTGCTGACCTCTGACCACTCAGAGCCTCCAGGGTTTTTATTTACTGGAATGTCTGGCTTGTTCTAATGAGACTTGGAGGCTCCGTAGATGTGTTTAAAGGCTCATAAGGAACGGGAGCCGGATCTGTAAGATTGCTATTCTGGTGCCCTTGAAACAGAGACCCTTGCACGTTTTTGGTTTTTTTAAAAAATATTTTCCAGTTGGTTTTTTTTCCTTTTCATTTAAAAAATATTTTTTGGCCACACCGCGTGGCCTGTGGGATTTTAGTTCCCTGACTAGGAATCGAACCCTGGCCCTCAGCAGTGAGAGCGCAGAGCCCTAACCACTGGATCGCCAGGGAATTTCCGAGAGCCTTGCACTTCTTAAGGCGGCAGTTTCCGGAGGCCAGTAAGGGGCCCTAAGAGCTTTTGCTGTGTGAGAGTCCTGCCCTAAGTGCTGAATGAAGAAAGTGCTTCCCTTAATAGTTTCCGTTTCATACGTGGCTCCTAAAGCAGTCTCTTCCCCCATCACCACAGGGAAGAGGAGGGAAGTGCAGGCCGTCTCTCACAGAACTCGCTGTGTAAGTCTTCCCAGCTCTGCAATTACCAGCACAAGGTACCGAGAGCCCCTCCCGAAACTGTACCTTTGGGCAGAGATGACATTCTCAGCTGCCCCATGCTGTTCAACGGATTTCAGTCTTGGTAAGACTAACCTTCAATGAGTCATCAGTCTTACTTGGATCCTTGGTTTGGCTTACAAACCTGCAAAGAATTCTTAATGTATCCCACTCAGCTACTAACAATCACAACCCACGTGTGTCCAATAAGTATTAAGGCCCTACAGCAGGCAGCCCAGGCAGGAGGGAGGGAGCCCTTAGAAGAAGTGAGAGCTCTCTCCCTCTCCCCACTGCGGCCCCCTCTTTCCCTCCCCCCCACCACCCCCAGGCAGCCGTCTGCAAGCCAGGAAGAGAGGCCTCACCAGAAACCAACCCTGATAGCATCTTAATCTTGGACCTCCAGCCTCCAGAACTGTAAGAAAATTAATTCCTGTTGTTTAAGCCGCCGAGTCTGTGGCATTTTGTTAAGGCAGCCCAAGCTGGCTAATACAGGGTCCAACCGTCCCTGTTTGTCAGTGACTGAGGGAGTTCCCAGGGCAGTCCTGGGCAAACTGGGATGAGTTGGTCAGCCTAATTTAGGAGACAATGTATGTGCAGTGCTTGGGCTTCCTACAGTGCGTGGCAAGTAGTAAGTGCTCTATAAACACTCACAATGATTATTTCATTCCTTCAACAACAATTATTTAGTAAGCACCTGCTCTGTGCTCAATGCAGTTTATTTTATTTTATTTTTTATAAATTTATTTTATTTTTGGCTGCGTTGGGTCTTCGTTGCTGTGCATGGGCTTTCTCTAGTTGCGGCGAGCAGGGGCTACTTGTTGCGGTGCATGGGCTTCTCATTGCGGTGGCTTCTCTTCTTGTGGAGCATGGGCTCTAGGCACATGGGCTTCAGTAGTTGTGGTATGTGGGCTCAGTAGTTGTGGCTCGCGGGCTCTAGAGCGCAGGCTCAGTAGTTGTGGCGCACGGGCTTAGTTGCTCCACGGCATGTGGGATCTTCCCAGACCAGGGCTCGAACCTGTGTCCCCTGCATTGGCAGGCGGATTCTTAACCACTGCGCGACCAGGGAAGCCCTCAATGCAGTTTAATACACTAGGGGTACAAAATAGATAAAGCCTGCCCTTGTGGAGTTGGCAAGCATTTATTGAGTACCCAGACCAGATCGCCAGGGTCTAGCTGTGAAGAGTTTATGTAGGGATGTGTCAGAATGGGAGGACAAAGTTCGGGCAGGGAATGGCCCTCTATTGCTTCTCTCTGCTGTTCCCCAGCAGAAGCCACCAATCGAGGCAGTCACCTCGGTTGCTTCCTGTTTCTAAAAAACAGAAGCCCGAGAAGCTGGGTAGCACCAGGGCCTGGTTAAATGACCACAGGTGTTTTGCCCAATGGCCCTGGGCAAGCCCAGCCCCCAACTTTCCTTTTGACTAAGCAAGGGCATCGCAAACTGCTCCCCTGGAAGTTCCCCAGTTTGGCCACAAGATGGCAGAAGAGAACATCCTTGGGAAAACTTGAGACAACATGCCAACAAAAGGCTTTTGTAAATGTCATAATTACCTTATTCGGAATTTTTCATGAATGCACATCAGAAGGCCTCATCATACACTGCGTATTTTCTCCTGGAAGTTCCATTCTTGGGACTGGCATTAGTGGACTCTGTTCTATCTGGGACTCAGGTATAAATTCCAGCAGGGGTCGCTGTTCCTTGGGATGACACCAGGCAGCAGGTGGAAGCAGCAGGCTTTGTGTGAATTGGGAAAGAAACACATTTATCAAGAACTTCCTACAAGCCAGAGTTTGCATTATCTAATACACATCCTCATCCACTCATTTAATTGTGCAATAAATATTTGTTAAGCTTCTCCTGGTTTCCAGGCACTGATACAGGCCAGGTAAACTAATAAATAAATAATAGTGTCAGGTGTTGATAAGTGCTATGAAACAAAAAATAACCAGAGTAAGGGGTGAAGGCTGGTATTTTAGAAGGAGTGGCCCAGGAGGGCCTCTCTGAAGAGGTGACATTTGAGCAGAGACATGCATGGAGTAAGGGAGCGAGATGGGGAAGAACATTCCGGAAGGGGTCCTAACAAGGGTGGATGCCTGAGATGGGAATATGGTTCGTGTGTCTAAGAACAGCAAAGAGGCTCCCGTGTCTGGAGCGTGGTGAGCAAGGGGCGAGGGAGAGGTGACCCGGATTGATCGTGTAAGGCCTTGGGGGCCATGATAAGACTTTGGGTTCTTTCCTATGTGTGTTGAGAAGCTGTCAGACGGTGGTTCTCAATGCGGGCTGCTCCTCAGAATCATCTGAGGGGCTCTAATCCCAGCGCCTGGGCCTCCCTAGACCCAGAATCAGAACTCTGGGGTTGAAGCCTGGGCATCTGTTTTTTTCTAAACGCGCCAGGGATTATTAGCAACCAAGGTTGAAGCCACAGCATTCGATATCGTGAGAGCACAATAGAAACTGTAAAAGCACGGTGCAAACACTGTGATTAGCGATAATGTGTGCCTTTCGGGAACAACTTTGGATCTAGTAAGTGCACGGAAGCATGACGTGGGTCACTGAGCACAGCTATTTAAAACTATGAACTTTAAGTTGGAACCCCTATCTCCCATCAACACCAGTGAATCTTTCCTGGGGAAAATGAAATTCCTAAAGCATCGTGAGTCATTAGAAGCTATGATGGCCAGCATAAGAAATAGGATGATACAGGTAAAATACAGGCATGTCTCTGTTTCTATAAATTTGTCAGGTATGTTTAGATGTAAACTATCCAAGGCAAGGTTTGGATTTCCTCGGTGCTGTTGTTCAGAACAAGCATAATGAGATGCTGGTGGTCACGTCTCCGGAAACAGCAAAACTCCTCTCACATCCTCTCCCTTCCTCTGGGTCCTTTGTTCTCTTGTTCTGTTCACATCTGCATGTGCCCTGCTGAAGGCCTCTGTGGAAATGAGAATTCTCATTTTATTGAGCAAACATGTGTTGACTTTGATTTGAGAAAAAAATGTGTTGGGAGTTTCTTAAGAACATCCCCAGTGGTGCCTGGAACGCCTGGCAGAAGCATGTATAATTTTTAGATCGTTTTCTCAAGCCAGGTGTGCCAGGCAAGGCCTCCGTGCCTTGCCTTCGACATGTCAGCACCTCCACACAGAGGAACTTTGAGTATTACAAACAAATGCCCTGCTTGGACCCCATTTTGTTGCAAAAATTAAGTATGATGGGGTTCCTTCCTGGCCTGAGCTGGGGTCCCCATCTCTGCCCTGAGAAGATTACCAGCAGTTTGGAACATTGCCTCCATTTGCTGGAACTCTTTCCAGGAGTTCCACGGAACCCTGCCAGCCTCTCTTCTGGACCATCCTCCTTCCTGACCCCACTCCTCCAATCACTGGGCAGCAAAATCCACCCTGGGGCCAAGAAGCCATAGACATAGATGTTGAAACTGACGTTTCCCACCTTCAGCTTGAAGGATAAAAATCAAGTATCAGTTAGGTGTGGCATTCAGCCGTGATTAAGTGCATGTGAAGCCTTTTGACTGGCCTTTGAAATTTCTGACTGCAATTTAAAAATAAATCAAAGAATGGTAGACCCTAAACAATGTGGTTTTGGCAGCAGAGGTAGGAAACAGCACTGCACTAACCCTTCCTTTGTTCTTCTCCAATGAGTGGTGGGGTGAAGCTTTCAGATTATGCTTCCCTTAATCAATAGCTTGGCAAGATTGTGTGCAGAGTGGCTGGTCACCTGCCACCTCAAGTTTGTTTTAACAAGGTAGAGGTAAGGCACCCGGTAAGCTTCTCACTAGAGATTTGATTGCATGAAATCTACCCACACCCACCTGAGTCAAAATAATTGTCCGAACCCAATCCATCTTGAATACTCTGTATTAATGTAGTATATTTTTTTAATTAGTCTTTTAAAAATCAAATCAGTACATGCAAAGTCTAAAAAGGCGAAGATCTCTACAAGACTTGTTTTGAGAAAGAGCAATCTGCCGTTTTCCCTCCCCTGGCCAATTCCCACTCCTTAGAGGCGCCACTTTGAACTGTTGCAAACATTCTGATGGTTTAGCTCCAAATGGCATGCTTATATAACTACTTGTTGGTTTCTCAGTTCTCAACTTTACATACTAACTTCCTACTGTAGACAATGAGAATTTAGCTCTTCCTCACACCCCTCCTGCCATTCACACCAGCTGCAAATGCACACTTGTATTGGGGGGAGGGTGTTCCCCATACACCCAGGACAGCTTTACAGTGACTCTAGTTAGATTAATATTCACTGTCACATTGTTATGCTCATGTAAGTGCTGTTTTCACATAAGCTACGTAGTGTACTAAGATTAGCTTTTCCTTCTCTGCAGGTACTGTACTTTGGTTTCCCTGGAGTTACTTACTCTTTTAAAAATTTGCTTACTCTTCTATATATTTTTACTAATTCAGCCTCCAAATCTTCCTTGGTTTAGTAAATCTCCTCTCAATATGATCAAATACACTAAATGTTCTATTGATTTCATCATCTTAAAGAGGTTTCTTCTGGAACCTTCTGAAGGACTCCAATCTGGAAGCCAGAAAGAGCCTTTTAAAAGTATCTTGGGGGCTTCCCTGGTGGCGCAGTGGTTGAGAATCTGCCTGCCAATGCAGGGGACACGGGTTCGAGCCCTGGTCTGGGAAGATCCCACATGCCACGGAGCAACTGGTCCCGTGAGCCACAATTGCTGAGCCTGCGCATCTGGAGCCTGTGCTCCGCAGCAGGAGAGGCCGCGATGGTGAGAGGCCCGCGCACCGCGATGAAGAGTGGCCCCCGCTTGCCGCAACTAGAGAAAGCCCTCGCACAGAAACGAAGACTCAACATAGTCATAAATAAATAAATAAAAGAACATGAATTTCTAAAAAAAAAAAAAAACTTGAAAAAAAAAAAAGTATCTTGGGGTCCCCTTCACCTCTCTGCTTTGTCACCTGTCACCTTCTGTATCCCATGTCATCTTTTTTCTTGATTCTTTCCTTTTTTCTTTTTTTTTTTTCTGGTGGGGCACTTTTCTGTAGTAGCTTGCTGAGAGAAATGAAACATGGGAGGTAAATTTTTTCTAGGGTCTTGAATGTCTGAAAACGTTTTTATTCTACTTTCCCATTTGATAGACACTTAGCTGGGTGTAGAATTCCAGCTGGAAGCCATTTTCCTTGGGAACTTTGAAAGCATCCCTCCACTGACTTTGAGCTTTCAATGTTGCTATTGAAAAGCCCAAGGCATTCTGGTTATTGATCTTTTGTATGAAAACGTTTTTCTCCCTAGAAGCTTGTAGAATCATCTCTTGGCTTCTAGTAATTTGAAATTTCATGGTGAAGTATGTTGGTGTGGATCCATTTTTATCCATTATGCTGGCTGCTCAGGGGGCCCTTTTTATCTGGAAACTCATGTCCTTGGATTCTGGGCCATTGTCATGAATTTTATTTTAATCCTCTCCTCTCCATTTCCCCTGCTCCCTTCTAGAACTCCTATTATTTAGATGTTATTCCTTCTTGAGCCTCTAATTTTCTTATCCTTTCTCTCCTACATTTTTTCTTTTTGTTTTACTTCTGAGAAATCCTCAACTTATTTTCCAAATTCCCTAATTTATTTTTCTTAATTCCTACCAGCTTTAATCCGAAGAGTCTTTTTAATTATCTGAATTGTTATTTTTGATGGTATCCAGCTTGTATTTCATGATGACGGTGTCTTCTCTCCTTTTAGACTATGCCTGTGGGTATTTTAAGCATTCTTCCCCTATTTAGTCTCTGTTCCCTCCAAGTTGTTTTTCCCCAAATGTCTTATGATTCTTGGCTGTCTGCTCATGTTTAAGAGGAGGGGTCTGAAAAGCTGCTGGGAAGTTCTGTGCACAGACCCATGGTCTTCACTCTAAGGAAATATGGATAAGCCATTTTATTGCAGAAACCCAGAAGGTGGCATTTTTTTTTTAGCTGATCCAGACCAGAGGGTGAAAGCATGACTGTCCTGGGCTCTGAATGGGGTGGAGGGGGAGGAGGAACTTAGCATTCAGTGTGTAAGACTTCATTTACGTCCTATGTGTGCCCGCTGTCCCCAAGCCCTTAATGCTTGGTTTTACCCTCTCCAGAGACTAAACCACCAGGGAGGTCGTGGGGCGGGAGATGGACCCCACTGTGCAGGAACGGGATGGGGGAGCCGAACAATCAGATTCCACGTGTTGCCCCAGCTTCACACCTGCTTCCTAAGGTGCTGATGCTGCTGATTCCTGAGATGGGTGTGAGTGTGTGCATGTGTGTGTGTGCGTGCATGGGTGTGTGTGCAGTTTGAGTTATTTTATAGCTTCCTTACTATAAAACTTTGAATCCAGCTCTCTGAATTGGATAAATCACTCACCACTCTTCTATCTGCTTTTCAGCTTCCAAAATTGTCAATATTGTTGTCTTCTCTCCAGTTCTTGTGAGTTGATACATTTAAAAAAATATATTTCACTATCCTTACTGTCATTTAGTGAGTTTAAGGAGGAAGTAGGTGTAAATATTTCTATTCAGTCCACATCTCTATCCAGAAGTCCGCCACCGCCGTGACCCGGGTGTATAATTGCAGCCTTCTTCTGATTGAACAGACTTTCTGTCTCTACTCTTTCCAACAACTTATTCAAGATGCCTGGAAAAGCTACCTTCTCCCCAGGTCTAGTTTGCTGACCTGTTCTTCCCAAACCCAAAGCAGTCTGCCGGGTCCTGCAGAGGTTAGCTCACTCCCACTCTCCTTCCGTTGGACTTCAAGCCATAAGCCAATCTGCAGCATCCACTCAGGACAGACTTGGTGGGGCTGAAAATCCAAGGACCCAGGGAGAGTAGAAGTTATTTATCCCCACTGACATCCTGACATTAAGAAACAGGCAGCCTCAAAAAACAAAAATAAATAAAATTAAAATAAAAATAAAAAGAACCAGGCAGCCTCAAATTCTGATCTGGCCACCTGGCGTCCAGGGAAGTTGGTTTCTGATTTGTTTTTAATTTTTTTTGCTTAGACTTAGAAACAGGGAAAAACCCTAGTGGTGTACTTGCCTTTGGCTGCAAGTAACAGAAACCGCAAGCCACACAGATGTAGGTAACATGGACATTGTTTGGCTACATGATTGAAAGTCCAAAGATAGGACAGGCTGCAGGGTTGGTTGATCCAGCTGCTCTACGATGTCATCAGTGACTCCGTTCTTTCAGTCCTATTTTCTTTCAGTTTTTCTCCATCCACATCATTCTCATTTCATTTTCCCCTCGTGGTTATAAGAGGGCTATGCCAGTAGCAGTGCTTCCTTAGTCATGGTCAATTTCAGTACACACGTGAGAGAGAAGAGACTTTCAACTCACAACTGGGTGTACGTGCATGGCATGCGACCCACGTCTGCACTCATCACTGTTAGCAGAGCACGTGCACAGCCAGCTCAGGTCCAGACAGTGGGGAGGTTGTCAGGAGAGCTGGACAGGGCAAAAGAGGTGAATGCCTTAAAACTAGGGTGGTGGCAATGGGACCAGGAAAGAAAGAAGAGTTTTCAGGGGGACATCGTTTGAGGTGATTGGGAAATCAAGTAGGAGAGCAACTTGAAGAAGGCTGGGGAGGACGAAGGACCAGTGGAGGAGATTTGGGGGCATGAGAATTTGGAGGGAGAGAAAAGCCCCCTTGGGGCACTACATTGGTCAGGCCCTGTTGTGGGCTGAACTGTGTCCCCCCAAAAAGATACGTTGAAGCCCTAACCCCTGTTTCTTGTGAATGTGACCTTATTTGGAAATAGGGTCTTTGTAGATGTCAACAAGTTAGAGTAGGGTGGGCCCTTAATCCAATATGACCAGCGTCTTTACAGGAAGAGCTACAGAGACACAGAGGGGAGAGTGCGGTGTCATGAGGAAGGCAGAGACTGGGGTGATGCAGCCACAAGCCAAGGATGCCCGAGCTTGCTGGCAACACCGGAAGCTAGGAGAAATACCTAGAACAGAGTCTCCCCTAGAGCCTTCGGAGGGAACATGGCCCTGCTGACAGCTGGCACTTTGATTTTGGACTCCGGGACTCTAGAACTGTAAGAGAATTAAGTTCTGCTCTTTTAAGCCACCCAGTTTGTGGTAGTTTGTATGGCGGCCCTAGGAAACTCATACAGGCCCCCAACGGAGAACAGATGGCACCCTGGAAGCGAGGAAGTGAGAAGGGTCTGTAGGAACCATAAGCAAGAAAGATTGGGGGTGAGGCTGGTGGGACCGGCACGATGATTAAGCCCCTGGATCTGGTAAAAACCTTACTAGTACGAGACAGAGGCAAAGGGAGGGAGCAGGTACTGGAACCCAGAGAAGGCAGCTCAGCCGTGGGAGAGGGTGATGGTCCTTGAAGGAGGGATGCGGCCAACCCAAGGCAGCCTGGGAGGAGAGATACCCTGACCTCCCTCTCCCCCTGCCTCCCACTGGCTGAACCCAACCAGAAGCCCGTGCAAGGGAGCCCGGTGGGCAGTTCACGTAGACAGCGTCCCGGGGCAGAGAGCAGAGTGGAGGTGGGCAGAGAATGGACCTGGAGGGGCCCCTGGAAAATATTCCTGGGAAAAAACTGGGGAATGTGGTTTTAGCTAGAACCTTCTGAGAGAAACAGTCAATAGGCTGGATGCCTGACCAGCTGATGTGAACTAGCTTCTTGGTTCCCCAGATGCAATGGGTCTTGGGGCAAGGGGCATGGTTTGGGGCTGGGAGGCCACGCCTCAAATCCCAACTGGCTGCTCCAGATGGCCCACACGGGCCTTGCCTCCGTTTTGTTCCTGCCTCTGCACAAGGTTACTGTGCCCAGGGACCTGTTCCTAACAACTCAGGACTCCCCTCACATTTCAGATTTAGGCTTTAAAAAAAAAAAAAAAGCCTAGCACATTATCGTGGAAATCACTCAGACCCTTTATTATGGCATAAAAATTAGGATTTTTAATAGCCAAATGAAATAATGAGAATGAAAACTATACCTTGGAATAAAGCAAATAACCAAATTCCAGTTAAAAACTCTGAAGCCCGCTGTGCCCTCTCTCAGTTGTGGGATTTTTTGTTTGTGTTTTTGTTTTATGTCAAAATTGAACTTTTTACAAAGTTTTGCATTAGGTTTGTCATATTTTGCATCAATTTGTCGTTAAGGGAGAATAAAGGTATTTGGATTATACATCTCCAGAAAATGAAAAACAAATGAAATTTTTTTTCTATTTAGTTCTGAACTGCCTCAATGGCCGGTTTTTACAGAGGTATCTCATACAACAGCTGAACTCAACATTAATCTATGAACCAAACATTTCCAAGGGCAGAGGACTCAGAATAATAGTTCTGATACAGAACAAAACCATCCATTACTATCCCTTTCTGCATAAGCACAAGTCTTTCATTCTCATTAAATTGTAAAAATGATGAAGTAGTGGCCTCCATGAGACATGTAAAATGTTTTTCAATGAAAACATACATTTGAGGGAGAGGATTTTATTTATAGACAGTCATAACCAATGCAGTCAAATTAACGTAGCCATGTTGGAGAGGTGTCCAATAAATCATTCCCATTTTGTAAAAGTTATCCTGAGCTTCCTCACCAACAGATTTGCACATATTAAAATGGCTAGAGCTGGGATTTTTGTGTCCAAATGAGATGAAAGATCACTGTTACAAAAAAAGAAATAATTATAATAGCACTTGCTGCCATTTATTGAGCCCTTACCGTGCCTGTTCCACATGCATGAATTCATTTACTTTCAACGACAGCCCTGTGGAGTGGGCTCTGCTATTACCCATTTTACAGATGGGGCCCAGGCCCTGTTCAATGACAGGCCATGTTTTTTGGTTTGTTTTTTTTAATTTTATTTATTTATTTATTTATTTATTTTTGACTGCATTGGGTCTTTGTTGCTGCGCGTGGGCTTTCCCTAGTTGCGGCGAGCGGGGGCTTCTCTTCGTCGCGTTGCGCGGGCTTCTCATTGCGGTGGCTTCTCTTGTTGTGGAGCACGGGCTCTAGGCACACAGCTTCAGTAGTTGTGGTGCGCGGACTTCAGTACTTGTGGCTCGCGGGCTCTAGAGCACAGGCTCAGTAGTTGTGGCGCACGGGCTTAGTCGCTCTGCAGCATGTGGGATCTTCCCGGACCAGGGCTCAAACCCGTGTCCCCTGCATTGGCAGGCGGATTCTTAACCACTGCGCCGCCAGGGAAGCCCCACAGGCCATGTTTTTTTTGTTTGTTTTTTTTTTTTAAAGATTTATTTATTGATTGATTGATTACTATGTTGGGTCTTCGTTTCTGTGCTAGGGCTTCCTGTAGTTGTGGCAAGCGGGGGCTACTCTTCATCACGGTGCGCGGGCCTCTCACTATCACGGCCTCTCTTGTTGCGGAGCACAGGCTCCAGACGCGCAGGCTCAGTAATTGTGGCTCACGGGCCTAGTCGCTCCGCGGCATGTGGGATCTTCCCAGACCAGGGCGCGAACCCGTGTCCCCTGCATTAGCAGGCAGATTCTCAACCACTGCGCCACCAGGGAAGCCCTCAGGCCATGTTTTGACTGCAATGCTTTTCATCCTGCGATTTAGAAGGGGTTTTCTCCCCTCTTGTGTAAGACAAAATCCAAGATTTGATTTTAAGAAGAGCTGTAGTTCAAGAATAAATTGATAAGGCGTGAATTAAAAGATTGATCATGAGAATAGAAAAAAGAAGCCTTAACAATGAAGTCATAGATTCTCCCTAAATGGCTTTGTGAAATTAACATTCCATATAAAAATACAAGTTTTTGTTTGATTGATTAACTTTGGGAACTAGATTAACTAATTCTAAAGTTGACATGAACAGATAAACATGTAAGAATACCAGGAAAACTCTAAACAAGAAGACCATTGAGAAAGGACTGCCCTGCAGGATAACGTCGAGAACTGGGAAGAGTGGGAGATTTTACCCTTCTTCCAAGCCAACAAGCTACCCCACCACAGTCGCGTGATGCTTGTAGAAGACATGAGATCCCCCAGTAAATCCAAAGTGTCGACGTCATCAACATTTTCCTGTGTGGCTTCCCCAAGCCTTTCCCAGAGGTGACATGAAGAGGGCCAGGTGGGTTGCATTAAGGGGAAGAGACCCTGAGTTCAGGAAGCCCACATCTTTCATCATGGGCAGGACCATGCCTGCCCTTTGCTTCCAGGAGACACTGCCTCTATCTTCCAAGGCTGTTTGCTACACACATATCCTTGAAAGATAGCCCAGAACAAAGGCATCTTCAGCTCAAAAGATGTGCAAAAATGCAAGAGACCAAAGACAACTGTCTCCCAACTGTATTATACAATCTCTATAATTAAAACAGGGCATATGGGTCATGAAAAGACAAACAAATAGAATGGGACATAAAGATCAAAATAGACCCAAATATATGGGAATTTAGAATTTGATAAAGGTGTCATATCAAATCACTGGGAAAAAAACATGGACTTTTCAACAAATGGTGTTAGGAAAATAGGGTAGTTATCTGGGGGAAAATTAAGTTGGCTCCATATGTCACAATGTGCTCAGAATCAGTTCCAAATGAAGAAGATATTTGAATACCTAAAACTATGCGGAATTGTGCACATCAAAGTAATACTTATATATATACCATACTACTGGGAAACTTAGCTTTATTTGCAATTTTTTAATCTTTTAAAGGCCAATAAATATAGAAGGAATGACGGAGTTAGAACATTGCCATTCTGAACCATCGTAATAATGATTGATTAAAGCTAGAACTATCAATGGTGCTAAAACCACTAGATGAAGGTTTGGTGAATGTAATGGTTAATTCTATGTGTCAGCTTGGCTGTGCCAGACATTTGGTGAAACACCAGTCTAAGTCAACACTGAAATCTGTAGTCTCTGAGTAAAACAGATTATCCTCCACAATGTGGGCGGGCCTCATGCAACCAGTAGAGAGACAGCCTGGGGCTCCCAGAGGAAGCGGAAATTCTGCCTCCACGCACACATCCTATTGGTTTTGTTTCTCTGGAGAACCCTAATACAATGGTATATTCCCACAATTAAATTATTAATTGCAAAGGAAAAAAAGGGAACTTTGCAGCGGAGGGAGCTGGAGGGCAGTTCTTTAACTGAGGGGCCACCAGTAATGGGAAGAACCAGCATCACATGCCCCTGAGGCAAGGCCCTGAGAAGGATCCAATAGCATCAATGTGGCAATCCTGCCAAAAACGAACAACCGGATTCTAATCGGGAGGAAAGCTGATTGCAATCACAAGGAAACAATCACAGCTAAAACGGAGGGGGCTTCCCTGGTGGCGCAGTGGTTAAGACTCCGCGTTCCCAATGCAGGGGGCCTGGGTTCCATCCCTGGTCAGGGAACTAGATCCCACATGTATGCCTACAACTAAGAGTTCGCATGCCACAACTAAAGAGCCTGCCAGCCACAAATAAGACCCGGTAAAACCAAAAAAATAAAAGTGTAATCCTGGACTAGATCCTGGATCAAAAAAAAATTTCTATAAAGGGTATTAATGGAAAATTGGTTAGATAATAGGATGGCATTGTTATAAAATCTCCTGACTGACTAATTGTACTGTAATTAGTTAAGAGAATGTCTCTCTTCTTAAGAGAGAAGGAGTGGGGAGAGGGAGAGAGAGCAGGAAAGCAAAAAAGAAAATGTGTAAAAATGGCTAAAATTGGTGAATTCAGGTAAAGGGTATACGGAGTTCATTATACTATTCTTATAACTTTCCTGATATCTGAGATTTTTTTCAGGATAAAAATTTTAAATTTAAGAAAGAAAACAAGCATTGTAAATGTTTTAATCAAATATTAATAAGCCTGCTTTGAAAAGACAGACAGAAGGATTTCCAATTCATTTAATTACATGGCAAAAATTTTTGAGCCTTCATGCCACTATTCTAGCCATATAATCAAGATGAAGTAAGGTGTTGCAGCAGTAAGCTTTCCACTTGCCCTCCCCCAATTACCTGGTACAAGTCCTCATGGGGTCCTCCCTCCCCATAACTGATACAATGGGTATAAATTCAAAGCCAGGTATTACGTGGCTTGGTACAAGAACTATTCTTTTAAATGCCTGTACCTATGATATGTTTTTCTTCCTTTACCTGTTTATTTTAAAGATTTCTTGAATTGCAGTTTATTTTGTCTTAAAGCTCTGATCAAGCCCCATTTTCATACTTTACAATATGGTGGCTCTGCCGTCATTACGGGATTTCAGCTCATGCGAAGTCAGGAGCAGAACCAGCCCATCCTAGAAAGCTGGGACTCAGCCCAGGAAGGGGTGTGCAGTGGAGGGACATTCTTGTCGTAAAACCTGACAACGGGCAGCAGGGGCGCAGCCCCAAGCTCAGGGTTTCAAGGGCCAGCTTTGGGGACCTTCAAGACTTAGGAGACAGGGCAAGATCCCAGTCCTGGAGGACCTCCGGACAAAAGAACTCAGAGCGGAAGTGGGGACAAAATGAGCGTCCAGGTGCTAAAATGCTCATACCAAACAGGGCACTGGTCTCAAAGCAGAGGCGTAAGGGGCGTCAGTGTAGGGTGAGCTGCTAGACCAGCGTTGTCACAAGCTCTTGAGGTCACAACTCCTTCAGCTATTTTGGTTACCCTTTGACCTTTGCCTTCCTTGTCCTTTACTCACCCCTCCCCCTGCCCCACCCCGACTTCCCCAAGGACCAGCCATTTAGAACTGCGCAGACTCAGTTTGACGGTGTCCTCAGTGACTACGGGTGCATTGAATGTTTATTTTGGCTGAATGGGCGTGACTGAGTGTTAAAATCAATACCTGGTTGATGTCGAAGCCAAATATCAGAGACTAAACTCATGGGTTACAAAAAAAAATCTGAAATATCATCAAAAACTATTTAATTATTCTTAAAATGTTACATTAAAAATTTTAGAAGTTAATTTTTAAATTTGACGTTTCAGTGTTGAAACGATTTCTCTTGTGGCCACGAAACTACATTTTTCCGATATTAGTCACTCGCTTTCAACGGAACTCGTTGGGGGAGCAAGATTTCTTTGGCTTAGCCTTGCAGGGCAAGGTACGGATGCTGATAATGTCGTCACCAAGTTATTAAGCTTCCCTTCCTCTCCAGTGGCAAGGGACAAAGGTAAAGATTTATCTATTCTTTAATGCCTGAACTTAAAGATTGATCAATGGGAATGATGCAAGTTCACTGAAACAATCCTGCAAACTACGACCTGGGCTGTGCTTTAAGAATGATGCTTTATTACACATCGATATGTTACCAAACCAAACTTGGATCCGCTTGCCCTCATGGAGTAAAAACGATCTACTGACGGCAGGTTGCGGTGAAGGAAAGTGCAGCGTTTATTGCAGAGCGCCAAGCAAGGAGTCCAGGGCAGCACATGTTCAAACACCCAAACTCCCCAGTGGGTTTCAAGGAGGCCTTTTTAAAGGGAAGGTGAGGGAGGGGAATTTCAGTTTGTGCACTATTCTGTGATTGGTTGATGGTGAGGTAACAGGGCGAAGTCACAGGGGTTAACATTATCAATCCTTAGGAGCCCTAGGTCTGGGGGCTAGTGCTCATGGTCATCAAGTAGTTAACTTCTTCCATTTGTGGTGGTTTTAGCACCTGTAAGACAACTCAGAAAATAGGCATGAGATACTATTATTATCTGGGTAGTTCAGAGAGGGGATGAAGCAGGGGATATGGGGGAGGGGTCTGTCCCAGGAAGGGCCCATGGGGTCCTGCTTAGTTACAGATATTTATTCATATTGGAGAATAAGTATTCAGGGATAACAATAAATGTGAACCTTATTCCTTGTATTACTGGCATCATCGCGCTGATTAGAGTTAATGGTAACCTAGGTGCCTGAGGTCAGGATGCCTGAAAAGACAAAGAAATTGGCTCTTTGACCTTCCAAAGGTGCGCCTGATTGCACAGCTGAATCAGATTTTGGCCAAAAGCCAGAGCTAAGCACCCTTGCAGCCTTATCTGCTATTGGGTATTTTTCGAGAAAGGTTTCCTGGTCTCTCTACCAAACCTTTTTCAGGAAGGTGAGGTACAACAGGATTAGACCACATGCCTGGTGACTGCCGGGGGCTCACTTAAGCCTCTTTGGGGGATGGATGGCTCTGAACCCACCGCTCGACATACCTGTTCTCTCTGTAGGAACATAACACGCACAGGCAGAATCTGTCCTGTGTCCACACCATCAGAGCAGTGCCCCGCACAAAGCTGGCCATCGACTCATTTTTGTGGAAGGAATGAATGAGTGAAGCAATGAATGGATGTCCAGTCACTGGCAGCAATGGCAACATTTTATTTAAGATAAGACCAGCAATTACCTGCCTGAGGACATCTGGCCATGACCTAGCTAAAGGCAGAGGGTCTGACCTTATGATTTACTGGAGATCTGTTTCGACCTCTGGTAGCTTTGCTAGAAACCCACCGGGGGCTCCTGGGGGAAGTTTTCGAAAAGCAGGAGGCTCACTCCACCAGAGCTCTGGAAGCAGGAGGGAGGCGGGGCCGCATTTCCAGAGCGGGTAGGTTGCAAAGAGAAGGAAAGAAAACGTGGGCGCGCAACGCCTGTGATGTTCTGGCAGCTCCCGTTCTCTTTTGCTTCCCGCTGCAGCTCAGGCGGCAGCCTTCAGAGTAGGGCTTCGTAAGTTGCTGTTGAATGGCTCTGACTCATCACCTGACGCTCGTTTTTTGTTCTCATTTTCCATTATGGAAACCTTATCTTGTGAGTCGGGATCGGAGATAAAAACGTGAGAATGGCGGAGGGCGGGGGCGGGGAGTGGGTAAAGTCTGTTTGGGGAGAAGGAAGGGGGACAGAAGCCCTCATAAATCCCCCCTTTAACCAGAGGGTTTCTTTCGCCGGGAACGTGGAGCCCGCTGCCCTCGCTTTGGGCTGCAGGGGGCGGGCGGGAGAGAGGAGCTCATCCGGAAGGGGAAACTGCTCCCACGCCCGCTGGTTTTTCTGCCTGCCCTCCTCCCCAGGCTGGTCCCTCTAAACCAGGAGTCCCTGACTCCTGAACCAGGTGTGGGGTTTTTTAAATCGAGGTATATTTGGTTTGTATTATATTAGTGTCAGGCGTACGACATAAGTGATTCAATATTTTTATAGATTATACTCCATTTCAAGTTATTACGAAATAATGGCTGTATGTCCCTGTGCTGTACAATATATCCTTGTGGATGATCTATTTTACACACGTTGGTTTGTGTCTCTTAATCCCCCTTGCCGGTCTTGCCCACCTCACCCCCACTGGTAACCACTGGCTTGTTCTCTATGTGTCTGTTTCTGTTTTGTTGTATACATTCGTCTGTTTTATTTTTTAGATTCCATATATAAGTGATAGCATAGAGTATTTGTCTTTCTCTGTCTGACATTTGTGGCTTTGGTAAGGGCAAATATAAATTAAGAATAAGAGGCTTAATTCCTCCAGTTGAAAGGAGGAGGGGAAAAAGCCTTTCCCAAGCCCTCCCTTTTCTTTCACAATTTTTCTCTGTCCTTTCAAATGTATGTAAATCTTTTTAATGGCCAGAGAAGCCACTTGCCGCCCTTAAGACTCAGGGTCATTTCCTCGAGGACCTGGCGCCGGCCCTTTGCAATGTAATATCAGGGAAGATAAGGCCCTGGCTCCCAGTTTCCCGGGAGGAGATGGGCCGGAATTGTCACCGGACTCTGCACTGTGAAACCCGCAAATGTAATCTAGGTACCCACTTAGCCACCTGAGAGTGAGACGCTTCCTGTCTGCAATCTCATTAGCAGGTTGCCTGCAATGCTCATCACATTCTTGTTTAATGCTTGATCGATAGTAAACCTGCTTTCTTTCTCTGCTACCATTGTGGAGAGGTTTTCAGGGTTAGGAGCGGATTTTGTTTTTAATTCTATTCCCCACACTTTGTACAGCACCAGGAATGAATTTCATGTCAGGAACAAGCAGAGAGACACAAATCCTCTTATTGACCTGACGAAGGCGGTCCAGGCCCAGCGCTCTGTGGCTTCTCTCCCAGATTTTTAGCCGCTGATGTTTGTACTTGAGGGCTTTGAATTGTGGGCAGAACATGCTCTGTGAGCATCAAAATATTAAGCCTAAATCTACGGGAACGGGATTTCGGAACTGTCCTGAGAGGGCTGCTGTTGGCCCACGTGCTTTGATTCCATCTCCAACCTGAGAGGCCAGGTGGATGGTGAGATTCCTGTGAATTGCATCACCCCAGGTGGCACCATATCCCTTGCTCACTTATCCTCATGCAGCCTGCCCGTGGCTGTGGCCGTCCTGTCACTCAGCAAACCAGCGAAATCAAAGAGGCCCTCCCACTGTACGGGACATGATTACCTGCCCCAAGATACTCCCCTCCTTTACTGCCAGGAATCTTTCCCTGAGTCACACCCCAGGACTCTCAGGAGTTGCAGCTGAATTAGCTTTAATCAGCATCTTCTCTTTAGATACACAGAATCACCTGGGAAGGCTCTGCGGGCACACTCACACCTTAATCTGTTTGCTTTTTGCAAATGTCCACCAAGACCCCACACCTGGAGATGAAGCTTTGGAAGGAGAAGATGAGGACTGAAGAAATATGGATTAAGAAAAAACGTTATTTTAGAGCCGGGCATGTAAATGGAGGGCACCATGGGGGAGAGGTCTGTTAGGACATTTATGTACAGCCCAGGAAGCCAGCCGGCTATGTAAGTCAGACTTGTAGGAGGTCAGACCATTATCTCTAGTAACCAGTCCAGGAAGCTAAACAATAACCCTTCTAGCAATTGGGCAAAAATGGCCGGGACTTGCTTAATAACTGCCAGCTTCCCTAATTTTCATCCTCACTTCCAACTTGGGGCCAGTCAGAGAAAGCCAAACATGCCCCCCAACCGATCACATAGGAGCCCCTCTCCTAGCTGGCCTGCCCCCAGCTTCCGCAGGCCAATAGCCTCCAATCAGGGCCCAGGTGGAGCCTTCCCTTTTCTCGTCTATGAAGCTCTCCCCCTGCCCTGCCTGCCCTTGAGTCTCTGCCAAACACAAGTGACGCTGGCTGACTCCCTGCTACAGCAGGCGCTGAATCAATAGCCTCTGCTTCTCTCATTCGGTTGCTCTTTGTTTATTTCCACAAAGGTAAGACCACCTTCTCCTGTCTCGGAAGAGAGAAGGCTCCTTCCAGGGTGGGGGGTGAGTGGAGTGAGTGATGGCTCAGTGTCCTCTCCTCCTGCCAGGGTGAGTCTGTGTGATGCATCCAGGGGGCCAGAGATGCTTTTTAGGACTGGGAGCAACATTCCTGGTCACCACAGGCAGAGGCTTATGAAAGAGGTCTTGCCACCTGCCAGCTTGGGCATGAAGCTCTTCCTTCCAGAATCCTCACACTGTCCTCCACGACTGTCCTGCCATCGCATCCCAGCCTGCCCTCCCCAGGGCGGAGATGAGCAGACAGGGGTCTGAGCTGGTTTTCATGTGTTCTGGAAGCGCCTTCCCCACGTGGGTGTTGCGGTTACTAAGCCATCAGGTCTGTGGGCATCGTTTTGGAGTGTCACGGGAAGTGACTCTCTGGGCCATCTCCTTTGGAAAGCAAACAAAAGCCCCACTAGCAGTCGCCCTGGCAGAGCGGTGGGCACTGTGGCACGTGGCAGGACAGCTGCAGGCAGGAAGGAGAATGCATGACAGACCCTAACAGAACGAGCAGCACTGTGCTGCCTGGCAACCGCTTGGGGTGACTTGATGGCTGGTGACGGCGACGACCAGATACAAAACACAGGCAGCCCGACCTCCGCCTTCAGACAGAGAATGAGTCAGGTTCCCAACAGACATAGTGAATTAGACCTCGTGGAATAGAGTTTCATGTACTTTCTCCAGCTCTTCCTTCATGAAGTGGCATAGCTTTCCATGAAAATGTTCAGAGGTGTCCCTAGCCTTCATCCTTTACACGAAAGCCTCAGGGAAACTGATTCTCCTGTATTTTTTGAGAGTGTTAATTCAGCCATGTGGGATGTTCTGGGGGTTATAAAGAAACATCCATGAGCAGGCCCCCAAATGTCTGTACCCATCAGAGACTAGACTGGACACTAAATGTCCTTGCTAAGTCCCGTATTGTTCTCGTGTTGGTTTGGTTTTTGGTTTTGTTACTGTCCACAGAAATGCTGTAGACCTTACAGATTTAAGGCACTGGGATGAAAAGAAAGGAGTCAACAAAGCAAATGCCAACAAGCATCTGTGTGCTGATGCCACTGGGTTAGGGGGGTGTTTAGATTTGATCTTGTCATCAAAATGTAGCCAAAAATGGATGCAAAGCTGTCCCAGTTGGATGGTGACAGCAGTCATGTTCGCTTGGTCTGAGAATGTCCTCAAAACGATGCTCATGGGACTTCCCTGGTGGCTCAGTAGTTAAGCATCTGCCTGCCAGTGCAGGGGACATGGGTTCAAGCCCTGGTCCAGGAACATCCCACATGCCGCGGAGCAACTAAGCCCATGCGCCACAACTACTGAGCCTGCATGCCACAACTACTGAAGCCCACGCGCCTAGAGCCCGTGCTCCACAACAAGAGAAGACACTGCACTGAGAAGCCCACACACCGCAATGAAGAGTAGCCCCTGCTCGCAGCAACGAAGACCCAATGCAGCCAAAATAAAAGTATGTTAAAAACGACGCCCGTGTGACTACTCAACCTGGTGAATGCACTGAATTTCACTTTATGGACCTTTTTTGCGTTCAGAAAAATGCTTTCAAAAATCCCTCAGAGGAGAAATGTCAAGCATTATCATACTCCCCTGTCTCTACCATTATGTTCCAAAGCCCTTTTTGGCATAATTACTACATTGAAGGCCATTATCAGCGCTGGGAGTCATCTTGGCCTTTCTCATTTTTAACTGTCAGTCATCACACTGGAATTTTTTTCACTTCCTGTTCCATTTTTGTGCTTACTCATCTTAATACTTCCTATCTGTTACTGAACCTTATTTTAGCCAATACAGTGTTCAATGGAATTAAAACTCCATTTAGAAGAAAGCACGTGAAAGACAAAACTAAAACGTGCTAACCAACAGAGACCACTAAGCACCCCAATGCTGGTGTTCTTTTCATTAGAGGCGCTCAGTAAAGGAAACGAGCCTCCTCTGACCTCGATACCAGTGCATTTTGGAGCACGTGCATTGGCCTAATGATATGAAGATGCTCCAATAAAACAATTTACCAATTGAAGAGCAGTTAGTTGAATTTTTTTTTTTTAATTATGATGAGGCAGGGTACAGTTTTTTTCTTAATAAAAAAATTATAACTCCTAGGCTAGGCCATATTCTTTTCTCATTTTAAGCAGTGTGTCCTCATTTGGTCTGGAAATGTCAAAGAGAGCCTGAATGATGAATGAGGGAGCTTAGGAGAGGCTCAGGGCCCTGCCAGCGCTTTGCTGTGTTCTCGCGGAAAACAGTTAACCGTTCCTGACCTCAGCTTTGTCATCTTGCTTGCTCTTAATCATATTGCAGAATGCAGTGCAATTCCAAAGTGAACGAAGGTGAGGCTCCTGGGGCTGGGACAGAACCAGCAGACACAAGACAGTGGCCAACGCCAGATCAGCCAGAGAGGCTGAGTGCTCATAGCCTACAACGTGTAAAAGCCATCGACGTCAGACGTTTTCTACCAAAATGGTTTCTCAAGATCAATTTCTTGCCTTACTGAGCATCAAACAAAAAATTACTTTTAGGTTTCCCATGGCAACAAGCATGCATCCATCCCGTGGATAGATATTTTCACGTGGCTTTGCCACGATTGTTTCCTGGGACTCTGAGCCCCTCTGCCTCAGCCCCAGTCGGGAGCAGAGTGCATCGTAGTTTTCTGACTATTATTCTCAGCTTTACTTGTTGGAGCAAAGACCACCACCTCCCTTTCCACTGCATATCAAGTCCTGCTGCCAGAGGATCAGGCCTGAGGGTGGTATCCCCTGGATACCATAAGGTTACAACCCCACCTTTTGCTACCCCTGGGTCTGCTGTCATCTTTAAGACTTTCTGGATGTTGGAGCCTTGCGTTTCTTCTGGACTTTGATCTTCACCACTGGCGTGTAAGACTTCCTTAACTCCAGACCATCCCTGTTCAGCCCTGGGTATCACCTGATCCAACAGGCTGGAGTTCCTAGACTCCTGGTCCTGGCTCTGCCCAACATCACTGCCTCATGTACCTCCCCATGGGCTTCTAGCCTCAGTGCGACCAAAGAGGAGGAGTTCCTGGGCCAGAGCAGGCATGCGGCGGCCTCAGAGTCATTGTTGGAATCTCCAGGAATCCGCCACAAGACACTGGCGGTCATGATGGCTGTCACTCTGGTCCAGTGTGGGCCCCGGACAGCAGCATCAGCGCCATCTGTGAACTAGTTCGAAATGCACAGCTGTACTTAATCAGAAACTCCGAGCCTGGGGCCCAGCCATTGGATGCTTTAACAAACCCCGCAGGTGATCCTGACATAGCGAAAGTGGGAAGCGGATTTTAAGGAAGGCTTTGCTGAAATTCTGGGCCCTTCCTATACCTCCTTGTGATCCAGACTGTCGCCTGGAGAACGCACAGCCCTCAGCTGGCCCACTGGGCTGACAGGACCTGACCATAACCCTGGGATTTCTGGAAGGCATCAGTAAGTCATCTGGATACCCAAAGACAACAGTCAAAGATTTCCTGAAACAAGATCCTCACGAAGATGGAGGAGATACAGCACGAGCTGCATTGTATCACCACCCCTTCCGAGCCCCCTACCCTGGCTGGAAGGCTGTTGTCTTCGACTCCAGAAAACAGACCGCATTGTAGTGGCCCCAAAGGACCACCCAGTGTAGACCGTGGCTGAGCAAAGGTGATCCGGAAATCCAGGACTGGGGGTAAGTAAGGGCCCTGATTTTGAATTTTATGCATCCAGTAATCACTGAAAAGGAACATGTTGCCTTGCTTTGGGGTGGGGGTGGATTCCAAGACACCTGGAAAGTTGTAGGTTAGAATAAATTCTGTCTCAAGTTAATTATTCAGTTTTTCCACTTATTGACTAATGTGCCAGGCATTGTGCTAGGAGTTTCTTGGTTGATCTGCGGAAAACCGTGTGTGAAACCGTTTGCTGGTGGAGAGATGTCAGGCGGTGGAAAGAACTGTGCCTGGAGTCTGACCGCTTGGGTTGGGGTCTCAGCTCTGCCACTAACCACCAACTAAGTACAAACTAGGGGATAAACAGTACTAGATTCATGGGCTTTTTTTGGTGGCTCAGTGAGAAAATGCCTGATCAATGCTCAAGAAGTAAGCTTCAGTTATGAGTGGTTACTCCCATTTTAAGGAACATAAGCAACAAAAAGCTTGGAGAGGCAAACCAAAGGTGCTCAGTGCTGGTGGCACGTTGGAATCACCTGCAGGGCTTTGCAAAGCCTAGTGATGGGCCAGCACGGCAGCTGGGGCTGAAGCTAGTGGGTGAGTGAGTTGCCTGAGATGTCACAGCTGGCAGGTGGCAGGGCTGGGACTTGAGCCCAGGTGTCCTGACACTGAACAGTAACGAGCCAGTTCAGGGAAGCGCAGGTAACACCTCCAGGTCACATGGCAGAGGTGGTGTGCGGATGCCGGCCTCTGCGAGGCTTCCCCATGACAAAACTTACTTGTCACCATGGGGATGGTATTTTCCCAGCGGGTCCAGTTCAGAGTCTGTCTCAGGTGGTGCTGATCTCAGCAAGAGTGACCCTTCGGGGGCATAGACAATGTTTGAAGTCACGGAGAAGGATCTGAAGGTTTCCTTCTAATTAAAGGGATTACTCGGCCACTTCAAAAAGAAGGAAAAGGAAAACAAGAGAAAAAAAGCTGCTTCCTGACATTATACAGAGCTGAATAATGAATGAAGCGCATTCATACTTATTTACCAGCTCTGTCACTTCCTAGCTGAGTGTCTTTGGGCAAGTTACTTAACCTCTCTGTTTCTCACTTTCCTCATTTGAAAAGTTGGGATGATAATATCAATAGTATGTACCTCAAAGTGTTTCTGTGATGATTGGATGAGATAATATATGGAAAGCCCTAGGAATAGTGACGGGCATGTAGAAAATGGGCAATTATTAAATTCAGATTTCACAAAATTGAACCCCAGTTTTCTAAGTCTAGGTCTAAAAGTCCCCTCCTTCTATACCTGCACTGCATCGGCCCTGTCTTTGTCATCTTTCACCTGGGCTATTCGGCGTCTGCCTACCTGTGTCCCTGTCTCTAGGGCTCCATCCAGTTCCTCTTTCTTCCTTTTTATTTATATATTTAAATTTTTTTTATTTAGTTTTTATTTTTATTTTATTTTTCATAGTAAAAGTAAAATACTTTACTTTTCATTGTAAAGGTAAAGTAGCAGTAGCAAAAAGTGTGGGGTGAGAAAAATCCATCAATTATCCCACTAAATCTGCTGTAACTCCTGGCTGCAGTGCTGTGTCCTAAGCACAGAGTTCTTTCCACCGTGGTTCTCACTCTTTAGAGTCCGTAAGAACCACCGGGACGACTTGGGTAAAATTCAGACTACTGAGCTCTAGCCTCAGATGTTCTGATTCAGCAGACGTAGGGCTGGAGACCTAAGTACTTCTGATGCCGCGATCTTTGGGAAGTATCCTCGTGGCATCGTGCACGTTCCTATCCTATTTCACCTATTCATGGAAGTGTTTCACCACAAGCACCTTTCCTGGTTGCTACACAAGGCTTCCCGACTGTAGCTTGGCCTCCACAGGGCTTCCATGGGTCCTGATATTCACTTGTCACAGTCTGGGTGTATTTTCCTAGCGACCCAGCTCAGATTCTTTCTGTGGTTGCACCGATCTCGGATAAAGGGTGCAGGAATACAACATTCCATCACAGGGGGGCACGGTCATTTACCTCTCATGGAACCTTTCAGTTGAATCTGTGTAAACTATCCAGGCAGGTCTGTGTGCGATTAACCCAAGTGAGGGTCCAGGGTAGAGACACAGACCCAGAATCAATCCACTGGGCCAAGACCGAGTCTGGAGGAGGAGATTTAAGACTGCAGAAATTCCAGAAGCCAGTGGCTGGAGCAGCTGGAAGAAGATTCCAAACCACCAGGGAAGGGACCAGGGTGAGCGAGTGCCCAGGGCTTGGATCATCCTGCACGACCCCAAGAGACAGTGCCTGGCTGGCCCCTCCTGGTCCTTGCTCTGTTAGCCACATTGGCCGTACTTCTTCTCAAGACTTTCTGTTGAGTTTACTGCAGCAAAAACCTTTTATGCCTACTGACCTGCTTGCTCATCCATCTGTCCCACGGCTCTGTCCCTCCCTTTTCCCTACCCCTTATTGTCTTGGTTAATTAGTAAGATTATGTTCTCAGCCGGACTGATGGGAGGACAAGATCCTGATGGCAGAGGGAGAGCCAAATATTCCGGTGGTTCAGCGGCCGTGTGGTCTGTCTTCCCTCTGTCAGTGTTGTCAACCGGGGGCTGAAAACCATTTTTAATACCTTGTTACTGAAAGACTTCCCCGGAAGCAAGATGGCCCCTCATCTTTTCACCATGAAGGTCGCCCAAGGCCTCCAGCTCTGTTTCCAGGATCCTTAGCGTTGTGGGTCCTGTGATTCAGACTCACCCAAGGGTGAACAGGCCAGACTCAACAAAACCAAAATGCTCACTTATTAATTTACAATAAAAACAGGCAAGTCTTCATTTTAGCTGGTCGACAGAAAAACATGACCTCAGAAAACCTCGTCAAGGTCAGAGTTGCACAGTGAATACAAAATTAAAGTGAAAGAAGCCGGATGCAGTAAGAAATATTTCCACCACACCACGGTCACGTAATAAGTTTCCGTTCTTCGCTATCAAGACTGTTCTATCCTGTCCGTGAACCCTTTTCCTCTGATTCTTGGCGCTCTGACCAGTTCCTTTCCCTTCATCTTTCCCTCTTCAGTGTCTCAAGCCAAACTCTCTGAACTCCCGGAACTATTGTTTCATCGTCAGCCTTTGGGTGGAGTTTGTGCCAATTTAAGTTGCACTTCCTCATATAACTTGGTGGTTTTATGATCATTTCTTTTTTTATATATATAAATTTATTTATTTATTTATGGCTGTGTTGGGTCTTTGTTGCTGCACACGGCTTTCTCTAGTTGCAGCGAGTGGGGGCTTCTCATTGTGGTGGCTTCTCTTGTTGTGGAGCACAGGCTCTAGGTGCGCGGGCTCAGTAGTTGTGGCTCGCAGGCTCAGTAGTTGTGGCTCGCAGGCTCTAGAGCGCAGTCTCAGTAGCTGTGGCGCACGGGCTTAGTTGCTCCGTGGCATGTGGGATCTTCCCAGACCAGGGCTCGAACCCGTGTCCCCTGCATTGGCAGGCGGATTCTTAACCACTGCGCCACCAGGGAAGTCCCTGATCATTTCTGATAGCTTCTCTTCTTGGCCAATTCCCCCTTCACCTAGTCCTGGGCCTTCCATGCCCTCTTGTGCCTTTGAGTTCACATAATCAAGGAAGAGGAGATTTGGAAATGTCAGGGCTTGGCTGCCAGGCTTGAGAAACTGGTTTTACAGGAAACTCGCTACGGTGAGAAACAGGCTTTACAGAAAGGGCGGTTGGCACGAAGGCGTCTTGAGCGTGTAGGAATGTATGTCTCGGGCACAATGTTGGGGCAAGGGCCAACTCCTGTGTCCACTTAGGCAGACTGGTGAGGTCAGTCTTCATCCAGGCAAAGCTTCCAGGCACCAGATCTCCAGGGGCTGATGATGTCACCGGGGCAGAACCGCAGGACTGACCATGACCCTTTACCTACTTTCTGTGTCCTTTGCAAATGACAGCCTGCCACAGGGGACTAGGCCGGAAGCCCCCGCCCTATCTACACTTATCTTATCCCTAAAGCACGTCTTCTCACCTCGGCATCATAGACATTTGGGGCTGGGTCATTCTTCCCTGTGGGTGGGCTGGTTTGTGCATCAAGGGTGTTTAACAGCATCCCTGGCCTCTGCCCTCTAGGTAGCAAACATCTTCCTCGTTTATGACAACCGAAGAAAGAAGTGTCTTCAGACGTTGTCCAATGTCTGCGTCTTCGGACGTTGGTGCATATTCCCTGCAGTGAGGGGTGAGGGCCGACCCCCCTGGTTGGGAGCCACAGGTGTAAGAGCGACCCTGTGCTTTCAGAGTCTCAGGGAAGAGGCCAGGAAGGGAAAGCAGCTGACACTGCCTCTAATTTCAGGTGGGTGCGGAGAGAAAGACTGAAGGCAGACCAGGGCTGGAGAAAGCTGCACTTCCTGAAGCAGGGGGCTCCGGTGGTCCTCTGCCTCTACATCTCAGAAATTTGTTTATGCAGCCAATCGTTCCATATGCTAAGTGCAGAAATCTGCCCTTTTGGCGTCCTGGCCAATTTCAGAGCCGTCCCCACCCCCAAAGGCAACCCACATCTATTATGTTTACTCAACTAAACAGGATCTTGAAAATTTTTTATTTTTTTTAAAGAATAAGACTTTATTTTTTTAAAAATCCTCCAAGCAAAGTTCTTAAAGCCAGAATTCATCACCAGTATCTTAAGAAGTAGTATTTTTGTTGTTGATGTCAGCATTGCATGAACAACACTGAGAGTAATTGAAAAGAAAAGAAAAACTCTACTCTTAGGCCATCCCCCAAGTCCGAGGCTTTCATTTTTCACTTTCCTTCTAGTTCTCAACTATACAAAGACATGTTTTTCTCACACACTAAACTCTTGAGTAGACCCACCCTCAAGTTCTCAATACCACCTTCTAATGAACATTTATGGGATAGGCATACATGAGTTGTTCTTTTGGTCTCCGAAGATATTTTTAAAGAAAACATAAACCAATGTATATACATTTGCAACAGTTATTTCAGCTGTGGCATGATATTTAGTAGAGGGCATCTAGGAAGACAGTTTCAGTCTTGATTCCCCAGCTGTGTAATCACTCTACTTTAACGATGGGACTTTAAACCAGAAATGACCTTAGGAGTCATCCAGAGTGCTCACTTTACAGATAAGCTAACTGTGACCCAGATATGTTGACCATTCCACCAAGATAACATGAAGAGTAAATGGCAGGACTGGGAAGAAATCCCAGGCGTCCTGATTCCATGATCGAAGCTGATGACTTTTCAGCAACTCCTTCCCTACTGCATACCCATAAAAGTTTACCGAGGGGGAGGACCAGTCAGAGCAAAACCATGGTATTTATAAGAAAGCTTGTACAGCCGATTTTCACAAAGGGCTTGATTTAGTTTCCCACACTGCAAGGATTAGGGTCCTGGGTTTGTGACGTTTCGTAAAAATACGAGTTTAATCTGCCTTCTTATTTTGAATTGTGAGAGTCCTTTATTCAACTTCTTGTTGTTGTTGTTTTGGCCACGTTGCTCAGCTTGTGGGATCTTAGTTCCCTGACCAGGGATCGAACCCAGGTCCACGGCAGTAAAAGCGCTGAGTCTTAACTACTGGACCACCAGGGAATTCCCAATACAAGTTTAATCTGGCCCCTACCATTTATGAGCACCTAAACCCTAGCTGAATTGCTTAACTTCTCTGAGCCTTGGTTTCTTAATTTGAAAAATGTCAGTAATAACACCTATCAAGTATATATTAAGGATCTACAAAACATTCTATCCTTTGGACAAATAATCTCCCACTTGGGAAATTTTATCTTTAAACAAAAATTCTGGGGCTTCCCTGGTGGTGCAGCGGTTAAGAATCCACTTGCCAATGCAGGGGACAAGGGTTCGATCCCTGGTCCGGGAAGATCCCACATGCTGCGGAGCAACTAAGCCCGTGCACCACAACTACTGAGCCTGCACTCTAGAGCCCGCGAGCCGCAACTACTGAAGCCTGCGAGCCGCAACTACTGAAGCCCGCGCGCCTAGAGCCCGTGCTCCTCAACAAGAGAAGCCACCGCAATGAGAAGCCAACACGCCACAACTAGAGAAAGCCCGCACGCAGCAATGAAGACCCAACACAGCCAAAAAATAAATAAAATAAAATAAATTAATTTAAAAAAATTCTGGCATACAGAAATAGTACATTTTTGTACATAATACTATCACCCTTTGGTTTATAACTACTATTTGTTGAGCCTGCTATGTGTGAGGGCTGCTGGCCACACTACCTGCTTTTTCTATGGAATTGTCCCTAATCTTCATAACAAATCAGAGAAATGGGTATTGTAGTGTTTATTTTACAAAGGAGAAAACTGAAGGCCGGAGAGGAGAAATGCCTTACCCCAAATCTCGCAGGTAGTAAGTGGCAGGAACAGAAGCCAAACTCACATCTGCCTCTCTCAAAGCTTCTTTCTTTCCACTATGCCTTGTTATTTGTATATAATGGCAAATATTTGAAAACAAACTAAATATCCGATGATTGACGATGATTTAAAAATGATAGAATGGAATATTTTCAGCTATTAAAATTTCATTTCTTGAAGGTTTTTAACCACTTTTAATAAAATGCTTAATAGATTCTCCTGCCTGTTATTGCTGGGGAGGCCGTAGGGTAGAAGGAAAGGGTCTCCATGCCCAGCATATACGTCTTTTTGTGGGATGGAACACTGTGCTGAGATTGGTCTGGAGATGACACGTCGTTGTTGTCATTATATTAAGTTTAAGAACCAGGATACAGCATTGCATACAAAGTTGAACCACAACTTTGAGTCTTTTTTTTTTCTCTATAATATTTTATTATAGTTTTTATTTTTTATTTTTTAATTTTAATTTTTTTTAACATCTTTATTGGAGTATAATTGCTTTACAACAACTTTGAGTCTTAAATGCACAGGAAAAAAGTTTGGGAGGAAAAAACACCATTATGGAAGTACCTGGTTTTGGTGTGAGGATTATAAGTTTTTTCACTTAAAAAAAAATTATTTTCCAAACTGTCTAAAAGTTTTTCAATGAGCATCTATGAATTTTATATTCAGAAAAAAATTTAATGCTTAAGTATAAATCACTGCTTTTCTGTCCATTCTTATGTAAAAGCAATGAATATAGATTATGTGAAATTGCTTTGAAAACTATAAAGAAAATTGAAAAAGCAAAAATTTTAGTATGTATCATAATTGGTTATTATCCAAGGAAAAGATATTACCAGCAAGGCAGTAGATTTAGGAGTTACTGATTCTTCAAATACCAAGGCAGATCAATTGTGTTCCGAAAGATACTTTTTCCGTGTAAAGTTTGCTAGCTTACTGCTAATATTTACCAATCACTTAGTATTTACCAGACAGGATTTTTTCACATATGAAGGAGGTTCTGACATTATCCCCTTTTTTCAGACAGAGAAACTAAAGCTTCTGGTGATTAAGTAACTAGCATAACACAGTTAGTGATCCAGTATATAATTTTCAAGAAAACCACCTGTCTGACAGACGACCAGTGAAGAAATAGAGAAAGTAAGCTCTCCTCAAAAATATACCAGGTCCAGATTTCATAGGGTAGTTCTATCTTCTACCTACCTTCTAACGATCAGATGCTACTTAACATATTCCAGAACATAGAAAAGGAAGGAAAACTTCCAAATCCATTTTATGAAACAAGTGTTACATTAATCCTAGTACTTGATAAAGATGGCACCAAAAAAGAAAACTAGAGACCAATTTCACTTATGCATAACAGTGTAAAATTCTTAAATAAAACATTAGCAAACAGAATTCAATAGCACATTAAAAATAATGCATCACGTGGTTAGATTTTGATGCCAGTTGTATCCTCCTCCACCTGTTAGCTTCCACACTCAACAAAAACACTGAATTTTTAAAAACTGTGGTAAATACAGACAGGAACATGTACAGATCATAACTGTACGACTGGTAAATTTTCACAAACTGAACATAACCATGTAATAGCACTCATGTCAAGAAACAAAACATTATCAGAATTCCAGAAGCCCTCTCAACCCCCTTTTTATCCCCCTCAAGGGTATCTACTATCTAGATTCCTACCACCATTAGTCAGTTCTGCTTAGTTTTGAACTTTATATAAATAGACTCACACAGTATGTATTCTTTGGGATCTGGCTTCTTTCACTTGACATTAAGTTTGTGAGATTCAAGCCCATTACTGTATGAAGTTAAAGTTGATTCATTCACAATGAATATAGTTTTATATACAACAGTGTGAATATGCCATAATTTCTTTGTTCCTTCTACTGTTGATGGAGAGTTGGATAGCTTCCAATTTGGAACTATTCTAGTAGTGCTACTATGAATATTCTTGTACATATCTTTTATCAAACATATATGTGCATTTATCTTGGACATCTACCTAAGGCTATAATTGGTGGGTCAGGGGAGATGCACGGCAGCAGTTAGTAAATATTACCAATTTTCCAAAGTGATTGTACCAATTTACACTTCCAACAGCAGTGTATGAATGAACATTATGATTGTTCCATATTCTGACTAATCCTCATATATTTTTGTCTTTTTCCATTTTAGCCATTGCACTGAGTTTATAATAGTGTCACATTAGAGCTTTAATTTGCATTCATGATGTCTAATAAGAATGAGAATCTTTTTCATACGTTTATTGCTCATTCTTGAAATCATACTTAAATTTATCAGGCCACTGGAATTTTATCTCACTTTGCATCAGTGTAAACAGACTCGTGTGTTAAAATTGAGTGTGGATGCTTTTAATATCCTTGGTGATATGACACTTAAAGAACTCTCACCCACATGGTCCAGTCTCAGAGTAGTGTGTGATCAAAGATAAGAGTTCATCAGTAAAAAAGTAATTTCAAAATAACTCAAGTTCTTGTATTACAATTCTCAGACATCACGAAAAGAAATACATAGACAAAAATGCCTCTTTAAATCTCTTTTTCTCTATTATCTAGTCCTCACAGCTGCCCTGGCATCTTTCTTCCAAAAAGCATGAAAAAGAGAGTTATAAAATAATTTTCAGTGGAAAGTCTTTTTATCATTAATCAAAATCCAAATTTCATAGAAGACTGATAAATGCAGCCTCAGACAATAAAACAAACAAAACCCACAAAAGCTTCTGCATCTTATTTAACATCTCGCTGGAAGCCCTGGCCAGTGCAATAAGGCAAAATGTAGAAAGAAAGGGCACACAGATTGGGAAGGGATTCAAATAGTTTCTCTGCACAGATGAGATGATTGTCTACATTGAAAATCCCAAGGAAACAAAAAAAGCCTCCTGAATATAATAAGTGAGTTTAATAGATTGTGGAATAAAAGGTCAACATAAAAATCAATCATCTCTACATACTAGCAGTAAAACACATACTGAAATTTTAAAAATACACATGCATACACACACATGCTATTTACAATAGCTTACCCAAAATGAAATGAAAAATCTACAAAATATGTACAGCATCTGTATGCAGAAACCTACAAAACTTGAATGCTGAAAGCAATGAAAGGAGATCTAAATTAATGGAGAGTTCATAGACTGGAAGACTCAACATAATTAAAATGTCATTTCTCCCCAAATTGACCTACAGATTTAACATAACTCTAATCAAAATCCCAGCAGGATTTTTTTCTAGATATAGGCAAGCTGATTCTAAAATACATATGGAGAGGCGAAAGAATGAGAATGGCCAAAATGGTTTTGAAAAAGAAAAATTCAGAGGAATCATACGTCTCATTTTAAAAACTTACTATAAAGCTACAGTAATCAAGACAGTGTGGTATGGTGGTCCAGTGGTTAGGACTCTGCGTTTTCACTCCTGAGTGCCCAGGTTCAATCCCTGCTTGGGAAACTAAGATCCCACAAGATGCACGGCATGGCCCCCCCCCAAAAAAAAAGACGGACTTCCCTGGTGGTGCAGTGGTTAAGAATCTGCCTGCCAATGCAGGGGACACGGGTTCGAGCCCTGGTCCGGGAAGATCCCACATGCCGCAGAGCAGCTAAGCCCACGAGCCACAACTACTGAGCCCACATGCCACAATTACTGCAGCCCGTGTTGTGTTTGTTTCCACAACAAATAGAAGCCACCGCAAGGAGAAGCCCGCACACCACAACAAAGAGTAGCCCTCGCTCGCCGCAACTAGAGAAAGCCCGCGCGCAGCAATGAAGACCCAATGCAGCCAAAAACTAAATGAATAAATAAATAAATGTATTTTAAAAAAATGCATATTAAAACTACAGCGAGCTACCCGTGCTCTTTGGTGGGGTTAATGGCAGACTCTGGGAGGGCTCACGCCAAGGAGAACTTCCCAGAACCTCTGCTGCCAGTGTCCTTATCCCCACGGTGAAACAGAGCCACCACTCGCCTCTGCAGGAGACCCCCCAACACCAGCAGTCTACTATGCTGACTATTGAATAGATTAAGAATGCAGAAGCTACCCACCACCAGAGCCTCCCATCAAGCCTCTTAGATAGCCTCAACCACCAGAGGGCAGACAACAGAAGCAAGAAAAACTACAATCCTGCAGCCTGTGGTCCAAAAACCACAGTTACAGAAAGACAGAGAAGATGAAAAGGCAGAGGGCTATGTACCAGATGAAGGAACAAGAAAAAACCCCAGAAAAACAACTAAATGAAGTGGAGATAGGCAACCTTCCAGAAAAAGAATTCAGAATAATGATAGTGAAGATGATCCAGGACCTCGGAATAAGAATGGAGGCAAAGATTGAGAAGATGCAAGAAATGATTAACAAAGACCTAGAAGAATTAAAGAACAAACAAACAGAGATGACCAATACAATAACTGAAATGAAAACTACACTAGAAGGAATCAATAGCAGAATAACTGAGGCAGAAGAACGGATAAGTGACCTGGAAGACAGAATGGTGGAATTCACTGCTGCAGAACAGACTAAAGAAAAAAGAATGAAAAGAAATGAAGACAGCCTAAGAGACCTCTGGGACAACATTAAATGCAACAACATTCGCATTATAGGGGTCCCAGAAGGAGAAGAGAGAGAGAAAGGACCAGAGAAAATATTTGAAGAGATTATAGTCGAAAACTTCCCTAACATGGGAAAGGAAATAGCCACCCAAGTCCAGGAAGCGCAGAGAGTCCCATACAGAATAAACCCAAGGAGAAACACGCCGAGACACATAGTAATCAAAGTGGCAAAAATTAAAGACAAAGAAAAATTACTGAAAGCAGCAAGGGAAAAACGACAAATAACATACAAGGGAACTCCCATAAGGTTAACAGCTGATTTCTCAGCAGAAACTCTGCAAGCCAGAAGGGAGTGGCATGATATACTTAAAGTGATGAAAGGGAAGAACCTACAACCAAGATTACTCTACCCGGCAAGGATCTCATTCAGATTTGATGGAGAAATCATAAGCTTTACAGACAAGCGAAAGCTAAGAGAATTCAGCACCACCAAACCAGCTCTACAACAAATGCTAAAGGAACTTCTCTAAGTGGGAAACACAAGAGAAGAAAAGGACCTACAAAAACAAACCCAAAACAATTAAGAAAATGGTCATAGGAACATACATATCGATAATTACCTTAAATGTGAATGGATTAAATGCCCCAACCAAAAGACATAGACTGGCTGAATGGATACAAAAACAAGACCCATATATATGCTGTCTACAAGAGACCCACTTCAGACCTAGGGACACATACAGACTGAAAGTGAGGGGATGGAAAAAGATATTCCATGCAAATGGAAATCAAAAGAAAGCTGGAGTAGCTATACTCATATCAGATAAAATAGACTTTAAAATAAAGAATGTTACAAGAGACAAGGAAGGACACTACATAATGATCCAGGGATCAATCCAAGAAGAAGATATAACAATTATAAATATATATGCACCCAACATAGGAGCACCTCAATACATAAGGCAACTGCTAACAGCTATAAAAGAGGAAATCGACAGTAACACAATAATAGTGGGGGACTTTAACACCTCACTTACACCAATGGACAGATCATCCAAAATGAAAATAAATAAGGAAACACAAGCTTTAAATGACACAATAGACCAGATAGATTTAATTGATATATATAGGACATTCCATCCAAAAACGGCAGATTACACGTTCTTCTCAAGTGCGCACGGAACATTCTCCAGGATAGATCACATCTTGGGTCACAAATCAAGCCTCAGTAAATTTAAGAAAATTGAAATCATATCAAGCATCTTTTCTGACCACAACGCTATGAGATTAGAAATGAATTACAGGGAAAAAAACGTAAAAAAGACAAACACATGGAGGCTAAACAATACGTTACTAAATAACCAAGAGATCACTGAAGAAATCAAAGAGGAAATAAAAAAATACCTAGAGACAAATGACAATGAAAACACGACGACCCAAAACCTATGGGATGCAGCAAAAGCGGTTCTAAGAGGGAAGTTTATAGCTATACAAGCCTACCTAAAGAAACAAGAAAAATCTCAAGTAAACAATCTAACCTTACACCTAAAGAAACTAGAGAAAGAAGAACAAACAAAACCCAAAGTTAGCAGAAGGAAAGAAATCATAAAGATCAGAGCAGAAATAAATGAAATAGAAACAAAGAAAACAATAGCAAAGATCAATAAAACTAAAAGTTGGTTCTTTGAGAAGATAAACAAAATTGATAAGCCATTAGCCAGACTCATCAAGAAAAAGAGGGAGAGGACTCAAATCAATAAAATCAGAAACGAAAAAGGAGAAGTTACAACAGACACCGCAGAAATACAAAACATCCTAAGAGACTACTACAAGCAACTTTATGCCAATAAAATGGACAACCTAGAAGAAATGGACAAATTCTTAGAAAGGTATAACCTTCCAAGACTGAATAAGGAAGAAACAGAAAATATCAACAGACCAATCACAAGTAATGAAATTGAAACTGTGATTAAAAATCTTCCAACAAACAAAAGTCCAGGACCAGATGGCTTCACAGGTGAATTCTATCAAACATTTAGAGAAGAGCTAACACCCATCCTTCTCAAACTCTTCCAAAAAATTGCAGAAGAAGGAACACTCCCAAACTCATTCTATGAGGCCACCATCACCCTGATACCAAAACCAGACAAAGACACTACAAAAAAAGAAAATTACAGACCAATATCACTGATGAATATAGATGCAAAAATCCTCAACAAAATACTAGCAAACAGAATCCAACAACACATTAAAAGGATCATACACCACGATCAAGTGGGATTTATCCCAGGGATGCAAGGATTCTTCAATATACGCAAATCAATCAATGTGATACACCATATTAACAAATTGAAGAAGAAAAACCATATGATCATCTCAATAGATGCAGAAAAAGCTTTTGACAAAATTCAACACCCATTTCTGATAAAAACTCTCCAGAAAGTGGGCATAGAGGGAACCTACCTCAACATAATAAAGGCCATATATGACAAACCCACAGCAAACATCATTCTCAATGGTGAAAAACTGAAAGCATTTCCTCTAAGATCAGGAACGAGACAAGGATGTCCACTCTCACCACTATTATTCAACATAGTTCTGGAAGTCCTAGCCACGGCAATCAGAGAAGAAAAAGAAATAAAAGGAATACAAATTGGAAAAGAAGAAGTAAAACTGTCACTGTTTGCGGATGACATGATACTATACATAGAGAATCCTAAAACTGCCACCAGAAAACTGCTAGAGCTAATTAATGAATATGGTAAAGTTGCAGGTTACAAAATTAATGCACAGAAATCTCTTGCATTCCTATACACTAATGATGAAAAATCTGAAAGAGAAATTATGGAAACACTCCCATTTACCATTGCAACAAAAAAAATAAAATACCTAGGAATAAACCTACCTAGGGAGACAAAAGACCTGTATGCAGAAAACTATAAGACACTGATGAAAGAAATTAAAGATGATACAAATAGATGGAGAGATATACCATGTTCTTGGATTGGAAGAATCAACATTGTGAAAATGAGTATACTACCCAAAGCAATCTACAGATTCAATGCAATCCCTATCAAATTACCAATGGCATTTTTTACGGAGCTAGAACAAATCATCTTAAAATTTGTATGGAGACACAAAAGACCCCGAATAGCCAAAGCAGTCTTGAGGCAAAAAAATGGAGCTGGAGGAATCAGACTCCCTGACTTCAGACTATACTACAAAGCTACAGTAATCAAGACAATATGGTACTGGCACAAAAACAGAAACATAGATCAATGGAACAAGATAGAAAGCCCAGAGATTAACCCACGCACCTATGGTCAACTAATCTATGACAAAGGAGGCAAAGATATACAATGGAGAAAAGACAGTCTCTTCAATAAGTGGTGCTGGGAAAACTGGACAGCTACATGTAAAAGAATGAAATTAGAATACTCCCTAACACCATACACAAAAATAAACTCAAAATGGATTAGAGACCTAAATATAAGACTGGACACTATAAAACTCTTAGAGGAAAACATAGGAAGAACACTCTTTGACATAAATCACAGCAAGATCTTTTTTGATCCACCTCCTAGAGTAATGGAAATAAAAACAAAAATAAACAAGTGGGACCTAATGAAACTACAAAGCTTTTGCACAGCAAAGGAAACCATAAACAAGACAAAAAGACAACCCTCAGAATGGGAGAAAATATTTGCAAATGAATCAACTGACAAAGGATTAATCTCCAAAATATATAAACAGCTCATTCAGCTCAATATCAAAGAAACAAACACCCCAATCCAAAAATGGGCAGAAGACCTAAATAGACATTTCTCCAAAGAAGACATACAGACGGGCACGAAGCACATGAAAAGATGCTCAACATCACTAATTATTAGAGAAATGCAAATCAAAACTACAATGAGGTATCACCTCACTCCTGTTAGAATGGGCATCATCAGAAAATCTACAAACAACAAATGCTGGAGAGGGTGTGGAGAAAAGGGAACCCTCTTGCACTGTTGGTGGGAATGTAAATTGATACAGCCACTATGGAGAACAATATGGAGGTTCCTTAAAAAACTAAAAATAGAATTACCATATGACCCAGCAATCCCACTACTGGGCATATACCCAGAGAAAACCGTAATTCAAAAGGACACATGCACCCGAATGTTCATTGCAGCACTATTTACAATAGCCGGGTCATGGAAGCAACCTAAATGCCCATCAACAGACGAATGGATAAAGAAGTTGTGGTACATATATACAATGGAATATTACTCAGCCATAAAAAGGAACGAAATTGAGTCATTTGTTGAGACGTGGATGGATCTAGAGACTGTCATACAGAGTGAAGTAAGTCAGAAAGAGAAAAACAAATATCGTATATTAATGCATGTATGTGGAACCTAGAAAAATGGTACAGATGAGCCAGTTTGCAGGGCAGAAGTTGAGACACAGATGTAGAGAATGGACATATGGACACCAAGGGGGGAAAACTGCGGTGAGGTGGGGATGGTGGTGTGCTGAATTGGGCGATTGGGATTGACATGTATACACTGATGTGTATAAAACTGATGCCTAATAAGAACCTGCAGTATAAAAAAACAAACAAAACAACTAATACTAAACTTTCATTGGGTTATTTGTATGGAAATACGTTAATATAAATGTTTCAGACATTACATGAAATTTCTAAAAATGTTATATTTGTATTTGTATGGAAATATGTATGGAAATATGTTAATATAAATGTTTCAGACATTACATGAAATTTCTAAAAATCTTATATTTGTATTTGTATGGAAATATGTATGGAAATATGTTAATATAAATGTTTCAGACATTACAGGAAACTTCTAAAAATCTTATATGTTCTGGTATAAGGTTATAAGTAATAATCCTAGTTATTACTTTAAAATGTATATCTCAGAAATAACTAATTTTCTTGTCAACTGCATTATTATGAACTTTCATCAAATCTTTAACCATGGTCATTTTTAAGTCTTCTGTCATTTACAGACAGTTCTGGGTGTACTCTGATGATTTTGCAAGTATGTTCCTATAAAAGGGTTTCATCTTCAAGAAATTCATGGAAAAGACTCTGACAAGTACAGGTTTCTGGTAACTGACTGTACTGCTGAACTGAATGAATAAGCATTTTCAGAACTCTAATGAAAAACTGATGAACTCATAAAAGTGCTAACAAAAGATCAAGATGAAAAAAAAAAATTAATTACATGGGACTGAGTGAACTGATGAGGATGAGTATAATTTTTGTGACTTTCTGTCTGAATTAAAAAAAAAAAAAATCCCACAAGGACTCAGAGGCAAAGAATATACAAATCAATTTTCACTGCAAAGTAAAGGAGCTGTTACAGTGGAGGATTACTGGACTGAATGTCAATATTATGACATAGTATGAGTGTGTTTCATGTTTGGTAATTGCAATCATTGTTGCTTTTGTTGTGGTCATCCATGTACAATGCTTGGTGTCAGTCTATTTATCTCTTGTAAAAATAAAATACAGTGTGTGTGTGTGGAAAAAAAAAAAAAAAAGAATGCAGAAATACTTTTTTCCCTTTGGTAACTATGACAAACCTTGACTTTTTTCTAAGGGAACTTTTTTACCCTAGAAAACAAACAAATAAAAGAAGATAAATCCTCCTGTCAAAAAAAAAAAAAAAAAACTACAGCGATATACCACTCTTTATCTATAGGATTGACAAAAATGTCAAAGTTCAACAACACAAATTGCTGGCCAGGCACTCTCATTCATTGCTGGAGGTAACGTACATTAGAAAATTTCACACTATCTATCAAATATTTCCTTTGATTCGACAGTTTATTCTGGGCGAAATGCAGCATAGTCAAGGTTATTCCTTGGAGAATTTTTTATAATAGCCAAAAAATGGAAACTAGCCAAATTCCACCACTAGGGGACAAACTGAATAAATTATAGAATGTATCCATTTATTGAACTGCTCTGCAGTTATAAAAAAGAATGAGGGAACTTTCTATGCCTTGATAATGGATGATTTCCAATATATATTATTGTTAAGTGAAAAAAGCAAGGTGCAGAATGGCGTGTCATGTGTGTGCATTCTGTATAAAAGGTGAGGGATATAAGCATGGAAATTGGTACTTGTACTGCATAGAGAAACTCTGGAAAAATAAACAAGAAAGTACTGGAAGTGCTTATTGGTGGGAAAGAGAGCGGAGGGAACAGAAAGATGGAGAGTAACAGCAGAAACAAAATTTTCACTCTGTGTCTCACTGTCTGGTTCGTTTTGAAGCCATTTGTGTAAATTACTTGTTTGAAAAAATAAGTTAACAATTGTATTTTGAAATAAGAAGATAAATTTTCAGTGATAAATCATCCATTCGCTCTGTTGGATACAGAACAGGCAGAAGAGGATGGGAAAGCTGTGACAGGAAAACAGAAGAAAAAGAAGCACTTCCCTTGCTCACAAGAGGTAAAAATGCAGAAGGAAGTAGAGTTGGTGAAATTTATACAAAAGAAGCGGAGCGTGCATCCTAGAAAGGGGAGCTGGTGAGTGCGACAGAGTGGAGGAAAAGGACTTGTTTTTGGTGTAGAAGTCTTGGATTTGTGTCTTCTTTAAGCTGACTGGGGGACTTAGGACTGGTCTTTTAAGTTCTCCGAGCCTGTTTTCTCGAAGAAGGGACAGGGGGCAAAGTCGGAATCCCCCGCACAGACAGGAAGGAAAAGGACAGGATATCCTGTCCCAAAGGATTCTGCATCCCAACTAAACTCCATGAGTTTGCTCATTTCGTTGTCAGTGGACTACCTTACTGTGTGGCCAATTTCAGAGAGTTTGAATGGTGTCCTGAGGGAAGCCATCTTTGAGGGCTTTGAGTAGGGGTGTTGGAGGGGGCGCTGATCAAACGTGCTCTGTGCAGAAAGGGGGTTGGATGAGGCGAGGCTGGGGGCCAGGAGGTCTCCAGGAGGCCACCACAGCAATCCGGGGAGAGGCAATGGTGGCCGGAACTGAAGCGAAGGGATGGAAAAACATGGATGGAACTAAGAGATGCTGAGAGGAACTGAGAAGGTGTTAAAGAGAAACACAGCTGGACATTAGTTAAAGTGGTGAAAATAGATCTTATTCAGAAACTACTGGTGGTAAGGGAAAGTTCTGGGCTTCATTCTGATCCGTGCAGAGGTGACTGTGTGTTTTAAAAGGAGAATGGGGTGGGAGTGGCAGGGGCTTGAGAAGAGTCAGGGAAGTGGAACATTACAGAAAACAGGAAAAGGGGTGGGTCCGTGTGAAACCATCTGGGTTTGCTAAGTTAGGCTCCTTCCCTCCCACAGAGGCTGGGAGAAGGGACCCCTATCTTCAGGCGCTGGCTGGAACAGTCACTTCTTTGGGCAGCCTTGAGTTTTCTCAGGCAGGCACTTTAAGGGGGGAGGGTGGGTTAGGGTTATCCCAGGGATACGAACTTGAGATGTTAGAAACCATGCTAGTGTTTGACCAAGTCTTCATGGGCCAAGGTTGAGGCCTGGCCTAGAAGAGGGCTCAGAGGAGCCTGGGTAGAGTTTGGTCAAGAAGAGCATCTCGGTCAAGAGTTTGGTGAGTGTCTGATGGTGTATGGTGGGCAACAGAGCAGAGGCAAGGGCGCCTCCCAGGTTCCCCGTGGAGCAGCTATGTGGGTGGGATGTTGTTACTATTCCCTGAGACGGAAAAGAGAAAGAAGCCAAGGTTGATAGGGAAAGATGGTGAGTTCAGTCCTGAACACAGTGAGTGCCGGGGGTTAGGTGCCAAGTGAAGGTGGTTGGTGGGCAGCTGGAGGTTAGGGTCTGAATTCAGCATAGAAGTCTGGGCTGGAGACAGCTACCTGCAAATACCCATTGGAGGCCTGTGAGCAGGTGGCTGGCGCCTGGCAGTGGACGTAGAACGAGCGGGACCGGAGATTCAACCCTCAAGAATGTCACTTTATTTAATTCCCCCAAATGCCATATGGGGTTAGGAAAGTAGTCATGATTATCTCCATTGGTCAGTGTCAGATCAGGGCACTGGATTTGAGCCTGAGGGTGTGACTAAAGTCAGCCAGTCATTCCAGAATCCCAGCCCCTAATTACCTACCTAATTATTCACCTATTAATTCACTCATTATTGATTAATCCACTCGAATATATTTCTCCACTCTTAGAACTAGACAATTGTATTCACTGTTTATGGATTTTGATAAACTATTTTAGTATTAAAAAAATTTACCCACCAGGAGTTAACAAAAGATAAGAAAAGAGGTAGAAGAGGCCACATGGTCCCCCTGAACTAATAAGGAATGCTTCCACTTGTTACGTGCAACATCTCAGACGTGCGTTCTCTCTCTCTTCAGTGACGTTGATCCAAGCAAAGTCACCTGTAATCTCTGCAAGGTGAAATGTGAGAGCACATGTCCAAGGGGTGAAATTTCTCAAGGTCCACTAAAGGCAGCATCCCGGTTCTGTACCCCCGTCAAGTGTCACTGAAGGGGTTGTGTACACAAAGTCTCTGGTGGGGCAATTAGCATCTTCTTGCTATACGTTTAAAGTTACCTCACGTCCAGAAACACACTTTATAGATTAAAAGAGATCATTAGCCTATCAATGCCTTTCTCTTGTCTTCCATCTGCTAAATTAGTTTTTTCAGAATGGTTTTGTCATTTACTTTTTTTTTTTTTTTTTTTTTTTGGCTGCGTTGGGTCTTCCTTGCTGCGTGCGTGCTTTCTCCAGTTGCGGTGAGCAGGGGCTGCTCTTCGTTGCTGTGCGTGGGCTTCTCATTGCAGTGGCTTCTCTTTGTTGCAGAGCAGGGGCTCTAGGCGCGCGGGCTTCAGTAGTTGGGGCACGTGGGCTCAGTAGTTGTGGCTCGCGGGCTCTAGGGTGCAGGCTCAGTAGTTGTGGCGCACGGGCTTCGTTGCTCCACGGCATGTGGGAACTTCCCGGACCAGGGCTTGAACCCTTGTCCCCTGCATTGGCAGGTGGATTCTTAACCACTGCGCCACCAGGGAAGCCCTCATTTACTATTTTAAACCCATGATATATTGCATACAAAATAAAAATCCATTTATCAGTCCAGTTAATTTAACACTGTTTTCTCCTGCAGTGGTCAGCAATTCAGCCACTAAGATGAGGGAAACATTAGTTTTTACTTCCTTCATTTAACCTCCATCATTCCTCATTCGAACTCAAAGTTATGTATCACAGCCTATCTTTAGTAAGTTTGATTTCTGGGAATTGTACTCTTTAATCCCACTCTGCCTATGGGAAATCCTCTTTACCACATGTACAGGGTTGAATAGAGTACACACATACCCCAAATTCATGTCTTTCCTGGAATCTTGGAATGTGACCTTACTGGGAAATAGGATCTGTGCAAATGTAAAGTTAAGATGAGGTCATACTTGTCATACTCACGTCTATTAGGATGTGAGTATCCTATTACAGAGAAAATGGAAAATAACAAGTGTTGATGAAATTGTTGAGAAATTGGAGCCCTTGTGCATTGCTGGTGGGAATGTAAAATGGTGTAGCCACTGTGGAAAACAGTTTGGTGGTTCCTCCAAAGTTAAATGTGGAATTAGCGTGTGATTCAGCAATTTCACTTCTAGGAATATACCCAAAAGAATTGAAAGCAGAGACTCAAACAGATACTTGAGCACCAATGTTCCTAACAGCATTATTCACAATAGCCAAAAGATGGAAACAACCCAAATGTCTCTCATCAGATGAATGGATGAACAAAATATGGTATGTACGTACAATAGATTATTATACAATCTTAGAAAGGAATGAGATTCTGATACATGCTACAACATGAATGAACCTCGAAAACATTATGCAAAGTGAAATAAGCCAGACAAATACTATATGGCTCCACTTATAGGAAGAACCAAAAACACGCAAATTCCTAGAGACAGAAAGTAGAATAGATGTTACCAGGGGTTGAGAGGAGGGAGACTGGGAAGTTATTTTTTAATGGGTACAGAGTTTCAGTATGGGATGATGAAATAGTTCTGGAAATAGATAATGCAGATGATTGTGCAACAGTGTAAATGTACTTAATGCTATTTAATTGTACACTTAAAACTGGTTAAAATGGTAAATTTTTGTTATGTATATTTTAACCACAATAAGAAGTAACAATAATAAAAGAAAAAAAATAGGATGAAGTCATACTGAAGTAGGGTGGGCCCCTAATTCAACATGACTGGTGACCTTAAAAGGAGGAGGAGAAGGACACAGGGCAGATGGCCATGTGAAGATGGAGGCGGGCATTGGAGTGATGCCTTTACAAGGCAAGGGTCGCCATGGATTTCTGGCAGCTGTCAGAAGCTGGAAGAGGCAAGGAAGGGTCCTCCTCTGGAGCCTTCAGAGAGAACGTGGCCCTGCCAACACCTTGAAGTTTGGACCTTCAGCCTCCAGGACTGTGAGAGAATAAATTCCTGTGTTGTGAAGCCACCCAGTTTGTGGCACTTTGTTACCTCAGCCCTAGGAAACCAATACATCATATTTCAGATAGTTAAATATAAAAAAGAAGCATTTGATTTGGGAAGTTTGGGAAGGGCCAGGAAGGGAGAGTCTCAAGGGGACACTGAGAAAACAGTTTCTCATCATTTCATTTTTAAAAACCAACTACATTTAAATTCTGTCTGAGGAAATCTCATTGTCTATTTAGGGCTTACTCTGTATACAGTAAACCTTATCTCAAGGACTTTTCCACTTTATACAGGTTTTAAGTGTTTGAAGAAGACCATATTTGCATGATGGAAAACTATATTCTAGATGTTTAGTGTCTGGGAAGGTATTTATGAAATATACTAAGTCCACAGAAAACATTGCAAAGCCACCTGATTCAAAACTTGAAAACGTATGTACACCAGAGTGGTCACAGTGGCCACAATTTTCTTATGAATTTTTTTTTTTTTTTTTTTGATTTTTATTTATTTATTTATTTTTATTTTTGGCTGTGTTGGGTCTTCGGTTCGTGCGAGGGCTTTCTCCAGTTGCGGCAAGCGGGGGCCACTCTTCATCGCGGTGCGGGGACCGCTCTTCATCGCGGTGCGCGGGCCTTTCTCTATCGCGGCCCCTCCCGTCGCGGGGCACAGGCTCCAGACGCGCAGGCTCAGCAATTGTGGCTCACGGGCCCAGCTGCTCCGTGGCATGTGGGATCTTCCCAGACCAGGGCTCGAACCCGTGTCCCCTGCATTAGCAGGCAGATTCTCAACCACTGCGCCACCAGGGAAGCCCTCTTATGAATTTTTTAATTTGGGGGGCATGAGTTACTTTATTTTTTTTCTTACAGATATTAGATCTCATTTAATACTTGCAACAGTTCTACATAGGAATTAATATCTCCATTTTTTAAAATTAATTTTTATTGGCGTATAGTTGATTTACAATGTTGTGTTAGTTTCTGCTATACAGCAAAGTGAATCAGTTATACATACACATATATCCACTCTTTTTCAGATTCTATTCCCATATAGGTCATTACAGAGTATTGAGTAGAGTTCCCTGTGCTATACAGTAGGTTCTTGTTAGTTATCTATCTTTTTTTTAAATAAATTTATTTACTTATTTATTTATTTTTTGCCTGTGTTGGGTCTTCGTTGCTGTGCGCTGGCTTTCTCTAGTTGCGGCGCACGGGCTTCTCATTGTCATGGCTTCTCTTGTTGTGGAGCACGGGCTCTAGGCGCACAGGCTTCAGTAGTTGTGGCATGTGGGCTCAGTTGTTGTGGCTTGTGGACTCTAGAGCTCAGGCTCAGTAGTTGTGGCACACAGGCTTAGTTGCTCCGCGGCATGTGGGATCTTCCCGGACCAGGGCTTGAACCCGTGTCCCCTGCATTGGCAGGCGGATTCTTAACCACTGTGCTACCAGGGAAGCCTTAGTTATCTATTTTATACAAAGTAGTGTGTATATATGTCAATCCCAATCTCCCAGTTTATCCCTTTCCCCTTTCCCCCTTGGTAACTGTAAGTTTGTTTTCTACATCTGTGACTCTATTTCTGTTTTGTAAATAGATTCATTTGTACCACTTTTTTAGATTCCACATATATGCGATATCATATGATATTTGTCTTTCTCTGGGCATGAGTTACTTTAGTAATCAGAAAAAAATTAATGTTAAAATAAAACTTTTAAGTTTCAAAATCAGAAATAATTCAGTTGATAGGTTGAAGTTAGCCTCTTGGGGGCCGGCTCCTACAAACTCCAGGCCAGCGGTTCACAAGCATGCTGCTGCCCATGGACCCCAGCCCATGACACATGACTCATGACCCTGGTGCTCCCCACTCAGTGATCTGGATGGGACACCATGTGGAGATTGTGATCCTCTGCAGAGCCCCATTTATCCCTGGGCTCACAGCTTTGGATGCAACTATGCTCTGAGTTTTTCTTCCACCAGAATGATGATGTTTCCATGTTTAGAGACATTCTCTACATATTTGATTATTTTTCTCACCAAGAATAAACCCTCTTTAAACAGTTTGGTTTGTACCGACAAACATTTATTTTACCAGGCACCGTGCTAAGTGCTGTGAGGGCAGTTTTGTGATTAAGGACCATGAGATCTAGGATCGGACTGGCTGGGGTTTGCATCCTGGCTCTATCATTTCCTAGCACTGGGAAATGGGCACATTACCCAGTTTCTTCAATCTTCAGTATTTTTTGTTTTTTTGTTTTTGTTTGTTTGTTTGTTTTTAATTAATTAATTTATTCATTTTTGGCTGTGTTGGGTCTTCGTTTCTGTGCGAGGGCTTTCTCTAGTTGTGGCAAGCGGGGGTCACTCTTCATCGCGGTGCGCGGGCCTCTCACTATCGCGGCCTCTCTTGTTGCGGAGCACAGGCTCCAGACGTGCAGGCTCAGTAGTTGTGGCTCACGGGCCTAGTTGCTCCGCGGCATGTGGGATCTTCTCAGACCAGGGCTTGAACCCGTGTCCCCTCCATTGGCAGGCAGATTCTCAACCACTGCGCCACCAGGGAAGCCCCAATCCTCAGTTTTTATATCTGTAAAAGGGAGATAATAGCTGTAATCAAATCTCAGAGATCTTTGATTAAAGGCATACGTTATTTATTTACTTCTAAGAAAGGCAAACACTGCCATTGAAACTTCGGCATGTTGCCTTAAAAAAATAGTCCTGTATAGAGTGTGAATGGGTCACACCAGCCTGCCATGGCTTTCACATTTCCTACTGCATTGCTCAGTATGTGATGGGCAGTCCTTCTGTGCACATTTCAGGAGCTAAAGGTGACACAGCTTCATCTGCCTATGGGGAATCTCCCTTTCTCAGGGCCATGAAGCCCTTGGTTGTGCCTTTGCAAGAAAATGTAGGCGTGCAATCATTTCTCCAGCAGCACGTTTCCAACTCTATTCCCATGTTTTTCTGTGCTCACGTAGTCCCAGCAAGGCGCGCAACTCAGTTGAAATACTAATGTTAATTGCAAAGACCAAGTCTGTGTATACACAGGCAAAGACAAGTACGTATTGCTGCTGCCAGGTCCGGACTAACTGTGAAATGCCATCAGTTATAGGATGCATCAGGATTCTGAGATGTTAGTGAAAAGATATATACATATATACTTAATACATAATATATTAGCATATATATAGTTTATATTTATTTATTTATATTTATTAGTAGTATCAATATTATTAGTATCGTTATATATATCATTAGTATATATATATTAGAATTAATGAAATAATTCTGATGAATTCTAATAATTCTAATCAATGAAGTTATTCAGTGTTACCTCCTTCTTTCAGTTTTGTGGCAATTAAACAACGCCTGGCATATGTTAAGTACTCATTCAATGTTAGCAGTTATTCTTTTATTATACATGTGGCTATGACACAATCCCGGCCCTCCAGAAAGGCGTGGGTCCTGAGGTTTAGATTTAAAAATGGGCTCCAAAAGAAGTAATATGAAAAAAAAAAAAGAAGTAATATGTGCGATCACTAAGTGAGTGGAACCCTAGTCCGTCCTTCCTTTCCTGAGGGATCGCTATACACCATCTCTCCTTTGATCCAGCCACTAAGCCAGCATTTACTGAAATCTTTCTATGTGTGGAGCTGTGCAAAGGGCCCTCCAGACTTGCGGTCAGCATTCAACAAATCAAGTGCAGGGGTCTGTGGTGGTGCTGGATGGCGATGTTTAGAGCCCCTAAGCATTGCTCATTTGTGTTTAAAGGTGGAAAACGATCTGGGAGTCAAAAGACAGCTGAAAACAAAGGAACAGTGTGGGGAGAAATTGGAAAAGAACAAGGCCTTAAAGATGATGGAAAAAAGCAAAGCATTGAACGAGGAATGGGAACTAATGTCCAGTCCTGTGTTTCTCCAAGTCAATGTGGGGCTAACATTTCCTTCCCATATCTCAATTTTGAGCATCATAAGGAATCATCGAGGATTTTACGTCCACTTCATTATTTTATTAAGGAACAATGTGAAGCCTGATTTTCTGTATTTATCAATTATTGTATAATGTGTTCTCAACACAATGGAAACACCTAATCTACTGACAGAAAAGTCTTTTAAGCAATATTCCTTTTCATCACGGCCTGGGAGAAACTTGATAACTGATGTACAAAGAAGTCCCTGGCTTTTAGTAAAGAACCTTAAAAAGCAAAACAAAAAACAAAATCTCTGTGTCAGCAACAAAAATATCTTTGTGAGGCAGACTCTATTAGAAGAAACACAACCACCAAATAAGGAACATGAGCTTCTTCTCTTTTTTTTTTGGCATTTATATAAATAGACTTTTGGATAAAAGGGCAAAGGACATGACCTTTCCATTAAAATAATATTTTTAAAGCTGTTCATTACGGTAAAAAATTTTGCTCTAGGACAAGAGTGGCACACATATATAATAAATATTTATGTATATTAAATATTAGTTCTTTTATATAACTAAATAAGTATAATGTATATGTAGCCTATAAAGGTCTAGAAATAAATATAGAAGCATAAGCATGGCCAAAAATTGCAGTGATTGAGTGACTTAAAGGTCTAGAAATTATTCTGGAAGCCACTTTCCAGTAAAAGCAGAGTCTCTGATGAATTCTAAACTTGTCTTACTGATAATATCACCTCCAGATGCTGACCAATGGAAATAAATAATTGATCAAAGTTAAAGCTTGGGAACTCTGGAGCACAGTGACCGCCAGCAGGGAGGGCGTGCCGGGTGCCTGAGTCAGGTCTTCAGGGTAACAGGTCAGAGAAATTGGCTGGTTCAAGCCTAACCCACCAGGAGAGTGAGTTGAAGATTCAGGAGCAGACCACTGAACCCACAGGGGAAGAGCTTCGGGCCTCACAGGGGACCTGAACCAAGACTAGTCATCTCTCAGGCCCAAGGTCACTCTCTCCATTTCTCTGGCTACCTGGTTTCCCATGTGTTCTGCATCAGGCTTTCCCCAATGCCCAGAATTCGGGTAACAGTGAGATGCTCCAGGGGGGACTTAGTAAGGGGAGCTTAGGGGTGTAAATGAGGCCTCGAGCGACGGAAATGGACGTGTGTACTTGCGCACTGATCAGTTGATGACTGTAGTGGAGGGAGGGGAGGCGTAGAGGGAAACAGAAAGCGCCCAGGGGCTTCTAGCCCCATGGATGGGGTGGCTTCAGGACACAAGGGCGATCCCCAGAAAGTCACCAGTGCGGGCCGTGAGCGACAAGGCTTGCAGAGGCTGGCAGTGGGCACACACAGCTGGTAAAAGGAACCCAAGGGGATCTGGGAGGGGCAACAAGTGTGTCTGCTGTAGCGTCTCCACTTCCTTCTCTGTGCCTGCTTCGTTCTTCTCTCTCGGAAAACCAGTTCTGTGTCATCTGCCTCCATCTGGGCCAGATGTGGCCGCTCTGGGCTGTGCCTCCTACCGCTTCCCATGCAAACGCCTGGGAGAGACAGACAGTCCCTGTATCCCCGTTCCATGTGCCCAGGAGAGAGAAGCTACTGGCTTGGTTTGAACCAGACATTCTCCACCCCAGTCCCGCTGACTATGGCCCTGGAGCCAAGGATAGTCCATAGATCAACCATTGAGCGCAGGGGTGAGTAGCCTGTGTGTGTGCGTGTGTGTGCGTGCGCGTGCACGTGTGTGTGTGTATGTGTGTTGAGGAGGAGGGATGGACAGAGCAACAAGTTCTCAAAATGTCAGGATGGACCTGGCCAACTTTGTGCTGGATCCCCAGCTCTGGGCTCCGTTGACTACGTACCCTAGATTTTAGGAAGGCAGATGTCAGAAATGTTCAGAGGGAAGAAATAGATCTGACTCCAAGGCCAGAGACTCTAAAAGCTTAGTTGGCTTAGGAGGGGTGAGGGCTTAACAGCGGCAAAATTCTGAACAAGCAATTACAAGTGATGTTCTTTTTTGAAGAAGAAATGGGAAGACATCTAAAGACAGTCAGGTTGTTCATGGGTGACACACAGGGACAGATTATAAGGTATTGTTTATAGATTATGATATTGTTTATATAGAAGGATGTATACAGAATCAAGTCAATGAAAATTATGGAACAAAAAAATGGTACAGAAACCCAAAGAACAAAATATTCAGGAGATTTAAAAAATAGATATATTTGAAATAAGGATAACAAAGAGGTAACTCACAGCTTGAGACTGGGGTATAATGACAAGTGACTAGTGTGGGGAACACAAGCCCTTTTAAGACATATTACTAAGTGGAGAAAGCAAGTTCAAAACAGTACAGCCAGTGGGATACTTGGTAAATATATAATTATGCCTATATGTATCCATTAAAAAGAGAGATCTGAGTGTTGAGTTTATGGGTAATTTTACTTCTCTTGATCTGTCTTTTTTCCTTATTTTTAAAAACTATGAACTTCTGTTATTTAGATAAAGAGAATAAAGTTAAGCAATGAAAGAAAAAAGAACTACTTGATTTCAATATAGTTTGTTTTTTTTTAATGAGAAAATTTTCAAATCCTTAAAGAGGAGAACAGACTTAAGAGAATATCTAGATGTTTTAAAAGAGTTTAACACTCCAGGCCTGAGCAGATTATTCCTCAAAGTTCTGCAAAAACTTTAAAATTATGTCCCTGGAACCACTGCTAGTAAGCTAGACAAATTCAGGGCAGCTTCAATGGGTGAAACATGGATCAGTGAAAAGAAGTTAAAGAGGCAGAAGTTGGTTTAAATCAGAAAGGGCATGATTTGCCCTGAGAGGCAGCTATGTCCTGTGCTTGGACATGTCGAGCAGTGTCTGGCAACTTCCCTGTGACGATGCTGTAATGGGCGTCCTCCAAGGATGGGAGGTTGGACCAGGTCAGGATCCTGAAGAAAGGTCAGTGGACCACAAAGTTCCTCCGACGAACCTAAAGTGATCTAAAAATGCAAGTCCTCTCTTGATTCTTATGAGTGACTAATACACAAGTCATAGGTTTCAAAATTTTGTAAACAACCCAGGGTCACTTACACATAATCTATGTGACAGGATAATTTACTGGGGCATCTCTTCTAACAGTTTCTCCTCCCCTGTTCCACCAAGGTGGGCAGGGCTTTTGTGCTCCCTCATTAACACTGTGCCTCAGAGGAAGTTGGGGGCTACTGTGTCCAAAATGAAATTACTCAAAAGACACTTTTTCTTCAGGCCTTTATCTTCCTAAAACCAGAGTGATTAGAGAAATAATGCTCTCTTCCTTTGCAGACACCAGTGGGCAGAGGAGCACCTTTGAGGCAAAGGCAGGGCAGCAGGAGGGATTTCTTCCAGTCCTTGGCTTTGTTCTCTGCTGTCTCCAGTGGAAGTGCTGAGATTTAGAAGGGCCATGGGAGGCTGGTCCCTTACTATAGGGCTCCCGGCTCCAAGGAAGCAGAGCCTTCAAGAGTCTGTGGTGCATTTAGAAAATGGAGATAACAAAGAGGACGAAAAACCCAGAAGAGTGACCTCGCCTGTTCCCCGCACCACATAGAACTTGTGCCTTCCACTGAGGGTCAGGGAAGAGAAGAGAGAGACCTCATAACAATGGAAATGTCATTTTCTCCCAGCCTAGCAGGCCAGAGGGTTGAAAGATTTACTTTGATATAAAGAAAATGAAGAAATAGAATTTTTTTTTTGCACACCTTGAGTTTGTGAACTTATACCTGCTACTTAGGTGTGCTATAGTTACTGGTACTAGGTTTAGAAGTGGTGAGAATTGACACAGGATTCTAAGTTGGGGCACTAGGCAGAAGTCTGGCTGGCCGCCTTGAAGCTCTTAGCAAATTGGCAGCACTTGTGCATACTTGGATAGTTGGAATTCCTGCAGTTTGGGGAGAGGATGCTATTTATCAGGGCATTAACAGTAAGTACTATCTTGAACAGGGCATGGTCTCCAGTTGCTGCCATTCCTGCTTCATTTTTTAATTACTGTTACTTCAGCAGCATCATTTCCAATATAGTTTGTCATGGGCTCCATGACAGTTAACTTCCATCACAATCCTTATTTATCTTCATGCTCAAATTGCCCCAGATTTAACCACTGGGAACTCCAACTGGTCCCTCTGTTCTTTTGATATCTCCCCATCAGCATTTGAGCCACTTTCTTATTTAATGGCAGAAGATGTGTTGGGGTCATTTCGTGCTTTCCCTAGAGTCAGCCATTTCTCCAAAGAGCCCTGGTTCCTTTCAGTAGAAAGTGGTATTTAGAAACCAAGATCTGGGCTCTATATGTGCTCACTATTCCTGGTGCATCATTGCTTCTAGGTCCTCTGAGCAGATAGAGTTAGGAAGTGTGTGTATGTGTGTGTACTTGTGTATGTGTACATATATATACAGGTCTATCTCTATCCATATAAAACCATGAGATCATATTGATGCATCTAGTTCCAAACCAAAACCACAGGCCACATTCTCGTCTCCCCTCTGTCCATATCTATAATTCCTCTTTTCCAATAGTGAGAACAGAACTCTCATTATCCTAAATATATCCTATTCATTTGCTCAAGACTTGAGTACACAGAAGGTAATTTGAGTTACTAACCTGTACCACTGTTAGAGGTAAATCTACTAGCTAAGTGTTTCTTTATAGTTTTGGGGGTTTTTTTAGGTAAAATGTATACAGAATGACATGTATACATCTTAAATGTACAAGTTAATGAATTTTGATGAATGCATAAGCCCATGCAATCCATACCTTTATCAAGATATGGACCATTTCTATCATTCTGGAAAGTTCTTTCATGCTTTTTTGCAGTTAATCCCCATACCCCACCAGAGACAGTCACTGTTCTGGTCCCCCACCCATAGATTAGTTTTTCCTATTCTGTAATTTCATAAGAAGAATCTTATAGTGTGTATTCTTTGGTTTTCAAACTCTTTTGCTTAGTGCCGTGTCTGGGTCACCCATGTTGTTGTATATCAGCACTCCATTCTTTTTTGTTGCTGAGTAGAATTTCATCGGACAAATATATTACATTTTGTTTATCCATTCTCCTGTAGATGGACTTTTGGGTTATTTCCAGTTTTTGCCTATTGTGAATAAAGCTGCTATGAACATTCTCATTTAAAAAAGAAAAAAATAGCAGTTATATGGGACATTTTTTCTGTCCCCCTTTTCCTCTCAGCCCACCTCTTTCCCCAACCACTGCTTCAGCAACCTGCTTTGAGCTATGTAATATGACAGCACCTCGCCTCAGCTGCACCGCACACCTGGCACTTCTCCAGCATGCAGTACGGCCCTCATGCATGTGGAAATATGAAGCTGGTGGAAAAATGTTCCCCCTTCTATCCATGGGTAGACAATTCTGAGGCATGTTCTACATGGCTCCTCAGAAGGGCCCAGCAGGACTGAACCCTAGTGGTCCATGGTGGTGACAATCACAATGCACCTTGAAAGGGCCCTCCCTCCTGCCCTGTCGCACTCTGCCCAGCCCCTCACTCCCACTCCTGGGCATCAGGCCCCAAGTAAACTGTCCATATGCGAGCTCTTGCCCCAGGCTCTGCTCTTGGGAGGAACACAGCATAAGAGAGCAGCTTCAGCACACTATTTAGAAGCATACAGGCAAATAGCAGAGGCAAAAACTAAAAGTATTAAAATATGACTATATTGCAGTGTTCTCTAACTTGGCGACTGGAAAGTTTCTCTCTTCTTCCCACACCTACCTCCTCTTCTTCCTTCTTTCTCTCTCGCTCTCATCACCTCTAAGATGTATTTGAACTTCCGAAATACTGAAAAGTACAAGATCATACATCTTCTTGTGAATATGTAGGTTGTCTGATTGTTTACTATCTGCCTGCCTTCCTCCCCCTTGTGATTTCCACCAGGGCAGAGATGGAGTCTGATGTAAACACTTATAAAAACATAGTAGGTGTTCAGCAAATATTTGTGAATAAGAGAATTATGGACAGCAAGGAAAAGGGAAACGGAGAAGGCTGAAGTCAGTGTTGGAAGAACTCTAAGAGATAGATACTTAGTAAAAGACTCGAAGAGGAAAGGAAAGCGGATTGAATCCCCCCCGAGCTTGAACGAATAAATAAAGACGCATAGGGATTAGGGCCAGAACCAAGAAGTAGTTTAACCAGCAAAAGACCTAGGGAGGGGTTTCCTTGGTGGTGCAGTGGTTAAGAATCTGCCTGCCAATACAGGGGACACGGGTTCGAGCCCTGGTCCAGGAAAATCCTACATGCTGCAGGGCAACTAAGCCCGTGCACCACAACTACTGAGCCTGCGCACCTAGAGACCATGTTCCGCAACAAGAGAAGCCACCACAGTGAGAAACCTGTGCACCACAATGAGAAGCCCGTGCACCGCAACGAAGACCCAACGCAGCGCAGTCAAAAATAAATAAGTTTATTGGGGGGGAAATAAAAAAGACCTAGAGAGGCAGGTTTCCCTCCCCCACGGACCCTCCTTCACTGGAAGGCAAGGGAGGAGGGTCTAATAGCCTCAGCAGAAGATAATGCCTTTGCCACTATCCTCTTCCAGTATATCAGAGAAAAATAGGTTCAAAAAAGATTATTTTCATAAGCATGCTTCCTAACTAGCTTATGACAATTTTTCTATAAATCCTTCCAATGCTGCTTTTGTAACCCACGAAGGAAATTCTATATCTCAGTTCCTTCCGGTGACACTACTTCCTAGATAACATACTTGCATTTCACAGATTAAGATGGTTACTGTGGGTTAATAGAACAATTACTGGATCAGCAATTTCATGCTAATTAAGGGCAGAGCCATTTGCAAACAAAAGGAAACAGGTATTAAGGTATCCAAAGGGTGGCCCCAGTAAATGTGCCGCCGTCTCTTTCTGAAAAGTCTTGTTTGCTCCTCAGGTTAGGACCCTGAAAAGGCAGCAGATGTTTTGTGTAACGAACCAGAGGATTGAATATATGGAGGATAGTTTAGGAAAATGAGCAGGTATTTTTCCTTTCTCCGCATTAAGGAAATCAAAGCTGGATTTGCTATTTAGACTGGGTAGAAAAATAGTCTAGAGTCCTCATCCTAAGCATAGGGCAATGACAAGGACTCCTGTTTATGACGGTGAAAAAAGTCTTTATGGAGATCATTATAAACTTAACAGGCAAAGGCTGAGTTGATTTTGTGGTTGATATTTTAAGTGGAGGTTTAACCTTGCAGACTTTCCAGAAAACCAGAGATAATAGGAGTTAGGCTTGTGTGCTTGGGTAACAGATGAGCCAGGGGCCAGTTGGATTTACTGGTCCAGGAATCTTAGCACCACTGACGTTCCCGCAGTGCAATGAGGAGCCACTGGAGGCTTTGGAGCCGAGGAGAGGCATGATATGACCTTTATTTTTACTGGAACACTCTGTTGAAAATAGACCAAAGCACCAAGGTCAGAAGTGGGAAAACTAACTGGGAGGCCATTGCAGTGATTCAAGGGAGAGCGCTTGTGTCTTGGATCTGGGGAGTTGGGTGGGGATGGGGGTGGACATGGGTGTACCATGGAAGTGGTGAGAAGGGGTCGGATTCTGGATGTATTTTGAAGGTAGAGCCACAGGGGTTTGCTGACAGATCAGATAAGGGATGAGAGAGTAAAAGTGAAGTCAGCGATGCCTCCAGGGTTCTTGACTTGAGCAACTGGGAAAATGGTATTGCCGTTTACTGAGACGGAAAATGCAATGAGAGGAGCAGGTTTTGGAGGGGAATCAAGAGCTCAGTTTTGAACAAATTAAGTTTGAGATGCCTACTAGATATTAACGTATAGACGTTTAGTAAGCACTTGGATATGGTCCAGACTCCAAAAAGAACTCTGTTGGAGATATAAATTTGAGAGTCATCAGTGCTGAATATTGATCTTACCAAAAATTACAGTACAGCTCTAATGGGAGGGCGGGGAGGAAAAAGTGTACGTGTGCATGGAGGGGTGGTATGTAAGAAATGGAATCTTCATCTTTTATAGCAGGAAGTCAATGGTAGATAGCTAACTTGGAAAAAAAATCAAGAAATAGCTGTATATGCATCATAAGAAACAATCATCCCTATTACTTCCACTCAATATCTTAAATTTTTTCTTCCTCATCTTTTTTTGGGGGGATATTTTTTTAGAATTTATTTTAATTTATTTTTTAACAGCTTTGTTGAGATATGACTCACATACTATAAAATTCATCCATTTAAAGTGTACAAACATAAGGGCAAGACAGGAATAAAGACGCAGATATAGAGAATGGACTTGAGGACATGGGGAGGGGGAAGGGGAAGCTGGGACGAAGTGAGAGAGTGGCATGGACATATAAACACTACCAAATGTAAAATGGATGGCTAGTGGGAAGCAGCTGCATAGTACAGGGAGATCAGCTTGATGCTTTGTGATGAACTAGAGGAGTGGGATAGGGAGGGTGGGAAGGAGGCTCAGGAGGGAGGGGATATGAGGATATATGTGTACATATAGCTGATTGTTATAAAGCAGAAACTAACACAACATTGTAAAGCAGTTATACTCCAATAAAGATGTTAAGAAATTTTTAAAAATAAAAATAAAGTGTACAATTCAGTATCTTTTCGTATATTCTATCATTACAACCAATTTTAGAATTTTCATTAAGCCAAAAAGAAACCCTATACCGCTTAGCCATCGACCCCTAATCCCTCTATCCCTCTCTCCCAGCCCTAGGCAACGAATAATCTTCTGTCTCTATGGACTTGCCTACTCTAAATGTTTCATATAAATGGACTCATACAATATGTTATCCTCTGTAACTGGCTTCTCTTACTTTGCTGTTTTGGGTTTTTTTTTTTTTTATTCTTCTCCCCTTCTTCCCTAAGTTCTGTCCTTTCAAACCCATCCCCAAGTTTCAGATTCTTTGGTCCCTACTTTGCAGAAGCCACTGTCATCCCTTCTGATGTTGTCTTTAGAAAATCCTGCCTTTGCTTGTGGCCCTCCAAGGCAAGACGGTACCTCCCTGTAACACCACCAATGATTGCTATCCAGCGCTTTGAATGAAGCAGAAACATTCTGGGGAACCCCTTCAGTCTTCCTAGAAGTACCTTGGACTCTGCTTCCTGAAAGGTGGGCTGCCTGGTGATTTCAGCCTGCATTCCAGACAACTTGAAGTTTATCAGCAGTATCTCTTATCTGACTGCAAATGATAAGGTATAGAGAGCTTTTGAGGAAAATCTGCAATGCATTTTATACTTTGGATTGGATTCTACAGCTTTATGAAATATTTCTATTCCCAAACTCCATTTTTATGTTTGAACAAGTGAAAGGGATTTTTTAAAATTGAATTTTATAGACTCGATAGTAGTGCTTGTTTCCAAAGGCATGTGGGTTACCTATGACAACAAAAACTTGTCCACACTGGCATTTGACACAGGATTGAAACAGAGTGCTGAACCTATTTTCAACATATTTGGGTATATCAGATGATGTTCTTTCAAAGAAATGGCCATCGTGTCCAGGATACATTCTTCCTCATAAAAAAGTAAAACTAGAAAGAATTTTATTTTCCATACTTACAACATTTGGATTTTGATCCTTTATCCAAAGGGGTTTCTCTTAAGCTTTCAGAGCATAATTTATGGCATTTTGCAAAGAAAACCACTTCTTTAATACTTGAGGGTTTTTTACGTGCATTTATTATATGAATTAACTAACTACATAAACTGAGAAATAGTCCGATTTGCAATGCAAATATAGTATTCATACAAAAAAGGACAAAATCAAATGAAACCTTTCTTGATTTAAAGTACTTAAAAAAAATAAGGCTGTCAAATACTTCTTGTCTTAAAAGAGATACAATAAAGATGAAAGTTGGACAAAGGAAAACAGTATCTTAAACCATAGCATACACAAGGAAAATTATACAGAATACACTTTATTCTAAGAAAAATGGGAGGCTATTGAAAGGCTTTTAGTATATGAGGGACGTGATTTGTTTTGCTATGTGAAGAATCTGTCGGAAGGGACCAGAGTCAAAGCAGAGCGGTCAGGTGGAGAAATTATAGTGGTTTAGAGAGGTGCTTCTCAAATTTCATATACATGCAAATCACGTGAGGTCTTATTAAATGTAAATTTGGATTCAGTAGGTCTGGGATGGGGCCTGAGACACTGCATTTCTGACAGGCTCCCAGGTGAATAGGATGCTCTTGGTCATGGACCACACTTGAGTGGCCAGAGTTTAGAGTAGGGCAGTAACAGCAAAGACAGAGGAAATGGATGGACTTTAAAGCAATGTAGAGGATAGGATAATGGGACCAACTGATTAACCAGGAGAAGGAGATGCAAGGGCCAGGGATTTTTGAGTGAGTGGGTTTGTGTGATCAGATTAGTCAGTGCTGAGGACGCAGGAGGAGAAGCAAGTTTGTGGGGGAAGATCTTGACCTTGGCAAACATCCAAATGGAAATCACAGGTGAATAGTTGGATTTACAAGTCTTGAGCCCAAAAGAGAGGGCCAGAGATATAAATTTGGGAGCCACCAGGATAACTAAATGGTATAATGGACCCAAGGGAGCAAAGAGGAGTAAGAGGATGAGGAGGCCTGGAACTGAGCCTTAAGAGCTTCCAGTATTTAAAGGTTTGGTGAAATAGATTGAGTCCACTGGGGAGAATAAGAAAGAGAAACCTAAAAGGTAAGAGGAAACCAAGAGAATATATGATACAGATGCCAACAGAAGAGAAGGCTTCAAGAAGGCAACATAGTCAACAATGTCAGGTGCTAAAATGAAAAGATGAAACACTTCAAATAACCCATGAGATACATCTGCCTCGGTCATTGGTGAATTTAGTGCAGCTTCTGCAGAGCAGTGGGAATGTACACAGATTGGAGGGATCTGCTGAGTGGTGTGGGTGGACGCCAGATTGGGGGGATCTGGGAGGGGAGGATAGGGTAAGGAAGTAGAACACAGTTCCAAGAAATTGTCCGTGGAGGGAGAGAGACAGTTGGCATGGTAGCTGGAGGGGCACGTGGGGTCGAAGGGAGGTTGTTTTTGTATCTTTTAAAATAGAAGAGACATGAGTGTGTTTAAAGGCTGATGGGAAATATTGAACAAAGAGAAACTGAAGATGTAGAATCGATAGAGAACAAGAAATAACATAAGGTCATTGAAAAGAGAGGAGGGCTGGAGGAAATAGACTTAGATGTGGGGAAGGGCATGTCCCCTCTTGCAACAGGAAGAGAGGACTGGGGCCAATGTCAATAGGTTTGTAGACATGGAGGTGAGATACTGAGGGATTTCTCATCTGACGGCATCTGTTCTTGGTGAAGCAGGCGAGGAGGTCATCTGCTAAGAGCGATGGGCCAGAAGTGGGAAGAAAGGCCACCTAGAGTCGCAGAGGTGGTCTACAGGGAGCGCTAGGGCCCCATTTGAGACCGGTGATCTTAGGTCTATAGCCAGTCCACCCCGCAGTGAGATTTATATCGGGTGCTCTGCTTCCTAGGTGCCAGAGGGAGAAGATGGACATTTGGTTCATCTAGGATTAGAGACTTGCCAGGTGGATATGCAAGAAAAGTCCGAAGAGAAATAGAGTTTAGTTTAAGCTACTGAAAAGAACATTCTGTGGGCTATGGGGCCTGGGACACAGTAAGGTCCCCAAGAATTGTGTTTATTATTACAGGAGAAGAGAGACAATTCCTCGCCTCCCCCCAGCCCTCCACGGTTCCTGCCCGACCACCATCACCTACACATACAACTCCAACCCCTTTGTTCCCAAGATATTTGTACAGAATGTAGAGGGGCTTTTGGAGGTAGGTATGAATTTTTTTTTATAGTTGGTCATTTTCCACTTATGTTATGTGTCCCCACTTCATTATTATTCAGTGATGATTATAAAGCCTCAGAAGTTGGGTTCTTTGTTCAGGAGTTCAGTTTACCACTGGAGTAATGTTATGTGCAACTAATTCTGAGTTTCAACAAATGATTCTACTTGAGAAAAGTAATCATCAGATGAGCCACGGTATGTAATTTATTATAATCGTAATAATTTCTTAAGATCCCTTATGGAGAAAATCACGTTTTTCTAAATATAGTTGCACTTAAGGTCTTTTTTTTCCCTTTAAAGTGTTTTATTAATTACTAGTCTGTAAGGAATGCTGTTTGGTCTGCTAATCTGAAAATTAAAAATTTCTACGGAAGAAGTAGATTTCAACACAAAGGTCACCTTAGGAATGACTAGTGACAATACTAGGAACACGTTTTTGTACAAGAAATTAGGAAGTTGGGCAAATAATATAGCTTCTTTAAGGCTGAGTTTCTTCACCTGTAAAGTGAGATAATTAGAAAATACAACTTCCAGTATTAAGTGCAATATTAACTGCTCTATACAGATGGTAGCCACTAGCCACATGTGGCTACTTAAATTTAATTTATTAAATTAAATAAAATCTAAAATTCAGTTCATCAGTCACACTAGCCATGTCTCAAGTAATCAATAGCCATAGGCAGCTAGTGACTGCCCTCTTGCGCAGCACAGATATAGAACATTTCCCTCAATAGAGAAAGTTCTATTGGACTGCTCTGGTCTCTAATTCTAGTTTTAATACAATTGCAACAAAGGGAAGATGGTAAGATGCTTCCACAAGTCATCATGTTATAATTTGCCACTTAACCACAGTAGGACATTTCTAGAATACACCCACATCTCACCTGCCCCAAAGGACCAGGAGTGAATTAAAGTAAGGTGGACATTTTGCAATGAAATAATCTCCAGGTAATGGAGAGACAATACATTCTAGACCCCTCCCACTTTCCTTCCCACCCTGCCTGTCTTCCTTTCCCACATTTTTTATTGAGTGCTAAGTCCTGAGTCAGCTATAAGTCCTGAGTCAGCTACTGGCATAAACATGGTTGGACCTGTCCGTTTGAACTGACAGAAAAACAGATGATGATAATACAGTGTATTTGGTAAGGAATATGATAGAAGGATCCTTGAGGTTCTGTGGAACTCTGCAGGAGGAATACATAACCCTAACAGAAGAGGCAAGGGAAAACCTTCCAGAAAGGGTGATACTTAGGGAAAGTAGTAAAGGATGTTTATGAGTTAAAATGGTTTACAGGTGTGAATATTATGGTTTGATCATTAATTATGACCCTATTGAAATGCAACAATGAAGAAAAGAGAAATTTGAGGAAAATCAATAGCAAGTAGTTTTTGATATCATTAGTGTTACAAACTCTCTGTGGTATGCATAATTTGCAGAGGCACTATTAAAACCCATCCATTCTGAAGGGTTACCTGCCTAACTCAATCTTTTTAGTTGCTTCCTCCTTTGTATTAAAAGGACAGTGAGTTGATTCTGCTCATAGAGACCCATTCCCTTACCCAATTGCATTTCTCAAGACTACCACTGTTTCAATAAAAGTTGCATCTCAAATCTCCCAGTTTCTCAGACCAAAATTCTTGGAGTTATTCTTGACTCCTCTATTTTTTTTGCACTCCACGTCTGTTCCCTTAACATATCCTATTGTCTTTGCCTTCAAAATATATCCAGAATTATATCCCTTTTCCCTTTTCCTTGTAATACCTTCGTGGTCCAAACCACTATCATGTCCTGCTGAGAGAATAGCAAGAGTCTTCTCATGGTCTTGTCCACAATTGCCTTTTCACCATCAATTCTCCACTCAGAAGCCAGAGAAACTCACTTAAAACTTAAGTCAGATCCTATCATGCCTCTGTTCCAAACTCTCCATTTCACAGACAAATTCGAAAGTCCTCATCATGGACCACGAGTCCCTACGTGACCAGCTCCAAGCTACTTCATTTCTTACATTCTCTCTTGCCTACTCATCCTGCTTCTGCCACACTGGCCTTGCTACTTCAGGCATGGTCCAAGCACACTCCCTCTTCTGGGACTGCTCAAAAGCCACGTGGATCACTCACTCCCTCACTTCATTCAGGTGTCTGTCCAAGTGTCCTCAAACACAGAGGCCTTCCTTGTGCTTCTAGCCTGTGTAAAATAAGGTGCTCTGTTCCATGAGCTCCACCATCATCCCTTATCCTCACTCTGCTTTGTTTTTCCTTCACTGCACTTACCACCACTTGATGTGTTATATATTTGTTTACTAGAATGTGAACTCCATGAGAGCATAGATTTCCTTTTGTTTACTGCAATAGCCCAGTCTGTTATTCAGAGTCTGACCTATGCATGTACAGTTCACAGTTGTTAATGAAGGAGTGAATGGCATTTACTCTATTACATTTCATCTATAATTATATGACCTCCATAGACTGTGAGGCCCTGAAGACGTGATTACATATATTATTCCCAGCCACCAGCCCACTATGTGGAAAGTAAACTCACTATAAAAGAAGTTCCTTGAATGTATCTCCCTCCTTATATGGAAAACTATAGGATCATAGATGCAAAATGGATCTTAAGAGGTGTTCTGGTCTACAGTCATGCCCTCGGGAAGACCACACTTAACACTTACTCTATTTCGAAAGGCCACCCGGAGAGAAGAATCCATCATTTTCTCTATTTAACTACTTTTAGTTCTAGGATACTCTTAAGGCAAATCTAAATCTCATTTTCTTTTATCTTGGGATCAGAAGAATTTTAATAAATAAAACTGGTTGGTTATACATCAATTATACCTCAATTAAAAACAAAAACAAAAGCAACCCCCCAAAACTGGTCAGTATTTCTTTTTCTTTTTCTTTCTTTTATTTCCGTTTCCACAAAGAATCCAGGATCATTGCAGAAAAAACAAAGAAAAGAAGAAAGAAAAAAATTATCCATAAGGCTCAAAGATAACCTCTATTAATATCCTTTCTTATTTACATGTGCATATATACATATATTAGTAACTATTTTACTGATGTATAACATACAGAAAGAAGTACACAAATCATAAACAGCTTGATGAATAATTCAGTCAATAGACCAGTGTAACCACAACTCAGTCAAAAACTAGCCCCCCTCATTCCCACACCTAATCATTATTCCCTTTATCCTCCCTAAATTTAACCACGGATGTCTGACACTGTAGATTATTTCTGTCTGCTTTTATTTTTTTATTTTTATGTTTTTCTAATTTTTTGGCCATGCTGTGCAGCATGTGGGATCTTAGTTCCCTGACCAGGGGTCAAACCTGTGCTCCCTGCATTGGAAGTATGGAGTCTTAACCACTGGACTGCCAGGGAAGTCCCTATCTTTGTCTGTTTTTAAACTTCATATAAGTGGGACTATCCAGTACTCTGTATGTACAGTATTCTTTTATATCTGCCTTCTTTTACTCAATATTATGTTTTGAGCTGCAGTGTATACACATACACACACACACGCAAAATTTCTCTATTAAATCTCTCTTGAGTTGTATCTAATCAGTTTCTTTTATATTTATTTAATTAATTTATTTATTTTGGTTGTGCTGAGTCTTAGTTGTGGCAGGTGGGCTCCTTAGTTGTGGCATGTGAACTCTTAGTTGCAGCATGCATGTGGGATCTAGTTCCCTGACCAGGGATCGAACCCGGGCCCCTTGTATTGGGAGTGTGGAGTCCTGTCCACTGCGCCAACAGGGAAGTCCCCTCTAATCAGTTTTTAAGCCCACCAATTTTTTAAAAACTTCAATTATATTTTTTATTTCTAGAATTTTTACTTGATTTGTTTTTTATAGCTTCCAGTTTTCTAGAAAGTTCTCCATCTTTTCATTAATTTCTTGACAATATTAGTTATATTTATTTTAATGTTCATTCTGATCACTTAGATAGCTCCTATGAGTATATTTTTTTGTATATTTCTTCTCTTGGTTTTCTGTCAAGTCTTGCATTCTTGTATGCCTAGTTATATTCTATAAGTTCTATTTCACTATACCTGGTTATTTTTTTTATTGAGGGCCTTACATTGTTTACGAAAAAAATGTAGAGGTGGTTTGAGACTCTAAATGATGGTATCTACCTCAGAAAGGATTTATGTTTACTTCTGGCACAGAGCAAGGCTAGGACAGAACATCATCTTAAGCTAATTTATTGAGCTGATTTGAAGCTAGACTTAATCCTTGTGAGATTTAGGCTATTTCTGATTATTCACCCTTATTCTTAGGATATAGTGCTTTTGTGGTCCCAATCAAAAGTCTGGATTCTTGCCAGAATTTCTCTTCCTTAGAGCGCACTGAAATCTAAACTTTGCCCGCCTGGCCCTGTGAAAGTGCCAAACCTCTGTTTTGCTCTTTTGCCACTAAATTGTCTCTTCCAAATTAGCAATTGCCTCAAGAAGAAAAGCAGCTCCAAATGCCAGGTTCACCTCTCTTGGCTTCTCTTTCTTCTGGATCTTGGCTCTACAAATTGCCTTGCTAGTTCTCTGATAACTTCCAACACATGGGATTTTTTTCTTCTTTATTAATTCATCTAGTCATTAATTTGTCTGGCTTTTCTAGTCATTCTTAATGGCAGATTGTTCTGAAATAACCTAGTGAGCCATTGCCAGAAGCAGAATTCTACATATATTCTAATGAAAAATGTTATTATGTCACACCTACATTCCTATAACTTACTTTTCTCACTTATCCTTATGTGAACCATGTATAGCTTTAATAAACATGTCAATATTAATTTACACATTAAAATCACTACATAGAACTTATACCATTCTAAGAGCAAATCATAATTTTTTAGACAAACTTATAATTGGACATGTCAACTGTTTCTATCTTTTCCCTATTATAAACAGCAATATGATGCTCATCTTCATATACACATTCCTAAGTAGTTGTAATTATTCCCCAATTATAATATCTTGAAATAAAATATTTATTTTATTTGAAATAAAAATTTTAAAGTATGACTATTTTAAGGTTTTTGTTATATTACTAAAGATCCCTCTAGGAAAATCAAACCAATTTACACTTCCACCAGCAGTGTGTAAATGCCAGTTTCCTTATATCTTTAAGCACTTTCTAAATGTTGGAATTTTCATTTTTAAACTCACCTGTGTCTGATATAAATTAGTATTTATTATATGATTCATCTATTTTCCCGTACCAGGAACACTCTTGGGATTACAAGAGAGAGAAACTAAACTTGGACCCTGACCTTACTTCTGACCTCATGATTCTTCATAGATACTCTATGACTCTCTTTTTATTATGAAGGTTTATTGGTAGTGTTCCCAGAAGGCCTGAATCCTCCATATGGAAATTGGCCTCCTCGTGTTCTCACCAGTTATATATGTATTTTGGACCCTGCCTTTATCTTTAACTACAATCGAGTATTATGGACTTATTTAAAATACATAGTCCAGGATAGCTCCTTGGTCTCAACTCTACCTATCCATGTGGTGTGGCTATAGTTTCCTTTTCCTTCTTCCTGTACTTCCCTGAACTTGTCCTGCTTGAACTCCATTCAGTGGTCTGACCACTCACCCAACTCACCGAGTTCACTCATCCAGATCAGGGGTCAACAGACCACGGCCCTGGGGACAAATCTGGCCTGCCAGCTGCATTTGTAAACATTTCCTTGAACACATCACCCTAGGTTGTATGCATATTATCCGTGCTGCTCGGCTGACACAACAGTGGAACTAAGTAACTGTGACCGAGGTCGTATGGTCCACAAACCTACAGTATCGACCATTCGGCCCTTTACAGGAAAAGTCTGCCAACCACTGATCCATACACCTTTGTAAGAAGAGTCGGAACTTAGTAAGAGATTTCCCCGCTACTAGATTAAGCGGCTGTACAGAGCAAACCTCCAATTCCCCCGCTCCAGTGAGCATAGGACTCTTGTCTGCTCAGTGTCATTTTATTTAGGGTACGGTTTCCCCCAACCCGTGCCTTGAAACTGTCCTCTGTCCCTGGATTCTGATCTGAATCTGACTGAGTTGTTACCGCTTATGATTTAGGACCTGGATCCTGTGTAGACTTTGGACTCAACAGGCACAGAGGATGGAAATGTATGAAGTCCACACCTACAGAGAGAAGCGTAGCATTTGTATGGCATGCTGGTCTGGACAGAAGAGGGTGCTCTGCACTAGAGGCCCCTGGTCTGGGGCTCTGGGTGCCTTGGCACTGCCCAGAGGCTAGTACCTTCGGGCATGGACAGCTGCCAAACTGATATGCCACCTCCCAACACTTAGGAGGCTGTTGGTACAAAAAGGCCAGAAAATGGAATGAAAAGGTAACCACTAGTATGTTCTCTGTATCTGTGAAGGTGCTTCTTTTATGTTATGTTCACTAGTTCCTTGTATTTTATAGATTCCACATACGTGATATCATATAGTATTTAACTTTTTCTGGCTGACTTATTTCACTGAACATGATGCCCTCCAAGTCCATCCATGTTGCTGTGAATGGTAAAATTTCGTTCTTTTTTATGACTGACTAGTACTCCATTGTGTGTGTGTGTGTGTGTGTGTGTGTGTATACACATATATGTGTATGTATACACACGCACCACATCTTCTTTATCCATTCTTCTGTTGATGGACACGTAGGTTGTTGCTATCGCTTGGCTACTGTAAATATGCTGCTATGGACATTGGGGTGCAAGTACCTTTTCAAATGAGTGTTTTTGTTTTTTTTGGATATATACCCAGGAGTGAAATTGCTGGGTCATAAGGTAGTTCTATTTTTAAAACTTAACATTTAGATATAGATTTAACATTTAGATGTAGCTGGGCTGTGAAAAGCCACATCTAGACTTGACAAAGAGGAATACATATTATCCAGAGTGTCTGGACTAGGAAATGGATGGGCTAACTAGAAGGTACTTGGGCTGACCTGCTTTGGGGAAGAGGTAAGTACATGGATGGATATGAATAGGTTGGCTGTATCATGTTGGGGGGCAGTACAGAAGAAATTATATGTATGGAAAAAGAGAATACGTGTGTGTGCACAAGTGTGTGTGTGTGTGTGTGCACAACTGTATGTATGTGTGTATATGTGCACATGCATGCTTGTGCTGGTCAGTCAAGGGGTGGAATGTATCAGGCCAGGAGTCTTTTTTCCGTTGGGAAACTGCCCCTTCCATGTTGCATGCTTTGTGGATTGGACTCTGTGTCTCCTTGTCCTCTGGTCACAAGAATGCACATGCACTAATTTGTGTTCCTCCACTAGATGTGGCCTAGGGACACTGGGTAAGAGAAAGTCACTCTCTGTGGGGTTGCAAAGACTATATAGAGTGACTCTTGTCATCACACAGAGAGGACTCATATGTGGATGAAGGCATGCAGAGGTTAGCAGGAGTGACAGACATAGAAAGACAGAGTTCTGATTTTATCATTGAACCCACCCTCCTGGATTTATCCATGCCTGATTTAGCCAAGCTTGGGTTTCCGTCACTGAGCTAAAATTTCCCCTTTTTGCTATGGAGGTTTGAGCTAGATTTTTGTCACTTGTTATTCAAGGATCTCTGACTAATAGTATCACTAACATAGCTTCTTAGGAAAGCAAATAAATCTGGGCCAGAAAATCAAGGTATGGGACTACATGCTTATCTTTTTGCAGGTGAAGTCTTGATGACAGGGTAGTGTAAGGCCAGTATTTTCATGAGGATTCCAAGTATACTTGGTTCTGTGCATTTTGGAACTAAGGCCCGCAACCAGTGCCTGCAACTCATAGGCACATTTTATCTTTGTGTGGTTATACAATGTTCCTTAAGCACATAATTCCCTAGATCTGCTTGAAGTGAAAATTAAAATCATTTTCTACAATTTATCTTCTGTGTCAGAAAACAGAGCCAAGGGCTTTTAAGAACTGGTGCTGCAGTTCCGTGACTGTAGGATGAATGACATCACCCTTCTGGGGATGATTTCATTTATGCCCTTTCTGAATACTCTGAAAGCAAACCCAGCCTTGGGAGAGAGAGAAATACACACACACAGCGCTTGATGAGTCTTTGTATACGGAAGCCTCTGTAAGCTGATTGGCAGGGTCAAGCAGCCACTATTCAGAGGGTGACAAGCTCTGTTATCTGGCTCTCTGCCAGGCAAAATTGCACATGAGAATTTTTCTAGTGAGGCTGTTCCAGTGAGTCCTTCTGAAGAGACTAAGCTTCCCTGTTGTGAGCCCCTAGAACTGTCACGCCAGGAACGCACAACAGAAAGTCCCCTGGTCCGCTGTGGGCTCAGACTCCAGCCCTCCTGGTGAACTGCATCTCCAAGTGCAGTGATACTCATGGTGAAGGAGGAACTAAAAAGAAAAACAGACCTTATTAAAGCACAACTTTTCGGCTGAAATGAGTCCTTACTACTTTTATTGAACTCCCTGCAAAATATACTGAACTTTTTTCTCTGGTACGTATTGCCATGTATTCCAGATGATTTCTTCTAATTAGAAATATTTTACCAAGCAAACACCTACCTCTGCTCTCAGTTGTCCAGTGATTGGAGATGAGTGCTCTGGTTTCTCTGCAGGATAAAGTTTAGGGACTACGCCCAAGGAAATATGAAGCAATGCTTCTGAGCAGAAATGTGAAATGCGAAGTGTGTAGAAAGGCCATGGGAGAAAAAGGAAGTTCTTGTTCATGGAGCTAAGCCTGGAGGAGCTAGTTAAAGTGGGTGACCAGAAGTGCATTTACAGTGAGAAGGGTGTGTTATGGGCTGAATCGTGTCCCCTGACCCCACTCATATGTTAAAATCTTGATCTGAAGTATCTTAGAATGTGACTGTATTTGGAGATAGAGTCTTTAAAGAGGTAATTAACATGAAGGCATTAGGGTGAACCCTAATCAAATATGATGAGCATTCTTATAAGGAGAGGAGAACAGGACATATACACACAGACATACACAGACACATAGGGAAGATCATGTATGGACACAGGGAGAAAATGACCAGCCACAAGCCAAGTAGAGAGGCCTCAGAAGAAACCAATCCTGCTGACACCTTGATCTTGGACTTCTAGCTTCCAAAAGACTGTGAGGAAATAAATTTTTGTTGTTTAAGTCACCTAGTCTGTAGTACTTTGTAATGGCATAATGGCATCCTTAGGAAACAAAGGCAGATTGATTTAGAGTGATATTGCTGTGAGGGCTTGCCCTCTGGGCCTCGCACCCACAGAATGATACGTCATTTGCACCACTCTTCAATGGTAGCTGGATCTTTTCCTAGGGCTTTAGCATATATTTTCTTGCTGTCACGTCATCCAACTGTGACTAGACATGCTTCTTTATACTGGTCTTAATTATCTGTCTTCCTCTTTTGTGTCTTCACCTGCTTACATGTGTAGAAATTTGTTAAGCCTTCTGTTAGGTACTTATCCAAGCTACTCATATTTCTCTTTAAAGTTCACCATGTAAGTCCCTTTCTTTAATCTGTAAATTTAAATTGCTAATGTGCTACTTGTCTAGCTGTTCTTTATAAAGTGGCATTTGGGGGTGTTTATCTTTTCAACTCAGGAGAAGTGAAGGGACTGATTGTTGAATTCTTGTTTTCGGCTGAGCTTTTCGAGCTCTGCTGAGACTATGAGCTGGCTTAGGGGAAGTCAAACACAAGGGTTCTATATTTGGAGGGGTATGCAAACGTCCTTTGTGGTCCCAAATATATGTGAGAGCACAATGCATTGCCCAATTCGTGTCTTTAAGTCAACACAAAAGACAAGGAGGGTCAGGGGATGAAAATAATTGCATGGGTTAGTAAGCATCTCCATGGAGACCAGGAAATGCATAATCTCTATGGAGACCCTCAAAATCTCTCCTTCTGAAATTATAGTAGTGTATGATCTGTTGTAACTGTAATTGAGAGTGGAGGGAAAGTGACAAGAGGAAGAGGATGAGAGGATAATCCTCTTCTTTCCTTAGTGGAAATTATGACTAGTGTGGCTCTAATCTTAATCAATTGGTATTGTAAGATTCTGAAATTAGGATTCTGGGAGACCATGTCACCAAGGGTGGGATGAGGCACGTGAGGGTCCAGTTTTTTATATGCCCAGCGCTGAAGTAGATGTCTGACGTAAGTTGGCGTTCAAGAAATGTGTTAATATCTGAATGAATGTAATGAACAATTGGGCAGGATCTCATCATTAGCTCAGGCCCTGTCAATCATCTCTGCTCTGCTAAAACAAAGGGAGAGGGCTACTGTCAGGGCCATACTGAGTACTGTCTGCATATGACTGAGCGGAGCCAGTAACTCCTGTTTTGTTTCTCTTTTCTCTTTCAAGGAGAATGCTGCTCAATTGTATAAATATGGTCAAAGGAGGAAATGAAGTTTAGTTGTGGTGAGGAGATAAACAGGGTATAGGGAAACAGACCAGCTAATGAATGCAAGTCACTGTGTCCAGATAAATCCCATCCTATTGTAACCTACTTGTTCTTAGCCTCACTAGCCTCTGGATACAAAATGGCATTCTGAATACTTTTTATGCCCAGATTATTATGGTTCAATGCCCCCCGTGGCTCCTTCGTTGGAAATTAGCCCACTGCAAAGTGGGCCCAAGGGTTCTTTTGAGTTTCCTATGGTAGTGCCTTAGATCAGTGCCCAGACATTTCTGTCCACTTGTCCTGTTTCTTCCTCATCTTGCTGCCATGTTACTGGCCTGATGGCTGACCCTAAGGAGAGACCTCTTAGCATGATGGTCTCTATTGGATGACTACTGATTAAAAAAATCATCTTTAATTCCAGACATAGCCACTGTTAAGTCTTGGTGTATATATAGATACTTCCAGGTTTTTCTTTATTTACACATAAAATTATATATATGTATGTAAGTGATATATATTTAAATATAACTTCATACATATGAAGTAGCTTGAGATCAGACTATACATACCGCTTTGTACTCTGCATTTCCTTAATATATAATGAAAATATTTTTCCATGTTACTAAATATTGAAGTACATCATTTTAAATGACTGTATGAATATATTATCATTTAAGTAACAATCTCTGTTAGACTTTTAATCTGTTCCCAGTTTTCCCATGACCATAAATATCACCGCATCACATCTTTTTATATCCATTTTTCTGCACTTCTCGGTTGTTTCATTAGGATATGTTATTGTAAGTAAAATTCCTGGGTTGAAGATGATGAATTTTTAATATTCATGCTCTTGCCTGTTTTGCCGTCCATCTCTTTAGGTACCCATTTTTTTGGTACACAAAATTTACACAAGCTGGTGAGCTCTTAAGGATCAGGGTTCATGCTTTTTTTTAACTTTGCATCTGCCATATTCTCTTCATAGTACTTGGGGGTGGCAGGGCTTCAGGACTCAGTGAAGACAGTGCACCAGTGACAACCATGAAGGTATCTGAAAGTATCCTGGAGGATGCCGCAGAAAAACATGCATATTTCCAAAGGGAAAGCAGGGGTTGCGTTTTAGCACCTCGCTCCTTGTCTGATCCAGAGCACACGAGGGCACTCTGAATAGTGACACTTCATAGAATAAACACTCTTTACTTTGGTGGAAGACTTTTTAGGTTCTTCCAATAGTCTGTGAACTCTCAGGGGCTCATTTTTGTATGTCCAACCTCGCCCAGCCGTGGTGCAACGAGGGCATTCATGGGCATGAATGAGACGCCAGGGTCCTAGCAACCTGGGATGCAGCAGATCACTTCAGTGGCTGCCACTGTTTGTCGTTGTAAATAAAATACTACTTTCTGGAGGCAGCACTGACTCATTCCTTCTTATTTCTTTCCTCTGCAGTTGGAAGAGAAGTGGCTAAAAGGTGGAGGCAGCCGAAAGAGCGGGAGAGGGCCAGGGGAAAGTCTAGACACGGTTTCCTTCCATTGTCTTCCCTTCCTCCTTGCCCCTCCCTCCCCCATTTTCCCTTCTCGTGGGTGGACGCCCCCGCCTTGGTCCGGAGCCCAGAGATGGTGGGGTTCAGCCCCCTCACTTTTTAGCTAAGTTTACAGCTCCTAGCGTTCCAAGCCGGGTGTTTTCCAGTAGCCAAAGCACCGGGAGTTAACAGCTCTCGGCCTCTCCCCTACGGCTTTCCTCCTTGGGTTGGCTGGAAACTTCCCCCAGACACCGAAGAAGCTCCGCCCTGGTAGTTTTGAACCGGCCACTGGCTGAGGCTCCGCTGGGCACTCTCCCTCCCGCGGTCCCCCTGGCCGAGGCTCTGCCCTCTGGGAGGTCGCCTGGAGCCCGTTGCCCCGGGGCCAGGCGGAGAGGGGTGGGCTGGCGTGGAGGGCAGGAGGGAGACGGTAGAGTAAGAGTTGGTACTCACCGCGCCCTCACCGCCCAGACCCGCTGGGCGCCCGATCGGCCCGTACTTGGGGGGCGGGATGGGCACGTGGCCCACCCCCGGCTCGGACCGGTCCCCGCGCTCCACTCGCCGGGGGTCGCCTCAGCTGAGGCCCCCTCCCCGCACCCGCCCGCGCGTCCACCTCCCCGCTCCGCTCCGCCCCGCCCCGGCGGCTGCGAGGCAGTGCAGCCCGCAGGAGACGCGCGGACCTCCACCCGCTCCGGCAGGCGGCGGCGCAGGCGGCTGCGGCCTAGGGCGCCGGGCGGCCGCGAGCCTCCTCCCCCTCCCGGAAGCTCGGGGCGGGGTCCCCGGCCGGGCCGCGGGGGCGGGCGCGGGGGCCGGGCCGGGGCGGGGCGCGCTCCGGGCTCGGCGCTCGCGGGCTCGGCCGGCTGTGCCCGTCCACTCCGGCTCCAGGCGGCCAGCGCTCGGGCCCAGGCCGCCAGGTTCTAGCCGAGCAGCAGCAGCAGCAGCAGCGGTAGCGGCGGCAGCTCGCGGGGAGACCCCGCGCTCCTCGCAACCCCTCCCCAGTGCGGTGCATGGAGACGAGGCCCGCCGCTCGCCCCTGAGCCCGCCGCCCGGCCCGGGACCCGCGGGGGCTGGGGTGGCCTTGGGCTCCGGCCGGCCCCGCCGCCCGAGGGCTGCGCGCGGCCCGCGGGCCTCGTCGCCCTCGCGGATCGCCGCGGCCCGGCCGTCCCGTCCCAGGAAGTGGCCGTCCTGACCGCCATGGCTCACTCCCCGGTGCAGTCGGGCCTGCCCGGCATGCAGGTAGGCAGGGACCGGGCCGCCGAGGGGAGGGAGGGATGCGCGGGCCGGGGCGGAAGCGGGGAACTTGGCGGTGTAAACACGGCCCCCCCCCCCACGCTGCACCTTCCGGGGTCGCGCCGGCCTCCCGCGTCGTGCTCGCAGCACCCGGGGTGCCCTGCCCGCCGGCCGCGGGTGTGTGTGTGCAGGGGCCTGGGGGCCGCGGCCCGGAGGCGGGCCTCGCCGGCCGGGAGTCGCGGTGGTCGGGGTGGGGGGGTGGGATGTGGGGCTGCCGGCCGCTGCGCCCTCCTCGCTTCCCTCTACCCCCGGGGCCTCCCGAGCCGCAGGCCCCGCGCCGGCCCATTCCCGGGGAGAAGTGATGTGGGGAAATGCCCTGGGAGGCCCGGCTCCCTCTCAGGGCCCCGGCGCGGGCGGGGGGCGGTGGAGGCCCCGGTTCCCCTCGGCGAGGGGGCGGTAAAGTTTAGGGGCGGGGGAGGGCCTAGGGCGCGCCACGGCTCGTCCCGGGGCCTGGAGGGCGGAGGAGGCAGGGTGGGGTGGAGGAAGGTGCCACCGCCAGCTCCACTTCCAGCGCGTCTGTTCCGCGCGTTTCCTCCCGGTGCAGACGGAGGGGAAAGTGCGAGCCTTCAACCCTTCTGGAAGAAGGAATCGATGGCACAGGGTACACTCGAGTGTGAATCCCGGGACCCAGGGCTTTGGCTTGGAGTCTTGATTGGATGCAGCTGAGTCCCTTCCCAGTAGCCCTCTCCGTTGCCACTTTGTGGCCTCTTGGCCTCCCAGTGACTTTTTTCGGAGTGGGGTAAAGGGGGAGAAGTTGAATTCCAAATTTACACGGATGCTTTAAGGTTTTTCGCCATCGGGGACTGTTTTTAGCCCTTTGAAAGATAAAACCACCGTCCTTGGCTAATTTGTAATGTTTGTAAGCGCGTAAATGGGGGCAAAATGTTTGGCATTAAAATCTGACGGTACAGTTAGGGAATGTCTTTAAAGTTTGGCTCTCCCGGGCTAGCCGAGCAAGGGAGCAGAGGAGCTTTAAGAAAACAAACACAAGTATCCCAGTGGACTATTTATTTTATAGCCTTCTACGGGCTCATTTTCTCCCCCCCCCCCCCCTCACCCTTGAGGGCTGAGAAGTGCGGTATTCGGACCTGGACTCCATAGGAGCCGGGAATCTGCCCCCTCCTTAAAGAGAGAGCATTTCTCTCTTTCTCTCCCTCTAAATCTGAAAAAGAAAACTCGATTTCATTGTTCAGGTTTGATATCTAGAAAAATAAGAACACAAAGTTACCAGAATTTTAGCCTCTTTAAAAAAAAAATGTAACAGTTAACATTAATAACTTGACGGTGCTTGAAGAAAACTGTCCTTGAATCTCATGTAAAGAGCTGTTAAACTCAACACGCATTTAAAACCTAAGCTTCTGCTGACCGCTAGGTAAAAATCAGATGTGGTTTCTTGGTATTTCCTAAAAATTCCTGCTTTGGTTTGGTTTGAATTTAGAGACAGGAAGGCAGGGTGAACTGGGTAAAAAATTATTTCTGACCAGTAGGGCAAGAAGGGCCTCTTGTAATGATTAAAAAATACGTTTGCTGTGTACTTTCTTTAGACAGACTCTTAACGCTGTTAATCAGGTTGTAATCTAGCACACTTGCCTCACTTAGAGCTTACCATGGAGGTATTCAGCTTTTGTGGAAAGCGAATCAGTTTAAAAAGGTACTTAAAGCCTCGCTGGCTAGTGCCCTGGAGTCAGTATCAGATGGTCACCAGGTGGTGTCTAGTCTCAACACATTTTTTGTCCTCCCCTTTTATTTTTTTTCTTCAAGAGTGTGGGCCGGAATTCTTAAATCTTGGGAAAAGAAGGTACATTTCTTTTAATAATTTGGCCTCCCAAATGTATTTCCTAGGTAGTGTTACAAGGGAACTGTTTCTATTTTGCTTCCTCAGTGTAAAGGCTGATAAATTTTTGTTGGGTTGAAACAACCAAATTTTCAGCTGTTAGAGTTTTAGGGGCATGAAGGTGGCTTCTGACAGAGTCACCCCTGTATTTAAGTGCATCTACACACTGTATGATGATTGTTTTTAGTGTGCCGTTTGGGGAAGAACATTCCTTCCCTCTCCCTTCCACTCCAAAAGAAAAACAACCAGCACATTTATTTCCTACTTTGAATCAGCAGCTGCTGCTGCCCAGGGAGGCCTTCCTCAGAGTTGTTGTGGAGGATTAAATTAAAGGCACACCTGCCTCGGACTGCTCTCCAGGCTAAAACAGGAGGAAAGAAGTACTAACTAACCCTCCTGTGCTGTGTCCTGATGCATCCCATAACCTCCCTCTTTTCCTCTCTCATCTCCTGATGAGGGTTCATAAGGCGTTGGCTTAAAAATTTCAGAAAGACAGCAGAGTGAATTCAGGCAGCCTAGGCAAAGATGCTTAAAAAATAAACCTGAATGACAGAATAATTTCAGCGAAAACATCATTTTCATTGTCTTGCAAATCATTTTTATGCCTCTTGATTCTTATTGGCACTGCTTGAGGCATAGGTGTAATGTATGCCATTTTCTAGACGTGGAAACCAGCAGAGACTGAACTGACCAAGGTGAGATAGTGCCTTATGTGGCAAAGTTGTGATTGGAAACCAGGTCTTTCCTGCCCTCAAGACCCATTCTCTAACTCACCATGCTGTATTATTGCTTTATTATTACTCTAGCAAACAGTAATGCTTATTTCATTCCAACTTGGGTTTGCTGAAGAAATTAAAATACGGTATTTTACTTGTTCAATCAGCAACCGTTATTGAACACTGTTGTGCCGGGTGCTTGGTGAGGGGTTGATGACTGTAAATCTGAGTGAGTTACGAGTGATCCTTTGTAATAACCTTTTCATGAAGGCTGCCAGGGGCCTTTCCTTTTTTTTTTTTTTAAACCTCCCACACCCCAGTTTCATATTAGCATGGGGGAAGAAAATAGAAATCATGAACTGAATGTAGTAACTACGAATAGACATAAAGAAATTAGGTTGAGTTGTGGATTTAACTACCCCCTGTCCTTCGCTGAGCATTTGTTGCTTCTCTCGATTTAATTCAGCTTCAGCTGGAGGCGGCAGCATCCATCAGCTTCTAGTTGCGTAAGTTGTAATTTAAAAAGAATTAGACTTTGGTTTATAAGTTTCTATAACGGAATTTTATCAGTCACTTTAAACCTTTTCTGGACCGTGATCCATGTAAGAAATATATTTTACATCAAGACCTGAAAGTAAAGGTTTCGGAAGACAGTCCTCATCCTCACTACTTGTGATGTACTGTTGTGTGATGCATTTTATTAAGAAGAAAAACAAAGAGCTGTTGCAAAACTAAATTGATTTCACAGCCGACTGAATTATACTAATTTCATATGTAACATGTATGACAGGGCCTGAGTTAGTTTAGCATGTTTTGAGGATGTCATACTTGTAAGATATTCTCATATTTGAAAGTACAGACCGTTTACAGGAATAGCTGGAAAACGCAAAGTCTCTACGTATTAACATCATCTTTGCGTTTCTCTGGCTGCTTGGAGAAACCTTTGCTGAGAAATGCCCCTCTGTGTGGGGAGAGAGAGAAACGTTTAATGGCCAGTTTGGGTGAGTTGGGAACTTTTCTTCAGTGCTCTTGCTTACCCTGGGGAAACCTGTGTGCTCTGGAAATCTGGGAAGTGAAGACAAACAGAAGGACAGCTGCATTTAATCTTGCCTTAAGTGCTCTCGTAGTTTTTCCTCCGCGTGTGTGGACGTTCAGGGTATTTGTGAGGTGGAGGCCCTGAAGGCATCTCGAGGGCCAGGCTGACCCGGAGAATGTGGTCCAGCGTTGGCCTGGACGAGGAGCCGCGTCCTTGCGGCACATTTCTGCGGCAGCCGCGGCAGGTGTAGGTGAGACCCTCCTTCTGGCCGGTGCTCAGGAGGTCAGCGGCCTAGCGGGGGCCGACTGGGGTGCCCTCCCCGAGAAGGTTCAGATGAGCGGGGGAGGGGGGCGCAGAGAGCAGGGCGCGGGGTGCGAGAGCAGAGCGGACTCGCGGCGCCCAGCCGGGGCCCTGGAGCTGGAGGGGCGGCAGCTGGGGAGGGGGCCCGCGTTCCCCGCCGCCTGGGGCGGCGCACGTGGTGGGCCAAGGTGGAAGGATGCTGGGAGCGCTGGCTGCAGCTTGGGAGGCGGCGGTGGCTCTCTGGGCGGGAGGCCCCCGGGATAGCGAGAGGAGGAGGCTGAAGGGTGGGAGGGTCTCATGTCCGCCCGCAGCGCAGGTGGACCTTTCAGCAAGGTTGCCTCAAACCTTGTAATATGAACTCTTAGCCAACACTTTATAGTCTTTATCACTCTCCTTCACGCGCCTTGCTTTTTGCTTTTGACCTTTTCCCATGCTCTATGCTATAAGGAAAATAAAGACACATTCTCTGTTATTGTTAGTAGCCTATATTTAAGGTTTTTTTTTTTTTTAATACCCATTTCAAGACTTCATAGTCCCTCTTCTCTATCACCAAAATTTAACAGTGTTAAGAATTTGTTTTGCTTAAAGTCAGTTTTGGAGGGGGAGGGTTGTCAGAAGATTATAAAAAGAAAACAACTTGGAGGAGTCCAGGGCATTTTGGTTCTAATCCCGTATCAGGGAACGTTCTTGATAGTATTTCACATACAACCAGTGACCTTCATGTAGAACTTGGTCAGATTAGATTTTTCTAGGCTGCTAACGTAGCACAGTGTCCCGGCGGAGGGTAGTTAAACGGGTAAGTGGCACCGTTGCTTTCTTGTTCCTTTTTGTAATTTTTGTGGTCATCTTTGAGTTCACTATTCTGGTGTGTGGAGCAGAGTTTACTTATTTGATGCGTCTTGACACAGCTTTTGAGTTGAACAGTTTTTCTAGGACTTTGGTATGAGATGCGGCGTGAGGAGTTCCTGAAGAAATGAGCCTGTCAGTAGTGGTTGCTTCTTCCTAGTGTATTTTACAGTCACACTGAGGCCAGGGTCCAGGAGCCTGAGGATCTTTGGGCCGCTCTGCTCTCTTTTCGGGTGATTTCTCCCTGTGATTCAGAATTGCCTGCTCGGAAACTCCATACCTACAGGAAATGGACCACACCCAACCCAGTCCTGCTGTGGCTTTTTTTGGTGCTTGGGCTCAGCGTTGTTATCATTAATGGAATCTCGTGGCGGGTATGAGCGCAGGAAATAGAAGTCGACTCTGTTATCCCTCTATTGCCACTCAGAGTCAAGCACCGTCATCCGACTGACTGGTCGTTTCCCTGCCGTAACTCCTGTTTTTGCAGTGCAATACCTTTCAAACTCTCAGTGCTCAGTGCTTTGAGAAGGAGAAAAGCAGAGCTGTTACAGCACCTGGCTCCTGGGGTCGATGCCGAGTTTCCTAATCCTAAATGGCTCCCTGGTTTCCAAGATTTAGAGGAGGGAAAATAAGATGAGATGTACCTTTGCTTGGGACAAAGTATAAAGCATCCCGGTTGTGGGTTACAAAGGCCCGTGGTGTGCACGCCCCTGGGGATGGCACTGTCCACTTACAGACCTTCCATTATATTTTCAGGAGGGTCTTGGTCAGTAGAAGGAGCCCTGTTGGTATCCGAATACATTGTGGGAACTTTTCGAGTTTTACATTAATGCTTACCAAATACGTAGCCCGTGTTTATCTTCCCACTAAGTCTCTTCCTGTTTTTAAAAAGACTTTCTGGCCCTAAGATTTGAAAGGACCGTGTAGGTCCAAATCCTTTGTCTTATGTTAATTACTTAGAATTTTTGTTTAGTTTTTATTTGAAAAGTTATGCACGTGGTAAGGGTTGTTGGGAGAGAGCAGTTCCTTGCCCTCGGCTTCCATTTCCTTCCCTCACCCCCTCCCCAGGCAGCCCCTTCCATCCTCTTTGCTGGCAGTTGTTGTTGTTACTTCTTTGTTCACAAAGAGCATTTAAAAATCGCTGTTTCTTTTTTCCCTAGTTTCAGGCATTGTCAGTAGACTTTGGACCCTGAAGATGAGGATTTAGTTCTCGTGTCCTTGCCTCCTTCCCTCCCGTGTCCCTCCCCTCCCTGTGCCCAGTGCACTTACGTTGGTGACTTCAGTTAGATTCGTGTGTACATTAACGTGACTGTGGAAACGCTAAGCCCAGCCAGCCATGAGTAAACCAGGATTACTTTTCAAATCTTATTTGGAAGTTTTTTTTTTTTTGGGAAATGTAATTGTCTTAGTCTGTTTGGGCCCCTGTGACAAAATACTGTAGACTGAGTGGCTTAAACAACAAACATTTCTCACAATTTTGGAGGCTGGGAAGCCCAAGATCAAGGCTCTGGCGGATTTTGTGTCTTTTGAGGGCCTGCTTCTGGCTGTGTTCTCACAGGGCAAAGGGGGAGGGGGTGCTCTGGGGGGGGGGTGTCTCCTTATAAGGGCAGGAATCCCAATCCTGAGGGCGCCACCTTCATGACCTGATCACCTCCATCACATCGAGGGTTGGGTCTCACCATATGATTTTGGGGAGTCTGTAGCAGCACTTGTAACTTATTCAACCCCCAAACCCACTGCCAGTTGTTGAAATCGCCTCTTGGGAATGTCAGGTGAAGCACACAGGCTATCTGTCCCTTTCACTCCTCTGGAGGGAGACTGCTTCCTGTGAGCCTCCTAACCTGTATCGCTGGCATCCCCTCTGCCATCCCTTGTCCTCTTTGCCTTCATCCTCGGGATTCCTTGGGCTGCTCTCTCGGGGTGGCTTGTTTTCTGTGTCTCCTGCCATCTTTCTTGGTTTCCATGACTGTGTTCGTGGAGCCTATCTTGTAGTGGCCTTCCTGTGAATAGGGTGCATGGGAGATAGGTTTTTTGGAGGTCTTGGATATCTACCTGCAAGTTTCTTATTTTTGCCTTTCCCCTCGATTGATATTTTGGCATGGTGTTTAGTCATGGGGTGGAAATTATTTCCTTGAGAATTGTGACAGCAGCTCCACTGTGTTTTAGCTTGCAGTGTTGCTGTTGAGGAATGCAATGCCACACCGATACCGGAATCTATGCATGCAAGCTGTTTCATTTTTCCTGAATTTCATAGGGTCTGAATTTTTTCTTTGTAATGTGAAGTTTCATCATGATGTGTCTTGATGTGGGTCTTCTTTTATTTTTTGTGGCAGGTACTTCATAGGCCCTCAATCAGACAACTCAGGTCTTTTTGTTGAATTGTTTCTTTGATTCCCTTTCCTCTCCCATTTCCTATGTTCACTCTTTCTTAAACTCTTTATTATTTGGATGCTGGACCTTCTGGACTGGTCCTCAAGTATTCTTACCCTTTGAAACCTGTTTTCCATCTCTTTGTCTTTTTTCCTTGGCTTTCTGGGAGATTGTCTCAACTTTATCTTCTAGCTCTTCCAAAGAGTATTTCATTTCTGCTCTCGTTTTTTAAATTGTGAGGGCTCTTTTTGATTCTCTGAATGTTGTTGCTTTCTTGTTTCAGTTGACATATCTGCTCTCATCTCCCTGAGTATGTTAATTGTAGTTATGTTGTTTTTTCCCTCGGAATAGATTCTCTTCCCCCACGGCCCCTTTGCCCCCCTGTTGGTTTTGGTCTCTATGTTTTGTGGTAGAGGCCACCCTCGAATGTCCACTCATATTTCAGAGTAGGGGACAGGCTGATTGGAAGTCTGAACCCTGACTGGGGCTTTTTTAACCCCAGTGATGTAGGTGCTCCTAGCGGGCATGAGAGGTGAGGAAGGGCCGATGTCAGTTGCGTATCGCGTTTTCTACATCGTGCCTCCCTGCAGAAGCCTTCCCGTAGGCCTTCTGGCTGCTCCCGGTGGGCTGGTGGTTGTCCACTCGTGGTCCCTCCTCCCGCCTGAGGCTCGCTCTGGATGAGGAAAGGCGCTGAGGGTGGGCACAGTGCCCCGTGTAGTTTCACTCCCGCTCCTGAAACCCTCCATTTTCCTTTGCAGAGAATATGCTTTCAGTTTCCTTTCCTGGGGAGGCACGGGGCAGTTTCCTGGCTGTGGGCAGCGGGCAGGCTGTCTGGGCGTCCCACCGCTTCTGCAGGACTCGCAGTCACTGCTCTCCTGGGGATTCGGCAGGGTGGGTGCAGTTGATTCTCTGCTTTCCCTGCCTCGGGCTTAGCATTTGCCGTCTTCGCCATCTTTCTTTCCACCACCCACTTTCCAGCTTCTGGAATTTTCTTGCTGCGGGTGTTCTCTCCTGGTACGTGGAGGTTTAAAGGCTTTTTTAAGAAAACCCCCTTTATACTGTGATTTCAATGGGGTTTCAGGATTGACCAAAGTAGATCTTATGCTCAGCGTGCTCTCTACCTGGAAATCACTCTCTTCAAGTTATAGATGAATGAATAGAATTTGAATTCCAAGGTCAGGACCCACCGGTCCGTGGGGGCGGGGAGGGACTCCTGAGCCGCTTTCCTCTTCATCATGTGATGCCTTCTGGTTTCTCTCTGTAAGAAAAAGGCAGTGTGCACACACCCTCGTTTTTCCATGTGTCTGTCTGTGACCTCCACCTCCCCGACTTGAATGCTTTCTTCCCCTCTGTCTCTCATTTTCTAGTCTCGGGATTCTGTGGGCACAGGACCGTTTTCAGGGCGCCCCACGGTATCTTGTTGGAGGAACATTTGCTTAAGTCGACTGATGTTTTGGGGGTGCAGCTTTGGTCCGGGATTGAGTGTAGGCTTCCTGGGAAGCTGGCAGCGCCACCGCCAGGGTGGGTCAGGTGCCCGTGGGGGGACCCAGTCTGCACGTGTCTGGGGACGAGGCGCCTTGGACTCGGGAATCCCGCACGTGGCTCAGTGCTGCCCCTCAAATGCTCGCGTTAGTGGATACGTGACTCCAAGAGTGTGCTTCCTGCTTAGAACAGAGCACCTTCGGAGGTAGAAACGTACAGTGGTAAACGAGTGGAAATGAAAAGTAATCCAGAACTTGGGGACTGGTTTTGGTCAGCAGTTGTTATACGCAGTTTCCCAGCATCACTTTAAAATCAAGTTCAGTGCGGTTGACTCAAAGTCGTTAAATTGCTACCTGAACTCCTGGTGAACTGAGAACCTGCTGTAGAAAGGTCTTGTTTGAGCATTTCTTTCCCGGGTTTGATGCCCTTTCATTGTACCAAACATTTCTTGAGAGGTAATTTAAAAAGAAAAAGATACGTAAGTACAAAGAATTGCTCAGTTCCTCAGCAGTTCCTGCCAGGAGGCGGGTGGCTTTTTCCTTCTGCTGCACTGTGTTACCGGAATAGATAAGTGGGAAAAGCAAGTGGTCCTTTGGCGCTCCCATGTTGATGCCCTTAGTAGGAGCCTTGTAGGAAGGGAACTAAATTTTATTGCGCTCCTTCCAATACAAGGAGGGAGGGAGGAGCAGCTTATGCCCTCAGCTAATCCTCGGGGCCTCTGCTGAGGGAAGGGCTGTTAGACCAGTTTTACAGATGAGAAAACTGAGGCTTAATGAAACGACCAAGGCTCCCGCCCTGAGAGCAGAGCCCCGACTCCCTGACTTTTGGTGCTGGCATTTGTGTTTTCCTCCTCCCTCCACCAGAGTGCCCCCGCCCCTCACGTGGCTGCTGTTTCCTTCACGACCAAATTGTGCATCCAGCTTCCCTGAGACCAGCCCAGTTCAGGGCTGGTCACTCATGGTATTTTGGTCACTTTTATTTCCACGATTTTGTTTTTTCACGTTTGAAGAAGACTTTGTTCATGTCCCAGTGTTATTCTTAATTGACTTCCTGTAATTCAGGATTGTGGGAGTGGGGGGAGGTGACCGGTCCCTGGTCTGTTTCTCATTGTTGTCTCTGCTGAGCCCTCATGCTGCCCTTGGGGAAGGATGGCAGCCTTTGACTTCTGTTTGTTACCCCTCAGGTGTTGCCCAGGTTGTTTTGAACTGTGCAGAAATATTAACTGAAAAAAGTACACTGTAATCTAACAGTGCTTTTGAGATTTCAGCGTTTATGCTCATCGATCACCTGGAGGGCTTGGTGGAGTTTGCATTTCTAACAAGCTGCCAGGTGTGTGGCTGCCGCAGGGACCACACTTTGAGAACCGCTGCACTGCAAAATTAAAAATCCTTAAATCCCTGTCGCTCCCCCTGGGAGCACCGTACAGCGGTGCCCATTTGAAGAGCAGCTCAGTGCAAAGTCATGGAAAGTCAGTGCTTGCAACTTAGGGCGTGTATTTCAGAGACTGACTTCAGAACCACAGGTCTAACTTTGAAAATTGAATAGGCTTTTTAATGGAAAGAATTGTTAGAATTTTTACCGTGGTAGCATGTATTGCACACCTGTTAGGGGGCAGAGGAAGATGTGTGCTCCATGTCTGTTTGACTTTGGAACCTTATTTTTTAAGAAATGCATCTCTCAGAACTAGCCTTCATGGTTCTTTTGGAAAACCCTGAACCAGAACAGAAGCCCTGAGCCTGAAGCTCCTCCACAGCCTTGCCAGGATCATCTCTCAGCTGTTTTCATCATGTCGCTCCCTGCTTAAAAACCTTTGGTGGCTTCCTGACCAAACATAAACTCCAGCTCAGAACTCAGGGCCTGGTGTTCCTACCCGGCTTCCTTGTGCGCTGCATTCCCACCCCCTCGCCCCGCGGGAGAGCCTGCCTGCCCCGCAGGGTTGCCCCAGAGTCCTCTGCCCGGTAACCGCTGGTGAGCCGTTAGTATTTGTGTTCTGTTGCCCTTTTTCTTCTTAATTGGATCGTACGGGCAGACCTTCAGGGAAGGTCCCCACCGTCAGTCCGTCCAGCTCCCCCATGATGCGAGGCCCGTGAGGAACACCTGCTGGTGGAGGGAGGGGACAGCTAGGAAATGAGTGGCCTCCTCGGGGCAAAATCGATTTTCTTTTCTCATAGTTGTTCTGCTTAGCACTTAACTGAAGATGTACATATGTCTCTGAACTGAGAATACTATTCCGGACCAATAGTCTTTTTAATGTTTGAGTTGTCAGAGATTTTGTGCTTTTATGTATAAATAGTTGATTTGATTTTTAATTCAAAAAATGATCTGTATTTCTCTATTAGCAATCTTTTATTGGAGTGTACTGTGATTAGCTAGACTTTGATCTTACTGGACTTGCTTATTTGAGGATGGTTTTGGGAGGAGTAGGAGACTTTTTTTTTTTTTAAGTGTGTTGTAATTTTTTTGCAGTTCGCTGTATGGCTTTTTCCAGTATAAGGGTAGATGGCGTATTAAGCAGACTTAGGGGATGGACTGTGTCTGGAAAGGTAGTTATGAGGTTTGGGCTCTTCTCTTTCCTTTGTTAATAAAGAATTTGAAGTGTTTGTAAAAACCCCTGTTTGTGTCATTCAGAATGCCTTCCTCCCAATTGTCTTCTTCAAGAAAAAATGAAGTGCTTACATGAAGTGAAACTGCTTGCGTTTCCTGGCCTGGTGACACAGGCTGCCTGTGTTTATCTGTGCAGCGGGCAGGATGTGATGGGATCTGTACACCTGACAGTGGTGGAGGTCTCAGGCCACCCTCCGCAGCGGGGCCCGGGGCCGTTACCGCCAGCAGCGCGAAGCTGTGGCCCTGGCTCTTGCCGGATGGAACTCCATTTCCCCATACCGTGAAGCAGTCACAGTTGAAAGTGATCGCATGGTTTAAAGTAGCTTTTAATGGAAAAGCAGTTTTCCCAGGGATCTACGTATTCTCTTTCTCTTGGTTGAATTACTGCTTATGTGAAGCAAAATGCTTCTTGAGAGGAGACCTTCTCAGCCTTTCTCCCAAAATAAATAAATAAATATTCATATATGCGTGTGCATCAAAAATGTGTTTTTATTTTTTTATTTCTCTTATATTTCCAAAAGGAACAAAACCCTCAAGGTCCTGAAAATTAATTGTTATGAAGGTGGTAAAATACTTTTAAGCCTTTTAATTTATTTTTATTTATTTATTTATTTATTTTTTTAAAGTTGCAAATTTTTTTTTTTTTTAGATTTATTTATTTTTATTTATTTATCTTTGGCTGCATTGGGTCTTCGTTGCTGCTCGCGGGCTTTCTCTAGTTGCGGCGAGCGGGGGCTACTCTTGTTGCGGAGCACGGGCTCTAGGCCCGCGGGCTTCAGTAGTTGTGGCACGTGGGCTCAGTAGTTGTGGCTCGTGGGCTCTAGAGCACAGGCTCAGTAGTTGTGGCGCACGGGCTTAGTTGCTCTGCGGCATGTGGGATCCTCCTAGACCAGGGCTCAAACCCATGTCCCCTGCATTGGCAGGCGGATTCTTAACCACTGTGCCACCAGGGAAGTCCTTAAGCCTTTTTAAAATGGTAAAATTCTCAATTTTTTTTTTTTTAAAGGTAACTAACTTCAATGGTTTATTTATTTATTTATTTATTTATGGCTGTGTTGGGTCTTCGTTTCTGTGCGAGGGCTTTCTCTAGTTGCGGCAAGCGGGGGTCACTCTTCATCGCGGTGCGCGGGCCTCTCACTATCGCGGCCTCTCTTGTTACGGAGCACAGGCTCCAGACGCGCAGGCTCAGTAATTGTGGCTCACGGGCCTAGTTGCTCCGCAGCATGTGGGATCTTCCCAGACCAGGGCTCGAACCCGTGTCCCCTGCATTAGCAGGCAGATTCTCAACCACTGCGCCACCAGGGAAGCCCCCCTCAATGTTTTTATACCTAGCCTGTTGCATAGATTATTTCTTAATATGTTAGCTACAGCCACTAAGTAAGGCTGTTTTTGAAATTCCACAGAAATGATCCCTCTCTCGATTCGTCCTTGTGCATCAGAGCAGCGGGAATCCCTCTCGTTTCCGTCTGGGGCTGTGTTCCGCGAAGGCCCTTTGAGGGAGGGCTTCCGGGTGCTTGTCTGCTGCAGGGTTGGAGCTCCCTCCCCAGACTGGCCATGTTGTCTGCACATAGTCTTGTGAAAGACAGTGTGAAGTGGGGGTCTGAAGATGGGTGCAGAAATGGAAAAACACCCCTCAGTCCATCCACCACTAAACTGTTTTTAAAGCACAAGCGTCTGTAATCCCATTACTTGAATAGAGCTGTTTTCCAGGCGTTGTTTCGTACATTGTTTTCCACTCAGAATTGGATGGTAAATATCACCCCCCATTTTCACGAAAATTTCCTTGTGATGATTTTAACGGCATTTCTGACTCACCTCTTTGAGGTAAAGCATGCCCCATCCTTAGGACACGGAGTTCTAGCCAGAGCACATTCCTGTTTGGTTCTGCTGGTTAGATAGAATTACCTTGCTGCTTTCATTTTGCCTTTGGAGAAGGAAAAATTAGCCATCCTCCTCCTCCCACAACAGTGTTATTGGAAAGCACTGTGGTGGTTATTTCATGAGTGTTTGTAGGTGATTGCTTCACTTACGTCAGTAAGCCAGACACTCACCAAGGGGTATTACGTATTCATGCTGGGCCCCTTGGCCCTGCAACAGCTGTGTCCTAAACAGAGGACCCTATGTGTGGATGGGGGCCCACAGAGACTCTGCGTGTGTACACACGTGTTCATGTGAGCATTAATTCAGAACCACAGGACCACTCCTTTCCGGCTCCTCTGCGGTGGATGGAACAAGTGGAACGGTGGGAATCCTGCCTGGCTGGATTGTGTTCTTCAGATGAATATTTCGTATATGTGATCAACATTCCAGTTTTAAAATAGTTTATATCCTGCATTTCTCTTTTTAGTCTTTGATTTAATGAAAAGTTGTAGAAGATGTAGAAATTCACGGGACAATAACAGGTGCAAATATGGTGACTTAAAATTACTGCTGTGAATGAACAGTCTGGCTCCCCGCACCAAGAGGATGGGTGTGCTTTTTACCCGTTTGATAGTGGATGCGTTCTGAGTGCCGGGGCTGTAGTCACTGAAATCACACGTACCGCGTGTACGCGTTTTCTTCCCGCCCAAGGCGCACATGTGAGCGAGGGTCTGAGGGTGGTGGTGGTGCCAGTGTTGACCACGGGCGCCTGACTTCGGGGACTGGGGCTCCGAGTAGCCCCGCATCACTTCAGGTTTTCCTGCCACGTGGATTCAGATCAGTTTAGACCTCCCCTCCGAGGGAGTCATGAAAAACTCTTGGTTTTCAGAGACGTTGGGGATTTGGGTTTAGGGGCGTGGACCTGTGCTGCTGCCCTTCTACCATATATATTTAATGAATGGAAAAACTTAAGGAGAAATACAAGGCAATAGTATGAAAGTAGAGCATTACTGAACTTTTCTAGAACCGTTCTGCTTTTTTTCTTTATTCAAATTAAAGCAATTTTTTCTTTATTGTGTGACTGATTGCCTTTAGTTATTTAACTCTTACAAGAGTGATCATGGAAAGGGAAACTTGTTGCATAAAAGTGCAATGAAAGAAAAAGAGGACGTGTTGTCAGACTTCGTAAAGATCTTTGCTATTTTAAGCTGAAATACTAGGAAGTGATGTAGTCAGTGTGGCCATTTATTTTATAAAACAAAAAAATAATAAGGGATTTATTAATGTTTTTATTTGTAATCTATTTCCATGATCACCACTGTTACAGTTTGATGCAAAAAGAAGCAGATTTTTTCATGTGTCAGAAATAAAGTTTAAACTATGGGCAGTTCCCAAGTACATTTCAGATTTCATTTGTAAGTGTGTTGGTTAGACGTCCCACACATTTTCTTACAGAAGTGAATTTATAAATGGTGATTAAGTTCTGAGGCTAACTTAGAAAAGCCTAACTGAACTATGACTTCCTGGTTCTGAAGGCAGGAAGCTAGTTAGTATAAGAGAGTTGGAGAAGAAGGAAGACTTGACTTTTCTTGGTGCAGAACTGGTCCCGTGCAACATTTCTGAGTTCAGATTGGTCTCTTGTACTGTGCTGGGCCTCACGGTTACCACCAGTACCTCTGTTCTTCATCCTTTAATGCCTTCCTGATACTGCAGCTCTGGCGTGAGTCCCTCTTTGCTACATTTCATTGAGAAGTTCTCAATGAAAATTCCTATTCTTCATTTTAAAATTGATTTTAGGTAGATGTTGGAAAAGCATTTATACTAGTTCATAAAAGTAGCAGTTTTAGAGGAAGAAAGAATGTGTGTTGATCTAAATAGATATCTAATAGGTAGAATATTAGGCAGTGAAAAATTGATGGCATGATACAGGAATGATGTTTGGGGCTGCAGAGGGATTTGCCATGTGTCGGACACTGTGCTGGCATTGGGATTAGGAAGATAAATGATAACCCCGTGTTCAGGAGGCTTACAGTCTAAGAGCAGAGGCACGTGTGTAAACATACTTTTCCTTGGGATAAATGCAGTTGTAGAAGGAAGCATAAGGCGCAGAAGAAACACAGAGGAAGGAGTGATTACATCGAGAGGTGGCAGTTTGAACCTCAATAAAGGAAATGATGCCTGAGCTCTTTTTTTATTTAAAAAGGCAGAAAGAATCCAGACAATAGAATGTTCAAAAGCGTGAGAGTTGTTTTTTTTTTCTTTTTTTTTTTTAATAGCACAGAGTGTTTGGAAAAGTGCAAGGAATTCAGTTTTGCTGGACTTTAAAGAAAAAAGAGAACAAGAGAGTTGAAGTTGAAGAGGTAGTTGGGGACCAGCTCATAAAGGACAATGCTGAGTGGTTTGGGCTTCGGCCTGTTAGGTGATGCAAAATTCCCAGGAATGTTTGAAGTGGCAGAATGAGACCAATTTTGTTTTGAAAGTTTGGCACTTGGACTGGAGAGGGCAGAGGCTGGTCCCCCAGGTAGGAGACCACTGATGCGGGACTGGACGGAGGCATTGGTGGCTGGATGGGATTCAAGAGGGAGCCCTGGGCAGAATGGGCCGGCTTGGCGGTGAGGGTGATGGAGGGAAGGAGGAATCCTAAGATGGCCTCTAGGGATCTGGCCTGGGTGTGTGGATGAATGAATCATGGGGCCACCGATTGGCATAGATGATGAAGAACCTACGCAGATAAGGAGTTCTGTTCAGGTGACTGGAATGTAGGTGGAGGAAAGGAATAGGTGGTTACATGCCTGGGTCTGGAGCTTGGGGGAAGAGTCCAGGCTAGGCTGGTGATTTATGAATTAGGTCATCAGGGGGTGGTTCGCAATATGAGAATGGGCGTGAGCACTGTGGGGAGGGTGATTGGAAAGGGAGGAGCCCGAGTTCCAGATCTCACCGGCACCTGGGTGCTGCACCTCGCTTCACCTGTTCCTCACTGTGAGGCCTTCTACTCTGAACTCTTTTGTCACAGTGTCAGTGATTTCCACCCCTGGCCCCAGGGTGGGGGGATGGGCAGGGAGGGGCGCTGTGTGGCTGGTCTGTTATCAGTGGGAGCAGTTCATGAGCTGATTGTCCGGAAGTCGAGAGCAGCTTGTAGTTTCTTGGGTGCTGGGAGTTTTATTAGATAAGTCATATGCCAGAGTTCCAAATACCTAGTATATACTTAATTTTGACCCTGACGCTCTTTAATGTGTAGTTTAATGAATGTCATGCCTGAAGTAATTATTTATTTATTTTTGGCTGTGTTGGGTCTTCTTTTCTGTGCGAGGGCTTTCTCTAGTTGCGGCGAGTGGGGGCCACTCTTCATCGCGGTGCGCGGGCCTCTCACTGTCGCGGCCTCTTTCATTGCGGAGCACAAGCTCCAGACGCGCAGGCTCAGTAGTTGTGGCTCACGGGCCTAGCTGCTCTGCGGCATGTGGGATCTTCCCAGACCAGGGCTCGAACCCGTGTCCCCTGCATTGGTAGGCAGATTCTCAACCACTGCGCCACCAGGGAAGCGCTAGTAAGTAACTTTTGAATCATCTGGGTAGCAGAAGTTAACAAGGATGTTGTTCAAACGTCTTAGTGTTTGGTTACACGGGCAAAAATTGCTGTAGAAGCCTCTAGGTTAACTCTAAACCTGGCAGGTTTTCGTTTTACCCCACATGGGTGGTGCTAGGGTCCCTGTGGTGCTTCTTACCGGCCGGGTGCGCCCTGGAGAGGAATCAGGAAAAATGAAAGCTGTGTTGGGGATGGGTTGTTTGGGGATTATGTTATTAAAATAATTTTCTTTAATATTTGTACAGTTGAAGCATCCTAAAATGCCAGTTTTAAATGAGAAGGGGATTTTGGAGTTTGATCTATCTAGTTGGTTTAGTTTAATCTCTTAAGAGGCACGATGTTTTAGAATACTTGGGGGTCTGGAGATGTCAATTTATAAAACTTGGCAGGTTAAATCAGAACTCCTGATTTATTACAGTTTTAGCCAGAGGTAATTTTAATAATTAAAGTGAAATGGCCCATTTAAAAATTCTGTAAAGAGTAGTGGGCACTGAGTGTTTTGGGGAAGTATGGGCTGTTTGGGGGAGTGGGTAACTGGAACAATGAGGATACTCATTTTTAAAAATAGACTTTATTTATTTAAAAATATTTACTTACTTATTTATTTATTTATTTATGGCTGTGCTGGGTCTTCGTTTCTGTGCGTGGGCTTTCTCTAGTTGTGGCAAGTGGGGGCCACTCTTCATCGCGGTGCACGGGCCTCTCACTATCGCGGCCTCTCTTGTTGCGGAGCACAGGCTCCAGACGCACAGGCTCAGTAATTGTGGCTCATGGGCTTAGTTGCTCCGCGGCATGTGGGATCTTCCCAGACCAGGGCTCGAACCCGTGTCCCCTGCATTGGCAGGCAGATTCTCAACCACTGCGCCACCAGGGAAGCCCTAGACTTTATTTTTTAGAGCAGTTTAGGGTCACAGAAAAATTGAGTGGAAGATGCAGAGATTTTCCCAGGTACTCTCTGCTGCCCATCAGTGTCCTGCACCAGATTATATTTTTTATTAGGGATGACCCTCCACTGACACATCATTATCACCCAAAGTGCATAGTTTATGTTAGGGTTCACTGCTGTTGTGCATTCTGTGGGTTTTCATAAATGTATAAGGACATGTGTCCACCCTTCTAGTATCATACAGAATAGTTTCACTGCCCTAAAAATCAAGGAGGGTGTTTTTAAAGCATGTCATTTGGATTCTACTGAAATATTGTTCTGTGAACATGTGCCGTTTTTTCCTCATTAGCTTCTGCAGTCCTGAGCCCGGTTTGGTCCTCAGGGTCTCAGTCCCTTGCCATAATGCCAGTTCCTGTGGGAGGCTGTTGGGGATTTTAAGAAGGGAAAATACCACATGGTGCCCCCCCACCCCCCCGTAAAGATTCCTTCTAAAAATTGAGCTGTTACAAATTTTAATTTATTTAAAATATTATAGAAGTAATATATAACTAATGGTAAAAAAAAAAAAATCAAACAGTGCAGAACTGTATGATTTTATTCCCCAGGGGTAACTAATGTTGAAGGCAAGGAGTCTGTGGTTGCCTTAATTGCAAAGGATTGTTCACTGTCTTGCATTTAGAACTGAAGGGAAGGCTGGGAATTCCATTTGATGTTTTTTTCTTCCCTTTCACAGCAGTTACATCAGAAATGTCACTAACCTCTAACCAAGACCATTTAAGCAGTCCAATTTCTACCAGCACTTAAGTGCTTTTAATACTCCTGATGAGCCATGATGCTCATTCTTCAACCAACAGAGACTTAGTGGATGTCTGCTGTGCTTAATGCACCATGCTCGGGGCTGGGCAAGGGGGCGAGCTGCGCCTGCTGTCCTTAATGTGCTTATAGCCTGGCATTGGCAGACTCCGGTGAGCGCTGGTGGTACAGGGTGATATTAACCAAAAAGTGGGTGAAAGAAAGGAAGCCCTCCTGGAGGAGGTGGCATGTGGGTGTGTATTTGAGCAGTTCTTTAAGGGGCTCTAGTGGGTAAAGGGCACTCCAGGCAGAAGAGATCTGTTCCTAGAATTGGCTGAAGTTTGGGGTGACTGGTGTACATGAGTAAGGTTACGGTTTTTCCTTCCCCTCCTCCTTCCTGAGATAATGGGGAAGAGAAAGTATGGGAAAGCTTTTTGTTTGGAGTACGATAAAAGTGCTGAAAAAGGAAGAGGAAGTATGATGGGGGTTTCAATCGGGTGGTGTCTCCTTAATGGATTGGATAATCCAGATCAACCCTGAAGTGGCCTTGGTGGCTTCTTAGCTTCTTTCTGATTTGCTTGGGGAACAGATAATAAGGAGAGATTGGAAATCTGGGTAGGCTTGATATTTACAGGCTGGTCACAGTATTCTGTACGTCTCTTTTGAAAATGTTGAGCTTAATTTTCACTCCTGATTCGGAAGAGAGATTTGTTTGTTTGTTTGTTTTTTAAATTGGGTTGAATACACTTGAAGCACAGTAGACAGTATATATGGTTTCGTTTTCTTTTGCATACTTAGAATTGGGCCTCTAGAACGAAACAGGACAGTTTTTACAAAAACGACTTGGAAATGAGTGATTTTACCTTTGAGTCAAGAGCTCTGGGGCTTCTCTCATCCAGGAAAAGGGTGGCTGTGGCCGTGAACCTTCATGGGAGGCCAGGGTATTAGGAAGTACAGTTGGACTTGGGTGATGGTTACTGGTGGTTTGTCTTTTCGGAAGACAAAACTATAGGAGGGGGGCTGCTCCTGTTTTAAGGGGGAAAAACAAAAGAGGCAGAAGAAATGAGCTTTTACCTTCTCTGAAGCGTTATCTCAGTTGGTAACAACTGACAGTGATGTTTCATGAGTTAGGATGAAAGCCCCTTTGCGGAAGATGGAATCTGGCTGTCATGGGGGACCCTGCAGAATTACAGCTCTAGCCACTGTAAATAAATGTGTGAATATGTTAAATGAGTAAGTGAGATTCCTGTAGAAAAGTCAGGTCATTAAATGAAAGAGTTGTAAGATGTGACAACCTGCTCTGAGGTCACACCGAGCAGAGGCAGGCAGGGAAGAGGTGGGTGGCCTTAGGCTCATGGAGGAAGTTGCTGAGCTTAGTTGACAGTTCGCTGACTGTACTTCAGAAGGTTGTGCAAAAAATTCTTTTCACTGAGACCTTTGTGTTTCACAGCGTGTGGTATCTGTAGTCTCAGGATGGAGTTACCAGTGAGGTTGTATTAGCAACAGCCCGATTGCAGAGGCCTCTGCATCAGGACCACTGTGGTCCTGGCCCGGGGTCATGATTTGGGTCAGGATGCACCTTGAAGGTCATATAGTAGATTAAGTGGTTCATTCGTTTTTCCTAGAGAAAGATGTGGTATGAGGGAGAGCAGTGATGTGTGTATGTGGTCAGGTGTGTGATTTGAGGATGAAGCCTTGAGATGGGTCAGCTCCTTGACACTTGCATGATTTATCTATCCATATCCAGCCGTTAGTTGAAATTTACCGTGTGCCAGTTGTCTGCATTTCAACTACTACTGCACGTAATTTGGCAGTTGTGACTCAGAAGAAGAATGCAGCTAAGGCTTCTGATCAGACTGTAATGGGAACATGGGATCATTTGTTATGTACCAGTTTTAAAAAGTTAATTTTCATATTTTATTCTCAGGAAAACTATAGTATGTGTGCGTTTTTTTTGTCCTTTTGCAGATGAGTAAACCAAGTCCTAGAGAAACAAATAGCTAGTAGGAGGAGGTGGATTTGAACCCACGCGCATCTGGCTGCAGGTGCCACGTTCTTTTCTTCACACTATGCCAGGTTCTCCAGTGGCTTTACATACTGGAGTCAAGAATTAGGGTTTCAGTTGAGTTCTCAAGGGAGAAGGGAGGGACTGGTGACCCAACGCCATAAGTGACATCACTTCCCTGAGGGTTTAGCAGCAGATAGTTCAGTACGGATAGGAGCTACAGCTGGGGGTTGATTCACTGGAGTACTTGATCACATGGCTGATTGAGGCTGTGATGCTGATGTCTAGAAAAGGTTACTACTTGTATATGTTGTGCTTTCTTTCAGTTTGTTAGGTTGGTCAGAAAGAGTTGGTAATAAGGCCAAGGTTATTGGGTTGATCGCTGAACAAAACTGGGGGCCTTGCAGAGAAAACAGTGATTGGCAGTTAAAGGTGACACCTCCTGACCTTCCCCTGCACCACCCTCGCGGCATCCATACCCTTTCGAGAGTCAGCAGACGAGAGGTGTCTCGGTACAAATACTGGGAAAACAACTCACAGTCAGCACCCTGGTGAAATTTTTTATCTGCATGTTTTTAATTTTTTTAATGTAAAAAAATGGTGCCTGAAAACAGGTATGGGAAGAAGGAACGCTGAGGCGTTAGAGGGCCCCAGAGATGAAGGGGTGAATAACTCTGAGAGGGTTCACGTGACAAACACAAAGAATTAATGTGCTGTGTCAGTTTTTAGTGGAGAAAAATCCATCTTCTTGGCTCTTCTGAGCTTGTTGCTTGGTTCTCGATGCCTTTTTTTGAAGTGAGAAATGGGACTTAACTTTCCAGGTGGAGGTTTTGCCGCCTGCATTTGTAGGAGTGGAGATAAGAAGGCCCGTTTGGGTGATAATTGGGAAGGTGAGCAGCCAGCCTGCTTATCTTCGGGTTGGTTGGAAGGAGACCTGGTGGAAGGACAGCGGGCAGTCCTGAGGTGACTGAGGCCTCTGCGGCCTCTGAGAAGCGCTTGAATTGGCCGGTGAACGGGAGCAAGCCTCTGTGCACCGTATTCTTGGCAGAATTGGTCACCTTATGGATATAGCGTCCATATCACCTAAGCTTTTTGACAGGTCTGATAATTTCATCATTAAAAAAAAAACCCCAAATAAAAAGGCTTCTAAAATGAATTACTCAAATGCTATTTGATTTTTGTGACATGATGGAAAGGAAGGAAGAAGGTCTTTGACAGTGAAGGGAGGGGGTCTTTTCATTTATGCGTCTGGCCACTTGAGATCTGCCTGGACTGGTAGGGACACACCTGACGGGAGAACATTGTCTTCAGGGAGACGGTGACCAGTGCCACGCGCAGGCGCTAAAAGGGCCCTAAGCAGGGTCTGCTGCGGAAGGTGAATCGACTCATCAGCTGGACCCCTGCATCCTCCCCGGCCTCGGCTTCATGATCATGTGTCTTGTCACATCTTTGTCTTGTTCTTTGCCTGTGAGTGAGAAGGCACACGTAATTAAATGTGCTGTCTTTTAAATGGAACGACTTCATATAACGTAATTTATTTCTGTTCTTATTCTTCTTCAGTGAAACCTAGAATGGCAAAGCTTTTAAGAGGAGTGCTGAATTACATCTCCACCTCTTGAGAAATTCCCATGAACTCCCAATTTCTTTAAACTTTCATGTTTCCTGTTTAGCTTCAGAAAAAAAAATCACATGGGTTTAAAAATAAATGCAGATATGGCAGGAATTATGTCTTCTTGAGATTTGTCAGATGATTTATCTTTTTTAGTCTTTTGTTTATTGGTTCTCCTTATGGAGAGAATTGTTTAAAAGTAATGCAGTAATTACAGTGTTTGGTATAATATAATTCAGGATGTTTAATCTAATATAGAAGGACATTTGCTGCTTTTAGCTTTTTTATTATAATAGATTGGTTTAGGGTAATGGATTAGAGAGGTCTGATAACTGCTCTTTTGTAGCCAGAATGGTTGGATCCAAGAATTCTGGACTGTAAACTGAAAATCTCCTTTGTGAACCTAGGCCTGGTGTTTTTTGATCTTTTAGTATATATATGTGTGTCTGTTCATTAAAAATGGAAATGCTGTAGTTCTGCCTTTCTTAGTAGATTTGCAAAATAAGCTCATTTTCAACAATTGGGACAATGCAGAAAAACAGATTAAAAAAAATAGATAACCACTGTTAATATTTTAGTGTACTTCCTTCCAAAGTTTTTTTCTGTGAATGTATATTACTTGCTTCTCCTCCCCCGCCCCACACAAACACAACAAAAATGGAATTATTCTATAGGTACTGCTCTGTAATGTGCTTTTCTTTCTTAAACATTGGGATTCTTTTCCATGGCAGTAAATCAGCATTATTTTGAGTGGCTGCTTGGTATTTCATTGTATGGCTTCAGGGTAATTCCTGTAATTAGTTGATGTCTGCTTAGGTAATTTGCAGCTTAAAAAGAAATTATGGTAATCTCCAATGAATATATGAATCTTTCCACTCGTCTAATTATTTCCTTAGGATAAACCAGAAGAAGTGAGATTTTTTTGCTATTTCCTTATATCCATTTTTAGGTATAATACATACGTATATATGGAATCGTCTTTGCTTCCATATCTGGCATCTTCTGTGTTCCCGTTTATCTTTTTAGTTTTCCCATTTTTACATGATTTTTTGTTCCGTCATTGTTTTCAGCAGTGTCTTGTCTGCTTTTTGCTGCTTTTAATGTGATATTTATTTTGGTAATGATTTTTATTATCTTTGTCTCCAACCATGTTGATCCGTTTTTGAGATTTTTAAAATAGAGAGTCCCAGTTTTAATTTTATCGAGTCAAGAAAAATATTTGTCTGAAATGTTTCCCCTCTCCCTTGGAAATTCCTCTGACATACCATTTTCCTTTTGCCTTTTGCTTATTGTATTTTTTCACTGTCCCTTTCCTTTGAGAGGCATCTCTGCGTGCCTGTGTGGGGCGTCCTCTGGCTTAGCAGGTGTCTCTGGAGGGGCAGTTCCGTCTGTCCTGCAGGCTGCCCAGCACCAGGGGAGGGACCCCTGTGTCTCTGCCCTGCACCCCTGCCTGTCACCATCCTCTGCCCCGCTCGCTCTTCCTTTGGGTGACTCAGCGATCTACTAGTTTGATTATAGCTGGACTTTTTTTCTGATTTTCATTTTATTAACATTTTATTATCTGTGTGGATCACAGGAGAGCAGCGTAAATGTGCCTTTCGTTTGCCGCCTTTTACTGGAAGTGTCCTTGTAGTTATCCTGAAGCCTGGGTTCCCTCGACAGGGCTGACTCCTTCGAATGGGAGCCAGGACATCCACGCTTGCCAGTCTGCTGCATGCTGTTCTCATTCCGTGTAGGACCGAGGAGGACCCAGGAGTAAAATGCAGCTTCGTTTGTGTAACAGGAGGTTCATCTGGGGTAGAGAGCCGCGTGGATGACCTTACTAGATGTCCCGCGGTAAACCATCTTGATGGAGATCCTTTAAAGTTCTGCCTATTAGTTTGTTTTTTTTTTTTAATTTTATTTTTGGCTGCACGCGGGCTTTCTGTAGTTGCAGTAGCCTCCTCATTGCGGTGGCTTCTCTTGTTGCGGAACACGGGCTCTAGGCGCGCAGGCTTCAGTAGTTGTGGCACGCGGGCTCAGTAGTTGTGGCGCACGGGCTTAGTTCCTCTGCGGCCTGTGGGATCCTCCCGGACCAGGGCTTGAACCCGTGTCCCCTGCATTGGCAGGCGGATTCTTAACCACTGCGCCACCAGGGAAGTCCCTGCCTATTTAAAGCTTCCTTCCACAGTGTTTGGTGCTCACAGTTTCCCGTTGGCGGGAGGTTGCGTGAGTCATGAGTCATTCCTGTTGGTGGGCTGAGAAAGCAGGAACCCTGCGCTCATGGGGCCTCTGATGCTCCCCGCCCCCCCGGTTCTGTTCTGACCTGGCCTGGTTCTACCTGCCGCAGCTTCCTTATGGCAGGGACCTGCAGAGGTTGCCTCCCTGGTCCCGTTTGGAGAATTGAAGGACTGTTGAAAAGGAGCTAGCTCTAAGGACAAACTGTGGAGCAGGGTCTGGAGTCTTTGTGCATCTGGACCAAATCCTTTTTGGGGACACATCTTGATTATTCCAGCTCGGTATTTCCAGACTTAGCCCGATGGGGGCTGGCTGGCATTTCCCCCTCAGCAGGGGCGGGGTCCTGGGTCGAGTGTGATTCAGTGATGTCCCTGGGTGCCACCTGGCGGGGCAGGGTCTGCTGCTCAGATCGCCGACCTCCGTCCTCTGCACGTCCCCTCCCACAGCAGTCAGAGCCCCTTCTGGGGTCCCCACCCACACTTGCCCAGCCTGCTGTGGGTTAGGAACCCAGGTTCTTGGCCTTTCTGAGAGTGTGTTGATCGTGGACCAGACTGTTCTGTGGGAGAGCCAAGGACCCCCTTGTGTGAAGAGCAGCGCGTGCTAATTCAGGCCTCCGGATTCGTGACAGCTATTTTTGTGCTTAGAGGCCTTTTTTTGCTTCATGCTTCTGGAGGGTTGAGGTTTCTAAACTCTGACCTCTGAATCAAAGCTGAGCTACTACACTTGAATAGCTGTGTGAGCTTCAGTTAAATATATGCATACTTGCTGGCACACTTCAGCCTGGGAGCGGATTTGTTGCATTGTTCATCTGATTTGCCCTTCAAGTGTTTAGTTCTCTTTTTGCGATGCTCAGCTCTGTGGGGTCCCTCTGTGGAGGGATCTCGGTGAAGGGGGAAGCTTTGGAGGCGGGCATCACCCGCACTGCTGCAGAGCAGTGCCGAGGCCGTCTCCCACTCCTTTCCCTGGGTTGGCATTTTCAGGCCCAGGGTGGCTTCGGTTGGGTGGCTTTCCCCTACACTCTGGCTGGAGGGTCTCAGATTTTGTTCTCTGTCCTGTTATCTCCACAACAAACCCGTTCTTGTCAGGCTGTATTTTAACAATTTTGAGTTTGGAAATTATGGGGTCTCAATTTCAACTGAGTTGTTGCAGCCATAAAGCGAGTGTTAATGCTTGGACACATGGATGGGGAAATACAGTAAAAGACAAAGACTTAGAAGGTGAACTCTCTTGCCAACTTTCCCAGGGGTCTGCGTTGCTTCCCCCTCCATGAAAGGGGGATTTGATACAGAGAGGTGCGGTGGAAATTAGGAGCCAGGAAGCCTGATAATTTATTAATCTAAGGCATGTGACGTTTAACATCTGTCTCTTAATGTGAAGTCAGTGGACTGCCTTGTACATTGTTTCCTGGATCTAAGAGGCCAGCTAAATGATGGTTTTCTGAGAAGTAGGAAATGATAGATGGGTGTGAGAGATTACCATGTTACCAGCTGAGCTGAACCCAAATCTGCAAGGCTGGCTCAGTTTTAGTTACCATCAGTAAAATGCAGGACTGGGAGAAAGTTGGAACCAACCTTCAGGTAGAGAGGTTTTCCTTTTTTTTTTTTTTTTTTTTTGACTGTGCAAAGAAAGGATGAGTGCATTGTTTTTGTCAGTTCTTTGCCCTTTATCTAATAGACAGGAGAGACTTGGCTGGAACAGCCCTTACTCAGCTGTATTTACTTAGGTTTGCACACCTTCCAAAGGGTTGCTTATTTCAGTCCCCATTTACAGAGTGGTCAGCACTGGGGCTGGTGGAAGGGAGTAACTTGTGGTGCCGGAAGGGAGTAACTCACGAGAGCCGGTTACCACATCCAGAAAATGATACAGTCCTGTGAAGGCCTTGTCTTCAAGCTGGGATCAGAAATAAGAAGTTGTAAATGGCCTGTAATCCTCCCTCTCTTCAAAGATTGGGAAACCACAGCACAAAGGTTATTGCCCACGATCATAAAGCAGGTAGGTGGTAGGGCCAGGCTTTGAACCCGTTCTCCTCTAAAGGCTACACCCTTAACTACGACACTCCACACACACGAGGAAGTGTGTTGTGTTTCTAGGTCTAAACAGCAGATGCTGGTATTGCTGAGACCTGGGATTAAGTGGGACACGCCCCGTGAATTCCAGGTAGCGTGCAATGTAGCAGGCAGATGTGTTCTTACTCATTACTACTACAGTACTAGTACTAGAAAATAAAATCCTGCATTTCTATTGAAACGCCCTCCTGTCGGGTGCCACTCGGTAGACAGACAAATGGTATAGAACACAGGTGAGTCAGAGCTTCGCTCACAGCATTTAATTCCCCTGGTACGCTTATTAAGTTGGCTGCTTCTAAGTCAGAAATAACAAATCTTTCACTTAAGAATTTATTTTAAATTAGATTATAATTTTCCCGAACCTCACTTGTTTGAAATCTGATATTTAGATTGTGCTCTTCTCTACTCACAGCCCCAGAGGTTTTTTATTCTTTTGCTATTACGGAGACAAAAGGAAAACACTTTTTCTTTTTAAACTTTGAACAAACATTGCACTTCACAGACAGTTGGTCAGGATCCATCTTGAAGTGTCGGGGTCACGTTTGATCTCGAAGCTTCGTGGACACGTTGGCTAGTGGCCTCTACGGGCCGTTCCACTTGGGCGCTAGATCGGGTGGAAGAGCAGACGGGACGTGAAGCTTTGGTAAATCATGAAGTTATGGAAGAGGACGAAACTTTGTTTTGTTTTTCCAAAAGTCATTCGTTCCTTGGCCACTGAGCGCTCACCACATGCCAGGAGTCTCGCAAGGTGTTGAGGTAGGGTGAGCCGGATGACGTCTTTGCCTTTCCTACACGTCCCGCAGTCACTGGGGAGACCGGTGAACGAAGATACGCCACGTGTGGTCTTTCTGTTAAACAGCTTTGTTGTGGTATATTTTACGTGTCATAAAATGCCCTCCTTCCAGGTGTACAACTCAGTGATTTTTTAGTAACTTTACCGAGTGGTAAAATCATCTCCATAAATTAGTGTAGAACATTTTCGTCCCTCATGCTTTTTGTCTCCATCGATTTGCCTTTTCTGGGCCTTTCATATCCGTGGAGTCATACAGCATGTGGTCACTCGTCACTGGCTTCAGGTTCATGACGTAGCTCGTGTTGGTAGTTCGAGCCCATTTATTGCTGAATAGTGTCCATTGTAAGGATGCACCACATTTCTCTGTCCTTTCACCGGCTGATGGACATTGAGGTTGTTTCCAGTGTGTTTGGCTGTTATGAGTAATGTTGCTACACACATTTGTGTGTATGTCTTTGAGTGGCGTGTGTTTTCAGTTCTCTTGGGAGGGGAATTGCCGGGTCCTATGGTGGTTTTATGCTTAACTTTTTGAGAAATTGCCGAACTGCTTTCTGAAGTGGCTGTACCATTTTCCATCCCTCCAGCAATTTAATATAGGAAGGGACAACATATTGTGGTTTTCGTAGATTTTACTGCTGCTTCCTATATAACATGGATATGTTACATCGATATGGCAAAATGGAGAAAAGCAATCTAGTAACAAAAAGGTTGCAATACAGTATTTACTCTTTTGGAGGCATTTGAGTGTTAGAGCCAGCTTAACTCACCCATGGAAAAGGTGTGTGCTTCAGGGCGACACGACTGGAGTGAACAGGGTGGAAATGGAAAATTGTGTACAAAGTGGGCAGCAGGCTGAGATAATAGAAACCGTTTTCCTCTCTGTTTTGTTTTGGTGGAATAACTCTCTATGTAAGTTTTGGTTATTAACCCATTTCTTTCAGTTGTCCCCCTGAACCTCAGCCCTGGACTCCTGTGTCTCCTCCTTTAGTTTTCCTTATGGTATCTTCCAGAAATCCTGGCAGATTTTGAGAGGGCAGAACAAAGTGATATCTTTACTGTGGTTTTCTCAGTAATGATGAAATTCTTTCACTTCAGTTTGGGTCTAATTAAGGAGCAAGCAAGAAAGAAGGGATGCCAGGGGCCGTGTGGGAAAGAGATAATGAGCCTGGGAGGTTAGGTGGCAGGTGGGCCACTGTGGGAAACTCACTCTAGAGCGATGATTCCAGCAAAGGAGTGTTCCTGTAGTGTGTGTGTGTGTGTGTGTGTGTGTGTGTGTGTGTGAGAGAGAGAGAGAGAGAGAGACAGACAGACAGACAGACAGACAGACAGACAGACGCTGGGAAGAAGAGAAGAAAGGTCCACAGAGGCGGGAGATGGTGAGACCGGGCAGATAAGATGGGCTGACACCTCTCTCCCCTGGAGCTGAAGGTCAGTTTAAGGTGCAGATAAGCCCCTGCTGAGCAAGGGATTAGCAGTGGCCCTAAAGCAGAGTGATGGCCCAGGTGCTAACACTTCTCCCTTTGCTAAAACCTGAAGTCCACTGTGATGCTCTGGACGGAGGTTCTGGAAGTGATGAGAATTTGCTGGTTCTCTGTGGATTCGTGACATTGATGCGGGGTGACAGAAAGCAAGTATCTGTTGTGGTGGCGGAAGCCAGGATGGAGGCTGGATGCAGGGGTAGGGTCGGCTGACTGTGAACTTGAGCTGGACCCTGAACTGAGTGGAACGATAGGCACCTAGTCCTTTTGCATGGATTAACTCATTTCACCCTCCCACAGCCTTTGACGTAGGTGCTCTTCTTACCCCATTTACAGAAGAGGAAACTGAGGTCCAGGGCAACTAGGTAGCTTGTCCAGGGTCGCTCATCAGATCTGGGAATCAGATCCAGGCAGTTTTGTGTCGCCCCTACACCCCCTAATGTGTCCTACCTGAGAGGCAGTGCTCCCTGCGGGAAGGCCACTGGCTGTGCTGTCCAGGCGCCACCTGCTGGGGAGGCCGAGCAGCCAGTGCCCAGCGGGTTCTTTAGTCTGGGGGGGGGGGGTCTGTCTGCCTCCGTTCTTTAAGGTGGCAGCTGACATTCATTGAGGGTCCCCTCCTTGCCAGGCCCTGGCCTGTTGGAAATGGGCTCCTTCTTGCAGGAGGGGAGACCAGTGCGCACAGGGCACTGCTCAGGGCCAGTGGTGCAGGCGCCAGACGTCAGGCCGCCGTAGGTGGAAGGTTGTCACTCCGGCCTGACGCGTGCGCCTTGTTGTGAGAGCGTGCGCGAAGACCAGTACCCTTCACCCTTCTCGACAGTCTTCGTCCCTGGGAGGGCTGGCTGGAGCCCTGCCCGAGACCGCAGTCACAGCTCTCCCTGTAAATATCCTTAACAGCCGGCGCGTTCCGAGAGCGGGAGTTGGGGGTCTCGCGTCGGGCGACAGAGACAACAGGGGCTTCGGAGCTGAGCCCCAGCCTCCGGCTCTGTGTGCCTGGGCCCGTGACATACAGGCCAGGCTTCTGCTTTCTCATCTGTCAGGGGAGGTGCTGCGCTGCTTTCTCCCCCTCCCTTCGGGCAATGGGGAGGCGGTTCTCGGTTCCGTGGAGTGAGGCGGGCAGGTTATTTCGGCGCCGTCTCGGCGGCTCCTGTGCCGGCGCTGGGTTCCCTCGGTGGGATCCGGGTTACTGGTGTGGTCGGCGGTGGACAGAGTTTTGCGTATTGGCCGGCTCGATGGTCTAGCGTGGGGATGGGCAAGCTACAGCCGCCTGTTTCGGTTGGCTTATGAGCTAAGAATGGGTTTTTACGTTTTCAAGTGGTCGTTAAAGAAGAGAGAGGGCTTCCCTGGTGGCGCAGTGGTTAAGAATCCGTCTGCCAGTGCAGGGGACACAGGTTCGACCCCTGGTCTGGGAAGATCCCACATGCCGCGGAGCAACTAAGCCCGTGCGCCACAACTACTGAGCCTGCGCTCTACAGCCCGCGAGCCACAACTACTGAGCCTGCATGCCACAACTACTGAAGCCCGCGCGCCTAGAGCCTGTGCTCCGCGACAAGATAAGCCACCGCAATGAGAAGCCCGCGCACCACAACGAGGAGTAGCCCTTGCTCACTGCAACTAGAGAAAGCCCGCGCGCAGCAACAAAGACCCAACGCAGCCAAAAAGAGAATAAATTAAATAAAATAAATTTAAAAAAAAAAAGAAGAAGAGAGAGAAGAAGAATGTGCAGCGGAGACTCTTGGGCCCACAGAGCCCAGGGTGTGTGCTGTCTGGGCCTTCGGGGGGGGGGGGGCTGGCCGCCCAGCCCCCGCCCTCCCCGGACGGCACTGCACAGCTGCCCGGGCGCGGTCGTCTCCCTGGTGGACACGGGGCCACAGGACTGCTGTGGAACGTGGGCCGGCTAATGCTGAACACAGCTCCTGCCCTCTTGCCGCCCCTCCTAGGGGTAAACGGACGCTTAGCGGACCCCGCACCCCACAAGGGGCAGCAGGAGGTCTGCCTTCCTGTTTGTGACAAATCAACCTTGTCCTTACCTTTTCTATTCCAGCCATTTTCCCCGATGCCTCTAAAAGCCGAAGGATTTTCAGGTAAAGGAAATGTGATTCTTGATTGAAATATACAGATGCCCAAATGTATTTGTTCCCTGACACTCGCTGTCGTTACTGCAAGCTTTTATAAAATACGTGCAGGAAGGCGAGTTGACCTGCAGGGAATTGGAGGTGGCATCAGATTGTCCTCCTCGAGCTGCGTGTAGCATCCCAGTGCTGTCACCCAAGGCAGACCATGCCACCTCGGTTCCTCTCCTGTCAGGCCTCCTGCCAAGCCAGCAGCTCACACACACTTTCCGTTTAGAGGCTGACCCACGATGCACAGGCGGAGTGGGGCTTAACCCCCCGCAGCTGGCCGCGGGGGACCTTGTGTAAGTGACCTGCCCTCTGCACCTCGGCTTTCTCAGCTGTGTCATGAGGGTCGCGGTCCCTTTCTCCTGTGCCAGCTGTGAGGTCCACAAGGGAGTACGTTTGAAAACGGCTTAGCACGAGCCTTCGCCTGGAGGGGCTCTTGGAAGCGGGAGCTGCTGCTCTTTGTCAGTGCGTCTTCGCACAGGGTACGGTCGGAATATTTTCCACGGCTGGCTTGTTATTTGCGTTTTGGTTTTAATAAAGGAGGTGCCAGGGTTCATTTCTCAATGAGCTATGTATAATTTATTTGGAATGCATTGCGTAGTTTTCATCAAGTGCTTGCCCAGCGAAACCAGCCCGATTTTGCTCTTTGCCCTGACATCTGGGCCTGCTCGTCACCTCCAAGGAACCCTGGGCCTTCATCTTCCAGCCAGGGAGACTTTCCCTGAAGAGAAGTGCACCCACCATCCGCTACGGGAGCCTGGCGGCGGCCACAGTTCCCTACGTGGGGACTGCAGGGTGCTGGGCTTGCCCCGAGCTCTGTGACCCTGGGTGACTTGCAGCCCCGGGCCCTTGGTTCCCCGGCTCGCTCTGCAGTCAGGCCTTGCGTTCCCGCGGGTGTGAACGAGGCCACCCTGCCGAATGTCCGGCGCAGGGCTTGGGAGCATCTGGTGCTGGGCAGGCGGTCGGCGGAATAGTAGCCAGAGCCTCAGAGCCTTCTGTTCAGTCTTGACCCTGAGCGAGTGAGGGCGGAGAGCCTCTCCAGGCGGCCTTCCATCCTGGACCCTCACCTCGCACACCCGGAGCACGTGCTGTCCCCGGGGTGGCTCCTCTCTGACCTCTGACCCCACAGAGCTCTGGACACCTGTTTGCTAAGGCGACGAGCAGATGGGGGCCGGGGGTGTTTATTAGATGCTGAGGCCAGAAACAAGAGATTCACCGGGGTGGTTGCAGTCAGTTTTTTCTCATTTTTAATGCTTTTCTAAAAATTGTGTTTTCTTGTTAAGTAGAGCAGTTTGTACCTTAAACATCCATATAAAAATGAATAGAATGCTCCTACTAGGAGTCCCTAAATATTAAGGACAAGAGTTTTAGGAGAATTTCTAGTTATTTGGGTATGTGGGTCTAGACATAAATTCATAAATTTAATGGTTTCTGTTTTTGTCACGCATTGTAGAATATTTATTCAGGTGGATTGAAACACAGGGGTCTACCATGGGGGAAATGAGTTTACTGAGCCGGATCGTGGGGCGTTTGTCACGTTCCTGCGAGCACGTGGGTGAGAGACTGAAAGTGCTGCTTAGAAGCGGCCGTGATGGACGTGGAGACGGGCCAGGAGGGGCTCCCGCCGCAGTGAGGGGAGGTTCGGCGTGATGCGCAGGAAAGCCTGTTTCTGTGTAAACCTGGGGTTGAGGCCTCACACTTAAAAATGACCTCTGGTCAGCTAGCTAGGAATGAGACTTCTTCTGAAAGACTGTTTGAGGATAGGAAAAATCTGTTAATTCTGAGCTAATTGGAGCCATCTGCTATTTAAAGAGCTTTATTTGGTAAATAAAGGTTTTTCTTTTGGAGACCTTAAATCAGCCGACTAGTTAATGTAAAACACTTGGGGCTGGAGGCGGAGAATGGGTGTCCTTGGTCAGGGAGGTAGGAGAGGAAGGGGTTGGAGAGGAAAAGACTAGAAATGTGAGCTTGCGGGGGGGGGGGGGGGGGACACCCTGCCCCCTGCCCCCTGCCCCCTGCTCCGATGTGATCTTCCCAGGTGATGAAAAGCAGGTGAACACGCCAGGTGGCCTCCCAGACCAGACCCCTGCTGTCAACCTTGGCCGCACGTTGGAATCTTCAGGGCTGGGCTTAAATAATGCTCGGGCTGGGGTCCTATCCCCAGAGTTCGGGGTTTGCTGGTCCAGAGTGGGGCTGGGGCACAGGTGGTCCTGGCTGGCGTTCAGCCCCGCTGGGAACCGCCGACCTCCCGCCCTGGGGCCTCCCCTGCGCTCGGCGGGGCCCCCAGGGGGCTGCAGCCTCTCCCCCCGGGCGCCTGCGTCCCAGTGGCTTTTGTTCCCTTCCCGGGAGGCTGAGGAGACGGCAGACACCTCGGGTGGTTCCTTCTTGCTTGTGGTCGAGACGCTGCCACGTCCTTGGTGCCTTTGAGGGGTGCGGGCAGACTGAGGAGGAGCCCGTAGCAGCTCGGCTCCTGCCCCTCGGGGAGCCCTGGGTCCCGAGGCAGTGCTGGGGGTGAGAGAGAAGGTCCTGATCCGAGACCTGCTTACCAAGTTAGAGCGAGGAGCTCCAAGTTCCCCCATTCTGTTTGGGTCCGGCTGTGCCTGCTGGGGGGAGTCACCGGCCCTCTGGGGGGCCCGCTAACGGGTGACCCTGACAGATCCCCGATGGCAGTAGTGTGCGAGGGGCTTCGCAGGCCAGGGAGGCGCCCGGGGGGCCCCCAAGTTTCTTTGTGCGCTGCTTCCGGAGTTGAATGGGTTTTAGACGGTGCAGAGATTGCTGGTTATAGGATTTCTGGGCAAATCCCCATAAAAGGGTATTTGGCTTGTTGGGGTCTTTTTTTGTTTGTTTATAAACTTTGCATTGGCCGTGTGTGTTTGTGTGTGTGTGTGTGTGTGTGTTTATGTATTCCTATATGTATTTTATAAAAAGGGCAGCTTGATTTTCAGGTGGAGGAGGTGTGGGAAAGACCCTGATAAAGAGTGAGCTTTAAACTTGTTAGAATGAGAGAAAACCCTTTACAGGTTAATAGGCTTGATTAGACAGATTGCCCAATTTTAGTTTGAGTACAGAATGCCTCTTGAAAAGTAATGGTTAGATTAAACTGATGAGACAGGTTTTCAGGGCATTTTATTTGCGTCTAATTAGCTTAAAGATATTTATGGGAAGAATAATTTGTATTAAAAAAATAGGAATATAAAGTTAAGCCATACTCTAAAATGACAGTAGTTTTTAATCTCGTCAGGACCGTGTTGCGTTGTGTTACACATGGTTCGTTCTCAGTAACTGTTTTGGCCAGTGTTTTAGTGATTTCTAAAAATGTCCTCAAAGCCGAGTGCTGTTTTAAAGGTGACCTCGCTTGGCCTTGGATGTGCTTTCTGGGAGTCAGCGCACACCCTGCAAGGTAACACAGCCGCCATCTGCGCTCTGGGAAAGGGTTTGCAGTGCACCTCGCTTTCCCGTCTTACTTGGGCTGATTTGATCCTTTGACAAACCTGTGAGGTAGATAAACATTTCAGGCATCCTTGTTCGGTTTTACTGAGGAGTTAAGACCTTGCCCAAGGTCATGCAGCAAAGCGTTACAGCAGGGGAAAAACCCAGGTGTTGTGCATCTTAATTTTGTGCTCTTTCTATTGGGTTTTGCTGTCAGAACTTGGGAGGCAGTTGTCAACATGCTCGCCCTTTGGAATCAGATGACCCTGAGTTCCATTTCAGGGTCTGTCACGTACGCTGTGTCCTTGGACAAATCCCATAACCACCGTAAGGTGGAGATGACACCTCCTTCAGGAGGGCATTCAGAAATGGTGGTCATCTTTCTCACGGCTTCATTCCACCCAGGCCATGTCCAAGACCAAAGAGTTTCACGGCTTCCAACTGCACCTAAGTTGTGACCTGGGGGAGGCCAGGATTTTGCGAATCTAGCTCGTTTATGGGTGTCAGCATGCAGCTAGCTGCCTTGTGCATTCGAATCTTCTGCAGGTTGTTTTGCAAGGTGATCTCTTAGGCTCAAGTTTCTGCTCAGAAACAGTTAACAGGATTCCTCTTTCACAAACTAAAAGTATGTGTTTCTGTACAGGAAGCATGTGGTCCTCTTGACTAGCTGATGGGGTGTGCTGTGTGCCCCAGGCCTGTGCTTTTCACCTCCTGCCTTCTTTGCTGTTAATTCTCCCTGGGCTTGGGCCTGCTTTTCCTTTTCTATTTAAAATCCCTTGTGCTCATCTAGCTTGAGTCCCTTCTCCTGAGGCTGCCCATGGAGTAGAGCCTTCTTTCCTTCTCTGTTTTAAGGGATGTAGTAGTCACTGTTATAGAAAAGTTAAAAAGGGAGGTTTATAGAACGCTTGGAAGGTTCTCACAGGTGCTATCTTCTTTTTATTTATGGCTCCTAGCATCATTTCTTAGCCCTGAGAGCCTCATACTTGGGCGGGGTGGGGGTCATTGCATCCCTGTGGCTCAGTGCCCTCTCTGGAGCCTTGTGTTAGAATGCCACCCAGGCCACAGGGCCCTTGGGCCTCCCTGGCCAGTGGTTTCTTTAACCTGCGCCACGGGTGGCCTCTGTACCTTAGGAGTTTTGCAGATGTGTCCTTCTCTCTTTCTGAGGATGCTCACTCAGGCCTCCTAGAATTCTCCTTGTTCCCTTCCTGAGGGAGAAGAGGCCTCGTTATTTTAGCTGATTTTAAGATAGTGCCGTGGAGGGTGTGCTGGTTTGTGAGTCCATGATCTGGGTTTTACTTCTCATTCTAGTTCAAATGAGAGGCTTCTATTCAACCTTGACCAAGTATTTTCAGAAAGAATAGCTCAGTATTAAGTACACACACAAAAAAAACAACTGCAACAACAAAAGTGGTTTTTATTTACTAATGACTTACTGTTTAGCAGATACCACACAAGGAGTTTTCTTTATGTTCTAATTTTATCCTTTCAACATCCTAAGAAGTAAGTAGTGTTACCCCGTTTTACAGGTACGGAAACAGGCTGGGTGTGGTTCAGTGACTCGCTGGTAATTTGGTAGAACTGAGATCTGAACTTGTGTTGTTTGGACTCCAGGTGCTTATGGTTGCCTAGAGACCCGAATTTTTGTCAGATAATTTAAGTGTTCAGAGGGACAGCACTGAATCTCTCTGTTTGGTAGCTTATTGTTGCGGGGGGGGAGGCGGTTTCTAGTGTCTTTTCTCTCCAGGGCTTGTATAGCTGCTGCCCCAAATGATACTCTGCAGAATCAGAGCAGAGCATCTGGTGCACACTGGGTCTCATAATTTGTTTAGGCTGTGGTTGCGTTTTCCTCGTTTCCTCCACGTAACGCTCTGAACTTTGGCTGGGTTTTTGTTTTTTTAAATTTTTTTAAAAATTTATATTTATTTTTGGCTGCGTTGGGTCTTTGTTGCTGTGCGCAGGCTTTCTCTAGTTGCGGCGAGCGGGGGCTTCTCTTTGTTGCAGTGCGTGGGCTTCTCATCGCGGTGGCTTCTCTTCATTGCGGAGCACAGGCTCTAGGTGTGCGGGCTTCAGTAGTTGTGTCTCGCGGGCTCTAGGGTGCAGGCTCAGTAGTTGTGGCTCGCGGGCTTCAGTAGTTGTGGTGTGCGGGCTCAGTAGTTGTGGCTCGCGGGCTGTAGAACGCAGGCTCAGTAGTTGTGGCGCACGGGCTTAGTTGCTCCGTGGCATGTGGGCTCGTCCCGGACCAGGGCTCGAACCCATGTCCCCTGCATTGGCAGGCGGGTTCCTAACCGCTGCGCCACCAGGGAAGCCCCCTGAAGCCCCCTGGGTGTTTGGTTTGGATTACAGTGTTTGCTTTTTAAGGGGGCCTGGGTGTTGACTGCAGGCACCCGTGCTGCTCGCCTCTTTGCTGGGTTAGGTTGGCAAGATTGTAAGATACATTCTTAAGTGGTAATCATAATCTCAGGGGGGGAAATCATCTGTAAAATGTTAATACAGTTTCAACCAGTGGCATAAAAATCACGCTCTGGCAAAGAGGAGCCCTGGAGCCCTGCTCCCTTTGCTCAAGGGAGTCATTAGGGTTGAGAGGGTATGAAACAGGAAATGGGAACTTTTCACCTGTAACAGTGAATAATAGTGGCCTCTTTGGGGCAGAAGAAGTTCGAGTAGAATTACCGCAGTCGGGACGCAGAGCTGTTCGCGGCCACGTGGAACCTCCCCGTGTTGCCCCTCACTCGTCGCCCCCGCCCCGCCCTACAACCACGCGTCTGTTCTCCACGCCTCTAATTCTGTCGCTTGGAGAATTCTCCGCGTGGAGTCATTACGGTACGTAACCCTGCGTGCTCGGAGACAGTGTTAGGAAGTTGGGTGATGGGAGGGTAAGCGGGGTGGGCAGCAGGAAGCGGAGGTGGGAAGGGGCTTTGCGGTTCAGCTTCGAGGCGAGCGTGTGTGACTTCAGTCTCGAGACGGCGTGTTGTCCCGGCTGCTTTAGGCAGTGCACGGAAACCACTCGCTTCGAGGAAGCCGCTTTCTGCCCGCAGGGTGTGCAGGGGCGTCTGGTCTCGGGGCAGCTGGAGGCGTAGCCGTGGCCGCGGCGGGTGGGTGAGGGAGGGCCGGCGGGGCGGGGTCAGGCCGGCGGCGGGGGCCGCGTGCAGAGACAGTTGGGAGGTAGGGGCAAGAAAGCTACTGCGGTGCAGGCGTTTCCAGCTTTGGGAAAGACAGTAGTAACACTGTTAACGGCGGGACCACGGGGAAAGGCTGGGTGGGAGAGTCGGGCCGATGCGGAAGGACAAGTCTGCGGTAAGCTGCCGGCCCATAGCGCCCGCCTGTGTGCCGGCGGCTGCCCGGGCAGGTGGGGAGGGCGGGGCTCTGAGGCCGAGTTCAGCTCCGAGTTCAGGAGGAGAGTTCTGTGCTTCGCTGGGGATGCTTGCCAAGTTCAGAAGAGGGGAGGGGCCACACCTGGTCCAGACCCGGCTGAACCCCGGTGCCCTCTTGTCTGTTGCTTCGGGGATGCTGATGTGATACGGCACAAGTATACTAGTACACGGCAAACCTAGACAGTTCCTTTTTCTTTTCCTGGAGCTTGGCTTCAGCCCAGAGCGGTGTCGTGTGTGCAACTGTACGAGCGGTACGTCTGAAGCTGAGGACCGTTGAAAGTCGATTAGTGATGCTAGGTGCATTTTTCCTTGCCAGAAGTGATCAAAAGAACACAGTAATAGCTGTTCAGGTTTAAAAATATAAAATACTTAAGTCATCATGGAAGTATTTTAATGAATTCTCTCAAAGGATTATGAAATGGGCTGAATTATTGCAGAAGCCTGAGCTCCAGCTGGGCAGCTCTGGACCATCTCTCGGTGGGGGGGGAGTTGGGGGAGCAGACATCACACCCTTGGATTTCCGCTTCTCAGAGGAATCGGAATCCTGGAGGTTTGGGGCCCCTTCCCTGTGCTGCGTGGCACTGTGACAGCTGCTTCTGCTGTGCTCATGCCTGTTCATTTCCTGTTTCTGGGAGATGCCAGTCTTTGGAGTAGCCTGTTGCCCCGAAACTTCCATATCACAGTTAGTGAGAAAGGTCTGTGGAACTGGTGATCCCAGGTCCCCTGGGCACGTTCCCTTGGCCCTTCAGCTCTTCCCACAATCCTGAGCCAGTGAAGGCTTTCCTGGGCTTGATGGGGAAGGGGCTTGGGAGCATTTTCAGAGCCCAGACCTGTGCCTGGGCCCCCTGAACTGAGGGAAATGCATCTTCTCCATATTTTGGTCAGTTTCAAGGATCCTGACCTTAGGATGATTAAGTGTAACAAATGCCGTGGTTTTTCTAAATATTGAAATTAAAAATAAACAAGAGGAGGTGTGAGTGTATAGAAAGGCTCAGAATTTAGCTGACTAAAGTTTAAAGAGACAGATGGCCTGGAGTTGTCATGATGAAAAGGGTGATGAAAAAGACAAAATAAAGCCACAAGAAGTAGGAAAACTAAGTGTCATACGTGTCATTTCCTGAAAATTTTCACTTAACCTCAAGGCTCCCCCAAGTGGGAAGTTGGGCTGTTTCTTGACATAGGTGGGAAAGGTTTTGAGGGATATGGAAGAGACGTGAGTAGAGAAGAGACATCAGTATTTGAGTGCCTTCCTTTATAGACAGTGCCCGGGACACATCCCGCGGTTGGTGGGTGCCAGATCCCCACTCTTAGTGGCAGTTAATCTGGAGAGATGCTTCTCTTGCTGTTATTTCTTTCTCTCTCCAGCCCTTCCCTCGGGGGAGGAAACACAGACCTAGATGTTGAGTAGCTCGTGGGGTCACACAGGTTAGTGAGCGTATTCATGAGACTCACGCCCCCCCTCTGCCTTAGAGCGTGATCTCCTGGCTCAGTGTGGGAACGAGAAGGTTGCGCTGGGCATCTAAGCGATGTTCTTTAGCGACTGGTCCCAGACCGGAGGAGTGGGATGTGCAGGTTGCATCCAGCCCCGCCCTTCTGGTCCCCCAGCTCATTGCCCTAGGAGAAGGGAGTGGTGGGGGAGGGGCCTGGCCTTCCCCTGCCCAGAGGAGGCCGAGCCTCTGCGTGCTGACTCCTGCCCGGGAGCCGGTTGCCTTTCAGGCACGTGGGGTGGATGGGTGGGGTGAGGGGCCGGCAGGCCTTTCTGATCTTGGATGATGACCAGTGCTTGGTTCAGCTTAAACTTTTCTGAAAAGAGAATTCTCAGGATGGTTGGCAGGATGGCACCTTTCCTACCAAGGAGATCTTCTTTCCTCGGAGAACAGATTCTGGCAGCAGAACCTTGACGTTCCTTTGCGGACTAGGTCATCTCTGGCATTGATTTCCTTACCGCACCGCACGGGGTTGCAGTGCATGGTGATGAACTTACGCAAGAATCGCCAAAGGGCGAGGACCCTGCTTGCTTAGGGCCTGCCGTCACCATCTTGGCAGATGGTGCCCGTCTTGCCAGGGGCGGGTTTCATTCCGGTTTATAGCTGGTAACGCAGTGGCCAAGAGCATGGAATGCCACACTACACTTGAGCAGATGCGAGACAGAAAAACTGCGCTAACGTCACAGGTGTGGATGCCGGGGAAAGGGCTTTGGGGAGGATGGTCAAAGCAGTATAGTGAAAACAGCTGTTTTCTAAGCTGTTTTAGACCCGGCAAAAGGAAAATCGGGCAATTTATTGAAACGAAACACTCCTCTCCCGAGTGTAGAACATCTGTCTGTACCCTGCCCTCAGGAATGGACACTTTTGTCTGGCAGTGATCGGCGATCTCTGTTGAATTCTGTTATCTGTTGGGTGACAAATCCCCCCAGAACTTTGTGCCTAAAACAATAACGATTTAGTATTTCTCACGAACCCTTGGGTTGACCTGGAGTTTTCCCTCAGGTCTCGCTTGGACTCACTCACTGCCCGTGGTCGGCAGGAGAGCTGCTGGCCTAGGGTCAGCTAGGACGCTGGGTGTCCCTCTCCGTGTCTGCAGTTGGCCCGCTGGGTGGCTAGGGCCTGGGTTCTTCTCCACAGTTCCTCTCCATCAGCTGGCTCAGGCCTCCTTAGGTGTTGATAGAGGTGAAAGCTGCAGGGCCTCAGGCTTGACCTCGTAAATAGCATAGCGTCTATCCCAAGGCCAGCCCAGATTCAAGGGCAGCAGCAGGCAAAGTTGAACAGGGGCCTGGGCTTGGGGATGGGTTATTTACTAAAGCCATTATCGTAACAATCTCCGGGCTGGCCTTCTGGTCCCAAGGATTTCTGTCCCTCCGAGCTGTGGGATACGCTCCTCTCCTCTCGTCCCGCCTTCTCGTCCCGCCCTCCCCTCCGGGTACAGCAGTGGCCTCCGAGTCTGCGCCTGCCCCAGGTCAGGGCTGGATGTGGACGGGCTGCCGCATTGCAGCTCCTTGGCGGTGGCTTCAGTTGATGCAGAGAGCCGTGAATTGAAAAGACACACCCCACAGCCCATGGAGAAATGGGAACGAGATAGCTGAGGTACATGATCGTGTTCAGAGAGGGGGCAGAGAGAGGCAGTGAGTAAATGGTCCCAGCAGTCCTGCTGTCCGGCTGTGCCGTCAGGGCCTGTGCCGGGGCAGCACCCTGCTTCTAGTATCCATTTTTGTACCAGTTCTCTACTGGGGTACAGAAACACTCCAACCAGAACTTGATGGTTTAAGACAGATTCTGTGGATTGACGGGGATTTTGGCTGGGCGCTCCCTTGAGGCTGCTCTGCTGTGCCGGGGTTCAGGCTGGGTGACCTAGGCTGGCCTCGTGCACGTCCTGGGCCTCAGCGGGGATCCGTGCAGTGACTGCGACGGACCTCCCACCGCACGCTCACTCCCAGCCTCCCCAGCCCTTTGAGGCCTCGGCTCAGAAGTCACCACCTTCTGTGGGTTAAAACATGTGACAAGACCAGCCCACATTCAAGGGATGGGGACAGAAGACTATTCCTTTCTTGTTGGAGGAGTGCTGAAGGGGTGTGGATTCAGCCGGGATTCATTGGCCATTATTTTTGTAACAATCTCCCACACTCTCATCTCTGGCATGGTAGGGGTTTGGATACATTCTTGTTGGCTTTGTTTTAATTAACTCCCAGAAAGGAACACCACTGTTTTTCTCAGTGTGGGGGGGGCAGTCAGTGCAGGGGGGTCAGGTCAGCTGACCTAGAACAAGCCTCATTTCAGTGGCACATTATCTATCTAGTCAGGGCTGCCTTGCTTCTCCCCCCCGGGGTCTGCTAAGCAGTGGTTCTCAAAGCGTGGTCCCCAGACCAGCAGCACCTGCATCACCTGGGCGCTGATACTTGGCTCCCCCCAGATGCACTGCCGCAGGCCTCCGCGGGCAGGGGGGGAGGGGCGGGGGCGGGTCTGATAAGCCCTCCAGGTGATTCTGATGCCCCTGAGAGTTGAGAATCACTGCTAATGGGAGTTCAGGTGGCTCTGACCGCCTCTTCCTTACCCTTCCAACCAGTTCCCCCCACCCAGGCGCTCTGTCTCCCTGAGTCAGCGTGTTCTTTGGGTCGGTGTGAGGCTGTGGTTTTCTTACTGCTCAGGGGACACCCGGGGACCGTCCGTGGTGTGCCCAGGCACACAGGTGGAGAGGAGAGTAAAATGTGGTTCCCGAATGCCCTCAGCGTGGCGTGCAGCGTGGTGAGGGAGGCTGTGTGCGTGGAGGATGGCCAGTTCCGAGGCGGAGATGACAGATTCGGTGCGTACAGGCGGAGCTGGCCGCGTGCGGGCCAAGGAGGTATCAGCAAGCAGTGGATCCTGGGAGTTAAAGCCCAAAAGGACTGCACCAGCAGTTTGGAAGTTACCACATACCCTATAATTTAGAAGTTTGTTTTCAAAGGTGCCTGTTCAGTGGGGGTCTTTTGAAAATATGGATTACATGACCCTCTCCTCCCCCCACCCTTTATGACCAGGCGAGTGTTTTGGGACCTCTAAGTGTCCCGGGTGATTCTTCACTAACCAGGTTTGGGGAAACAGGGTCCCAAACCCCGGGGAGAAGGAGGAGAGAAAGACAGGAGGCCAAGTCTGGAGCCTCGGGGTGGCTGCCCTTGATGGCGGCCAGACCGGGCGGGTCTGCGCCTGAAGACTCTTCTGGAACCAGGGAGACCGGAAGAGGACGAGTGGGGAGTAGCGTCGTAGATGCCGAGGGGCCGGCAGGCTACGGGGGGCCGACCTCCTGGAGGATCCGACGCCAGAGCCGGAGCCAGACTGTGACGGTGGGGAACGTGGGGGGGACGTTGGGGAGGAGTGAGCGGGGCGGGTGGTGGGTTTTCAATGGGAGACACCCGAGCGTGTTGCCCAGGGCAGAGACAGGCGGGAGGGGCGCGTGGAGAAGGGGGTCGGGGATGAAGCTGCGTCCTGGGGGAGGGCAGGGTGGGTTTGAAGCTTCTGGGATTGGCCTTGAGAAGGAGGGCCAGCCTTCCTCACCTTGGAGGGGAGGACAGAAGGGAAAGGGCATGAGAACGGGAGAGCCTGTAGCTGCTGGAAGCGGACGCAGCCTCTCGTGTCCCCCTTTCCTGGTCACCCCATTTCTCACTTTTCTCACGTTTATGGGTGAGACCTGTGAGCTTTCACGTTGTTCACTGTGCCGTCTCACGCGGGGCCTCTGTGGTGTCCGTTTGCGCCTGTGTCACTGGGGCCCGTTGTTCACGCGGGAAGGGGGCTGGTGGGTGTCAGTTCTCCCCGGAAGCACCGCTGGCCGCTCTGTGGGTTCACCTGGGACGGCAGGTTAGTGGGGCGCCCGGTTCGCCCGCAAGGCTCGGTTAACCCAGTGCCGCCCAGATTGCCGTAGTTCTGTGTCTGTGACCCCTTACGTTCAGTGGGTCCCTCTTCTGTGTTTGGTGTTCTTCCTCCTTCAACCCTCCTCCTCCTCCTTCCCGCTATTTCACAGGGAAGGTGTGTCTGTAGGGTGGGCGGCTCCCGGGCCTTCTGTTGCCCCGTGGGGCTGCAGGCTGAGCCGCTCCGCGTAGTGAGATGTGCAGCGTGCCTAGCTCTCCTCGCTAAATGTCAGCGTCACCCCTCACGCCCGACTGGGGCCGACAGGTGCTGCCCATCGAGAGCTCAGCTGCTCACACTTCTCTCTGGTCAGGGAGCTGTTGGGATGGGTGTTGGAGTCCTTACAGCTAAAGCTTAGGAAGTGTAGGCTGTGTGTGTTTTTCAGCTAATCACGTTGGTGGTTAAGAGCTTTTAGAAGCCATTTTCAAGGGTATGATGTTCACCTGACAAAAGAAAACAGGTTCCTTATTGTTTCCTGGGTCTGGTTAAAATACTTAGGCCAAGGCAGTAGCTGTAAGCGAAGATGCGTGAGACTGTATTTGTTGGACACGGCCTCTTCTGAAACAATTAAGTGAGGGCATACATTTTTTCCCCCCTGTTATATGAGGATGATAGTTAACCTATGTTTTAATATATACCTACCTAAATTAAGAGAGTTGAGGGGGGAGCATGGGGAGAAAAGTAGAATTTTTGCTTAGACAAGAGTGATTTTTTCAATAAGTCCGCATGTCTAAGTGTTCTGGTATTTATTTACTTTAATTATACAAAAGCTGGAGCCTTCCCCAGTTTTTATAATCTAGCTGGGTCATTGTTTTTGTTTGCACACTTGCTGTGTTTCATAGTCTAATGTGCACACGCAGGTGAGATTTAGAAATCTTTGTGTCCTGAATGTGAAGGCCTGTGGTCACCACAGCCTGATCCTTAAGTGAGGAAAACGTATCGGTCCTTGAAAGACCATGGTATGTATGTTATCAACACAAGGACGAAGCAGTCATAGCCCTGTGAGTTACTGAAGTTTCCCTTCTTTTCCTTCTCTCCTACAGAACCTGAAAGCAGATCCAGAAGAGCTTTTTACCAAACTGGAGAAAATCGGGAAGGGCTCTTTTGGCGAGGTGTTCAAGGGCATTGACAATCGGACTCAGAAAGTGGTCGCCATAAAAATCATTGATCTGGAAGAGGCTGAAGATGAGATAGAGGACATTCAGCAGGAGATCACAGTGCTGAGTCAGTGTGACAGTCCCTACGTAACCAAATATTATGGATCCTATCTGAAGGTAAGGCTTAAAGATGCAGACGCGATTTTCCATCATGCAGCACCTGACTGAGACTCGAGCCTCGGACGGGAAGGACTTCGATAAGTAGCACAGCAGGTTTTCAGAGGAAGGAGAAGTGTTCCGACCTTTGCAGTCAAAAGAACCTGTCTCTGATGGTTCTATCATCTTAAATGTCACCGACAGAATGTATTTTTGGTAAAAAGGGTTTGATGTTGAAAATCCCTTTCAAACAAGGAAGTATTTCTGAGTGATACTTTGTCATCAGAAGTGCATTTCTTAAGCTATTATAACAACTACTCGTCAACTAATTTTAGCATGGTTTGTGATAAAAACTCGGGCCAACCTAAGAATATTAGTCTTTTGATATTTTCAGTTATCAAATGTGTTTTAATTTAGTGCTGTTTTGTTTTTTTTAAACTGCTGAGAATTGAGAATGTTGATTAGTGAGCTGGTTTATCTACATTTGACTTTGGAGAATTCTCGGTTAGTAAATAATTACTTAAATAGAGTAGTAGTTATAGTACAACACCACAGATTGTCCTCGACCTTCACGCACTTGTTCAAGTGGGAAAGAATTGTATTAAAGACGGTTTCCCAGTCCTGCAGTCATCGTGCTCTACCGCTAGAAAAGTTTAAGATTGTCCCTTGTGTTTCAAGTTCCTTGACATACGCCTGTTTTACTGCACTTAGAAATGTCGTATCTTTCAAATGGGGTTTTGGAAATCTTAAGAATTGGTGAAAAAATTTCTGAAACAATTCTTTGTGTAAACGAAAGCTTCACAGGTGGAACTTTTTCCTAAGGGGGGAGGCAGCAATACGCCTGGATAATGTAAGACTAGGCCTCCTCCTGCCCTGGGTCCATCCTCTCAGTTCTCCATGTCGTAGCCCTCCACGTGTTCTGGTGTCAGAGGGCTGGTGCAGGCTTTGATTTTGTGGAAATGTAATAATAAGGTGTAAGTGGGAGGATGGAACATTTGAGAACTGTTGATTCACTAAAATGAATATTTAAAGGAAATAAAAATTGGGTGGTAATTCTATGTTTTTTTCATTGCCTAAAGAATGGCAGTATGTCAGAGGTCAAATGCAGCACTTTGAAAGGGGAAGAATAAGTTTCGGAGTCAGTTGTCGTGGACTTTGAGTTTTTTTAAACTTCTTTACTTCCTCATTTGTAAAATGGAAAATTATGGTATACACCTCGTTGTTGCAAAGATTAAATGGAATTGAGTATGTGAAAGTACCTGGCATGTAGTGGGTACTTAGGGAGTGTTAATTTCCTTCCTTAATCGATTGGGTTTATTCACATTTGTCTCTGACATTACCTTGCAGTGGAGGACGTGTCCCCTGAGGTGGAAGCAAGGAGGAGGGAGGGTAGCCCACGGTAGCCATGAGTGTTACTGTGGGGGGGAGCATCCAGCTTGGGTCTTGACCAGGCAGAAAGGGGAGCACGGTAAGCTTTGTCATATTCATGATCCAAGAGGAGAGCACCTGTGACTTCCATACGGGAAAGCAGAGGTCTTCTTTATGTTAAACTTCTGTTGAGGAAAAACTCAACAGCTGAAGAGACTCAACTTGAACTCTGTCTACTGTATCAGTTATCCTTTGTGAAATGACGTCAGAATAGTTGCATAGTAAATTCAGAGTTAGGTTTCATGTGGTATGTTGGATTTTAATATGAATTATGGTAGTTTCGACAAAGGAAGCGTGGAAGGTCCTCACAAATTCTTGCTGACGTATACCGGCTAATATCTGACTACCGGGGAAGTTAAGGATCAGTGGTTCGCAGGTGCCTTTTTCAGCCTGGGCTCCTCAGCAGAATTTCTGACTGCATGGCGAGGTGATTGCTTTATTGTGGCCAAACGTGGTGTCACCTTGAGTGTACGTATCTAGAGATTCCATCTGGTGTGTCCCGTCTTCCCTGAGTTGCTAACTCCAAGTCAGTCTAACCTTGTTCTATAGTGGGCCAGTGAATTTATTTAGCTAACCTAATGTCAGTTGCTGGAATAAACACCCTAGGTTTTTAATGGCTCAATATGATAGAAGTTTATTTCTTGTTCACTTATAGCCCTGATCCATGGGTGGTTTTCCTCCAAGCAGTTACTCAGGAACCTAGGTTCCTTCTGTCTTGCGGCTCTTCCTTCCTTCCTCCACACGTGGGTGTGCTCGGCTGCCTTCAGTCAGCATGGGGGCGAAAACGGAGGCCCCTGAGGGGCATCCTCGTATACCCAGGCCAGGACACAGGGCCCCTTGTTTCTGCTCACAACCCCCGGCCAGGCTCGGCCACACGGCCGCACCTAACCAGGAGGGGCTGGGAACTGCCGTCTAATTGTGCGCTGCACAGCAGAGCAGCCGGGCTTGGTGCTGAGCTAGACGGTCCTTCCCAAGGCCACTTTCTCTGCGCAAGGGAGTTGGAGTGACCGCTGGGGCGACTTTCTCCACTGACTGTCCTCAGGTGGGATGAGGAGCTGTGATAATTTTGTCTATAGTGCTTTATGTATTTTACGAGGCAGATTGTCCTTCAGAAAATGTAACGGCCTCAGGAATGCCAGGAATAATATCACCATCATGAAAAGCTGCCCTTAATTTCTTAAGCCTTTCTGTCAAATTTGATGAAAACATATGGACTGCTCTTGTTAAACAGTACTAGTAACTACCGTAAGTTGAGCAGGACAAGAATCCAGACCCGTAGTTCCGCCCGTTCTTGGTGTGAGAGAGTTGCATGAGATGCCTTGGCCCAGAGGAAGACCCTCAGTCATGAGCCAGAGGCTGTTTTCCCATCATCTTGGTAGCGTTATGAAGTTTAATCAGTATGGTCCAAACTGTCAAGTAAGATACAAATTAAATTGACGCGTAAGATGAATGGGTCTTTGACACAAAGTTGAAAATTACTGTGCTTTGTGTGGTTTTTACTGCCGGTTTTTACTGCCCTTCTAAAACTCCCCATAGCTTTCAGAGCTGGTCGTTTTAGTTCTTTAAGTGGTGATGGGGGAGAGGGCCTCAGGATTTCACCTTGTGTTAAGGGACTTTTACCCAACAAGACTGGGTAAAGAGGAAATGAGCAGAAGCTGGTTTCTCCTTTGCTGGATTTGCATTAGAAGGTCTCATAATTACGTTTTCGCTTCAATCGTGTACTCCAGAAGGAGAAGTTGAGAACAATAGCCAAGTGGTCTAAATATACTGAATGTTACTGAAGATCAGGAGAGTGGAGTGAGTTTTGACTGTGTAGCTATAATCGAATTACAGAGTTGCTGTGTAGCATGTTTCTTCCCGAAATAGTAAAAACAAAAACAACACCGACAATTTAGGGAGGAGGGGGGAATAGTGCCACAGTGAAAACTTACGCTTGTATTGATGAATCTGAGGGCCAGAAAGGTCTTGAAGATTATCACATGCCATAGAAGAACTTCATTTGCTGTAGTTTGTTTAATTTTGGGGAAATTAAACCAGCTAGAATGTTAACCAGAAGCCTTCGTATCCCAACCATTACACCAGTGGAGCTTTTTATCGCAAAAATACCATCTACAAGGTCACAATGAAACCGTAGAGGGTGGGGTGGTGTGCAGGAGAGAGAGAGAGACTTTTTTGGTTTCATTTATTTTTTTTTTTTTTTTTTTTTTTTTTTTTGGTTTTATTTTTAAGTTAGGCAGTGAAGACATGATAAGATTGTGACAGTGGGCAGTGAGGTGCTGTAGAGGCGTCTGAGCCTGATTTCTTCTTAAGCATCATTCACAAGAGCTACTCAGTCCATTCAGCAGCACAGCTCTTAAGTTTTTTTTTTGTCTTGGGGAGACTGCCTGCCTTTTAGAATCTCTACTTTGAGATTCACTTGGAGTTATAAGCCAGGATTTTAGTTTTGGATCCTAGTACAGTTGCTTAACTGTCTGGATGTTTCTCAAGCTGCTGACTTCCTCAAGGAAGAAATGCAGATAAATGTACTTATCTTACAGGATTACTATAAAGATTGAGATCAGATAGGTAAAGTGCCTGGCATGTTAGGGGATTTTTAGTAAGTGCTAATTTAATAAATTTTTTTTTAAATTAAGGGAAAAGTTATTTTGCCAAATAACTCAAAATTTATGAGTTGTAAGAACATTATTAGCATACTAAAAATTAGGGTTATCATTTTCTTTTATAATAAATTATTTAATACTCTCAAACATCAGGCCAGTTTCACCAAAGCAAATCAGGTACAAGGCAAAAAAACAAAACAGAACAAAACTGTGTTTATCAAACCTTTACTTGTCCTAGTCATTTTTATTGTAGTTTCGCTATTAAGGAAACATGTCCGTTGAGTGAGTAGTTGTCTAATAGTGGGTTCAGATCCTTGACTTAAGAGTAAGTTTTTCTTCAGTTCCTAAAAACTTTTAGGGTAGTTTTACCAATTGGATTCACCAGAAAACGAATACAGGAAAGTCCCTTTATGTGTTTTAGTGTTGTATGTAAGCACAGATGATTCTGCTACGGTGTGTGCTATGTACATGAGACACACTTTGGGGTAATTTTTTAAAGTTATGTTCTTTGGACTTCTGATTTGCTTTTTTCCCCCTTTTCCTTCCTTCCCCAAAGGGAAAGTAGTAGTTCCTGACGAAACAGAAATCCCAACCATTTTATGCTTAGGGAAAGAAGTGAAAAAATATTTATATAAATGGCTGGTGTCTTTGTGAATGAGGCTCCTCAGGAGGTTACCATCCACCGCCTGTGTTCACTTCTTGCCCCAGCATGACTATTAATAGCTGACTCTTTACTTTCAGAAGCATCCTAGCTTGGGCAATAGAGTATAATCAGCCTCTTATGCTTTATATCCCAAAAAAACCAGACAAAACTGTACTCTTTCCCTTGCCCCTATTGTATTATAATTTCATGATCTCGTTATCGCTCAGAGAAGAAGTACTAGTGTAGCCACATGATAATGAACATATCTGTTAGGGCACATTGTCTGAATTTATCTTCACTCACCTCCCTCCTGACCGCCCCATGGCAAATCCTGCTCTTGTATTGACCTCTGGTTTTAGACACGGTGAGGAATATAGATGGGTTATTGGTCTTGGGAAGCAGTTGAGTTGAGATATGTGCCTGGTGTGTGTGGACTCTCCTTTGCCTCCGGGCTTCTTCCAAAAGCACACAGGTCCTGTCTCATTCACTTCTTCCCTATTCCCGAAGATAGAGCCTGCCACATTCTCCTTGAGATGAAGACAGTCAGGTACTAATGGTGTCGTGCACGTGGAACGGTGATTGCAGCTTAACTGAACCGGGGTCAAGACGCCCAGGGTAGAGGGCAGAGGAGAAAGGCGGGCTCTGCCATACGGAGAAGGCAGATCTGGGGTTGTGACAGGAGCACATGACTTTGGGGCCAAGCCACATAAACGTAGTACCGGTACCTCTCTGTGCCTCTTGCTGACTGCCCCACGTGTACCCTCCTGCACTGAAGGTACAGGTGGCCGTGTCTGGAGACATTTTCAGTTGTCACTACAGGGCGGGGCTGGGGTGCTGCTGGCTCCCAGTAGGTGGGGACCAGGGATGCTACTACACGTACTGCGGTGCACGGGACAGCCCTGCGACAAAGAGTCACCAGCCCAGACGCTCACGGTGCTGCTTGAGAAAGCGCTGCCCTGTGGAACGGATGGTGGTCTTTGGTCCCAGAATATAGAAGGAACGACATTCCCAGGGCTGGCCTTGGGGGTTTTTGGAATAGCCCAAAGAGTATTTAAGACAACAGTCTCAGAGACCTTGGTTACGCCCACGCAATTTTTGTGGCCAGAGCAAGTGTGAGCTTTGTGAACACTGTGAGTAGCATGTGTCCAGACTTGGTCAGTGATCTTGTTTTGCTCAGAGCTCTGCAGCCTCGTGTGCCAGGCTCACAAGAAACCCCAGGCAGCATTCTGGGGATAGTGGATCCAAAAGGTGCTTCTCCGGGGTACCTTTGTTCGGTTGTAAGATAGAACAAAGGCTGTGAGGAGTCCTCCGAACATACCAGTGAGGATTGTTCACCTAGATATTGACCATGACGCTTTCTGTCTAGTGCTCATCCTAAACTCGGCTCCCTTGAGTAAAGCAGTAGGAAGCAACACCGGTCTGCTTTCCTAGGGATGCAGTTCAGCGCAGTGAGAGGGAACATTCCCTCACGGCAGGGTGTCTTGATGGGAAGTGTGATTCTCCCTGAACACTGCACTTACTACAGAGTCAATGTTCCCCAGGACGTTACTTGACATTGGGAGTGGAGCTGTGTACCTGGAGGCCCTCATGGCTAAGTTGGCATTGTTTTCTTGAAAACTGATGGATGACCAAGGTCAGAAGTAACAATGTGTTTTTCATTTTTGGCCTTGGTCTTTAGAGTAGCATTAATGAAAAAAAAAAAAAGAAAAAGAAAAAGCAAGCGAGATGTTGATACCTGGCTTTTTTTTTTTTTTTTTTTCCTGTGCGTGTCTTCAGTTTTTTGTTGTTTTAGGCCTGGTGTGTTATTCTTGGTGCTAAAGCAGAGCTCTGCTTCCTACAGCCCCTCTGGGCTTTGAACCGACTGCCCAGCCAATAAAGTGGCCTGTTCCGTTAAGTCAAGTGTCGTTTTCTTATTGTATTTCTTTCCCCCTTTGCCATTTATGGACGTCAGGTAGGGGAGAGTTGAGCTGTCTTTTCATATTTTTCAGTTTGTGGTACCATCATCATCGATCTATGTAAGATTCTTCTGTTTTGGTCAGTTTTATTATTTTTTATTATTTCATCCTTCATCCCTACCACCCTTCTCTTTTGTAGGACACGTTTTGATATGTCTTCGAATATGTATGTCTTGAGTAGATACAACGTTGCTTATGTACTATGTATGAGTTTATTTTTTCCTACTACATAATTACTTAAAATTTGCGCACAGTAAAATTAACTTTCTGGGGTGTATAATTCTTACAGTTCTACACACTTTAACGCATATGTAGATTCTTAAAACCACCAGCACACGCAGGATACAGAACAATCCCAACATCTCAAAGAACTCCTGACCATCTCTCCCCACACAGTGTCAATCCCTGGCAACCACTGATCTGTTTTCTGTCCCTGTGGTTTTACCTTTTCTAGAATGTCATATAAATGGAAACACACACCTTTTGTTACTGGCTTCTTTCAGTTAGCATAACGTGTTTGGGATCCGTGCATGTTTCAAATGTTTGTTCCTTCTTACTGTCAAATGGTGTATCGTTGTAGGAATATATACCTACTATATATACTATTGAATATATATACAATATATAATATGTATTGTGTATATATATATAGTACTATTGTATATTATATACTATATTGACTATTGAAGGGCACTTGGTTTGTCTCCGTATTTTGGCGGTGATGAATAATGTTGTTATTAACATTCATGTGCAGTTTTTGTATGAACGTAAGTTTTCATTTCCCCAGGGTAAACACCTAGACGCAGGACTGCTGGTTAATTCTCCAGTGTCTGTGTCAGTTTACATTCCCATCAACACTTGGTATTGTCAGTTTTTCGAGGTTAGCCATTTTAGCAGGTGTGTAATGGTATCCCATTAGGGTTTGAATTTGCATTTTCCGTAATGACTTAGGATTTTGAATATCTTTTCGTATGACTTACTTGTGCAGCACTCTGGAGTAGGACACTTATTAATACAACTGATGGGGCTTGGGGCAGGCGCCCCCAGATATGCCGGTTCCCACCCCTACCCTACCATGTTGTTCAGGATAGCTTCACCTGCTTACACTCACACTAGCAGTGGGAGTTTTTTGCTGGTTCTTCTTTCTCCCTTTTTAAAAAAAGAAAAGCTTTATTGAGATATAATTCACATGCCGTTCAATTCATCCACTTAAAATGCACGTTGAGTGGTTTCTAGTCTGTTCTTGGAGTTGTAGCCATCATTGTAGTGAACTTTAGAACGTCTTCATCATCTGATGCGGAAACCCCGTGCCTGTTACTGGTCACTCCCCATTTCCTCCCAGCTTCCCCAGCCCCAGGCAAACACTTATCTGCTTTCTGTCACCGTATAGGTTTGCCTGTTCTGGAATGTCATGTCAACAGAATCATACAATATGTGGCCTTTGTGACTGGCCCCTTTCACTTAGCGTGATGTTTTCAAAAAGTTCATCCACGTTGTAGCATGTGTCTGTACTTCATTCCTTTTTATTGCTGAATAATATTCCATTGTATGGATATATTACATTTTATTTACCCATTCGTCAGTTGATGAACACTTGGGCTGTTCCACTTTTTCGCTATTATGAATAATGTTGCCGTGAACATTAGTGTACAAGTTCTTGTGTAGACATGTTTTCATTTCTCTTGGGTATATGCCTAGGAGTGGAATTGTTGGGTCACATGATAACCCTGTGTTTAACCTTTTGAGGAACTGCCAGGCTGTTTTCCAAAGCACCTGCATCATTTTGCATTCCCACCGGCAGTGAGTGAGGGTTCTAATTCCTCCACATCCTCATTGCATTTTTGATTATGGCCACCCTAGGGGGTGTGAAGTGGTATCTCATTGTGGTTTTGGTTTGCATTCCCCTCATGGCTAGTGATGTTGGGCCTCGATTGTCTACTTCCTTGCCGACATTGATATACAACTTTTTAATTTTTCCCAATCCCATAAGTGCAATATAGTATTTTCTTATGCTTACTTGCATTTCTATTAATAGTAGGTTTGAGTGTCTATTCATGTATTCTTAGCCCTTGGGATTTCTTACTCTGTTGAATTTTGTTCATATTTTTTTAGTTTTCCATTGGCTTTCCTGTGTTTTAGTGTTTGATAAGTATATTGAAGTTACTCTGTATTAGTTTTAGATACCACAAGTATTTTCTCTGTTATACTTCTTTTAACTTCAAGGTGTCTCGTTGAAAAAAATCCTTAATATTAATGTAGTTAAATCCATCAATTTTTACCTTCTGATTTCTGCTTTTGGGGTCCTGTTTAAGGAACCTACTTGTTTCCTAAGGTTAAAAATATATTAAATTTTTTTTCTTTTATTGGCTTTATAATTTTGCCTTTTACATTTATATCTTTTATCTGTCTGGTATACAGTTTGAAGTAGGGATTTTATTTTTCTCCATGTAGGGATAAGTTTCCTAACACTATTGTATAAAGTAGTATTTTCCCCACTCGCATATGATGTTATATCATATACCAAAGTCTCATATGTGTCTAGGCCTATTTCTGGATTTTCTGTTTTATTTTCCTGGGCCAGTATCATTCATGGTCTGTGTGTGTGTGAATTGTTATTACCTTGGCCTTGTTTTAAGTCGTAATATCTGGAGTGATAACCGTCTCCAGCTCTGCCCACATACATCCAAAAAATTTTGCTGCTTTTAAAAAGTACATGAGGTCTTTGAAGACTTTTGTTCTTCCACATGTTTTAGAATGAGTTTGTACATTTTCTGTTTAAAATCTTACTGAAGTTTAAACATTGATTTGTTTTTTTTTTAACTGTATGTCCCAACCCAGGAAGAATTTTTTTTTTAATTTATTTTTTATTTATTTATTTTTGGCTGTGTTGGGTCTTCGTTGCTGTGCGCAGGCTCTCTCTAGTTGTGGCGAGTGGGGGCTACTCCTTGTTGTGGTGCGCGGGCTTCTCATTGCGGTGGCTTCTCTTGTTGCGGAGCACGGGCTCTAGGCGCATAGGCTTCAGTAGTTGTGGCACTTGGCCTCAGTAGTTGTGGCTTGCAGGCTCTAGAGCGCAGGCTCAGTAGTTGTGGCACGTGGGCTTAGTTGCTCCACGGCACGTGGGATCTTCCAGGACCAGGGATCGAACCCGTGTCCCCTGCATTGGCAGGCGGATTCTTAACCACTGCACCACCAGGGAAGTCCCTAAGCATTGATTTTTGAGGAGAATTGACATCTTAAGTCATCCCATCCTTGACTATGAATGCCTGTTTTCTGGTTAGGTTGTCTTATGTGAGCTTTAATACAGTTTAAAAATGAAGATCTTGCTGGTTCCTAGGCACGTAGTTTTTGTTGCTATTTTGAGAGAGATATTTTCGGATTGGTTATTGCTTAGTTTAAGGGAATGAGTATGATTTTTTTTTTCCACATCGTTTCTGGCAGTCTTGCTGAACTCATTAGTTTTCTATGCATATGTTCACATCTACAAACAATGATGGTTTCTTGTGCTCCCGTCTATTTATATCACCGTCTTGCATCCTATGTTTTTGGCCGTGACCTCTAGACTGTTGACTGGCAGTGATGGGAGCGATACACCTGTCTTGTTTTTGACCTTAAAGAAATGCATCTTAAATTTTCCTTTAATAAGTATGGTATTTGCTATAGAATTTTGATGTGTGGCCTCTTTTTTGTTTGTTTGTTTTTCCATTAAGGAAGTCTGCTTCTATTCCTGGTTAGACTTTTTTGGTCTTGTTTTTATACAAACAAACAATAGCACATACTTTTTTCCTGAAATTTTTTTTTTTTTTAAAGCATCTCCAGTGACCAACGGCTGGGAATTCTCTTATTAATTTTATTTATTTATTTATTTTTGGCTGTGTTGGGTCTTCGTTTCTGTGCGAGGGCTTTCTCCAGTTGCGGCGAGCGGGGGCCACTCTTCATCGCGGTGCGCGGGCCTCTCCCGTTGCGGAGCACAGGCTCCAGACGCGCAGGCTCATAGTTGTGGCTCACGGGCCTAGTTGCTCCGCGGCATGTGGGATCTTCCCAGACCAGGGCACGAACCAGTGTCCCCTGCATTGGCAGGCAGATTCTTAACCACTGCGCCACCAGGGAAGCCCATTTTCCTGTAATTTTAAAGATAGTTATGTGATTTTTCTCTTTCAGTCTTGATGTAAGTAGATGGCAATTAGCCAGATCTCAAGTGTGCCCTTTCTAATTTCTAAGAAAAAAAATTGGTTTCATAGAGCAGGGAAAGTCTTCTCTAGTTGCTGTTGCCAAGAGGCTCAGAGAGTTGCTTTATTAGCTGAGAGCTATCCAATCCCCTTCCGTTACATGTCGGTTCTGTTCTGTTGAGTTCTGCATGGTGCTCACAGATAGAACAGGAAAATAGAACCTGACCTGGCCTTGGACAGAGTTCGCATCACCGATTCCCTCCCCAGTACTTCTTTCCTGGTCATGGGTTAGGAAGGATGCTGAGACAGCATTTTAGCTGGTTGTTCAGTTGATCATCGAGTATTGACTCACTTCTGGGCTGGCAGTTCTGCATCTCGGCTCCTAAACTTTCTCTGGGTTCTGGGGTGGAGGACTAACGTGGCTCAAAGTGACAGGTGAGAACACCGTGCGCTGGCTTGTGTGTTGAGTTGAGGAGATGGTTGTGTTTTGGAACCGGCAGGAAGGGACGGCTTGTGGGTTGATGCCTCAGAGTCTCTCAGGTGGCAGCTGGGAGAGGCCCTGTGTGGTCCTCATTTCTGTGTGTGCAACATGGAATTGTTTCTCCCTTTGCTGGGGTCGGTCCGAGACAAACAGGAGCACGGTAAGTGGCAGGAGGCCGTGGGAAGAAGGGGGGCTCCGGGTGGCTTGGACAGCCTTGGTGAGCACACAGTTCTTTATGTTTCTGAACTTACTGTAATGTTAAATCTTCTTCATGTATTGGTTTTAAGTTCCACTTCGGTACCTTCCCTCCGTGTTCTGGGCCAGGTAGGTTGGTGGGATACTGCAGCTCCAGTTTGACTGGAAACAGAAGTTTGGGGACTGGGGGGAGGCGTCTGCAGATTTGGTTTTGGGAAAAATCATAAACAAGCTGGAGATGAAGCCTAGTTAGAAAGGGGGGCGGGAGGGGGGGACGATGGTTTGCTTTGTACTCTATCCGTCGCTTCTCCGTACTTTTCTAGCCATTCTGACCCCAAGTTCGAGATCTGGAGATGGTCTGCCTACCTCTGAAGATGCGGTCTCGACTCTGAGTTAAGCCAGCAGTGTGGCTGGTCACCTGCTCTCGGAGCTGTGTCCTTACCTGCAGAAGAGAGAGATCGGACACCTTGACCTTTTAAGTTCTTATCCATCTGATTCAGCTTAGCTTGCCGTTTCGTGAAACTCTTCTCGTGCACAGAGAAGTTGGAATCCCAGGCTGTTAGAGCGGGAAAGGGCGTTGGAGGCCCCTGGCCCCCACCTCTTGTCCTCTAGCCCCCACCTCTTGTCCTCTAGCCCCCACCTCTTGTCCTCTAGAGCAGAAAACCGTGGCACAGAGAAGCCACCTCGTCGGCTCCCACCAAGCAGGATTTTCCTCTGGGGCTGGAAGGAGCGCGGGCTTCCCAGAGTCACAGGGCCAGGGGCCAGAGAAGGGAGAGGGGTGGCCGAGCGGCTCAGCCGCCAGCGCCTCTGACAGGGAGGCTTCCGTGGGTCTCGCCCTCGATGGCTGCCATGTCCGGTGTTGCAGCGTCCACCGTCCGCCACCACCGTTCTGTGGAATCGGGCATCGGCTCGCGCGTCCGTGTTCCCTTCGCACGCAGCCATGGAGCGCCCACCAGAAGTGTGAGCAGGTTAGCCCGGTGGGGGACCTGCGGGCTCCTGGCCCGGGGTCACCGTGTCACGCTTGCCGTGGTTCTGAGGCTGGAAGGTGTCTTCTTCAAAGGGTCATACTGTCCCAGTGTGGAATTTTTATTTACTGCCACCTTTATTTCCCAGATAGTCCAACGGGAGAAATTCTTGCCTGGCACGTGGAAATTGTTTTATTCGATCTCTAACGCAGAGCTGACGTTCACCTCTGTAGCTCATGTGTGTCGAAGGCACGAATTTGCATCTGTTCCAGGAGCCGTGGCCCCTCTGACGGAGATCAGAAGCCTAGCCGATGCTGCAGAGTCCCCGGTGGTGCCGGGCGCTTGGCTTCCCTCGCGGCCCTGGAGCTGCCTCAGCGGCCAGAGCTGCTCTCCCACCAGCCCTGCGGGCCGGCCCCGTCCCTCCCACATTTCTGCTTGTGCCCAGTCTCTGCCAAGAACCCCCCTTTGGTTTTGTGGTCCCGTAGCTGTCCTGTTGGCGCCGCGTGCCTTGTCCCTCAGCTGAGGATGGTTCTGTGGTCGCCTGTGAAACGCCTCCTTTCTTTGTACGCTTGATGCACAGGTGACTAAACAGAGTGTTCTGATTTCTGTTATTAGCATTACTGCGGTGGCAAGTATCAAATATCTTCAGGCATTTCTTTGAAGGAAAGAGGAATTTTTTGAAAAGAAGGAAATTGTGATACTATATGCAATAGAATATATACAGACAGCTTTGCTAGCTGTGCAGTTAGTTGGGAAGTATTGATGTTTTGGCATTGGGTCGTGGTTGGCGTACGGCAGGTTGAATTGCTAAAAGCAATTTATGTAACCTGTTAAGTAGACCAAGCATTTGTTACACTGGATTAGGTATTTAACTTAGTTTCCTGGACTTTGATGATCTTTTGTTGACTTAGTATGAGATTGACTTTCTGATTACATGCTTCACTTCGATCTAATGAATTTTCTCTGTCGTTATGAATGGTAGTCAGCGGAGCTAGGCCAATGGCGAGGTTGATTGTAGACCAGTGCTTATAGAAGCTAATCACCCACATTTTTTTGTTCATATAGAAGCCTTTTCCCTTGCTTTTAGCTAGGGCTGGTGTCGAGTGCCGTGTAGATTTTGGAGTCATTATCGGTCACATTTTTTAAACGGGTATGAAGAGGTGGAGTTTGCTTGTGTTGAAATATTTGGTAGAAAACGTTGGTTCTTTAAAAGTAACAATTGATTTCTGGCTCTTTTTTGAGAAGGAAATGCTCTTACGCTCGCTTTCTGCACCAGGGTGTGCCTTGAAGACCCCTTGCCCTTCTCCCATCTCCTGTATTCCTTACCTAGGTGGAGGTGTATTTCTGGACACTTTGAGCGGAGATCCATTCAGAGGCTGACAGACTTGTCCCTAGAAGAAAAGGGGCATAAATATGCCAAATGCAAAACCACAATGATTTCTTTGATTGCAGGGACCTTTGGGCCAGCTTGCGGTAAGAACTTGCCTTTAGAAGATCCTTTGGTTCCCATCCATGTCTCCCTCTCCTCAAAGGGATGGCAGCCCGATGGACAGTGGGCATGTGCCCCCAACACGGACAGACTTCCGCGGAGGTAAGCTGCTGTCGGTGCCGTCCAGGCAGACGTGCGCCCTCCTGGTCAGCCCGAGCTCTGCCCCCATCCACGCCTTGTGCACGTTGTGTCAGAGGCCCCGAGGCTTTCTCTCTTGTTTCCAGCCAGGGCTAGGGTCCTGCCTCATCAGGTAACAAGTAACCCTGTTTCCACGGGGCTTAGGAATGAGTGGAGTGCAAGGCAACCGTGGCAGCTTCCTCCGGTGGAGGACAGGGACTCCCCTGAGGTGGTGCTCGTGAACTCGTGAAGTGGTCGTCGGCCCTTTGTGGTTCTGTGTCTGTAGTTCACCGCACGTCGGGCTTAACTCTGGTCACTGTGAGCCGCTGTTGCTTTGGGGACAAGTTTGCACAGAGTCTGTTTCCCTTCTTGCCTGATTTGGGGGGACACTGTCGACGCGGCTGCTGTCAACTGCTGTGGTGGGTCCCCCCCCTGAGTCTGGTGCCAGCGTGTGCAAATTAGAGGCCAAGCTCTCAGATTCTAGAAGGTGTTGCTCCAGATCTTGACCCAGGGAAGGCACGGCGGACCAGAACTCCTCGTCTCCCTAGGAACGGACCGCAGCCCTGGATTGGCTTGGTTGCTGCCGGCAGCGCCTGCGTCCTCCTGCCGTATTGCTTTACTCTTCAAGGAGTAGATGCAGCAGAAAATATTAGTGTATTTCCTAGCAAAGTGTTGTTGTTGTTTCGGTTTTTGTCTTTAAGAGCCTTAGGTTTCCGGTTGAAAAGAGGAGAAATTTTCACTTGTCTCCCTGGGAAAAGGTGCTGGGAGTCAAGTTTCACTTATACTGGTTGAATGTAAAACTTTGGAAGGGGAGGTATGGCTGCTGAGAGAAATGGGTTTTAACCCGAGTGTGATCTCTCTGGCTTTGCTAATGGACCTCACCTCTCCCTTTCCGGCAGTGACGGGCAGAGTGAGCCAGTGGGCGTTGCAGGATTGCTGGCTGTGCAGGGTTGCGAGGTCTCGGGGGCCTGGTTTTTGCAGGGCTGTGTTCTAGGGCACGAGGGGCCGCGTGGAGGGGCTGCTGGGAGCTCTGGTCCGTGGGAGTCACTGCAGGGGGTGACTCACGTCATGAGGAACAGGGAGGCGCCTCCCTGCTGACAATTCCTCTATGACAACTTGTGCACGTTTTTAAGAAAGGAAACATCTTCGTTGTTAACTTTTGGGGTGGGGGGTCAGGTAACTTATTCCAACGTATTAAGATCATCTTTCTGACTGTTGTAAGGATCTCCTTGCTAAGCTCCCGGGCACGCTTAGGAGCTGCGCTCGCTCTGGCTAGTGTGGAAAGTATTGGGAAGATTATCTCCTGGTTCTTACATGTTCTTTTACTTTCCGGGCCCCGCATATTGTGCTTACTTTCTAAGAGGTGCATTAAGCCATCTGCAATCCCTTGCTCTTTCTTTTGTGGGCTAGCTGACCGAAGCGGCAGCAGCTTTAATGAAAGGGAGCCAGTACCACGCCAACTTCCATGTGAGAGCGGGAGGTTATGAACTCGAGGTTATTAAGTGAATTTAATTCTAGCTTCGCTTCTCGGTTTAATAGCGAACCAAGTTTGATATTACTTTTTCTGGTTTTAATCAAGTTTCTGCCTCCATTTGGGAAATTAGAACTGGTCCATCGGAGTCGCTGTCAACAGGGGTGGCACGTTCTTAGCCTGACTTTCTGCTGTCTTCTTTGAGCAAATGATGATTGGGTCTCTTGGCCCTCCTGCACGCACCACAAGTGTGCGGGGTTGTGTCCATCTTTACCTTGTTTCTAAAAAGCACTCTTGGTAAACGGGGATCTTTGGCAGTTGGGTTTAAGACTGGCCCCCCCGCCCAGAGCACATTTAACTAGTGTTCGCTTGTGGCATACTGAAAAAACAGAGCGGAAAATGTTTCCAACGTATTCAGTGAGGTGTGTGAGCCCTTAATGACTTGGGATTTGAAGTGTCTTTCCCCACAGGCAAGCCCACAGGTGTTTGCTTTTTAAAAACTGCTAGTGGGATTTTGTGTGTGTGCGGAAAGTCCTGGGGATTCTGAGCGCTGCCTCTCCCTGCAGCAGCACGTTCCGACTGTGTTGTTCATTTGTGTCCGAAGGTCGTCCCCTCCCTTGATGCTAAGGCCCGGGTTCTAGGGTCCCGGGCCCTCGCGTCAGCTGTCCCCCCGCTGCCGTGTCGCACGCCTGCCTGCTTCTGGGCGCTCGGAGCCCTGCTGCCCCGCCTCACTTGGGCCAGGGATGCAGGTGTGGGCTCTGCACCTGGACCTTCTTGGGTTGGTGAAGGAAGGAGATGCATAACGAGGACGTTATCACCCCGAATAAGTGCTCCGGTGGCCGGGGCCCCAGTCCAGGAGGAGGGAGATAGCAGGGCGTTGTCGTAATAAAGACGCCCGACTGAAGGAGGGGGAGGGGAAAGCCACACAAGGTGGGCGCCAGCACATGTGACTCCTGTGTGCTGGTCTCACCACAGGGCCAGAGAGGAGTGTTGTTCAAGGTCAGGTAACTTAGTTTGAACTGTATTCGACCACAGCAGACAATTGTATGCACGCACCGAGTTCTCCTAGTTTGTTATAAAGGTAGTGTGGTTATCTGCTCCAAAAAAAAAAAAAAAAGAAAAATTACACTGGAAACGTTTGACGGAGGTGGGTTTTGCCTCTTTGCTGCCCTAGTTCTCTCCCTGCCTCTCTCGGCCGTTCCCAGTGCCCCCCTCGCCACCCCCTTGCTGCTGAGTAGGAGGAGGGGCCTCCGGGGGGCGGGAGGAGGGCGCATGCAGGTTCTGTGCAGCTCCCCCTGGGGTCCTGCTCCTGGCCGGCCGCCTCGGGGGCTCCTGCGAGGCTGTGCACGTGAAAACCCCGATTTTTGGTTCCTGAAAATCGAACTGTGTTTCGTCACTTTGGTTAATCAGAGACTCAAGAGTTTCAAACCACATGTAAGAGGTGTGAATGATGTGATATAAGCATTGTTGGAGCCCTCTGTTGTGGTTTCCCTTTCTCTCTCTCTCTCTTTTTTTCCTTGTATTCTCACTTCAAAGTTTAAGCAATAACTTGAGTCACCAGACTCTTTCTAGAAAGACAGTATCTTTTCTAGCCTGACATGGATATACGTCTTTTACTCATTGTGTGTGGTAAGAAAAGGTGTGGGCACTAGAGGACGTTGAGGTGTGTGACTGTAAAAGTCTAGACGCGTCATCAAAGAATGTGAGCATCCCATGGATCTCATGAGTCTGAATAATGAAATTTGCCACCAGTAACCTTCACACTGTATGCGGGCCTATTCGGTCTTTGTCTGTAGGCTGAATCTCACTTTTATCACATAATTGGCACATAATTGGGCTCCGCGGATTGGCGGGGGTGGGGTGGATGGGGGAGGGTCTCACACTGACTGGAGAGCTGCTCTCTACCTGCTGGAAGGCTCTGAAGGTGGGTTCGAGCTAAGGGAGTGTTTCTGGATGAGCCCCCTTCTTGAAGATGTTAGTAGGTGCTACCTGATAAGATGTTTGGACACGTTGGGTCTAGTAGGTTTCTGTTACAGTATTCTCAGAGCTTTTGAGCCTTGAAGGGAAGTTGAATGTGTGGCATTTCCTAAATCTGTTTCTTTGTGGGACCCTTCTTTCTCTCTATGTGTCTCTCTCTCTCATGGTAAATTTCAATTCTATAAAATCCCCAGACGGATCCCTCTGGAAGTAGCTTCTCTTGTCAGCACTTGGGAAGGTGAGCCTTAGAAGGCATCCACTGTGGTTAAGAACATAAGTCCGGAGATGCCAAGTTAGCACCAAGTAACAGCTTTCTGTGGGTCTCCTAGTATGCCGTCTTTAGAAAAGCATTCCTTTAAACGTTGGTGGTTTAAAAACTGGATAAATTGACAAAGGACCATGAAGCATGATACGGAAGGCAATTACTGAAATAACATGTTAATGTTTTAAACAGTTTTATTTTTCAGTAGATAGTTTTCTGAGTGAAACTGTGGGATTTGAGAGAAAATAAGCTGTAAAAGTATTTGTGCATGTCTTGTTCCATAGGGAAACACAAAGATCACAAGCGCTGAAGCCTATGGTAGGTGTAAAATCCTAACAGAAATTGTTGGGGGCTTGGTGGTGGTGGTGGTGGGGTGATTAATACCACATTTCCCTAAAATCTTTTTGTCTCGATTTTTCATAAAAGCTTGCTAAAGATGTTTCGAAGATTTCCTCTGCCCCAGGTGGGGTGTGGTTCACTTTTTGTTCATTTAACGAACACTCGAAGGTTAATAAGCCGTGTTGTTTGGGGTCGAGTGCAGCCATGGGCCCTCAGGTCTGGGGAACGAGACAGCCTTCCTCTGACGGGAATTTCTAGTGTCTCATTCGCCTTTCTTTTTCTTGGTTACTGTTCGTGCTTGGCTTCCTTCTCCTGCTTGTCCTTTTGCATACTCATCTAGTCTTTTGCACACTCATCCAGTCCAGGGTCTTCACTACTGCCTAAGCTTCCAAATCTCAGTGCCTTGCCTGGGCTCTCCCTAGGCCTCAGATCCACTTAGAGAAACGCCTGCCGGGGACGGTCCCCCTAGAACGTCCCCTGGCAACTTCACATTCAACCTGCAGAGCAGGGACTTCTTCCCTCTCATGAGCCAGGTTTGCGTGCGTCACAAGTGTTCCCATTAGGAAGGGATTGATTGGAAGGTGCTTGTTTAATGCAGAGGCAGTAATAACTTAGAGCAGGAACACGCAGGGGGCTTGAAAACCTGCCAGTGCCCCGTCCCACCCCTGAACGGGGATCTCGGGGCTGTGGCCGGACTGTGTTTATGAACAACCGGATTTAAATTCCCGAGGTGCAGGGCCCCCTCCCTGCAGGCCACGCATCAAAGATGGCTTAGAAATGTGTTCAGGCTCTAAAGGGGTGAACACGTCAGGAACATTAGGCCTTTGTTTGACGCTGTCTTCGAGGGAACCATGTCGAAGGCCTGGTGAAATCACCCGTGGTCTCTGAGAGATGGAAAATCTGGAGACAGTTACCAGCACGCTCTTCACCAGCGGCTCTCTGGGGTGCTTTGCCTCCCGTCCCTCCTTTCCCGCCCCTTCCTGGACAGTCGCTCCCGCGGCCCCCCCCCCCCCCCGCCCTACCCCACCGCCGTGGCCCTGCCGGCAGGAGAGCAGGGGCAGGTGGGCTGGGAGCGGGCCATCCCTCCTGCCCCCGAGGGGGTGTTGGGCAGCAGCCCAGGAGGGGCCCACAGAGCCCCCTGCCACGGGGCCCCCCCTGCCGCCCGTCGGCCAGCTCGGGCCTGGAGGCTCCTGCGCGCCGTCCAGCAGGCGGGCGGCCCCTGCCGGGGGCCGGTGATGGCCCATTTCTGCACGGCCCGCTCCCCCAAGCAGCTGGTGTAACTGAGGGACCGAGGTTACTGTGGGAGAAGCCTTCCCGGGCCTGCCCTGTGGGCTTCTCCCGGGGGGACCGAGGGCAGAGTGGCCCGCCCCGGCTCTCGCCCGGCGTTGGGGGCCGCAGAAGTGCGGGCAGAGGCCGAGGGGCTGGCGGGTCGGGGAGCTCTGCCTCCGGCTCTTTCTCCTGATCTGGTCTTCAGGGACCTTGACTCCTCATTTGAGGTAAACGGGCCACCTGCCTCCCGAGTCGAGAGGAATCTGGAAAATGCCTGCTGCTTCTAGAAATGCTCAACCTCACGTTGTAAGACTCTTAAGTATATTAAAACTTGGCGGGGAGAGTGGGATGTGTGCCAGGAAACGATACGATTTGTCCATTTTATCGTCTGTTTGTGATTCCGCTGGGTGGTTTTCTTAGGTTTTTGGCTCGTTCTTTTTAAACACAGTTGATTTCAGAGTTACTTCCAAATATCTGCCCTGCGTCCATGCTGCCGCTTTCTATGTTCGCTATTTGTCGGCCCCAATTAATTTGCTATACTGTCTAAAGAAAATGGGTTTGGGGTTTATGCTTCCACGTAAGTGACGTGAATATGAGAAGGTAGAGTCTCTGAAAAGGGAGGAAATTCACGCACGTTTTCATAAACGTGATCAGACGCGCAGCTCTTCAAAACTTCCTTTGAGCGGCAGTTTCCCAGATGCTGGATTGTTTTTTTATTTTGTGGAGAGCGGCCAGATTTGTCGGTCCACACCCAGAGGGGAGCACCAGTGCTGGCCCAGGGCAGAGCCCGTCCCGGGGACGCAGAGTCCACGGGCGCTCAGTTGTTTAGTCACCGGCTTCGGTCGCGCGAAGAACTGGCAGCGACAGCCCGTCCGGCATCCTGCGGCTCTGCGAGGACAGCTTTTCCCTCTGCGGGAGCCCCGGCCTCCGTCTGCCCTGGTGGTGCAGTCAGACTGCTTTCTTCCACGAGGATTGCCTTTCTCTGAGCAACAAACAAAAGCTTTATCCTGGTGCCTCCGGCTAGGATTTTAACAGTCTCCCTCCACTTTTGCTGCCTTGTGTAGTCTTGGGCATCAATACTCATTGATTCCAAGTGTAGAGACAAGGGTGTCTTTGGTTCTCGTGAGCTGCCTGCCACCCCCAGGCTAGCGGGGCCCTCGTTTCCCCGCAGCGATCTGCGCAGTCATTCAGCCACGTGGGGGGGGGAGCCCCGTGCCCACGCTGTGACAGCCACCCTCCCAGCTTCCGTTGCCATTCGGAAGTCATCTGCCGCATTCCCCGTGGACCTGGAACAGCTGCAACTTCTGGGAGAGGGAAAAGAACATCTGTTTTCTCTGAGAGTGATTTTTAGCTTGCAAGCATCTGTCCTTGCGTTTCTGGGAAAAAAACAGAAAAGATACAGGGAGCCCTTTGTATCAGACTCCAGGGTGACCACGGGTAGAAGCAAAACAAGTTACTTCTGGGTGGACTAAACTAATCCCCAAGTAAATCTTGCTTTGAAATCACAGGGGAACACGTTTCATTTCCATCATGGGGAAAGAAAAGGTCGGCTCAGCACCAAAGATAATAGAGAACGTCGAGACGTTTCGGGGGGGCGGGGACCGTGGATTCCTTTCTCTCCCCCCGAACGCACTGTCCTAGTGTAATTGAAGGGAGTTCCTGAAGACTTTTGGCAGCTCCGTTTTATGTTTTTCTATCCAGAAAGTTGAATGAATTAAAATTCCAGTTAGGCTAAATATTTTACTTCACCAAAAAGAAACTCAACTCTGTTTTCTGGCTGTTGCCTATAATTTAAAATGAGTATTAATTGTATTTCTAGTTCTTTTTGTCTCAACGTACATCTTCTGCCTATTCAGACCTTCGTCTGACGTATCTAAACACAGCTGATGTATTCAGGTAAAACAATTAATTATGCCATATGCTTTCTTTTCTAAAACTTCTATATTTCTAAGTAAATTCCTAAAAAAAAAAATAGTATCATATATGAGATCACAAATCTTACTTAGATTATGTAATGAGGAGTGCTTGGTATGTAATCAAAGAGAAGACTGACTCCCGGTGAGGGCAAAGAACGCTTTCTCTTTCAGTGGTCCACGCAGCACAGCAGGACTTTCGGGCGTTTGGGTGAGTAGAGACATCTGCTTCAGCATGGAAACATGGGCTGCTCGAACCAGGCCCTTGTGTTGAACCCTGTCCGGGAGCCACACGTTGTCATGGCCATTACTGACCGACCACGGTCTGCCAGGAGCCAGACGGAGCACTTAGGCTGGCTCTTCTGTAGGCGTCTGCATGGGGCTGTGTGGACGCTTGTGTGCTGTGATGGAGTCTGCCTCACCGAGGCAGAAATGGAGCTGGGGGCGGTGGTGGTTCATGTCATGGGGAGCTGGGGGCGGTGGTGGTTCATGTCATGGTCGGGTGTAGGGGCAGGGGACGCGTATCCGTATCTCCTCAGCAGCCTCAGGTCTGCGCCCCAGGGCTGCCTCAGGGAGGGAGCCCTGGATTTGCACGTCTGATCCGAGTGCAGCTTGACTGTGTCCAGTAGCTCATCGTTAACGAACGTACTATACGTCGAGCACATGTGCCTGTTACCTAACTGTTCATTCTGGAGTAGAACTGTGCAGAAAATAAAGATGAGTGAGGTGGCCAGGAGGCTGGAAGGAAGAGGAGCGAGAGTTCAGACAGCAGAGACGTCTCCTCGGTGCAGTCCGGCACCGGACAGACAGGCATGTTGCAGGAGAAGCCCCTTACTTTGGGAGCTGTTTACCGTTAGGGTATGGTAAATACCCTGAAGGATGGAGATAAAAGTGTAAATGTGAATTTGCCACCCATGCATTTGAAGTACAGCATCTGTTTTGCGTGAATCTACTAATTCCATACATTATCTTAACACTGAAGGCACCTCTTAGATTTGCAAAACACAATAAAGTCTTCTTTTTCAGCCATATTTGCCCTCTGACTTAGTCCTGTCTGATCTCTTTGGGCTGGGTCTTTATCAGAGAATTAATACTGAGCCCTCAGTAGTCACTTCTTTTGGTTTTATGGTTTTGTGGTGGATATTTCTGACAAATGCTGTGTAATAACCATTAAAATCTTCACCTGGCAGAAAGATAATCTTGTAATTATTAGAAGTATTTCACTTTTAGGAAGAGTACATTTTTAGCTTATGATTATGGCAGACTTGTTTGATGTAGCAGTTTATGATCACTGACTGTTGTGTTTGCTCTTTTATGAGGACAGAGCAAGGGAGGAAAGTCAAGTCCTCCTCGTTTATCTCCCAGGGCACCCTTTCCATGCTTCTCTCTGTTATTTCTTTTCTGCTCCCTCAGATTTAGGTCATTTGTAAGTGTAGTTCCCTGATTACCTTGTAAGGATCTTTACGTTTAAGCAGATGTTTTTATCCGTCTTAGTTTTTAACCAGCATTCAGCACAGAAACTTCCCATGAACAGATCTGTTGCTGTGTTGTGGCGAATATGTGCTGATGCAAAAGAGAGGAGCACCTCAGTGCCCATGGGGGGGGGTGGGGCTTAATTACTGAACCTCAACGCGCACACATGCACACAGTTATGAGGCGGCCTCTTCCAGGAGAGAGAAGCCTGTGACGTAAACCCGGAGAAGAGCGTCTTAGGGACGGCTCAGTGCTCTTTCCAGTTTGTTGCAGGACGTGAGGACAAAAGTTCTTGTTCTTGGCACGAGGGAGCAGGGCCTGTGAATCCCGCAAGTCACAGGCAGACCTTTTGTAAACCGATGTCTTTTTTCAGGCAGTAAGATTAGAGTTCATTGCTCTCTGAAAGGAAACCAGTTAAGAACAGTTACCCTAGAACATGTTTTCCTCACTGGAATCCTTTAGAAATTGCTTAGAGTCTGTGATGTTTGTTACTGTGGTTCTTGCTGTTTAGGTTTCTGACTCAACGTTAAGTCTGGATTTGAGCCCCAGCTGCTCCCCCTCCCCGCGCTAACGAGGTATCTGCGTCTGTAAAGCGGAAGAAGCTGATTACCTAAATGGACAGGATTACCGGGAGAATCAAATGAAATACTCCTTACGAGGGTCTTGGGTAAAGCACGCAGTGCTGCGGTGTTGCACTCTTGCGGGATGAGGCTGGGACCCCACCTGCTGGACCAAGAGGAAGACCCGAGGCGCCCCGGGGCTGTCCCCTTAGGGAGCCTGTGGTGAAGGAGTGTGTGGCTCTCCCCAGGCCCTGGAGGACGCCACTCTCCCCTCCTTCCGCGAGTGTCCTGGTCCCAGCCAACTGGGCCACTGGTGGTCGGGGGTGGGGGCGGTGAGAGATGGCCTGGAAGGACAGCAGCTCTGGCTGTGTTCTCGCTGTCATGTCAGGTTTCTGATGGCGATGGAGCGAGCGTCCACAGAGGAGGGTTCAGGCCTCTGGAAGGTACTGTAGACCTGGCCGGCAGGCAGGCCTGAGACTTGGTGGGGCTGGGCAGGTGGTGGTAGAAAATACGATGCGAACGTTTCACATGTGCGGATACTCTCACACCTAATGTTCATTTCCAAAAGCACCTTTTTTCTTCTCTAGAAACTCCTCTTGTTAGATGACAGCCCTCTGTCCCAGGAGGCACCGCATCCCTGGCACGTAGAAACGCACCTCCCTCCTCCTCCTCTTGTACTGATGATAACCTTTTCCAGGTGTTGGTGTTATGTTGTGATGTCAGGAAAAGTCCCGTGCTTCAGGAGTGTTCCTAGAATATTCTGTTCTTTTAAAACATTCAAGGGCGAAATCATTTGCCTCCTTCCCATCCTTTCTTCCCTCCTTCCTTCCTCTTTATATAGATATTTTTAGAGGACCATAACTGATCCATTTCTTCCCCTACCCGTTTCTTCTTTCTTGAGTAAATTTTAATTCATACATTACAAAGAAATGATCTAGTTCATTGTAGATTTTTAAACTTATTATAATAAAACATTGTGACCTGTTCTGTTTGCATTTAAAAGTGTCTCCATCTGTAATTTTTTATTGCTATATTTGCAAATTAGTGTTATCTATTTTTTTCTTGATTATAGTAGCTGGAGTTTATTTAAAAAATAAAATGGATTTCTCATTCTAATATTTTCCCATTTTGCATGTATCTTTATTTGTTTTCCTTAGGTTTCCTTCTTTTTTCCTTCTTTCCTAACTTCCATAGTGAACACTTAAAATTTCTCCCTACCCCCCCCCCCCCGTTTTTTTTTTGGCTTGGTAATGAAAATGTGTAATACTGTGTTTTCCTCCGAATAAATCTTTGGTTGTATTGTATAGCTTTTGGTGTATGTAGTGTTTCCAGTATTTTTGGATAATTCGTAGTGATGCTTTTGATTTTTTTCTAAGGATTTGATCCAGAAATTTTCAGTTGATTTGTTTCTCTTTGTGCTGTTTCAGGTTTTATTGCGCAGTGTCATTTTAGTTGATATTTGCAGGTAGTGGCCTTTCTCTGGTTGCATGCTTGTTTCCAGCACTAGAAGACTTTGTCTTGGACCACTGTTGTCCTTTTAGGGCCTCGTGAAAGAGTGGAAGCCTGGGCTGTCCCTCCCCGCGCCCGTCGTCGTCCCCCCCTGCACCTGTCGTCATCCCCCCCCCATGCTTATCCTGCTTCAATTTTCTGTTTTCTTCTTTTTTTAATTTATTTTTTTTATTGAAGTGTAGTTGATTTACAGTGTTCTGTTCATTATTGCTGTACAGCAAAGTGATTCAGTTATACATATATACATTATTTTTTTAATATATTCTTCTCCATTCTGGTTTATCCCAGGATATTGAATACAGTTCTCTGTGCTGTACAGTAGGACCTTGTTTATCCATTCTATACAGAAAAGCTCACATCTGCTGACCCCAGCCCCCTCCCCTTGGCAACCACAAGTCTGTTCTCTAGGTCTGTGAGTCTGTTTCTGTTTCATAGATAGGCTCATTTGTGTCATATTTTGGATTCCACATGTAAGTGATATTATATGGTATTTGTCTTTCTGACTTATTTCACTTAGTGTGATAATCTCTCGTTGCATCCATGTTGCTGCAAATGGCATTATTTCCTTCTTTTTTATGGCTGAGTAGTATTCCATTGTATATATGTACCACATCTTCTGTATCCATTCATCTGTTGATGGACATTAAGGTTGTTTCCATATGTTGGCTATTGTGAATAGTGCTGCTGTGAACATAGGGGTGCATGTATCTTTTTGAATTATAGTTTTGTCTGGATATATGCCAGGAGGGGGATTGCTGGATCATATGGAAACTATTTTTAGCTTTTGAGGAACCTCCATACTGTTTTCCGTAGTGGCTGCACCAATTTACATTCCCACCAGCAGTGCAGGAAGGTTCACTTTCTCCACGTTCTCTCCAGCATTTGTTATTTGTAGACTTTTTAATGATGGCCGTTCTGACTGGTGTGAGGTGATACCTCATTGTAGCTTTTATTTGCATTTCTCTAATAATTAGCGACATTAAACGTCTTTTCATGTGCCTGTTGGCCATTGATTTTCTGATTGATCTTCTCATTTTCTTCTCTCCCCATTAGTTCTGTTGTGTAGGTAATTGATGAGACGGGCCTCTCCTCTGAACACCCACAGCATTTTGTGTCTTTGTGGTACCCACCACAGGCTGGCTGGTGGTAGTTATTTGCCCACTTTTCTATTATGAAAAGTGATTTATTTAGGAAAAGAGCCCGGACCCTACTCATTTTATAGACCCCCAGTGACACTGTGTGCGTAGTAGGCGCGAATCATTGAAGGAATGCTGGCATCTGTGAGACAAAGGAACAATTAAATCAGCTATTTTTGAGGTCAGGGATCGTGTTCTGTGCCTTGAGTGCAGTTGGAAGGTGCCGTGAACGTCAGGGAGTTGCTTTGACTGTAAAACGAGGTGGGGTTTGGGCTTTGATACCAGTTTCCTGCCTCCTAGTTTCACAAGCCTCCCAGTGGACCTGGGTTCAGACAGGGGGCACTCTAAAGTTAGTATGGTATTAATAGCTCAAGTTCATGGGCACTGCTGTGTGCCAGGCACGCCCCTGAGGTGGGGTGTTCTTTAGTCCCGGGAGCAGATGGGAAACTGAACGCGGCTTCAGGCCTGGTCTCAGGGTCCCAGAGCTGGTGTGGGTCAGAGGCAGGATCCAAACCCGGGCTTGAGAGTCTGGGTTCCTGCACAGCACCTTAGCAAAAAGGTACCTTTGCTTTAAAAACCACACTCCTAAGGAAGTCTGGGACTCCCCGTTGTTTCAGTAAAAGACCTCCTGGGCTGAGCCTTTCCTTAGTGCAGAGGCAAAAGCAGAGCTTAACTTCATTTCAGAGTTCATGGTGTAAAAATCGTTGTTAACGGTGCAGAATCCACCCCTTTTCTCATTCACCTTGAGTTAACCTCTCCGTCGTCTGATGTCTGTCAAGCGCCCGTGAGGGTTGTGAACGTGGGGAGTGCCAGCCCACCACCTCCAGACAGTACAGGGCAAGCTTGCCTGTAAGCGGTGTTGTTGTTGGTGTTGTGTGTGTACATTAATTTCCACGAGCAAAAAACTACCAAAGGCAGAATCAGAAGACAAACGAGGAAAATGCTGTGTTTGTGGCTCGTGTTACAGGAGGCTACTTCCCCTAATATTAGGTCAGTAGAAAAACAGACAAAGGATAATAAGGGCTCACAAAAAAGAAAACATACATGACTCTTCAATATGTAAGGGTGTTCAGCCTTACAATGAGAGAAAGACAAACTTTGTGAGATACGCTCCCCCCCCCCACCCCCCCCCCACCGGCTGCAATGGATTGATGACCGTCATCTGCTCAGGCTGCCGTAACACAGCGCCACAGACCCCGCGGCTTAAACAACAGAAGTTTATTCCCTCACAAACCTGGAGGCTGGAAGTCTGAGGTCAGGGTGTCGGCCGGGCTGGCTTCCTCTGAGTCCTCTCTCGTTGGCTTGCAGGTGCCGTCTTCTCCCTGTGTCTTCATATGGTTGTCCCTCTGTGTGTGCCTGTGTCCTCATCTCTTCTTATGAGGACACCAGTCACATTGGATTAGGGGCCACCCTAATGACTTCATTTTAACTTACACCTCTTTGAAGACCCTGTCTCCAAATTCAGTCCCGTTTTGCGGTACTCAGGGTTGGGACTTCAGCATATGAATTTAGGAGGGGGACACAATTCATTCACCTCCTAAGAATGACTGAAGAAAAGTTGGATTACACTGTCAAGGGACATGGTGTGTTGGCAAAGAAAAGGGAAATGAGCTCTCACACGTTGCTGGAGGCAGCCTCTTTGAAGAATAATGTCATTATCTATTTAAATTCAAGTGTGTTCCTTTGACTCAGCGTCCAGCAACTCCCCAAATGATACATCCACGAAATTGACACCTGGCTCACCATAGCAAAAGAATGCGAGCAACTTGATGTTGTCAATAGGGTGTGGGTTAGTTACGGCTTAAAAAAAAAAAAAAAAGGGAATTCCTTTATGGACAAGTATAGGATGCTCCAAGGAGAAGCAAGGTATAGAACAGTGTATAGAGCGTTACATTTGGATAGAAGTGGAGAAAGAGTTGATAGGTATTTGCAGAGATATTTCTGTGAAGTCACAGAAGATGCGTCGCTAAGCTGGTGGGCGCGGAGGCTGGACAGCCAGGAGCTAGGGGCGAGAGGGAGACGCCTCGCTTTACACACTTCGGTGCCTTTTAAGTGGTGAATCCTGAAGTTATTAAATAAATAACTGTTTTCTTTCCCTTATGAGAAAATTCTCTTACAAGGTCATTCGTAACTTCCATTGTCTGGGGTCATTTTTTAAACATGAAATTATTCTGATTAAAATCATTCTTATTTTAAGAACTCTTACTTATTTTCCTTAGAGTGCCTCACACGTCATTCACTTGGAAGGTTTTATGAGGGCAGTGATTCTGCATCTGGGCCGTGACAGTGCTTGGTCACTTGGTCGAGCAGGTCACCTGTGTCCCTTGACCAGACCATCCTTCTCTAACACTCATGCCTCAAGGCTTGTAGGGCAGTAATTATTTTTTCATTCTAGTGTAGAATGTGGATGGATCATTGTTCAAGATTTTATTCCGCTCAGAAACTCCCATGCAGAGAAACACTGTTTAGTCTTGTTAATTGGGCTTTCTCGGTTTTACCAGGTTATTTCGAGGCACTTACGGGTGACGCTGTTGAGGGGGCTAATAGCACTCTGCCTGTGTTTAGTCCCCCGAGCTTTGCAAAGTGCTGTCACATTCATTATCTCATTTTCTTGTCAGGTGAACCGTGAGGTTAGAAATACAGATTATTGCTATTTTTTTCTGGCTGAGGCCCTCTAAGCTTAGGTGTCTCACAGTGAGTTAGTGATGGTCTCCTAGCTCCTGGAGGCTGCAGGGTGTAACATCTGGCTTTGCCAAGGGGAGGAGAGAATTAACCGGTCAGCACTTCTGTGCAGTAGCACTTCAGGCTTATGGACGTTGACTGTGCAGCTCAGTGGTTTTCAGTGGGGGCGACTTTGGCCCCCAGAGGCCACGGGCAGTGTCTGGCCCTGAGGACTGGGGATGTGCTACTGGCCTCTAGTGGGCGGAGGCCAGGGATGCCCGCTGCTCAGCGCCCTGCAATGCACAGGGCAGCCCCGCAACAGAGCTTATCCAGCCCCAAGTGCCGGTGGTGCCGAAGAGGAGAAATCCTGACGGAGCCGCGGGGAGCGCTTGGCCTGCAGCCCTCAGAGCCCATCTTTCCTGAGCTGGTCCATTTACTCCCTTCTGAATGTTTCTTCTTTGGGGGTGGGTGGTAGAAATTATTACTTGGGATGGTGACTGGTGGCAGATTTCAGAGGCCTTTTCTGCCTGCGTTGAATGAGTGTCCTGCACTGGAGGGGAGGTGCTGCACGGGGGCCAGCTGACACGGCACTGGTCCTGTCTGCACCGCAGGACTCCGCTCATCCTGAGACCCGGCCTTCACTCTGCCCTTGGTTTGCATGACGTCCGCAGCATCTCTGTCCCAGTGAGCGTGTGAGGCAGGCAGAGGTTGTTCTTAGTACCCTTCCCTTTTGGTCAGAAAGAGGCACCGGCAGCTGAGGGTTAGAGTTGGGGAATTCTAGCCAGGGGAGGGTGGAGCCAAGGAGACCCAATAGCCCTGGACTCGTTGGGACCGTGGGAGAGAGTCAGCCTAGAGAAAGGGAAGGCGTGAGTCCAGAGGAATGCAGCCGTGGAGGAGGAGAGTGCTGGGGGAGGTGACGAAGCGGGTAGTGGGGTCACCGGTGGGGCTGGGGGTCACCCGTGGGAATGGGAGGTGGCGGGTGAACGGAGGGCACTGCTGGTGGGGCTAGTCTTGGGCGGAGGGTGAGCCGGGCTGCCGTCCCTGAGGCAGGGACAGTGAGGACAGAGCCTGGGCCTGGAGCATGGAGGAGGGAGAGGGGCACGCCCAGTGCTGTCCTCAGAGGCCGGCGGGCGGCCCACCTGGCAGCGGGAGCAGCCGTGCAGAAGCCTGCGGGCCTTGGAGCTGGGCGCAGGGAGAAGCTGGAGGTGAGAGGAGGAGGCAGGTGAGTCCGTGCTTGCCAAGGACTGGTCCGCCAAGCCACAGAGTTGGGAATTCGTACTGGAATTTGGTAGAAGCTGTCAGCTATCTTAAAACCAGCGATGGTTTTGTTTTAAAGAGAAAGGAGAGTGACCCTCGCTGCGTGAAGGACCTGTGGATACCTTTGTCAGCCTGTCCTCTGCCGCCTCCCCCAGGGCTCCCTGTCGGTGGAGGGCATTGCCCGTGTCCATTTGAGCGAGGCTGCCTTCCCCCGCCTTGCCCCGCCCCCAGCCTGTGCCCCGCCCCCAGCTTTCCCCGCCCCCCAGTCTTGCCCCGCCCCCAGCCAGCCCGCCCCTCTCCCCGCTGCGCAGGCGCCGTTTGTTCGCTGCTCCTGGCCTCTTCCCTGCACACCTCCAGGGCTGAGTAAGAGCGAGAGCCGGCCTGGTGCCCTCCGGTGACGTTTGGGAGGAAGTGTGAAGTGTTATCAACAGGCTACAGGATGGACCGTTCTCTGGCCCTCCTCTCGCCCTCCACGTTAGGTTCTTGCAGCTTCACTCTTGCCCTACCTGCTGGCTGACCGCTCTTGACCCCCTCGTTCCCTCCCTCCACCCCCGCCCCAGTACCAACTCATCCTTCGGTTCATCTTAAAAGTCAGCTGGTTCCGCCTCTGTGACCCGGCAGGTCCTGCTGTCCGCTCGCTTGGGGCCCACTCCGGGGAGCTGTGACTCGCCAGTCATTGGAGGTCTGGCCTCCGCCTTAGAGACGGGCTCCCCACGGGGACCGGCTGCGGGGAGCACAGAGCCGGTGAGGCCGCTGACCCCTCGTCCCCAGGGCTTTCCCCCGCTCTCTCGCTGGCTCGGCGGCCGAGGTGAGCGGCACACCCCGTGAGGTGGGAAGGCAGGTTCAGCTGAGAGGTGGGACCAGTGGAACCTTTCTTGACGCAATTTCCATTCCCAGACTGGTGGAACTGGTGGAACGGGGGACACAAGCACCTGGGTCCTAGGACCTGGCCAAGTATTTAAAAAGCAGTGGCCTGAATGAAGGACCTAGTGCTGTTTTCCTGAGTGCCCCCTGAATCTGGCGGACCTCGTGTTGGGTAGCGTTCAGGCCCTGGCCTGTCTGGTACCAGGAACGAGCTGGATGAACAGAGAAGCGGGGCTGGTCTTTTTACTGCATCTTCCTCTCCAGGAAGATACAGCGAAGGCTCGGGCTTTATAAAGCCTTTCAGCTGGGGGCACCTGGTTTGCCAGGTGTTCTGCTGTTGCTGAAGTGCCCCTGAGGGTTACGGGAGAACAGGTCACTTTGTCCCCTGTCATGACTCCCTGAAAGGAGAGAGAGCCGTGCAAAGGGTTATTTTGCTTCCTTGGTAGGTAGTGAGGAGCTGGAGCTTTGGAATGGAGGATGAGGCGGGGTCACCTGTCTCGCTGCTTCCGGAAGCTGCGAAGTGACCCTGAACCTCCGAGTCAGCACAGACTGTTTCCCAGGGTGTCCTGTTCCTCTGCCCCAGCTCCCCACAGATGCAGAGGCGGGGTGGGGGAACCTGCCTGCCAGAGCTGATGTCGCTGTAGGGAACTCACCCTCAACACCCACAAAGTAAAAGGGATGGGAGCCGGGCCAGACAGCGCCGTAGAAAAGAGAATGAGAGTAGAAATGTGCACTCCCAAGTTCCTTATAGAAAAACCATTTAGCTTTCCTGTGCCGTCAAAAATGGTGTCGGCCGTTCCCCGCAGTAGTTGATTTCTCGCTCTCAAACAAGGTGCTTTTGGGGTGTCTAGAGGAAACAGCACGGACCTTTTCCAGGAGCAGGTGTTCGGGAGGTATTGGCGTGGGGAAGAATTGGGCGTATCTGTGAAATAAAGGAGGGCTGGAGAATACTCTCTCTGCCAGGAAGTTCTCTTGAAGTCAGAAGCAGGGGGTGCTGGAGGCTGCTCAAGGCTGGTGCCCAGGACTGGATGAATATTGAGTGAGTAAATGTTTGTGTCTATCAGGTAGACCCCAAACACATCAGGTAAGGTTTCCGTGCCTTTTCCAGTCTAGACTGGAATTGTCTTCATCGTATCAGGAGTCAAGGGCATTTAAAGACTTGAGAAGGTGTTCCACATACAGTAAAACTTGGGATGTTTCTTTATAATATCACAGACTTGACTCCAGATGTCAGGATTTATTTTAAATTGTAAAAGAAACTTTACAAGTGTAGCGCAGGCATGAGTGCCTCCCTGAAGTGAACATGCAGTCAGCATTATTGCCCTTCCTCCGCTACAGGTGCCACAGGCCGCCTTTCCTGGGCCTGACCGTGCCAGGCGCTGCCCCCAGCCGCTTAGCTTGCTGTTGGTGGGAAACACAGACAAGCAAATCTAAGTGAAGATCAGACCAAAGGTGCTAAAGTGGGGGGTAGGGGAGCCGGTGAGGGTTTTCCAGGTGAGGAAACTGCAACTCAGTCCAGAAGAGCAAATCTTTCAGCATCGCTAGAGCCAGGGAGCAGCGAGGATGGGGCCTGGCAAGGGCCCTGCTTGCTCTGAAGAGCTCGGGCTCAGCTCCATCCTGAAGGTACCAAAGAGCCTAGGAAGGGTTTTGTTTGCTTTTCTTCTTTTCGATGCACTTGAAAGCAACCGGAGAGTGCCGCGTTAGCAGGGAAGCAGCCTGATGCTGGCATACCTGCTCCCAGGCTGTGGACCGGGCGCTGCAGGCCATGGCAGGTCGCCGCGCCCCCCAGCCTTCAAGCTTGCCTGCTGTGGCGTGGGCACTCACTCGGCCAGGCCCCCAGTCAGAGGCTTCAGAGGAAGCAACTGCCAGGTCTGCAGGCTGTGAGCCGGGGTCTGGCTCACCCCCAGGCCCTGTGCTCCTGACCCTGCACCGGTGTGCCCTCATCTCCCGGGAGGGCTGGGTGGGTGTTTGCTTGCTTGCTGGCTTTCAAGGGAGTAGCACTTGGGGATTTGTGTTTGAAAAGAACCCTGGAAGCCATGGGCGCTGGGGGGCTTCAGGAGAGACGGATGGAAGAGACGCAAGACACAGAGGCTGGTGAGGGGGCTGGAGGACTAGGGCGAGGCTCGGGCCCCTCTGCTCTCCTGGAGATCCCAGAGGGGGAGACGGCGGCCTTCAGGGTGGCTGTCCAGCTCCGGAGCAAGGCAGTCGGGGACAGCCCGCACCAGGTATGCCACCTGCCCTCTGCGCATCTCAGAGCTGCAGGTGGGGGGGAAGGTGGCCCATCCCCAGGGCTGTGCTCCGGTCGCCTCCTGTCTGATGCTCAGGGCGGGATGGGTGTGCATGGTACTGGCCTTGGGGACTGGTTCCCAAACGCTCCTGTGCCAGAGGATCACCCCCTGAGGTTGTGTGAAAACAGACGCGCCCCTCGGAGCCCTGGTGCAGTAGCTGTGGAGCGCACTGCCGGGGGGTCTGGAGTGGGGCCCCTCCAGCACAGTGCAGGCTTCCCACCCAGTTCTCACTCGGACACGCTTTTCTCGCTGTTGTGTATTTATAAAATTTTCTAGTTCCAAAATGACAGCGTAAAATACCCTTAGATTATTTAAAATAATCTTTTCTGCTTTTAAAAAAAAATGATTTGTCTCTCTTTTTGTTTTTTCTGTAGGACACTAAATTATGGATAATAATGGAATATCTCGGTGGAGGCTCTGCGCTGGACCTAGTAAGTATCACGTTGGACGTTTAATACGCATCAGAGGTCTTCTCAGTCAGTCTTGCTTGTAGAGATAATTCTGTTTACATTTCTGTTTCCCTTTTAAGTTGCATGAAAAAAGGACCAAACTATTCCTTATAATAGGGATTTCTGCTTCTGATACGTTACTGTAAATTATAGATCTTTTTTTTTTTTTCTAACATCTTTATTGGAGTATAATTGCTTTACAGTGGTGTGTTAGTTTCTGCTTTATAACAAAGTGAATCAGCTATACTTATACATATATCCTCATAGCTCCTCCCTCTTGCGTCTCCCTCCCACCTTCCCTATCCCACCCCTCTAGGTGGTCACAAAGCACCGAGCTGATCTCCCTGTGCTATGCGGCTGCTTCCCACTAGCTATCTGTTTTACATTTGGTAGTGTATATATGTCCACGCCACTCTCTCACTTCGTCCCAGCTTACGTCTGCGTACAGATCTGCTTTTGAAGACAGTTTTGCTATTTCACGGGAAACCAGTGAATTCATTCCAAGCAGCCATGAAGGATGTCGCCTGCTGTGTCTGACTTAAGAACAGTTTCTTATTTTCTAAAACTGGTTTTAACTTTTGTGGAGCTGGTACCCCATCATTGTTTCATGTTTCAGATAGTAACTTCGCTTCTGAAATATGCGTGGAACATTTTCATTTATGATTAATCAGAACTAGAATTTTTAAAATTAAAATTTGATATCAGAGGTAAGAGACGGGCACAGTATCACAAATGGGAGCAGCCGTCAGGCCAAGCAGGAACGCGTGTTTCTGTTTCCTGGATGCACACGCAGAGAGGCCTTGCTGCGCTCACAGTGTGTCTGTGGTGGAGCTGGACCCCCACCAGTGGTGGTGTCTCCTACCTGGCCTGGACCTAGGTGTCCAGCCCACACACATGGTAGAGGCAGCTCCGGTGTAGGATGACCTCAAAGTCACAGTCTGTAACTCCCCTCTTGTGGTAAAACATGGTTACATGTTGGCCTCTGATGAGATGCTCAGAAATAACCAGTAAATCACGAGCATTACTTAAGTTATCCTTGAAACACAATATATGCAAAACAAATTTTTAAAAATCTCACACAGTTGTTTAGCCCCTGACATTTCATCCCCATGTGGTTATGCGGTGAAATCAACGTAATCAGCACTCTTTCCCTGCCTGTCCTGTAAAAGCCGGGCTTTTGGGTGAGTGGTGATTTCCAAGACAGGCCTGATCTATCATTTTAGTGTTAGAGCATGGGTTCTGCTTGCTAGACGGTTGTCAGGGTGGTAGGTCTGCAGTTTTCGCTGGTCTCACGGCTGAAAGAAGCTAGCATTTTTTGGTGGTTACAGTTTACACAGATTTTATTCACTAAGAAAAGAAATACCCTTTGATTAAAAGGGGTTTACTTTCTCACAGTAATAGTAACAATTAGTATTTTGGGGGGAAGGTAAAACCTCTAGAACTGTATGTATCTCTGAAAGGCTTATGTACCCAATTTAAAAAAAAAATCACATAATGTTATAAACCATAAAAGCAATTGGTCAAAAGGAAAGTTCAGGAAAAAAATTTAATATGGTATAAACAGTGATACTAAAATGGAGAAAGCAGCAAAACAGCTGGATAAATTTTATGACTTCCTTTGCTTCTTTTCTGTAAATATACAGGTGACACAAAGAGCTTTTCTTTTTTTTTTTTTTTTTTTTTTTTTTTTACTCCTTTGGGAAATACTACAGAAATGCAGAAAATTGCCTCATTTTGTATAATTAGATTTACTATTATCTTAAGTGAGTTTCATTTGTGGCATGTATAAAATGATTTGTGGGGACTCTTTTCCAACATTGAGTCCTTCAGAACAGCAATTCTAGTCTCTAAATGCTTTAGTTTATTCATTCTTAATGCCACAATAATTTATTTAGTGGTAACTTTCTTTGGAGCTTTGAAGTCTGTGAAATTTTAGACATTGCAGTTGGAAGGAAGTGTCGAATTCTCCACTTATTAACTAAAATCCCATATGGTGCGAGTCCCAGCAAACTGCCATCCATCTTCCACATCAGGGGCTCTGGTGACAAGAACCAGGCGTCCCTTTTTGAATGTCCCCAAATCGTCTCATTTTACTCGAGGAAGCGGAAATACTCAGAAGTTAGGTGTACCAGCTAGCAGATGGAGCTGGACGTTGGACCAGCTGCAAAGCCCTGACCCCGCGCTGTCCTTCCCCTCCCTCTGACTTTGTCGTATCTTTCTTCATCTCTTATCCCTTTTCTGTTGGCCTGACCCCAGTCCTCAAAGAAGATGCACTTTAATAATGGGATACAAGAGTTTTCTGAATGTTGAAGACTATTAAGATTATTTTGAGAGTGTCTATTAAATGTTTACACAAGATTCTAAAAACCAGAGTATTGTTGCATATGAAGATTTGTTACCAGGTAGCTGAATATATGGATTTGGGGCATTTCTTAGAAAAATCCCACCTTGCCTTTGTTTAATGTCTCTCTCTGTTAAGAGGCACGATGCTGATATGTTTGTATGTCTTCGGAGCAGCCCCTGTACACGAGGCCCCGTGGAGGGAAAGATGACGGTGTCTTGTTCAAGGGCAGGGCTCTGCTATTTCCCAGAGCACGAAGATCTCGCCGGCTCTTTTCCTCGCTCTAGATTCATCCTTTCTCTTCATGCACTGGGGCTGCTATAACGAAATACTATAGACCGGGTGGCTTTTTTCACTCTACATTTTAGTTATCGTGCCTTTTTACTTCGGCTGTGAGACGTTAGTTTAATTCCCTGCATTGAGTCTCAATAACACCTTAGCCTGGGCGGGAAGATGGTACCCTCCCTCACCCAGGATTGCCTTGTGAGCATGTGTGATAGTGAATTTTTTTTTGGCTTTCTTTTCATTCTGGAATTGAGCTTCCAAGTAGAGGCGGACAGTTGATTATATCGCACGTGGGGAAGTGCTACAAGGAAAATAAAGCAGCATGAGGTGAATTGGGAGAAGGGGAATAAGGATTAGCAACAGAGGGCCTGAGACTGGAAGATTTTTCACTGACTAAAAGATGAGTCAGGGGCTTCCCTGGTGGCGCAGTGGTTGAGAGTCTGCCTGCCAATGCAGGGGACACGGGTTCGAGCCCCGGTCTGGGAAGATCCCACATGCCACGGAGCAACTGGGCCCGTGAGCCACAATTACTGAGCCTGCGCGTCTGGAGCCTGTGCTCCGCAACAAGAGAGGCCGCGACAGTGAGAGGCCCGCGCACCGCGATGAAGAGTGGTCCCCACTCGCCGCAACTGGAGAAAGCCCTCGCACAGAAACGAAGACTCAACACAGTCATAAATAAATAAATAAAAGAATGTGAATTTCTTAAAAAAAAAAAAAAGATGAGTCAGTATGATAGGAGAATCTAAGGGGCAACCTTGGAATCTTAATTAAGAAGGAACTAGGCTACATAAATTGGTCACTCAGTCAGGCAGAGATGTTTGACAAACTTAAAAATGAATATGCCATGTGAATTTAAAAAAATGAGATGACATATTCATTCGTGTTTAGGCCAAGCTGCTGTTGTGGTGGTCTCCAAACAGTGTCTCACACGAGATGGAAATTTCTCTCCCACACGTGGGGTCAGTGGTCTCCGGGCCCTGCAGAGGTGGGTGGCTTCCCGTGGGCTTCAGTCCTTGTCCTGTCTGGCTGCCGGCGTTCAAAGCCAAGACTGGGAAGGGGCACTTCTGCAAGTATTCCTTTGGCAAGAACTCAGTCATGTGGCCAAACTTGCTGCTGCAGAGGCCGGCAGATACGGTCTCTAGTTGGGTGGCCACGTGCAGGCCGAGAGTCTATTACAGAGGAAGAGGGGAAAACAGATTTGGGAGGGGGAATTAGAAGTCACCCAGAGACGAGGAGCAGTCTACATTTTTTTTTTTTTCCTCTGAGCCTTTCTTTTATAGAGATTATTTGAAGATTCCACAGTCCTCTTAATGAAGAGACTGCTTAGGAATGTTCGTGGTGGAGAATGTGAGTACCCGCCAGCGAGGAGCTCTGTGCTCTGGGGAACGACTGAATACCCTTTACAGTGAATTCTGACACCTTGAAGGATCTCCCTGCCCTGTAGATAGAGTCTCTCTCTTCCTGCCCCCGCCTATGAATCATTGGTGGGTGGTGTTTAGGCCAGATTTAAAAGGGCATAACCATATATATATATATATATATATATATATATATATCAGTCAGAGAGCCAGCTCTTAAATGGTCCAGCAGAAGATGTGTCAGTTCGTGTTCCTCAGTCTTCTCTCTCCTTGGTGATGACTCCAGGCTGCTCCGCCGTTCCTTTCCAGACAGTTGATCATAGGAGGGCGGAGGTGGGTAAGCCCAAGTCCAGCCAGACGTTCCTGGCTGTCTGCCTGGGTGAAAACCTGCTGGAGGAGGAGATGGAAGCCCTGCTCTGGGAGAGCATCTTGAACGGCGGGGTTACCCTTCTGCGGTCTGTACCGGGGCATAAGAGCAAATTCGCCAGCATCTCTGTCTCCTTCCTCTTTTTCCCCAGGCTATGAGAAAAGTGCATTTTCCTCATTTTGAGTATTAAAATTCCCCCAATCTGTGAACTCAGAAATAGATGTGGAGCAGGCAAACAAGGCAGGGTTTCCAGATTGTGTGCTTAGGAACAGTCGTTTCGATGTGTTTCTTGAGAACAAGACTCTGGGTCAGACAACTTGGGGAGGTATTAGGTTCCGTGGAACAGAGAGCGCAGTGGGCTGCCCTGGTCTGCGGCAGTCGTGGGCGGGATCCTAATTAGGACTTGGAGGACTTCCTTGGGGGGCTGGTTACCTGTCAGTGTGACTTCTCTGCGTCTGTAGCACACCGTGAAATGAAAAGCAAAGGAGCCTCCCTTCCATCCGGGTTCTGAGTGTGAGAAAGTGGCTTGAGCGTGGGGGCCCCGCTGCCAGACGGGCCAGAGTCCCAGAGAGGTGGCCCCGACTTCGAGAACCACCGCCTTCCTCCCGGGCTTCGCGGATTTTCATGGATCAGGTTGGGCCTGTGACCAGCTCGCTGGATGGACCAGAAAGCGGGGCAGCTGCAATCATGCTGTTATGAAGTGAGAAGGGGGTTCTCTGTGCCCTGACCTGGGCCCAGAAATGATCAGCTGTTCCACCACCACCATCCCACTGAAGGCCCTGAGACAGCAGGACTTGTCTGTCTGAGAAAATGTACGTGTCCGTCGGAACGCTACCTCAGAAGGCGTGTCTTGGTTTCCATTCCCTTTGGTTTAAAGCAAATCTATCTTTTTAAAACCTACTTGGTGAGCATCATGGAATTGTGTCGTCCCGTTGACTAACATGTGAATTTGGGTTATGGTGGAATTCACTGTCAAGTCTGAAAACGTAATACCGAACATCATCATTCAGATGAAAAATTACATTGTCAGAATCCTGCCCCTTTCTCTGACGCCTCCACTGTTTGTCCTCTGGGTGGAGTGTGAGGTGGTTTTGCTGAGGTAGTTATGCGAATGGTTGTGGTTGAATTCTCTGCTGTACAAGTGATGGTAGGCTTATTGTCCAGTTTGAACTGAGCTCTAGAACTTGTCTGAGTTTCTTTCCTTTAATGGGGCTGTGTGTACCTGACTTGTCTGCCTTACATCTTTGTATAATTAACAACAGTGAGGAGTCAGTGTCAATTCCTTCGAGTTTCCTTGAAAAATTTATTCTCAGGCAATTATTATGTCATTTGGGGTAATATACTAACTAATGTTTCTATTACATAACATACGTGTGTATATATATCATATCACATAAAAAAATTCAATCATGAGGGATTGAGCTCTTTTCCGCTCTCTTCCCCCAAGTTTTAAAATTCAGATTTAAAAAATTCTGGTGCAAGGGTAGCCGCAGCAAGCAGTCAGCTCCCAGGCCTTCTCTTTTTGACTTACTTATGTTTTGATAACCGTTACCTATCAGGCTGCTCTGTCCCTTCCCTGGCAAGCACTGCGAGGTGCTGGGCTCTTGCTTTCTGGACTGACATCCCTCCCAGCTCAGCCGGCAGGCACGGCAGGCTGACCACGGCCTTTCTCATTGGCCCGACTTCGATTCTTAGCCAGCTTTGCTTCATTCAGCAAAGTCATTTTCTCCGGTTCTTTGTGGGGTTTTTAAAAGGGCCTTTTAAATTAGGTTTTAATTCTGTTTTGGAGTGAAGAAGATTTCAGGTTTGATTATTCTCGTCCATTTAACATTGACTCTGTTCTATCATCTCACACTTTTTCATCTAATCATTTAAGTAACTTTAATCATTTTTTTTTCTTGTTAGTTAGAACCTGGCCCTTTAGATGAAACCCAGATTGCTACTATATTAAGAGAAATACTGAAAGGACTTGATTATTTGCATTCGGAGAAGAAAATTCATAGAGATATTAAAGGTGAGAAAACATCTTGTTTATATTCCTTTGAAATACCCAAGGCGAGGAAGGAGTGTTAGTTGTAGAGTTTTAACTGTGCTTCTCTTCTCAAGGGAAGTTGTCCTGTGGGTATGCGGAGAGTGCCTTCGACATGCCTGGGTAGGTGGGGCGGGCCATGGGGGGGTCTCAGCGGAAGCACAGCCCTGCTCCCTGTTCTTGTCGAGCGCCTGATGGTGCTGGGGCACGCGTGTGCCTGTTCCCAAATGGTAGCCTGCGGGCGGAACTCTCCAGCAGATGACGGCAGGAGACGTCTTTGGTTCTCTTTTACAGCTGCCAACGTCCTGCTCTCTGAACACGGAGAGGTGAAGCTGGCGGATTTTGGAGTGGCGGGCCAGCTGACAGACACCCAGATAAAGAGAAACACCTTCGTGGGCACCCCTTTCTGGATGGCGCCTGAAGTCATCAAGCAGTCGGCCTACGACTCAAAGGTGAGGGCGGCGCCTTGGCTGGCTGGTCAGAGGAGCCTGAGGAGTGGGGGAGGGCAGCGGGCCTTGGGCAGAACTCTGAACACTATTTAAGGGGCAAGGGCAGAAAGGATCCCACGGGAGGAACGGAGAGTCCGCCGAACTGGAAGGCCCGCACCTGGGCAGAAGAGTGCTCTCCGGGCGGCCGCACAGCCTCCCGTCCTCGCGTTTAGATCCCCCCCCCAGCTGGGATCGTTGTCCTCAGCGGCTCCTTACCAACTTGAGGCAAAATCGTGATTCCCTTTTCCAACCTCTTTCACCTGTCATATGCTGCACTCTCCCAGCTTTTCCTGTCTTCTTTTTTCCCCGTTGCCCTTCAACTTTCTAAAACTGTTTAATATAGACTCAAAAAGCCCAGGAACCCCGCCTCCTAGACCTCACTTCACTCTCACATCCCACACCGACTCTGTCTCGGTCGCCTGAATGCAGTGAGATCTCCACGTGGGCCACAGAGAATAGGCTTCTCTAAACCGGTATTTCTAGGCAAACAAATATTTAACTCAGATACACTGACATGCCAAACACCATTTCTTCTCTTTAAGTGGAATCTTCTCAATACCTGGCAGATCTCCTCCTCGTGAAGCATAGCACACAGAGCGTAGGGTAGCTTTTCCTGGGGACCTAAGCTCGGCGTGGGGAGCTGTTGCGTTGGTGCTGAAGTTGCCGGGGTGCGTGTCCATCGCGGCAGAGGCGGACCTGGCCCTCTCACTGTCGAGTTGTAATGGTGGCCGTGACTCCCCTAGGTGTCCTCGTGGCCTTGGTAGCCAATGGCCAATAAGTGACGATTCGGTTTTCAACCCTCAGGATAGCAGAGCTGTCTAGTTTCTGGTGTGTCTGCCTTGCCCCTGGGATGGGTTTACCTCCATAGCTACTTCTGATCTCAGCAGCAGCTTTTGCTGTTGTCCCTTTTCCTGGGGTCGTATCGTTTTAAGACTCAACAGGAACTTACGTGTGCAGTTCATTCTCTTTGTTTTAAGCTGAGGCCCATTTATCAAAGTTCTCAGGTCTAGATTTTGGCAAGGCTGGGGCTAGAATAACTCATCTGATTACACCCCACTGATTCTTCTCTTCTTTCCCTTTCTGGTCAGTTAGCTGGTCAACCATGGCCCCTGTGACTCAGGATTCAGATCTTACCTTTTCAGTGTTACTCATCACTGCTCACCGCACACTTCTTCAAGAATTGTCCGGGCTGCCTGAGACCTTCCTTCCCCGCCTTTCTTCCTGGGCAGGGCTTCTCTGGGTGTTTGCTGAAGGCGGCCTCTGCACTGTACAGATCCCATGGCATCGTGAAGCTTTGTCACCTTTTTCCTGGAGCTGTCGAGATCAAAATGCTCTTGTGTGATCAGTAGATGCTGCGGTGTTTTTTTTTTAGACAAATTAAAAGACACTGTCGCAAACTTACAGGGAATGCACGCTTGGCTGGGGAGCTTAAGAAAGCATGTCACATTTCTTGCAAACCCTTACCTACCTTACCTTTTACTCTGGCTTATGGCAAAAGCCAGTTCTTTCGTTTGCTTGGATCAGACCCAACAGCTCTTAGCTGGAACTCATAGTGAAGATGTTTGTGAAATTCTCTTCCCAGGTTTGTTGACACAGGAGGTGTGGGAAGTGCAGATAAGGTTCAGGGCCTGAGTCCTGAGGTTTGTCAGGAAAGGCTGCCAGGGACCGGGGCCTGAGGGTGGGGGGAATGTGCCCCTGGGCTGGCAGCTCTTGTCTGGAGCAGTTTCCAGTGACTGCCCCTGTCTGAGGCTCGTCTGGCAGGGCGGTTACGCTCTTTGAGGGGCACCTCTGCTCTCCTGGTACACACACTCGGCTTCTTTCCAGTGCCCCCTTCTGTCCTGGCATGTACGTCTAGCCAGTTTCCCCACTAGTCTCTGCATGACAGGTCAAGAGCTGGCAGCCCCGGGGTCCCTGGGGAAGCAGGGTGCTCGCGGCAGTTTCACGTTGGGGCACACGTGCCGATTCTCAAAGGCAGGTGGGGTTGGGGTGAGGATGGACCGTACCTGCCTCACCAGCACCCTCATGTCCCTGAGCTGAAGGGGGTGTTGGCCTTAAGTCCCGCGTGTGCGTCTAGAGCCCTGCTTGGCACAGCCACCTCTGGAACCAGCACATTTGGCCCCTTGTCCTTTGCCTGGGCTGATGATGCCGCCTCAGCTCTTGGTCTGAGCACAGCATGTCTAAGGCGTGTTGGCCCGTGTGCCTTAAGAGGCATATTATTTTTAAGGTGACTTGGGGTGGCTTAGTGTAAGGAGTCCCCAGACTGTGGAGATGGGGCCACAGGGGAGAGCTCTGCTCTGCCCCCAGGAAGCCTGTGGGGTCATCGATGGAGTCAGGTCTTCGGCGAAGAACCTCCATCTTTTTCCCCTTCCTTTGTAAGGATATTAGGCTGGTGTGTTAGTGGATGGATTGGAGACTTGGGTGAGGCCCTTGTCCCCTTCTCTGTACTCATCCCTTCTGTCTTTGCCATAGCTGAGCCCAGCGCTGGGCTGAAGATTTACGTCTTCAGTGAGTGAGCGCGGCACCGCGTGTCGGGTGCTCTGACAGTGAACGGGGTGCAGGGGTGCTGAGAGGAGGTCGGAGTGATCTGGGGAGGGCTTCACAGACGCAGGCCTTTCAGCCCTTCCGAGACGAGGGAAGGACGTTCAGACCAAGCCCGCTGGGGGAGAGGAGAGCCGTTTGCGCTGGAATTGTAGGTTGAGGAGAAGAACGTGGTAGACTTCCTGTTAACTAAACGACTCCCGTAGAGGCTGAGGGGCCGGTGTCAGTATTCTCCTGTAAATGACTTTCCTTTTTTTTGGTCTCAAAAGCAGCACATAGTCTTTAATCTGGAAAGTACCGGAAAAAATGAGATGAAAAGAAAAGCATCTGTAGGCCTAGTACCCAAGCACAAGCTAAGTTATTTTGGTGTCCAGTCACGTCTGAAATAACTGTTTGCAGTCTAACCATGGTGAAAGATGGAAACAGTGACGTGTTGATGGAAAAAAAAAAAGATGAGTGGAAACACAGTGGGGTTGGCCGTCAGTTGGAATCAGAAAGGCCAGCCTGTCCACTGGTACGTGACTGGCCCTCCTTTTCCGATGGCAGCCCATGGACTCCCCTGGTCCGTCTTCAGGACCAGGACTTACCCACCTCCTGGCTAATGCGCCCTGGAGGTGGGGGAAGGATGCGAGTGGGAAAAGCATCCAGCTTGGGGACTCATGACAGGTTTTATCCTAGCATGAAGTGATGGTTGGGCCGTGTATTGCTATGGAGTTGCTCATCAACAGTTTTATACCTCTAGATGCCACTTACTAATGTGTTCCTAAATATTGCATCTAATTAAGCAAATCGTTTCTAGTAAATCCATGAGCTATGTTTTTGACTAGTTACAACTGTTACTTGGGGTTCTCCATGGCTTTTTCCCCTCTTCCTCTTGTGGTTCTTTTCTTTTTTTTGTTTTGGCCGTGCTGCGCAGCTTGCAGGATCTTAGTTCCCCGACCAGGGATTGAACCCATGCTCCCTGCAGTGGAAGCGCAGATTCTTAACCACTGGACCGCCAGGGAAGTCCCCCCTCTTGTGGTTCTTTATACAATATTTGGTATACATAAATTTTTTATGCCACTTAAATTGTATTTTGTCTGCAGAGATGTAGCCAGCTTACTTTTGCTTAACTTGGTATTATTGCAAGGATTTGGAGAGTTGTTGTATACTGGTAGCACCCGACTCGCATCCTCTCACCCCTAGTGCTCATCAGTAGCAGATAATTCTGTGTTGTCACTTTTAGGGGAATTCTATCCAGAACTAACCACATACAGAGAAAAAAAATCTGTTCACAAAGAAATATCTGCAGTTCAAAGCACCTGCCTTTATAACTTTGGACTTAGGCTCATTATTGAAAATCACTGTTTGTTTTCTCTTAATAGCTAAATTTCCTATCTTTCCCACATGGTGGTAAAACAGTTCCCTTCCTACACCTCAATTTTAATTGCTTTGGGAAATGACTGCCCTTCCCCACGTAACTTTTATTTTAAAATCCAGACACATGTTCTAAATCTGATGCCATGTTTCGTAGATACAGTGATAGAGAATCATAAGTACAATTGAGTTTGTCTATCAACGTCGTTGCTGAGTACTTGATACTTCAGGAAGTTAATGTGCCACGGCAACATCATCATTCTTCTAAGGTTTAGCATAAGTAAGGCCGCTATTGAGTATTTTGGGCAGCCTTTACCATTTCCTAAATATAAAATTTATTTAGGGTAGATTCCTAGAAGTGGAATTAATTGGTTTTAACAAGGGTGGATATTTTTATGGTTTTTGCTACATAATGCCGAATCGCTTGCCATTTATTCAAGTGCCAGTCAAGGTTTCCAAATTCGGCAGCAGGATGTTAGACGTCTGCAGAGGGAGGCTGCAGGCAGGAAGACCTCTCGGGAGCCCCCCACAGAAGTCCCAGGGACAGAGGACGACAGCTCTGCACTAAGCCAGGGGTCGGGAAGGGGACCCAGGGCACCGAGAGGTCAAGAGCGGCACACCTGGCACCTGGTTGATTTAGGAGGATCCAAAGAGAAGTTCAAGGGGTGGGCCGGGCCGAGTCTCGGGCTCCTGGCCGGGCTGCCTGGGGGAGCGACACACGTTTTGTCTTGATGTGGTTCTACTGGTGACCCTCCCAGGGGAAGAAGGTGAGCGCAGTGCCTGTGCGTCTTCTCTGAAGACCTTGGAGGCGTGTTATGGGCGGGGCTGGGAAGGCTGTTACATCAGTCGACTTCAGTTGGTCTGTATTGTCAGATAGGAAGCAGGTGCAGGTCCTTGAATTCTTGCTGCCTTGCCTGTCAGTTGTCCGGCCCGGAGCCTGATAGCAGGCCCTCGGGTCTCTGAAGGAAATGAGCACAGGCTCATTTCCCGTGCCAGGCTGCTAGCAGACACCATCATCGGCTGGGCTTTCCAGAAACAGAGAGTGTTTAAGTGATGACGGGATGCTGGGGGGGTCTGCAGGTGCATCCATCAGGGATTATCTCTATCTGCGTGGCCATAAGCCAGATTGTTGTCGAGTGGCAGGCTTTGCAAACAGTAGCAGTTGAATGAAATCCAAGAGAGGCAGGCAGCTGTGGAGTTGCACAGACTTGAGAAAGGAACCGCTACCGTATAGGAGTCGCGTACTCGCCATTTTTGCCTCTGTTCTTGCAACTCGCCCTTTCTCCTTGTACCTGTGCCCTTTCTCCTGTCCTCCTGCGGCCGCCACGGTTACAGATGCTTACCGCACCCACCTTCCTCCTCCTGGGGGTCGGACCCTGGAACACGTCACACTTCTGCTGATTTTTAAAGTAGTACACATGTAAAATAAAGCAGAGGAAAGGAAGGTAGGAACATTACTCCCGACACTGGATCTTCCAGATTCATCCCTTTCGTACAAATTGAGTGCAAAGAGTTTACCACAAGGCTTGCTGTCTGTTATTCCCACCTTCACTGGAACAGAAGGAAGTAGGAGGTGTGGTGGGCGTCGTCCCACCCACCGCTGCCCAGGGGAGATTGCTGCTAGGACTTCTCGTACGTCCTAGGATTGTGGGAACGTGGCAGGTGAGTCCTCTCTGCATTGTTAGAGGTTGGGAACGTCTGGGTCCTGTGGTGACCTGCTCAGTGTTCCAGCCTGTCCGTTTCCCTGCCGTGGAGTGGGCGTGAGGGATGTGTTAGGTTCTGACGTAATTGCCTGGAATTAGGATGGGTTTGCGGTGCTGTGACGGGAGCAGGGAGGTCGTGTAGGCCGAGTGCAGGAGGCTGTGCCCCTCGCCCTGTTCTTTGCCTGCCTGTGGGGTTCCCGCTTCATTTTCAGCTTCTGTCTTCTTTGCTGTGGCTTGGTTTCGGCTTGTGAGAAAGCCTGCCGACCAGAGCGCTTCTCATTCCCAGCACATGGTCAGGGAACCCATTCATCTCTGCACTGAGCAGGTGTGGCCACAGCCTGGGCTGGGCAGCTGGACAGCGGCTGCCCCGCTCGGCGCCTGATTCTTGCCGACAGTGAACATGACGAAGGCTCTAGATGTAGCTGACCTGTCACTCAACCGGAAGTGAGGAACTGGAAGAACGCATGCACGGCAGCAGGAAGGACCCAGAGGAATCTAGGATTTGGGGCCTCTTTCTCCCTTAGGTCAGGGGCACTGGGGAGACTGTGGGTGGACGGTTCTAGATTAGAAGAGCCTCAGCTGACCGAACAGTCAGAGCAACATACGGGCCTTGCTCGGGTCCTGATTCAGATAGACAAACCATGAGAAGACTTGTTTTGAACAGTTGAGAAAATTTAATTAGTACATGATATCGGGTAATTATTGTTAATTTTAGGTGTTGCTAAAAGCCCTTACCTTGGCAAACTGAAATACTCGGGGAAAAATGTCATGACACCTGTGATTTACTTTAAGCTATAATGGCGATAAAACATAGCCTGTGTGGTGGATTGTTGACTATTAAACCCTGTGACGGGCATGTGGGGATGCCTCAGGTTGATATTCTCTACTTCTGTGTCTGTGGATGTGTGGGCATCTTCTCTAAGTCCTGGGTGCCACGTGAAGCGTCTTGCACAACCACCCTAGTGTTCATCCCAGTTTACAGAGGAGGGAGCTGGGCTCCACAGGTTAGGTGTTCTGTCTCGGGTCGCAGGACCGGCTGGGGAGCTGGCGCTGAACCGCGTCCGAGGCCAGGCTGCCGGCTCTCGCCGCAGGGCTGTGCTGGCTTCTGCGCGTCGCTGGATGGGGTGGTTCGCAAACACGCTTTGGTCCCCGGACACGCCCTCCCCGCTCACCCCGGGTTCCCCGTCCCCTTGACTCGGGGACTTAAATGAACGTGGAATGCCTCCCACCTCCAGCAGCAAAGGGAAGAGGAGAAATCGCCAAGAGCCGTCTTCCATGTCGAGGCAGAAGATGTTTTGTGTGTTAACTTTTCTCCTGTGTGTTGCCTATTTTGAAGTTATACCAAAGGCTTATCTTTTCTTATTTTGAGTCAAGAATGAGTATCTTTTTCAAAACCTTAGAAGCACGTTGAGATTGTTTTCCTAAGAAGTACGTCTCTTTGAATGCTTTGCTGTTGCAGGCGGACGTCTGGTCCCTGGGCATAACGGCGATCGAGCTTGCCAAAGGCGAGCCGCCGCACTCGGAGCTGCACCCCATGAAGGTTTTGTTCCTCATTCCAAAGAACAACCCCCCGACGCTGGAAGGAAACTACAGCAAACCCCTCAAGGAGTTTGTGGAGGCCTGTTTGAACAAGGAGCCGAGCTTTGTGAGTATTTTGAGATCAGAATGGGCGTCTCCTCCTCTGGGGCCTGATGGGTCTGGATACATCTTACTGACATTTCTTTAATCACTATTATCAGCTGTCTTCATGATTTCATTTATTTTTCTTTTTCTAAATGGGTATGATTAATTTCTTCGAATTGCAAATTTGTTTTTTATTGTTATTTTATCTTTTAAGGATGAAAAATCTACTTATTCTCTTTCAGATTTTCTAGTATCTCATACCTCACTGAGCTTGAAGACTGTTCTCCTTAATATTATAAGTGGAATCATACATTTTTAATACTTATAGTGGAGGGTCAGGCTATTTAGCTGTTTTAGTAACCGCAAAGTCTGGCCTGAAAAACAGTGGCTAAATAGGTATTTAAAGTAAATGTTTTCAGTTTCTTCTGGGCATGTGTCAGGAAGGAAAAGAGGACCGAGATAGAAATGTACCCCCACCTTGCTTTCCCCTCTTCCCTCTTACTGTCTTTGCTGTTGAGTTGACTCTGGGAGAGCCACGTGGCAGTGATGACAGCATGGCTTGAGCCTAGTTTTCTCTCTGAATTAGGACCTTTTTTTTGAAAGTTGTCTGTGTATTCTGGGGTTGCGTGGAACACCACACGTCCTTGTTTTGTTTCTGAGTTTTCCAGCAGGGTTAGCCGCAGGTCAGGCTGAAACTTCTGAACCGACCCCCCCTCCCCCTTCTTACGAACCCTTATCTAAAAATATGTGGTTAGCTGTGGTTTTCTGATATGATACGGGTTTTGGTAATGGAATTCAATGAGGAATGCAACGTTTTCTAAGAACCTCTAGGGGATGCAGAGTACACCACTCCCTGGGTGCCGGGCGGGCCGCTGTTCTTCGTGTCCGTGGGGCTCGGAACGTTGTTATCAGGAGTTTGTTCTGAGCCCCAAGAAGACACACCCACGTGCCTGCACGTCTTCCCATTACACACGTGTTTGTGGTGTCGGCTTGCTGGCCCAGTGCACACGTCGCCACCCCGACCTCCAGCCCAGACGCACGGAGGAGACGATGAGATGCTTGGAAGAGACGCTCACGTGGACAGGGACTGAGAAATGCCTGAAGTGAGCCAGGTTTTCACAGGCTTGAGTTCGAGAAGCATGCCTGGCTCTTGTTTAGGAAGCTTTAGTAATTCGGAGCAAGTGGGGACACGGTTTGACTCGCGTGATTTGTGTGCTCCTGCTGTCTGCTCCTATTTGGGCTGCACGATTTTCTTGGGAAGCATACTCCCTATAGTTGGGTTTGCCGCTCTCAAGGGCAAAGCGAGAGGCCGAGTTCACTGGCCATGCTGAGCCCAGAGCCTGGATGAAGTCCTCACCCCGATCACAAGGAAAAAGGCAGACCTGGGAAACCAGCATTTCTGAATTGGGAAGGCTGATGACTAAGAGAACGTGGGTACCCTTTCAGCGTCCAAGGGACGGGTATCTCCTGGCTTTCTTCCAGTTGGATTTAAATGAACATTTATCTTATTATTTTGGGGGATGCAGCCAAGCAGTAAGATGGAAAGTTAACAAGGTGATACAGAACATGTTTTCTCTCTTGCCAGCATTAGCAATGATGATTGAATGATTATCTGTGAAATCCTCTGCAACATTTTCTTTGTAAATGCATTTTTCTGGGGAGAGGGTTCCTGCTTTCATCGGATGGTTACCTCCAGAGTGTTAAGGGGCCCGTTAGATACTAGATACCTTGTCCACACTGTGAACGGGATCCCACCCACAGGAGCCAAATGACATTCTTTGACTCAGTCTTAAAGGAAAAAACTTTGAAGTAGGACTCTGTCTTTGTGTATTAGCTTGGTTGCTGGACGTTTTGAGTCAGAAGTCTGTCCTTTGGGGTAGAGTCAAGTAGAATGTAGAGAACTTGACCTCATGCTTTTTCTCTTTGGTTTGTTGGGTGGTTTGTCTTCCAGAGACCCACCGCTAAGGAGCTACTGAAGCACAAGTTCATAATCCGCAATGCAAAGAAAACATCCTACTTGACGGAGCTCATCGACAGGTACAAGAGGTGGAAGGCCGAACAGAGCCACGAAGACTCCAGCTCCGAAGACTCGGACACGTAAGTCCACTCGGCCTGAGTCCACACCGGGGGGGCATGTCCCCAGTCCCAGGCCGTGTCTGAGCCCCATGCCGTACTTGACGTGGGCCTGTTCATTCTCATCTCTTGGTTGGGGTGGGTTTTGGGTTTCTTTTTTCTTTTCTTTTTTTAAAAAAAAAATCCAGGCTGATGGTGCTTCTTGTGTTAGTATGGGACTATATTTGGGAGTCTTTGAGTCTCTTTTTGTTGCCAGTGGAGTTTCTCTGAGTAAAATCTGTGACAGAGCTGTGCGTAAAGAACTGGACCTGGTTTCTTCTTCCTTCATTATACCTCCTGCTTTTAGAATGCTACTGATCAGGTGAAATGGCTTTAAACATATTTCTAGAAAGATATAAATGAGGGTATTAGTGATTCTGTGTTGTGTTCTGGTATATGCCTGGCGTTGTAAAAGCTCTGTGCCAGGAAGTTACTATAAACTGGTGTCACGTTAAGCATCTAGGAAATCCATCAGCTAAAGAGATGAATTAGGTCTGGGAGCCATTTGGGTACGTAGAGGTGGGGAGAGTTGGACCGACTGCTCTGGCGTGAAGGAGGAGGGAAGCCGTGAGGGGAGGGTCAGGAATGGAGGTGTTGCAGGTCGGCTCCTTGCCTGCGCCCCTTCACACCTTGGCCAGAAGTTCAGGCTGACCCACGGCCCAGGTCCACGTGCCAGCAGTGGGATGAGACCCAGAATATTTTTCAAGGTTCCCACGTGATTCCATTGCAGAGTCAGGGGTGAGAACCACAGACTAGGGCGTCGCTGAGGTCTTGACGTTGAACCATGAGGGTGGTGGGCATGGGGATGACGAGATGGGCAGGGAGAGTCCAGACGTTTACTGTGGGTCTGGGTACCGCAGGTGGAGACGGTCCGGCTTCAGCAGTGTCGCGGGTCCCCTGAGAAGACAGCAGTGGAGAAGAGGCTGGTCTGGGGAGGCCAGGGCACAGGAAGCTGGGTTTGATGCGGGACACGTTCAGACGTCCAGGAGGATGTGTCCAGTTTAGAGCAGCATCGAGATTTGGTGCTGAGGCGGGTTATCTAGGCAGACGGTATGGGTTTAGAGCCACCACTCCGTGAACGGTCACTGGAGCCCTGAGAACGTACCTGCGGAGAAGGGCCAGAGGCCGAGGACCACATGCTGGGAGACACCAGCGTGAAGGAAGAACCTGCGGACAAGCCGGGTCGCAGGAGATCTGGGCGCGGTGTGGCCCCAGGAGTCCAGGGCTTCTGGAGGAGGGTGGTCAGTGGGAGCATTTGCTGCTGAGCCTGCAGGCAGGATGATGAGGACGGAACAGTGGCTCCTTGTCCGGAGGCGGGCAGGGGACAGGGGGCCTTGGCCATAGCAGTTGCAGGGACGGGGTAGATTTTGGAGTGAGTGGGAGGTAAGAGACGGAGGTGGGAGTGTAGGTGACGCCTGCAAGCCCTGGGGCTGAGGGCGGGGAGCGGCGCTGAGCTAGCAGAAGGACTGCACGCTCAGGTGTGGTGGGACGGAGCCGGTGGAGATGGTTCTCCAGGAGAAGAGACGCAGGAGAGATGGTGTGGGTGCGGCAGCTCTATGGGAACCGCGTGCCGGCAGGGTCTCTCTTTGTGAGGTTGGAGGCAGGCTCGGCTTCTGCGGCCCAGGAGGGCCTGGAGGGGAGGGGACAGGACCGGAGGCGGGCATGGAGCGTGGGGGGGGTCTCCCCGCGGAGCTGGCACTCACTCACGGGGTCACCTGCATTTCTGTGTTAAGGGAAACGGACACAGATGGCCAAGCATCCGGAGGCAGCGACTCAGGGGACTGGATCTTCACGATCCGGGAGAAAGATCCAAAGAGTCTTGAGAATGGAGCTCTTCAGCCGTCGGATTTAGAAAGAAATAAGGTACGTTTGCTCGTGCACAGTGACTAACACTTGGCATCAGTCAGCAGCATTTTTGAGTCACTTTTGTGTGTGAAGCGTGCTCTTTTCGTGGTCTTTGTGGCCCCTCAGCGCAGCCTGTTGTGGAATTTTGCTGTCAGGGTATTGACAGATCAGGAGACGATGTTCTGTCCGACTCCCCAGCGAGGCCGGCCCGCGAGTCTGGACTCTGGTCCGCTCTGCGGTGCTGATTGCTGCTCCCTGTAGCCCTGCTGCCAGATCAGCATTTCCTGACACTTTCACATAGCGGGGGAGTGGGGAGGTGGGTTTAGTGTTTGAAACGACTTTCCAGCTCTCTTGATGAGACTAGGCCTGTGTCGCGTATTGGCGTTACTCATCAAGGTACCGTAATTTTGGGATTGAGTTTTGTTTAAGGAATCTTAAAAATAAATATATTGCTTTTGGTACCTATGTACTTAATTTTGATGAACTGGTTTTGTGCCCGTTTAAGTTAACGAAAAGCTGTAGTTTTAGGATCGTTTTGAAGCACAGTGGTGTAGTTTCTCTTCAGCAAGTGCAGACCAGTGGCTGTCCCCTGGTGACCCTACAAATCCTGCTTTGAGAAGCAGATAGGGGTCATTATGTGTTCAGATAGAGGCTGCAGAAGAAACAAAAGGCAGCACTGTCATAGGACAGCCACTTCCAACAGCCAGCTCTGATGTGCATGCCATTTCCAGGCCTTCGTCAGTCAGCTCCTCTCCACACGTGGCTCAGCGGTGCAATGCAGCATCGCCTGTGTCCACGCAGGGTACCGCTTCCTGGCGCTCTGGTGCCCCTCCCCCGGGCGTGGTGTCTGTAGTCCTCCGTAGTCCAGGGAAAACACAGTAGGACAGTCCTATGCAGATGCTACAGCAGACGTGTATCTGAAGTTCACTGAATTATTGCAAATGTGAGTATTAAATATTTCTTATTACTCTTCCCCCCCCCCCCCACCCCCCAAGATGAAAGACATCCCAAAGAGGCCTTTCTCTCAGTGTTTATCTACAATTATTTCTCCGCTGTTTGCAGAGGTAAGATGCCCAGTTGACCTTTGGGGAGGTGCGAGGGGAAGAAGGGGGAGCAGTTGCCCCATCTGTGGCAGGGTTGCCTGTGGAATTCGGGGGGTTAGACTGGCTGGCTCTGGGAGGCCAGCTGGGATGGATGGGCCCCTGCCTTCCAGGAACGCCTCCTGCTTTCCCGGGGGCCGTCTTCCGTCCAGCCCCTCCCCCGGGAACTGTCGCTGTGTCGCTGCCGGGAGTGTGCACGTGGGATGGCAGCAACCCAGCCCCAGTCTGTACGTTACTGGGGCAATTTTTAACTTCAGTTGTGCTGCTTTCTACAAAATCTAGTTGGGTGCAGCCTAACATCTTTGCCTCGACAGACTTAATGTATGGCAATGTGAAAAGCAGATTTTTACTTTAAGGAGACATCAGATTCCCTGGGGTCCTCGTGTTTCCTGTGGAGCCCCCAGAGTAGTGGCCTCACCCAGCAGGGCCCCTGATTGCTGGTGAGCGGCCACTGCAAACGAGTGCCCTTTCAGGGGACCCTGCCCCCTGTAGGTATGTGTATACGTACAGCATTTGGAGGTGTTTCAAGAGTGGGTTTTATGAGGGTGAACATTGCTCATCTGGTTAGTAGCTGATTGGAGGATAAGTTGGAAATAACCCCTTCCTGTCACTTTCTTGTGCCCCTTCCTGGCTCAGGCTGGCTGCCTTTAAGGTAATTCGGAGTGAGTCACCTAGTACCTTCTGTTTGGGTGGTGATCCAGAGCTCTCCAGGGAGGCTGTAGCAGGGGATCCTTGGACTTGAGGTGGGTGGCCCAGGGTGGGAAGGAAGTGCCACCCATGGGCGCATGCCTGGCCTCCGCTTGGCCTGAGCCCCAGTCGCACGGTGCCTCCCCCTTGGCGGTGCTCCTGGATGGCCTCAGTCCTCCCAGGCCTTCCCCGACCCAGATCTGTCTCACGAGTGTGCCCAAGGGATAGGTTGAAACCACTGAGCACTCTGGGTTCAGGGGGAAAAGTGAACAGCAACAGGGCAGGCGGAGGCCCCTCTGTGTCGCTTTCTGCCTGCGGCCTTGGCCTGGGATGCCTTTTGGACCCTGTTTGCTCTTTGTTAGGTTCTTTGGGCAATTGGCCCGTCAGGTTTTCCAGATACTCCCCTGCTTTCCCGCGACCCTGACTGCATTTTACTAGGATAGTTGGGCAACTGGGGAAAAGGGCATAGATTTTCTTTCTCATTTGTCTGAAGCTGTCTGTTTCTTATTGGGCACATGAAAAAAAAACTATTCGGAAGGCATTATCCAGAATTAATGAACTAATCCTAAATGTACTAATGTTTTGATTTTGTTCAGCTGCCCTAAAGGTGACCTCACAGGCATCTTTTCCTGTATGTTTTTGTTATTAATGTTTGGTAACCTCACGTTCAGAGTGTCCGATGTGCATTATTTGCATAATACTCCGCAAACTCGCTACTTACGGAGCGTCTCCCCACGTTACGAATGAGGACGTTCCCGGGGGGCCCTCAGTATGGGCCAGGGGCTCCCTCAAGTGGTGGTGACGGGGCGCGTCCGGCAGCCGCGGGCAGCAGCGGCGGGGGGCAGTGGAGGGAGGTCGGGGGGCAGGCTGCGGGCTGCCCACTCGGGGCTTGTAAGTCCGGTTGTGTTTAGTCGTTAAGGGGCCAGGGGTCCCAGATGGACAGAAGCGCCGCCTCCAGGCTGACTGTTGCAGTCGCTGACCCCGTGGAACAGGCACAGACACTCCGGCCTCAGCGCCAGGCCCGTCCTGTCCCTCTGTCTGTCCCTGTAGCTGGGAGGGGAGAAGCCACGGGCGGAGAGTGAGCCTGACGCCGGGGTGGCGGCGTGTGGGCCCAGCAGCCCGAGAAGCTGCTGGAGGCTCTGGGTCGTGTGCCCAGCAGCTCCCCCTCCTCCTGGTGCGTCCCGGAAAGACGGGAGTTGACGTTAAACTGTGGGAGGTGCCTGCAGACACCGGCGTGGTTTCCCGTGGGCGCAGAGGTGCCGAGAGGACACCAGCCTCCCAGGATTTAGGGCTGTTGCCTGTTTACATGACATGGAGTGTTTCGGCAGCACCCTGCCCACAAAGGCAGTCTGTCCGCAGGCCTCAGCGCCAGCCCGGTAACCGCGGGAGCTCTGTGTGCGTGGCCCGCACCGCAGCTTCGGGGCGCACACCAGAGCCAAGTGGGCGTGACATGGCTTTGCTGGTGGAAGATGAGGGTTGAAATGGAAAAAGAAAGCAGAGGGAGCAGATGCCACGATCACATTCTGCAAAGGCGCCTAGAAGCCGGTGTGTTTCCTTCCCGGGGAAGGGTAGAGACTGGGGTGGGGCTCAGGCCCGGCCTGTGCCCGGTGCTCTTAGCCTCCAGAAGGGGAGGGATCCGAGCTGACCCTGGGGCCGGGGCAGTTGGGTCGTGTCTCTCCTTAAACAGACGCCCGTGGCTTCCCGTGCTCGGGTGAGTCACGCCGTCCCTCGCTTTGGTGTTTTCAGTTGAAGGAGAAGAGCCAGGCGTGTGGAGGCAACCTGGGGTCCATCGAGGAGCTGCGCGGGGCCATCTACCTGGCGGAGGAGGCCTGCCCCGGCATCTCGGACACCATGGTGGCCCAGCTCGTGCAGCGGCTGCAGAGGTGAGTGCCGCCCGTGCCTGGTGCCTTCCAGGCCGGGGGCTTGAAGCAGAATCGAGGGAGAGAAGGCTGTTCTCCTGAATTAGAGAAATCGGTGTGAATGAACCAGGTGAACCTGGACACTACTGGGAGGGACCACAGAACTTTGTGGTGGTGGCTCTTGCTGCATAAGCACGGGATGACTTCAGGGTGCCGGTCTGCTCCCCCGGTGCTGCCTCGTGACCAGCCAGAGGAGTGCAGTCCCGAGCCCGGACTCTCCGTTTGGTTTTTTTTTTTTTTTTTTTTTTTTTTAATAAATTGATTTATTTTATTTATTTATTTTTGGCTGCGTTGGGTCTTCGTTGCTGCGTGGGCTTTCTCTAGTTGCGGCGAGCGGGGGCTACTCTTCATTGTGATGCGCGGGCTTCTCATTGCAATGGCTTCTCTTGTCGCGGAGCACCGGCTCTAGGAACGTGGGCTTCAGTAGTTGTGGCACGTGGGCTCAGTAGTTGTGGCACGTGGGCTCGGTAGTTGTGGCACACGGGCTTAGTTGCTCTGTGGCATGTGGAATCTTCCCAGACCAGGGATCGAACCCGTATCCCCTGCATTGGCAGGCGGATTCTCAACCACTGCACCACCAGGGAAGCCCTCCGTTTGGTTTTATGCTTTAAAGCCAGGTGTCCAGAAACACCAGAGATGGGGGCTCGGTGCGTTCCGTGACAGCGGACACAGATGCCGTCCTTGTGAGGGCTGTGCTGGTTCTCGGCTCCGCCTCAGCCCCGGAAGCCTTGTCGTGGTGGCAGGGAGCTCTGTCCGCGGCAGCCTGCGGGGGGGCGCCCTGTCCCCGCCAGCGGCCCTGGTGGCACGGGCTCCACGGTGAAGAGGAAGCGGGGCTGCCAATCTGTCCCCCTACCCGGTCCCTCAAGCTTGTTTGGGGAGCTTCCCTGTTCTAGAAGAGGTCACAGACGTGCAGTCACTGGGGGTGTCGGAGAGGGTGGAGGTGAACCGTCCAGCAGCTCTGTGACCCGATCTCTCCTGCACACCCCGAACCTTTATCTCTCCCCGAAACGCCAGGCAGATCAGTGCTTTGAAATTCACCTTCCAGGTGTGTTGTCCAGGAAGCGAGCTTTTTCTAAAGGACGGCTGGTCCTTGATGGGAATTAGGAGCGTCTCAGATCTTTTCTGAGATGTCGGCTGGACGGCGCATGGAGAAGTTTGGGGCGTGTAGGGTCACTGTTGCCCCTTAGAAGTGGTGATGAAGGGGCTCCCCGCTGTCCTGTGAAGTGTCCCTCTAAAGTGGGACATCAGAGAAACCCTCAGGTTTGTTCTGCAGAACTCAGGCTCCCTCATGAAAACATCCCAACTTTCTAACCTCTCAGGTTTAGGCTGGAGAATAGACTGTTGACTTGGCTGCCTTCAATTTTGAGGCAGTTGAAGGACTCCAGTATGCTTTTTGGGTGAAGTTGGTTTTAATAGCGTTATTTCTTAACCCACTGCATCCAGAATCTTATTTCGATGTAAAGGTCTTTCACCTTCGTTGTAGGGCTGAGCCTTTGCAGTCAGTGTGTGTTTCACACTTAAACAGCACATCTCACTGTGAAGTCGGTGCTGGGAGCCACTGTGGCAAGTGTGACCGTACGTAACACAGATGTAACTGCCTGCCGTCTGCATTATGGTCAACATTTTACTTCCCATTCTCCCTAGTTCTCTCTTGTCCTTCTGTCCTTCGTGACGTGGGACTCTCTCTCCTCAGCCATCAGATGACCCTGCTCCAGGAGCTCCCTGCCTGGTCCCTTCTGGGCTGTCCGAGCTCTTCTCGTGTGTCCCCTATCCAGAGGCCACCAAAGCACAGTGGCCATTGCTGACACCTCAGACCCGTTTTGCTCCTGAATGCATCACTCCAGTGGGTCGCCTCAGAAACGACGAGGACCAGCTTTTGTCCAAAGCATTTTCAAAGGCTTTTGTATATCTTAGTTTGAGTTAATGTGTGGATTCTTTTGTGTGGCATCAACTCCTCCCATGACTTGGGCATTTACATCTCTCGAAAAGTGAGTCTCAGTATCGGTGGCTAAAGCGTGCTTTCCTAATCATTCGTTCCCTGGGCAAGTGCCATGTATTCTAAATGCCTTAAAAGAGGAGCTCTAGTTTGGAATGTTGGCTACGAGTCCCATTAAACTCGTCCTCAGCCGTCTCCTGTGGCTGGGTGACCACCCCGGTTTTGAGGCTGCTGAGGGAATCTTGGCCACGAAGGGCACCCGTCCCCCTTTTTGGTGTTCCAAAGTGAGACGGTGCTGCAGAATTACTGGAAACGGGAGAAAGTGCCCATCCCACCATCATCGTTTTGAGTGCGTTGCCTTCCATTGTTGTATACAAGTCATGAACTTACCCAAGTTTTTAGATATTCTTGGGTGTTCGTGTAGAATAAATTGTGTAAAACTAGACATGTATAATTCTGTGTACACTTCTTAACTTCTTAACCTGTGTGGAATTTTTCATATTGCTTAAATATTATTATGATTTTTAATCTCTTTTAGTTCATTCAGCTTGCTTAATTTACTTAACCATTTCTCTACTGTTGGACATCAGAATTGTTTCCTAATTATTGTAATCACAAAAAATTTAACAGACAATTCTAGGAAGTGGATTACTTGAACAAGCACCAATATTTGTGTGGCCAAAAAGGGTTTCTTGCACTGATACTCAAGTTGGCATGCATATGCATCCTTGGGATCTTACTGTGTCATTGGGTATTATCGATTTTTCAATTTTTAAAAAATGATTATAAGTGAAGGTGTATCATTTACTGCTCTATTCGTGTCTTTTTTTTCTCTCCTGGGAGGCTGAACACATTTTCACTTTTCGTTTATCTGTGAAAAGTTTTTAGTGTTGGAATCATGATTTTCTTAATTTTTATGAATTCTTTATGGAATAATTAGCCCATTGATACTTGCGCCACTTAATTTGTTGTAACTTGGGATTGTCTATAAAAACTAGGATTTTGATTATTGCTTGAAGTTTTGCAAATTAATTTGTTTTTAATTTAGAGAAATGACATTGATTTACTTCTATTTCTCTTTTTGTTTTTTCCTAGATACTCTCTAAGTGGTGGAGGAACTTCATCCCACTGAAATTCCTTTGGCATTTGGGTTTTGTCTTTTTCCTTTTTTCCTTCTTCATCCTCCTCCTTTTTACAAGTCAACGAGAGCCTTTGCTGACTTCGCTGAAGAGGTGCACCATCGCGGGGGGCCATCCCCACCCCCCACAGCGAGGTCGCCTGTCCAGGGCCTGATGAAGTCTCCAGATGGGGTGGGGAGGGTCAGCTCCTGCGAGCGAGTATTTTATTTTATTTTATTATTCTTGTTTTTAATTCTAACCATAGTGCACATATCAAGGAAAGTGTCTTTAGAAACAAAAATAAACCCTGAAATGTATATTTGGGATTATGATAAGGTGACTGAAGAAATGAAACCTCAGGTATCCTGCTTTACGTTGATAACTCCCCCTCCCTGGGAGACGGAGAATCGCTCTGGTGGATCAGTGTACAGATTTGTATATAGTGTCATTTTTAAGGAAACCCTTTTGGCGTGCATAGCGATCACTGTGTACACACTGGCCAAGTGCTTCTGTAGATACTGTCAGTGGGGTAAATATTTGACAGGCCGTAACTTGAGTCTATTGCCTTGCCTTTATTACATGTAAATTTTGAATTATGTGACCAGTGATTTGGGTTTTACTTTGTATTTGCAGGGTTTGCCATTAATAATAATTAACGCCCCTCTTATGAAACACTCCTCTATTTGTACCTCAACAAATGCAAATTTTCCTCTTGTTTGCCCTACAACCCTTTTGGTACACTTAGAAGTTGATTTCCTTTTTCACCGATGGTACTATTTCTTAGTGTTTTAAATTGGAACATACCTTGCCTCATGAAGCTTTAAATTATTATTTTAAATTTCTCCCCGATGAAGTGTTCTCGTCTCACTGTCATTCGTGCCCTGCCAGTCCTGCGCCAGCTGTACCGTCCTTCCAGTAGGGTTTTCTGTTGCACCTTGTAGTGAAATCTGCGTATCATCTTTCCCACCTAAACATGTCTGAATGCTTACACAAATAAATTTTATAACACAGATTTTGCATACTCTCCTTGGAACGTGACTCTTGAGAGGGCAGTGCACCTGCCGTGTGTGTGTGTGTGTGTGGGTGGGTGGGTGTGTGTGTGGGTGTGTGGGTGTGTGTGTGTGTGGGTGTGTGTGTGGGTGTGTGTGTGGGTGGGTGGGTGTGTGTGTGTGGGTGTGTGTGGGTGTGTGTGTGTGTGTGTGGGTGTGTGTGGGTGTGTGGGGGGGTGTGTGTGTGTGTGTGAGGCTCCAGGAAGAAGTGCCCACATTCAAGCTGTGGAATGTCCAGGTCAGCTCCCTATGCAACTTTAAAAAACGGTCCTGAGAAGATATGGGTGGATATTGCTGATCTGTAAAACTGCTGTCTTCCCAGGGACCTGGAGGGAAGGTTGTTGGTTTTCTTAAAGGAGCTGGTGTCCGGCAGTTTGTCAGCCAGGTGTCTGTATTTTTCTTGGCTTGTGGCAGCGTCTTGCTTGCCAAGGGGGTTAATAACCTCTGGGTCTCTGGGGTGGGAAATAGTTCTTGCAGCCATTCTTGACTGATTTGAGTACGTGTGACATTTTTATTTGTTGATACGAATCGTCGTCATCTCTTGTTGGAGTAGCAGTTCTTGAGGTGGAATACAAAGGCTTTTGGAAGCAGGGAAGTTACTGGGTAAACTTGAGGACGGAAGGTCAGTTATCTGCTGGCCTGGTGGCCTGGATGTTACAGGGAGAGGACAGAGGCCTGAGCTAGAGACGTCTGAGGGGTGGTTATTGTTTTGGTTTGTTAATGGAATGGAGCTAGTTTTTAAACTCTTAAAATTGTCGTGATTTTTTAATTAAAGGTAGATTTGGATTAATTTCTATAAGGGAAATATTTTGGTTAGGGGAGATAGAACCAAATTGCTATTGTGCAAGTTTGTTAACTTGACCAATAAAAATTGAGAATATTTCATTTTGTGTTTCGGAGAGTATTCTGTATGACGGAGCTGTTTGTTTCCCTGTGTGAGGCATGAACCGAAGATCAGTTTTGTCCATTGCTGGAGAAAGAATCGAAGAACTGGAGCAGTGTTCCCCGAGCCGTGCTGCTTGTCTGATCTTGAAAGCGCCAGAGTAGACAGCAGCTTTCTGATGTAGAGTTCTTCAGATTTGCAAATGGACAGTGGTTTCAAGACTTGACGCTGACTGACCGCCATGTCAAATGTGAGTGATGGTTACACTGATTGGCAGACGGGATCCCAGCCAAGTGAGGTGCTGTGAACGGTCAGTAGCTGCCCTGCAGTCACTGGACGGTAATAGCACAGCGCCGTCTCCCAGGCCAAAGCGGCAGATTACTCTGTTGAGTTTATTGGAAACGTCTTCTGTTGATGAAGCTTCTTGGGGAAGATGTGCTTTGACAGGCTTTTCAAAGTGGGTCACCTCCCCCTACAATCTCTCCTGGTTTGTTACTTTCTGTAGACAAAGAAAAATCAGCTGATACATTTTTAAGGGCATCTGCTTGAGGCTAGCGTTTGTCCACTTCAAGTCCTTTATTAAAAGACAGACCAGGGACCAGAGCTACAACAGGACCTGCCTCGGGCCTATAAACTGCTGGTGGTATTTAGCCAGACCCATGAGCTCAGCACTCAAGGTAGATTGACTGCCCCTCGGAAGCCTCTGGACGCTGAACCCCAGCAGTTAGCGGCTTCTCTGCCCACACTGCTGATGGCTGGGTGGCTTCACCCAGAAGCACAGACGGCCTCTTGGAGGTTGGGGGCTGTGCCTGGCTGGTTGTTGATACCTTTTTGAAGTGGTCTTTTCTGCACTGGCTGCACCCACGTGGTCTGGGGGCCTCGGCACTGTCTCAGTCGTGTGATTGTCTCGCTGTAACCAAGGGCCACACACCTTCCCGATCTGATGGTTTTGTTCTCCAAGTGGTCTTTTGAAGCGTTTAGTTTGAATGCAGCATTTTGTACCTTTCTTTTGGCAAAACATAGGTTTATGAGCATTTTTCTATTTTCTTCCTTAAACGTGGCTTGTGTATTTCTGCTATAAAATATGGCAATAACTGAGGAGCGCTGCAAGGTGTGTTCTTAAGCGCAGGGTCTGTATCATGCAAGGGTCAATAAGGTTCACAGAAATAATTCTTTTTGTAATTGTGTCCTGTGTGTAGAGGGGGAGTAGACAACCTTTGTGTCCCCCGCACCTCTGAATTTATATGTTGAGATCCTGAGCCCCAGTGTGATGGCATTAGGAGGTGGGAGCCTTTGGGGATGATTAGGTCATGAGGGTGGAGCCCTCAGGACTGGGATTAGTGCCCTGACTCCACAGCGATCCCTCACCCCTTCCACCATGTGAGGACACAGAAGAGAAGATAGCCATCTGTGGGCCAGGAAGTGGGCCCTCACCAGATACTGAATCTGCTGGGACCTTGATCTTGGACTTCCAGCCTCCAAACTGTAAGAAAGATATTTGTTTATAAGCCACCCAGTTGATGGTATGTTTGTTACAGCAGCCAGAAAGAACTGAGATAGCGGGTGTCTCTGAAACTCCATGTTTCCGGCAGCTTGGGAGTGGTTTGAATTGCCTACATGATTTGCACTTAGGTTTTCTTTGAAGTCACAGGGGGACACAGGTGTGAATCATAGCTGGGAGCAGAAGACTGACTTGGGAGACCACCTTGTCTCCAAGCCTTGTAGAGGTGAGTGACAGGTGTGACTTTTGGAGGGAGAAGCTCATGATTCTGCCATCTCAGTGGCCCAGGGACTGGGGTCAAAGGCTTCCCAGTCCCCTCCCTGCCCACCTTGCCCTCACCCCTTGTCTTCTAGAGCCTCTGACGGTCAGTCTCCTGGAAATGTTCTGCTTTCCCGGTCCCAGGTTGGAAGAAGCAGAGAAAAGTTATCACATACGTATCAAAATACGTTGTCTGTCTTAAGAGAACAGACTCAACAGCTCATTCACCCCACCCCACAGTGACCAGCCGACTCCCCGACCCACCTGCCTGAGATTCAATTAAAGACAAGAGACAAGGTTGGTTGTTTTGCCTTAAAACTTCAGGATGCTGGATTGTGGCATGAGGTATTTTTATTCCCTTTTGTTAGTACTTAAAACCGTCTGTACAGACTGTAAGGCAAATGATTCACACACATCTCGAGCTACTCATCGTCCATTTGTATGTTTCCACGTGCGCCGGTCACAGCCCCCCAGTCGGGGTGGTCCTGGGTGTCTTAGGTGAGGGCCCCCAGCTGTGGTGTGGGGCACTGGAAGGGAACCGTGGTGGATGGGTCGCCCCCTCTGGGGGCGGCATCAGAAAAGGACTTAACAATACTAAGGGAATAGCAGCCACCTGAGCCCCATGGAGAATATAGGCAAACGGATTTTGACTTGTGGGCCCCAGCAGTTACTGGAACCCTGTTCCCTGTGTTGTCCGACTATCAAGGATGTGCAATGTCATATATCCATACCCCAGGCTGGCGGGGGGAGGTTGGCGGGGTGGGGGGTGAGTATAAAAAGGAGAAAAGAATGGTTTGTGAAGACAGGCACGATATATATAACACTATTGAGTGTGCAGTTCCAAACCACAGTTGCAGTAGGATACAGGTCTGATCACGGGAGCCAGGGGACGACACACTGTGACTCAGAGCTCCTGCCTCCACGGGAAGCTCAGACACGCTCCACAACGTAACACAGCACAAATGGCCCTGGTCACTGACATACAGGTTCTCATGCTTGTGAAACATACAGCAGAACACCACAGCTTACTACCCTCCCATCGGATACGCCACTCAGTACACCGACAGTCCAGAGAGCGCACTGGATTTCCGCTTCTCTTAACAGAAAACAACCTGCTACACTTTGTAAATAGTCATCGCTTAAACAATTTGGTCAACTTGTGCCAAGAAATAGGTCTGGGAACCAGCGTTTCACTGGAGCCGGCAGCCCCCAGTGGAACACAGGATGCTGCAAACCGCTCGTTTATCAAAAAAGTAAATCCTACTAATTTTCTATCATTATAAAAGTAGAAAGAGTGAGAAAAAAAAATCTGAAAATGATCTCATTTGCTTAAGACTGCCAAGTGTATCGCAAACAAACAATGGAAAATCCATTTTGCAAAATGCAGCAGCCTAGAAATCAAAATCATAAGTTTATCAATCATCTTTTTAAAAAAAGAGCCCTTGCCCTGTCTTTTGGTTGCATGGATGTGTTTGTACTGACTTTAAGGTGCAGTTGCGGAGGGAAAAAATGTCATTCGGCACTCTATCCGTGACAATGTTTTAATACTGGCACAAGCTGAAGACAGCCCACCGAGGGCATGACGGCAGGGGTGCGGTCCCGTTCCGATGAGAAATTAACAGCTGCAAAGACAAGGTTTAAAATGGTTCTGTGGAGACAGATGAGAGTCGCTGTGAAACCATGTATTTTGTTTTCCAGACAGACAGGTGTTAATTTTACTAGGCTTCATTAATACAGAAGAAAGAAAATGTCTTCAGGGAAAGTCGCCACTGCTGAAACAATCAACACATGTGTCCCGTCCTGCCATCAATACACGTGAGATTCTTTGTGACTCAGAACGTGGGCACGGGAGGCCGAGCTGGTGGCACTTCGGATCACCTCCATCCATCTAAGACAAGAAAGTGAAATAACCGTCAGGGGCCACTTTTTATCAGCCCGTGTCTCTGAAATCTGCTTTTCTTGGTTTGTTACAGCTTCATGACCCCTGGCGGTCGTTACTTACAAAGCCCCAGCGTGACCTAATAACTGCCTGGTGTATAATCTGCTTTTGTAGCAGAAGAGATCTCACGTGAGCGCCTAGCTTCCAGGTAAATGAAAGCAGGGTTAAAGCCTCCTCCAGGTACTCCTGAGGACCACTTTGAGAACCACTGACCGGGGCACGCGCATTCTGCAGACGTGCCCGAGGCAGCGCACACTCCCAGCCTTTCTCAGGACAGTGGGGTGTGGCCCATCCGAGACGTGGGGCTGTTTGTGGTCTAGAAGCAGTGGGCAGAGAGGCCCGGGCTGCTGCTGAGTGCCCCCCACCCGCAACAACAAAGCGTCATCTGGTCTACCACGTCAGTACTGCCAGGTGGAGGAGACCTGGGGCGGCCGAGCTTCCCCCGCCTTTGTAGAGCTTAGAGGGCTTTAGAAATCCCTAATCCCAGGACCTTACACTGCAAGGCTACGTGCTCCCTGCCACAGCAGTGATGGCATCTCAGTTTTCCAGTCCAGGATCAAATCTGAGGAGTGCTACCCCCGTGGGCTCCCTTTTCAACCAGTGTAGCTTAGGGCCCCGCTGCTCTGGCGTGGGTGTCACGGCGGCTTCGACCCTGCTCTTAAACCACGGTGCTGTTTCCCGTGAACTAACTGTACGTGAGTTTGTGCACGGGTGACTGGCCCATTGATCAGAAACCCTTGTGGGTTGTCAGGAGAAAAGTTTCTCCCTCGGGGGTGGCGGCAGCAGCTGCCCTGTCTGGTCCGTTGCCCAAGGACCACCCCTGCCCCCCTCGCCCAGGTGGTGGTTCAGCAGTGACACTGCTTTCAGAGCCCGCCCCAGGATGCAAGGCCCAGGATTTGTACTTGAATATGGCCACGGGGAGAGCCGGGCTCCTTCATTTCTTGGCTAAAGGAAGACCGCTGCCCTGGGTCTCCACACCACGGAGCCAGTCTCATGGGTAAGGGAACGAACTCTAAGAGGCATTTGACTTGAAGGTTACTTAGCCTGTTGGCCACGGGATGAAGCAACTACTGTACCCATTGACTGGAAAAACACAAGTTAGAGACGGAAAAGTGTACCCCGCGTGGTGTGAACTAGCGTACAGGTTATGGGCTGATGTGTCCCAGGGAAAGTCACGGTTCCACTTGCTCCTGCGAAAACAGACGTGTACTTGCATTGGGCAGACAGAGCCCAGATCTTATGAAGCGCTTTCATTTTAAGCAAGTAGCAGGGTGAGAACAAGAAGCCCATTCTGGAAGGGAGTCAATGCCCAGGCAGCAAGTAGCTGCTGCTAGGAGGCCTTATGCACTTGCTCACTTGGGAGAAAACCTGCTGTGCAGAAGAAGAGAGTGTCCTTTCTCTGCGGGTGCCCCGTGTAGGGGGACTTTTACCTTTCAAACGTGTATTCACTTTCAGCCCTGAAGTAGTACACGTGGGACTTGAAATGCAGCTTGAACACGTAGTCCTTGTGGATGTCCTCGGACTCGGAGGGAATGGTGAGCGAGTACCCAAGCAGAGGCAGGCTGGCGAGGGGGTGACTGTCCTGGAAGGGGGCACAGAAGGTGGGAGCACACCTGCCCGCAGCAGCTGGTCTGGGCTGAGGTCCGGGCCCGGATGCGTCGTGTCGGCCACCGGTGACATCACCCGCGCCTCCCTCCCCGCATCCAACCAGCAGACGCGCAGCCCTTGGGCAAGTGGAGAATGTCAGCCTTCGCTTGGAGCTGCGGGGTCTCTGATGGCCGTGGCCTTGCCCAGCCTGCTGTAGGCCCCCCCCCTCCGACACCTGGGCGGCTTGGGGGTCAAGTTGTTCATCCTTCCAGAGGAAAGCTGCCTGCTCCCCGAGGAGGGAGGGTCCTTCAGGCTCTTCCCCAGCCGCCACCCTGGGCACATACCTGGTGCGACTTGTAGAAGAACAGGCAGAAGTTTGTGAAGACTACCCACAGCTTCTGCCATCCATTGCTGTTTTTGAATTTCCTCAGCAGGTTCCCAGACAGCTGATTCTGCAAGACAAGTCAGCCCGTAAGGGGCCCGGGTTGGGGCACCCCTGGTCCGGTGGAAAGGACAACTCAGTGTCACGTCCCGTGGGGCCCACCAGCAGGGCCGTGCTTCTGGGGAGCAGGCTTCCTGGGGGGGGGGGGGAGCTTAAGAAAACGGCCTTTCGCTCTGGGAGGGGGACTGTGTGAGCCTGGTTTAATTTTCCTGTCACCTGGTACGGGCTGAATTCTGTCCCCCAAATGTATCCTGAAATCCTAAACCCCCCTCCCCACCCCCCCGCCAGTACCTCAGAATGTGACCTTATTTGGAAATAGGGTCATCGGATGTAGAATTAAGGAGGAGATGGTCCTGGAGTATATAGGCCCGTATCCACTACGGCTGACATCCTTCTAAAAAGGAGACAGACACAGGGCGGCGCCTGTGGCGACAGGCAGGCTCCAGCGATGCGTCTGCGAGCCGAAGAACACCAAGGCTGGTCAGCAAGCCACAGACGCCGGGAGCGGCACACAGGTTTACAGGGCGCTGGGCCCTCCTGCCACCTTGATTGCTGGCCCTGTGACCTCCAGGATGGTGAGACAGATCTGCCCAGGGGGTGGTGCTCGTGCTGGCATCCGTGGGAAAGGATCCATCCCCCTCAACTCTCAGCCGGCAGGAGCCCGGCGCCAGCCAGCAGCTCCTGACCGCCACCTGGTGGCCCTGCGGCAACGCCGGATTTGAGCGCGGAGCCTCCAGGCCCCATCCTGCACTGGTGGAACAGGCATTGCGGGCGTCCGTCCTGGTGTAGCTCCGGCGCCCCGTGGTCTCCTGAGGCCCGCGGGAGCTGCCGGCACAGTGCATCACCCCGAGCTCGCAGGCAGCCGCGGGGGGACGCCAGGAGCAGAGCCTGTGCGTCCCCGCCTTCCCTCCAAAGCCCCTGTGTCGCCTCTCAGGGGACCCTAAGAAGCCTCGTCCCTGTCCCCGACAAGACGGCAGCTCATCCCCAGGAAGCCTCGACGGAGAGAGAGAGAGGGATGGTGAATATAATCACTGCCACTAAATCGTCCCCTTCCAAAGGGTGAAACGGGCAAACGCACCACAATAAAATATACATATACACACACCTGCGTCTACTTCAGTCCCTCCCCTTTGGGGCTTTTCCAGTAACCTGTATTTAATCCAACAGGCATTCTTAAGTAAGGCTCCTGTGAGGAGAGCCTACACGGCTCTGGCTGCGAGTTGGTTGCAGTCTGATGGGGGAGACGGTGTGTCAGGCCGAGAGCACACAGGAAGCAGAGGTGTCCCTGTGGCCCCCGCAGTGTGCATCACTCCTCCTGGCTGCCACTTGCCCACTGGCGAGAGGCACAAGAAGAGGGGAGCTGTGGGTTCCAGCAGGTGATGGCGGCAGCCAGAGTGGAGATTTGATGCTTGTGCAATAGCACACATGATTACATGCAAGTCTCACTCTGGAGGAAGGAGAGTAGCACATTTTCTTTTCCTTATACTTCTTATTTTTATACTGAATCAAGTAAATTCCTCCAGCCAGAGCCCAAAAAATCCCTTTCTCTTAGATGCAGTTACCTTTGGAACAAAAGCCAGTCCAACCCACAGTGTGGTTTACACACTTCATGGATGAACCAGGTTCCAGGCCAGTGTTTTTTCTCCAAGGCAGGTTCATGAGAACACTCTTAACTTCTGCCAGCAGCCTTGAATCCCCCCTGGAACATGCCAGGGTATACGTTCTGAGTAAGTCCTTCTAACAGATTAGACGCTTCTTAGTAATTGTATCCACTGGGTCCCTCCTTGCCCCAGTGCCCTCCAAAGTTGCCAACCCCACCGAAACTCTCGCTCCTTTGGCTTCACTCCCATACACACTTCAAGTCTCCTACTCGGGTCACATGGCCCCTAAGCCGCTCTCAAGAGCCTGAGCCTTTTGTCTACGCAAATGACCTTTGGGTCTGTCTCCAACCCGGACCAGTCTCCGTGTGCTGCCTTTACGGGAGAGGTCCACATTCGCAATCTGACACCGGCTGATGCCCATTCCCTGCCTTTCCCAGACTGGAGGAAGGCCTCTTTGCTCGTCCCTCTTCTTGGCTCCCAACTGCTCCATCCCTGTGGTGGACTGATTCGTGTCCCCCAGAAGATATTCATGCCCAAAGTCCCAGTACCTGTGAAGATGATGACCGTATTTAGAAATAGGGTCGTTGCAGATACAGTCAAGTTAAGATAAGGTCCTACTGGAGTACGGTGGGTCCTAACCCCAATGCCTGGTGTCCTCATAGGAAGAGGACTTTTTAACAGATACACAGGGAGACCCCCGAGTGAGACAGAGGCGGAGACTGGAGTGATGTGTCCACAAGCCAAGAGGACACCGGGGGTGGCTGGCAACCCCCAGAAGCCGGGAGAGAGCTGCACCAGGGCCTCCAGAAGGAGCCAAGCCTGCTGACACCGTGAGCGTGGACTTCCGGCCTCCAGCACTGTGAGAGGACACACGTCTGCTGTTAAGCGGTTTCTGATGTGTTTCAGCAGCCACAGGAAGTGAGGGTCCCACCCCTAGTTCTCCCTCTCGCTGCAGTTCCCCCCGTCCTCCTGGTCCTCGCCTGTGTTCAGACGGCTGACACCCTCCTCTCCCCCAAGTCTCCACCGCCTCCCAACTCCAGTCTTACAACACAACTTTGATCGTTTCACCTCTGAACCCCCCGCTGGCCCTACGGCCTACGCAAGCCTTCACACTGGCCGTCCCAGCGTCAGCACCCCGACATCGACGGTGCCCCCAGACTTTCTGCGGAGGCCAGCTCAGTTTCATGCTGCCCCCAAACATCCCCCTCACTCACTCCTACCTGCACGAGCCCTAGAAGAGAGAGAATCTGGCGCCGGGGACGGTGAGAAAGCAGCACGTCAAGAAGGAAGGAGCCACTCCCCCGTGCCCCTTCCCCCAACTCCGGTCATCCAGGGGCAGGTGGCACCCACAGGAGCCCACCATGGACACCGGACTGAAGCCACACGCCTTGGGGAAGGGGGATCGGGCAAGGAAGGGGCATTTACAGAGCGACAGACGCGCCAGTTCCACGAGCATCCAAGCTGCATCACTGCCACCTTAAAACCACACTGGCTCGGGGCTCGCTCCCATGGGCTTCAGCGTTCAGCAAACCTTTCCTCAAAGGGCCAAGTACTGTTTTAGGCTTTTTGGGCCAAGGGGCAAAACCAAAGATAGTTGTAGTGACCACTCAAAAACGGAAAACCCTATTCTTCGTTGACGGGCTGTAACCAAGCAGGGGGCGGGCAGGATTTGGTCTGAGGCCGCAGTGTGCTGACCTGGCTCTGCCACACACACACACACACACACACACACACACACAGACACAGACACAGACACACACAGCACCAGTGCAGGCTGTCACCCTGAAAAGCAAGGCTCGAGCTGTGTCTGGGCCTCATTCTCGAATGGCCTGCATGCCTCCAGGATTAAGGAGAAAGGTTCATACCTACCAACTTCCCACACCTCCACAGCCCTGACTACACGTCGCAAGGGTGAGTATAAAGCGAAGCAAAGAGGATTTCTCCCGCACGGCCCTGCCCTTCCCCTGGCCTCACTGGACTAGAATAGATGGGATCAGGTATTTTTTGTCTCCAGATGGTCACTGCTCCCTCCTTGCTGGAAAGATCCCCGTTCCCTGGAAGAAATCTCTGGTTGGCAAGCTTTGCCAACAGATGCAGTGGAAATGTGACGGGAGGGAGGAGGATGAGTGCAGTGAGCCCCTCGGGAAGAGAGAGCCCCACCCCCTGTGGGGCGGATGCAGGAGGGGAAGACCAGGCCCAGTCGGGGAGCTCCGCGGCTGGGACACAGCCCCCTGCGGGTGAGGATGGTTTGACAAGGAAGCACGGGTCTCAGAACATTAGCTGTGGCAGGGAAACGCACCAAACGCAGTCCTGTAACTGGGAAGGTCAGTTCCAGAAAACAATCTCAGGGAACCCCTATGGACTATCCATCAAGAAATGTTTGGCTCATTTGAACCAACATACTGTTTGGTTCAGAAAGCAAACAAACCGCTGTTCTTGGCTCACAATCTCCTATGTGACATTTCTGGGCCAGGCACACTTATACTCAGGAATTCAGCATCTGTCAGATTTTAGAAAGATAATCCAGTGCCTGCCCTCTATAGCACCCCAGGCAGCGGGGTCTGGGGCTGTAGCCCAGAATCAAACACAGCGATTCTGTAGTAAAACAGGATGCGCTCACAAACCGATTAACAGCCTCCTGACCGGTCAGGTCAGGTTCTGCCGTCAACGGGGTATGAAGAGAACTTTGCGGTTTTAGAGCTTTCTGGGCTTCGCATTTTCTGAAAGGTTAGGGATTATGGACCTGGACTGGAGAACGCCTAGAGAATGAGGTTCGGAGAGTTCTGGAAGCTTCACGGTCGCAATACGGGGAGAGCCCCCATCCCCAAAGCCAGCTCTTCGGGACGCTCCGCGAGCCGGCTTCTCGCAGGTTCTTCCATGAACTGCACCTACCTGCTGTGGCCCTGGCCGACACCAGCCTTCCGCCCATACCGCCTCCCCGCACCCGATTCCGGGGGCTGCTCCAGGGCGCAGCAAGAACGGCGCCTGGGCGGCCCACCCGGACCTCTCGGCGCGGACACACGAATAAAGGCACGCACAGTCCCCGCCCTGTGGCTAAGTCCGCGACAGGAGAGGGCACGGTCCAGAGAACAAAAGAAAACCATCACTGCACAGGCGGCCTGGGAACGGACAGACGCCCAGGCCGCTGCACCTGCCAGCCCACGGAGCGCGCATGCTCAGAAGGCCGGCGCCCGTGGCCGGACCCCCTCGCTTCCCCCCCCCCCCCCCGCCCCGCCGCCGGCCCTACCTCCACGGCGACGCTGAAGTCCACCATGGAGACGCTGGTGTTGCGGTGCCAGCACACGTGCACCATGGTGTTGCCGCGGTGCGGGGCCTGGCGCTCCAACGAGGTGCGCGAGGCGCTGAGGTCGTCCTCCGACTCCTGGTCGCCCGCCGCCTCCTCCGGGGACTCTGCGGGGGCAGCAAGAGGCGGCGCTTTCCTCTCTGCTCGCCAGGAGGGCCCCTGTCCCGCCCCCTCCCAGGGGCCGAATGGGATGGGAAGGCTGGGAGTCCCGGGCACCCACCGAGCAGGAAGTCACACTGGCAGCGAGGGCTTGGCCAGGGGCGTCTCCCCAGTCCCTCCGCCAGGGAGCCCCCAACAGTCTTCTCCCCGCCCCTCGCCTCCCAGAGGCTGACAAGCGGCAGTGCTGGCCCAGAAAAGATGCGATTTCTCCGCTCGCCCATTCTCTTTTAAGGGGCTTTGTTTTTTTAACTTTTATAAAAAGTAAGTTCCTTGATCTTTAGCTTAAAACACAAACGCAGACTGTGGCTATGGGGCGCCTCGGTAAGGCAATTTTTCAGTGCAACGCTTACTGCTGTCAGGAGGGCTGCTGGCCAGGAACTCGGGGGCGGGGCCGCTGCTTTTCTCGGCCAAGTCAATGGCCATCTGTATGTCCTCCACCCACTTTTCCATCTCGGACCGAGAACTGAAGGAGGAGAGATGGACGTCAGGTATTTCCAGGCCACAGTGGGGAGAAGGGGTACCGAGGTCGAAGGTCAGGCTTCCCGCGTTACCTGGCAGCCACGACGATGGACTGGCGCTGGCCCCGCAGGGTGAGGCAGTGGGGCACGCCCCACTCGCCCTCACTTTCCTCCATCTGTGGGGCGAGTGTTCATAAGTTACCGCCGAGCAGGGCGTGGGATACTCAGCGCATTTTCAAACGTTCACCGAACTGACTATACAGCTCGGCGGACCAAGTCCAAAAAAGTCCCCATCGGGAGGGTGAAAGCAAGGTCAAAATGCATTATATGTTTTCGTCAGAGCCATAAACCTCCCTCTACCCGACCACTGAGGAGAGTGTGGGGATAAGCCACACTGGGGCACACTGACGCCCTGTCTGCCTCTGCCCACCAAGGATCACAGAATGTGGACACCCGTCCACTGGACATCTCGGCAGAAAGGCTGCTTCCTGGTCTTCACTCCACGTGGACGGTGAGGATGGCCTCTCAGGGCCCCGGGGCCAGGCACCGGGCAGTGAAAGGCAAGCTCACACCACGTAGGCACGGCAGCTTGCCTCTGCACTTGATTCCGGAAGGAACATAGCCGCGCATCCCAGGTGCAGGACAGGGAGTGAGGTCCCGGGGCCCCTCTAGGGGAGCCCTAACAAGGCCCAGGTTTTTCACAGCGCCTGTGATGCTCTCACTTCCTTGTCAAGCCCCTCCCCCTGTCACTGGCTCCTGCACCCCGCAGGCAGCCCAGAGGCAGAGGTCCCCATCCCGTGCCCACGGCGCATACTCACGGTCATGCCGTAGAGCGGGAGCTGCCCGTGAACTTTAAACTGATTCGAGGCTGTCAGCCCCCTGCTCGTGTACAGCAAGACGTCGTTGAACTAGAACAACAAGGACAAGCGCGGCTGAGATGAACGGGCTCCGTTTGAAACCAACACGTACAGAAACTACGTTTTCAGAATCCGACGAGACAATTCGTGGATCTCAACAACTCCGGTCTGAGCAGCTCTGGCTGTTCCTCCTGCCTCCCAGGCATCCCCTCTGGGGTGGCCGAGGCCCAGCGCCGTGACCCTTGCTGGCTCCATGGGCTCACAAGTCACCGATCACCTTGCGCAAACAGCTCTCACCACTTACCAGGAAGAACATGCGCTGCTGGAGCCCCTTCCCGGAGAGCTTGCTGAGGCTGCCCAGGCGGATGAATTCCTGCAGAGAAAACACACCCGCGAGCTGGCTGGGAGCCTGCGACGCCGCGTCAGCGCAGACTCAACGCGACGTGAGATGCTTCCGCCCATCGTGGTCCCTTTCACGCTAAAAATCGTATCCGTCATAGCTGCTATTTACTGAATGCCGTGCTGTGCCGCCTCTAAGCTCCTCTCCTTCTGAGCAACCTGCAAGGCAGGGGCTAGCTTTGGCTCCACTACCAGAGAAGAAGAAGCTAGCGGTCGGAGGTCCAGTGGCCGGTGCGGTGGGCTGGTTCACACCGGGACCTATAACTCTACACTTAACCCCCAGGCCCTCAGGGCTTCTGGCTGCGAGGAGGGGACAAGGCCCCTGGATGGATACAAAGTGGCAGCCGGGGGCCAGGAAGACAGATACGCCATAGGAGAGAACTGTGAATAGAGGAATCTTCTCCACGACTTAAAATCTGGTTCTCAAAAACTAGTAACTGTGTTCCAGGATGAAAGAGCCAGAAAGGAACTCTCCCGCCCGACTATAAACTTCTGAGGGCACAGACCATTCAGGGGCGCTTCAGAAACCCTCCACAAAACTATCATTTAAAACACTGTGGTAAAATACACATAAAACTTACCCTGCATGACCTTTAGTGCATTCATCACTACCATCTAGGTCCAGAACTTTCCATCACCCAAAAGGAAACCTCATCACCATTAAGCAGTCAGTCCCCATTTCTCACTCCCCGTTTCCGCCTCCCCTAGCACTTGGCAACCGCCAATCTGTTTTCTGTCTCTATGGATTTGCCTATTTCATATAAGTCAAACATGTAATATTGTAGCTTTTTGGGTCTGGCCTATTTCACTTAGCATAATGTTTTCAAGGTTCATCCATGCTGTGGCACGTGTCAGAAATTCGTTCCTCTCTGTGGCTGAATATTCCACTGCATGGATAGGGCACACTTTGTTTACCCACTTAGGCTGTTGATGGGTATTTGAGTTGTTTCCCCTTCTGGCTACTCTGAACAGTGCTGCTCTAGACATGCATGTTCACGTTTTTGTTTGAGCACCTATTTTCAATTCTTCTGGGTATAGAGCCAGGAGTGGAATTGCTGGGTCATGAGGAAATTCTATGGTTAACTTATTAAGGAACCGCCAAACTATGTTTCCACAGAGCTGCTTTTAAAACACAGCTGCAAGTTCTTTGACATTCTTCCCACAGAGGCTGGTCTCTGTCCCCCCTTCCCTTGGATGTGCGTAGACTGGTGACCAATTTGACAAATAGAGTATGGAAGTGATGCTGTGTGACCTCTGAGACCAGGTCATAAAACTACACGTAGCCTCTGCTTTGTCCCTGAGAACACTTGCTCTGGGAACCCTAAACTGCACATAAGCAGTGAGACCACCCTGAACCCACGCTGGGGAGGCCCCTCGTGGGCTCTCAGGTGCACGCTCCCAGCTGAGCCCTGCCTCCAGCTGTCTGCCAAGTGTAAGCCTTGGCCCCTCCAGGTCAGCCCACCTGGGACCTCTGTCAATGCCCTACAGAAAGAAGAATCACCTGGCTGAGTCCTGCCCCATTCCCAACTCACAAAACCGTGACATATACTAAAAGGTTGTCCTCAGTCACTAAGTATTGGGGCTGTTTGTTACCTAGTTTTCCTGGGACCTCAGTAGCTAACGAGCCAAGAACAGGGACCCAACCAGTTCATTTGCATTCTATAGACTCTGCACAGCCTGACTCTTGCTTTGGTCCTTTATGAAATGTCAATCAAAGACTACATCTGCTGGTGATTTAACTGACATATTTTGGAGATCAACAAAGTGACACATAACAAATACTTGCTGGTCCATGGGATGGATGCTATCAGACAGCAATGGTACCATACGGAGAAACGGTGTTTGGGGACTGCTTTCATCACTGAAGGGGATCAGAGAATGAGGAGTGGCGACCCTACTGTGCCGTCACTCCTGTTCCCGGCTCGCGTGTCCGACGTTGTTATATGTGCGTTTTCTTAACGAATCTGAGGGATGTGGGAAGGGGCAGATGGAGCTTCTGCAGAAGGGCTATGGGCTCAGATCACTGTCTCAGGGCTGGAGATGGAAAATGCCTCCTGCCCAGAATGGTTTTTTAATTTTTTAAAAAAACCATGAAATAGGAGAAAAAGAAAAGGCTCCTAATATCCTTAAGCTCAAGCTGCTTCCAACTGGAATGAAATTCACAATATCCAGGCCTCTGAGTTTTATCCAAATGAACCTCCACTATCCTCCTGGAAGAACTCTCAGGGACAGAAAACACACCATGGGGGCCTGACTCAGGCCAGAGCGTGCTGGGGCCTTTTGCCTCCTGCCTTCCAGGACGTGACCTCATCTCGGCCTGACCCTAGCGGGAGGGCAGCAGGATTACGCCCGAAAGCTGGGTGAGGAATTAGACCGCAGGGAGCTCGAACATTAGCCGCTCACCTTTACATCTCAATTTTTCAAATTCCACCGGTAGATAAATCTGTCAGAGCCTTCTTTCCACTCATCAGGTTATTCGATAATTTAAAATTAAAAAAAAAAAAAAAAGAAACAAAAAACCAGGGTACTTCCCTGGCGGTCCAGTGGTTAACACTTTTCCTTCCAAGGCAGGGGGTGCGGGTTCGATCCCTGGTCGGGGAGCTAAGATCCCACATGCCTCATGGCCAAAAAAACCAAAAACATAAAACAGAAGTAATATTGTAACAAATTCAATAAAGACTTAAAAAAAAAAAGAAAGATAATCAATTAGCCTCCATGTGGGGAACAGCCCCGTCTTAGAACTCGCCCCTCTGAGGGTCTTAGATCCCTCCTTCCCATTTCAGTCAGGGTTGACTTTGAAACAGTGAGTGGCCGTGAAGCAGGCAGATGAACATAAGAATATGCAGATAAGGCGGGTCTGCAGTGTGTAACCAGCACCCAAATTCTGACTTCAGCTTCATCAATAATAATGACCTTCTTTTATTGAGCACGTGGTGTGAGCCTGACATGTGCTGGGTGCTTATATTAGCTGCATATGTGAGCCTGTAAATTCATCCCCATTTTTCAGATAAGGAAACTGAGGAGCAAAATGAGTAAGGAACTTGCCCAGATCACCTGGTCAGTTGGTGGGTGAGAGAGCCCGTATCTGATCTGATGAAAAGCTTCTGGTGCCTTCTACAATGCTGTGCTGTGTACTCAATGACATTATAATAAGCATAAACTTAGTCTCTTCAAGTAAGTGTAGGTGGGGGAAGAGGAAGATAATTCGTTATTTATTGTGTTAGTTTTGCACATTAAATCTCATTTGATCCGTATCACCTACGACGGAGAAGGTATGATCCCCATGTTACAGAAGGGAGGGAACATTCCAGTAAGTGAGCCATCCCAATTCTGGTGGAGCCAGAAATTGAACCCGGGCCACCTACTCCAATCCACTGCTCTTTTCATAGCACCGTGGAAACTATTCCTCAAAATAAGTTCCTTACAAATGCTCTGTTTGCCATGTAGCATGATATACTAAATATTTTATAACATCCAAAGTTAAGAGAAAATTAATTCCACAAGGCCTTAAAGGCTTCTGCATGGATGGGTAAACGTGATTGTCGTGTACTGAGTCCCGGCAGAATTTTCTCACCAGCAGAGCTGAAGTAAATCCCAGCTTTAATTTCCACCCAGCATTTACCACATAACTCTTCTGACTACATTTTATAGCTGGTATTCTGGTCAGCTTTGTAATTAGGATTCCCAACAGAAAGACCCAAATACCCAAAAGATGAGGGATGTTCCCTTATCTTTTCTGAGTTACACAGATTTATAGTTTCCAGGGAGGTTACCTGTCCGATAAAACTAGAAGCCCCTGACACACGGGATACTTGTCTGAAGATTAAGGCAGATCAAAGAGGCTAAAATTCCCTTCTGAACCTGGATGAGGTCAAGATAGGGGACTAGTGGAAAAAATTCCCACAGAGAGATTTGACGAGGCACAGCAACTGACTAGTATTTTTAATTCCTGGTCAATGACTGCTTCCTAGGAAGAGAATTGGAAAAAGGCAGGCTATCCCTGTATTTTTTAAATGCCCACTGGCCTGGAGAGTGTGTGTTTGGATAGCGAGGCCCTATTTTATTGTGAATGACCTACATGTCATGCACATGGGGAAGTAAAGGTTAATAGTGTAAGTGAATTTGCACCTCTCCCAGAATCATGTTCTGGCTAAAATGTTATTTTAATCCAAATTAAAATTACATTATGCAAATTGCATCTTTTTTTTTTTTTTTTTTTTTTGGGCCACACCACATGGCATGTGGGATCTTAGTTTCCCAACCAGGGATTGAACCTGTGCCCCCTGCAGTGGAAGC